>NC_062220.1:107866642-109171351 GCF_902686445.1 Sciurus carolinensis | reverse complement strand
CAGGACCTGATGCCCACAGCGACTTCATCATTTCCTCAAGTAACCTCTTTCTCCTCCCATCTCCTTGGTAGCAGTTATAGAAGTCTCCAAGTTCATTTCACATCTTTCTTTGGGTCCAAAGTTATTAGTAGATTGAACCATATAAACTGCTATTCTTCTATTTTCTTAAGTAAAGGTGGTTGAAAATAAGCAATTTAATAAGGTTTAAATTATTAGGCTGCTTATTTTCATTTATTGGAATATAATTTGCAGACAATAAAATATATAACTCTAGAGCATGCAGTTTGATGAGTTGAACAAATGTGTTATCTAGCAACTAAGATGCAGACAGTAAATAAAACATTTCCATAACTTTAGATCATTCCTCCAGTCTTTTTTCAGTCAATCCTCCACCATTCACAAACATTAATTTATATATAAATAAAATTTTATATATATATGGACACTAGGGGCGCTTAACCACTGAGCCACATCCCCAGTACTTTTTTTTTTTTTTTTTTTTTGCGGTGTTGGGGATCGAACCCAGGGCTTTGACCCAGTACTTTTTACTTTTTATTTTGAGGCAGTGTCCCGAGCAGTGAGTAAGAGAGGAATCAAGTTTGGTTCCAACAAGTGGATTTTATTCATGCAATGCACACTCAACTTAACATTCCTAATAATAGCAAGTCACAAATACACTGAAGATTCACTCCCTTGTCCACCTAGAGTCCAATCCCCATGGACATACTCAATGCAACGTCTCTTAGTCAAGAAGTCAGTCAGCAAGACCGAGGGGATTCTTCTCAGTCGTAACCTCTCTCAGCTCCTCGGATGTCTTTGGCTGTCCTTGGGTATCTGATAAGCTGGAGGCTGGGTGGCAGTCGTCACCATGGGAGAGGTGATCAGTCGTCTGGCTTCAGCAATGAGCAATGGAATGGACAGCAGCCGGGGCAGTCAAGAGACAGAATGACATGAAGTCCTCTGGTCACGGTGCTGCTGACAGTTTGCTCCAAAAGTCCAGAGGTTTAAATAGTGATTTTCAGCCCAGTCATGCTCTGGTCTTCATGGATAAAGACCAGAACAGGATTAGACTAGGAACCCCCACTCTAATCATAGATAAAAGTTCATATCGGCATTGTTCAGGAGTGTCATCCTACCACACAGCAAGTTTGTCACCAGGAGCCTTTATTTTAGTCTTACAAGTTCAGGCAAATACCAAATACAGCTTATTATTACTGCATAACACACAACTGTAGCAATTCCTATTATTTCCTTGTCTCATTACAGGTAGGGTCCTGCTAAGTTTGCTTAGGGCCTTGCTAAGTTGCTGAAGCTGGCTTTGAACTTGCTGTCCTCCTGCCTCAGTCTCCCAGAAGGCTGGGATTACAGGCATGAGAGTGCCATCCTGACCAACCCATGAATATTTTGATCATGATAAATTAACTTTTCTTCTTCTAGGACTTTCTAAAAAGTGAACTGAGATTCTTTTGCGTCTGGTTTCTCCCATTGAGCATATTTCCAAGATTCGTCAATGTTGCTGAATGTGTTGAAGTTATTCTTCTATATTGCTGAGCAACATTGCTGAGCAACATTCCATGCGGCAAATAAACCACATTTCTTTCTTCCCCATTCATGGCCATCTAGATATTTCAGTTTCAGATTCTTATGCAAAAAAAAAAAAAAAAAAGTGCTATGAATATTCTTAAATAAATGTGTATGTAGGCATAGGCAATCTAGGTTTAAAATTGTTAGGTTTATAGGAAACTGCCTACTGACCAAAGGAGCTCATCAGTTTTCCAGATTCATTTTCTATTCTCACTAGCACTATATCCTAGTTAAAATTGCTGCACATCTTCATCAACATCAATTATTATCAGCCTTCATAGTATAATTTTAGTCATTTTAGTGGGTATGAAGTGGTATCTAATTGCATTTTCTCCATGAATAATGATGTTGAATACTACTCTTGTGTGTAGTGGGCATTTCTATTTTTTCTGATATTTGAAATTCATAAAACAGTTAATTGGTTTCTGCATGTGACTAAATCAGTAATATGAAAATTCAGGAACTGAGAGTGGAAGAATCACTACCTTCACACATGAACTGAACGTATTCAAAAGAGGTCCACAGAGACAAGAGTACTATTGATATGCTGATTTCCACAATTATGCATTAGATTCTATTCCTGAGTTTCAGTTGTTTGCCTCAATGTTTTTTATGGCATCAATAAACTTCCTTCTCTTGCTTAAACAGGCTCAAATTTGTTCTCTATTGTTCCATTAAAAAGTCAAACTTTGAGAATGGAGTAACTTTGGATTGTGTAAAGGGGAATTGGAGGAGGGAGGGAGAAAGACAGACAGTGAAATAAGACAGACATCATTACCCTATGTAATGTACATAATGTACAACCATAGAAATGAAATGTTGTACTCCATTTGTGTATGATGAATCAAAACACAGTCTGTAAAAATAACATTTTTTAAAATACAAAAAGAAAATATCCAAATAAGAAAAAAAGTCAAAATTTGGCACAAAAGTAATGCCAAAATTATCATTTTTAAGCATTTTATAAATATTAGGACTTGAACAGAGAGTCTATCTCCAAATATTTACCTCTCCTACTATGACAACAGTCTCTATTTATTTAAAGGTAATGGGCCCCATGGTGTGAACACACACTCATATACACACCACAATAGCATTCCTGTAATTGGGGGTGGGAGGAATACTGGGGATTAAACCCAGAGGCCCATCCTCAGCCTTTGTTAATATTTTATTATTTTTAGACGGTGTCTCTCAAAGTTGCTTAGGGCCTTGCTAAATTGCTGAGGCTAACTGGGAGCTTGTGATCCTCCTGCCTCAGCCTCCCAAGCTGCTGGGATTACAATCATGGTCCACCATATCCAGCCATTCCTATTTGTTTAAGGAGAATTCAAAGGTATCTCCTCAGTAAATTTTCTTTTTCAAAAAACATTGTTGATCTACAGAGAAATAGAATAAAATTTACTTGACTGAAAATATTTAGTTGCTGGTGTGTGTTTGTGTGTGTGTGTGTGTGTGTGTTGTTGTTGTTGATATTTTATGTGGGATTGGTAATTTTATTGTGCTATGTACACTTTAGCAAACTTTTTTTTTCTTAATCTGCTTTTAAAAATCCTGGTCTCAGTCATCAGTCAACAAAGTCAATTATGGTGGAGTGGCCAGCACCCTGACCAGAGCAGGTTTCTGCTCAAGAGGCGTGAGCAGCCTGAGAAAATAAAATGTCTGAAATAATCAGTAAGATTAAAGACAAAAACCAAAGAATAAATTTTGAAAAATGGAGTTCCTGTTGGTCTTCCAGTCCTAATAGGAACTGGAACTGAACACTGAAAAAAGCCCCAATTGTACATTAAAGGCAGGGATAAGGTTGCAGTGGTAGGAGTTTTGTTTCCTGCTTGCTTCCTGGTGTGCCAGGGGTCTTGCAGTAAACAGGTTGATTAGCATTTGGCAAGCTCCACCCATCTCAGGGAGGCTGTGCTTAAAACCTGAGTGGTGAGCAGGTCAGGGTGCCAGCATACAGTGGGTGGTCTCACCCCAGGGGATTCCTACCTGACGGTTCCAAAACACCAACTTTCCTGCCTATGACTCAAACATTGCTCAATTCACACACATGGTTCATAGATGGCTCCCAGCAACCAGTTGTATTTCTTTCTTCTGAATCTGTATGCACTTCATTTTCATTTCTTCTCCTATTACATTAGATAAAATTTTCAGTTGATGCTGAGTGGGAGTTATAAAACTTTTGATCTTGTCCCAATCGTAGGGGGAAAATCACCTTGTTTCTCATCACTGAGTAAAACGTTAATTGAAGATTTTTTGAAGAAATTTTCTAACAAATGAAGGAAATTTCACTTTATTCCTCTTTTTTTTTTAGTGTATAAAATTTCTGTGTTTAATGAGAATCCAAAATAATTGTTATCTTTATCTCCAACATTACACAAATAGAAATATATTTTATAGAAACATAAAATATATTTTTATATATTAATATGTTCTTTTTAAATTGTAAACAAATGGGGTACAACTTACTTCTCTGGTTGTACATGAATAGAGGTGTACCATTTGTGCAATCATGCATTTAATAGGGTAATGGTGTTTGATTCATTCTGTTATTTTTTCCTCCGACACCAATCCTCTCATCCCCTGTTCCCTCTGTACAGTCCCTCCTTCCTTCATTCTTGACTCCCTCCTACCCCACATTATGTATCATCATCCACTTATCAGTGAGATTATTCTTCCTTTGGTTTTTTGAGATTGACTTACCTCACATAGCATGATATTCTCCGATTTCATCCATTTGCCTGCAAATGCCATAATTTTATTATTCTTTATGGCTGAGTAATATTCCATTGCATATATATACCATGGTTTGTTTACCATTCATCAATTAAAGGATATCTAGATTGGTTCCACAATCTGGCTATTGTGAATTGAGCAGCTATGAACATTGATGTGGCTGCATCACTGTAGTATGCTGATTTTAAGTCCTTTGGGTATAGGTCGAGGAGTGGGATAGCTGGGTCAAATGGTGGTTTCAATTCCACGTTTTCTAAGGAATCTCCACACTGTTTCCCAGAGTGACTGCACTAATTTGCAAACCAACCAGCAATGTATGAGTGTACCTTTTCCCCTACATCCTCGCCAACAACTATTGTTGCTTGTATTCTTGATAATCACCATTCTAATTGGGGTGAGATGGAATCTTAGGGTAGATTGGATTTGCATTTCTCTTAATACTAGAGATGTGGAACATTTTTTCATATATCTGTTGATTGCTTATAGATCTTCTTCTGTGAAGTGTCTGTTCATATCCTTAGTCCATTGGTTGATTGGGTTATTTGTATTCTTGGTGTAGCGTTTTTTGAGTTCTTTATATATTCTAGAAATTAGTGCTCTATCTGAAGTATGAGTGGCAAAGATTTTCTCCCACTCTGTAGGCTCTCTCTTCACATTGCTGATAGTTTCCTTTGCTAAGAGAAAGCTATTTAGTTTGAATCTGTCCCAGTTGTTGATTCTTGCTTTTATTTCTTGTGTTATGGGTGTCATGTTAAGGAAGTCTAATCATAAGACAAAATGTTGAAGATTTGGACCTACATTTTCTTCTATAAGATGCAGGGTCTCTGGTCTGATTCCAAGGTCCTTGATCCATTTTGAGTTGAGTTTTGTGCAGGGTGAGAGATAGGGGTTTAGTTTCATTCTGCTAGATATGGATTTCCAGTTTTCCCAGCATCATTTGTTGAACAGGCTATCTTTCTCCATTGCATGTTTTTGGCCCCTTTGTCTAGTATGAGAAAATTGTATTTATTTGGGTTTGTGTCCATGTCCTCTATTCTGTACCATTGATCTACCTGTCTGTTTTGGTGCCAATACCATGCCATTTTTGTTACAGTTGCTTTGTAGTAGAGTTGAAGATCTGGTATTGTGATATCCCCTGTTTCACTCTTCCTGCTAAGGATTGCTTTAGCTATTCTGCATTTCTTATTCTTCCAGATGAATTTCATGATTGCTTGCTCTATTTCTGTGAGGTGCATCATTGGGATTTTAATTGGAATTGCATTGAATCTGTATAGCACTTTTGGTAGTATGGCCATTTTGACAATATTAATTCTTCCTATCCAAGAACATGGGAGATCTTTCCATCTTCTAAGGTTTTCTTTAATTTCTTTCTGTAGTGTTCTGTAGTTCCTCATTGTAGAGGTCTTTCACCTCTTTTGTTAGATTGATTCCCAAGTATTTCCTTTTTTTCGAGGCTATTGTGAATGGGGTAGTTTTCCTAACATCTCTTTCTGAGGATTCATCACTTATGAAAAAAAATGCATTGGATTTATGAGCATGGATCTTATATCCTGCTACTTTACTGAATTCACTTATGAGTTCTAAAAGTTTTCTGGTGGAATTTCCCAGTTCCTCTAAATATATAATCATGTCATCAGCAAATAGGAATATTTTGAGTTCTTCTTTTCCCATTCATATCCCTTTAATTTCTTTGGTCGGTCTGATTACTCTGGCTAGAGTTTGAGGACAATGTTGTAGGAGTGGTGAAAGAGGGCATCCCTGCCTTGTTCCAGCTTTTAGGGGGAATGCTTTCAGTTTTTCACCATTTAGAATGATATTGGCCATGGGCTTAGCATAGATGCCCTTTACAATGTTAAGAAATGTTCCTACTATCCCTATTTTTTCTAGAGTTTTGAGCATGAAGGGATGTTGTATTTTATCAAATGCCTTTTCTGCATATATCGAAATAATCATGTGATTCTTATCTGTAAGTCTGTTGATATGGTGAATTACATTTATTGATTTCCAGATGTTGAACCAACCTTGCATCCCTGGGATAAAATCCACTTGATCATGGTGCACTACCTTTTTAATATATTTTTGTATATGATTTGCTAAAATTTTGTTGAGAATTTTTGCATCAATGTTCATTAAGGATATTGGTCTGAAATTTTCTTTCCTCAATGTGCCTCTGTCTGGTTTAGGTATCAGGGTGATATTGGCTTCATAGAATGAGTTTGGGAGGGTTCCCTCCTCTTCTATTTCATGGAATACTTTGAGGAGTATTGGAATGAGCTCTTCTTTAAAGGTTTTGTAGAACTCAGCTGAGAACACATCAGGTCCTAGACTTTTCTTTGTTGGTAGGCTTTTGATGACTTCTTCTATTTCATTACTTGAAATTGATTTATTTAAATTGTGTATGTCCTCCTGGTTCAGTTTAGGTACTTCATATGTCTCTAGAAATTTGTTGATGTCTTCGAGATTTTCTATATTGTTGTTGTATAGATTTTCAAAATAGCTTCTAATTATGTTTTGTATTTCAGTTTTGTCTGTTGTGATATTTCCTTGTTCATTCCGAATTTTAATAATTTGATTTTTCTCCCTCTTTCTCTTTGTTAGTGTGGATAAGGGTTTATCAATTTTGTTTATATTTTCAAAGAACCAGCTATTTATTTTGTCAATTTTTTTGATTGTTTCTTTTGTTTCAATTTCATTGATTTCAGCTCTGATTTTAACTATTTCTTGTCTTCTAGTACTCTTGGTGTTGTTCTGTTCTTCTTTTTCTAGTGCTTTGAGCTGTAGTGTTAGTTCATTTATTTGTTGATTTTTTTTTCTTTTATCGAATGTGCTCCAATAAATACATTTTCCTCTAAGTACCGCTTTCATAGTGTCCTAGAGATTTTGATTTGTTGTATCTTTGTTCTCGTTTACCTCTAAGAATTATTTTAGTTTCCCTCCTGATGTATTCTATTATCCATTCATCATTCCGTGGCATATTATTTAATCTCCAGGCGTTGGAGTTGTTTCTGTTTTTTATTCTGTTATTTCTTTCTATATTCAATCCATTATGTTCTGATAGGATATGAGGTAGTATCTCTATCTTCTTTGTATTTGCTAACAGTAGCTTTGTGGCATAATATATGGTCTATTTTAGAGAAGGATCCATGTGCTGCTGAGAAGATAGTGTACTTGCTCTTTGTTGGATGGTATATTATATAAATGTCCATTAAGTCTAAATTATTGATTGTATTTTTGAGATCGATGGTTTCTTTGTTCAATTTTTGTTTGGAGGATCTGTCCAGTGGTGAGAGAGGTGTGTTAAAATCGCCTAGTATTTTTGTGTTGTAGTCTATTTGATTCCTGGAATTGAGAAGGGTTTCTTTGACGTATATGGATGAGCCAATGTTTGGGGCATAGATATTTATGATTGTTATGTCTTGCTGATTTATGCTTCCCTTAAGCAGTATGAAATGCCTTTCTTTATCCTTTCTGACTAACTTTGACTTGAAGTCCACATTATCTGATATGAGTATAGATACTCCAGCTTTTTGCTGAGTCCATGTGCATGGTATGTTTTTCCCATCCTTTCACCTTTAGTCTGTGGGTATCTCTTTCTATGAGATGAGTCTCTTGCAGGCAGCATAATGTTGGATCTTTCTTTTTAATCCAATCTGCCAGTCTATATCTTTTGATTGATGAGTTCAGGCCATTAACATTTAGGGTTATTATTGAGATATGATTTGTATTCCCAGTCATTTGGCTCATTTTTGTTTTTTAACATGATTTGGTTTCTACTTTACTTGGCTATTCCTTTAGGGTAGCTCCTCCTGTTGCTTATTTACATTGTTGTTTTTCATCCCCTCCTTATGGAATATTTTCTGGGAATGTTCTGAAGTGCCAGCTTTCTTTTTGTAAATTCCTTTAGCTTTTGTTTATCATGGAAGGATTTTATTTCGTCGTCAAATCTGAAAGTAAGTTTTGCTGGGTATAAGATTCGTGGTTGGCATCCATTTTCTTTCAGAGCTTGATCCAGGCCCGTCTATCTTTTAGGGTCTCGGTTGAAAAATTTGCTGATATCTGTATTGGTTTCCCCCTGAATATAATTAATTTGAAATTTTTCTCTCACAGCCTTTAAAATTCTGTCTTTATTTTTTGTGTTAGGTATTTTCATAATAATGTGCCTTGGTGTGGGTCTGTTGTAATTTTGTATATTTGGAGTCCTATAAGCCTCTTGTACTTGATTTCCATTTCATTCTTCAGATTTTGAAAATTTTCTGATATTATTTCATTGAATAGATTATTCATTCCTTTGGCTTATTTTCTGTGCCCTCCTCAAATTTAATCCTTAAATTTGGCCTTTTCATGATATCCCATAATTCTTGTAGATTCTGTTCATGATTTCTTACCATCTTCTCTGTTTGGTCAACTTTGTTTTCAAGATTAAATATTTTCTCTTCAATGTCTGAGGTTCTGTCTTCCAGATGTTATATCCTATTGTTTATGCTTTCTATGAAGTTTTTAATTTGGTTTATTGTTTCCTTCATTTCAAGGATTTCTGTGTTGTTTTTCAGAATCTCTAACTCTTTATTGAAATGATCTTTTGCTTCCCTCATTTGCTGTTTTAACTGTTGATTGGTGCGATCATTCAAAGCCTGCATTTGGTCTCTCCTCTCATCGCATGCTTCTCTGATCATTTTAATTATGTACATTCTGAACTCCCTTTCTGACATTTCTTCTGCCATGCTGTCATTGGATTTTATTGATGTAGCATCTAGGTTTGTTCGGGACATTTTCTTCCCTTCTTTTCTCATATTGCTCAGGTATCTACCCCTCTAGTAGTGAAACTCTGAGATTTCCCCTTTTGACTTAAAGTGTCCCTGTAGATTTTCAATAACTCACTTCTTAGCCTCCAGTAGCCTGAAGTCTTGGAGGAATTTGATAATGCAGTGCTCCACAGGAAAGTTGCCCCTCTAGCGGTGGTGGCTTTCAGGTGAGGAATATTCCCTACTCGTGGGCAGAGGCGCCTCCACTTGTTTACCGATGTTCAGTCAAAGGGGGACTAGACTGTGGGCTGGGGCATGGCTGGTCTGAGCCCAGGTCTCTGGTTCTACTGCCCTGGTGGGAAAGCTTCGCCCGGTGGGGAAGACTCACCTGGTGGGGAAGTCTCTCTGGGCAGCTCTCCTCTGAGAAGTTCCCTTCGGTCTGGACCTACCACCCTGGCTGGGAGCCTCACGTAGTGGGAGAGATTTGCTGGACAGCTCTGAGTTGGTCCCGAGTCTCTCAGTACCTCCTCTTCTTGAATCCTGAGTCTAGTCAGGGCAGAGCAGCAGCTCACCAAGTCCTCAGGCCCACGGTGGCTCAGGGTCAGCATCCTCACTGCCTGGGTGCTGCCAAATGTTAACAATTCCTCACTTTATTCTTATTTGTTGAGATGTTTGGTTTTAGTATTTTCTCCATTATTTGAGTGTTGGATTTTATCAAATGCACTTTTCTGCATTTATTGATCATATTGATATGCTCAAATGTTTTTTCTTATTTAGTCTGATGATGAGATAAATGGCAATTACTGGTTTTCAAACCTTGAGCCTGCATTGCATTCCTGAAAAACATAATTCCAGTTGGTCATAGGGTTTAGTTCTTTATATACATCACTGGATTCAGGTTACTAATATTTGTTGAATATTTTTATATCCATGTCCAAGAGAGATACTGGATTGTGGTTTTCCTTTCTTGTAATTTCTTTGTTTAGTTTGGATATTATGATAATGCTAGTCTCATTTAATGAGTTAAAAAGTGGTCCTCTGCTTGTATTTTCTTTTTAGATGACAGAGAATTCAAATCATTCCTTCCTTATATATTAGTCCTCAACAATAAAAACATCTGGGCCTGATTCTTTCTATTTTAGAAGACTAATTATTTTATTCAATTGTTCAATTGCTACAAGCCTATTAATATAATAATAATTGGTGTTTTCTCTCTCCTCCCCTTCTCTCCTCCTTCTCTTTCTCTTCTTCCTCCTCTTCCTCCTCTCTCTCTCTATTTCTCTCTCTCCCTCTCCCTCTCCCTCTCCCTCTCCCTCTCCCTCTCCTTGGTCTTTTCTGGTTAGGGTGATCTTGATCTATCCAGGGAATCAGCTTTTGATTTTCTCTACTGTGTTTTTATTTTCAATTCCATTGATTCCTTCTCTGATTTTTACTATTTATTTTCCTATTACTTTGGATTAAATTTGTTCTTTTTTCCCCCCTAGTTTACTAAGGTGGAAGGTAAGATAATTGAATTTATATCTTGGTTTTCTTTTCTAATATATCTAGCCATTGCAAAAATTCCCCTCTCAGCATTGCTTTCACTGCAGCCCCAAAATTTTGATAATTTGTATTTCCATTTTCATTTAATAACATTTTTTAAATTCCTCTTGAGAACTTTTTTGAAACAATTGTATTTAGAGATACTATTTTTTAATCTTTTGAGATGGTGAGATTTTTTTCAGCAATCTTTTTAATATTGGTTTCCAGATTTATAACCTTGAATTTTATTCTTTTAAATTCATTTAGGTGCGTTTTATGACCCATAACATGGTTTACTGTGGTGAATGTTCCACATAAGCTTCAAAAGAATGTATGTTCTGTAATTTGATGGATTGGTCAATAAATATTGATCAATAAAAAATGAATTGGTGGTGCTATTCAATTCAACTATGTCCATTCTCATTTTCAATGTCTGATCTGTCAGTTGTAGATTAGGGGGATGTTAAAATCTCTGACTGTAATAGTGAATTTATCTGTTTCTTCATGAAATCTTATATCATTTTTGCTTCATGTATTTTGAGACTCATTAGGCAGGTTGTTATATCTTCTTGGAGAATTGACTCCTTTATCAATACACAATGAATGCTTTTCTTTATCTGTGATCATTTTTTACTCTGATATTTATTTTGACTAAAATTAACACACCTATGTACAACAGGCCCAAATGGGTATGACTAGGCTTCCTCAGTGAGGTTTCTGGTGGGCTGTGCCATTAGTATGTAGCCAAGGTCATAAACACCCTGATTCAACATATGTACTCAAGGTCATAAACATTTGGTTGTGAGCATGCACCCACTTATGTAAACTGAGGGCAATGTGACTTCTTTGTCTGAGCTGCATATGAAAAAGTTCTATGGAAATAGCTCAGGGGGCTAAATGGAACTGGCAGGAGTTAAATGGAGCTGGCTGGGGAAATATGGGGCTGGAGCTAGAGGCTGGGGGCTGCTGCTGCTTCTGAGTAAAGAACGTCCTTTTCTTTTTTCTTTTGGTATGGGAGATTCTACTATCCGAACTGCATCTTGCATCTTCTTCCCCCTGCCAGGATCCTGAATCTGCTTCCTAAGGTCTAAGCCTCCATCTGACAACCTACTTTATCTTTCCTTTTATTAGTGATAGCATGATATATGTTTCTCCATCCCTTACATTTAGTTTACTTGTGTGATTATATTTAAATAGATTTCTGACAGACAAGATATAGGTGGGTCTGTAGATTGTTCACACTGACAATCTGTCATTTTACTGGTGTATTTACATCATTGATATTTGAAGTGATTGTTGATACAGTTAGATTAAAACCTACATATTTTACATAATGCCCAGTTGTTTGTTTTGTTGTTATTGTTGTTTTGTCTATTGTCTTCCACTTTTTTCTGAACTTTTTGATGTTATAGAGAATCTTATATTATTTCACTTTCTCTTCTCTCTCACCCTCTAAATTATACATCTTTTTGAAATTTTCTTAGTGGTAGCCCTAGGGTTTGCAATATACACTTATGACTAACTCAAATCCACTTTCGAATAACACTCTACCACTTGACAGACAATGCAGGTCCATTATAAAGGAGTATTCCCAATTCCACCATCCTGTCACTTATAAAATTTCTGAATTAAATTCACTTGTCCACAGTATAGTCAACAAATTTACTGTTGCTATTGGTACTTAAACCAACTGTTGTCTGTTAACTCAGTTGAGAATATGAATAATAAAAGATCTGCTTTTACTTCATTTATTCCTTGCCCAACACTCTTTCTTTCTTTCTGTATGTCTCAGTTTCTAATCTTCATTATTTCCTTCTCTCTAAAGAACTTCTTTTAACATTTTTTTCAGGGACCAACTACTATTAAACATTCCCCCCAAATTTTGCTTTCTGAGAAATCCTAACTTCCATTTCACTTTTACAGGCAACTCTTCTGGATACAGAATTCTAGGTTGATGAATTCAGTGCTTTATTGTCAATGTTTCTTCTTCTTCTTCTTTTTTTTTTGGTCATACCAGGGATTGAACCCAAGTATATTTAACCATTAAGTCACATCCCCAGGCCAGTTTTTATTATTATTATTATTATTATTATTATTATTATTTTATTTTGACACAAGTTCTTAAGTTTTTAGAGACTCATTAAGTTTCTGAGGCTGGCTTTGAACTTGTGATCCTCCTGCCTCAGTCTCCTGAGCCACTGGGATTACAGGAGTGAGTCACCATACCCAGCATGCTTCACATTGTTTACTCCACACAATTCTTGCTTGCACTGTTTCCAAAAAGATGTTCAATTTAATCCATTTCCTGTTTCCTTTATAGGTAAAGTATCTCCCCACCCCCAGTTTCTTTGAAGATTTTTTCTTCCTTTATATTACTAAAATTGAATATGACAGACAGAGGTGCAGTTTTATTTATCCCATATGGTATTCTCTGTGCTTCCTAGACATGCAGTTTGGTGTCTGGCACTAATTCTGGAAAAAACTCAGTCATTATTGCTTCAAGCATTTTTTCTATTGTTTTCTTATTAAACCCATCACAGATACGTTACATTTATTGTAATTGCCAAACCACTTTTGGATTTTCTCTTCTATCCCTTTTTGTTTGTTTGTTTTGTTTTGCTTTGTTTTGTCACTTTGCATTTCAGTTTTGAAAGTTTCTCTTTGATATATCTTCATGCTGATTCTCTCCCTGGCTGCTCTTCTATGTTGTCCACTTTCACAGTAGAACCCTGAAGATAATAGTCATAGTTATTTCATAGTCCTGGTCTGATAATTCCAAAATCTCTACTGTATCTGAATTTGATTCTGGTGTTTGGCATATTAATTTTCTATGCATTTTTCCCTTGCATTGAACATTCACTGTAACTTTTTTATAGAAAGTTCTATGTGATTTATCAGACAATGAGAACTGAGGAGATAAGTTTTTGTGTAGGTTTGACTAGGACTTGAGCTGTGCTTCCTATTTTCTGTAACTATGCTTTCAGAGGCTAAATTTTTCTCTTGTGTTCTTATCTTTGTCATTATATTGATTCCATTTCTATTCCTACAACTAGTATCTAAATCTTAGACCCTGTCCATTATGCTGAAATGATTGACTAAATGAAAATATCAATAGAATAATTGATTTATCTTTGATCAATCAGCACATGACTTCAGGGTGCTGTTTTATACAAGACATGGAGTTATGTCAGATCTAGTAGAATACTTAATAAGTAAAATTAGAATGATGTCTGTAGCCATTTCAAACAGGCCAAAATGGATGGGAAAGCCTATCTTGATAAAGAATCCTCCTGAAGAGTTATATTCATAAAGTTAGGATGGATGGATCATTGGTCCATACATCATAAAATAGTTATTTCCTGATAACAAATCCTAAATCATTCATCATACTATATGTAATTTTTCTCAAAAGTGAAGGTCATATCTCTCTTGGTCCCCGTTCTATGTTCTGTATTTAGTATATGGAATGGCCTGGATCAGGTGTTCATAACTGTTTCTGAATCAGATAAGTAGGGAACTCTGTTTTATCCAATCAGAATCACAAGAATATTAGCCTGATGACAGAGGCACAGAATTCAAGAAGTCACAGTAGAATGTTAGCACCTATGTTCCTACAGCCACTTCATTTGGAATGAAAAAAAATTAGAAGGGGATAAATTGAAGCAATGAATTTTCATTGTTCATATCATAGGATGTCCCAGAGTCACTGACCAGGATTTTAGTAGAGTAAAAAGGGCACTGATAGTTTGTGAGGAGTTAGGAAATAATAAAATCTATGAATCCCACAGCTAACATATGCCTAGCGGTCATCATGAGCTGAAGCAGATGAGCGCAATATGTATTATCCGCTCTCAGAGACCTCACTCACTTATTCTGGGGTCATGGATTAGCTTCAGCGATCCTTGAGTCCCCAGATACTTTGTACACATGTATTTATGTGAGAAGAGTCATGGCTTTCATTATCATAATGAGATAATACTGTAATGTGGAAGAATAAGCAGGCAAATAACCCAATATCCTGTCCCTATTTGCAAAGGTCCCCCCTTCTTCCAGTTAGCAGATAAAAGATATACACTGTGAGGAAGAAAGCCAGACAGAGAGACAGAGCACTGATCTGACTCCTGGGGAGGAGGTAGAACAGAACCAATCATTAGCATGGGAAATTCTTAGTTTTCAATTTCTTTGAACTGCATCACTAGGTCCTATTTATATAACACAGAAATGATTGATCCTTCCTTCTATTTTTGTTTTGACATAAAATATCTACATAATGTAATAAATTATAAATTATCAACTAAAGTGTAATCATTGTCATTAAACACCTGCATCACAGAAATAATACAAAATATTTGAACTCTATAGAATTTTTTTTCATGGTCGACTTAGGAACTTGTGCAGATCTTAAAACTGGCATTTTAAATAATATTTCATGGAAGTGGATTCCTCCCTGCTTTCTAAATTTCAGACAATTTTCCCCACCACTCCCTCTTCCTTTACCTTTACTTACACTCTGGAGCAAAAAAAAAAGAAAAAAGAAAATATCCTGGCTGGGGGAAACCAAACTCTCTGGATCCCCTTTACCTGGAAAAGGGCAAGACTGCAAAAAGAATCGGCTATTACAGACTTTAAGCCTACAATTCAAGGCACCAGCAGAGAGTGTGTTTTTTCAAAGTCAGAGAGAGGTGGAAAATCATCATGAAGGAAAGGTCAGCAACTTCCCTGACCATGGCAGCCAAGTGTTGCTCACTAATTGGACCATTTACCTCCCAGAACTGTGACAGGGCTGTTCACCACAGTTCTCAGACCTTTAAACACCTCCACTGATAGGGTGGGTTATAAAAACAGAAAGATTCTGTTAATTAGTGCTAATTGATTCCACCTGGCATGACTTTCTACTTAACCATCTACAGGATGCCCTTCTCTTGGGAAGGTGGGAACATTTTGTATATTTTGTAAATAGCAAAAAGGCCTAAAGTAGTTAGGAAAAAATACATAATTTTAACAAGAAAAAACAATGACCCCTGGGCTTTTGTGTGGTGCTCTGACTCCTTGAATTTCACAGCCACTTATTTATTGGGACAGTTTCTCTATGCAGAATCCTTAGCAATTGCTAAGTGAAGTCAGGTTCTTTCTTAAAGGTAAGGGTAACCACAGAGTTTGTAAGAAGCTTCTAACACTTTTCTTATTAGACAATGCTGTTTTCTGGGAATGTAAAAGTCACATGCTATACATATCATATACTATTATGCATTACATTCTCCTACCTGGAATGCAGTATTTTTAAGTCAATAGTTTAATGCATGTTATAAAACTTCTGTTAATTATAATCCTGATTTTTCCTTCATATGTGACTGAAGGCACAAGTGCCAAATTCTATTATTCTTGTTCTAATTTCCACATTCATTAGTAGTACTTTCGCCCCCAGCAAGACATCACATTAGCAGGATGAATTTCATATATTTGGCAAAGGCATCCCTCTAGCTTGACTAGAAGTACTTGAAGAGAACATAATAAGTGAATAGCATTTGAATAGACATTCTAGAGAAAATTAATGTGGAAACAAGTTTCTGTACCTACAACATTAAAAGAAGTTAAAAGCTCATTAGGGAGCTAGCAACTTGTCAAAAAAAAAAATCCACCCAGATGTAATTTCTTTCTTCTCACTATTCTATCATGTGGGTGATAGTGTCTCAGATGTAGAAAATGACTATAAATTCATAGGATATAAAGTCTTCATCTTAGTTATTTTGCATCAAGTCCATGTACAAGTGCATCATAAGTCAGTTTGGGAGGAATTTTCTTTTTTACTAATGCTCAATTATTTAAAAAAGTGATAGATAATACTTGCCTAAATATGTTCTAAGAATAAATTGGTACATTTTTCTAAAAGGCAATTGACAGTGAAATGTATGCGTTTATCTGTATATATATACATACTATAATATATATCATAAACACATGCAAAATATGTCGTATCCTTTTTGACCTACTTGGAAGAAGATATTCTCTAATAGTACTATTATAGTATTATAGATCCTATACTGGGATATGTGTTCCCAAAGGTCCATGTGTCAAAGTTTGGTCCCCACCTATGGTACTCTTCGAAGATGGTGGACTTTTTAAAACCTGGGGTCTCATGGGAAGTCTTTAGGGTATTGCCCACATAGGTGATAGTGAGACATTGTTCCCGTCTACACTTTTTTTCCCTTTTATAGCATATTAGTTATACATAATTATTGGGTTCATTTTGACAAAATCATACATGCATGGAATTTGATTTACTCCATTTCAATCCCTGGTAACCCCCCCTTTCACTCACCTCTTCCCTCCCCTATTCTCCTTCTATTCTACTGGTCTTCCTTTCACTTGTTTATTTCTTTCTCTTTGGATTGGTGCTTTATAGATATGCATAAAGGTAGAATTCACAGTGGTATATTTATACATGAATATAGCATAATTTTGTTAAATTCCTTTCAAGTATCCTCTCCTTTCCTGTCCCTCCAAAATATCCAAATAACCCAATTAATAAATGGGCAAAAAACCTAAACGGACACTTCTCAAAATAAGAAATACAAATTGTCAACAAATATATGAAAACCTGTTCAACATCTCTAGCAATCAGGATAGTGTAAATCAAAACTTCACTAAGATTTTATCTTATTCTGCTCAGAATGGGAATCATCAAGAATACAAATAATAGGGGGCGATCAGCTAATAATAATAGGGGCAGGGCAGCTAGAGTCATCCACAGGCAGCCCTGCGCACTCCGGCGGTGGGCCCCGCCCACACAGCCAGCTTCTCCAGGTTCTCGGAACGGAACTGGCCCGCTGGTGAGAGCCTTTCTGACCAGAACAAGCTCCGAGTCCCGGAGCCAGTGCAGCTCAGCGTACACTGGCACGCAAGCAGATTCAGGGTCCAGACAGGGCAGCCAGAGACTTCCCCAAGTAGTCTGGACCCCTGCGGTGGGAGGTGCCGTTCAAGGCTAGCCTCTCGGAGCTGACCGCCCAGTGAGAGACTTTCTACATAGAACCAGCCACAAGCCCCCGAACCAACGTAGAGCCTCGATCCGCAAACAGCCTCTGGGATCAGGGCAGGGCAGCCAGACACCTCTTCAGGCGGCTCTGCCCACTCCGGCTGCAGGCTCTCTTCTCTGGGCGATCCAAGATGGCGGCCTAGAGGGAGACTGCACCCCCTGTCGCTCCAGAACCCAGGAGTTAAGAAGGGGAGGCACTGAGAGACTCGGACTGAAATAGAGCCACGGGTGAGTCTGCCCACTGGGTAAGGCTCGGCCTGGGGGGCAGGCCCAGATAGAGGTGGCTTATTGGAGCCGGGCAGGGCAGCTAGAGTCTTCCCAAGGTAGCCTTCCACACTCCGGCAGTGAGCTCCTCCCACACGGCCAGCTGCACGGTGCAGGCCCACAGTGAGAGCCTTTCCGCACAGAGCCAGTTCCAAATCGTGGAACCAGTAGGGGGCTAGGGGCAGTTTTCTTCGGATATGCTGCTTTATCAGATTCCTCCAAGACATCAGGCTACTGAAGGCTGGGAGGTGATACACTGGAAATCTACCGGGACACTATAAGCCAATAGCGGAAAACTGCAATATCTCAGGGTCCCACTGACAACTGACCAATATGAGAAAACAAGGGAAGAAAATGTCCCAAACAAACCTAGATACTACATCAATAAAACCCAATGACAGCACAGCAGAAGAAATGTCAGAAAGGGAGTTCAGAATGTACGTAATTAAAACGATCAGGGAAGCAAATGAGGAGATGAAAGAGCAAATGCAGGCATTGAAGGAGGAGATGAAAGAGCAAATGCAGGCATTAAATGATCGCACCAATCAACAGTTAAAAGACCAAATACGGGAAGCAAGAGATCATTTCAATAAAGAGTTAGAGATACTGAAAAAAAACCAAACTGAAATACTTGAAATGAAGGAAACAATAAACCAAGTTAAAAACTCCATAGAAAGCATAACCAATAGAATGGAGCACCTGGAAGACAGAACCTCAGACATTGAAGACAAATTATTTAATCTTGAAAGCAAAGTTGGCCAAACAGAAAAGATGGTAAGAAATCATGAACAGAATCTACAAGAATTATGGGATATCATGAAAAAGCCAAATTTAAGAATTATTGGGATTGAGGAAGGCTTAGAGAAACAAACCAAACGAATGAACAATCTATTCAATGAAATAATATCAGAAAATTTCCCAAATCTGAAGAATGAAATGGAAAACCTAATACAAGAGGCTTATAGAACTCCAAACATACAAAATTACAACAGACCCACACCAAGGCACATTATTATGAAAATACCTAACATACAAAATAAAGACAGAATTTTAAAGGCCGCGAGAGAAAAGAATCAAATTACATTCAGAGGGAAACCAATAAGAATATCAGCAGATTTTTCAATCCAGACCCTAAAAGCCAGAAGGGCCTGGAACAACATTTACCAAACCCTGAAAGAAAACGGATGCCAACCAAGAATCTTATACCCAGCAAAACTTACCTTCAAATTTGACGATGAAATAAGATCCTTCCATGATAAACAAAAGCTAAAGGAATTTACAAAAAGAAAGCCAGCATTACAGAACATTCTCAGCAAAATATTCCATGAGGAAGAGATGAAAACCAATGATGCAAATCAGCAACAGGAGGCGCTAGCCTAAAGGAATAGCCAAATAAAGGAGAAACTAAATCATGCCAAAAACAAATATGAGTCAATTGACTGGGAATACAAATCATATCACAATAATAACACTGAATGTTAATGGCCTGAATTCATCAATCAAAAGACACAGACTGGCAGATTGGATTCAAAAGAAAAATCCAACAATATGCTGCCTGCAAGAGACTCATCTCATAGAAAGAGACACCCATAGACTAAAGGTGAAAGGATGGGGAAAAACATACCATGCACACGGACACAGCAAAAAAGCTGGAGTATCCATCCTCATCTCAGATAATGTGGACTTCAAACCAAAACTAGTCAGAAGGGATAAAGAAGGACATTACATGCTGCTTAAGGGAAGCATAAATCAGCAAGACTTAACAATCATAAATATCTATGCCCCAAACATTGACTCATCCACGTACGTCAAACAAATCCTTCTCAATTCCAGAAATCAAATAGACCACAACACAATCATACTAGGCGATTTTAACACACCTCTCTCACCACTGGATAGATCGTCCAAACAAAAATTGAATAAAGAAACCATAGATCTCAATAACACAATCAACTATTTAGACTTAACAGACATATATAGAATATACCATCCAACAAAGAACAAATACACATTCTCCTCAGCAGCACATGGATCCTTCTCTAAAATAGACCATATTTTATGCCACAAAGCTACTGTTAGCAAATACAAGAAGAAAGAGATACTACCTTGTACTCTATCAGATCATAATGGATTGAAATTAGAAATAAATGACAGAATAAAAAACAGAAACTTCTCCAATACTTGGAGACTAAATAATACACTATTATACGATGAATGGATAACAGAAGACATCAGGAGGGAAATAAAAAAATTCTTAGAAGTAAACGAGAACAAAGACACATCATATCAAAATCTCTGGGACACTATGAAAGCAGTACTTAGAGGAAGATTTATTTCATGGGGCACATTCAGAAAAAGAAGTAGAAATCAACAAATAAACGACTTAACACTACAGCTCAAAACCATAGAAAAAGAAGAGCAGATCAATACCAAAAGTAGTAGAAGACAGGAAATAGTTAAAATCAGAGCCGAAATCAACGAAATCGAAACAAAAGAAACAATTGGAAAAATTAACAAAATAAATAGTTGGTTCTTTGAAAAAATAAATAAAATTGATAAACCCTTAGCCACACTAACAAAGAGAAAGAGGAAGAAAACTCAAATTACTAAAATTCGGAATGAACAAGGAAACATCACAACAGACACGAGTGAAATACAAAACATAATTAGAAGCTATTTCGAAAATCTATACTCCAACAAAACAGAAAACCTCAAAGACATCAACAAATTTCTAGAGACATATGAACTACCTAAACTGAACGAGGAGGACATACACAACTTAAATAAACCAATTTCAAGCAATGAAATAGAAGAGGTCATCAAAAGCCTACCAACAAAGAAAAGTCCAGGACCAGATGGGTTCTCAGCCGAGTTCTACAAAACCTTTAAAGAAGAGCTCATTCCAATACTCCTCAAACTATTCCATGAAATAGAAGAGGAGGGAACCCTCCCAAACTCGTTCTATGAAGCCAATATCACCCTGATACCTAAACCAGACAGAGACACATCGAGGAAGGAAAATTTCAGACCAATATCCTTAATGAACATCGATGCAAAAATTCTCAACAAAATTTTAGCAAATCGCATACAAATATATATTAAAAAGATAGTGCACCACGATCAAGTGGGTTTTATCCCAGGGATGCAAGGTTGGTTCAACATTCGGAAATCAATAAATGTCATTCACCATATCAACAGACTTAAAGTTAAGAATCACATGATTATTTCAATAGATGCAGAAAAAGCATTCGATAAAATACAGCATCCCTTCATGCTCAAAACACTAGAAAAAATTGGGGTAGTGGGAACATTCCTAAACATTATAAAGGCAATCTACGCTAAGCCCATGGCTAATATCATTCTAAATGGTGAAAAACTGAAAGCGTTCCCCCTAAAAACTGGAACAAGGCAGGGATGCCCTCGTTCACCACTTCTATTCAACATCGTCCTTGAGACTCTAGCCAGAGCAATCAGACAAACCAAAGAAATTAAAGGGATACGAATAGGAAAAGAAGAACTCAAACTATCCCTGTTCCCTGATGACATGATTATATATTTAGAGGAACCTGGAAATTCCACCAGAAAACTTTTAGAACTCATAAGTGAATTCAGTAAAGTAGGAGGTTACAAGATCAATGCTCATAAATCCAATGCATTTTTATACATAAGTGATGAATCTTCAGAAAGAGAAATTAGGAAAACTACCCCATTCACAATAGCATCGAAAAAAGTAAAATACTTGGGAATCAATCTCACAAAAGAGGTGAAAGACCTCTACAATGAGAACTACAGAACACTAAAGAAAGAAATTAAAGAAAACCCTAGAAGATGGAAAGATCTCCCATGTTCCTGGATAGGCAGAATTAATATCGTCAAAATGGCTATACTACCTAAAGTGCTATACAGATTCAATGCAATTCCAATTAAAATCCCAATGATGTACCTTGCAGAAATAGAGCAAGCAATTATGAAATTCATCTGGAAGAATAAAAAACCTAGAATAGCTAAAGTAATCCTCAGTAGCAAGAGCGAAGCAGGGGGTATTGCAATACCAGATCTTCAACTCTACTACAAAGCAATAGTAACAAAAACGGCATGGTATTGGTACCAAAATAGACAGGTAGATCAATGGTACAGAATAGAGGACATGGACACAAACCCAAATAAATACAATTTTCTCATACTAGACAAAGGGTCCAAAAATATGCAATGGAGAAAAGATAGCCTCTTCAACAAATGGTGCTGGGAAAACTGGAAAACCATATGCAACAGAATGAAATTAAACCCCTATCTCTCACCCTACACAAAACTCAACTCAAAATGGATCAAGGACCTTGGAATCAGACCAGAGACCCTGCATCTTATAGAAGAAAAAGTAGGTACAAATCTTCAACTTGTTGGCTTAGGATCAGACTTCCTTAACAGGACTCCCATAGCACAAGAAATAAAAGCAAGAATCAACAACTGGGATAGATTCAAACTAAAAAGCTTTCTCTCAGCAAAGGAAACTATCAGAAATGTGAAGAGAGAGCCTACAGAGTGGGAGAATATTTTTGCCAACCATACCTCAGATAGAGCGCTAATTTCCAGAATCTATAAGGAACTCAAAAAACTCTACACGAAGAATACAAATAATCCAATCAACAAATGGGCTAAGGAAATGAACAGACACTTCACAGAAGAAGATGTACAAGTAATCAACAGATATATGAAAAAATGTTCAACATCCCTAGTAATAAGAGAAATGCAAATCAAAACTACCCTAAGATTTCATCTCACCCCAATTAGAATGGCGATTATCAAGAACACAAGCAACAATAGGTGTTGGCGAGGATGTGGTGAAAAAGGAACACTCATACATTGCTGGTGGGGTTGCAAATTAGTGCAGCCACTCTGGAAAGCAGTGTGGAGATTCCTCAGAAACCTTGGAATGGAAACACCATTTGACCCAGCTATCCCACTCCTTGGCCTATACCCAAAGGACTTAAAATCAGCATACTACAGAGATACAGCCACATCAATGTTCATTGCTGCTCAATTCACCATAGCCAGATTGTGGAACCAACCTAGAAGCCCTTCAGTTGATGAATGGATAAAGAAACTGTGGCATATTTATACAATGGAATATTACTCCGCAATGAAGAATGATAAAATTATGGCATTTGTAGGCAAATGGATGAAATTGGAGAATATCATGCTAAGTGAGATAAGCCAATCTCAAAAAACTAAAGGACGAATGATCTCGCTGATAAGCGGATGAGGACATATAATGGGGGTGGGAGGGGTTAGCATTAGGTTTAGGGTTAGGTTTAGAGTTAGGCTAGGGAGAGCGGTAAGAATGAAGGAAAGAAGGACTGTATAAAGGGAAAAGGGTGGGAGGGGTGGGGGGGAAGGGAAAAAAAAGAAACATCATTACCCTATGTAAACGTAAAAAAATAAAAAAAAAAAGAATACAAATAATAATAAATGCTGATGAGGATTTGAGAAACCAAACACTCATACATTGTTGATAGTACTGCAAATTAATACGATCACTGTGGAAAGCAGTATGGAGATTTCTTTTAAAACTAGGAATGGAATCACCATTGGCTCAGCTATCCCACTCCTTGGTATTTATTCAAAAGAACTAAAATCAGCATATTACAGTGATACGGTCACATCAATATTTATAGCAGCACCATTCACAACAGCCAAGTTATGGAACCATCCAGGTAACCATCAATAGATGAATGGTTTAAGAAAATGTGATAGGTATACACAACGAAGTTTACTCAGCCAAACAGAAGAATGAAATTATGACATTTTCTGGTAAATGGATGGAACTGGAGAACCTCATACTAAGTGAAATAAGACAGAATGTCAGGGGTCAAGGGTTATTTTTGTTTGTTTGTTTTTCTTTCATATGTGGACACTTCTTTTCTTTCCTTTTGCTTCCTAAACATGAAGTAAAGTAGTCTTGCTTCACCATATGCTCCCTGCCTTTGTGGTCCCGTCACAATCAGTTGTTAGAAGCAACTAATCATGTAACTGGAATCTGCAAATCTGTGATCCAAAACAAACTTTTCTCTCTATAAGTTGATTATCTCAAGTGTTTGCTTTAGTGATAGAAAGTTAACACTATTGGCACAACTATTGGGCAACATACCCACATTAACATAGAAAGAAGTATATTTAAGTTATTATATAAGCCCAAACAATGCAAAAACTATCTCCCTTAATAAAAATAAATTAGGGAAATTAATGAATCATGTCAATTCTATCCAAAATAATATGTTTTATGTAGCAGAAATGATGATGCAAACTTATTTATACACATGAGGAGAAATCCAGAAAATTTTGTTCTAAAGAAAAAATAGTTTAAAATCATTATTTGTAATAATGTGTGTGCTGTATGTGTTGAGGGAGAAAAATAGAAAAACACATCTGAAAGAAACATTGTCAAAATGGTACTCACTGAAAGGAGATTGCTTTACTACCAAAAGCTAATATTTTAAATTTTTATTTACTATTTTAAGTTTAAAAAAAAATCTCTTTTTGTTCTACAGAGGAAATTCCACATGTAAGAAGCATGCACAGCTCAAAATAGTAAAATAATGGGGAAAAAAACGGTCTATGTAAGATTCTAAGTGTTATCCAAGATCAGATCCTGCAGTCTAGCAGCATGACACGCACAAAGATCCTTTCAGTCCTAATCAAGCCAGACTCATCACAATCAGTTGCTTCATACTCTGTTTGGAGCAGTCAGTTCCCTCCAGAGCTATACAGGCATTGAAACTTCCTTTTCAGGTTTGCAGTTTGGCAACCATTGTTAAGCAGTGCTCTCCTCCTTCACATTTCACCTATGTCTAATGACTCATTCAAACACCTGGGAAATGCCCTATTCATATAGAAATTATATATACTCAAATAAATAGATGGATTAGGATAAAGAATCTCCCAGTAAGGTAGCAGGGTAGACACAAGTCTAATTCCTGTCTTCCCAGATTCCCATTGAGAAAACAGAAAAAAAAATATAAAGTCAATCTCTGCCTCCAACAAATCTGGAAACTGGGGAAGTGAGATGGTCAAAACAAGGAAACATAAGAAATGTTTACTGCAAATGGGCAGATGGATAAACTGAAGGGAGGACAAAATATCATTTCTAAGAAGGAAATAAAGCCCATCAATATTCCCACTTGGAGGAGAAATGAATTAGAAGTAAGGGGTTCACGCAGCACATCTGGACACACAGGTGACTCAAAGCACTCAGTCTGGACCTCATGGACGTGACCTGGAGGGATAGGGATACTTCCAGCTCTTATGTTATTCCAAGGTCTGTACTTGGAGAGGATAAAAGAAGATGCCTATACCAGCTTTGTGGGACAGTAGCAAAGATGCAGAAGCAGCCCATTGAAAATGAAGAGTCTAAATTGAAAATGTAGTTTACATTAAATGTAAACCTTTCCTTACTAATAACCAATCTAGACAGAATCATTCTGAATCAGTTTTTTCAAAGCATTGACTTTCTTCTCTGTAATGCACATTAAAAAGGGTTACCCATGAAATAGAGGCAACTTGGAAAAATCAATAGATTTTCTTTTTAACAAGAAGTGTTATATGACAAATTCCTGAATAACATCTTCCACAGAATTCAAGAATGTGTGGTGCATGTGAGGCCATCAAAGAAAGTCATAAAGATACAACAGTCTGAGGTCAAGAAAGATCAAATGGAAACAAAAAGTTTAGTTGCCTAATTTAAAATTGTAATAGACACAAGGACTATACAACTGCATTGCCAGGAGCTGAAATAGAAAAGTAGAACACAAATAAAAGAAATTAGAAATTGTTCTGTAGCATAGAAGGGTAAATGAAGCTTAATAGGCAAAAGTAAAAACAAAAAAACACATAAAATAAATTGAATATATTCCATGCTTGTATGACTACATCAAAATGGATTCTACTGTCCCGTGTAAGTAAAAACAACCAATAAAAATATTGGAAGAGAAAGCTAGAAAAACTCTTCTACTTAAATTACAGATCCAAGAAATCAAGAAAAGGAAAAGAGACAATAATCTTTCAGTAATTTGTTAACAATCAGAAACAATAATCTATGGATCATCTAAGGAATGATAGTTCAACTCTCTTAATCCAAGGCCATTCATTACTTCTCACTTGGGAAAAACTCCTGGACCAGCCCACGAGATCATTCAAAATACAGCTGCTGCTTCCTCCTTGACCTACATCCAATCGCTGACACTCACCGTCATTCCTGGATTCACCCTCTCTGCTCAGCATATCCCCTTGCCCACAGTCTCTGCCAGACTCTGATCTCTCATTGGTACACATGTTCCTATTCCCCCATGAGCCTCTTGTGTTCTCCCATTTCTTTTCTTCCTGTTTCCACAGCACGACTTTTCAGAGAACACATTATTGTATTAATATATTTGCTTATTTTATGTTTCTTCTCAGTTGCTCCCCCAGGGCAGAGACATTGTGTTTTATTCTCTAATGGAGTACTTCTCTAGTAACATAATTTTTCTTTCCAAGAGGCATTAGGCAATGTCTGGAGCATCTTTTGATTAATATAATTTCATAGGAGAAAAGATGGTATTGACATACAGGAGGCAAGGGCCAGAAATACAGCTAACATCCTGCAATAGCCAGGAAAGATTTCCTCAACAAAGAAGAAATGCCCATCCCAAGTGTCCATGGTGCTGGGGTTGAGATACCCTGATGGAACCTCCAGCAACCAAGCAACCAGATCTCCAGCATTGTGTGTGTGTGTGTGTGTGTGTGTGTGTGTGTGTACATGCACACACAACCTTGGTATACCTTAAACATTAAAAATAAAACTTTTGAAAAAAAAATTTTTAAGTTGAGTATCTCAGAGGAAGGCTGAATAGAGGAAATAAATGCACACATAAATTCAAATGACTAATAAATATTCTTAAAGTGCTCAACATCTACTAGTAATAATTACACTATTTTCCTATACTATTTTTCCTACATAGGTAAAAACCTTAATAACAATTGAAATAATATTTATTCTCCATTTCATAGAACACACAGAATTGGAAATAGACACTCTCATATCCTTGTTGTGAAAAAGTGAGTATAAACTGTCTAGAGGGTAATTAGGTAGCACAAGGAGAAAGCTTCAAAAAACAGTGTATACTTTGATAAAGGGGATTTATTTCTAGCTATGTGTCCTAAGGAATCAATCACAGACGTTTAAAAAGATGCATGTTCAATGCTGTTCTTTACAGCATGATTTATAATAGTGAAAAATTGGAAACAATCTAAAGAACTGTCAATAAGAAATTAGTTTTTAAAATAAGAAACATATAAACTATGATGAAATTCAAGAGAGTGATTAGCAGACATACAAGAATTCCAAATCAAATTGGGAAAATGATCAGAGGGAAAAATAGACTCAAATTAATATACAATGTGACCTAAATTTGGTTAAAATATGTAAAGATAGGATGTTAAATTATACACATATGTATAGGAAAAGAAAATATATGCAAAGAAAAGGGCTAAAGTTCAAAGTAAAATTATATTACTGTAAACTAAGTCAATATTACAAAATAAGATCAAAGTGAATCAACTTTCCCTGACAGACATTAGAGCATTTTACCAAGTGGTGGTAAAATAATACATCTGTTGGGCCTCAGGAACAATCTAATAGAACTAAGGAACTGGATGGATATGCCAGAAATGAAATAAACTTATATGGATACAAAAATTCCACATTATCTGCAAATGCCTCTAGAATTAAATGAAGAAAGAATGGATAATTTATTAAGATAGTGTTGAGAAAATGGACTTATTGAATAGAAAAAAATAAAGAACATTGCTTTCCAAATATGTATAAAAGTTAATGCTGGCTAAATTAAATAAGTAAATGTAAAATTGTATTTTCAAAGTTAATAGGAAATATTGTTGATAAAAATTTTTCTGACATAGATAGGAAAAGAACTAAAACAAAACTTCAAAAGTGTACACTCCAAACTAAACAATTAGTTTAGTGAATTTGATTATATAAAATTTAACAGGTTTTGTCCATTCTTTAACAGCTTTTGGGGGGTATAATTGATATACAAAGAACTGCACATATTCGATGTATTCAGTTTGGTGCATTTATACAATTGCAAGCACCCTGTAACAGTGTCACCACAATCAAGATGATAAACATACTCAATACCTCCCTAAGTTACCTTGAATTCTTCATTTGTCTTTGTTTTTGAAACAAGAACACTTTACATGAGAACAACCCACTTACAAATTTTGAAGTGCACTATACCACATTTTCAAATGGAGGCACTGTGTTGTAGAGTAAATCTCTAGAATTTACTCATATAGGATAACCATTCAACAAAGTTTGTAGAAAAAATTCAGACTGGAAGAGAATATTTGTAATGTTCCAAATTCAAAGGATTAATAGAATAAGCACTAGAATTTTGGGAATGATTTTTTAAAAATTGCACTAATTTAAAAATAGGTAAATGATAGGAAAATAATCCACAAATAAGAAAACCTAAAAGTCAAACAAAATAGGAAAAAGTGCTCAAATTAAAAAGTAGTCAGTCATTCAGGAGTTCCACATCCAGGGATTTCACTAACCATAGATCAAAAATGTTCTTTAAAAAATTGCTTCCCTGCTAACCATGTAAAGATCTTGTTTTCTTATTATTATTTCCATGCAATATGGTATAACAGTTATTTACACAGCACTTAGATTGCAATATGTATTATAAATCACCTAGAGATGATTTAAATATACGGGAGGATGTACATAGGTTATATGCAAATGTTGTACTATTTTGTAGAAGGAATTTGAGCATTTTTTGATTTTGGTATCTGCTGTGGTGAGGAGTAGCAGAAGAGGAGATGTCTAGGAAAAAATTTCCTGAGGATGCCAAAGAAAGACTGTAATCAGAAAAATACAAATTACAGCAAATTGCACACCACAATACAAAAATTAGAGTCACAAAATTTAGAAAGCTGGAAAATGCCAAGTGTCAGCAAATGCATTTGCACTTCTGGTGAGAATGTAGACTTCCAACAGCAATTGGTAATATTGAATCAAATTTAAAATATTTGTGACAAAAATCTTCAAAGCTTTTACTGTTCGGTATAGTTCCTGAAATATTCGCAAACAAATGAATGAGAAAATATTTAAATAAAGCTAGAGAAGAGATTTCACAAGTAGCCCAGGGTACTTAATAAATTTGGTACCCAAATTTATCGAACAGATACAAACTGTTTGAAGGTAAAATGATGGAGAAATATTTAGGTAAAAATAACCTAAATAATACTCCTACAGCAATGGTAAGATCAAATTGAAGAGGGCTCAAGACAAAGTGAATTTCTAAACATAAAGTGTCAGTACATAACGAGAAAAGTTTCATAAAATGGTTGAACAACTGCAAACTTGTGTGCATGGGGGAATATCATCAAAATATAAAACCAAAAATGACAAACTATGAGCAGGAATTGACAAGCTAAACTAGGAGGGAAGAAGATTTTAACACAACTTTCCTAGTATTTTATAAATCAAGTAAACTAACAAAAACAATAACAACTTCACTGAAGTTACAGAAGATTAGAAAAACTTTAGCATGTGTTTTATCTAATATATATATTTAGGGCAATGTATCCATAACTTAAAGAATACACACTATTTTTAGGCATACCTGCACTATTTATGCAAATATGACAAAACCTAAGGATATAAATCAAAATTTATCAAAATAATCCCAAAGAAAATAGAAGAAAAAAAGAGTTAAATGAAAGAATAAATAATATGGAATATATTATACTAGAGTAGATGTAGTTTATAATATTCAATGTAGAATATATACAGAATATATTACATAGTAATAGCGAATATATAGTAAACATTATATATTGTAAATTTTTAATATGCATTTTATGTAATCTTACAGAATATCTAATTTATAGAGTATATTACAGAAGATCTAAATGACATAATATGTTCTTTGAAACAGGAGTACAAAATTGTGGCAATAAATGAGTAAGCAAAATTTGTCAGCACAATAAACGTATTATGAATGAAAAAATATAGATGCTACAGTGATAAAGATTAAGAAGAAAGAGTGAAATAGCACATCTGCTCTTCTTAGTTCCTGCTTTTCTCTATGGCATCCTGGCATTGTCACTTGGTCAAGATAACTCTTGATATATTCAGAAAGTTAGTGATTAGCAGGTTACTCTGTATGCCCCAGTCAGTGACCAGGTTGTATTCAACTGCCAGCCTTATTAAAAAAAGAAATTAAAACAAAATTTATGGAGTGTGTCTGGTTTGAGGTTAACACCATAATTGGTCATACTGCTACTCAAGACATTTTAAGAACTCTAGACTACAAAATGCAAATGGGTTTCCCTAGATGAGAATATATCTTTTGCCCATCTTTGGGATTTTTAGCCAAAGAGACCATGCAAGGCTCACAGGAAGGGAGGACCTGGAAGTCTGGATCTGACCTTCTATCCCTTGTTTTGTGTGTATTTTCCCTGCTATCCCTACAATGCATCTTTTGTTTTAATAAATCCTATTTGTGAGTATAATTTTATGTGGAGGTTCATGAGTTCTTCCAGTGAATCACTGAACTAGAGGATGGTCGTAGGACCCCTGAAAAAATTATAAACAGTTTGATGATAATAAATATGAAAATCTGAAGAAGTAAATTTTTAGACATTGTAGCTTAGAAAAACTAACACAGAAAGAGACAAAGAAACAAAATAGTTATACGGTTCTTTAAAAAAAAATAAGTCTTTAAATATCCAACCAATAAAACATTAACCCAGATATTTTTGCAAGTGATTTTATCAAAGCTTCAAGGAAAAGATAAATTTGGAAACTAGAAAAGTGAGACTATTCCAAATTATTTCAGGTTATTTGGATATGGTGTCAGCCAGACCTAGGTTTAGGTCTGAAGTCTGCCAAATTGCAATTCTGGAGTAATTATTCTAAACTGTATGACTCCTTCATCATCCATGCAACAAATATTTATTGGGCACAAAATATTTATTTGGCACCTGCTATGTGCCAAGCACATTTCTAGGTAGTTGGCGTATATTGGAGAACAAAACAGATGAAAACCCTTATCTTCAAGGAATTGGTGAGGGAGAATCATATGGAATGAGGATCCAGGTAATGACACATATGTGAAAGCTCTGGAAGGGGAACCAGGCAGAAGCAAGCATGAAGCAAGCATGATCACGAAAGGGAATAACAAGAGAATATTTGGAGTCCATGTCTTGGAAGGTTTGGCGTTGTAGGTCACTTGGTCTTTCATTTGTATGTAAATGTAATTATCATCTCCTGGAGAATATAAGCACACAAAAAGCACGACCTGACTTGTTTTGCAACAGGATCATGCTGGCATCTGTGTTTTTGGCAGACTGCAGAGGGATAAGGATGGAAGCAGAGAGACCAGTGATCCAAGCAGGTAATGGTGGTGGCTTGGAGGAGGGTGAGAGCTGAGCAGGTGGCAAGGCCGTTAGATGCTGAATATATTTACACAGTGTGGCTGATTGGATTCAGTGGTGGATCACTTGTTCAGTAGGTATGACACAAAGGAGTTCATCATGACCCCAATGTTTTTGACATGTGCAGTGAAGTTACTTTTAAGTGATGAGGAAAAGAGTGAGTGGAGTAGTTTAATGAAAACGCCCTAGATGTGAATGTTTTGAGAGGTCTATTGCATGTCCAAGTAGAGGTCTAAGTAGCTTTTGGTTATAGAATTCTAATATAAATTTGAAAAGTCATTTATAAATAGCATTTATAGATGGTTCTCTTTTGGGTTCTTTTTAGTTGTACTTGACAATAGAATCCATTTTGATTGAATTATGCAAGCATGGAATATATATTTTTTTCAATTAGAATCCCATTCTTGTGGATGTACGGGACAGTGGGATTCACTTAGATATTTTCATATACGTATTTAGGAAAATTATAAAGTCATGAGGCTATATGAGAGTATTGAGAAGGAAAATATAATCAATAAGAAAAGGAATCTAAGAACTGAGCCCTAGGGTACTCCAGCATTTAGAAGTCTGTAAATGGAAACAGCTAATTTGATCCTAGTGGAAGAGACCACAAGGTAAGTAGAAAAACACTTGTAAAGGTAAAAAGTGTACTAGTAAATTGAAAAAGGATAATGTCATCTAATTTGAGGCATTATGAAAACTGTAAGACATGTGGAGGATAAAATGACCTTCCCCATTTCTTTTTTTTTTTTTTTATAATTGTATACAAACGGGATACATGTTGTTTCTCTATTTGTACATGGAGTCAAGGCATACCATTTGTGTAATCATACGTTTACATAGGGCAATGATGTTTGATTCATTATTTTTTTTCCCTTCACCCCCACCCTCTCACCCCTCTTTTCCCTCTATACAGTCCTTCTTTCCTTCATTCTTACCACACTCCTTATCCCTAACCCTAAACCTAACTCTAACCCTAATGCTAACCCCTCCCACCCCCCATTATATGTCCTCATCCGCTTATCAGCGAGATCATTCGTCCTTTAGTATTTTGAGATTGGCTTATCTCACTTAGCATGATATTCTCCAATTTCATCCATTTGCCTGCAAATGCCATAATTTTATCATTCTTCATTGCGGAGTAATATTCCATTGTATATATATGCCACAGTTTCTTTATCCATTCATCAACTGAAGGGCATCTAGGTTGGTTCCACAATCTGGCTATGGTGAATTGAGCAGCAGTGAACATTGATGTGGCTGTATCTCTGTAGTATGCTCATTTTAAGTCCTTTGGGTATAGGCCAAGGAGTGGGATAGCTGGGTCAAATGGTGGTTCCTTTCCAAGCTTTCTGAGGAATCTCCATACTGCTTTCCAGAGTAGCTGCACTAATTTGCAACCCCACCAGCAATGTATGAGTGTTCCTTTTTCACCACATCCTCGCCAACACCTATTGTTGCTTGTGTTCTTGATAATCGCCATTCTAATTGGGGTGAGATGAAATCTTAGGGTAGTTTTGATTTGCATTTCCCTTATTACTAGGGATGTTGAACATTTTTTCATATATCTGTTGATTGCTTGTAGATCTTCTTCTGTAAAGTGTCTGATCATTTCCTTAGCCCATTTGTTGATTGGGTTATTTGTATTCTTGGTGTAGAGTTTTTTGAGTTCTTTATAGATTCTGGAAATTAGCACTCTATCTGAAGTATGGTTGGCAAAGATATTCTCCCACTCTGTAGGCTCTCTCTTCACATTGCTGATAGTTTCCTTTGCTGAGAGAAAGCTATTTAGTTTGAATCTATCCCACTTGTTGATTCTTGCTTTTATTTCTTGTGCTATGGGAGCCCTGTTGAGGAAGTCTGGTCCTAAGCCGACATGTTGAAGCTCTGGACCTACTATTTCTTCTATACGATGCAGGATCTCTGGTCTGATTGCGAGGTCCTTGATCCATTTTGAGTTGAGTTTTGTGTAGGGTGAGAGATAGGGGTTTAATTTCATTCTGTTGCATATGGTTTTCCAGTTTTCCCAGCACCATTTGTTGAAGAGGCTATCTTTTCTCCATTGCATATTTTTGGACCCTTTGTCTAGTATGAGAAAATTGTATTTATTTGGGTTTGTGTCCATGTCCTCTATTCTGTACCATTGATCTACCTGTCTATTTTGGTACCAATACCATGCCGTTTTTGTTACTATTGCTTTGTAGTAGAGTTGAAGATCTGGTATTGCGATACCCCCTGCTTCGCTCTTGCTACTGAGGATTACTTTAGCTATTCTACGTTTTTTATTCTTCCAGATGAATTTCATAATTGCTTGCTCTATTTCTGCAAGGTACATCATTGGGATTTTCATTGGAATTGCATTGAATCTGTATAGCACTTTAGGTAGTATGGCCATTTTGACAATATTAATTCTGCCTATCCAGGAACATGGGAGATCTTTCCATCTTCTAAGGTTTTCTTTAATTTCTTTCTTTAGTGTTCTGTAGTTCTCATTGTAGAGGTCTTTCACCTCTTTTGTGAGATTGATTCCCAAGTATTTTACTTTTTTCGATGCTATTGTGAATGGGGTAGTTTTCCAAATTTCTCTTTCTGAAGATTCATCACTTATGTACCTTCCCCATTTCTTTTACTTCTTTTATTTCACTTACATGTCCATACAGAGATTTTAATACAAATATATGTATACATACATGTTTATACATATGCATAACACCTATATATGTGTGTGCATATATATATACATATATAATGAACAATTAAAGATAGTGCAATATTGAATACACAGTGAATAAATGAGAGGAAAGGTAAGTGCTGTTCAAAATTGTTTTAAAAATTGTTTTCGGGGGCGATCCAAGATGGCGGACTAGAGGGGGACTGCATCCCCAGTGGCTCCAGAACCCAGGAGTTAAGAAGGGGAGGCATTGAGAGACTCGGACCAAAATAGAGCCACGGGTGAGTCTGCCCATTGGGTAAAGCTCGGCCCAGGTGGCAGGCCCAGATAGAGGTGGCTTATTGGAGCAGGGGAGGGCAGCTTAGAGTCTTCCACAGGCAGCCCTGCGCACTCCGGCGCTGGGCCCTTCCCACACAGCCAGCTTCTCCAGGTTCTCGGAGCAGGCCCCCTACTGAGAGCCTTTCTGATCAGAACAAGCTCCAAGTCCCGGAGCCAGCACTGCATACTCTGGCCGCAAGCGGCTTCAGGGACCAGGACAGGGCAGTCAGTGACCTCCACAAGCAGCCTGGACCCCTACGGTGGGAGGTGCCTTTCAAGGCTAGCTTCTTGGAACAAACCACCCAGTGAGAGCCTTTCTACATAGAGACAGCCACGAGTCCCCGAGCCAATGGAGAGCTTTGATCCACAAGCAGACTCTGGGATCAGGGCAGGGCAGCCAGAGACTTCTTCAGGCAGCTCTGCCCACTCCGGCGGCAGGTTCTTTCCACGGGGCGATCCAAGATGGCGGCCTAGAGTGTGACTGCATCTCCAGTCGCTCCAGAACACAGGTTCAAGAAGGGGAGGCATTGAGAGACTTGGACAAAAATAGAGTCACGGGGTGAGTGTCCCCCACTGGGCGAAACTTGGCCCGGGACCAGGCACAGATAGGGATGGCTTATCATAGCAGGATAGGGCAGCTAGAGTCTTCCCAAGGTAGCCTTCCACATTCTGGTGGTGGGATCCCCCCACACGACCAGCTGCATGGTGCAGGCCCCAGTGAGAGCCTTTCTGCACAGAGCCAGCTCCAAGCCCTGGAACCAGTAGTGGTAGGGGCAGCTTTCTTTGGAAGCACAGCATTATCAAGTTCCTCCAAGACTTCAGGCTACTGAAGGCTGGGAGGTGATACACTGCAAATCTACAGGGACACTATAAGCCAATAGAGGAAATCTGCAATATCTCAGGGTCCCACTGACATCTGACCAATATGAGAAAACAAGGGAGGAAAATGTCCCAAAAAAACCTAGATACTATATCAATAAAACCCAATGACAGCACAGCAGAAGAAATGTCAGAAAGGGAGTTCAGAATGTACATAATAAAAACAATCAGGGAAGCAAATGAGGAGATGAAAGAGCAAATGCAGGCATTAAATGATCGCACCAATCAACAGTTAAAAGACCAAATACGGGAAGCAAGAGATCATTTCAATAAAGAGTTAGAGATACTGAAAAAAAAACAAACTGAAATACTTGAAATGAAGGAAACAATAAACCAAGTTAAAAACTCCATAGAAAGCATAACCAATAGGATAGAACACCTGGAAGACCAGAACCTCAGACATTGAAGATGAAATATTTAATCTTGAAAACAAAGTTGGCCAAACAGAGAAGGTGGTAAGAAATCATGAACAGAATCTACAAGAATTATGGGATATCATGAAAAGGCCAAATTTGAGAATTATTGGTATTGAGGAAGGCTTAGAGAAACAAACCAAAGGAATGAACAATCTATTCAATGAAATAATATCAGAAAAATTCCCAAATCTGAAGAATGAAATGGAAAACCAAGTACAAGAAGCTTATAGGACTCCAAATACACAAAAATACAACAGACCCACACCAAGGCACATTATTATGAAAATACCTAACATATAAATAAAGACAGAATTTTAAAGGCCGCGAGAGAAAAGAATCAAATTACATTCAGAGGAAAACCAATAAGAATATCAGCAGGTTTTTCAATCCAGACCCTAAAAGCTAGAAGGGCCTGGAACAACATATACCAAGCCCTGAAAGAAAATGGATGCCAACCAAGAATCTTATACCCAGCAAAACTTACCTTCAAATTTGACGATAAAATAAGATCCTTCCATGATAAACAAAAGCTAAAGGAATTTACAAAAAGAAAGCCAGCATTACAGAACATTCTCAGCAAAATATTCCATGAGGAAGAGATGAAAAACAACGATGCAAATCAGCAATAGGAGGCGCTAGCCTAATGCAATAGCCAAATAAAGGAGAAACCAAATCATTTCAAAAAACAAATATGAGTCATATGACTGGGAATACAAATCATATCACAATAATAACCCTGAATGTTAATGGCCTGAACTCCTCAATCAAAAGACACAGACTGGCAGATTGGATTAAAAAGAAAAATCCAACAATATGCTGCCTGCAAGAGACTCATCTTATAGAAAGAGATACCCATAGACTAAAGGTAAAAGGATGGGGAAAAACATAACATGAACACAGACACAGCAAAAAAGCTGGAGTATCCATCCTCATTTCAGATAATGTGGACTTCAAACCAAAACTAGTCAGAAGGGATAAAGAAGGACATTACATGCTGCTTAAGGGAAGCATAAATCAGCAAGACATAACAATCATAAATATCTATGCCCCAAACATTGGCTCATCCACGTACGTCAAACAAATCCTTCTCAATTCCAGAAATCAAATAGACCAGAACACAATAATACTAGGCGATTTTAACACACCTCTCTCACCACTGGATAGATCGTCCAAACAAAAATTGAATAAAGAAACCATAGATCTTATTTCATTGAATGAAACTAAACCCATACCTCTCACCATGCACGAAACTAAACTCAAAATGGATTAAGGATCTCAGAATGAGACCAGTGACCTTGCATCTTATAGAAGAAAAAGTAGGTCCAGAGCTTCAACATGTCGGCTTAGGACCAGACTTCCTCAATAGGACTCCCATAGCACAAGAAATAAAAGCAAGAATTAATAACTGGGATAGATTCAAACTAAAAAGCTTTCTCTCAGCAAAGGAAACTATCAGCAATGCGAAGAAAGCCTACAGAGTGGGAGAAAATCTTTGCCAATCATACTTCAGACAGAGCACTAATCTCCAGAATCTATAAAAACTCAAAAAACTCTACACCAAGAATTCAAATAATCCAATCGACAAATGGGCTAAGGAAATGAATAGACACTTCACAGAAGAAGATCTACAAACAATCAACAAACGTATGGAAAAATGTTCAACATCTCTAGTAATAAAAGAAATGCAAATCAAAACCACCCTAAGATTCCATCTCACCCCAATTAGAATGGCAATTATCAAGAATACGAGCAACAACAGGTGTTGGGGAGGATGTGGGGAGAAAGGTACACTCATGCATTGCTGGTGGGGCTGCAAATTAGTGCAGCCACTCTGGAAAGCAGTGTGGAGACTCCTTAGAAAACTTGGAATGGAACCACCATTTGACCCAGCTATCCCACTCCTTGGCCTATACCCAAAGGACTTAAAATCAGCATATTACAGAGATACAGCCACATCAATGTTCATAGCTGCTCAGTTCACAATAGCCAGATTGTGGAATCAACCTAGATGTCCTTCAATTGATGAATGGATAAAGAAAATGTGGTATATATATACAATGGAATATTACTCAGCCATAAAGAATGATAAAATTATGGCATTTGCAGGCAAATGAATGAAACTGGAGAATATCATGCTAAGTGAGATAAGCCAATCTCAAAAAACCTAAGGAAGAATGATATCGCTAATAATTGGATGATGACACATAATGAGGGGTGGGAGGGGTTAGTGTTAGGGTTAGAGTTAGGTTTAGGGAGGGGGGCAAGAATGGAGGAAGGAAGGACTGTATAGAGGGAAAAGAGGGGTGGGAGGGATGGGGGGAGGGAAAAAATAACAGAATGAATCAAACAACATTACCCTATGTAAATTTATGATTACACAAATGGTATGCTTTTACGCCATGTACAGAGAAACAACATGTATCCCATTTGTTTACAATAATCAAAAAAAAAACAGTGAGAAATTAAAATAAAGCCTGTCACAAAAAAAAAAGGAAACCATAGATCTCCATAACACAATCAACAATTTAGACTTAACTGACATATAGAATATACCATCCAACAAGAACGAATCCACTTTCTTCTCAGCAGCACATGGATCCTTCTCTAAAATAGACCATATTTTATGCCACAAAGCTACTGTTAGCAAATACAAGAAGATAGAGATACTACCTTGTATTCTATCAGATCATAATGGATTGAAATTAGAAATAAATGACAGAATAAAAAACAGAAACTTCTCCAATACCTGGAGATTAAATAATACACTATTATATGATGAATGGATAACAGAAGATATCAGGAGGGAAATAAAAAAATTCTTAGAAGTAAACGAGAACAAAGACACATCATATCAAAATCTCTGGGACACTATGAAAGCAGTACTTAGAGGAAGATTTATTTCATGGGGCACATTCAGAAAAAGAAGTAGAAATCAACAAATAAATGTCTTAACACTACAGCTCAAAGCCCTAGAAAAAGAAGAGCAGACCAATACCAATAGTAGTAGAAGACAGGAAATAGTTAAAATCAGAGCCGAAATCAACGAAATTGAAACAAAAGAAACAATTGGAAAAATTAACAAAGTAAACAGTTGGTTCTTTGAAAAAATAAACAAAATTGATAAACCCTTAGCCACACTAACAAAGAGAAAGAGGGAGAAAACTCAAATTACTAAAATTCGGAATGAACAAGGAAACATCACAACAGACACGAGTGAAATACAAAACATAATTAGAAGCTATTTTGAAAATCTATACTCCAACAAAACAGAAAACCTCGAAGACTTCAACAAATTTCTAGAGACATATGAATTACCTAAACTGAACGGGGAGGACATACACAACTTAAATAAACCAATTTCAAGCAATGAAATAGAAGAGGTCATCAAAAGCCTACCAACAAAGAAAAGTCCAGGACCAGATGGGTTCTCAGCCGAGTTCTACAAAACCTTTAAAGAAGAGCTCATTCCAATACTCCTCAAACTATTCCATGAAATAGAAGAGGAGGGGACCTTCCCAAACTCATTCTATGAAGCCAATATCACCCTGATACCTAAACCAGACAGAGGCACATCGAGGAAAGAAAATTTCAGACCAACATCCTTAATGAACATCGACGCAAAAATTCTCAACAAAATTTTAGCAAAACGCATACAAATATATATTAAAAAGATAGTGCACCATGATCAAGTGGGTTTTATCCCAGGGATGCAAGGTTGGTTCAACATTCGGAAATCAATAAATGTCATTCACCATATCAACAGACTTAAAGTTAAGAATCACATGATTATTTCAATAGATGCATAAAAAGCATTCGATAAAATACAGCATCCCTTCATGCTCAAAACACTAGAAAAAATTGGGGTAGTGGGAACATTCCTTAACATTATAAAGGCAATCTACGCTAAGCCCATGGCTAATATCATTCTAAATGGTGAAAAACTGAAAGCGTTCCCCCTAAAAACTGGAACAAGGCAGGGATGCCCTCTTTCACCGCTTCTATTCAACATCGTCCTTGAGACTCTAGCCAGAGCAATTAGACAGACCAAAGAAATTAAAGGGATACGAATTGGAAAAGAAGAACTCAAACTATCCCTGTTCGCTGACGACATGATTATATATTTAGAGGAACCTGGAAATTCCACCAGAAAACTTTTAGAACTCATAAGTGAATTCAGTAAAGTAGCAGGTTACAAGATCAATGCTCATAAATCCAATGCATTTTTGTACATAAGTGATGAATCTTCAGAAAGAGAAATTAGGAAAACTACCCCATTCACAATAGCATCAAAAAAAATAAAATACTTGGGAATCAATCTCACAAAAGAGGTGAAAGACCTCTACAATGAGAACTACAGAACACTAAAGAAAGAAATTAAAAAAAACCTTAGAAGATGGAAAGATCTCCCATGTTCCTGGATAGGCAGAATTAATATTGTCAAAATGGCCATACTACCTAAAGTGCTATACAGATTCAATGCAATTCCAATTAAAATCCCAATGATGTACCTTGCAGAAATAGAGCAAGCAATTATGAAATTCATCTGGAAGAATAAAAAACGTAGAATAGCTAAAGTAATCCTCAGTAGCAAGAGCGAATCAGGGGGTATTGCAATACCAGATCTTCAACTCTACTACAAAGCAATAGTAACAAAAACGGCATGGTATTGGTACCAAAATAGACAGGTAGATCAATGGTACAGAATAGAGGACATGGACACAAACCCAAATAAATACAATTTTCTCATACTAGACAAAGGGTCCAAAAATATGCAATGGAGAAAAGATAGCCTCTTCAACAAATGGTGCTGGGAAAACTGGAAAACCATATGCAACAGAATGAAATTAAACCCCTATCTCTCACCCTACACAAAACTCAACTCAAAATGGATCAAGGACCTCGCAATCAGACCAGAGATCCTGCATCGTATAGAAGAAATAGTAGGTCCAAATCTTCAACATGTCGGCTTAGGACCAGACTTCCTCAACAGGGCTCCCATAGCACAAGAAATAAAATCAAGAATCAACAAGTGGGATAGATTCAAACTAAAAAACTTTCTCTCAGCAAAGGAAACTATCAGCAATGTGAAGAGAGAGCCTACAGAGTGGGAGAATATCTTTGCCAACCATACTTCAGATAGAGTGCTAATTTCCAGAATCTATAAAGAACTCAAAAAACTCTACACCAAGAATACAAATAACCCAATCAACAAATGGGCTAAGGAAATGATCAGACACTTTACAGAAGAAGATCTACAAGCAATCAACAGATATATGAAAAAATGTTCAACATCCCTAGTAATAAGGGAAATGCAAATCAAAACTACCCTAAGATTTCATCTCACCCCAATTAGAATGGCGATTATCAAGAACACAAGCAACAATAGGTGTTGGCGAGGATGTGGTGAAAAAGGAACACTCATACATTGCTGGTGGGGTTGCAAATTAGTGCAGCTACTCTGGAAAGCAGTATGGAGATTCCTCAGAAAGCTTGGAAAGGAACCACCATTTGACCCAGCTATCCCACTCCTTGGCCTATACCCAAAGGACTTAAAATCAGCGTACTACAGAGATACAGCCACATCAATGTTCACTGCTGCTCAATTCACCATAGCCAGATTGTGGAACCAACCTAGATGCCCTTCAGTTGATGAATGGATAAAGAAACTGTGGCATATATATACAATGGAATATTACTCTGCAATGAAGAATGATAAAATTATGGCATTTGCAGGCAAATGGATGAAATTGGAGAATATCATGCTAAGTGAGATAAGCCAATCTCAAAAAACTAAAGGACAAATGATCTCGCTGATAAGCGGATGAGGACATATAATGGGGGGTGGGAAGGGTTAGCATTAGATTTAGGGTTAGGTTTAGGGTTAGGGATAAGGAGTGTGGTAAGAATGAAGGAAAGAAGGACTGTATAGAGGGAAAAGAGGGGTGGGAGGGGTGGGAGGGAAGGGGAAAAAATAATGAATCAAACATCATTGCCCTATGTAAACATATGATTACACAAATGGTATGCCTTGACTCCTTGTACAAATAGAGAAACAACATGTATCCCATTTGTATACAATAATAATAAAAAATAAATAAATAAATAAATGAATAATAAGATTGTTATCATTTATTGGCAGTATATATCTAGGAAAACAAAGTAATTCATATATTTGAAAAATTCCTTATACTTCTCAGAAGTGGTTCATATTATGGAGAATAAGTACATGGACAATATTTTCATTTAAGTTTTATGTATCTTATTCAAACAAGAATAAGTGACCAAAAATGAAAGAATGCTTAAATGAATGAAAGATATTTACTCACTTGAATTAAGGTGGATTTTTGTTAAGTTTGTACCATATAGGGAAAACTGGTTTAATAGAAAAACATAAAACCCTGAAAATATAGATAAAATTGACATGATGACTAGCACTACATAAAAAAATAGAGAAAAAATTTCTTGGAAAGATACTAAATGATGTTTAGCTTAAATGTCAGGAAAGTTATTGCAAGAGTAATGCAAATATTGATGTCAGCTCATGCTTCGCTCTCCTTTAGTTATGTACCTACTATATTTCTACAACTGATACACAATCACAGGATTTTCAAAATTAAATTCATTATTAGTTCAAAAAGATAAATGTAGGCATGTGACATGTTTTCAGTGATGCTGTGGCATAACAATGGGGACCTAGGTTATCTATCAGGAAAAGCAGTATAGTTCAGTCATTGAGTACAACATAAACATACTTTGCTCATTAATCAGTATAAAGGTTGTGCAATGGTTCTGAAATTCTGCAAATTCATCAATACACTCAGAGTACTGAAGTCTCAAAGTATATAACAGCTGGTACTTGCATCACCCTGAGGACTCATGTCCCTGGAGATGCTCAGTCTCCATGATAACAAATCACTCTGTTTTCTCCAACCCCAACCAGAACGCGTGAATAAAATGTCTATGACTAACATTTCCAATGTAAAATCATTTTTTTATGTGTGTGGCACTGGGGATTGAACACAGGGCCTTGTACTTGCAAGGCAAGCACTCTACCAACTGAGCTATATCCCCAGCCCCAATATAAAATCAAACAGACATAAAATGTGAACATAATTTTATCTAAATTAAGGGTAGGTTCTTTATTTACATAAATAACTCAAAATGTAATAAGGCCAAGAATGAGAGAAAAGAATGAAACAAACAGAGAAAAGTGAACCAATTCACACATGGTGTTCTCAAAGCATTTACAACCTCCAAATAGGTCTTTTTTGACAGCACTTCTCCTCCTATAACTGAAAATAGCAACACTAAAAAGTGCGAGATGCATTTCAGTAAAAGTACAGGAGACTTCATGTATGGTTTGAAATCTATCAGTACAGAAACAACTGATAGTTCTTGTGACACCCAGAGTTTAAACTCCGCCTTGGTGAAGTTATTTCATGAAATAAGAGTTTGAATAAGAATGAGGAAGAAGTAGATAATAAGTGTACATCCTAGAAGCAAGTTCTCCAGAATCACTTTTTCCACATTTTAAAGTGATCACCACAGTAAATTCCCCTAGAATGTTTTGTGACTCAGCTTTCTGTTCTCAGTACTCCCTTTCTTTTCATTTAACTGTCCAGGAATGGAAGACTAAATTAATGACACATCAAAAAATCACAATAAGTGACTTCAAGAAAGCTTACATTGGATTTTTAAATAAAGGAAAACTAAAGCTTCCCCTCTAACTAGTAAAATAAACTATTATTCAAGTGCAGTAAATAACCTTTAACATTAGTAGGAAAGAATTTTAGATTAGGTTTTGCTCCCCTGATCAAACTCCTGAATCCTGCTTGGAATAATCAAGGAAAAAAATGATTCTAATGTAAATAGAAAATGAATTTTAAAAGGATACAAACAGAATCACCAAGGATAGAAAAAAGGATCATAGGAACAGAAACTAGGGTAACTTTAGGGACCTTGAGAATACTCATTTAATAATATAGTAATACTAGTAACAAGTACAATGAATAACAATAGCTTTTGTCCATTAAGAGAATGATGGCTTTCATCTGTTGAGCCAACACCACTTCCCATGCTAAGCACTGCTGTGTAGTGAGTCATTTCATGCTCACAATCCCTAGGAGGTGGTTAAGAAAAATGGAATATAATGAGAAACACCCCAAAATTTAAGTGGCAAGTGGCAGGAAGTCTTACTGCAGAACTGCTGTTAACCACAGTGACTCAATTCCCTTCAGTGGCACTGGCCACGGGATGGATGAGTTTCAGCCATTTTTTTGGCATTTTAGTTTCAAAGAACCAGGAAACACTGGAACCAGGAGTCCAAGAACTACTCTTACTTTCTTCTCTACCTCTAAAGGTTATACCAAGTATGATACACAGATGATTATTCCTGTGTATTTAAACACACATGATTATACACACAATCATACATACATGGTTTTTCATTTAGTTAAAATAACATATTCATAAGTTCCAGATAATAGATTCATTGTTCACTAAAGAAATTAGATTCTCACACACACACACACACACACACACACACACACATCACGCACAGCTGGGTATGAGGTGCGCACCAATCCCTAACCCCATCTAGGGAAGCCTGGAATGTCACCAAGAATAGATAAACCAAAGACTTAAGGAAGGATAAAGCAGTGTTCACCAAGCACCTCATATACCCAACCCTGGGCATTGTGCTTTAAAGACATTTTCATTCTGTGTTCAAAATATGCCCATGGTCTAGGTATGATTATCTCCTTTTTATGACTGAAAACATATATTTAGAGTGCTGCAGAAGCTGCCCAGGACTGCACAGCCAATCAGTGGACACAGCAGTAGTTCCACCTGGCTGGTGTTCTCTGCTTCCAAAGCTCTGGTCCTGTTCCCCAGGGGTCACTGCATGTACATCTATCAACCTTAAAAAATCAAGGCTGCACACTATTGGTGGAGCAGTCAGGTCATCCTCTCTAAAAAAGCCGAAGCTCCAATCCTACTTTGTTGTTTCTCAATCCTCAGACACACAGGAGCTAGTGAAGCCCTCACAGAGGCACAATGCTCTGATAAACCCACATGGTTCCAAAGAAGTCAGAGAAACTGAGGGGAACAAGCAAATTGGCACCAACCATTTTAAAGGAAAAGCAACAGTTCTATAACTCTCTTCTTCCCGTTCCCTGGTTCCCTGTCTTTTCTTCTTGTGCTGGATGTTTGTTTTATCATACTGATTACTCCTGCGGCTTCTAGGTTGTATTTAAATTTCTTTCTCATTTCTATTTGTGGCACTGCCTTTAGATTACATGGAATTGACATAGATGCAAACTGAAAACCAAAATTCAAACCAAATAAAAACTTTTTTTTCATGTGGGTTTTAGAAGCAGCAAAGATCCCACAGAGGTAAAGAAGAATGTAGAGTTGAGAATCTAATTCAAAAGGTAAAACCAGTTGAGAGCAAAGAGGAGGCCTGGGAGCTGCAGAGGAGGTGTCTGAGTGGATTTCCACATGATCAACAATGAAAGCAAAGTGAGCCAAAGCCAGCACTTGGGAGAACAAAACCGACTTCAAGCCAGTCTAGCAAAGAAAGTGGCAATAAAATGTTTAAAACTGTAGAAGTAAACATTCAAATTGAGCTTATAAACCAAACTGCATTAGGTCTAAAGTTCATCTTTTTCTCTCTTCTCAATTTCACTTTCCCTTAGGACTTCGAGTTGGGTTTTCTAAATTTAACCATAATTAGATATTTTCACTACATTTCTCTGTAATCTAATTTTTCTACAGTTCTTTAGAGCTCTTACAAGGAAAAAAAAAATTCACTCTGTAGTTTAAAGAGAAAACTGCACACAGTCTCTTCCTTATCCTGACTCTAAGATCTCCAACATGACAGCTGGGACTCTCAGCTGCTCACCTGCAGTGTGGGGAAAGTGAGACTTCTGTAAGAAAGCACCCCGGGAATTGCAGGACCTCGCCCCCAGGGACTGTCCTTATGAAGGATGGTGCACAATTAGGAACCTCTCTCTCCATATTCGATGCACCTCATTTGTGACCAACTCATTCAATCTCAAGGTAAACCTGACCCAGCCAAGTCAGGGTCCAACACACACACACACACACACACACACACACACACACACTGCTATATCTTCCCTAGACAACAAATCCACTGCCCCCAATCCTCACTTTTTAGCTCCCTCCAATTCAGTAGGAGAAAACACATTGTCATTCCATGTACAACAGTGACATTCCCCAGCTAGTCCATGAAACTGCAGTAGGACCCTCTGTCCAGTGAGTGGATATGTTCCAAGACCCCTAGTGAATAATACCAAATCCTAAAATTTGATACCTTTTCCATCTTTACTGAGCACTTATCACACACTGTGACTGTAACCTTTGCAATTTGAGGTGTGACAATGGAACTAATACACATTTTGTTTTCTTTCTTTACAATCTCTAAGAGATATGAGGTTCCTAGCAACCTCAGCATATGATTATTTTTTCTTTCCTTATAACGTTGAGAATTTTCATCTTTTCATTTAAAGGAAAGATGTTTATGAATTCTCTTTTGTATATCTGAATTGCTGGCATCACTGTTCTTGCATTTGGGAGTGACTAAGGAAAATAAACATTATTTGAACTCAAGTACAGCAATACCACGGCAGTCCATTTGATAACCCAGAGGGCTACAAAGTGACTACCAGGCAGGCGTTGTCTACTGTTAGGATTCAATGGCATGATCAAGTGGGATGGTGTCATATTTTGTAACACTACCCACAGCTTTGCACAATCTAAAAATTAATCAATTTTTGCTCTTTAATTGTATAAATTCCTTAAACATATTAAATAGTAACTCCTAAAACATTTTGGACAGTAACCTCTTATCAGACTGTAACAGATATATGCCCTGGAAACATTTTCTCCCTCCCAATCCAGAAGTTACCTTTACATTTTGTTTATTTATTTTTATTTTACTGTGCCGAAGCTTTTCAGTTTGACGTAGTAGTCCCTCTTGCTGCCTTTTGCTTTTGCTACCTGCCCTTTTGGTGTCACATTCGAAAGATCATTGCCAAGGCCAATGTCATAGAGTTTTCCTCCTATGCTGTCATCTACGAGTTTTATGGTGTCATATCTTTAAGTCATTAGTTAACTTTTGTGGATCCTATAAGGGTCTGATTTCCTTCTTTTGGAAGTGGATATCAGTTTTCCCAAGATTGATTAAAGATCAGTTTTCCTTTCCTACTGTGTGTTTTTATTGTTCTAGGGTGGAGTTTATTTCTGGGTTCTAGTCTGTTCCACTGGTCTGTGTATGACAATAGCATATTGTTTTGATTGTGATAGCTTTGTAACATAATTTGAAATCAGAAAGCATGATGCCTCCAGCTATATTCTTTTTTCTTTGGATATTCAAGGTCTTTTACAGTTGTGTCCAGATTTCAGAATCCTTTTTGCTATTTCTATGAAAAATGTCATTGAGTTTTGGATAGAGATTGCACTGAATCTGTAGATCTTCCTAAGTAGTATGGACACTTTTATTCCTCTTAAAATTTTCATTTTTAACTGTCAAACAATAATTGTATAGATTTATGGGATACAATGTGATGTTTTGATACATACATACATTGTGGAAAGATAAAATCAAGATAATTGAATAATTAATCACTTCATATACTTAACTTTTTCATGTGGTGAAAACATTTAAATGTACTTTTGAGTAATTTGAAAATATACAATGCATTACTACTTATTAAAGTCACCATTATGTGCAAACCAGTAAAACTTTTTTCCTACTGTTTACCCAAAACTTTGTGCCCTTTGATCGATAGCTCTTATTTCCCATTCACTCCCATCCCCCTGCATCTGGCAACCACCATTTTATTTTCCACTTCCATGAGTTTGATTAATTTATTTTTCATATTTTCATGGGTGCATATACTTGTACATAATGGAAATTTTAACACAATGAATTATTCCAATCCATGAACACAAGAGATGTTTCCATTTGTTTTTATCTTCTTTAATTTCTTTCATCTGTGTTTTACAGTTTTACAGGGTACTATTTTTTACCTCTTTGGTTAAATTTATTCTGAAGTATTTTATTTTGATGCTAGTGTAAATGGAATTGTCTTCTTAATTTGTTTTTCAGTTAATTTGTTGTTAATGTAAGAAAAGGCAACTAATTTTTGTAAATTGATTTTGTAGTCTTTAATTCTACTGAAGTCATTTATTAGTTTTAAGAGGTTTTTTGTGATTTAGGTTTTTTGCACATTAGGGTCATATCATCTGCAAACAGATACTTCCACTTCTTCATTTCTGATTTGGATGCCTTGTACTTCTTTTGTTTATTAATTGCACTTTCTAATACTTCCAGTACTAAGTAATTAGAGCAGGCAGCTTTGCCCTATACCTGATCCTAGAGGGAAAACTTTCAGTTCTTTCATAATGATCGTGTTATCTGTAGGCTTTTCATAAATGACCTTTCTTATGAGGAACTTTCTTCTACATTCATTTTGCTGAGAGTTTTTCTTTTTGTTTTTAACCATGAATGGATTTTGATCTTGTTGGTTTTTTTCTGCATTCAATGAGATGATAATGTTATTTTCATCTTAAATTCTATTAATGTGATGTATCTCATTGCTTGTTTTCATGTGTAAAAATCACCCCGGGAGTAAATCCCACTGGGTCCTGGTGTATGATCTTTCTAATGTGATGTTGAATTCAATATACTTGTGTTTTATTGTGGATTTTTGCATCCTTGTGTATCAGAGATGTTGGCCTTCAGTTTTTCTTTATTGTACTGTTCGAGACTTTGGTGTTATTAGAATGATGCTGGCTTCATATTATTTCTGTATTTTGAACAATTAAAGAAGAATTTGTATTAATTTTTCTTTGATCAAATTCAAACATGAAGCCATCTGACACTGTTAGATTACTACTAATTACTACTTCAATTTTCTCATTTGTTATTAGACTGTTCAGATTTTCTATTTCTTCTTGTTCAGTCAATAGGTTGTATGTTTCTAGGAATTCATTCATTTCTTCTATATTATCTATTTTTGACATAATTTTTTATAATATCCTTTATATGTCTGAGACATCTGTTTTAATCTATCCTCTTTTATTTCTCATTTTATTTCTATAAGTAAATCCTTCTGATTAAATGGTTTCTCTATAAGGTCACTGATAGCCAGTGTGCCTCTTCTCAGTCTTTGATGTGCTTTTACTCTTCTTACCAAAGTGGGTTTCCATGTGTCTTCAGTGCCTTGAATGCCTGACACATAGTTGTTCAAAAAGCAGTTCTAAAATTATTCAACAATTAAATAAGTAATTGAGAGAATGAACTTATAAGATACTTAAGATAATTCTTTTGTGTCTCTTATAAGATATTCAGCAATAAAGAGTTTCATGGACAAGTATTATTTGGATATAATCTTATGGCAATGCACACTTGCAAATTTGACAAATCAAAGCAGGTGATTCTGGGTACACATGACTTTAGCCAGCAAGTTATCTGTGACAATACATAAGGATATTGCAGTAACTAAGCTGTGATAAGAGGCAAACAGGTGGCAGTTGCTTGTGGTGAATTTGGCAGGAATACATGTTACCCAAACACGGAAGTTAATCATACAACATCCTCTCAAAAAGTGTCCTAATCCCGTTAGATCATCTAGAAGATGCAAAATACCTCCAAGTTGATTTCAAGTCCTCTATTTTCTGACCTCAACTCTGTGGTGAGGCATGATATGTTGAAGATCTACTGTGCAAAGTGCTACAGCTGCTGTTTTTAGATTTGCCTTCAGACTCAAAAGCCAATTCAGAAGTCAATCAGAAGGTAAGATGTGCTGATATTTGGAAGGCTTAGGTATGAAAATTTAATTATTTTCCATTTAGAGATGAAACATATTTGTTTAGTAGATATGTCACAAAGAATATTATACTGCATATTTATGGTATGTATGTACAATAAACACATTATGTATGTGAATACATATTTAGAATATAGTCTTCACAAACAGGATCAACTATTAACATTCTTATAATTCCATGTTTCTTCCTGTTTTCAAGATTAGCTGGTCCTTTTGACACTAGCAGGGGTTCTAATAACTGCTATTTTAAAAGAAGCTGGAAACAGGAAAATCTGATTTTATCACACTATGATTTAATCTCTCACAGACAAAGGTTCCATTGATTTTAGTGTATGCAGTGAACTGAACAATTCTAATACTCAGTTGATAGTGAAAGCATTGAAGACATATACTGCAAAAGTTTGATTAATTTAAAACAAAAAAAAAACTAAGCTATAAAAGACAACTGTTGTAAAATCTGGGCGGGGGGGGTGGGATATGTTTCTTTCCCTTTGAGGGATAGGCCAGGCTGGGGAAGTTGTCTATTTTTTTTTAAAGAATCCAATTTGTAAATTAAAATAGAGACATGTTTCTTGTTCTCTACTATCATATTTGATTGTGACCAAAAACAGCAATATTATCCACATCAGGATGTTGGGAGTGAGAGAGTTTGAGGAAGTCATTGTGGGGGAAAAAATATAAGAAATAGCAAAGAGATAGGGAGAAAAAAAAGACAGAAGGAAGAAAGAGTTCAGCAAGAAGAAACTGCATTTTTCAGTCTCAATAAAATACTGTGTAGTAAACTTTCAAGAAAATGAAAAAAAAAAGTGATACATTCAAGACAAAAGATTATAAACTGTGATGCATCTTTGCAGTTGAATGTGGCTCAGAATGATGCTAGTTTAAAAGAAAATGAGGGAGAAAGTTAATGTATTTTTATCCTTAAGATGTGCTTTAATTCTTTCAATTAACTGATTTGAATGATAGTCGTAAATAACTAATGAGCTGCAGATGTCCAACTCCAAAATTGCAAGTAAGAAAAACATGGTTTATCAGTTCTTTCCCAAAAAAGATAGGAGTTTATCTCCCCTTCTTTTCACATAAGCTCTGCTGTCTTTGTGAAATATCTCTGGCTCCATCTTCAGAGAAGTAATGTGTGCGCAGCCTTGAAAGAGAGGCTGATCTATAAAAGCAGAGACCAGTTTATCAAAGCAATTCTGCACACAGCCTTCCTTTGCAATGTAGACCAAATTCCTAGATCGCCTCGACACAAAGAGACAGACTTGATTTCCTAACCGTGGTTTTCAATGCTGAAATTATTCTTGCAAGGTGATAATATATTTGCTTCCAAGATAAATGCATAAACTATTTGGAAAGAACTCTTATAGTGGAAGATACTGTTAGACAATGTGCATGCTGCCAGAGTTTGCTGGGATGTTTCAGAAGAGGACAAACAATAGCAAGGCAGGCTACAGTGACCGGACAGAGAGCTTAAAGGGTTCAAATGTCTTTGAATGGTTATTAATCATCTTGGCAGACTGAAGTTGAACTTCAGGATTCCACTTCAGTTCGGAATTCAATAGTACCATTCTAGTATCCTAACCAAGCAAAGAATGTACCAGTGACCTGCCCAATGACTACTGAAGCCCTGAGTGCCCACTGTTGGCTCATAAAGGAACCTCAGTCATCACACCTAACATGGTTTGGCTGACACATTGACAGCTTGCTGCCTTCAGCTTGTTCTGAAAACTATGTGGGGTTCTATCCCCAGAATTTAGAATTTTTCAGACAAGAAGTCAGGTGGTGTTCAAGGTTAAAGAATACAAGAGAACAGAAACCTAGATTTGCTTTTCCCCACATGAGGCCAACACTGAAACAGATTTAAACTGTTAAGTTCACAATTACGAGGCTAGCATGGCTTTTAGTGGTACCTCATATAACAGACCAGGGAATCTTTATAGGATATCTTTAAAAAGCCATCCCACAGTGATTCACCAGACACTCACAGGCAATAATGAAAGTGCCTGCCTTACTATTTCCAATAACCAAAATTTAAATCCAAGCAAGTCAATAGTTATATTATTTATGCTCTTCAATAAAAACTAATTAAAGCTACTTAAGTTTTTAGTGATGGTCCGGGAAATGTAATTGAGCAAGTTCAGATTTAGCAGGCAATTAATTGAGTTCTCGATAAGGATCTGAATGAAGAACGAATCAATTGTTTCCAGATTCAAGCTCATTTGTCCTCCCCGCAACACACACACACACACACAACCAGCCTCCATCTGTAAGAAGGCAAGGAGGGAAACCTCGATCCCAAGTTCTGTGTTCTTATCTCAGTCTCTGAAAAATAAAAAATTAAAGCATTGTTGGGAACCCTCAGAGATGGTACTTGAGATGAGATCTGCTTTTAATTTTTCAGTGAGGTTACAATTTCTTAAAAATGTAAATGGTGGCAAATGCCCATTTTAGAACATGAAGAGAAGAAAAAATTAGTCATAAGATGTTTAGGTCACTTTTAGCTCCCAATTTATTTTCTCTAAAGCTGCCTAGAAAACACTCTTGTTCTATTTTTAAAATGTCTTTGCATTCACAAAAGGCCAGGGCACATGCTTTCTGCTGGCTGCTGTGAAGGAACATTCAAATTCTGGCAAACTGCTGCTTTCATCTGGTCCTTGAACAATGAAACTATTCTGAAATGCCGATGGCATCTTGGGGAAAATAAGACATACCCCCAAATATAGAAAATAAGTTTAGTTTAATGTTAGGATGTAATGGTTAATATCCCCGGGAAAAGGTAGAGTCCTAGACGCCGCCCAACATTCCAGAATTAAGATGATACATAAATCTTGCCAGTATCTATCCAGTGATGCTGTGTTGCCAGTACAAGAAACCATGTGATGACTAACATCAGATTTCTCCAGTGCTCAACCTAATGAATAGTAGTGGTGCTTGACAATGCAGCATAATGCTAGGGGTAGAAGGGAGACATCAATTAAATTCACAGAAGCATACTTTAGGTTTGCTTCATAGGATTTTTTTTTTCCCTTCAAATAAGCTATGTTCTCTGGCAGAAAACATGCAGTTCAGTTCAGATCAAAATCGTCATTCATTCCTAATTGTCCATTTTTGCTCCCAATTCACAAGCAAGACCATTGAAGCCACATATTGCTTTGGTAACACCCAACTCCTCCTTGGCCCACAAGAACCTCCCTGTTGATCTTAACTTACTGGAATCTCTTGTGTCTTTTATCTGGAAGAACCATCCAATGCCTGGTGATAGTCCTTCTATTGCCTTTAGGATGGTTAGCATCACACAAAGCTAAATACTTCCTAACATGCACACAGTACCAAGATCAATGACCATCTGCTCTCATGCAATGGAAACACAACATGGCAAGAAATGATGTAGGCAAGGAATGATTAATATCATATCCAGGGAAGTCTGGAGCATTTCAGGAAAGCAAACAATGTGTTTCATTTTTAGAGGAGTAAATCATGACAATATTTTTTTTCTCCATGGTTAAATTACAATACCCTTGAGGCTCATAACATTATGTGGTAGCTTATATAATTTTGTGTGAGTCTTCCAAATCAGTATATTGTTTTACAATATTATGTACCCAGAAGGTGATATTGATTGGGTACTTAATTGAAATTATTTCCCCAAGAGATTTTTCAGTTTTCTTTTCCATAGGGGGTTGTTCCAATACAGTAGTTTCTGGCATTACAAATTCTCTATCTGTGTTAGTTTGCTTTTTATCACTGTAACCAAAATACCTGACAAGAACAACTCAGAGACCATTTTTGGGCTCATGGTTTCAGAAGTTCAGTCCATAGTCAGTCAACTTCATTACTCTGGGCCTAAGAAGAGACAGAATATCATGATTGAAGGGAATGGTAGAAGAAAGCCACTCAGGTCACAGCGGCCAGGAAGTGGAAAGACAGAGCAATGAGTTAAGTACAAGATATAATACTCCCAGTGCTTTATCCAATAACACACAATGTGTCTATAGTCCCACCCAGCAATCCATTCAAATTTTGGATTCATCAAATAGACTTATCCACTGATGAGGTTCTAGACCTCATGATCTAAAAATTCCACCTCTGAACTTTCTGCATTGGGGACCATGCTTCCAAACCATGAGCTTTTCGGGGGACATTTTTAGATCCAAACCATAGCACTTCCTTTGGAAATAACCCTGATGGTTCTTGGTATTTGCAAAGTGAAATATTGTTAAAGCCCCAATTTGATTTCATTATCTGAGAAAGAGAGAACACACTAGTGTCCACACCCCAAGAGGATCTTCCTTTCTTATTTGATGTAGGTCCTCATCTAATCATCACAAAAAAATGCAAAGAATAGGAAGAAAGTGGAATCTGCAAGTTGGTATGTTTAAGAAAGTCAATCTTTTGGTTCAGTTTCCTCCAATATAACTAGAGTCAAAAATCATTTTTCAGTGTGTAACTGCTTGTAGCTCTTTCCTTTCTGAGGCACATTGAATTATTTTACTCATTTTTGAAGATCATGAAATGTTACATACATGTAGTGATAGTGTCACATGCGGAATAAAAGAGAGTGTAGGCTTCTGCTGATGCACACATTTAAATAGATAAATTCCGTTGGAAATAAACTCCCTAAGGCTTATTAACGTGTATCTTATTCATTGAAGGAAAATTGGATAATTCTGATATTATCTGGTTGACAGAGTTTAGAGCAGGATTTCCAAACTTGTCACTTGACATTGGGGCCAGATAATCTTGGGTTTAGGGTTTGACATATCCATTATGTAATATTTAGCAGCATCTCTGGCCAATAGCCACTAGATGCCAGTAGCACCATCCCCCTGTGACAACTAAAAATATCTCCAAATATCTCCAAATATCTTGCCACATATGCCCTGGCTGGGGACACCAAAATCACCCTGCTTAAGCACCACTCTAGTGCTATTATGAAAAAAGAAGTCTAAACAAAATATATCATTGATAGGCTGATGTCACCTGATTCCAGGTAGTCAGCCAAGAAATCTAAAGATCAGTCCATGGAAATTTTCTTCCAAAATAATTACAACTAATAATAACAAAACTACAATTTTAATAGTCCATAATTAACACTTTTTTACTCGAATTCTCCATATGCATGTTACCCTGTGTTATGCACTTCACAGAAGTAATTTTATGTCTCAGAAATCTCACAAAGAAATAATGCAGGTCTGTGTTTATAAATGTGGGATAAAGGCTTGATAATATTTGGGATTTGTCCTGGTTTGTATAGCCAGGGAGCAGGGATTTCAGTTTCTGTCCTTCAATTTCACATGTGTTCTCTCATTTTCAGCATATGACTACTGTGTGCCTGCAGTTTGCTAAACTGGAATCAGAGTAACATATGACAGATGCCTTGCTATGAAGCTGAGAATCAGCTTGGTAGAAGCCAAGGCATATGGCAGGGCTAGAGCAATGCCATCTCTCCTTAACTCAGCTTGGTTCGCCTTCGAATTCTGCTCATGCTCTGGTGGCTTCCAGAGCTAACAGCCCTATTTTAGTCATCTTTCCATTGCTGTAACCAAAATGCCTTTCAAGAATGACTTAGAGGAGGGAAAAGTTATTTTGAGCTCACTATTTCAGAGAGTCAGTCCATGGTCAGTCAGCTCCATCTCTGGGCCCAAGGTGAAGTAGAACATCATGGCAGAAGGGCATGACAGAGGAAAACTTCTCAGTACATGACAACTGGCAAGCAGAGAGAGAACGAATTGCCAGGGACAAAATATAAACCCCAAAGACACTCCCGTAGTGACCTACTTTCTCCAACCACAACTTACCTGCCCATACTCACCACCCAGTTCTCCTTTCAAACTATTAATCTGTCAAATGAATTAATCCACTGACTCATCTTGGTCCATGGAGTTAAGAGTAAAGGCAGAATTTTCTTACTAGGATTAGGTCAGGAGTCTTGCCTCTGTCTCCTATTGAAGGAACCACACTGATCTTCACAGTACAGAGTCAGTCCTGGCTGTTACCTCCTTGGAATCTGGTGCCTTACTGAAAGTGTGTGGGGGGAGGGGGCTGGGCCCCATCTACTCAAAGTTCTTTCCAGCTCTGAAACTCTGTCTGCAGCTCATCATTGTGCTAATTAGAGTAAGCAGCCGACACAATCTGTCTGGCTAATGATGTTATGTGATATGGACAGAGAAATCAGGCCATGAGTGGGCTTATTAGTAATCATTAGCATATGTGCCTGCAGCTGTTTACCTGCTTCGGCTGAAGGCATCCCCCATTAATGCTTCTCTCACCATTACCTGAGCACCGGGCCACACAGTATCCCATCAACGCTGAGCATGAGCAGGTACTCACATTGCCGAACATACATACTCCCATCCTTACACTACAGTTGGAATAGTTTGTACAAATTTTTCTACTCATCCTATTGCTGTTCTTCAGAGAGTATAGGCCCTTGCTGCTCAAGGTGGGTCCCTAGACCAGCAACATAGGCCTTGCTCTGAAGCTTGTTAGTAATATGACTCTCAGACCCCATCCCAGACCCATTGGATCAGAGTCTGCACTTTAAGGAGAACAATTCATGGTCATTTTAATATTTAAGAAGGGATAGTTTGGTTCTAAGACAAGCACCTTGTCACAAGGTATTAGTCTTTCTTTTAGAGATTTTGGTGGTCTTAATAAAATTTAATTCTCATTGGAAATAGTTGTTATGAATTAAACTGCCATCCCTCCTCCAAAAAACAAATTCATATGATAAAGTCTTCATACCCAGTATCTAAGAATGTGACCTTATTTGGAAATAGTGTCCTTGCAGATGTAGTTAATTAACATGAGGTTATGCTGGGGAAAGGTAGACCCTTAATCCAATGTGACTGGGAAATATGGACATGAGGGAACAACCGCACATGAACATAAAGGCAGAGGCCATGGAGCTGCATCTACAAATCAAGGAATAACAAATATTTCCAGCAAAACGCAGGAGTTAACAGAGAAGCCTGTAACAGATTCTCCACGGCCTCAAAAAGAACCAAACCTGCCAACACTTTGATCTTGGTTTTTTGGTCTCCAGGACTGTAAGACAATAGATTTCTGTTACCTACACTACCCACTTTTCAATATTGTGTTATAGAAAACTAATGCAGTTACCTGATGGATATTGACTCCAGAAACTGGAGATAGTTGACACTTGTAAAGTTTTTCTTAAAGGCACTGCACTCCCTGAGTATCAGAAAGAAGATAAAGAAATCCAGCCACCAAAAGAAAAAAAGTATTCCTTCTGTTACATGTTCTGAGAGAATGGTTCTGAGCCTCCCTGGGTCAGACAACTTCCTGCTGAGGTGCTTATCTCTGTCCTCTAATAACTCTTTGCCTTCTTGAAAGTTGTACACAAGTTCTATCTGTGTTTAGTTTTTTCTAAGTTAACCTAATTGTCATAGACTTATTGGTGTCTAAGCAGAATGGAATCAGGGATGCAGTGATACCTGTAATAGCAATGACAATTTAAAGTTGTAATTTTGCACAGACTAGCAGTAACCAGGTTGTTTTAAAACAGTAAGTACGGCATGTTTAAGAAACTTTGTCACTCCTCATCCAGTATGTAGTTCTTACTGGTCACTCTTTTAACAGTGACTCAGAACCTAATTTATTATTTATGTGGCTTGATAGTTTTTTGCTACTTTTAAAAAAAAATCATGACATAACAACGTTGTGCTGGAAACTTTAAATATATGGAAAAATGCCTCAAACCCCACAAATCTATTTTATACACATCTACAACATAAAGAAATTAAGATAAATAAATTGTCTAGAGTCTCAAAGAAAGTATTAAAACCTTTCCATACTCTGTATCCATAACAACTGTCTTACATTTGTTTACCCATATCATAGAACCACCTTTACCCAGGGAGGAAATCCAATAATGGTGAATAGTGGTGAATAGAAATCTAAGGATGAGGTTTAAAATTAAACCTCCTACCTCTTCCTCTCTTCTAAGCCCTAGCACTGATAAACTCTCATGCAAGAATAAAAGGAATCTGATGGCTAAGATGGGTGAAAATGTGACATTCGGACCACCTGCTGCAGTCAGTCTCCAGGTGTTGGATTTGGGTCATTTTAGAAAGTGACAGTCTGAATAGGACAAGGTAGAGAAGTGTTGTAGAATCCGTGGAAGCCAGTCCCCCATGGCAGAATTATGGCCTCTCAGCAAGCAAGAGTGAGGCAGTCATTTGCAGTTCATGCCTGGGTCTGCCAGCCTCTTCCCACCTCTGAGCCCATTTCCTCATGTATAAAATGGAGTTACAATGGTATCTATATGTCAAGGTTCTCATGACTATCAAATGAGATGCAGGTACTTGGCATTGGTGGTCAGACCCTACATTGTCCCACTTGGAGGACCTGAGTCCTCTGAGACCCTCAGTATTAGTAGTCCATTTCTCTGGAGTACCTTTTGAGACAAAACTGGGTGGTGGTCCCAGGTCATGAGAAATGATCCCCAAACAGCCTTTCTTGCAAGCCCTGATTCAGCCTAGACCTGAGTTCCTACTCTATCTACTCTCTTACGGAAAGGATTTTAAGACATTCTCATTAGAAATTCAGCATTTGGTTATTTCATGTACAATGGTGATCATTTTTCCAGAGATCTCAGGGATCCAGCATTCCAAAACACCCTGCTTATTGGGTTTGGCTGCCTCTCCTGACTGGCTTTATTAGGTCCAGTTAATGTCACAGGCTACACTTATGTGGCTGTGCTTGCTGATCGTTATTTCAAATGACCTAATAGTTACATTAAGATGCCATAACTGAAATGTATAAAGAAAAGCATGACTTATTGACATGCATAAATTACCACAAGTTCAATTTCCTATAGTCTTTGTTGTGTTTATCAGAATGGAAAACCATTCCGGTTTTTCTCTACTAGTTCATAGGCTCAAATAGCTGATGGAAACAAGTCCATGCCAACTTTGCAGGAACCTTGGGTATGTGTCCTGCAGGTAGGATTTGACCCTCAATTCTTGATTGTTAAGGAGTAATGGGGATCCAAGATGGCGGCCTAGAGGGAGACTGCACCCCCAGTCGCTCCAGAACCCAGGAGTTAAGAAGGGGAGGCATTGAGAGACTCGGACTGAAATAGAGCCACGGGTGAGTCTGCCCACTGGGTAAAGCTCGGCCCGGGTGGCAGGCCCAGATAGAGGTGGCTTATTGGAGCCAAGCAGGGCAGCTAGAGTCTTCCCAAGGTAGCCTTCCACACTCCGGCAGTGGGCTCCTCCCACACAGCCAGCTGCACGGTGCAGGCCCAGAGTGAGAGCATTTCCGCACAGAGCCAGTTCCAAACCGTGGAACCAGTAGGGGGCTAGGGGCAGTTTTCTTCGGATACGCTATTTTATCAGATTCCTCCAAGACATCAGGCTACTGAAGATTGGGAGCTGATACACTGGAAATCTACCGGGACACTATAAGCCAATAGTGGAAAACTGCAATATCTCAGGGTCCCACTGACAACTGACCAATATGAGAAAACAAGGGAAGAAAATGTCCCAAACAAACCTAGATACTACATCAATAATACCCAATGACAGCACAGCAGAAGAAATGTCAGAAAGGGAGTTCAGAATGTACGTAATTAAAACGATCAGGGAAGCTAATGAGGAGATGAAAGAGCAAATGCAGGCATTGAAGGAGGAGATGAAAGAGCAAATGCAGGCATTAAATGATCGCACCAATCAACAGTTAAAAGACCAAATACGGGAAGCAAGAGGTCATTTCAATAAAGAGTTAGAGATACTGAAAAAAAAACAAACTGAAATACTTGAAATGAAGGAAACAATAAACCAAGTTAAAAACTCCATAGAAAGCATAACCAATAGGATAGAACACCTGAAAGACAGAACCTCAGACATTGAAGACAAATTATTTAATCTTGAAAGCAAAGTTGGCCAAACAGAAAAGATGGTAAGAAATCATAATCTACAAGAATTATGGGATATCATGAAAAGGCCAAATTTAAGAATTATTGGGATTGAGGAAGGCTTAGAGAAACAAACCAAAGGAATGAACAATCTATTCAATGAAATAATAACAGAAAATTTCCCAAATCTGAAGAATGAAATGGAAAACCAAGTACAAGAGGCTTATAGAACTCCAAACATACAAAATTACAACAGACCCACACCAAGGCACATTATTATGAAAATACCTAACATACAAAATAAAGACAGAATTTTAAAGGCCACGAGAGAAAAGAATCAAATTACATTCAGAGGGAAACCAATAAGAATATCAGCAGATTTTTCAATCCAGACCCTAAAAGCTAGAAGGGCCTGGAACAACATATACCAAACCCTGAAAGAAAACGGATGCCAACCAAGAATCTTATACCCAGCAAAACTTACCTTCAAATTTGACGATGAAATAAGATCCTTCCATGATAAACAAAAGCTAAAGGAATTTACAAAAAGAAAGCCAACATTACAGAACATTCTCAGCAAAATATTCCAGGAGGAAGAGATGAAAAACAACGATGCAAATCAGCAACAGGAGGTGCTAGCCTAAAGGAATAGCCAAATAAAGGAGAAACCAAATCATGTCAAAAACAAATATGAGTCAATTGACTGGGAATACAAATCATATCACAATAATAACCCTGAATGTTAATGGCCTGAATTCATCAATCAAAAGACACAGACTAGCAGATTGGATTAAAAAGAAAAATCCAACAATATGCTGCCTGCAAGAGACTCATCTCATAGAAAGAGACACCCATAGACTAAAGGTGAAAGGATGGGGAAAAACATACCATGCACACGGACACAGCAAAAAAGCTGTAGTATCCATCTTCATTTCAGATAATGTGGACTTCAAACCAAAACTAGTCAGAAGGGATAAAGAAGGACATTACAACTGCTTAAGGGAAGCATAAATCAGCAAGACATAACAATCATAAATATCTATGCCCCAAACAGTGGCTAATCCACGTACGTCAAACAAATCCTTCTCAATTCCAGAAATCAAATAGACCACAACACAATAATACTAGGTCATTTTAACACACCTCTCTCACCACTGGATAGATCGTCCAAACAAAAATTGAATAAAGAAACTATAGATCTCAACAACACAATCAGCAATTTAGACTTAACAGACATATATAGAATATACCATCCAACAAAGAACGAATACACTTTCTTCTCAGCAGCACATGGATCCTTCTCTAAAATAGACCATATTTTATGCCACAAAGCTACTGTTAGCAAATACAAGAAGATAGAGATACTACCTTGTCCTCTATCAGATCATAATGGATTGAAATTAGAAATAAATGACAGAATAAAAAAAAGAAACTTCTCCAATACCTGGAGACTAAATAATACACTGTTATATGATGAATGGATAACAGAAGACATCAGGAGGGAAATAAAAAAATTCTTAGAAGTAAACGAGAACAAAGACACATCATATCAAAATCTCTGGGACACTATGAAAGCAGTACTTAGAGGAAGATTTATTTCATGGGGCACATTCAGAAAAAGAAGTAGAAATCAACAAATAAATGTCTTAACACTACAGCTCAAAGCGCTAGAAAAAGAAGAGCAGACCAATACCAAAAGTAGTAGAAGACAGGAAATAGTTAAAATCAGAGCCGAAATCAACGAAATTGAAACAAAAGAAACAATTGGAAAAATTAACAAAATAAATAGTTGGTTCTTTGAAAAAATAAATAAAATTGATAAACCCTTAGCCACACTAACAAGAGGAAGAGGGAGAAAACTCAAATTACTAAAATTCAGAATGAACAAGGAAACATCACAACAGACACGAGTGAAATACAAAACATAATTAGAAGCTATTTTGAAAATCTATTCTCCAACAAAACAGAAAACCTCGAAGACATCAACAAATTTCTAGAGACATATGAACTACCTAAACTGAACGGGGAGGACATACACAACTTAAATAAACCAATTTCAAGCAATGAAATAGAAGAGGTCATCAAAAGCCTACCAACAAAGAAAAGTCCAGGACCCAGATGGGTTCTCAGCCGAGTTCTACAAAACCTTTAAAGAAGAGCTCATTCCAATACCCCTCAAACTATTCCATGAAATAGAAGAGGAGGGAACCCTCCCAAACTCGTTCTATGAAGCCAATATCACCCTGATACCTAAACCAGACAGAGACACATCGAGGAAAGAAAATTTCAGACCAATATCCTTAATGAACATCAACGCAAAAATTCTCAACAAAATTTTAGCAAATCGCATACAAATATATATTAAAAAGATAGTGCACCACGATCAAGTGGGTTATATCCCAGGGATGCAAGGTTGGTTCAACATCTGGAAATCAATAAATGTCATTCACCATATCAACAGACTTAAAGTTAAGAATCACATGATTATTTCAATAGATGCAGAAAAAGCATTTGATAAAATACAGCATCCCTTCATGCTCAAAACACTAGAAAAAATTGGGGTAGTGGGAACATTCCTAAACATTATAAAGGCAATCTACGCTAAGCCCATGGCTAATATCATTCTAAATGGTGAAAAACTGAAAGCGTTCCCCCTAAAAACTGGAACAAGGCAGGGATGCCCTCTTTCACCACTTCTATTCAACATCGTCCTTGAGACTCTAGCCAGAGCAATCAGACAAACCAAAGAAATTAAAGGGATACGAATTGGAAAAGAAGAACTCAAACTATCCCTGTTCCCTGATGACATGATTATATATTTAGAGGAACCTGGAAATTCCACCAGAAAACTTTTAGAACTCATAAGTGAATTCAGTAAAGTAGCAGGTTACAAGATCAATGCTCATAAATCCAATGCATTTTTGTACATAAGTGATGAATCTTCAGAAAGAGAAATTAGGAAAACTACCCCATTCACAATAGCATCAAAAAAAATAAAATACTTGGGAATCAATCTCACAAAAGAGGTGAAAGACCTCTACAATGAGAACTACAGAACACTAAAGAAAGAAATTAAAGAAAACCTTAGAAGATGAAAAGATCTGCCATGTTCCTGGATAGGCAGGATTAATATCGTCAAAATGGCTATACTACCTAAAGTGCTATACAGATTCAATGCAATTCCAATTAAAATCCCAATGATGTACCTTGCAGAAATAGAGCAAGCAATTATGAAATTCATCTGGAAGAATAAAAAACCTAGAATAGCTAAAGCAATCCTAAGTAGCAAGAACAAAGCAGGGGGTATTGCAATACCAGATCTTCAACTCTACTACAAAACAATAGTAACAAAAACGGCATGGTATTGGTACCAAAATAGACAGGTAGATCAATGGTACAGAATAGAGGACATGGACACAAACCCAAATAAATTCAATTTTCTCATACTAGACAAAGGTTCCAAAAATATGCAATGGAGAAAAGATAGCCTCTTCAACAAATGGTGCTGGGAAAACTGGAAAACCATATGCAACAGAATGAAATTAAACCCCTATCTCTCACCCTACACAAAACTCAACTCAAATGGATCAAGGACCTCGGAATCAGACCAGAGACCCTGCATCTTATAGAAGAAAAAGTAGGTCCAAATCTTCAACTTGTTGGCTTAGGATCAGACTTCCTCAACAGGGCTCCCATAGCACAAGAAATAAAAGCAAGAATCAACAAGTGGGATAGATTCAAACTAAAAAGCTTTCTCTCAGCAAAGGAAACTATCAGCAATGTGAAGAGAGAGCCTACAGAGTGGGAGAATATTTTTGCCAACCATACCTCAGATAGAGTGCTAATTTCCAGAATCTATAAAGAACTCAAAAAACTCTACACCAAGAATACAAATAACCCAATCAACAAATGGGCTAAGGAAATGAACAGACACTTCACAGAAGAAGATGTACAAGTAATCAACAGATATATGAAAAAATGTTCAACATCCCTAGTAATAAGGGAAATGCAAATCAAAACTACCCTAAGATTTCATCTCACCCCAATTAGAATGGCGATTATCAAGAATACAAGCAACAATAGGTGTTGGCGAGGATGTGGTGAAAAAGGAACACTCATACATTGCTGGTGGGGTTGCAAATTAGTGCAGCCACTCTGGAAAACAGTGTGGAGATTCCTCAGAAAGCTTGGAATGGAAACGCCATTTGACCCAGCTATCCCACTCCTTGGCCTATACCCAAAGGACTTAAAATCAGCATACTACAGAGATACAGCCACATCAATGTTCATTGCTGCTCAATTCACCATAGCCAGATTGTGGAACCAACCTAGATGCCCTTCAGTTGATGAATGGATAAAGAAACTGTGGCATATATATACAATGGAATATTACTCTGCAATGAAGAATGATAAAATTATGGCATTTGTAGGCAAATGGTCGAAATTGGAGAATATCATGCTAAGTGAGATAAGCCAATCTCAAAAACTAAAGGACGAATGATCTCGCTGATAAGCGGATGAGGACATATAATGGGGGGTGGGAAGGGTTAGCATTAGGTTTAGGGTTAGGTATAGAGTTAGGCTAAGGAGAGCGGTAAGAATGAAGGAAAGAAGGACTGTATAGAGGGAAAAGATGGGTGGGAGGGGTGGGGGGGAAGGGAAAAAAAATAAACATCATTACCCTATGTAAACGTAAAAAAAAGAAAAAAAAAAGAATGAATAGAAAAGAAGAATAATGAATAGAGACTTCAAAGAGTGAACTTGGACACTGCATATCAATGCCAACATTTTCACTAGTCTATAGGAAAATGAAAATAGTAAAAACTTGAAGCAAATATTTGAAAATTAAGTTTATTTGATTTAAATGTTTATGCTAGTAGGACAGTCTGTATTTTTTATGTTATAATGTTCTTTTATGAAATAATCTAATAATAAATAATAATTGTCACTCTTTAAAAAAAAAAAAGGAGTAATGGGCATTTATTTCTTGATAAAACCAACATAATTTGCAGCTTTGTTCTTGAGAATAGGTTTAAATGCAACTAAAAATGTTGTATTCTCCTGAATTTCTAAATCTTTAAGTATCCAGATATGCTTTAGTTCATATTTAGTAGCTCAAATATGTTTTGTAAATGTTTTTTTAAAACATACTCTTTTAAGAGAAAAAAAGTAAAGAAAACTTCAGTCTCATGGTAGAATTTTCCTGCTTAAGCACTCTAGTTATGTTTTTTATGAAATTTGTTTACCTAGATAGGGACATAAACTATTGAGGCAGAAAGATGCTTTCTGAGTAAAATGACAAAAGGTAGCATGAATCAAAATTGCCTTGAATTCATGTGGTTTTTTTTTTTATCATGGTAGGTTGGAAATCTTTATCTTCATGGAATATATTTAAGTTTTACAGCAGAAGAATGCCACTCACACTAGGTATCTTTGGGTCTTCCAAATAGACAACAATTTCAGCAATGCCAGAATTTATATCCTTTGGCTCAACGCTAAATGATCTGCAGAGTCCTTATGGGAAGAACAGTGGCCTATGATGCCAGATGTTTCTCTGGAATGATCAGCTGGGATAGGCCGCCTGTTTCCACAAGCAGTAGAAGTCTGTTTCTCATGCCATGTTTAGAATCCTCCCTCCATAGAGGGACCTGCTTGACCCCAAGTTCTGGGTCTCCTTTCTGCACCAAAATCTCTTAGACTTGCTCAGAAAGGATTCTCTGTAGACAAACACAATTTCCCTTCATGCCTGCATTCATTTACAAACTCAATACCTTAATTTAACAAAATTTATCTCTTAATTTAACTCTTAATTTATCTCATTTCTAAACCTTAAGCAGATATAAAACTTTCCTCCACCCCTGTTTGGTTATCACAGCCAACTTTTTCTTCCCTTTTCCTCATCTTAATTTTTAGCACATCATATTCTTTTTGATATTTCTTCTTATTCTATTTTTTACAGTTTCTTCATTCTAAAATTCAAGAAATTATGAAAATTAAATGAAAAACATGACATAAAAGATACATTTTCATTTGCTAAGCTTGCCAGGTGAGACAATACGGCTAAAAGGGCCTCACAAGAACTCCAGAATTTAGAGAGTTGGTGCTCTCTGAACAATGAGAACACTTGACACAGGGCCCCAACTTGGGCTCAGCCCAAAGTCATTATATACCAATAGGAGATCCCTGGGTAGACAAACCTACTCTTAGTTGACTAACCTCTGGAATCCATGTAATGATATATACAAAATACATACATTTTTTTAATATTTCATATAAGTATAAGAAACACTTTTAAATATCATATACTTACATAAAATTCATATATCTAAGTGATAGTTACATGAGGGTAGAGCTATATATGTATAGCAGGTATCCCATCCCATAACATTATGGATATTGTCCTATAAATAACAATTTATAAATCATCCAAGATAAATTATATGTTTAGTCAGGTTTCTAAATTTGACTTTAAGATACTATTGATGTGAAATGCCTCACTACCTTTGAAAAATCACTGGTAATCACCAAACCACATCCAAAAGAGGTGAGCTTAAAGCTTTCAATATTATAAGTTCTAGATTTTGCAAGGGAAATGCCTTACAACTATACTGTGCTTTCTCTGACCTAAATTCCAGGCTGAGTCATGTAATTAAGATGTAAGCTTAACATTTCTACACAATTTTTTGCAAGTCTAGAGACTGAGACCAATGATTAATGTTTTGAATTAACAGCTCGGGGGATAGAGACATCTGTCAAGCTTTAACAACAGCTTTCTAAAATAAAATGCTTTACTTGGGGACAATAACTAATAAATGTCAGATTCAGTCTCTGTGTCTTTCTTCACCTGGACCTGTGGCTGCCTCTAGGCATGTGACATTTAAAATCAGCTTTGCCTCCCCTCTTTAAAAAATAAATAATAAGTACCCAATGAAAGAGATACAAGTTCATTCAAAGATTTCATATTTAACAATTATGTTTTTCTTTAACTTGTATGTTTATAACAAATAAATTCAATGATTTTACCAAGTCTACAAAACTGTACACATATAGGCAAAATTTTCAACAGATTGACATAAAGTATCTGTAAATATGATGTTCAAGAACTTACAGTGTCTAATCTTTGAGGAAAGCACAACCTGTTCTGAGTGAAATGCCTCCCTCATTCTCAAGGCAACCTTTCCATATTTAAAGCACCTTCAGGGAAATGTCACAATCGTTCCTTAGACCTGAAACTCAATGCTTTTTTAGTTCTAGTGCCTGATGTGACCTCCTGGTTAAGAGCAAGTGTTCCCAATAAGGCAGATGTAGATTCCAATTCTTTACTCTCTGTATGAACTTGGACACATATTTTAAATATTTGAGATTTTACTTTCCTCATAAATGCACATAATATAAAATATCAATACCTAGCTACCAGGTCTCCATACAGTCATTATTCCCAAGATTATCTGCATGCCCTAAATGCTCTGTGAAGGGATGTAATGAGTCTAGGCTATGCTCTATGAGGGCTTATGTTTGGCCTATTCCTACCTGCCTCTTCTTCTGTGGGAAGTCGCACACCCATGTGGAAAAGAACTTCTCAGTTACTTCCCACAGGTCTCACCACTTTGATCACCCAGATGCTCTAGAGTAGACAGAACTTTACCATCTTCCACAGTATTTGTTTACCTGAGAAGAGTGAGCACAGACCTGGAGAATAAAAGTTTCTTTTTTGACATATAAATTATTGCAAAACCAAAGCTTCTCCAAATGGCCAATCATAGCAAAATTGCAGCCAGACCTGAGGCATCCAATATCCAGTGGGGAATAAAACCTACTTTATTATATCCATAATTTATCCATTATTTATATGACATATTCACAAACACACGTACACTAAAACCTCAATCAATGTTTCACAAAATTGTCTGGACATAAAAAGCATTTGGAGAGCTTGTTTATCATGTAGATTCCAGGGCCTCAACCTCTTAGATTCAGTAGGGTTGTTTCAGGGTTCAGAAATTTGTATTTTTAATAAGTACACTAAGTACTTCTAATAATTTTGATCCATGAGAAACACTGCCCCTTCAGTATATTCTGTCAAAAGTACCTCTGATACTTTATTATGGACACATCTTCTTTGTCATATGCAGAAGAACAAAGGAAATTGTTAAAGAATAGTGAAGAGGTTGGGAAGATAACAGAGTTGAGCTAGGCACAAATCTCAACTCCTCTACAGTGATATGCAGCTGATCAGAGAGACAGCTGTCAGAGGAAATGCACTAAGGTATACTATTGTACAGTTTGGACAATCACAAACTTGGAGGGACTCAGAAACACTGAGATAGAATAATATAGGAAAGAATTTGTTAACCTTAAATATTGACCAGAGAATGTCAGTGGGAAGAAGTAACAAAGAGAGAAAGAGGGGGAAACAACGCTGACAAGCTTTGTAGAAAAGCTGTGGTAGAAAAGAAAGTCAGAATAGGTTAAACTAAAGCAGAATCTGCAAAGCCACTTAATGAGGGAGAAGTGCACAACTTGTCTAATATGGTTGGCCAAAAATTGTGCCAGGCAGCCATCCTATAGAGACCATACCTCCGGCTACCTCTCTAGTAAGAATTAAATCTATATTGCTTTATCCCATCTACAGACAGCAGAAAATACTATATAGGGAATGACTTTGAAATGGGATCACTGCTAGATGACAGCTGTTGAAGTGTCCATTCCTCACTGCTGACAGTGTGGTACGTGAATTTGAACACTTAGTAATAAAGAAGAGAAAATAAGTAACTGTGATCAGAATATACAAGAAATCTGGGGAGGACATGAAAAGACAAAACTTAAAAATCACTGGGACCAAAGAGAGATCTTATATAAAAAAAAAAACTAAAGGCATGAATAACTTTTTCTGCAAAATAATTTCAGAAAGTTTTCTAATTCTTGGGAATGAGGTGCATCAAGATAGGGTAAATGAGGATATATTCAGAACACCAAATAAACAAGATCAAGTGAGGATATATTCAGAACACCAAATAGACAAGATCTTCTTCACAACATATTACCATTAAAATACCTAACATACAAAATGTGAAGAGAATTTTAAAAACCTCTAGAGAAAATTATCACATCATATTTAGAAATACACTAATTAAAATTGTTTTCATTTTTCAGCAAAGCCTCTAAAAGCCAGGAGGGCCTGAAATACTTCATTCCAAACATAATTTCCAATGGAGATTTCTATATCCAGCAAAGTTATCCTTCATAATTGAATTTGTAATAAAAATCGGCCAAGACAAGTATAAACAAAGAATTCATGATTACTAAGTCAGTATTACAGAAAATACTTAAAGAAACACTTCATACAGACATTAACAAACTTTAGAGATCCCAAATGGATAAGTCTCATTAGAAAAGTAGCTAAGCAAATCAGAATTAAGATCAAATCAAACATTAGAAATAATTCAAAAAGGTAGGAAATAATAAACATACTATAATGTTACTGAATATGAATTCTCTCAACTCCCCAAATAAAAGACATGGTTTTTCAGATTGGATTAAAAAGCAAGACTTTATTACAAAGAAAGTATTAGCAAATACAAAAATAAATTGAAATAATTCCTTGAATCTTACCAGATCATAAGGAAATAAAATTTGAAATTAACAGTAAGAAAAACTACTGAAATTACATAAACTCATGGAGAGTGAATACACCTCTGAGTGGGTCATAGAAGATCACAGAGGAGAAATTTTAAAAATCTTAGACCCAAATGAGAATAAATATAAAATATATCAAAATCTCTGGGACACTATGAAAGTGGTTCTAAGTTGTAAGTTTATAACTATACGTGCCTACATTTAAAAAAACCTGAAAGATACCAAATAAACAACATAATGATTGCATCTCAAGGTCTTAAAAAATGAAAACAAAAATATTCCAAAGCCAGTAAGAGAAAAGAAATAGTAAAGATCAGAGCTGAAATCAATGAAATAGAGAATAAATATTTTTTAAAAACAATCAATATAATGAAGAATTGATTCTGTGAAAAGATAAACAAAATTGTTAAAACCCATAGCCAAACTAGCCCACCCCCAACAAAAAGAGGAAAAAGATAGAAAGTAATAAAAATTAGTGATCAATCATCATTGAAATCCAAAGGATCATTAGGGGATATTTTGAAAACATATACTACAATAAATTGGAAAATGTAGAAAAAATGGATAAAATAGTAGGCATATATGACCTACTAAAACTAAAATAAGAGAATATAGAAGTCCTAAACAGATCAATAACAAGCAATGAAATGAAAGCAGAAATAGAATATCTTCCAACATAGAAAAACCCAGAACCAGATCCAGATGAATTGTAAGCTGAAATTCACCAGACTTTTACAGAAGAACAAATACTAATGCTCCTCAAATTATTCCATGAAATAGGAAGGTAGAGAAGGGGAACACATCCAATTTATTCTATGAAACACTTATCACCCTGGTACCAAAACCAGAAAAGAACACAACAAGAAAGCGAAGTACAGACCAATATCCTCAATGAACACAGATGCAAAAATCCTTAATAAAATACTAGCAAACTGGGTTGGGATGTAGCTCAGTAGCAAAGCACTTGCCTTGCATGCATGAAGCCCTGGGTTTGATCCCCAGTTCCAACAACAACAAAAAAAAGAACCCCACCAAAAAAAAAAAAAAAAAAAAAAAAAAAAAAATTCAACAACACTTTAAGAAGATTGTATATCATGATGAAGGTGGTTTCCTTCCATGGATGTAGGATGTTTCAACATATGCACATCAATAACTGTAACTCATCACATAAGTAGAATCAAGGACAAAAGTCATATGATCATCTTAATATATGCAGAAAAAAGCCTTTGATCAAATTTAGCACTCATTCATGTTAAAAGTATTAAAGATGGGCTGGGGATATAGCTCAGTTGGTAGAGTGCTTGCCTCACAAGAACAAGGCCCTGGGTTCAATCCCCAGCATTGAAAAAAAAAAAAAATTAAAGAAAGTAAGGATACTAGGAACTTACTTCAATTTTATAAAAGTATATATATTTAGAGAATTCAAAAGTCAACATCATACTGAATGGAGAAAAACTCTCAACACTTCTATTCAGTATAGTACTTGAAATTCTAGTCAGAGAAATTAGGCAAGAGAAGGAAATAAAAAGGACACAAACAGGAAAGTAAAAATTCAAATTGTTTTGCAGATGATATGATCTTATACTTAAACAATCCAGAAAGTTCCACCATAAGACTTCTAGAGCTGACAAATTCGCAAAATAGCAGGATTCAAAATCAACATACAAAAACTAATAGCTTTTTTATTCACCAATGAAAAAACCTGCTGAAAAAGAAATCAGAAAAACAATTCCATTGATAAAAGTTTTCAAAAAATAAAATAACATAATCAAAGAAGTGAAAGCCCTCTACCTTGAAAGTTACAGACCACTAAAAAAACACTACATGTAAAGACTTTCCTTGTTTATAAATGGGCAGAATTAATATTGTTAAATTGGCCATATTACCAAAAGTTAAGAAACCCTCTTCAAAATACCAATGGCATTCTTCTTTGCAGAATTAGAAAAAAAAAAAAAATAGTCCTAAAACTCATAGGAAGAATAAAAGACCCAGAATAACCAAAGTAATTCTGAACAAAGAGTAATGCTGGAAGCATCACAATACCTGATTTCAAACTATACTATAGAGTCCTACTAACAAAAACTACATGATACTGGCATGAAAACAGACACACAGACCAATCAAATAAAATAGAAGGTACAGAGACAAACCCACAGAAATACAGTCATCTGATCCTTAACAAAGGTGTCAAAAACGTATGTTGGAGGAAAGCCTGTTTAACAAATAGTGCTGGGGAGACTGGATATCCACATGTAAAAGAATGAAACATCTTTATCTCTCATCCTGAACAAAAAGGAACTCAATGTGGATCAAAGACCTAGGGATTAGATCAGAAACATTGCAACTGACGGAAGAAAACAGGGAAAATACTCCAACACACAGGTGCAGGCAACGACTCCCTCAGTAGGACTCCTAAAGCTCAGGAAATAAAACCAAGTAGTAATAAATGGGATAGCATCAAATTTAAGAAGTTCTGCACAGCGAAAGAAACAATTAAGGGCAGGAAGAGAGAGCCTACAGAACGGGAGAAAAATCTTTTCCAGCAACTCATCTGACAGAGGATTCTTTGTTACAAATATCTGCAGGAAATTAATCTCAACTATAATAATAAAAGAAAATCAGTGGAGGAATTGGGGAAGACACACATGCCAGATGGAGACCCACGGACAAAGTGGGCCATCAACAGTAGGTTCCCCTGCCCTCACTTGTAAACAAGACACCTGTATAGGCTGAGGACACGTACAAGAGATGCATTTTAGATGATCTCTAAGATTCTTCGCTAGTCTAATATTCAACGATGTGCTACTCTTTCTTTGAATGGAATCACACTGTGAGTGAACTTTCCAAACCAGTATATTTTATTTTCTGATATTTTATTTTATGCACCAGATAAGGAAAATGATGACCTGAAATGTGTGGTGAGAACAGTAATCAAGGACACCACAAAAATTTCCCCAGTTATAGAAGTACAGATAGCTTGAATTAGAGTATTTTTCACAATAATTCCCTGGGAAATACATGCAGTCTTGTGATCTCTGCAGATGCCTCTAGGCAGCTCTACCTTAATTTTGAGTATGATTTCCTAGGAGAAATTTGAAACTGCTTTGAACAAAGTTTAAAAAATTCTGCCACTACCGGGGAAAGTATCAAAATTTAAAAATAAATGCTGTATATTACCATACAGCATATATTCCACATATTACAATTTATATTCGAAAATGAAATGTTTAAAGACTTTCTTAGCATGATTAAGAAGAAGCAAGCAATAAAAAGCATTGAATAAAAACTAGCTTCTTTTCATAAAGAAGATATTTTCTTGTAATGACTTTCTGACAAAATTAACTAATGCCTGGACCAGTGCATTAAGAAATAATGTAATTCTCACTGTGATACTTTCCAACCAGAATATGACATTTCACATGGCCATCCCTCTGGGGAGATAAAATTTACTGGTTGAAATATGTGAGCAGATATATTTTTCATTTCATAATAATTAAAACTATTTTTATTTCTTCACACAGAATCAATGGCATTTTTATTACATTTAATCTTGCAAATAAAAGAGGGAAAAAAACTAATTTTTTTAACTAGATCCCAGGGCAATCAGCCTCAAAATTTCCTTGGGTGTTCACAGATCCCCATGGTCAACTTGTAAAAATAATAAATGACCCAACATCAATCTCATCCTTATGGAACCTGCATAGGTTTGTAAAGGCAGGAGCAAGAAGACACGATTCAAGAGTATATCTCCAATAACACCCCAGGGCAGGTGATCTATCAAAGTTATTCCAAAATAGGAAAAACTGACAGTTCAATTTCACATCAAAGTCCTTGGGGGAAAACTGATTGAATGATAACAAATACTACCTGTTTTTATTGTGTGTGTAATCAATATGCTGTGCACCTTTCATAACAGTCATAAGTTTACATTAAATACGAGTACATCACAGGTCTGCATGATTAGCATTCACTGGTTATATGGTAATTGAGCCAAAATTGAATTCTAGTCTTTTTGTGTTATAATTTGGATCTGGAATGTACACCAAAATCTTCTGCGTTGAAAACTTAGTGTCCTGTGCAGCAATATCCAAAGGTGGGGCTTTTAGGAAATAGTTGGATCATAAGAGCTCTAATCTCATCTGTGGATTAATCCATTGGAATAGATTAATAATTTGAATAAACTACTAGAAGGAGTTGAAAAGGGTTGGCAGGTAGAGCATGGTTGGAGGTAATAGATCACTGGATACATGTCCTTGGGGACTATAGCTTGTCCCTTGTCCTTTCCTCTCCCTCTCTCTCTCTTCCCTCTTCCTGACTGCTATAAATTGAACAGCTTTCCTCCACCACACCCTTCCATCATGATGTTCTACCTCCCCTCAATCCCAACACAATGGAGTCAGCAAACCATAGACTAGAACTTCTGAAACTATGAGCCAAAATAAAACTTTTCTTCTCTAAGTTGTTCATCTCAGGTATTTTGGTCACAGCAATGCAAAGCTAACTAACATACCATGCTTCTCTGAGTATCTTTCTGGTTTGCTCATGTTGCCTCCCCAGTTCAGAGGTAAAGATACTGAACACAAACTCCATATACAAAAGGTTACACAGAGAGGAGAGAACCATGCGGCAGTTACATGCTGGAAATAAAAATACATGGCAAACATCTAAAAATGGCCTGGCAGGACTGCAGCAAAAGGGCCCGAGAGGCCTGCTACAGGTCATCCTGAACCTTGGGTCCAGGTCCAGTAGTATTTTGCCAAGGCTTAGAGCTCAAGTTGAGTGGCCAGAAACATGAATCAAGTGAATCAGATCTTAAAAGCCAAAAACGACAAGCCACTGCTGTCTTCTTCTACTGAGTATAAAGCAAGAGGTTATGAACTCACGCAGGAGTTAGTTAGGTTAAAGAGAAAGGGGAAAGAACTAGCAGTTCTAAACACTAATCAGTTATTGGGACCGATTTTACAATTGGTGAGACCTTCATCTTTCAGAGTGGGGAAGTCTCTTCTTCCCTGAAGTTGAGAGCAATTACTAGCTGCATGGCTACGGTTCTGTTCTGAGTATGTCATGTTTCACATATAAAAAGCCCATTTTTCAAATTCTTTTATCAGACCCCCTGCTAGATTACTCTCCTCACACATTAAAAGGAAGAAGATTGAAATGTGGAATGCTTTGAGGTCAAAAGAGCCAGCAATGAACAGCAAGGTAAGACAGATGATTCCTGGCTCAGGTCCCTTGAAACAGGAACCCTTTTACATGATTTCTTTTTAAACTAAAAATAATACTTCCTTTTCTCACCTTTTCATTGAAACAAAAGCAATAAGTATTCCTTAAAGAATTGTAAAACATGGAGAATTTAAAAGAGTGACAGAAATCCACATTCGTACCAGTCTGATCTATCAATGTTGTACTTATTATTGTGACTTTGCAGAAGTTTATTTCTGAAAATGCTGTATGTGTGTGAGTGAAGCTCCAAGAAAGCTTTGTTTAAAAACAACAGAGTGCGTATCTAGGCTATAAGCTTAGGAAAGATCTTTTTTGAACTCCACTGCCTTGTAAATTGGAGGTAGCCATATCCCACTCCTGCTGAGGTTAAGTACATATGTAAACTAAGGGCACAAGGGAATGAGCCTAGTGCTTATAAGAGGTTGTGAACTCACAAACAGGAATTCCCTTCACTCCCATGGGAGCACCTTCACAGGGCTTCACTAACATCTATTTGGCTCCCACCAGTGTTCTTGTAAGTGTTATTTCTCACATAGTAGTTTCCTGGTGTGAACTTTCTAGATTTATATCTTATCTCCTTTGGATCAGCTACTCTGTGCCTTACAATATGGAAATATCTAGTTTAATATGTTTGACTGCAACACTCTACCAGCGAAAGAAATCTTAAGCAAAACTTCAGGACTTCCTAACCATGCTCCCCATCCCACCCCACCCTGCTTGGACTGTCATTTTGTTCACTATCAAATTCTACATTTTGGTAATACCTAGATATGCTGGAACAAATTCAGATGAAACACAACAGGAAGAGGAAATTCCAGTTGTGCTACATGTGAAAGAGTTGAAGAATTTTTGCTAAGGAGGCAAGAAAAAGATTCAGGAAACTATATGATCATTGCCTTCAAGGAGTTTATTTTATAGCATTTAACACTGAGTAATTTCCCACAGTCTTTAGTGACTGTTACTGCAGATCTGGGGGAAATTACTAGAGAGTAATTTCTAGGGAGTAATTTCCCCCAAGTCTGTAGTAACACTGCACTAAGGACTTGATAGAGGGCTTTGGAAGCCATTTCCTCAGCTGTGCACCCAAGAGAACTACAGCTGGTGTCCCCCGACTCTAAAGCCCAGGGGTTCTAAGAACTGGAGAGATTTGGAATCAAGGGTCCATGACCAATGAAAAATATTGACAATGCCCAAGAATCCATGGGTTGACATCATGATAGCCTGTGAGCTACAGGAAACGACCTGTCTGCACAGTTACTGCCTGTGTCAGAACAGAAATGGCAAATGATATAAAATATAAATATGTTGATTTTATCCCACATTCTCTCATTTTAATTTGACCTCCAAATGAGCAAGACTGAGGCAGATAAATATATATATATGCATACATATTATATATATATGATAAATACATATTATGTTTAATTATGCATAACATGATATAAATATACAAATATTATATAATGCATATATATAATGCAAAATAAGGAGTATTAGAGCATTGTAGTCAGAATTCTCTAGAGGAACAGAACCAATAGAATATATGTGTGTGTGTGTGCATTTAAATTATAAATAATGCATATATAAATATATATGAATTATAAATCTATGCATTTATTTATGAGATTTATTAGATTGTCTTACACAATCAGAGGCTGAATAGTTCTATAATGGCATCTGCAGGCTGGGAAGCTGGGGAAACCAGTGACTGCTCATTCCAAGAAACTGGAAGCCTTAGATCAAGAGAGACCAATGATACAGCCCCAGTCTAAGCCTAAAAGCCTAGAATGGCCCTCCACAGCCATTGGTGCAAGTCTGCTAAGGAATCTGGAGTGTGATATCATCCCGAGGTGACAGAAGCAGCAGAAAGTACCAAGAGGTGTTGAGTGTGCACACATGTGGGAGCTTCCTCTTTTTGTTCCATTCAGTCCCCCAGCCTATTGAACAGTGCTGGGCATGTTCAAGGTAGGTCTTCCCCAATTGTCTCTAGAAACCACTTCACAACACACCCAGAAGTATGCTTTACTAGATTTTCCAAGTGTCAAGTGTCTCACAATCCAGTCAAATTGACAACCAAGATTAACTATTGCAATTGTCTTAACTTGATCTATATTGTCTCCTGGGCTAGGACTAGGATCACTGAGTAGAAGTCACAAGAGAACACATTTATGTTGAATGTAAAAAAGTATGTAGAAAAATCAAAAGTTAGACCATGTTGCCAGTGTAGGCAGTGAGTTCATTATGGGTACAGCGAGCAGAGGCTGTGATCACTTAGTAGAAATGTAATAGAGATTACATTATGACCTCACACTTGTACCAGTATTAAGTTAACCTTGAGGTTTTCTTTCCATGTGAGAAGTTATGTAATTCTCAACACTACCATAAAAGAAGGAACCTCAATGGAGAAAACTTAAGGTAGGTGGCATGATCTGACTCTTTTCCTGACTCATAAGTTTTGCACATTTGGGATGATTCTTCAGCATGTTCTTAAATGCCCATCAAACTCATTCAGGTAAAATAAGACAGTTTTCCTTATATACCTGATTGAAATGCTACTCTAGTCTCTTTTTTGAAATCATCAATGTTTTAACAGACTTTAACTTCAGCCCATGCCTCCCATGCTGAGGAAACAGAAGCAAGGTGTGTAATACCCCTGAGACTGGGCTGCTCCTTGGAATCTCATCTCTACTGGGAGATCTCAGGAACCCTAGGCAGTTGGGTATACCACTTCCAGTCAGCCTGTACAGCTAAGGTAGCATGACCACCTGGGCCCTGCCCTGTATGCAGACAGCTTGTAGGCAAGCAAAAGCCATTTGTTACCTCACACAGTTTTTGCATAACTCCATTTGCTTATGAAACATGGCATGTGTCCAGTTCTTTGTCCTTGTTCTTATACAACACAATGAATATATCATTCCATTAGCCACAGCTTAGAGCCGATTTCACTGTCATCATCCGTTTAGGGCTTAATAGTGTTTACCGAGGCTTTCACAGAGTTCTTTGTGACATGCGGCAGAAGCCAGCCTAGCAACTGTAGCTAACGGGCCGGGAGCAGAGCCGTGCCAATGTAAAAATCACTGGTTTACAGCATCTCAAGACATTTGGCGGGTGTGCTCTGAAAAATCCAAAGGTTCTAACAAAAGAAAATAAACTGCTAGGGACAAAGATGGACAAAGGAAATAACAAGAAATATACTGAGAAGCATTATGGTTTTTAGCAGCCTCGGGTGAGGAGGAGGAAGGAGGGGAAAGAAGGCAATGTGCCCCACTTGTTGGACCACACGTGGGAGTTGATGTCAAGACAAAAGCATTAGCACTTGGTAATCGTCGCCCACAGGGACTTGGTGTGATTCAGAGATGTCTGAGCAGGGGCTGGTGGATATAATCAGATGGGCCCCACAGGCCCACCCCTGTGGCCAGTGAGACCCTGCTGTGCATCCAGGCTTTCTGGTCATATTAATCTCATCCAGGCCCTTCTGCCACCAAACACATTTGAGCTAATTCCTTGATTTTCCTTGCCAAACCCCATTTGTGGGTTGGGTTCTCAGAATATTCACTCTCACCTTAGCATGATTTAAATTGGCCGTTCTTTTTTCCTACAGTCGTGTTCTGCTTCGTCTTCATCCCTCCAGTGACAGAATAGAAGAACACCTTCTCTACCCTTGGCAATTCCAGACACAACAAACCCATGTCTGGGTTCAAGGGCAGGACAGAAATGTTAGAAGTAAATGTTTCCACGAGTTATCTGCATACCCTGAAGCCCACACTAATTAAATAGGAACGTTCTAGAAAATCATACTTTATAACCCTTTTCTCAGGTTTTTTAGGTATTAGACATTTTGTGTTTCTTTGCCCTTGTTCCTATCCTACCCAAAAGAAAAGAGCCACATCTTGGAAGTGAAGATAAGTCTAGTTCTCACTTAGAGTCTACGGTCATGATGACTATGTTTGATGTTCTAATTCATCTTGGGAAGATTTTTTCTGGTAAAGGGGGGCAACCAGGAGGGAAGAGCTATACAAATAGGCAGTTTTAACCTTGAATTTCTACTTTCATTCGAACTGCTTGAAAACTGTCTTGCTGGTACATCCCTGAAGCAAACAGAAACTCCTATGGAAAGCGAGGCATGTGGTCCCCAAGCCCTCAGATCTCTTGAGTATCATCACCATGTTGTAGAAGATGGTTTTCATTTCCTGTTTGTATCTTATGTTCTCTCGACCTGTTCCTTTAATTTAATTTGTTGAGATCCAATTTCCTCATCATTAAAATTGAATTAACAGAACCTACAGCTCCTCTGGCTGACTGAGCTTTCTAGATCTGTCCACTGCCCTATGGAACCAGACCTGGACTTGGAGTCATTAAGTGTGAGCTCAGATACTCTGGTCTCCACCCTTGACTTCTGCTACAGCTTCAGTGCTGGACACACATCCATGAGGACAACTTTCCCGATCCTATCTTTCATTCCCCATCACCATGGTTACTGATCTCACAGTTGTTCTTGCTCTAGTTTTTTTCAGGTTGTGCCTACCTCCCAATATCCAAAAGAAATTTTCTGTTATACTCTGACAGGAATGTAATACTGAGTGGTCAGAATCAGTGCTGACTTTCAGATGGTGGGAAAGCCCTGGAGATCTGGGGGAAGAGAATTTGATCCAGCTCCTGGCTCTTGGCTAGAGGGGATCAGGACAGTGTCGCACTGCCACCTAGGGGAAGGAGTCCCCAAGAGCAGGCTGCTGAGTGGACCGCCTGCCTTCGGCTTTCTTCTCTGCCTCCTTTGCCTGTGGGCTGGACTGGATCTTTGGAGGAATACTGTCCTTGGAGAGTGAGGAGCTCAGGGGAGCTTTCACCAATTAGAATGGGGAAACTTTTATCATGATCTCTACATTGGGAGAGGGGAGTAAGATTTTTGTGTGGAAAGTAAATCAACACATAGAGGAGAGGGTGAGTATGCAGACTAGGGATAAAATCCTCAGGTCTCAGATACCACGGAGTAGCCACTTCTATCTGGTCCTGGAGAGTTTCCTCCTGGGGAATGTGGAAAACATCATCTCACAAATGATTAAGTGGATCAATACAGGGATAATGCTTGACCCAGCCTGATGCAGGCAGGCACTCAGTAAACCAAGACAATTGAAATTATCTATGACTTTATGTTCTTCCAATGTGTCTGCATGTCCTAGAAGTGGGACCTTCTATAAAAGATAGATGCAAAAAGCTTTATCATGATGAATGAAGTCTCTTAGCTGCCTTAAATTTAGAGAAGCTAGACATACATTAACAGAGATGTCTGTCCTCCAGCACAGATCCTGGTCTGACATTGTCTTTGTCCCAGCTGTGGGGAGCCTGAGCTAAGCAAGGATAGTACTAGACTTGCCATGCAGAGGAGGCACAAGCCCTGTCACAGTGGTCCCTGCATTGACACCCAAAAATGACAATCTAGCCTCGGAATTGGTGAACCAGAGCTAGGGAGTAAGCGGTTCAACAGTGACTCTTAACCAACAAGTTCCTGTATTTCAAGGTGCATTCAGCAGGAGACCACTGCACACCAATGCCCACAGTGGTGCTGAGCTACTATCAAATCTCAAGCAGACTTCATTCTGGAACAGGTGCACCCAGCTTGCAGGGAACCTCGAAAGGTTACTGTGAAGTGGAACAAGAAGGACAAAGCTGAGGGCAAGAATTAGGATCCTGGAGCCAAAATGACCAAGTGTCTCCTAATTTGTATCATGGATATGGATGAGGTGGGAAGCATGTGAGAACTAGAGTTTCAGGGCTCAGAAGAATTGGGGACCTGTGTATTGTGTAGACTGGAGTGATGCTGCCACAGAAAAGAAGTACAAAAGCCAAGAAAGAAAGAAGCATGGAACAGATGCTTCCCTAGCACCTTCAGAGGGGCTGTGGCCCTGCCAGCATCTTGCTCTCTGACCCGCAGCATCCTGAACTGTGATACAATTAATTTCTGTTACTTAAACCACCCAATCTGTGGTAGTTTGCTACGGAAGCCTGTTTCCATCAGCTTTTTTGATGCTATGACTAAAGGATCTGACCAGCACAATTATAGAGGTGGAAAGGTTTATTTGAGGGCTCATGGCTTCAGAGGTCTTGGTCCATAGAAGGTGGGCTCCATTCCTCGGGGCTTGAGGTGAGGCAGAACATTATGGCAGAAAAGCGTGGCAGAGTGAAGTAATTCACATCATCATGAAGCAGAGAGAGAGAGAGAGAGAGAGAGAGAGATTCCACTCTCCAGATATAAAATATATACCCAAAAGCCACGTCACAATTCCAATCTCCTCTGGCCACACCCTATCACTTCAGTAACCACTCAGTTAATCCCTATCAGGAGGTTAAATCACTGATTAAGTAAAGACTCTCACAACTCAATCACTTCTCCTCTAAACCTTCTTGCATTGTCTCACACATGAGCTCTTGGGGGTCACCTTGCATCCAAACCATGACACAGCCCTAGAAAACTAATACAACTTCCAAGATCACTTCAGTGACTGGAGCAAGATTAGGTAAGTGTGAAGCTGGAGCAGACACAGCAGCAAGGGAGCTGGGGAAAGTTGATGACAGTGTGGAGCATCACACCCAGAACTTGAAGTTGAAGCAACAATATTGCTATTGTTTATGAATCCTCATTTTCATCAGGACTTGAGGATAGTGCATCTCTGCTCCATTTAATGTCCCTAGGATGTTTGAAGGCTGAGGTGGAACCATCTGGAAGCTCTTGCTCAAATGCCTGGCAGTTCCTGCAGGCTGTTGGTATGGTCAACTCATTCAGGGCTGTTGGTGGGAAGAGCTGCCCATGGCCTCTCATGTGGCTTCAGCTTAATCACAACATGAGAGCCAGTTTTCAAGGATGAAGGTCTCAAAAGAGATAAGAGAGAAAGATACAGAGATTGAGAAAGATGTACAGGAAGAGAGACAAAGGCAGAGAAAGAGAGAAAGGCACAGAAACACAAAGAGGAGAGACAGAGAGAGGCAGAGACAGAAAGGTAGACACACAAAGAGAAAGAGAGAGAGAGCAACATAGAGGAAGAGTCTGAGTGGGAAAGAGGGACAGATAGAGAAACAGAGCCAGGAGAAACCTATAACCAATCTCAGATGTCATTCTGCACCCTTCCATTCACCTTTTTGGTCAAAGTAGACCCAAGTCCACTCAGATTCAAGGGAAAACCACCTCTCATTCTTGAGAATAAATCACAAGTTTCTGGAAGAAAACATGGCCCCAGAAATATCACCCATGATCATTTTTTGAAAAGACATTTGCCACAACCATGCTCTGGATTTCATAGAGATTCACATTAATGTATTAATACATTAAGAAGATTTTAAGTGGTGAGTGGATATTGGAAGTGTTCAGTGCAAAGGTTATAGAAAAAGTAATTTGCTCTGTTAAACAGAGAAGAGATGAAAAAAAAATAACTTTATTTTGCAAAGAAAGACAGATCCTTCCCAGTTCTATTTCAGGCGCTTTTTCTCATGAACAATCAGCTTCCATTGTCCATGAGTTCATTCAGCATTGTACTTTATTCATGCTGAATCTCACTTCCAACTTCCTTTTCTGTATTATCTCATATTTAAATAATTCCCTCCTAGCTCAAATACTCAATGAGAATAAATGTGGTGGGTTGTCAAAATGACTCAATCGATCTGGAAAAAAAATTATTCCAAATTATTGAGAATAAGGGCTTCTATAAACTCTTGGGTGTACCAACTTTGCTGTTTTAATGGTGGCATTTTAGCAGCATTCAAATTCATTGAATCAAGTCTACTTAGATACCCTAAATTATATCCTCTGGTTCAGCATAAGATTAGAGTAGATTTTAGTTTGCTTCTTTGTCATCCAAGTCATATACCAATGAGCTAACACCAATTCTACTTCTTCCCCTATCCCCTCCACCTCCCAACTTTCTAAGAATCAACCAATGAGCACCAAGCTTGAAAGAAGAAGACAGAATATTTCTAGTTTCTTTTCTATAGGTGTCCACACAGTACAAAATGAAAAAAATATGTACACCGAATAAACAGTGGAATGTAAATCTCACTACCTGCTCTGAGTTCCAATCATCAAATTCTGCCCACCTCCCCACAGTGGGACACCAATGTTATCAATAATGAATGCATGAAGAGATATATATCTTATTGATATAAATGAGAACATGCTTTATTCTCACCTGCTCCTGTGATCACTTTTTGACATCAAATCTTAGAGATAAGAACAGAGAAAGATACAGAGATTGAGAGACCCTTATCAGACCCTAAAAAGCTGCCATATTGCTTTTCCTGGCTGCCTGGCATTCCATGGTATGAAAGATGTAGACAGACCACTATGGGGGATGATTTGATTGTTTCATGCTTTAGACCTTCAGCCTCATGGAAGAGTTCTTTCTTGTTTGGATGACATCAGTCTGAATGGTGCTGCCTTCCCAGTTGCCAAGGAAACAATGGCAAGAGGCAGAATCTGGAAAGATGTTCAGGGTAGATTTGCTGCTATATTGAAGCTGTGAGAAGCACCCATTTTCCTCTAATTGAACTGTACAGAGAACAGGAGGAAATATCTACAGAAAATCATCATGGTCACTATTGTAAAGAGTTCACTTTGACTCTCAGAATTTTGACAACCCGTAGGAGATTCCTGGTTCCTGGGGGGAATATCGCTTACTCTCAAATATACTTCTGCATTTTAAGTTGCTGAGGAATTGTCTGCCTGTGGATTATCCACTGCAGTCAGACACACCATTGTTCAGACCCCAGGTCTTATTGTCTCAGTTAACTCCATCTTTGCAATCACAAGTGATGAGTGGCAGAGCCCTTGTCATCCCCTTCCCTTTGCCTCTTTGTGAGGAAGGGTCTAAACTTATACAGAATTGCAGGTGCCGTAGAATTGTGCCTCAATTTCCTCTTCTAGAAAGGTTGAGATGAGGGCAGAACAGAATGACCTCCTTGATACAACTCTGTGAGCAGAAATCCTGAAGTTTACACAGTGTATGTGGTTTAAGGTTAGAGTTAAAGCTAGGAAGTTTGAGGATAGGAACAGTAAGTGTTCTATGGTACCAATAACCTGCCCTTCTTGACTTGAGTTTGAGATGATAAGAGGAGAGAACTGAGATAGAGTAGTGAGGCTGGAACAGCTAAGCATTCTGGTTTTCTGAAACAGTCATCGCCAAAAGTATCCACATTTTGCCATACTAATTGACAGTTGACTCAGAATAAAATGAAGTGATAGGATCTCTTCCCTCTCTTGCCCGGTTACATGAGGCAGATCTTGGATTTAGATTTCAAAGTCACGTTTACTCTAATTCAAATTCTAAGCTGTCCTACAAACAGTAAAATGGTGATCTATGAGCCATACTGAGTTCACAAAAGCCTTCGGTTTGTTGGATGCAGAATTTTCAAAAATACTGTTAAGTCTTTAGTCTGTCCTGCCTCTCCAGTCCATGTGAGTTCCATATGAAGAATAATTATTTCCCACAGGTAAGATATCTCTCTGTCCAATGTGTCAGGAATTAGGATAGGGTTGGTCTCCTCATTCTCCTCACTGTTTCTTAGGGTTCAGCAGGAAGTTGGAGCCCTCAGCTCATATTCTGGAATGAATTGAGCTGTGAGACTTCTCCAAATGGGTGGCATTGGTATGTTATATAAATAAAGGGAATACTGATTTCCTGAATGAACAGATAGAGATAACTGCACTTACCTCCTAAGGCTGCCATGAGACTTAAGATGATTAAGACAAAGGACCTAGTACCTAGTCTGGCATGACGGGGGATAAGAAAACAAATGTCCCACTCCACTTCTCTCATCCTTGACCCTCAGTAACTGTCAAAAATGTCTCACAATGAATATCTTGTATTCTAGTATATCTCCTCAGGTTCCACAAAAGTCTCCCTCCTACCAGGCAGCACCATTAGTCAGGCAACTTGATAACAAGAACAGGTTCTTGGTATAAAGAAATCGAAATGAAGTAAAGGAAGACACAAAAGTCAGGACTTCAGCCAGAGTTCTGCTTTCCAGCTCTGAGGTAAAACATCTCCTGACATATTCTTGCTTAGACCATGGGAAGCAAGGGGGTGGCTGCTGACATTTTGAGGGGCCAGTAAACATTTTTCTCAGCTATCTGGCCAAGCAGAAACAGCTTTTGTTCTTATTTGACAGAAAGCACTGATGCTTCGTTAGGTTTTAGGAAGAATTCAGTGCTGTGTGTGTAGGTTCAATGAGCTCCCATCCAAATGGTGCTCATACTAGACTTTGGCTCACACCGATTGCCCAAAAACATAGCTACAGAAGGGGATTTCAATAGTCCTACTATTATAGGACTTCTGATAGGTGAATTGATTATTACATTTGGATTTGGACCCTGTTCGTGACCAATTTCCTAACACTGACAGGGAGACTTCTTAGTCCTCAGCCTTTTCAGGAGGACAAACTGAAATTATCATGGTGCACCATTAAAACTCATAGGCCACAATGAAAACTGGGGAAGAGAAGGTTAGGAGGGCTCAACCCTGGATGTCTATGACCAGCCAGGGACTGTCACTGGTCATCCTGAGAGGCGGGCATGATCCATATCCCCATGGCTCCATTACTCACCGCCTGGTTTCCTGTGACTCACAAGATCACTGAGCACATGGCAAGAGAGAGGGATGGATTCCCAGAGGTCACCTTCTCTCCCTAAATTGATGTCATACACTCTTTCTAGTTCTGGCCTCTCTTTCTCTCACCTAAATTATGTTTTTTTCTCAGTTGCAACAATTAGAAGTCTTGTAACTCAAATTCTTGAGGAAGGACTTCATGCAAATAAATTGATCCAGTTTCTTCAGCTACTCTTAGAACAGTGCCATTTGATAGAGATATAATGTGAGTCATATATATAATATTTCTGGAGCCATATAGTTAAAGCAAAAAGAAACAAAGTCAGTTAATTTCAATAATTTATTTTTTAGTCCAATATGTTTAAAGTATTACCTTTTAACATGCAAAATTATTAAAAATATTAATTAGAACCAGGGGTGTAGCTCAGTGGGAGAGCACTTGCCCACCTTACAGAAGACCTTGGGTTCCATTCTCATCACCACAAAAAGAATAAATTAAAAAAATAGTCATAAAATTTTCAAATGCTAATTCTAAATTCATTATTTACTTTAAGCTTACATACATGTCAGTTCAGATAGTCACACGTTTAAGAGACTTCAGTGACTAGTGGCCACTGGCTACCATATTGGAGAGGAAGTCCTAGAAACCACTGGAAGTTAAAAACCATGAGTAAGGGTGAATAGGATAAAGGTCCTACTTCACAGGACCTGCACTCTTTTTGGGTGACAAATGTAATAAGAATGCCACAGAAGTTAATAACACAAACTTATGCATCAGAAGAATATTGATTTGAATCCGAGCTCCAAAATTTATAAAGCTACACACCTTGTACCAGTTATTTAACTTTACTAAGCCTTGCATGATTCACAAATTAAGGAACTCTAGTAATAAGGTATATCTTGTAAAATTGTTGTAAGGATAGAATAAGATATACTTTCATATGCTGAGCCTTCTAGCATACTTATTAAATCAAAATGTGCCTCCACCTCTGTACCAATCTCTGATATCTTTGCACTCTCCCTTTCCCTTCCCATGTTTCTAAGAGGCTTACATATATTCTTGGAAAGGAGAGCCAGTACCAGTTACAAATGGTGAAGATAGCCTAAACAGTAACTCTACTAGGCCCCATGAAGAACAAAGACCCTCTGAGAAAGATGAAGTTTCACTCTTCTAATTTGACCCAGTTCTGCAAGTGTATTTATGATATTTTATAGCCGGATAGGTATATAAAGGTTCTCCATGGACTTCTTAAAGGAAAATATTAAATTGTACTCTGTTAATTCCTTCTCCTCCTGGCCCTGATTCTTGGGAATTTGGCTGCAATCTGCAGGCTCTGCTTTGAAAGGGGCTCCAGTAGCACCTTAAGAGAATGAGCTGCCGTTGCATCACCCCAACCTCCAGGGTAAGGAAAAGAAATCCTAGGGCATCTGGAGTTGAGGACCAGTGTCAGAGTGTGCTGAAATGGGACAGCAAGAACTGCAGGGCGAGAAGGGCCAATTACTAAAGACCAGGTGTGCTTGCTGGAGGGAAAGAAGTGAACAGAACCTCAGGAGCTCTTCTTCCCTTACCTCCCCTCCCACCTGCTTCTGCTGTTGCATCTGTCCCTCCAGTCTCAGGTTCCATGTGTTCTGAATGCACTTTGCTCCCTTGCCATGATTTCCCATCTCTGATTGGCTTTTTTAACTCACACATTTCACAATTTTTTTCAAAATGTGTCCATGACCAATCTGCAGAATTATCTAAATGTTTCTTAATCCATTAAGTCCAAAATTTCCAATTCTGAGAATAGTTCAGCAGCACAGGTGCATTCAAATAGTTTGGGAATCATAGCATAATCTATACCTCATCTATCTTTTATTATTAGTGGAATCAAAGTGCACGGAGTCCTATAAGGAGGCAATGGGCCACTGTAGCATTTCACAATTTCATTATTTGTATTTAATTGCTAATTATACTACCTCTCGTTTGGTTTTTCATCAGTGTTGTTGATTTCAGAGAACTCTTGTTTATTCTGGTTTCCCTGATGGTACCTAATACTTAGAATCACACACACACACACACACACACACACCATCCTCTACACAGGTCAGTGGACACACTTTACAAAATACACAAAGAAATAGTTTTCATGACCCATTCACTAATTATTGTTGGTGGAAAGGAGCAAAACACTTCAAACAAAAGATTGCATTACATTTTCTACAATATGTTGTGTTTTCCATGTCCTGTATTTTGACATCCTTGATGTTCTTGCCCTTTTTAGAAGAAAGTGAAAAACTTGTCTGAGAGTATTATGCTATCTTCCTCACTTAATCATTTTTAGGTGTACACGCAGATGTCTCTTTTACAATCCAACAAAGTTTTGAAATTTCTCCTGTCTTGGTTCACAAATGTGCGAATGACTCATGCATTTACAATTCACACATCAATTATTTTAGTGAACAAAGTCCATTTTGTACCTCTAATAAAATGGAATATTTGAAAACCATCCAATTATGTTTATTCACTCAACCACTGAAATTGTTATAGACAACCGCTACCTTTGTTTGGGGCACATCGGCTCTACTTTTTATTTTTTTTCCATAACTGAACTTTGCCAAGTGAGTAAATATGTAGTATTACATACCAAAAGTGACACATTTATTATCCAGAAATTTTACAATGATGATTACATTATCTGTATTGAATCCATAATTATATAATTCTCTTGCTTGTTTTTACATCCATGTTGTTGGTTTTAGAGGACACTTATTTATTCTGTTTTCCCTCATGATACCTGTAGCTTGGAATCCAATAATTCAAAGATGTACCAACAAGTCACAACCAGTGAATAGATTGTCAAGCAAAATAGAGTGTGATGTGGATTCTTCACCACTTCAAGCATTTGCAGAAGTACCTAACTCCCAAGCAAAAGATCATTGTTGGGTTGCTCTTCAGCACTCTTTCCACAATACAAGCCAAAGTTATAACAATATCACAATACTCCACACAGTGCCCAGAATTTATAACCAAATCTTGGGTGCTTCCCTCAAAGTTGTTTCAGTGGATTATTTCCATATTATATGATAATCATTTCATCCACATCCAGGGTATGTAAATGGGGAAGCATTTGCAAATATATAGACAGGACTATGGGAGCTAGCCAGATCTGTTAGTTCTAGGGATTACTACAGAAGATGGCAATTATTACCCACCTTATTATTATCATCAACTGCTACCAAAACTGGTGAGTACAGAAGGAGCAGAGCAGTGACTGTGGGTAGACATTCAGCCTCAGTCAATTTTCAGCCAGTGCCATAAGAATCATGGAGAATAAATAGGCATGGCTCATAGAGGTCAATCTCACGGGATGCAAAGCAGGCTGGAGGGAGGCAAGCATTTCTACGTACAAAAAGAGAGTAATGAGGGCAGGTGGGCATCTTTTATACAACCCAGAACATCCAGGCAGTACACTGCACATTATCCTGCAGTATGCATTGCCTCAGTGTCCTATTTACAGAGCAACTACTTTCTACCATTGATTGATAATTTGAAATACAGTGCATTTCTCAAAATGAAATGGCAATCTGATTCTACATAATATTTACATATATAAAATGTATAAGAAAATTAATTTAATTTTACATATCAGTTATGTAATTAACTAAATTTGTTCAATTGAACATTTAGTAGAAGTAACTTTCATAGCAAAATTCATGCCATTTTCACAATAAATTTTAAAATATTTTCAAATTCTAATCATTCACCTATTACTTTTCTCAAAAGAATAGACCTCTCAAAACAATAATTATTTCAAAAGTGCCATAAGTGGTATATTTGTTGCTTAATTTAAACTTTATAGGAGTCTGCATCTGGGACAATGGGACAATTGTTTAAAATAAAAATCTATAGTCCACACCATCATCGGGCAACAATATCACTGATAGGATCAACAAAAGACACTAGGAGATACACAAGGATGGTGTTGATACCACCGTTTACCAGTGACGAGTTCCGCTCCTTCTAATGTTGAAGATTGAACACTAGAGAAGCACGCCAAGGCAAGCATATTAAGCAGGTTTTATTTAAAGGTAATAATACAGACTTCTCCCAGCAGGAAGAAGGGGGCCATGGCTGATGTTCTAAAGTCCCAAGAAGTGAGCGCACCCTACATCTTTTATAGGTTAAAGTCTCTTTTGTTCTCCAGTTCTCTCCCCACTTATCTCTCCTTCCTGCCTAAGTGACTAGGCCTGGTTTTGCATTAAGTGAGAAGTGATGGGCAGGGGGAGGGCCAAGTTGATTCAACCAGGCAAGGGCCCAGGGGGCATTAATTAGCAGCTCCATGCTTGCAGTCCTTGATAAAGGCAGGTAAATTTGGTAATCAATGGGCTCTGGAGATCCTTGACATTCCATTCTTCCAGGAACAATCTCCAACTTCCAGAGGCAGATGGCTTCATGGCTTCATTTCCTCGATTTGACTCAATTTCCTATTTCTACACTAACTACCTGTCCTTAATTCTGGCTTCAGTGTTAGAGTTCCTTTATCAGCCGCTCTGGAAACTTGTAATAAATTCATATTCTCAGGTCCCAGCTCAGAACCAAGTGAATTACAAAGTCTGGGATGGAACCCTGCAAGCTGTACCAACCAGCTCTATGTGATATTAAAACTTGCAAGAGTTGAGTTCTGCTGCATTGGAAGATGTAAATGTCTTCCATGCCAAAAGTTGTGGGCATTTACATGAAGATTGTGTTTGTACAGAGCAGCAGATAATAGAACATGTTCTTAGGCAGCTACCCTGGTGCCCCCAAGTGTTCATGAAATTAATACATTTCCTGAATAGTGAGCATCTCCAATTTAGAGAAGCTTTCTCAAGGAGATTTGTCATCTACTACTTTCCCACCTGACTCTCCTGGAGGCTGTGACTATAATCCTCTCCTCTTCAAGTGTTTTTGTGTCCGGATTCTAGCAGAAGAAAGGGGCAATCTGCATTGAATCATGTTCTCCAGATTGACAGTTCCATCCCCCACCCCAACCCTATGCCATCTCCCTGGCCATGATGAACTTAAGGATCCTGATGCTAAGCATCAAAAAACCTTCCGTCTCTCCTGTCTTGTCCCTTCCTTGTGTAAGCTCCAAATTCAGCAGCTTGTTCTTTTAAAGGTTGCTGAGACAGCATCACTTCTAACAATAAAAGTGCCACCCAGAGATTCTATGTGAGGTAACGGGGAAATGTTAGTGTCAAAAGTTGTTTGTTTTTTTTTGGTTTTTTGGGGTTTTTTTCCCTTTACATAGAGAGTTCTTGTCAATTGTTCTATCTCTTTACGCTTTATCCTTTTCTCTTTCCATGAACCTTTTCATGCATCTATGTCAGTGATTCTCAACTGCACACACCAGAATCACATGGGGAGTTTGTGAAAAACAGACATGACTGGTCTCATGGTCCAAATTTTCTGATTCTGCTGAGCACAGAAATTTGCATTTCCACCAAGTTCCCAGGTACTGGGAACCACTATTCCAGGAGCCATGTGTCAAGAACTAGCAAGATTTTCAATTGCACATTGCAATCATCTGGAAGCTTGAAGCAAAATACCTATGTTCCACCCAACCCAAAGCAATTTATTTAGAATCTCTGGGATGGGAACTAGCTTATGCATGATTATTTTAAAAGCATTTTAGGTGATTCTAATATGCAAGCAGTGTTGAGACTATCCAAAAATCAGCAATAACTTTTTTGCTGCTGTGAATAGAAGACGAACAAGAATAATTTTAGAGGAGGGAAAGCTTATTGGGGTGCTCATGGTTTCAGAGGTCTCAGTCCATAGATAGCTGGCTCTGTTCCTCGGGGCCCATGGCAGAAGAGTGAGGTAGAGGGAAGCAGCATACATGATGATCAGAAAGCAGAGTAAGAGAGACTCCACTTGCCAGAAACAAAATATATTTACCCCAAAGGCGCATCCCCAATGACCCACCTCTTCCAGCCATACCCTACTCACCATCAGTTACTATTCAGTTAATCCCACCAGAGGATGGATTCTCATAACTTAATCATTTCACCTCTAACATTCTTGCATTGTCTCACACATGATCTTTTGGGATACACCTAATATCTAGCAATAACACTCTGCTCCTGGCCCCCATCGAGACAGGGGCAAAGGATAGTAGTTGGCATAGATAATAAATTACCAGGTCAGAACCATGAGAACTAATTATCAAAGAAAAGGAAATGGGTTGCTATCACCTCTGTCTTGCAATTCCCCACTCAACCAGTTGCTACCACTGAATAAGGGAGGAGGGATTGCACTTTCCAACATAAGAAATTAACCCCTTGGGCTGTTCTTTCCTGCCTTTGGGCACATAAGCAGGAAAAAAAAGAGAGGGTAGGGGTCTATAAAAGATAGCAAGACACACCCTCTCCCTTGGGCACCACTTCTGGGTCCCCTTTCTCTCAAGTGAAGTCTACTATCTCTGTTCTATCTCATAAATACAACTTGCTTTCTATGCTTGCCTCAGTGTTTCTTGAGTGTTTAATATTCAACATGGAGAAAACAAGGACCTAATCCTGATTTCCAAGACAGGTATCACCATCTCACAATGCAAAATACATTTAGTTCATTTTCAAGAGTTCCCATAGTCTCAACAGTTCCAAGACTGCCCAAAAGTTCAATTACAAAGTTTCCTCGGAGACTCAAGGCAATCTCCTATTGTAAGCATCTGTAAAAATCAAAAACAATTTACAAGTATCCAATATATGAAAGTAGAGAAAAAAAAATTCCATTCAGAAAAATAAAGGCATAGAAAGAAGGGATGGAACCAAAGCAAGACTGAAATCCAGCGAGGCAGACAAGTCCTATAGTTCTGTGTCCAGCATCTGGAACACATGGCATCCTGATGTTCTCTCCAAAAGTCTTGTGTAGCTCTGCACCTCTGGCTTTGCTGGTTGCAGCCTACATGGCCTCTCTGTTGGCTGGTCTCTGTTCAGTTTCTGCAGCTTTTCTCAGCAGACATCCCACGTTACTGGCATTTTTTTAATCTTGGGGTTCTGCAACTTCAACTTCCTCCTCACATCTCCATGCTTTGCCCTCTCAGGGGCTGCCCACAGAGACTCTGACCCAGGAGCCTTTCCTAGCATCCCAAGCCTTCCTTTGAAATCTTGGTGGGAGCCTTTATGTCCCTTAACTCCACATCCTGCATTCCTGCAGAACCAGCACCACGTGGTTGATGCCAAAGTCTGCTGTCATCTCAAGCAGTAGCCAAGCCTCTAAGGACACCGGCTGCAGCAGCCTCTGAGTGCCTGGGTGGCTGAGCACATTAAGAAACCTTATTCTGCCCCGTTTTCCAAGAAGCATTCCCCAAAGATCTCTTCTTAAGAAAATTTTTACTTTTACTCCCTTGAACCTGAAATGGGTGTGGTTTTGCCAATTCCTAAGATGCCCTCAAGCTGTCATTGTCTCTGGGTAAAGTCTTAGCATTTCTTTAGTAATGGTAATGTCTTTAACAACTCCAACTTCCTTAGCCCCAGTTTTACTCCCATCTTTCAAGTCAAATTTTTTTCAAATCTTTCTGCTTTACTTTGGGTCCTGAATATCACAATTAACTTGGCTTAAAGTCACCAGCAATATCCATGCCACTGCCTGAATACTATGCTGCCTAGAAATTTTTTCTGCCAGATTAAGAAGTACATTGCTTTTTAAATCAGCCTCACAGAAAGTCTCAGGAGATGGGCAAAAAGCAGACAACTTCTGAGCCAGAACATAATATGAATGTCCTCTAGTCCAATTTCCAATAGAGTCCTCCTTCTCCTGTGAACCTTCTTGAGCCCTGTCTTCACTGTCCACAGTCTTATTTGCATTCTGGTCTTCTGATCTCCCAGGAGAATTGCCAATTATGCTCTACTTACAACTCTGAAGCATTTCCAACTTGCACTGGTAAACACCTCAAAATTCCTCCCACAAATTCCTAAAAGCTCCAAAAGCTTTGGAATCACATGGTCAGGTTAGTCACAGCAATGACCCTATTCCTGATACCAATTTCTGTTTTAGCTGTTTCACTGCAGTGACTAAAAAGGCCTGACAAGAACAATTAGTGAAGGAAAAGTTTACTTGGGGGCTCATGGTTTCAAAGCTCTCAGTCCACATTCAGCCAGCTCCATTCCTCAGGGTTCCATGTGAGGTTGAACATCATGGTGGAAAAATGTGGCAGAGGAAAGCAGTTCATATAATGATCAGAAAGGTGAGAGAGAAAGAGAGAGACTGAGACTCCTCTTGCCAGATAAAAAGTATATTCCCCAAGGACTCATCCCCAATGACCCACCTCTTCAAGTCACACCCTATCTACCTTCAGTTACCAGTTAGTTAATTCCATCAAGGGATTAATTCACTGGTTGGGTTAAGCCTCTCATAACCCAATCATTTCACCTCTAACCTTGCACTATCTTACATGTGTGGACACCTAGTATCTAAAACATAACAGTAGTAAAACACTAAGCTATAGATTCACCAATAGCCAAAGACAATCTCCCATTTTTGTATGCCCACTGGTTTCATTGGTATCCCTGGTACAGTAGGATGGAGCCCCTTGAGAGAGCTAAGAGCTCAGGGGAGTTTAATCAGGTGATATGGGTTCCTAGTCCTTCCTAACTTTCACACAGTCAGGCAGGCAGAACAAGGAACTTGTCCTCTTCTCTTCCCTTCTCACATACTCCCCACTCCAGACCATGGGGAGGTACACCCTAGCACTCCTTCCACTCCACTGAGAGGTTCCGTGACCAGGAGTAAGGAAGTAGGCAGAGGAAGAACCTTGGATGCCTCATACACAGTGGTCAGACCCCAACAGCACACAATGAAGAGAAAGAAGAAAGTTGGGAAATCACTGCAGATGGCAGGCAAGGGGTGGATTTAGCGCTGGAGTGGATTGCCTCAGAGGAATATGTTGAAATATAATGTACCATTTCTTCCCACTCTGCTCTGATTCCTTGTTAGAGAAACATGATTCCTGTCGAAAGGGCATGACTATAAATTAGGCCTGGGTAAATCAGAGGCAGATTATACTTTGAACTTTTTGAAGCAATAACTTCTTGCATCTCTTCTTTTTATATCTCAAGTCCAATTATTTTTAGTAGGTTTTTGAGCAAATTTATATTTGTCAGTAGACATGGGTATGTGCCTTTTTCCTGCATCTCTTTGGGTCTGAAATACAATAGGATGTAGAAATATAATCATGATTAAAGTAAGATTATCTTTTATTATTGCCTTTTGATGACAAATGACTGCAGTAAGTAAATTTCATAGAATATTGTAAGAATTCTTCCAGAATGTTGGGAATATGTGAATCAGAGAACAGTACACTTTCATCAGCATGTTGTAAGAATCACAATTGTGCAAATAATCATGAATATGGTAGAACTATAAATTCTCAAAGTGAAACCAGCCGTATCTGCTGATCTCAGACCTTGTAAAAATGTATATTCTTGGGCCCCACCAAAGCTTACCATATTAAGAATTCTGTTCGGGAAGGAAAAAGTTGAGAATTACTCTCAAGTATTATGTTTATGACCACAAAGGACTAAATGACTCTGACATTCTTCCCTCCTGTTCTACACTGCCCTGACTCTCAACTTTCCTAGTTGCCCTCCAAATGTGCTGACTCTAAACTCCTCATTTTACTGGGAAATTTCCCCCTCCACCCCATGTTTGCACACATTACATGGGAAATGCTATTTCCCCTATTTCTAACTGTAATCTTTCTTCTCTTCTTTACTTTCTATATGCTTCTTAGATTTGGCCTCAAAGAGGACCTGTTAAAAATACCTATTTAGTTTCTTTTTTCTGACAGATCTAATTATCTTTTCTTACTTATGCTAGATTAATTTTTTATAATGCCAAGATGGGGAATGAAAGTGTATAAATGGAAAATCTTTACAGGCTGAGAGATATTTTTTGTTGCTATTGTTGTTTTCACTTTTTGGGGTACTAGAGATTGAACCCATTAGAATGCTCTACCAGTGAGCTCTATTTTATTTTGAGACAGGGTCTTACTAAGTTGCTGAGACTGGCCTGAAACCTGCATTCTTCCTACCTCAGCCTACTAAGTAGCTAGGATTACAGGATGTGCCACTATGCCCAGCCCTAAATAATAATTTTTAATGACAAGTTGAGTAACACTTATCTTAAATACCTACCTGGGACCAAAAGTGTTTTGGTTTCAGATTTTTTTCAAATTTTGAAATATTTCTATTTACATAATGGCATATCTTTGGTATAGGATCCAAGTCTAAACACAAATATAAATATGTCTTATATACACTTTATACATATGACTTGAAAGTAATTTTAAACTATATTTTTATTTGTTTGTTTGCTTATTTGGGTATGAGGGATTGAACCCAAAGGCACTTAACCACTGAGTCCCTTTTATTTTAAGACTGGTTCTCACTAAGATGCTAAAACAGGTTTTGAACTTTTGATCCTCTTGCCGCAGCCTCCCAAGCCACTGGGATTCCAAGTGTAGCCCATCATGCCTGGTCTATGCTATATTTTTAATTCTTGGAGCCATGAAGCAAAGTTTTATGGTGTGGAATTTTTCCGCTTGTGGCATAATGTTAGTGTTTAAAAACAAATTTCAGAGGTAGCATTTCAGATTTGAGATTTTTGAATTAGGGATTTTCATCCTATAACAAAAATTGTAATGATGGTAGGGGAAAAGAGCCTTGGGTATTCCTCTGTGCTCTGCCATCAGCCTATTGAGCTTCAGCTTCATTTGCTTCTGTTTCTGCACATCCTAGGAGGAGACTGATAAGAACCCCAGTTCAAGCTGTATTTGTTAGATCCCCAACTGTCCCTAGGAGCCCCTCAGGCTTTTGCAAAGAAGTTCCATAAAGAAAGTTGCAGAGCAAAATAGTATTTGAAAATCAATGTATTCTCTGATCTTTTACATCCCTTCTAGCATGAAATGTATGTGATTATGGAGTTTCTGGGAGGAATATTACCCCCATGTGTACCTTGAGGCTCAGTTGTCTATGCCAAGTCAGACAAACCAACATGAGGTCCACATTCAGGGTAGACTAGTTTGAGGTTTGGATGGTTGGAAAGAACAGAAATACATTCACAGATGGAAATGTCATCAGGTCAATCTGAAGTTATGGTGGGTCGGCATGTGATGGAACCATTGTGAATATGTGTGTGTGTGTGTGTGCATACACATGTATATGTGTATCTCCATGTGTCCGTGTTGTGCCGGTTATTTCTTTGGTGTTGACTCATTCTCTGTTTTGGGTGGACACTGAAGCAGGCTAGGGACATTGGTTCATCATAAAGCCTCTTGTCTTCATTTCTCACTTCAAGCATTTATTTGATAGTTGAGGAAATTAATGTTTATTTAAGAGAAATAAGCAGATATAGGAAAGCATGCATTTCAATAACATTCTAGTCAATGTTTCCACCACTTAATGTTTTTTGTTTTCCAGAAATACAAATTTTAGCTCCAAAAAAAAAAAAAAAAAATCAAATACTAGAGACCTTGAAAGAAATGCAGAGCAAAGGATATGAACCAGTACTGGAGATGGGGAGCTTTGGATTCAAGGTCTCAGGCAGATGACTGAAAGGACCACTAGGGAACTATCAAGGAAGGTTCCAACCCAGCATCTTCAGTCACTGAGCAGTCCACACAAGAGTCACATTCTAGAAGAGAACAGGATTGACCTTTTTGGGATACATGTCCATGTCACTAAGTTGGTAGACCCAAAGTAATGAGGTGGATGGAATAGCTCTTCAAAAGAAAAAAAAAAAAAAAAAAAAAAAAAAACGTGGTGATAGAGCAATTTACCAGAAGAATGATGAGGATGGTGTATAAGCAACAGTACTAGCTGGGAACCAGAATGCTCATCTTTCAGAAGGATGCTCTGAGAGAGCAAGGGCAGGTGCTGGTGACCCTCAGGTGGGTGGTTGAGAGCCAGACTGAAGAGAATTGTGTGATGGTCGATTTTGAGAGCAAAGATGAAATAACTGGTAGAAACAGAACCTCAAGGAAGAAGAGAGGGATTCCGCCTTTGGGTCCCCTTCTTCCACCCGGGAGAAGTCTGCTTTTCCTTTTCTTTAATAAAGCTGCATTTTCCACTCTACATTTGCCTCGGCGTGCTTCTCCGGCGTTATACTTCAACACCTGAGGAAGCAGAACTCGTCACCGGTAAACAGCGGTATCAGATTTGGAGGTCCCACCGAGATCTACACCGAGATGGGAGCTTCACTCTCAACAGTATTGCCAGGTTCACCACTAGCCTGCATACTGAAAAACTGGGACAAATTTGACCCACAGACACTCAAGAAAAAGCGCCTCATTTTCTTCTGCCGCCAGGCCTGGCCTCAATACAAACTCTCTGATGGAGAATCTTGGCCGCCAGAGGGAAGTACAAATTTTAATACCATTTTACAGCTTGATAGATTTTGCAAAAGGGAAGGAAAATGGTGTGAGGTACCTTATGTTCAGATCTTCTTTATTCTAAGGGAAGACCCCAAATTATGCCAACAATGTAAAATAGATTCAGCCAGAACCACTACTGTAAAGGAAGAAAGTCTTAAAGAGTCACCTACTGAGGGAAAGGAATTTTCTGCTAAAGTCCATCAGCAGGCCTCCTGTCCTCCATACCCTGGTCCTTCTCCATCTGCCCCAATGGACAGATCAAATGTACTACCTCTCCAGGAGATGCCGGGAGGAGAATTTGGACCAATTAAAGTATACAACCCCTTCTCCCTCCAAGACCTAAGACAGATAAAAACAGACCTAGGGAAATTTTCAGAAGATCCAGATAAATATATTGAGGTGTTTCAAAACCTATGCCAGGTGTTTGACCTCACCTGGAAAGATATTATCCTGTTACTTAACCAGACTTTAACCTCCAATGAGAAGGAAGCCACCCTGAAAGCAGCTGAACAATTTGGGGATGACCTACACCTTGCTCATGCCCCAGGAGCCCAAACTAGATCTAAACCCAACTATCCATCGGGAGCACAGGCAGTTCCAAGAAATGACCCCGACTGGGACCCAAACGATGAACAGGATGCTTGGAAGATCAGACACTTCCAGATGTTAGTCCTTGAGGCCCTTAGGAGAATCAAACAGAAGCCTATTAACTATTCTAAGATTTCTGAAATTACACAAGGTCCCGAAGAAAGCCCGGCTATTTTCATGGAGAAACTCAGGGAGGCAATGAGAAAACACACCACCGTGGATCCTGAATCCACAGAGGGCCATTTACTTTTAAAGGACAAATTTATCATTCAGTCGGCCCCAGACATTCGGAGGAAATTACAAAAATTGGCATATGGCCCTGATCAATCCTTAGATGATATCCTCCGACTTGCAACTTCCGTTTTTTACAATCGAGATGTAGAGGAAAAGAAGGAAAAAGAGTGTAGAGACAGAAGAAAAACTGAAGCGCTGGTCTTAGCCCTAAGAGGAGTTAGCTTCCCGGGTGATGAAGAAAGAGAACGGAATGTACCTCAGGCCACAAAAGGGATTTGTTTCCGTTGTGGAAAGGAGGGACATTTCAGACAGGAATGTCCCCAAGCCAAACGGCCACCACCAAAGCCCTGCCCCAAGTGTCAAGGCAACCATTGGAAAAGTGACTGTCCTCAGGGGCGTAGGTCCTTGAGGCCAGACTCTTCCACACAGGCCTGACGGGGCCCGGGGCCAATTCTAATGGCTCCCGTAACTCCTATCACTACGCATGAGCCCCGGGTATGCTTCTCCGTAGGGAGCCAAGAGGTCAACTTCCTCTTAGATACTGGCGCTAGTTTTTCAGTGCTCACCTCTTATCCTGGACCTCTTTCCTCTAATACTATAACGGTGCAAGGGGTGTCTGGACGGCCTATTACCAGAAAGTTTACTCCCCCACTAAGTTGTGAGTGGGATGGGATGATGTTTTCTCATGCATTCCTGATAGTCCCAGAATGCCCTACCCCTTTATTGGGAAGGGATTTACTTTCAAAACTTCAGACTTCCATTACAATGAATTTGGGACCACAAGGATCATTATGTTTACCTCTACTAGAATGTGATATAAACCCTGAGGTATGGGCCACTGAAGGCAAGATTGGACGGGCAAAAAGAGCAATCCCAGTTAAAATAGTCTTAAAGGATCCCTCTGTCTTTCCACATCAGAGACAATACCCGCTACGCCCAGAAGCAAAAAAGGGCTTATTAAAAATCATCCAGAACCTCAAACAGCAGAAACTTTTAGTACCTTGTAACAGCCCATGCAATACACCAATTTTGGGAGTTCAAAAATCAAATGGGGAATGGCGTTTAGTCCAAGACCTCAGAATAATTAATGAAGCAGTTGTTCCCCTCCACCCAGTAGTTCCTAATCCATATACTCTGCTATCTCAGATTCCAGCAACTGCCGCTTGGTTTACTGTGTTAGATTTAAAAGATGCCTTCTTTTGCATACCTCTGGATTCTCAGTCTCAGTATCTGTTTGCCTTTGAGGAACCAGATAGTGGATCTCAACTAACCTGGTCAGTACTCCCCCAAGGATTTAGAGATAGCCCCCACCTATTTGGACAAACTCTAGCTAAGGACTTAGCAGAATTCAAAGATAAGACAACTGCAATTGTTCTCCAATATGTGGATGACATCCTGTTATGCGCCTCCACTCAGGAGGAATGTCAAAAAGCTACTACAGAACTCTTAAACTTCTTAGCCAATCAGGGTTATAAAGTCTCAAAAAAGAAAGCTCAATTATGTCAGCAACAGGTCCAATATTTAGGATTACAACTATCCCAAGGAGTCCGCAAATTAGGACAGGAAAGAATAGCTCCCATAGGACAATATCCTCTGCCTCAGACCCTAAGGCAACTCAGAGGCTTCCTAGGAATAACTGGATACTGCAGACTTTGGATTCCTGGGTATGGAGAATTAGCTAAGCCTCTTTATCCCGGTACTCATAACTTCTTGTTTCTCTTATAGACCGCCCATCTCTCAAATGACCCTCCAACCTATCACTCTTCAACCAGACTTTTACCATGGACCCCTCGATCGACCCGATTTCTAAAAAGGAACTCCAAGCTGCTTGCCCCTCGCCGTCCACTTTCAGCTCGAAGAAGTCAGAGCAGTCATCGACCCCCTTCCCCAGCAGCATGGAGTTCCTAAAATTAGAGGGGGGAATGAAGCCAGAATTGGGGACAGGTAGTTAGTGTAGAAATAGGAAATCGGGTCAGATCAAGAAAATGGAGGCCATAAAGTCATCTGCCCCTGGAAGAATGGAATGTCAAGGATCTCCGGAGCCCATTGATTACCAAATTTACCTGCCCTTGTCAGAGACAACAGGCAGGAAGATGCTAATTAATGCCCCCTGGGCCCTTGCCCATTTGGGTCACCTTGACCCTCCCCCTGCCACATCCGCTTTTCACTTTCTACATCTTACCTGCAAAACCAGGCCTAATCCGGTAGGCAGGAAGGGAGGAGACAAGGGGGAAAGAATGGGAGAATGAAACCCATAAAAAGAACGAGATTTGCTCATCCCACGGATTCCGCCTTTGGGTCCCCTTCTTCCACCCGGGAGAAGTCTGCTTTTCCTTTTCTTTAATAAAGCTGCATTTTCCACTCTAAAAAAAAAAAAAAAAAAAAAGGAAGAAGAGAGATTTATGTTCTCATATGTGTTTGCTATAACAATATTCTGCCTCCAGATAAAATGTTCAATTACATGATTATCATTAGTCATAGCTTTTGGAAGTTAATTTCTTTCAGAGTCATGAAGTCAAGGAAGGAAAGAAGTGATTTTAGGTTGACATAAATGACAGCAGAGGCTGCCAAACTGGATCTGTTTGGTAACACTTCACATTCACACTTCATAATTCATGAACAGAGTGGGATATCTGTTTTCAGATATTACTTAACTAAAGAAAAACATTCTACCTCTTACTTAACCTTCCATGCCCACAAAACTAACTTATAGGGTTTCTACCTGGTTCCTGACATTTCAAATGCTGAAACTTATTTTAAAGATTTAGCCTAGTAAGGTTTTAACTAATATTTTTCTCTTTTTTAGCACAATGGGATAAAAACCTTTGTTGGAAGTGTCAAAATGTTCATTTTCTCTTTTTTCTTCTTAAGATATACTTATTTATATGTCTCTCTTCATTTGGATAATTTTCCAGGAAACCATGAATGTGGACAGAAGATAAAGAAAGACCATGCAATTAAGCAATAATTTTCTTCTCCAAGTCTGCCAGGCAAAGTAGTATAAAAAGGACCACACTGTTATCTAGTATTATAGTTAGGTCTGTAAAGTCTCCAAAGGCCCTTTGTTAAAGGTTTGGTCCACAGCTTGGTGCTATCAGAAGGTGGTAGAAACTTTAAGATGTGGGACCTCAAATGTAGTTTTAGGTCATTGGGACATGCCCTTGAAAGGGACAGTGGTAATTCAGCTCCCTCATATCTCTACTTTCATGTCCTGATCATGAGGTAACCAGTTTTGCTATACCATGTGTTCACACCATGATATTCTGCCTCCCAACAGATCCAAAACAACAGAACCAATTGGTCATGAACTGAAACCTACAAAGTCTGAGCCACACCAAATCATTCCTCTTTATAAGTTGATTATCTCAGATATTTTGTTATAGTAACAGGAAGCTGACTAACACATCTGACAGCCAGTAAAAGCCCTTCCTGATGTTCACAAGCATTAGATCTGTTCTTAGTCATGTGTGGACACAGTAAATTAGAACACATGACCTACACATTGAAGGAGAAGACCATCCCCTGGGTAGAAATTGTCTCTCCTCTTTATTGTACAAATACCTTGAAAGAGAGAGGTGGGGATGGAATCCATCTCCATAGCTTCACCAGCTCCCTCTTACTAGACATGAAGATGGCTCTCGGTGCCATCATCATTAAGGTAAATCCACAGCATTAGTGACAGGTGAACTCACATTTAGTCACATACCTCCTGTCACGCAATCCCATCCAATCTCCCACCTCAGACGTTAAGTTCTATAACTTTGAAAAACAGTGACTCTAAATGACCCTGACACTTGATTGTGTTAGACATCTTTATATTACTTTAAGGGAACAACTAGGAAAATAAAAGTGAAGAGACAGAGACAGAGAGGAGCTGGGTTCCCAATATCCCTTTCAAGGGCACAACGCCAGTGCCCAGTTTCCTCCAACTAGGGCCCACTTCATAAAGGTTCCCCACCTCCTGAGAGAGTCTCAGGCTAGCAATCAAGCCTTTACCACATAGGCCTTTGGGGTACACTTATCCCAACCACAGTACCAATGGAACTTAGCCTTAAGATGTTCTTCTTTTGAGAGTAGGGAGGTTGTGGTGTTGTTAGCAAGTTCAGTGAGATTATAGCATTGATAGACTGAGAGAAATTACTTGTATTGAAAAACTACTATATAACCAAATACCTACCATATACCTAAGCTCAGTGACAGTTGCTCATAAATTTTCTCATTTTCTCCTTCCAATGTGCAGTCAATGAGGCTGTCTTTAGAACTTCTTGACAGGTGGAGGAACACACTGAAAGTCTCACCCTACAGTCCATACAGTCAGTATTAGGATTGAAAGAAGGGAGAATGAGCCCAGAGTAATATACAGAGTGAGGACTTCGAAGGCAAAATCAAACCCTTCTAGTCCTGTCTCTGTTATCTAATAGATGTGGAACCTACTAGTTTCATTTTTTAAATAAAGATGTTTTTCTATTTACATTGGGGTTATATCCCAATAAACTCATCATAAAGTTGAAAACTGGAAGCAGAACCACTACAGTTGATGACACCTGTTCTTTGTTCCTCAATTTTCTCATTCCTAAGAAAATTTATATGTATGAGAATATTGTTAACCACACCACACAGACTTATGAAAACAAAATTGAATATAGAGACTATGTCTGGCACCTTGGCATTTGATACAATGTTCCCTTACTTCCCACCCCAAAAAGACACACTGCAACCCTGAGCTCAGAGTGTGAATTCAGCCCACCTGGATCCACACCTCCAAGCTGTCCTTGCACATCCAGACTGAGGCTCATCAGAGGACAAGCTTCATGCACACTCAGGAGAGCAGCATCAGTAAGCTTGGCACCGTGACTTCCAGGCTCCAGTGGCCAATAATCCTCACTGAAAACAAAGGACACTCAGGATGCAGAGTTGAAACTTGCTGTTCTGTGTTCACAATTTGTAAAGCTTCATATAAGGCTGCTCTACAAGAAGATTTATAGTGTCAGACACACTATCACCATGGACATAGTGGTAGAAACTCTAGGATGGGTACAGAAAATTGCCAATCCTTATGCCCAGCAACAACTTAGACTTAGGCCACAGCACGTAGCTCTACCTCCTATGGGTACGTTTGTCTGTCAATTCTTCTAATTGCAGAAATTTCCCCCTTAATATTTTGAACAAAGGACTGCTGTACAAACAAAAGATAATGACTATTGTTCATGATTTTTAATTGTGTTAACCAGGTTTTGTTTTCATTAAACCCAAAGTCTCCATTCTGGGCACAGTCTTCACTATTCATTTCAGAAGTTCCTTAAACTATCACTAAGCATCACATCTCATTATAATTTCATCACACAATGAGCCTTACTTCTGCTTTTTCTCATCTTGCCGTGATTTGTTCTGATGCCCCCAAACAGGGAAATGGTCTACCAGGAAATATTAGCTTTGAGTCTTTCTTCTCTCTAGGTCCTGTTTATCTGAGATCACACTATTTTTAAATATCTAACAGCTACAATGTGCACACACAGACACACAAACATGCATACACAATGCATACACACAATCAAGGATAATACCTTTTGAGTGCATAATGCTCTTTGATCTGGTCCATGTGTTATTGGTGCACAACTCAAACTTTTACAATTTTGAATAAAAGTACTTAATATTCTAGTATTTCAAATTCCTTCTCTGAAAATGAAGATGGCAATAAATGTCCCAAGAGATTAAGGTTGAAGGGACTTTTGCATAAGATAATATCTCTCTCCATCTCTCTCTCTCTCTCTCTCTCTCTCTCTCAGCACTTACTGATTATGACTTGGATTGCAAAACTTGGAGTGTTCAGGGCAATCAAACTAAATTTCAAAGTCTTGCTACTGAAGGATCATCATCAGACATCTCTTTATTTGCTCATGCTCATTATGCACATACTGAACTTAAAAAAAAAAACTGTCAGTCACATAAAACAGAACAAGCCAAAAAGGGACATATACTGTACAGTATGCTACCACAAGCAAAATTTAATTCAAAAACAGGAGCAGATGGACATCTTAATTGGGAAAACTGACAGTACACCTTTTGTTAAGTTCACATAACAAGCAATTATTAGAATATGTATAGATTGAGATGAATACCACATGGGGCCCCCAAATTCTTCAGCAAACTGCAATGGAGCATCCTTGTATCATATGTCATTATTCTGAGATGTATTGCATGAATGCTTCTCATATTATTTTCTTTAAAACAGATTAGCTTTGTGAGAATTAAGGAATGTAAAACTAAAGATTAACATTAGTCCTGAAAACAGTTTCAAGAAATATACCTATAATTGGGTAAACTATTTGGTTTTCAACAATTATAGTGAGTTGGGGACAGATGAGAAGGATCTGCTGTCCTAAAAGCACATCCCCACCTCCTCAATGACACATTCAGTTGCTGTAGCAGACCATTCAAATCACCAAATCATACCCTGCCTCCAATTTGCATTGCTTGTGCCAGGTAGATCGGCTGGTGAGTTTGTTTGGTGATTCATAGGGCACAGGTCTCACAACATCTTAATTTTCTTCACCCTCATAGGGGCTGGCCAACCTCCTCCACTCTTTCTGTCCATTTCCCAAGCCCACACAGACTAGTCATAAGATCTGTCAGGTGGAAAGAAGGCAGAAGTTCCTTGAGTGTCCAACACTTGACTCACTGCTTAGAAGCTGGACAGGAAGATTACTCAGAACAAGACAAAGAGTAGGGTGAATTTACGTAGACACAGCTGACCCTGATAAAGATGAAGAGAGGAGAAGTCAGCAGAAGCTGAAGGTCTGTCTGCCACAATTGAAGGAGATGAGTCAAAGGACATGCTGAGCTTTCTGAGAACAAAATACAATTGGAATCTGGGACACTGACAAGAATTCCACGTACAGAGAGAAATTAGGGGCCATTTGCCCAATTTGAATTGGGTTTGGTACAAAGCTACTGGAATCTTTATATTTTATAACTTAAATTCACTCCAAACTCATCAAATTCAACCATCATGAACATACACCATAAATGCTGTCACTGTGTGACTGAGTCAATCAACATGCACTAAGGAAGGGAGATAGTACTGCTATCCAACTTGTGCTCTTCATGAGCCCTTTTTCCTCTTAGTGCATTTACACACTGTGTCCTTGATAATCTGTTACAGATTTTTCAACATCTAGCTCATAGGTCTGTAATCTTCCTACTTATTTATTAGTCATGGAAACTCATGGGAAACTTGTGAGAACCTTGAGGAAATCTATGAAATGTTGTTCATTTCTCTTTGGATGTAGATAATTATTACACACTGCAACTCTTCTAATTCTTTTTGAAGTAAGCAAAAACAAGGACTCTGTGGCCCTATTTCATAAAATAGACCCATACTAAAAAATAGAAAAAGTACTACAATGAGGTTTTCTTACTCCATTTTCTGTTGCTAATAACACAATACCACAAATGGTATAAATCATATAGAAAAGAGATTAATTCTGGTGATACTGGTCCCAAGTCAAGCCACGTCTGGCTCTCTTGTTAGCAGCATCCCAAGATGTATGAAATGTCACATGGCAAGATACAGAGAGAATGAGACTTAGTCAGGCTTGCCTTTCAAACATACCCCTCTCAACCAATTAACCCATTAATCTATTAACTGCACGAGTGAACAAGACCATTCATGAAGGCAGAGCCCTAGTCACCAATTAAAGTACCCAGATGGCCCCATCTGTTAATATCTCATAATGGGGATTAAATTTCAATATAGGTTTCAGAAGAGACACACCATATTCAAATCACAGCAGAGAATCACTCATCAAACCTTTCCCAACATTCCAACAGTGTGTTTTATGTTTCTCTTCTGGACTAGAAAAGATAAAGTAATTTGACTCTCCAGGCCATGTAAGGAGAGACTGGGCCAAGGACGAGAACCCATTCACTATCTTCCAGAAGGAGGGATATGGACTGTCAGAGGAGCAACCCCTGTACACAGTATTCTGGTTCTGTGCATGGAATTTAAATGGGCTGAAGGCCCAAGCATTCCCTAGGCACCCATCCCTTCAGCCTACAAGCAAAATAGCATGTGGCTGTGCCAAGGCTGGCAGTTGTCCTACAGTACCCGGGTTGCACTTGGCATCATTTCAAGAAATACAGAGGCAGTAAGAGTCTTATGATTAGACTGTTGCTTGATTTTCTGAAACCTCCTTCTATTTCCTTCAAAACAGATCCTCTTTATCCAGACACAGAAAGAAAGATATTTGTGAACTCTCTTATATGTAGAATATAAAATAAAGTCAAAAACATAAAATCCAAGAGTAGAATGGGGATTACCAGGGCTACAGAGGAGAAGGAAATGGAAAAAGTAAATAAAACAGTACAAACTTGGAGTTAGGCAAGATGAATAAATCTAGAGCTCTACTTCACAGCACGAGGACTAAAGTTAATAACAATATTACATCGTATACTAGGCATTAGTTAAGAGGAGATTTTAGGTGCTTGTACACATATACAAAAAATGGCGTTAGGGAAAGCGATGGGTATGTTAATTTGCTTCTCTGTAGTAGACATTTCACTATATCTATGCATATCAAAACATTCTGCTATACAGCTCAAATACGCACAGTTAAAATCTGTGTATTTTAACACACACATACTCACTGCCCTATGTAATTAGCTTTAAATGTGAAGTAAATACTGCTCTGCTGTCAGCTGCTTTCTGGTTAACCTCAAAGAAAAGTATGTGTATACATACACATACATAGAGGCATCTGTAGGGGATTGGTTCCATTACCTGCCTTAGATATTAAAATTCCTTATATTAAATGGCACATTTGCATATAACCTACACACATCCTCTTGTACTTTAAATCATCTCTAGATGACTTATAATACCTAATACAATGCAAATGCTCTGTAAATATTGTTATACTCTATTGTTTAGGAAATAATGACAAGAAAATAGGGTGTACATGTTCAGTACACATTCACATTTTTTTTCAATTTTTTTCTATCCACAGTTTGTTGAATCTATGAATGCAAAATCACAGATAAGGAGGACCAGCTGTGTATATGAATCTCCTACTTAATCTAACTAATAGTCACCATCTGCATCCCTATAACCCATGTCCAAGTTGCCATCATCTCTCTCCTGGACTACCAAAATAGTATCTTGAGTATCTCAGGAAGTCAGTATCCATCAAATAGCCAGGGATATATTTTATATTTGATCATAGCCAAAAAGTCAAAAAATGATCCAAGAATACCATTTAAAAATATAATTCTGATCCTGTCCCTCATCTTCTTAAATCTGCTTTGACTTTTGTCCAACTGAGTGTAGAAACCAAAGTACTTCTGTCTGCCTTGATGACTCTATAGCATATGTCTTTCTGTCTCTTCCAGCGTGCCTGCCCGCCGACATTCTCTGATTCAGCTGGAAGTTGGACAAATCAACATCAGTCCCACAGGAGATCTGGACATTGAATGTACTTCCCAGGTGCTCATGTGGCTCCTCAGTTCTTCAGGTGTCTTTACTTCCTGCCAGAGAGGTCTTTGCCAGTCGTCTTACCAAGATCACTCCTCATTCTGCAACTCTGCCTCATCCTTCTCCATCTCCATTCTTTTATCACCCCCTGGCATGTATCATCCATGAAGCAGGGCTATTATTGTCCACTATCTCCCTCAAGGTGCCCAAAGTGGTGCCTGGCATGTGGCCAGCAGAGATGATGGTTGAAGTACATGAAAAAAAATCTACAGAAGCAGCTGGGAGACATTTACAATCACCTACTGTTGTCAGCTTTTGTATTCCTATGACCTAAAAACCTGACAAGAACAATTTAGAAGAGAAAACGTTTGACACTTATGGTTTCAGAGGTTCAGTCCAGAGTCAGCTGACTCCATGGCTATGGGCCTCAGCTGAGGCAGAACATCATGGCGGAAGAGTATGGAAAATAAAACAGCTCAGGACATGGCAACTAGGAAGCAGAGAGAGATTTTTGCTAACCAGGGACAAAATATAAACCCCAAATGTATGCCTCCAGTGGACTACTTCCTCCAGCAATACCCTACAAATTTACAGATACCACCCACTTAATTCATATTACTGGATTAATTCACTGATTAGGTTATATTAGTTTTCATTTCACCTTTGAAAATTCTTGCATTATCTCACACTTGAGCTTTGGAGAACACTTCATATCTAAACCATAACACCTACCCAGACTGCCAAGTCTTTGTCCTGGGTGTGGTTGAGTCACTCAACTCAATTTTGTGAACTATTCAGTATCCTTCTGGTGAATTGTTTTTTAAGGAAAACAAAATCCATATAGGCAAAGTTCTTGCAAAAACACAATTCCTCCTATTCCTTTCCTTGCCATATGTTCTTCTTAGCCCAGTCATAATCAAGACCCTTCCACCAACTGGCAGCTTCACCTGGACTCTCAACTTCCAGATCTTAGCTCCCTCAGTGGTTCCATGGGACATGTTACTAACCTTCTCTGAGTGCTGTGATCCTGGCCATGGGACCTTAATGACTTCCTCCAACATCAAAATCCTAAAATAATACACACATCTAGGGAAATGCTAAATAAATAGAGCAAAATCACATAATAAAATATTACAAAGTCAGTATGTACTGTTTTATTTTAAGGAAGGAGAAAAAGAGAAACAATAAGAGCTGAAGGAAGGATGTTAAGGGAATTAGGACACTAGGACCTTCTCCTGTGGAGTTCTGTTGATGGTAGTAGGATACAAGACCTTCATTTTGTCATGTGTCTAAATTTTGTCACTTAAATCCTATCTTGGGTCCCAATTTGAAAAGGTTTAGGCAACATTTAAGAGTGTTCCTAAAGAAATAAGACATTTCTTATCACATTTCCTTTCAGATCTTACTAGATAAAGGCAGATGAGAGCAGCAGTCTAAGTCATATGAACAAATTGGCACAACTTCAACTTATTAGCACTTCATTTGTTGGGATAATTGATGGATTATTATCATTTTACTTTTATAACTATATTTAAGTGGTCTCAACATACCCACAGAGGGCTTAGAGTGAGTATAGAGACAATGAAATGCATCATGAGCCTGTTCTCAGAAATGACAGGTTTATGCCTGCTACTGAGAACAATCCTCTGGGATAAACATATCTACATGTGGCCTGTTCCACTTCTCCTCAGCTCACCAGCTTGATTCCATGTATTGAGTACCATGAGTATTCTAACACTAAAAGTGAAAATAGGGATGGGTTATTTATTGGAAGAGGCCCCAAAGAGAAAAACAGGTCTAGCAACTATTTCCTATCCCCTAATCCTATCTGGTCCCTAAGTGTAAAACAAAACAAAACAAATTCTCTGAAATTATTTATTAAGGGTGGATATGACTAGAAAGCCTGTAATATTAATCCTCTTGACCAAGAGTTGACTTCTTCCTCTAGGTGAAAAACCAAGGGGTCAATATTAATCTCAAGTCCTCCCCTGAAGTAGTAAATCATCTTCTGTCTGGGTTTTGTCCACACCCCTCCAACCAGAAGTCTATATGCTTGGCCCTGGACTCCAAAGGACTACTTGGTCAGGTCCAGGACTACTTAATAAGTGGTCCTGGATCTGAGCAGGACCCATACTTTTCTTTTTCAAGGGAAAAGAGAAACAATAAAATCCTGCATAACAATTTATACATATGCAACTTTGTCATGGTTCAGATATTAGGTGTCCTATAAAAGCTCTTGTATGAGACAATGCAAGAAAGTTTAGAAGTGAAATGATTGTATTATAAGAGATTTAACCTAATCAGTGAATTAATCCTCTGGTAGGAACTGAGCAGTAACCAAAAGAAGGTAGGGTGTGGCTGGAGGAGGTAGGTACATATTCCATACTTTTCTTTTTCAAGGGAAAAGAGAAACAATAAAATCCTGCATAACAATTTATACATATGCAACTTTGTCATGGTTCAGATATTAGGTGTCCTATAAAAGCTCTTGTATGAGACAATGCAAGAAAGTTTAGAAGTGAAATGATTGTATTATAAGAGATTTAACCTAATCAGTGAATTAATCCTCTGGTAGGAACTGAGCAGTAACCAAAAGAAGGTAGGGTGTGGCTGGAGGAGGTAGGTACATATTTTGTCCCTGACAAGTGTTCTCTCTCTCTCTCTCTCTCTCTCTCTCTCTCTCTCTCTCTCTCTCTCTCTCTCTCTCTCTCTGCTTTGCTTCCTGGTGTGATATCTCAAGCAGCTTTCCTCCACCACAACTTTCTGCCATTATGTTCTGCCTCACTCTCTATGGATTGAGACCTCTGAAACCATGAGCCCCCAAATAAACTTTTCCTCCTCTAATTGTTCTAGTCAATTCTTTTGGACACAGCAGTGAAAGGCTGACTAAAACAAACTTAAACATGTTCTATTTGTCCTTAAAAAAAAAAAAAAGTTATAAAACAACAAGAAAAAATTGAAAATATTTTCTGCATAAATATATATATATATATATATATGTGTGTGTGTGTGTGTGTGTGTGTGTGTGTGTGTGTGTGAAATTTTAAAGGAAACCATCTTCTATGCCAGGCTTTCGAGTCCCAGGAGGAACCCATTGTGTTGCTTCCCAGGAGGGAATAGAGCATCCTATAAACTGATTGCAAAACAAAACAATATTTGTTAAAGGTTGTTCAGGTAAAGAAGCAATTCTTCCTGCTACTCTCTCCACTTCCTCTCATTCCTGCTAACATGGGTTGCAGTTAGCCTGTGGAATGTGGCTGCTGGCTGGGGTTGAGTTTGGCAGGCAGAGGCAGCTCAGTCAAATTAAAGAGATTCATTTAACAATTCAAGGAGCAGATTAGCACTGGCAGCCAACAGGGGTGTTAGTGGGAAGGGAGCCTCTCTGAGCAGGCACCAGGCACTCCAAAGTAACTGGAGGAACCTGACAGTCCCGCCCTTCCCAGGGAAGGCCTGATGAGGGGTCCCCACCTATTTCTCCTGGACATCTGACCCCTTACTGGAATGTCACCAACATGCAGCCAATGTCCCTTCAAAAGAAATCCCAAGAGATCACAAAAAAAAAACAAGAGGCACCTAGAAAACCAAAACCCTGTTTTGCTCTCAAGATTAGCATTATGCAATATTCCTGTCACACATTTATAGTAGATCGATGGCCTTTCTTTGAAGAAACAGAGCAGTGAGAGAATGAAGAATCTAAGAATTCAAAAGAACTAAGAGCATCTAATTCTTGTCTTTGAATTGCCTCCTCAACATCATGGACCAAAAATAATTTAAACTCTACTATGCTTTGGTTATACTGTTCCTTCTTAGCACAGCTCTTCCCATCTGCTTTAAAAAATCATGCTTCCTTGTATTGATTTTAAAATGTTCTGGGGACAAAAGAAGGGGTGTAACTCAGTAATAGAGCATATGTTTCACATGCTCAGGGTCTTGGGTTCAATACCCAACACCAAAAGAAAAACTAACCGAGGAAGGAAGAAGGAAGAAGGAAGAAGGAAGGAAGGAAGGAAGGAAGGAAGGAAGGAAGGAAGGAAGGAAGGAAGGAAGGAAGGAAGGAAGGAAGGAAGGAAGGAAGGGAAGGAAGGAAGGAAGATGTTTTGGAAGTTTCGCCATTACTCAAACAGTGGATCTCTCCTTAATTTTATCATATCATTTTTTTTTTAATTTTTGCTTTATAACCTTTTTCATGGTGCTTAGAATTTGCTAATCCAGGTCAAAGAAAAAAAATTTTTTGATCATGGATCCCCTGATCCTTCATAGGGCATCTTGATGATGTGCTCTCTTTTTTGTGTGTTCCCTCTTGAAATAAGAGTCTTAGAGAGATCCTGCTCCTGGCTGGATCTCACCAGGACACAGGATAACTCAGGGATAGTTTATGAACAATCAGGACTGATTATGAAAATGTAGGTATAGAATGGAATAATTACCAGACCAGCAGCAGCAGAGACATTACATTCTCAGACTGGGAAAGGTGGCATAGAGAGAAGTTACCCGAACCCAGGAGCCCAGAGAGTCCTAATCTGGAGATAACAGTGACTTCTAAGGCAAGGGTCAGGGAAATACATCCTACCTGACTTTTCTCTCTCCTGCAGGTGTCCTGCAGGGTCAAGGAACCTATTTGGTTTCCTCATTTTTATGTATTTTTATTGACCTCTAAAAATTGTACATATTTGTGAAACATTGTGATGTTATGACATATTTTTCACTATGGAATGATTAAATCAGTCTAACAGGTCCATCATTTTACATATTTAGTATTTCTTTATGGTAAGAATATTTAAAATCTCTCTTTTAGCAATTTTGAAATTTAAAATGCATTGCTATTAACTGCAGTCTCCATGCTGTGCAATAGATTACTAGAATTTGTTTCTCTTAACTAAAAATTGAGCACTTTGACCATGATGTCCCCTTTCCCTGTCACCCCCTCACACCACCCTGCACAGTCCCCAGTTACCACCATTCCTCTCTCTACATCTGTGAGTTCTGCTTTTTTTAGATTCCACATATAAATGAGATCAGGCAGTATTTGTCGTTCTGTGCCTTGGCTTTTTTTCACTACATGTAGAAGGATAAAATTGGGCCCTTATCTCACCCTGTACTAGAATCAACTCAAAATGGATTAAATACTTAGAGGTAAGAACTGAAATTGGAAAACTACTCAAAGAAAACAGGGGAGAGCTCTACAACATTAATCTGGGCAATGATTTCTTGGATATGACCCTAAAAGCACAGGCAACAAAAGCAAAATGGGATTGCATCAAACTAAAAAGATTCTGCACAGCAAGGGAAACAATTAACAGAGTGAAAAGACAACAGAACAGGGGGAAATATTTGCAAATCACAAATCTGATAAGGGACTAATATTCAAAATATATGTGGAATTCAAGAACTCAGTAGAAAGAAAAGCCCTTTTTAAAAAGGAGCAAAGATTACAAATAGTTATTTCCCCAAATAGAACAAAATAATAATCAGAGACATGCAAATAAAAACCACAATGAGATTTTACCTCACACCTGCCAGAAGGGGGATTATTGGAAAGATAAAAGATAAACATTAGTGAAAATGTAAAGAAAAGACAACCTTGTACCCTGTTGGTGGGATTGTAAATCTGCAGAAGCATTCTAAAAAAAAAAAGTATTGAGATTTCTCAAAAAACTAAAAATAGGATTACCAAATTGTCCAACATTCACTTTTCTGATATGTAGTCAAGGAAATGAAGTCAGTATATTCTATGTTGGTTGCAACATTATTCATAAGAGCCTAGGTATGGAATCAACCAAGGTATCCAACCAAGGTATCCACCCATCAATGGAGAATATATATGTGCCACATTTTATATGGCATGTATGTATGCCACATAATACACACACACACTCACACACACACACACACACACACACACACACACACATTCATTTCAGCACTTAAAAAGAAAAAAATGTCTATCATTTGCAATACACAATATATCATGGATGAAGCTATAGGGAGTTTGTTGAAGCCACCTAGGAAGTTCACTCACAAGCAGAAGAAGCAGGGAACAGAGGAACAGGTCTTGGGGCAAACACCCTGTCCAGGTACTCTGGACTTGGAGCTAGCTGAACTTGTCATCCCATGTGGCCATGCTGTAAAAATCCCTCTCTAGGATCTTTTTATTCTATAAGCATCAAGATCTCCTATCTATAGTGTCATTCTTTGCAGACTTTCTTCCTGTTCTGGGAATTTTTTGAAACATGTCTTCCCATGATTACAGTGATTCATCTTCACCCAATGAAGATCACAAACCTTATATTTGTATGTCTTCTCCTCAAATTCCTGTCACTGTCATGCCACCAAATAATGCTCTTAGAGCATAAAGAGTAAAGAATGAGATACTGAGACTAACCTGGGACTAAGGGAAGTCTCGGCCCCCTGGCAGGTAGGTAGGGTGCTGTCCCCAGAGCCCAACATATCAGTTCAATGAGAGAAAGGAGGCCTTTATTCTTGAGCAGAGACAACCAGGAAGCTCAGGAGAAGGATTAAATTCACACATCCACAGGATCAGTGTGGCTTTGCTTAGAAACAGGCAATACATCTCTGAAGACTACTGAAAATGGAAATGGAACAAGAGACTGAATAGAGGAGGGGGTCAGCTGTGACCACTGTAAACTCACTTGCATTGTAGGAAGGTAAATTAGAGAAATCAGTCTATTTCTCAACATTAGGATTGTGATCACAATGTTGGTGTTATTCTCTGTTTTATTCTACCATTTGGGAGAAGAAACAGAACTAAGCCCATTTAAAAACTTATCAGATTTTCTGCTGTTAGCCAAAGGACACATCTGCAGAAAGACCAAAATTTGACATCTGTACTTTTTCAGTTACTTGGCCCCAGGCTACTTCTGTGAGATTTGGTCACTAGCGCTGTGGAAACCTGTTCTGTTGTGTTCACTACTCTGGGGTCATCAGTTCCTATGCAATTTGGTTTCTCCTCAATTTTAAAAGCTAATCATCTAGTCAACTGAGCTTGGTTCTTTGCAAAACAAACAAACAAAAACAAAAACTTGGTACCCAGGGATCTCATAGCATTGTTACTCAAAATAGCTCTCCACTGGGCCAGGGTTGTGGCTCAGCGATAGAGCACTTGCCTAGCACATGTGAAGCACTGGGTTCAATCCTCAGCACCACATAAAAATAAATAAGTTACTAAAAAATGTTTCTTTTAAAAAATAATAGCTCTCCTTTCTCTTTGGAACCTGAGTTCCTGCAGCCTCAGTTTCCACCCACACATACGGTACATATCTGTCCTAGGTTTTAGCACAAAAACCCCAATAGGCTAGTTGTAGAAAAGCTACTTGACTTACAAGTTCCAGAGTCTTATTGTAGGAATAGGAAATCTCACTCAACAGTCACCAACTAAACTTCAATAAATACATGGACAGGTACAGAAATAATGGTAAAAAACAATCCCTACCTTTCTTCCACTCTCCTATCATGAATGCAATACTGTTTCTCACTTCCCCTTAAAAAGTTTTAACTCCCAAATATACCTGCAGAAAGTGAACTTAAGCTGATGACTAGAAGGGTTCCATTACTAAGGAAGAAGGACAAGAAATGCTTCTGTGAGAGATGCCCAGATAAGGGATGGTCACCCCCAAGAGGCTACCAACTATGTGATGGAATTCAAGACAATCACTAGCATCTAGTGGTGACAAGATATCCCTCTTGTTTCCAGAGCAACTTGCCTTCTGACATCACATGATGTCTTGGATATTGGTTTCTTCACCAAGCCCTTCCCAAGACTTAAGTCCTTACCCCAGGACACTGTGAAACTCTTGAAGTGCCCACATCTTTCTGTCCACCTACAATACCTGGGAAATTTTATCAAAGAAATGACCTAGAAATTCAGACAAAAGCAGATGAAAAAAAAGTAAGTAGAAATACTTACCTGATTTCTCTTATCATGAAATTTTTTATCTTATTCCAATTCTTCAGAGGAGAAACCTTTCAAAATTCCAAGCCAAGTTCTCTCTGACCTCTCTTTTTCTCTCCTGGTTGTCTCTTTTCTTCCAAGTTCCTATGGGATCATGGGAGTAGCTGCTGGATTTAGAAAACACTGAAAGACTGGTTGAGGGAGCAGAAATTTAGGGCAAGAAAAATATGCCTTCCGGTGCTTTGGGACTATCTGTAGGTTTCTATCATCTCTGGGTTTAATAAGAAAACACTTCATGTAGGCTGCATGTCGGGGCCTCAGAAAATAAGCATGTCACTGAAAATGAATGACTGCTGCAAAGGAGACCAAAATGCCCCTCTGCACTACACAAGGTCTCTGGGCTATTCTTAGATTTGCCTATTAAGAGCCCATTAGCTCCAAAGAAAGACCAAGCTTATCCACTCTTGTTCCCACCTAGGGCTTTCCAAAGGGATGGCTTGCTGCCATAGTGTTTGGCCTCAGCTTCCCTCTCTGTCTTATTTATACATTTCCATTTTGCCCTGTTTCCTGTCTACAAGCTTTTGCTCTTTTTAGCCAAAGTGTAGACAGCATAGCATTTTCCTCCTTTGGTTAAAGATTCCCCATGGTCACATAGCATGTGTTTCGACAATTTTTTTTTTTTTTTTTTTTTTTTTTTTTTGCTTTATTACTGGCATTTGATTCAGAGCTTTTGTAAGACCTTTTGACATTTCTCCCCAAGTTTTCCCACTTACCTTACAAGGCAATAGCCTTTTTAAAGCTTTGCAGAGTGCTGAGCACTCTGCAAAAGTAAATGAATCACCTCTTTGCTGTTTATATGTTTGGGTACAATGAAGACTTTTGACAAGAAACAAGTCTTTCCAAGCCTGGCATTTATGATCAATTTCTGTACCTATTAAACAAGGTCATAAGCTTTTGGGGAAAGTCTGTCCACCTATGACTTTTTTTTTATCAGATGTAGTTCATGGTTGCTGAAAATTCTTTCCCAGAATCATGAATAATACACCAAGGATAATAGACTGGTCTCTATTTTTTATTTATGAATCAGATTTTGGTAATAAAATACGAAGTATAGTTTTTCTAAAGAAGGAATGTTCATTCTTTGTGCCTCTACTATGACCGTCCTGTGTGCAGCTCCCTAGGAAGGCCAGACCCAAGGCCATCGCCATTGTGCCCCATTCTACAAAGGGCCAATAAATGTGTTTTGTGGGAAAATCTCCAGAGATCAGTTTAATGCAGTCCTCATCAGAAGCTATTTTGAAGACAATAACAAATAGCTTTTCCACATTTCATCATCTTAACTCATTACAGCAAACATGTTAGATTTGTATTTGGATCCACAGACATGGCCATCACCAATGAAGTCATGTTTTAGGAATAAAAAATTAAGCAAAACACAAGCTATAATGGTGCTCAATGCATCAAGCTTTTCTGAACTGTACTTTAGCTGTCCATTTCTGCTGTCCAACTCAGAAACAGAACAACCCACAAGGAATCGAAAACCCTTGTCCACACTGAATTAGCAGAGACCATCACGGTCCTGAATGGGAAGTCAGACCTGAACTGCATGGGTCTTTTGTGCCATAATTGTCAAGGTAAGTGGACAAACCTTGGTTTCACTTCAACTGGCCCAAAGAAGGTTGGTTGGCAAGATCTGTGGTTGGTTTCCACTCGGTCCTGGAGGCTTATAAACAAACTGAGAACGATCTGTCTTTCTTGGCGTAAGCTTTGCTCTATTAGTGATTTCTTGGAACAGGAAAGCAAGGGTATCTGCCAGGCTCTGACAACGACCCATAGCTATGTGCCATTCAGCTTACCAGCACTGGCAAACATTTACTTAGATACCCAAGAACCATTCCAAGGCAACTTTCAAATGGAGAAATGGTGATACTGAGGTCATGAATCATCTCTGCAGCCTCTTGCTATAGACAGCCTCTGAGTTAGGCAGAAAAATAGAAAATAAAGAAATTAACCAATATTAATCCCTCCCCATTCACCCATGAAAGCTAACAGAATTGAATATCCATGGTCCCCCATCTCTCTGCCATTAGAGAGGAAGGGCACATTGTCATTAGTACCTTCCCTGCCCCATCTTTAACCTTGCCTTGGGATTGCTTTCCCACAATTTCCTGCACCCAGTGGTCCATCTCTAAATTCAAAGCCAATATTCGCTTCTGATAGTTATTAACACCTAGCATGAACTGATTAGAAGCAAGTTCCTATTTATTTCTGATATGTCTATTTTATTTTACTTAGAGAAGCAAATTTAATAACTGTAGAACCAAAGAAGAAAACACATGCTAATCAGTATAAAGCTTTTTCTACTATTCTTATACAAAATAGCACCTTCCAATAAGCCCTTGACATTCCCTCCTTTTTCCTTTATCTCTATTAGGTTTTACAGGTGAAAGTCTGTGGTTATCTTGGGAACTTAAGAGATCAAGTTAATGCAACAACCTTCACCAGAAAGTAGCTTTGTAGAAAGTTTGAATAAATAGATAAAAATTCTCCTCTGGAGATGATGTCTTTAGGGATACTTCCTCACAAAATTGTGGAGCCTGACCTTCAACTCAGGGCTTTTTGTCTCCAAGTTTAAGATTATTCCCCACTACATCATATTGTGTCCCATATTAATCGTATTTCAGCAAGTGATGATTGAGTAGCTCTTATGGGTCAATCATGGAGACAGGTGCTAGAATTCATAGAAAAATATTTTCACCCCTGTCCCTAGGAGCTCACAGCCTCCAATACAATATGGTGAGGGACACAAAGCACCCACCAGGAGTTTGGTACAGCTGTTACCTAAGCTAAATCCTGAGGGACAAAGAAGGGTAACACCAGAAGTAAAGGCATGAGAGTGCACAGTGCATAGGCCACTAAGACAAATAGCACCAGACAGGGAACCTGAATAGGACCAACCTTTTCAACATGAGCATACACAGAGCATCACATGCAGGATTTGTCAAGATTCAGATTTCTCCCAGCCTCCCCAACCCCATAGTTCTGATTTAGGAGGTCATGGGAAGGCTTGGGGACTATTATTTCTAAAAAGTTCTCAGGTAATGTTGATGCTGCTAGTCTGGGACCACACTTTAAGAACCACTTGAATAGAAAGTTACAGAGAAGGGAAAGGTGAAGGACATGGAGGGCCAATACGACTTCTCATATTAGACAACTAAATCACAGAGCTGATCAATGTGTAAACTGATCAATGAATATGTGTTTACATGAGGAATGAAGCAGGTGAAGTATGACTTTTTTCTTTCCACATTATTTTATTTTCTGCTTTCCCTCCTCTCAGTAATCTAACCCCCCATACATGTTTCTCTCCATACATGGCTAATTTTTTAGAAATTTAAATAATGTGATTACATTCATGTGTAGGAATTCACTGTGTTACCAGTGCTAGCAAGAGCAATTCCTAGGGAAAGATTAAAGGCTAATTCAGAGGAATTAAGCAATAGTAGAAAATTCTCAAGCATCAGTAATAAAGAAATTTGGGAGCCTGGACCTACTGATCCCACAATAAAACACACAACAGGACCAATATCTGTCCCCAGCTTTGGTAATAACAGTAGAAGTTGAAAGTAGTGAGTCCCAAAAAGTAGTACGCAATCACATTTCACAGTAGTACTCTAGCAATGATTCACATGATGTTCAGTGTCCACCTGCTATCATGATAACAGATCCTCTCTACTCTCAATGGTTTTCTATTGCAACATGTGCCTACTTTCTTATTTTTCTTCTGTGTTTTTACTACATGTTATGTGTGTCAACAAACACTTGAGAAATCTATATTATATCATTTGATCTTTTTAATGACTCTGCCAAGTCAGCTGGGGGACATCTATTACTTTTTTAAAAAATAGGTGTGTGTCTCATCTATAGAAACTATTTACATGGGATCTCTTCTAAGCATGACCCAGATGGCTTTGAACTTGGGCCTTCTGGCTTCTACTCTATCTCTTCTTCACTTCTCCATCTACAAACTTATAAATAAAAGAAACTCATGAACACCATGACCTACTCCATTGCCCCACTGAGAAGTTAATTATACTGCAGACATACTTTATAAAGTACAAAAGAGTGCAGAGAACCAGACCCAGGATTTGTGAACACCAGACTGAAAATGGACATAACTCTGAAGTTCAGGGAGATTCTTTGCAAAAAAATGATGCAGAAAAGTTGCAAGTTTATTTTTTAAAAAATGAAAATGGTTTATACTTCACATGAGACACAAAAATTGATCTACAGAATGAACTGGTTTCCTTCATAAAGATCATAGGATAAAATTCATATCACAAAATAGGAGACCATATTTCCTCCACATTAAAACAAAGGACTTTTATCTAGAACATATGAAGAGCAACAAATCGTTCACAAAAAGACTAAGTTAATAGAGGAAAATATTTGAACAAGTTCTTCACAAAAGAGGGAACTCAAATGATTATAAGTACATGCAAACGTTTATGACCATGTTAGTAATACATAAAATGCAAGTTAAAACTACAAGGAAATACAACTACACCACTACTGAACTTACAAAACTCTAGTGGTCATTCAATAAGTGTTCACATCATCATTTTGCACTATACTCCACAAATTGCATAGCCAGTCCTGGGTTTTGTTATAGGGTATTTGATAAATAAACTATCCCATATTCCCATCCTTTAAAATAAAGAAAATCCTTAGAAAAATGTTATAACTTTTTTTAAATGACTGGGAATGGAAAGGGATGTAGTCATGGTAAAGGAGCAAGTTTTATTGCTTCTTAACCTTTACCAGTCTTTGAACCACCCTCTGTATCTGAATCACAGACATTTTTTTAAGTCAGTTCTCAACCTATTATTTTTAAATACATTTGCATCACCTCCATCACAACTGGTATTTTGACACATTCTTTCATGTATATTTTTGGAATTTCACACATTTTCTTTGATTTGGGTTCTTTCATAATTAAATGCACTAATGATCTGCTTAAGTTAAGAAAGGATCCAATTGTAGTTAAAGATTTCTCATTTGGATATATTATAATTGACAATTCAGACAAAGACAGAAAGCCATGACTTTAAGAAGCTTAAACCTCCTTTCTAGCCTCTTTTAGGAAACACACAGGGCCACACGCCTTCATTTTCAGGCCAGTTCCTCATGCCTTCCACTCTCGTTGGCACTTGATCTTCAAGGCCCCACTCGCCAATGGCACTTTAGTTCCTCTTCTGTGTGAACACTATCAAGCCCATTCTGGAACAAAGTTGGGAGAGAGCACAAATTAATAAATCAGTCCAGCTTTCTGTCACTGTGACATGTTCTTTCAGAAAATCCACTTAAGAGGAAAAAAGATTTCTTTTTGGCTCACAAAGGTTTTAGTCCATGGTTGGTCGGTCCTGGCATTTTTAGACCTGTGGTGAAGCAGAACATAATACCAGGAATTGCATAGTAGAGCAGAGCTGCTCACCTCATAGCAACTAGGAAGCAGGGTAAAAGAGAGGTAGCGGTCAGGGTCCCAACCTCCCTTCAAGGGCATTCCTCTAATGACCTAACTTCTTTCCACTAGACCCCACTTCTTAAAGGTGCCATCACCTCCCAAAGCACCACAGGCTGGGGTCCAAGTCTTCAACACATGAACTGTGAGGTGACATTTAATATCCAAACCATCGCACTGCCCCAGCAATTCACCTGGCCAGGGCTTTTGGAGGGGTGTTGATGTAGGAGCCCCTACCTCTAGGCACACTAAAGTGAATTGAAACAGTGCTTCCTGGCACTGTTTCCACATCTGGGGTTTCTCTAGATACAACGAAGAGACATGGGGCCTTCTCTTTCATTTGTCTAAGTATTGTCTTGTTGATCTTCCCCAAGTTTGGTTCCCAAGATCTTCAAGCAGAAAATTGTCAGAAGTTTATATTCAAATCTGGTTTCATAAAAACTTTCCCTTGCTAGGCTATCAGCCTGTGGGAGGCTGGATTTTGTTGCCCGTAGGACATTGCTTGAGACATAACCAGTTCCTGATCAAGCCAAGCAAAGAAGGAAAGGAGGCACCCCAATACTAGCTTAAGTGCTGCCATTCTGTGGCCAAGGGCAGGGGGAAAGGCATCCACTCCTTGTACGACCATTTTCCAAGTGATGGTCTTCAACCGACTCTCTAATCTTACCATCCTCCACCTTGGGACAATAGGATTTCCAGATCCACTTTCTTACAAAAGTAAGTAATTACGTGAACAAGACTGTAATTCACATTTAAAGGTAGATGAAAGAGAAGAAAATATCATGCATGTGTACATTTGAGTGTGTGTGTGTGTGTGTGTGTGTGTGTGTGTGGTGTGAAAGAAAGAAAAGTAAAAGAAAGTCTTCCCAAATCAGTCCTTGAAGGGTGTGATTCTTTTAAACTGTCTTGTGGAGGGGTGTGAAGTAAAGAGTGAAACTGTGGGAGTTCTGAGTAGGAGGGAAATCAAATAAAACAAGTAACTCTGCTAGTTTGGCAGTTTATAAAAAAAAAATTGTCTTTAAAATCTTCTGTGACTCTACAATTTCTGAGAAGTGAGGATGCAGAGGATAGGGGAATAGTTAATGAGCTGTTAACCTTACATCCCACCCCTTAAATCATACCTCCCCAACCACCAAAGACAGGCCTTCATTGAAAAGGTATCATGCTAAGGATAATAGCAACAGTTCACCAGATAATTAAACATTACACATCGGCCAGACCTCTGAATCCTGACTACGTCTCCTGAGGCTACAGGCTGCCTGCCCTAACCCCATGGGCAAGCAAGAAGAGAGGGACCGCCTGGATGCATGTTCTGGTGCTTACAGATTTATGACTTGTGCAAGTTGCTTAACTATGTTGCTTCCGTTTTGTCAACAGTAAAATAGAGATAATGGTCCATTCCTCACAGGGTTTTATGAGGATTAAGTCAATACTCATAAAATGTTTAGAATGGTGCATGGCACATAGAAAGCATTCAGGGAGAATGAGCACTTTTAACCAGCTGGGTTTCCTAGAACAAACCTCTTAAGTTCTGACTCCCCTCATTTCCCATATTTGCAGAGTGAGGGCTCCAGTTTAATACACCTGGTCAGGCTCTGTTTCCCCACACCCAGCCCCACTCAGCTCCACCATGAGGACCAGCAAGCTTCCTGCCAGGCCACTCTCATTTCAGAGCAACATATCCAACATGGGCACCAGGCTTCTAACTAGTAGCCTCAGTGCATGCTCTACTATATTCTTTCCATTTGTGTGGTGTGGCATTTTAGATCTAAAATGGGCAATGCAGAAGCTTATCCCCCCCGCCAAAATGAAAAGTGTAAATGCTAAGATGATTTCATGTCAAATCCAAATTTCCATTGTCACGCAGCTTTAATTGTCCCACCTTGTAAAATGGGATAAAAGATCTGTAATGTCTTTCTCACAGGGTGGTTACAGAGATTAAATAGTGCGTGTAGTGAAGGACACCATGGCTGGCTGCAGTTTAGATGTGATAGAATGTGCTTTTAGCATCCTCGTCAACATTATCGTTCAATGTGATTTGAATGCCTATTCCAGTTCTTGCTACCAAATTGTTATTCTTTCAAGGGCAAAGGCTATTTTTCTCCTTTTGAGATCCATAACACTAATTTCATGTAGTAATTGGTTAAAATTATGATATAATCTCACTAGATTAAACAGTGTATTTGAATAATCTGTCCAATATTGGTTTTCAGCTCTGACTGTTCATTGGAATCATTTTGGCTAGATTATCAAGTGCCTGTGACAGTTCTTTACCCCAAGACAATTAAGTCAGACCTCTAGGGGAAGTTTTCAGAAATCAATATTATACAAAACTCCCTAGAGAAGTCTAAAGTGGAGCCAGAGCTGAGAACCACCACAATTGTCCTTCACTCCCTACTGGTTCATTTATGACTGTCTCCTACTTATCAGGGACCACTGCAGGCAATGAAGACAAAGGTGGACAAGATGAGACACATCCTCACAATCTATAGTGACCTATGCAGAAATCAGTCAGCAATAAATCATTAGAGCGTAAGTGCAAATCCTGAGACAGAACCATGTGCACAGGACACTATGCCAGATTAAGGAGGTATAACGTTCATTTAGATTAGGAGATAATTTTAAAGGAAGTAGAAAAGGTCATTAGAAAATTGACCTTCCACAAATTGAATTCCTTTGTTATGCCTCCAATAGTTATCCATTATCAGTGTTATGAGACATGGATGTAGATTGTTTGTAAATAAACAAGTTCCATTGTATTACACGTATATGTCATGATGTGACATATCTCTATGTATTTCACTGAATGACCCTGCTGAAGCAATCTCATAAAAACAACTTCTTCCTGAGCTTCCTCTTTGCTTGGAAGAACAGAAGTATCATTTTCCTCCTTCCTTGCACTATGACTTATTAAACTTAATTCTTTCCCCTACTCACCTTAAACTCCAAAAACCTTACAGAAATGTTAGAAGTTCATTAGTAAATTTTGTGTTCACAAGTATGTACAAAATATTGGAGATTTCCTTTCTCTTTCTCTTTCAGATCACTACTCTTATTTTTTTAATTATAGGAAAAGATGGAAAGACAATAATTACCTTGAGATTTCACTGCTCCACTATCTTCACAACAAAGCAACTATGATATGTATTTCTGAGTTGAGCTAAGTTTAAGTAAAAGGAAGCAGAAACAAATCTATGGAGCACTTACCATTTGTCAAGCAATTTGTTACGTGCTTTACAGATATTATCCAAATTATTTATCCCAATAATTCCATAACTTTGGTCCTAACCTTCCATTTTACAAAAGCATAATAGAAATGAGAGTCAGGTACCATGATTTTAACCAACTGCAAGTAGCTTAAAGAGGGCTGAACAAGATCCACTTAATATGAGGTCCATATTTCCAGTTATCACCTCTTCCTCTCTTGACATTACTGCATGGTTGCCAAAGATCCTAAAACCATATTCCAGCAATTTTCAAATGCAAACCCGGTTTCAATCATTTCCTATCATGTTCTTACACTCACTAATAAATTAAATTTATAGCGAAACAAGGCACATCCAGGGCACTTGTTGTGATAAAGAGATGAACCAGAAATGAATTCTGTCCTTAATCAAATTTATAAACTGTTACAGGAAGAAAAACATATGCATAGTAATTAATACTGCAACTCCTCTTTATTCAGGAGCAGTGACTGGGCCTCTCCCCTCTGCTCACCTTCTAATGGTGAAGGCCATTGTCAGAGAGGATCCAAACATGGGAATAAAACAGGGAAAAACAGCCACCTGTCCCAGACAGGATGTTCAGAATCTGAAAGTGTGCATAACCCTCTGGGATCCATTAAAGAATTTTCCCAGGTCTGAGGTAAGGACTGAGTTTCTGCATTTCTAAAAGATGCATAGGAAATATTTTGAGAACCACATTAGGAGTAGCAAGAGTCTATAACGGGTCAAAATTATAAGTTCCACAAAATGATTATGGTACTAAGAACAGAAGAAAAAGCTAAAGGTCAGGGGCACAAATAGGCAAAGACAGGGTCATGGTGGGGAGGTGGAGAGGATGCCCTGTCCATACCAGCAGGCAAACCACAAGGCCCAAGTCCACTATTGTTCCTTTTTTGTTGGCAGAAATTAGGCGTTCAGTCAGTTCAAAGCCTTGTAAGCATAAAATAAGTGTCACTCAATGTTCTCATTTAAAAGAAACCACAAAAGATGGAAAAGAAAATAGTACAGGAAACGTAATGATTCAGGCCTCATTTGGAAACCCAAGACCTTCAAGAACCGAGTGAACACATTTCCCATGTTGCTTCTGGACAGTTGGATTTGTTCATTTCTTTGGTTTGTTGGGTGTATGTTTCCATGGTTATTGCTGTCGAGGTTTGTCTGGGTTTGTTTTCCATCACATTGGAGTTTGGAGATGTTACTAACATTTGGGTAGCAGAGACTTTGTGGCTGATGTTGAATGAGGAGCGAAGAGAAATCTATTTTGAGTGAAAAATTGAATTTAAAAGTGTACATAAATACAACCTGTCAGTCATTTGTATTTTTTTCAGAACGCAAGAGTTAAGAGCACCCTTAAGTAGTGAGAAAAAAAGCACCAGAACAATCTTAAACCAAAACCCAAAGTGCCATTTTTATGTAACATTAATGCAAATCAGACTAATTTCTGACTAATTTCTCATGTCCTACTGAGAATGTGAAAATTTTAATTCCAGTTTTAAATTTGTCTCCTTTCCTGCTTATTTAATCCTGGAGCACATGAATTGAATGATTTTCCAAAGGAATCTGACTTCTCAGTTCTGAATCATAATATGAAAATGACAGCCAGAAAAATTCAACAAAATTGTCTCGTATAAACTTCACATATCGTCATCTAAACGAGATTTCCAAGAGCTCAGGCAATCCCCCCAGAGAACTCTAAAAAAAAAAAAATGAAGCCAAGGGCACATAAATTTAAAAAAAAAAAAAAAGTGAAGTCCCACCTGTCTTAGACCAGTTTAGTCTACTGATGAGTAACAGGCACACTGAGGTCTACTGATAGTATCAACTTAATAATGTGGGAGAACAAACTTAGTCATTGAGTTTAATTCTTTGTTTCAATAAGTGAAAGAATGAGGCAGTTATGAACAAAGAAAGGCAGCTAGTTTCCAAAGTGATGAGCCATTTGAATCTATGATAAAATGGCAAGTTGGATATTCAAGTTGACCTGCAGAAACAACACAAGAATTCTTTTCAAAATCCATGTTGGGTTATTCTGCTAATGCATACAATTAGGTTAATATGAATAATGTGCCTGGAATCATAAACCATCTCCACTCCACCAAAATGTGTTATGTAATATGGTGTTTAATTGGCGGCAGGAATGAACCTCATCAGAATTGCTGAAAACAATGTTGAGCTACGGCAATTGATCATCACTGACATGTGAGACCTAACATCTACATAAGAGACATGTGGCCACAAGTCCGGCTGACTGGGCAAACTAGCTCCATATCTTACACCATCCCTTCTCCATCAAACACCAAGGCAAGAACAGGGCAAAGAACAGGGAAAAGTGGCTATTTTTAGTCTCAGTTTTCGATTCAACCAGGGACTATCGCTCTCCAGACTTGGCAGATGGCAAACTAGACAGTTTTGTCTGATGATCTAATTAGTTTTCAGCACCTCATTATCACCTCACAATGGAATCTAGAATAAGAGCTTAAAGTGCAGGATGTTTAAAAGGCTTATTTGAATGCAGTAAGTGAGTTCTTAAGTTAAATTCTCTCATCAGAAATGGGCTTTATCTACTCAGTAAGCATTTGAAAAGAATGAAGATTTAGGAGAAAACTGTTAATAAAGTAGCATGTCTCTCTTATCAAAATGTTGTCAAAATGTGATGTGTGTTCCAGATAAAGCACAGAAAAGTCACACATTTTTGACGAAACTGGGAAACCAGAAGACGTGAAATCTAGTTTCATCTCTGCCACTCATTAACTGTGTGGTTGGAACGAGTCAGTTTCTCTGAGCGCCATTCCCTTATCTATGAAATGAAAACGTTGGACCAGGCAGATGAAACGCCACAGTCCCTTCCAAGTCTCAAATCTCCAATTTTAGTAAGACTTATGTAAGGTCAGCTCTACAGTTTTTTATGACACACTTAAAAAGATGTAATTTTTTTCAGATAAAATAATTTTCCAAATTGCTAAGCATTAAGAAGCTTTTTTTTTTTTTTTTAAACAGAGCACAATTGCTTTGGCAGATCCATCTGCTTCCAGCAACAGCATTCAACACACCATGTGCCCAAACTCATTGGCTAAGCTGGCAAATGCCTGAACCTGATCAACAGAGGGAGTTCGTGGAGGTTAAATGACAGCCAAGCCTAAAATCCTCTGCAGGACCACTGCAGCAAAGAGGACTGGGAATGCCTGTGGATTCCCAGGGCAGTTTGGCTAGCTTGCTGAGCCTGCGGGAAGCTGGGGACAGATGCTGTGTTCTCTACCGCCAGTGTCTGGCTCCCACTTGGTGCTTGATAAATGTTGTATAACAACATGATGTAAAGTACTTTTACACAATGGTTAAAACACATCTGAGAAGGAGAATGTTTCCTGTTGGCAGAAGATTTTTTATGACAAGATCCAGAAGTTATTAACCCTTTCATACACTAAGTGTTTCTCTCTTTCATGCTGTTGAGACTCTTGATCTGCCCTACCCCAAAATGGTACCACTAGTCACATACACCTGTTTAAATTTACATTAATATTAGGTGAGATTTAAAATTCAGTTCTTCAGCAGTGGCAGCCATATTTCAAGTGCCCAACAGCCACATGTGCCTAGTAAGTACTATGTGGGATGGCGTGGATCAAGACATTTTCCATCATCACAGAAAATTCTACTGCACAGTACTAGCCTAAACTGACCATCCCCAACTCCATGAAAGTGCTTTTTGTCTTTGCCTTAGAATACACAAAACGTTCAACCGTCTTTTGTGCTATGAAATTGACTATAGGTCATTTGGAGTTTAAGAAGAAATTGTTAACTTATGATAGAGTGATTAATTTGTGGGGAAATGCCAAGTGTTCTCACCCAAACAGGTTCAAGATATACTAAAATTGAAAAAATCTCGGGTCAGTATTTTATATATATATTAGTTTTTAAAAGAAAATTCAGTGAATAATTTGTACTCTTTTCAAGAATACTTAAAATATCAAGCTTACTCACATGTACAGGCAGTCCCTGACTTAATGATGATTAACTTACAATTTTTCTACTTTATGATGTTGTAAAAGTGATACACATTCAGGAAAAAAAAAAAAAACATACTTCGAACTTTGATCTTTTCCCCATAATGCAAGTATGATACTTTCTCGGGATGATAGGCAGTGGCAGCAAGCCACAACTAACAGTTACCCATGAGATTATGAAAGGAGATAACCAATACCTTACATTGCCACACTGTGTTACTAAACTAAGGATATGCAACCAGTTAGTGCAACCTCTTCCTGCCCATCACCAGGGTAATGGCCAGCACCCCATCCCAAAAGACAGGCTAAAAAGAAAAAAGTATAATTTGTTTATTCATTTGGCCATAGTTTATTTTTATAGGTTCTTTTTTCATGACAATAGATTTTTTTGGTTTTGGTGGGGGCAGTACTGGGGACTGAACTCAGGGACACTTAACCACTGAGCCACATGCCCAGGCCTTTTTCTAAAATATTTTTTGTTTTGAAACAGGGTGTCACTAAGTTGCTTAGGGCATCGCTAAGTTGCTGAGGCTGGCTTTGAGCTTGCTATCCTTCTTCCTTGGTCTCCCAAGCCACTAGGATTTCAGGCATGCACCACTGTACCTGGTCAATAGAATTTATATTGAGATAATTACAGAAGGGTAAAAGACAATGTATTCTAAATCAGTCCCCAGTACTTCCTCTTCTCCTCCACTTCTCCTACCCCTGGTTACCTTCTCTCTATTCCATTGATCTTTCTGCTTTTTACTTATAGTTCTTTTTTTAAGACACTTCCTGTGGATGTACATGATGCTGAGATTCACTGTGGTATATTCACATATGTACATAGGAAATGTAGGTCAGATTCATACCACTGTTTTTCCCTGTCCCATTCCTCCTCCCTTCCCTTTAATCCCCTTGATCTACTCCAGTGATGTTTCTTCTTCTTTTTTTTTTTTTTTTAAATCCCCCACCTCATTTTGGATTGGCTTCTGCATATCAGAGAAAAAATTTTACCTTTGGCTTTTGTGGACTTGTTTATTTCACTTAGCATTATATTCTCCAACTCTATCCATTTACCAGCAAATGCCATAAAGCCATTCTTCTTAATGGCTGAGTAATACTCCATTGTGTATGTATACCACATTTTCTTTATCCATTCATCTATTGAAGGACACCTAGGTTGGTTCCATAACTTAGCCATTGTGAATTGTGCTGCTATAAACATTGATGTGGCTCTGTCACTCTAGTATAATGATTTTAACTCCTTGAATATATAGCAAAGAGTGGAGAGCTGTGTCAAATGGTGGTTCCTTTCCTAATTTTTTCAGGAATCTCCATACTGCTTTCCAGAGTGCAGCCCCATTAACAATGTATGAGTATACTTTTCCCCATAACCTCACCAACATTTATTATTACTTATATTCTTGATTATTGCCATTCTGACTGGAGTGAGATAAAATCTCAGTGTACTTTTAATTTACATTTCTCTAATTGCTAGAGATGTTGAATATCTTTTCGTATATTTGTTGACGATTTATATTTCTTCTGTGAAGTATCTTCTGTGAAGTTCCTTTGACTACTTACTGATTGGGTTATTTGAGTTTTATTATTGTGTGTTAAGTTTTTTGAGTTCTGTGTATATCCTGGATATTAATGCACTATCAGAGGAGCAAGTGGCAAAGATTTTTCTCCTGTTCTGTCGGATCTCTCTTCGCACTCTAATTGTTTCCTTTGCTGTAAAGATTTTTTGTCTGATGCCATCCCATTTATTGATTCTTGATTTTACTTCTTGCATATTAGAAGTCTTGTTAAGGAAGTCAGTTACTGAGCTGACGTGTTGAAGTGTTGGGCCTACGTTTTCTTCTAGGAGGTGCAGGGCTTCTGGTATTAACCTAGGTCGTTCACCCACTTTGAGTTGGCTTTGGATTATAGTTTTACATGACTCAGGATTCTCCAGAGACCACAGAGACCCAGGGCAAGCTATCCACTTTTATGCTTAGGGTAGATGAAACAGAGCCAGCCATGTAGAAATAGGGTCAGATGGAAAGGGTATAAGCAAATAGTAATCAACCATGGTGAAACCCAGCAAGATCTGTCTGCTCAGATTCTTCTCCTTGCCTCTCAGTTGTGACATTTCTTTCATCTAGATAACAGACAGAACATTTCCAGAATGAGGGTTCTAATTTCTTTATGGCCAACTCTTACACAGAAAGGTGGGGGAAAGTTTGAGTAATCTTTCTAAGTTTTATGGTTGACTTCTGGGGGTGAAAGGAGATCTGGACTCTATGACTTGTTATTTGAGAAGAGTGATTCTAGTTTCTGTGACTTGCCTTGGAGAAAAAGAGAAGCAGGAGAAGATTAGAAAAAACCCTGCTTCCAGAGTTGTGAGGCCTCACTCTGAGGTATCATTTCCTGAGCCCCAGTGGTGTATTAAATGCATCCTCGGAGTACAGTGTTTTTATTTCACAGTGTGTTATCAGGACACCATTCCATCGTAAGTCAATGAACATCCACTTACTTACATGGGTAACTTTTAGATATCCCCACGTGGACTTGTAAATCGTGCTGAAGCATCATCTCAGAGGGGAAATGCTGACAAACTATTCCATAATCTTATCCCCTTCCTTCCCTAGAATTCACTTTTGTTTCTATTTTAGTCTCTTACTTATAGTCCTTTTCTATTCAATTCATGAAAAGTTTGGCGTTTGTTTCTGCGTTTATTGCCTTCCCATTGTGGAGGTTCATTGTTGTTTTCTTTTTCATTCTTCTTTCTCCAAAAGGTTATTTCATAAAGAAAAGAAATAAACTGATGTTTATTTCTTCATGGTGACTAAGAGTTTATCTGCATTGTTTTCTTCCTTTGGAAGATCCCCTCCTACTTTTTTATTTGAGGAATTCTTTTTGACACATAACATGCTACACTTGGTTTACCCAGTTTAAGCATGGAAATGGCTTGAAATACCTACAGACACCTTCTTTTGCAAAATTAGATGTACAAAGGACTGATGTGTGTATATATTTAAACATATAGAATATTTCAACACTATGAATGGGCTACAGTGCCTCTCAGAAGTCACCCCTGGCATCTACCTGGGGTTGGATCAAGGTCCCCCTACATCCCACACTCTGCAGATGCTCACGTCCCTTATATAAAATGGCATAGTATCTGCATATAACCTATACACGTCCTTCTGAATATTTTAAATCAGTTCTAAGTTATTTATCATAACCTAATAAAATGTAAGTGTTGTGTAAACAAGCCGTTATACTATATTATTAGGGAATTGTGACAAGAATAAAATTTCTGTACTTGTTTAGTACAGACACAACTTTCTTTAATATTTTCAATTCGGAGTCAGTGAAATTCTCAGATTTGGACCCCACTGATATAAAGAGCTGACCACATGTGAGGGCCGATTCTACAGACAGTTTTTGTAACAGGCTTCTATTCCCTCACCTCTGGTGCTAATTCTTTCGTTTTCTCCTAAGAGCCATGCCTCCTCTCCTCCAGAAAGCCAAAAAGAAGATCCCATGTGCCTGGGCACAGGGTTGTGGAAAATGATCCCTGCCCCATGATGACCAGAACCAGTTTGAGGCATGAGTTCTGTCCTGCAAACTAACCTAGGAGGATGAAGGCCAGAGCTGTCACCGGATGCTGTGTCCGTGAGTACTAAGCATGATGAGAATGAAACATAGAATGGAGACAGACGTGAGATGTAAATAGAGGAACTACAGACTGGGGACGTCTTCTGAGCCCCTGAATCCAACCAGCCTAGCAGTCGTTCTCTCTACTCCAAGATCCTTTTCAAACTTGAGGTCTGAAATATCCATAGAATTTTAATAGAACTTACATTCTGTGGATTATAAAATTCTTCACAGTGCATGATTTCAATCATGAAAACCTTTTGGAAAAAAAACTTAATTCTTAATAATTCCATGCAAATTATTTTTGAAAACTAGCAAGTATTTTAACAGAGAAAAACTTTCCTCAAACTATCCAATTTGCAGTAGCATAAAAAGATGCTTGTGAGTTTCTGTTATAATTAATAGATGCATTGTTAAGTGAATTATACAATATTAAAATATCACCAAGGGGACAGAACTAGAGATAAATGTCCTCATCTGGGCTGCATGGAGCTCTTCTGAGAGAACCAATGTTATAAAGTCCTTTAATTTAAAAAATTACATTTCCAGGGCCTAATATTGTCAGAAAGACAAATAATCTAGCTCAGTAAGAAATATAGATTTAGAGGATTGTACTTAAGGGCCTAGCACAGTGGCTGTATATCATTGTCAAACAGAAGGAGTCAAGCCACAGAAGTTGCAGATGCTCAGGATCGACTCTGAGAGCATTAATAGAAAAGGTATCCTTGAACATCACTAAATCCAAGATGCCTGAGAGCCCACTTTCTTGCTGATGCACTGCCTTAGGATGCTCTCAGGAACATGTGCTATTTTAATATAGGTTTTATTATTATTTAGGTCCAATAAGTCCAAAAGATCAGGAAATGACTGCCACTGGAAAGAGAGATTGTTGCACTCAGAGGTTCCAACAATGGGGGACCCAACAATCCATAGAGGGTCACACAAGGAAGCACCAGATCAGTCAGGAGTCAGAGGGAGTGAGGAGAAAACATAGTCAAGAGCCCATATTATGGTATCCACAGGAAGGAATGTGTGAGGTATAATAAACGTGCTTAGGTTGGGTTAGTTATCTCAACAGGCTCTGGAACATAGGATCTGTCCTTAGTTACTAGGTACCTGAAACTGGGAGATTAAGACAGATGGATAAAGACTCTGAATGTGCACCCAGGATGGGAGGTGGTGGGGTCTGGGTTTGGGTGAGATCTTAGATTATTCAGGCTGCTATCACAAATTATGAAACAGATTGGCAATTTATACAACAAATATTTATTTCTCACAGTACTGGAAGTTGGGAAGTTCAAGACCATGGTGCAGCAGACATGGTGTCTGGTGAGGGCCTGCTTTTTGGTTTGAACATAACCATCTTCTCATGGCATCCTCACATGGTGGAGAGCAGAGAAAGAAACTGTCTCACATCCCTTTTAATATAAGTACAATCCCACTTAAGGGCTCCACCATCAGGACCTAATCACCGCCCAAAGGCTCCACCCTTTAACACCATGCCCGTAGGGCTTAGAGTTTCAACACAAGAATGTGGGGGGGACACACACAATGAGGGCCTTGCAGCTGGTTTTCATTTAAAAGCACATTCATGGGTGAGTTGTTTATCCTCTCTAGCAACTGTTTGATCCTGAGAAGGCCCCCCAACACACACACGCCAAGACCTCAGATGTCACAGCACCAAAATACAGAAAATAAAAGGCATAATTAACACACACACAGTTTAATGGCCCACTCTCTATGAATAAATAACTGGTGGGTGACTGGGTTCCTCACATCAGGTGATGAGGAAGGTGACGTGCTCTCTGAAGTGACCACTTTGCAGAGTAAACTGATACTCAATTATGGCCAGGCTGTCAACCTCAGGTGTCCTCATGAAGAATTCTAGAAGAAAAATGCTCCCAATCTTCCCAATACTTTTTATTTCCCAGTTCTTGGAAACTGAAATGAACTAAGGGTATTCTTGCTCTATGGATGTAAAATTCTATACCTAGGAACAGATCCCATCCTTTCTGCTAAACCCCTCTCAAGATGATTCTAGTAATACAGTGAGGTTGAGAGATGGCTAGACCCCTCATTCCCTGGAATCCTCAGCACTTTTGAAAACTAAGATGCTTATAAAGACTGGTAAACTGGGAAAGGGGCTACCTCCCTATTTAGCACAAGGTCGGGGCTCAGCACCCAGGGGGAACTTGCCATTCAGGGGCAGCAGGTCAAAAACCCTGGCCTTCAGTTTCCTAAGCATTCCACTCATCAGAACCCTGTCCAGTCCTCCTGGTTCACAGTGGGGACCTGTCCTCTCTTTACAATACGCACAGATTAAGGGAAAGACTTGTTTAGTCCAATGACAGCCCTCGCCCTCCAGTGGGGCTGCACAATTTTGAAACAGACCTCTTCCCTGCAGCTAGAAAGGACTGTCGTTCCCTCTCTCTATTCTGAGAGAAGCCTGAGAAGCCCCCTTACCTGTCCCCAACACCCCTCAGTCAAGAAACAAAAACCAAACAAAAATTGCAGTTGATCAGCCCATAGTTGCCTACCCCCTTCATTCCAGCCTAAGGGGAAAAATCCTCATAAACAAAAAAACAAAATATGAACTGTTCTCTCACTTTGAACTACTGACCTAGAGAACCCAACAAAATGCAGAGAATTGCAATTATTCAGTTTGTTCACCTGCAGGAAAAGCAGATGCTACAGAAGGAGGGGACACAGTGACTATGCTGAGGTCAGGGGATGAGTCACAGAATGCCCTCCCATGGAGCAGCTTGGAGACACCCTGTAGTCTTGTGGGTTAGGCCCCAGGGAATTCTAACTTCATTCAACAACCTAAAAGGTTTGTAAATGTTCCCAGGAATTCTGTAGTTCAAATGGACAACCTGACTGGGTCACCTGTGAAAATTGCTGGTCAAGTCAAGTAGGTTGGATTCTATACAAAGTCCATCTGCTCCTCTCCTGAGCCTGCCAACACCACCTCTGTGTCTGCTCCCTGTGACTCATGGTACCAGAGGGACACAGACAACTGTATAGACAGCAGGACTGCTGTGCCCACTCTCAGGGTCACAGGCAGCAAATATAGCTACTCCTCAACAACTCTTTTAAGTCAGCTTGAAAGAGTTCTTTAACACTTTATGATTAATGACAACCAAACAGTGTTACTGAAAGCTTGGTCCTAATCCCTGATGCCAATCATGCCAATTTAATAACAAGGACGCGGTTTTGAGAAAAAGAAAAGAAAGTTTATTGCTTTGCTAGTGAAGGAGAAGCACAAGGGACTCCTATCCCAGAGGCTTTGCTTCTGCCCATTAGGGCGATGCAGGTGGCGGAATGTGGGGGTGGGGGTTCCACATGTTCCCTGATGGTGTGTTGAAATTCACTTGTTAATTTGGGGGAGAGTCATTTCCATGTCCTAGATCTTCAGGTAACCTGTCCTTCCTGTGATATGTGCGCGCTCAGGAGAGATAACAAAGCCTAGGAAGGGAAAATGTCATCTTGTTCCCTACCCCCTGAGTAGGGAGGGGGAGAGGGAGAACAGGGGGAAAAAAGTCCCTTTTAAAATAAGCAGCAAGGTTATACTCAAAAGGTGAAGTGGACCACTGTTACTAAAGTATTTATTAAAAATTCCTAAACTCCCAAATAGAAGACAAAAATCTAAGCTGTTGAGTGTACATAACTCAGTCATGACTATAATTCTTTGATGTTCACAAAAGTTAGGCTCCAAGACTTCAAAATATCCGAGTTCATGAACACACAGGTGTGTAACATCTGGTGGCTTTCTCTAGAAACCTATTTCCATTAACATCCATTTATTTCCTGGAAATTTCCTTGTACTACATGTTGGGTTTTATCTCTCCATTAATGAGCATTAGGAAGAACTGGCTAGAGAACTTCATCAATGGTTTCATCAATCAATTAATTGTTTGTCACTTGTTGGTTGGTAGCCAGAATGAAATTGGATGTCTGGACACTCAGAACACAAGCCCAGGGCTGGGGTCCTGGGGAGACCTGACTTCTCTGCCAATGCTCAGACTGCATGCTTGAAGAGGAAACCCCCATCACACAGAAGGGATCCCAAGAGAGCAGTCAAGCTGGGAAAGCTGTGCCTGTGGGTAAACTACAGCTCCCTGAGGCCTGCAAAGTACAAAAACAATGCAGAATTTACAACTTGATGATTTCTAGGAAGCTGCTCCAATTCCAGCCTTCAACAAATCTACTCATGCTATTGTTCTTCTGCCCAAATAAATCGATGATTTGGGTGTATTAAATCCATCAAATTTTAACTTTCTATTTCACATTGCAGGTAGTGAAAAGTAGAGGCAAAATTCTGAGAAATCCTTCCTCAGCCATGACTGGTGAAATGTTTCCTAGAACCCAGTGCTGCCCTCCAGTGAAGTACCACTTGCCATGCGCAGCTAACCAGACACATCACCTGAGGGTGTTGGACATCATGCTCTTTGACTGAATGTGAAATGAAAGCCTTCCATGGAGGAAGTCCACTCTTCCAGGAAGTGGTACCATGACCTGGTATGTTAGCCAGCTTTCTATCACTATAACCAATACCTGAGATAATCAACTTATTAAAAGACAGTTTTATTTTGGCTCACAGTTTGGGAGGTTTTAGTCAGTGGTTGGGCTCATTATTTTGGGCCTGTGGCAAGGTAGCACCTCAGAGCAGTAGCACGATGCAGAATAAAACCACTCACCTAGTGACGAGGAAGCAAAATAAAGTAAACAAGGTCTTGGGGATCCTGCATTCCCCTTAAGTGCATGCCTCCAATGACCTAAAGACCCCCCACTAGTCTCTACCTCCTGAAGATTCCAATGCCTCCTGTTTTGGTCTGGATAAGAAGTGTTCACCAAGGAGGGAGAGAAGAATGGGGGAACTTTAGATTATGTAGAAGGAAATGAGAGGGAGGGGGTATAAAAATGGTGGAATGAGACAGACATCATTACCCTATGTACACGTGTGATTACATGAACTGTGGTGGGCAAGACCCGGGGCCCAGGGTTACGCCACATGCATCCAAAGATGGCGACTGGCAGAAGCCAAAGGGCGTGCTGAATGCACCTTGAGAAAAACAGGAAGCGTTTACCATTGGCTGTATGATAATTAGTTCAGCCGCCTAGCGCGTGGACAGATGTATCTTACATGTGTGCTTGAGCTCGTGATCGCTTGACCTTTAATAGGATTGGATGGACATATCTGGTTACAATTGCTTATGCATGAGACCGCTTATATATTGAGGGTGTTATCCGAATAAAGTGGAAGCTGCTTCGTGACCTTCTGAAGAGTACGTGTCGTTTGTCCCGCTGGCCGGCAGAAAGTGGTGGCCCATTCGGGGAGCGGTGAGCGCTCAGGTAAGTAAAAGACAGTTTCGCTAGCGTAATTAATGAGAAGGTTTCCCTATTTGAGGAAACTGTTGCCTTAAGGTTTTAATGGAAGATTCCCCTAGAGAGGGAATGTAATGAAAGGCTGTCCCAAGAGACAGCGACGTCCTGTAGTAATTGAATATGTGTAAGGTGTTACCTTTTCTTGTTTTGTTTCTGTTTGTTGTTGTGGTGGTGTGTAAGGTGTTATTTGTGTTACCTTTTCTTGTTTGGTTTCTGTTTGTTGTTGTTGTGGCGATATGGACATTAGTTCGTTTCTGTCTGACTTCCCAAAAACCAAAATTTCAAGAATGGTTAAGAGAAGGGGAAAAGATATTAGAAACTGTAAAAGAAGAGCAATCAGGTCGAGCTTCTGAAAGAGAAAGTAGATATTCAGACCTCTGTGCCTCCGCCAGAGCAGTGTTAACTCCAGAGATGGGAGTACAACCAATACCAACTCTGGTTGTCGGTCCATTACCTAAAGGAACAGTGGGACTAGTTCTGGGGAGGAGTTCTTCTGCTTTAAAAGGATTCAATATTGTCCCTGGAGTTATAGACCCTGATTTTACAGGAGAAATAAGAATCCTTTCTTCTTCACCAAGAGGTGTAGCATTAATAGCTCAGGGTGATCGCATAGCACAATTGTTGGTCTTACCCAGCTGCCATGATCAATACCCATCAAAGAATATTATTAGGAGAAATAAAGGATTAGGTTCTACTGGTCAAAATATGGTCATGTTAACTTTGAATTTAAAAGATAGACCTATGACAAAGTTAGTGATAGAAGGCAAAAGTTTTGAGGGCTTATTAGATACTGGGGCTGACAAAAGTATTATCAAAATTACAGAATGGCCCAAAGCCTGGCCATTTCAACAGGCAGATCAGACTTTAAGGGGATTGGGTATAGCTTCCAATCCTAACAAAAACACAGCCATATTAAAATGGAAGGTGGCTAACCAGGAGTTATGTTCTGATACTGCCTGACGTAATGCAGTTGAGGGCAATCCTCAATGGAATCTAAACATGCTGACAGGCCAAGGACCATATGAAGGGCAAGGTAATCAGATTAATTTCCACCCCGGTGTGTATCAACAAATTAACCCTCAACTTTTAATCTATCATTCTATGGATGATATTTTGCTAGCTCATAAGGAAAAACCTGTCTTAGAGCAATGTTATAATTCCTTACTAAAGTCACTGGAAAGATGGGGCTTACATATTGCCATTAATAAAATACAAATGACAGACACCAAAAACTTCCTGGGATCTATCATAAATGCAACTATAGTTAAACCCATAAAAATTACCATTCGGGTGGACAAACTTAGAACTTTAAATGATTTTCAAAAACTTTTGGGTGATATTAATTGGATTAGACCTTACCTTCATTTACCCACCTCAAGTTTGGGCCCCCTGTTTGATATTCTTAAAGGCGATTCTGATCCCCTTTCTAAGTGGGTGCTTACCCCTAAGGCTGGAACAGCTCTCAAGCTTGTTGAAACAGCTATGGAAAAGGTTCATCTTGATCGTATTGACCTAGCTAAGACTTTATCATTCATTGTCTTGGCCACAAATAAGTTACCCACAGGAGTGTTTTGGCAAAAGGGTCCTATTCTATGGGTTCACATGAATTATTCCCCTAACAAGGTCTTATCCTTGTTTTCTGAATCTGTGGCAGAATTAATCTTTAAGGCATTAAAAGTATCCCTTTCCACCTTTGGTATTCAACATGTCACAGGAATTCCCTATAATCCTACTGTACAAAGCATTGTTGAGTGTGCCCATTTAACGCTTAAAAACATGCTTTTTATCCCCAAAAGACAAATTATTTGTTGCCTTGTTCATCTTAAATTTTTTAAATCTCGATTCTGAGGGCCGATCGGCTGCTGACTGTCATTCAGACCCTAATAAAAAACATCTACCTCAAGTGCTCTGGAAGGACATTCTATCAGGACAATGGAAAGGCCGGGATCCGGTGTTAATCTGGACCCAAGGGTCTGTTTGTGTTTTCCCATAGGATGCACAATCGCCAATTTGGGTGCCAGAGAGATTGGTCAAGGCCTCAACAGAGACCCAAAAACAGGAAGAAGATGAGGAGGCTTCTCCCGCTGATGGTGTTGGCGATTTCTCACCAAGTTAATGGTGGAGACTCGAGTGAACTATGGGGGATAGTAAAGACATGGCCCTATCCTGTACCCCTTATTCTATATCCTCCTATTTTTACAACAATTGGCCACATTTCTTCAGTCTGCTGTTCAATGGGGAAAAGAATGGTTCGGGTTTTTGTCCATGGGAGGTCTACTGTGTGTTGTATCTGTTCTGTGCATATAGTGTTTATACAAAATGCATATACATTGGCGTAGAGAAACAGCCATTATTCACCAAGCTCTTGTCACAATTGATGCTGGCTCATCCCCCCAAGTCTGGTTAAATATGCTGGACCAGTAGTCAAAGACGGGTAAGATTCATGGGGAGCTCATACCAACCTAAGACAGGAAATGAGAGCTAGAGCCTCATTGTCCAATGATGAGTAAGGATGTTGCTCTGCCGTGGACAACCTAAGATAGGCACGGTCTCTTTTATAAACAGAAAGGGGGAAATGTGGCGGGCGAGACCCAGGGCCCAGGGTTACGCCACATGCATCCAAGATGGCGACTGGCAGAGAGCCAAAGGGCGTGCTGAATGCACCTTGAGAAAAACAGGAAGCGTTTACCATTGGCTGTATGATAATTAGTTCAGCCGCTTAGCACGTGGACAGATATATCTTACATGTATGCTTGAGCTCGTGATCGCTTGACCTTTAATAGGATTAGATGGACATATCTGGTTACAATTGCATATGCATGAGACCACTTATATATTGAGGGTGTTATCCAAATAAAGCCGAAGCTGCTTCATGAACTTCTGAAGAGTACGTGTCGTTTGTCCCGCTGGTCGGCGGCAAGCGGCAATGAACAGTATGAATCTACATCATGCACAACCATAGAAACGAAATCATGTACCCCATTTGCATATAAGGAATCAAAATGCAGTCTGTAAAAAATTAAAAGATAAATTTTTTTAAAAAGTGTTCCACCCAAAATCCCTGTGTTGTTAATGTAGGAAGAGAAAGGACAAGATTACAAGAGCTGCAAGCTAATCAGTAGATTGATCCACTGGACAGAATAATAATCTTAATAGACCACTGGGTGGTAACTGTAGGCATTTGGGATATCACTAAAGGAAACGGGTCATTTGGGGTGTAACTTGGAATTATATTTATTTTTCCCTGATATCTCTCTATCTCTCTCTCTCTCTCTCCCTCCCTCCCTCCCTCATTCCTTCCTGGTCACCATGAGCTGCTGAGTACCTTTCTTCCACAATACCCTTCCACCATGAGGTACTACCTCACCTCAGGCCCAGAGCTACTGAGAAAGTACTGACACCGTGAGACAAAACAAACTTTCCCTCCTCTAAATTTTTCTTGTTGAATATTTTGGTCACAGATGCAAAGCTGGCTAATACCCCTCCCAATAATGCCACTTTGAGGGCCAAGACTTTAAGACATGGGTTTTGGGGAACATTCAAGATCCAAACAATAGCTGGAGAAGACAGAACCCCTTTCTCATAAGCAAAATGCTCAGTGTCACTGGCCCATCAGGCATGGTTTCTTTTTGTTTCTTTTTTTCTTGCGGTGCTGGGGATCAAACCCAGGGCCTTCTGCTTGCAAGGCAAGCATTCTACCAACTGAGCTATCTCCCCAGCCCAGGAATGGTTTCTTGATAAGAATTGGATATGGTCACTTCCCTTGACATTTTCTGGAAAACCTTACCTCCACAACTCTGCAGTGTGCCCCTGGAATGAGAGGATCTCTCGAGCTCTGAACCTGTTCTCTCTGATGGGTCTGTTGGCACCATGAATACTCTATGAAAACTTGAGCCATGAGCATGGGAGTAGAATAGAGAGAGTATGCAGCTGGCCATGATACCTCACCACCCAATCTCCTTATGTTTTGAGGCTTGGTAAGTTTTGATCACTGAAAGTAAACAATGGTTTGCTTTACAACACCAAAAGTAAAAATGGTTTACTTACTATTAATGGTTGATAGCAATTCACTAGCTTTTATGTAGGTTCGGTGTAAATTATTATTCAAATACTAATTTATAGCTTTAGTGCTTATTGTCTTAAAAAACCAATATGAACTGATGAATATTTCCTGGGAAAAGATGGGCCATAGGCTGCATTCACAGGGGAAGGAAGGGATGGTAATTTAAAGGGCTCTGAAGAAGACCTATACAGGAGGAAAAGGTTCTAATTATGCATATTTCCTGGGCAAGGTTGGTATAGTCAATGGTCCGTATTTGGGCAGAACCAAGACACTGTATTAGTACCAAAACAATATTATCTTTCCTAATATTTTAAAATTACAGTCAACATGTATATGTGAAAGGTTTATAAGCCAGAACTCAGAATATCTGTTCCAAAAAGGAATTAGACTTCGAGCAAGGTAGCTCCCGTCCTGAGAGTCATTGACCTTGGATCATGATGACCAGCATGGGTTTATATTCGTGTGTACTCCATGCTACACAGCTAGAAGGAAAAACAGAGAAACCTCTACTGATTGTACTTCCTCCAGATCTTTCTTGTATTTCTTTCTTCTGCCCCATTTCAAATATTGTTTTACCCTCATAGTTTTCTCTGGGATCCTCTTCTCAATTTAGATGCTCTCCATAGGTTATCTCATTTTTTTCCATGGTTTCATTAGCTCTAATATATACATCCTAAATAAATATATCCACTCCAGATTCATTGCCTCAATTCCCAAACTGAAAATGCAAGAGCTTTGAGCATGTGATCTTTGAATGCCCAAGTTCTTCAGTCTCTCACATCCTCTGTAAAAGTCTGGATCTTGCCTATCTAGGCTCCACCCCTTTGAAGTACACACACTAACTAAAGTTGGAAACCCAGTATCCTCATTCTTTCTTCCCCTTCTCTATCTCCCACATCACATCAATTACTGAAATCTTGTCAAATACACATCTATGTACCTCTGGAAATTCTTAATTCTTTGACCTACTTAAACTGCCGTAGTTCAGTTTTCATCATTTTCTCCCCTGTTTATTCCAACAACAACCTTTAACTTTTCTGCTCTTCTCCAGACTTGAGCTCTTCAAATTGCCAGAATGGTGCATTTACAAAATTGCAAATCTGCTATCACACTCTATTTAAAATCCTCTCTGAAGCCCCAAACCTTCAGCATGAGTTGTGACATCTTTGATCTGACATCCCAGGTCCTTCCACATCTAGTCCTGATGGTTTCTATTAGCCTTACCATCATCCTACCCCTGCTCCTACTCCATCTTCCAGAAACTCTGATAGAAATTCACTAGGTCAAATACACTTTACTCTGTCCTATTTTTCTAACTTGAAGCTTCCTTACTAAGTTCTGGTTAAGTTCTTTTCATCCTTTAGCACTTAGGTCCACATTTACATTTCCTATTATAACAAGATGTGGACAGGTCTATGGATAAGCAACAGAAAGCAGTTAATGGGCTAGACAGAGCAAAGAAACATAAAAAGCAAGCTTCCCCTCATCCCCACCTTGGTTACCTCACACTCCCTGGCATGGACTACAGAGGGAATGCAGAAATGCATGTGCTCTCAGAGTCCTATCCAGAATTGTGAGAAATTAACTTATGCACACAGGATTGAACAAGCTGAATACTGCAAATTGTGAGATTCTATTATTATTATTCTAATTTCAGGAGGAAATATGAATTTTGTTCTTTTTTGTTGTCATCTTACAGAACTTTCCCATACTGTTCCCTAGATGCCATCATTCTCTCATTCATTAAACTGCTATAACCTCTTGCTACATGTCATGCACTGAGCTAGAGGCTTAGGAAGTAGACAAGTAGAACCTTATCCCACACCTCAAGAAACTTCTGGACTCAAAATTACACTGCCGTATGCAAACACACATGCAAATTAAATCTGACTGGAGATACCTTTCTGGAAGGGCGAAGTAAGGACTTCTGAAACTTTGCTTCTCCAAAAAAGCAACACTGGGAAATTTGGTCAATATCAACATTTTCAGAACTCTGGAAATTAAGTAAAGGCTTGCAATAATTCTAGGAGTGTTAATTCAAGAAATAAAACTGACTGTTTATAAGAACATCAAACTTTATGTACTTTAACATCCTCTCTTTCCTTCCCTTCTCCCTAGCTCCAGAGTAACCTTGGAAATCAATAACCTTATAACTACAATTGTTGTTTTATTTTTTTTAAAAAATGCAACTTAGCTGCTACTGGAGGAGAAAGAGAGATTTGAAGCTCCACAAAGCTTTACCCCAGAAAACTGTCACTATTTGACAGTTCCCTGCAAAGCTCCACTCTCAGGACCTGTCTTTGACCTATTCAGAACTTGCACTGCACCAACAGCTCTACCTCCAGGGCATTTGTCAGAAATAATCAGGAGGAATTGTTTAATATTACACCCGTCTGAGAAAAGAGTACATCTTGAAATTAATAAGAAACTAACCAAAACTCTTAAAAGCAGAAACTGAGGTTTTCTAAAAGCTCTGGGAATCTCATATGCAGAGGTGTGGACCTGATCAAACAAGTCCTAAACTTTTACCTTTGGTGGATCCTGAGTCTCAGCACAAGTTGAAAGTGAGTTATAAAGCAGAGTTTCAAACTGTCTAAGCATTGAAATCCCTCTCCAGCACACACAAGAATCTCCTGCTTTGAGACTTATTGGTTCAAGGAATTTAAGGAAATCTTTTTCAGTCCCAAACTGACCACTAAACTCACTGAGGAGAAACATCACTGTTCACAACACAAAAAAAAAAAAAAAAAAAAAAAAAATAGACTTTTCAGAATTAGTATTTAAAAAACCTCTAAATTCATAGCAACAACAAATACTGGATACAGAGGAGAAAAATCAATTTTCAGTTCCCACATTATGTTATTTAAAATGTCTAGATTTCCACAAAATAAAAAAGAAGAAAAAAATTACAAAGATATACAGAGTAAAAGAAAACACAACAATCACTAGAAACTAACATTGGAGAATTCAAATGTTGGATTCTTTTTTTTTTTTTTTTTAATGATGTTTATTTTATTTTTCCCCTCCCCACACCCCTCCCACCCCTCTTTTCCCTCTATACAGTCCTTCTTTCCTTCATTCTTACCGCTCTCCTTAGCCTAACTCTAAACCTAACCCTAAACCTAATGCTAGCCCCTCCCACCCCCCATTATATGTCCTCATCCACTTATCAGCGAGATCATTCATCCTTTAGTTTTTTGAGATTGGCTTATCTCACTTAGCATGATATTCTCCAATTTCGTCCATTTGCCTACAAATGCCATAATTTTATCATTCTTCATTGCGGAGTAATATTCCATTGTATAAATATGCCACAGTTTCTTTATCCATTCATCAACTGAAGGGCATCTAGGTTGGTTCCACAATCTGGCTATGGTGAATTGAGCAGCAATGAACATTGATGTGGCTGTATCTCTGTAGTATGCTCATTTTAAGTCCTTTGGGTAAAGGCCAAGGAGTGGGATAGGTGGGTCAAATGGTGTTTCCATTCCAAGCTTTCTGAGGAATCTCCACACTGCTTTCCAGAGTGGCTGCACTAATTTGCAACCCCTCCAGCAATGTATGAGTGTTCCTTTTTCACCACATCCTCGCCAACACCTATTGTTGCTTGTATTCTTGATAATTGCCATTCTAATTGGGGTGAGATGAAATCTTAGGGTAGTTTTGATTTGCATTTCTCTTATTACTAGGGATGTTGAACATTTCTTCATATATCTGTTCATTGCTTGTACATCTTCTTCTGTGAAGTGTCTGTTCATTTCCTTAGCCCATTTGTTGATTGGATTATTTGTATTCTTGGTGTAGAGTTTTTTGAGTTCTTTATAGATTCTGGAAATTAGCGCTCTATCTGAGGTATGGTTGCCAAAGATATTCTCCCACTCAGTAGGCTCTCTCTTCACATTTCTGATAGTTTCCTTTGCTGAGAGAAAGCTTTTAAGTTTGAATCTATCCCACTTGGTGATTCTTGCTTTTATTTCTTGTGCTATGGGAGTCCTGTTAAGGAAGTCTGATCCTAAGCCAACAAGTTGAAGATTTGTACCTACTTTTTCTTCTATAAGATGCAGGGTCTCTGGTCTGATTCCAAGGTCCTTGATCCATTTTGAGTTGAGTTTTGTGTAGGGTGAGAGATAGGGGTTTAATTTCATTCTATTGCATATGGTTTTCCAGTTTTCCCAGCACCATTTGTTGAAGAGGCTATCTTTTCTCCATTGCATATTTTTGGAACCTTTGTCTAGTATGAGAAAATTGTATTTATTTGGGTTGGTGTCCATGTCCTCTATTCTGTACCATTGATCTACCTGTCTATTTTGGTACCAATACCATGCCGTTTTTGTTACTATTGCTTTGTAGTAGAGTTGAAGATCTGGTATTGCAATACCCCCTGCTTCGCTCTTGCTACTGAGGATTGCTTTAGCTATTCTAGGTTTTTTATTCTTCCAGATGAATTTCATAATTGCTTGCTCTATTTCTGCAAAGTACATCATTGGGATTTTAATTGGAATTGCATTGAATCTGTATAGAACTTTAGGTAGTATAGCCATTTTGACGATATTAATTCTGCCTATCCAGGAACATGGGAGATCTTTCCATCTTCTAAGGTTTTCTTGAATTTCTTTCTTTAGTGTTCTGTAGTTCTCATTGTAGAGGTCTTTCACCTCTTTTGTGAGATTGATTCCCAAGTATTTTATTTTTTTCGATGCTATTGTGAATGGGGTAGTTTTCCTAATTTCTCTTTCTGAAGATTCATCACTTACGTACAAAAATGCATTGGATTTATGAGCATTGATCTTGTAACCTGCTACTTTACTGAATTCACTTATGAGTTCTAAAAGTTTTCTGGTGGAATTTCCAGGTTCCTCTAAATATATAATCATGTCATCAGCGAACAGGGATAGTTTGAGTTCTTCTTTTCCTATTTGTATCCCTTTAATTTCTTTGGTTTGTCTGATTGCTCTGGCTACAGTCTCAAGGACGATGTTGAATAGAAGTGGTGAAAGAGGGCATCCCTGCCTTGTTCCAGTTTTTAGGGGGAACGCTTTCAGTTTTTCACCATTTAGAATGATATTAGCCATGGGCTTAGCGTAGATTGCCTTTATAATGTTTAGGAATGTTCCCACTACCCCAATTTTTTCTAGTGTTTTGAGCATGAAGGGATGCTGTATTTTATCAAATGCTTTTTCTGCATCTATTGAAATAATCATGTGAATCTTAACTTTAAGTCTGTTGATATGGTGAATGACATTTATTGATTTCCGAATGTTGAACCAACCTTGCATCCCTGGGATAAAACCCACTTGATCGTGGTGCACTATCTTTTTAATATATATTTGTATGCGATTTGCTAAAATTTTGTTGAGAATTTTTGCATCGATGTTCATTAAGGATATTGGTCTGAAATTTTCCTTCCTCGATCTGTCTCTGTCTGGTTTAGGTATCAGGGTGATATTGGCTTCATAGAACGAGTTTGGGAGGATTCCCTCCTCTTCTATTTCATGGAATAGTTTGAGGAGTATTGGAATGAGCTCTTCTTTAGGGTTTTGTAGAACTCGACTGAGAACCCATCTGGTCCTGGACTTTTCTTTGTTGGTAGGCTTTTGATGACCTCTTCTATTTCATTGCTTGAAATTGGTTTATTTAAGTTGTGTATGTCCTCCCCGTTCAGTTTAGGTAGTTCATATGTCTCTAGAAATTTGTTGATGTCTTCGAGGTTTTCTGTTTTCTTGGAGTATAGATTTTCGAAATTGCTTCTAATTATGTTTTGTATTTCACTCGTGTCTGTTGTGATGTTTCCCTGTTCATTCCGAATTTTAGTAATTTGAGTTTTCTCCCTCTTTCTCTTTCTTATTGTGGCTAAGGGTTTATCAATTTTATTTATTTTTTCAAAGAACCAACTATTTATTTTGTTAATTTTCCCGATTGTTTCTTTTGTTTCGATTTCGTTGATTTTGGCTCTGATTTTAACTATTTCCTGTCTTCTACTACTTTTGGTATTGGTCTGCTCTTCTTTTTCTAGCGCTTTGAGCTGTAGTGTTAAGTCGTTTATTTGTTGATTTCTACTTCTTTTTTTGAATGCACCCCATGAAATAAATCTTCCTCTAAGTACTGCTTTCATAGTGTCCCAGAGATTTTGATATGATGTGTCTTTGTTCTCGTTTACTTCTAAGAATTTTTTTATTTCCCTCCTGATGTCTTCTGTTATCCATTCATCATATAATAGTGTATTATTTAGTCTCCAGGTATTGGAGAAGTTTCTGTTTTTTATTCTGTCATTTATTTCTAATTTCAATCCATTATGATCTGATAGAGTACAAGGTAGTATCTCTATCTTCTTGTATTTGCTAACAGTAGCTTTGTGGCATAAAATATGGTCTATTTTAGAGAAGGATCCATGTGCTGCTGAGAAGAAAGTGTATTCGTTCTTTGTTGGATGGTATATTCTATATATGTCCGTTAAGTCTAAATTGCTGATTGTGTTGTTGAGATCTATAGTTTCTTTATTCAATTTTTGTTTGGACGATCTATCCAGTGGTGAGAGAGGTGTGTTAAAATCGCCTAGTATGATTGTGTTGTGGTCTATTTGATTTCTGGAATTGAGAAGGATTTGTTTGACGTACGTGGATGAGCCAATGTTCGGGGCATAGATATTTATGATTGTTATGTCTTGCTGATTTATGCTTCCCTTAAGCAGCATGTAATGTCCTTCTTTATCCCTTCTGACTAGTTTTGGTTTGAAGTCCACATTATCTGAGATGAGGATGGATACTCCAGCTTTTTTGCTGTGTCCGTGTGCATGGTATGTTTTTCCCCATCCTTTCACCTTTAGTCTATGGGTGTCTCTTTCTATGAGGTGAGTCTCTTGCAGGCAGCATATTGTTGGATTTTTCTTTTTAATCCAATCTGCCAGTCTGTGTCTTTTGATTGATGAATTCAGGCCATTAACATTCAGGGTTATTATTGTGATATGATTTGTATTCCCAGTCAATTGACTCATATTTGTTTTTGGCATGATTTGGTTTCTCCTTTATTTGGCTATTCCTTTAGGCTAGCGCCTCCTGTTGCTGATTTGCATCGTTGTTTTTCATCTCTTCCTCATGGAATATTTTGCTGAGAATGTTCTGTAATGCTGGCTTTCTTTTTGTAAATTCCTTTAGCTTTTGTTTATCATGGAAGGATCTTATTTCATCATCAAATTTGAAGGTAAGTTTTGCTGGGTATAAGATTCTTGGTTGGCATCCGTTTTCTTTCAGGGCTTGGTAAATGTTGTTCCAGGCCCTTCTGGCTTTTAGGGTCTGGATTGAAAAATCTGCTGATATTCTTATTGGTTTCCCTCTGAATGTAATTTGATTCTTTTCTCTCGCGGCCTTTAATATTCCGTCTTTATTTTGTATGTTAGGTATTTTCCTAATAATGTGCCTTGGTGTGGGTCTGTTGTAATTTTGTATGTTTGGAGTTCTATAAGCCTCTTGTATTAGGTTTTCCTTTTCATTCTTCAGATTTGGGAAATTTTCTGATATTATTTCATTGAATATAGGTTGTTCATTCCTTTGGTTTGTTTCTCTAAGCCTTCCTCAATCCCAATAATTCTTAAATTTGGCCTTTTCATGATATCCCATAATTCTTGTAGATTCTGTTCATGATTTCTTAACATCTTCTCTGTTTGGCCAACTTTGCTTTCAAGATTAAATAATTTGTCTTCAATGTCTGAGGTTCTGTCTTCCAAGTGCTCCATTCTATTGGTTATGCTTTCTATGGAGTTTTTAACTTGGTTTATTGTTTCCTTCATTTCAAGGATTTCAGTTTGGTTTTTTTTCAGTATCTCTAACTCTTTATTGAAATGATCTCTTGCTTCCCGTATTTGGTCTTTTAACTTTTGATTGGTGCGATCATTTAATGCCTGCATTTGCTCTTTCATCTCCTCCTTCAATGCCTGCATTTGCTCTTTCATCTCCTCATTTGCTTCCCTGATCGTTTTAATTACGTACATTCTGAACTCCCTTTCTGACATTTCTTCTGCTGTGCTGTCATTGGGTTTTATTGATGTAGTATCTAGGTTTGTTTGGGACATTTTCTTCCCTTGTTTTCTCATATTGGTCAGTTGTCAGTGGGACCCTGAGATATTGCAGTTTTCCGCTATTGGCTTATAGTGTCCCGGTAGATTTCCAGTGTATCACCTCCCAGCCTTCAGTAGCCTGATGTCTTGGAGGAATCTGATAAAGCAGCTCATCAGAAGAAAACTGCCCCTAGACCCCTACTGGTTCCACGATTTGGAACTGGCTCTGTGCTGAAATGCTCTCACTGTGGGCCTGCACCATGCAGCTGGCCGTGTGGGAGGAGCTCACTGCCGGAGTGTGGAAGGCTACCTTGGGAAGACTCTAGCTGCCCTGCCTGGCTCCAATAAGCCACCTCTATCTGGGCCTGCCCCCCGGGCCGAGCTTTACCCAGTGGGCAGACTCACCCGTGGCTCTATTTCAGTCCCAGTCTCTCAATGCCTCCCCTTCTTAACTCCTGGGTTCTGGAGCGACGGGGGTGCAGTCTCCCTCTAGGCTGCCATCTTGGATCGCCCCAAGAAGAGAGCCTGCAGCCAGAGTGGGCAGAGCCGCCTGAAGAGGTGTCTGGCTGCCCTGCCCTGATCCCAGAGGCTGTTTGCGGATCGAGGCTCTCCGTTGGTTCGGGGGCTTGTGGCTGGTTCTATGTAGAAAGTCTCTCACTGGGCGGTCAGCTCCGAGAGGCTAGCCTTGAACGGCACCTCCCACCGCAGGGGTCCAGACTACTTGGGGAAGTCTCTGGCTGCCCTGTCTGGACCCTGAATCTGCTTGCGTGCCAGAGTACACTGAGCTGCACTGGCTCCGGGACTCGGAGCTTGTTCTGATCAGAAAGGCTCTCACCAGCGGGCCAGTTCCGTTCCGAGAACCTGGAGAAGCTGGCTGTGTGGGCGGAGCCCACCGCCGGAGTGCGCAGGGCTGCCTGTGGATGACTCTAGCTGCCCTGCCCGGCTCCGAAAAGCCACCTCTATCTGGGCCTGCCCCCCGGGCCGAGCTTTACCCAGTGGGCAGACTCACCCGTGGCTCTATTTCAGTCCCAGTCTCTCAATGCCTCCCCTTCTTAACTCCTGGGTTCTGGAGCGACAGGGGGTGCAGTCTCCCTCTAGGCCGCCATCTTGGATCGCCCCCTAGGTTGGTTTTAAATGTTAGTTTTAGACTTTATTTCTTGTTAGGTACAGCTTTCTATACCTAATTTGTTCAGTTTCTCTTTTTCCATGAAGGAATATTGAATTTTATTTTATCCTTCTATTGAGATAATATGCTAATATGACTTTTTTCTGTCATCGTGTTGTTCATATAGTGCTTTTCATTTATTCATTCCCCCATGTTGAACCACCTTTGCATCCCTGGGATATATTTGAATTCATCATGATGAATTATCTTTTTGATATGCTATTGGATTTAATTTGTTGGTATTTTATTGAGAAATTTCTCATCTATGCTCATTAGAGATATTAATCTACGGTTTTCTTGCAAATTAAAGTCACCCTAAGATTTCATTTCACTCCAATTAGAATGTCTATTATTAAGAATACAAGTAGTAATACATGTTGGCGTGGATGTGGGAAAAAAGGTACACTCATACATTGCTGGTGGAGTTGCAAATTGGTGCAGCCACCCTGGAAAGCAGTGTGGAAAATCCTCAGAAAACTTGGAATGGACCCACCTATGACCCAATTATCCCACTCCTCTGTTTATACACAAAGGAATTAAAATCAGCATATTACAGTAACACAACCACATCAATGTTTATAGCAACTCAATTCACAATAGCTCGATTGAGGAATCTAGATGCCCTTCAATAAATGAATGGATAAAGAAACTGTGGTATATATACACAATGGAATACTATTCAGTCATAAAGAAGGATAAAATTATGGTATTTGTAGGTAAATGGATGGAGTTGGAGAATATCGTGCTAAGTGAAATAAGCCAATTCCAAAAGACCAAAGGCTGAATGTTTTTTCTGATAAGTGGATGCTGATACATAATCAGGGTGGGGAGTGGGTAAAGGAAGAATGGAGGAGCATTGGAGTGTGTAGAGGGAAATGAGGGGAGAGGAGGGGGTGGGGGAAGGAAAGATAGTAAAATGAGACAAATATCATTACTCTATGTACATGTATGATTACATGAAATGGTGTGAATCTATAGTACATACAATCACAGAAATGAAAAATTGTGCCCCATTTGTGTACAGTGAATCAAAATGCATTCTGTAAAAATAGAAATTAAAAAAATAAAGTAAGATTCTACATACACACAAACACACACACACACACGTGCAAATCTATAGTTTTCTTTTCTTGTCTGTTTGCTTGTTTCTTCCTTTGTGTGTTCCCTTGCCTTGTTTCAGGATTGTGGTAATGCTGGTCCCAGAATGAATTTGGAAGGTATTCTATTTTTTCAACTATTTGTAATAGTTTGAGAAGCATTGATATAAGTTCCTCATTAAAAAGTTTGATAGAATTCAGCAGTAAAGCCATCTAATACTGGACATTTCTTTGTTAGGGGACTTTTTATTACTGACTTGCTCTCACTGCTCATTATTGGTCTGTTTAGGTTTTCCTTGTCTTCATGGTTCAATTTTGGTTTGTGGCATGTGTCCAGAAACAGATTCATTTTGAAGTCTTAAATAACTATTTTCGAATTGTTTATTTCTCTATCTTTGCTTCATGTATTGTGAACATGTGTTGTTAGGTGCATGCATGTTTACAATTATTGTCTAGTTTATGAATTGATAATGTTATTAATTATAAATATTCTTTTTTATCCTTAGCAAAAACTTTTGTATCAAGCTGTGTTTATTTTGTTGTAATATAGTCTCTTCATTTCTATTGGTTACCGTTTGCAAGGTATCTCTTTTTCCTGTTCTTTTATTTTCAACTTACTTTTGTCTTTTATTTTAAATTTTGTGTCTTCTATACTGCAAATAGAGTGCATTTTTCTTTGCTTGTTTGTTTTCTTATCCTTTCTAATAGTATCTTCCTGTGTTTGGGAAGGTTCAATTTATTTACTTTGATATCATTCCTGATAGGATAGAATATATATGTCATTTTACTATTTTGTTCTTTGATGATCTGTTCTTCTGTGTTTCTCTTTCCCTCCATTATTGCCTCCTCGTGTTAGATATTTTCTTGTTTACACTTAATTTAGTTATTTGTTTTGTTAATGATTGCTCTGGCAATTACAGTTAATATCATAACTTTGAATAAACTACTTTAGAATAGTATCAACTTAATTCCCACAAATTGAATACCACTTTGCACCAGTGTTATTTTTTCTCCCTTCTTTTGTTCTCATGTTGTGATACATTCACATCTTAATCAATATAGCTCAATAATTATTATATTATGTGCCTTTCTTGCAAATCAGGAGAAGAAAATGGTTCCAAATAACAATTCAGTTACACTATCTTTTGTCTTTCTTTTTATCAGCGTTCTTTATTTCTTCATTTAGATTTTTTCTTCAGGTAGATTTCATTTTATTTTTGCTGGATAAACTCTCTTGTAAGTTTCTTTTTTTAAAATTTTGATTCATTGTACACAAATGGGGCACAACTTTTCTTTCTCTGGTTGTACGCGAAGTAGAGTTGCACCATTTGCATAATCATACATGTACATACAGTAATGATATTTGTCTCATTCTGTTATTTTTCCTTCTCCCTACTCCCTCCCCCACCCCTCATTTTGCTCTATACAATCATTCCCTCCTCCATTCTTGCCTCCCCCCAAATCCCCATTATGTATCATCATCCACTGACCAGAGAAAACATTTGGCTTTGATTTTTTGTAATTGGCTCATTTCACTTAGCACTATACTCCAACTCCATCCATTTACCTGCAAATGCCATAATTTATTCTTCTTTATGGCTGAATAATATTCCACTGCATATATATACAGTTTCTTTATCCATTCATCTATTGTAGGGCATCTAGGTTGGTTCCTCAATCTAGCTATTCTGAATTGAGCTGCTGTAAACATTGATGTACCTGTGTCACTTGTAGTATGCTGATTTTAAGTCCTTTGGGATAGCTGGGTCAAGTGGTGGTTCCATTACAAGTTTTCTAGGGAATCTCCACACTGCTTCCCAGAGTGACTGCACCAATTTGCAGCCCCACAAGCAATGTATGAGTGTACCTTTTTCTCCACGTCCTTGCCAACACCTATTGTTGTTTGTATTCTTGATAATGGCCATTCTAATTAGGGTGAGATGAAATCTTATGGTAGTTTTGGTTTGAATTTCTCTTATTACTAGAGATATTGAACAGTTTTTCATATATCTGTTGATTGTTCATAGATCTTCAGTGAAGTGTCTGCTCATTTCCTTAGCCCATTTGTTGATTGGGTTATTTGTATTCTTGGTGTAAAGTTTTTTGAGTTCTTTAGAGATTCTGGAGAGGTACCAAAAATGTACAATGAAGAAAAGATAGCCTTTTCAACAAATGGTGCTAAGAAAATTGGAAATCCATATGCAGCAAAATGAAACTAAACCCCTATCTCTCACCCTGCACAAAACTCAACTCAAAATGGATCAAGGACCTTGGAATTGGACCAGAGACCCTGCATCTTATAGAAGAAAAAGTAGGTCCAAATCTTCATCACATTGGCTTAAGAATCAGACTTCCTTAATATGACTCCCAAAGCCCAAGAAATAAAATCAGGAATCAATAATTGGGATAGATTCAAACTAAAAAACTTTTTCCCAGCAAAAGAAACAATCAACAAAGTGAAGAGAGAGCCTACAGAGTGGGAGAAAATCTTTGCCACACACACTTCTCTTGTGTATTTCTTGTGAAGAATATCTGTTAGTAACAAATTCTCTCAGTTTTCTTATTAATTTGGGAATATCATAGTTTCTGCTTTTGAAAAGTGTTTTTGCTGAAGCTAGACCATTTAACTGAAAGTTATTTTCTTCATCACTTTGAATGTGTTTTCCCACTCCCTTCTCACTTGCATGGTTTTTGATAAAAAATCAGCTGTTATTTTCCCTCTTTGACTCTGGCTCTTGAAAAGTTGACTATAAAACTTCTAGATGTGGGCCTCTGTGAGTTTACCTTACTTATAGTTCATTGAACTTGGATGTGAAGATTACTTTTTACATGAGCTTTGGGAAATTTTTGCCAAGACTTTTTTCTGAAATTCTTTCTATGCCTTTCTCTCTCCTCTGATACCCCATTTATATGCCTATGGATGTGTCTGATAGTGTCCCATAGGTCTTTCAGGCTTTGTTCATTTTCTGATTCTTTTTCCTTTTTGTCTTTCAGACTGAATAATTATAGCTAACCTATTTTCAAACTTACTAATATTTTCTTCTTTCAGTTAAAAGCTGCTGAATTCTAGTGAATTTTGTACTTGTTTTATACTTTTCAATTTCAGAATTTTTATTTTGTTTGAAAAATTATTTCTATTTATTATCACCTCTCTTTGATGAGGCATCATTTTCAGTTTTGTCTATTTCTTGAGACATTGCTTCACTTACCTCTTTTTTTAATATTTCTTTATTATTATTATTTTTATTTAGCTTTTGATTTTTTTACAGACTGCATTTTGATTCATTGTACACAAATGGGGTACATCATTTCCTTTCTGCGGTTGTATATAATGTAGATTCATATCATTCGTGTAATCATACGGGTACATAGAGTAATGATGTCTGTCTCACTTACCTCTTACAATGTATATTAAATAGATGACTTGCCATAAGAATCCAACATTTGAGACAAGATGGCGGCCTAGAGGGAGACTGCACCCCCAGTCGCTCCAGAACCCAGGAGTTAAGAAGGGGAGGCATTGAGAGACTCGGACTGAAATAGAGCTACGGGTGAGTCTGCCCACTGGGTAAAGCTCGGCCCGGGTGGCAGGCCCAGATAGAGGTGGCTTATCGGAGCCGGGCAGGGCAGCTAGAGTCATCCACAGGCAGCCCTGCCCACTCTGGCGGTGGGCCCCGCCCACACAGCCAGCTTCTCCAGGTTCTCGGAACGGAAATGGCCCACTAGTGAGAGCCTTTCTGACCAGAACAAGCTCCGAGTCCCGGAGCCACTGCAGCGCAGCGAACTCCGGCAACGAACCAACGGAGAGCCTCGATCCGCAAGCAGCCTCTGGGATCAGGGCAGGGCAGCCAGAGACCTCTTCAGGCGGCTCTGCCCACTCTGGCTGCAGGCTTTCTTCACGGGGCGATACAAGATGGCGGCCTAGAGAAAGACTGCACCCCCAGTCGCTCCAGAACCCAGGAGGTAAGAAGGGGAGGCATTGAGAGACTGGGACTGAAATAGAGCCATGGGTGAGTCTGCCCACTGGGTAAAGCTCAGCCAGGGTGGCAGGCCCAGATAGAGGTGGCTTATTGGAGCCGGGCAGGGCAGCTAGAGTCTTCCCAAGGTAGCCTTCCACACTCCGGCAGTGGGCTCCTCCCACACGGCCAGCTGCACGGTGCAGGCCCACAGTGAGAACATTTCCGCACAGAGCCAGCTCCAAACCGTGGAACCAGTAGGGGGCTAGGGGCAGTTTTCTTCTGATGAGCTGCTTTATCAGATTCCTCCAAGACATCAGGCTACTGAAGGCTGGGAGGTGATAAAGTGGAAATCTACCAGGACACTATAAGCCAATAGCGGAAAACTGCAGTATCTCAGGGTTCCACTGACAACTGACCAATATGAGAAAACAAGGGAAGAAAATGTCCCAAACAAACCTAGATACTACATCAATAAAACCCAATGACAGCATAGCAGAAGAAATGTCAGAAAGGGAGTTCAGAATGTACGTAATTAAAACGATCAGGGAAGCTAATGAGGAGATGAAAGAGCAAATGCAGGCATTGAAGGAGGAGATGAAAGAGCAAATGCAGGCATTAAATGATCGCACCAATCAACAGTTAAAAGACCAAATACGGGAAGCAAGAGATCATTTCAATAAAGAGTTAGAGATACTGAAAAAAAAACAAACTGAAATCCTTGAAATGAAGGAAACAATAAACCAAGTTAAAAACTCCATAGAAAACATAACCAATAGGATAGAACACCTGGAAGACAGAACCTCAGACATTGAAGACAAATTATTTAATCTTGAAAGCAAAGTTGGCCAAACAGAGAAGATGGTAAGAAATCATGAACAGAATCTACAAGAATTATGGGATATCATGAAAAGGCCAAATTTAAGAATTATTGGGATTGAGGAAGGCTTAGAGAAACAAACCAAAGGAATGAACAATCTATTCAATGAAATAATAACAGAAAATTTCCCAAATCTGAAGAATGAAATGGAAAACCAAGTACAAGAGGCTTATAGAACTCCAAACATACAAAATTACAACAGACCCACACCAAGGCACATTATTAGGAAAATACCTAACATACAAAATAAAGACGGAATTTTAAAGGCCGCGAGAGAAAAGAATCAAATTACATTCAGAGGGAAACCAATAAGAATATCAGCAGATTTTTCAATCCAGACCCTAAAAGCTAGAAGGGCCTGGAACAACATATACCAAGCCCTGAAAGAAAACGGATGCCAACCAAGAATCTTATACCCAGCAAAACTTACCTTCAAATTTGACGATGAAATAAGATCCTTCCATGATAAACAAAAGCTAAAGGAATTTACAAAAAGAAAGCCAGCATTACAGAACATTCTCAGCAAAATATTCCATGAGGAAGAGATGAAAAACAACGATGCAAATCAGCAACAGGAGGCGCTAGCCTAAAGGAATAGCCAAATAAAGGAGAAACCAAATCATGCCAAAAACAAATATGAGTCAATTGACTGGGAATACAAATCATATCACAATAATAACCCTGAATGTTAATGGCCTGAATTCATCAATCAAAAGACACAGACTGGCAGATTGGATTAAAAAGAAAAATCCAACAATATGCTGCCTGCAAGAGACTCACCTCATAGAAAGAGACACCCATAGACTAAAGGTGAAAGGATGGGGAAAAACATACCATGCACACGGACACAGCAAAAAAGCTGGAGTATCCATCCTCATCTCAGATAATGTGGACTTCAAACCAAAACTAGTCAGAAGGGATAAAGAAGGACATTACATGCTGCTTAAGGGAAGCATAAATCAGCAAGACATAACAATCATAAATATCTATGCCCCGAACATTGGCTCATCCACGTACGTCAAACAAATCCTTCTCAATTCCAGAAATCAAATAGACCACAACACAATAATACTAGGCGATTTTAACACACCTCTCTCACCACTGGATAGATCGTCCAAACAAAAATTGAATAAAGAAACTATAGATCTCAACAACACAATCAGCAATTTAGACTTAACGGACATATATAGAATATACCATCCAACAAAGAACGAATACACTTTCTTCTCAACAGCACATGGATCCTTCTCTAAAATAGACCATATTTTATGCCACAAAGCTACTGTTAGCAAATACAAGAAGATAGAGATAACTACCTTGTACTCTATCAGATCATAATGGATTGAAATTAGAAAAAAATGACAGAATAAAAAACAGAAACTTCTCCAATACTTGGAGACTAAATAATACACTATTATATGATGAATGGATAACAGAAGACATCAGGAGGGAAGTAAAAAATTCTTAGAAGTAAACGAGAACAAAGACACATCATATCAAAATCTCTGGGACACTATGAAAGCAGTACTTACAGGAAGATTTATTTCATGGGGTGCATTCAAAAAAAGAAGTAGAAATCAACAAATAAACGACTTAACACTACAGCTCAAAGCGCTAGAAAAAGAAGAGCAGACCAATACCAAAAGTAGTAGAAGACAGGAAATAGTTAAAATCAGAGCCAAAATCAACGAAATCGAAACAAAAGAAACAATTGGAAAATTTAACAAAATAAATAGTTGGTTCTTTGAAAAAATAAATAATATTGATAAACCCTTAGCCACACTAACAAAGAGAAAGAGGGAGAAAAATCAAATTACTAAAATTCGGAACGAACAAGGAAACATCACAACAGACACGACTGAAATACAAAACATAATTAGAAGCTATTTTGAAAATCTATACTCCAACAAAACAGAAAACCTCGAAGACATCAACAAATTTCTAGAGACATATGAATTACCTAAACTGAACGAGGAGGACATACACAACCTAAATAAACCAATTTCAAGCAATGAAATAGAAGAGGTCATCAAAAGCCTACCAACAAAGAAAAGTCCAGGACCAGATGGGTTCTCAGCCGAGTTCTACAAAACCTTTAAAGAAGAGCTCATTCCAATACTCCTCAAACTATTCCATGAAATAGAAGAGGAGGGAACCCTCCCAAACTCGTTCTATGAAGCCAATATCACCCTGATACCTAAACCAGACAGAGACACATCGAGGAAGGAAAATTTCAGACCAATATCCTTAATGAACGTCGATGCAAAAATTCTCAACAAAATTTTAGCAAATCGCATACAAATATATATTAAAAAGATAGTGCACCACGATCAAGTGGGTTTTATCCCAGGGATGCAAGGTTGATTCAACATTCGGAAGTCAATAAATGTCATTCACCATATCAACAGACTTAAAGTTAAGAATCACATGATTATTTCAATAGATGCAGAAAAAGCATTCGATAAAATATAGCATCCCTTCATGCTCAAAACACTAGAAAAAATTGGGGTAGTGGGAACATTCCTAAACATTATAAAGGCAATCTACGCTAAGCCCATGGCTAATATCATTCTAAATGGTGAAAAACTGAAAGCGTTCCCCCTAAAAACTGGAACAAGGCAGGGATGCCCTCTTTCACCGCTTCTATTCAACATCGTCCTTGAGACTCTAGCCAGAGCAATCAGACAAACCAAAGAAATTAAAGGGATACAAATAGGAAAAGAAGAACTCAAACTATCCCTGTTCGCTGATGACATGATTATATATTTAGAGGAACCTGGAAATTCCACCAGAAAACTTTTAGAACTCATAAGTGAATTCAGTAAAGTAGCAGGTTACAAGATCAATGCTCATAAATCCAATGCATTTTTGTACGTAAGTGATGAATCTTCAGAAAGAGAAATTAGGAAAACTACCCCATTCACAATAGCATCGAAAAAAATAAAATACTTGGGAATCAATCTCACAAAAGAGGTGAAAGACCTCTACAATGAGAACTACAGAACACTAAAGAAAGAAATTCAAGAAAACCTTAGAAGATGGAAAGATCTCCCATGTTCCTGGATAGGCAGAATTAATATCGTCAAAATGGCTATACTACCTAAAGTTCTATACAGATTCAATGCAATTCCAATTAAAATCCCAATGATGTACCTTGCAGAAATAGAGCAAGCAATTATGAAATTCATCTGGAAGAATAAAAAACCTAGAATAGCTAAAGCAATCCTCAGTAGCAAGAGCGAAGCAGGGGGTATTGCAATACCAGATCTTCAACTCTACTACAAAGCAATAGTAACAAAAACGGCATGGTATTGGTACCAAAATAGACAGGTAGATCAATGGTACAGAATAGAGGACATGGACACAAACCCAAATAAATACAATTTTCTCATACTAGACAAAGGTTCCAACAATATGCAATGGAGAAAAGATAGCCTCTTCAACAAATGGTGCTGGGAAAACTGGAAAACCATATGCAATAGAATGAAATTAAACCCCTATCTCTCACCCTACACAAAACTCAACTCAAAATGGATCAAGGACCTTGGAATCAGACCAGAGACCCTGCATCTTATAGAAGAAAAAGTAGGTCCAAATCTTCAACTTGTTGGCTTAGGATCAGACTTCCTTAACAGGACTCCCATAGCACAAGAAATAAAAGCAAGAATCAACAACTGGGATAGATTCAAACTAAAAAGCTTTCTCTCAGCAAAGGAAACTATCAGAAATGTGAAGAGAGAGCCTACAGAGTGGGAGAATATTTTTGCCAACCATACCTCAGATAGAGTGCTAATTTCCAGAATCTATAAAGAACTCAAAAAACTCTACACCAAGAATACAAATAATCCAATCAACAAATGGTCTAAGGAAATGAACAGACACTTCACAGAAGAAGATGTACAAGTAATCAACAGATATATGAAAAAATGTTCAACATCCCTAGTAATAAGAGAAATGCAAATCAAAACTACCCTAAGATTTCATCTCACCCCAATTAGAATGGCGATTATCAAGAACACAAGCAACAATAGGTGTCGGCGAGGATGTGGTGAAAAAGGAACACTCATACATTGCTGGTGGGGTTGCAAATTAGTGCAGCCACTCTGGAAAGCAGTGTGGAGATTCCTCAGAAAGCTTGGAATGGAAACACCATTTGACCCACCTATCCCACTCCTTGGTCTATACCCAAAGGACTTAAAATCAGCATACTACAGAGATACAGCCACATCAATGTTCATTGCTGCTCAATTCACCATAGCCAGATTGTGGAACCAACCTAGATGCCCTTCAGTTGATGAATGGATAAAGAAACTGTGGCATATTTATACAATGGAATATTACTCCGCAATGAAGAATGATAAAATTATGGCATTTGTAGGCAAATGGTCGAAATTGGAGAATATCATGCTAAGTGAGATAAGCCAATCTCAAAAAACTAAAGGACGAATGATCTCGCTGATAAGCGGATGAGGACATATAATGGGGGTGGGAGGGGTTAGCATTAGGGTTAGGGTTAGGTTTAGAGTTAGTCTAAGGAGAGCGGTAAGAATGAAGGAAAGAAGGAGTGTATAAAGGGAAAAGGGTGGGAGGGGTGGGGGGGAAGGGAAAAAAAAGAAACATCATTACCCTATGTAAACGTAAAAAAATAAATAAAAAAAAAATAAAATAAAAAAAAAAATAAAACCAACCTAATACTAAATGGAGAAAAGCTAAAAGCTTTACCTCTAAAATGGGGTAAAAGACAAGGATGACAACTTTCTCCACTCTTATCTGCAATGGAATTGAAAGTCTTAGCCAAAGCAATTAAGCAAGAAGAAAAAAAAAGGCAGACCAGTAGGAAGGTAGAAGATCAAATTCTCCCTTTCTACAGATGACATAATTTTATATATAGGAAAACCTAAAGAATTTACTAAAAGATTATTAGGACTCACAAATGAATTTATTAATATCGCAGGACACAAAAATTAACATACAAATTCATTAATATGTTTACACACCAATAAGATTACTGAGGAACAAATAATGAAAGTAACCCTTTCAAATAAGTATAAAAAGTAATACCTGGAAATTAGATTAGCCAAGGAAGTGAAAGGTTTTTAAATGAATATAATGAAACTCTGATGAAAGAAATTCAAGAGGACACATATCAAGAAAGAGGAAAAAAAAAAAAAAAAAAAAAAGAGCAGACCCTCCCATGTTCATGGATTGGAAAAATAAATACTGGTAAATGTCCATGCCTCCTAAAGTGATTTAGAGATTCAGTGCAATCGCCATCAAAATACCAATGACACTCTTCACAGAATTAGAAAGCAATTCTAAAATATATGTGGAACGACAAAAGATCCTAACAAGCCAAAAAAATCTTGAGCAAAAAAAATTTTAAAAAGAAAATAAAACTAAAGTTATCATATCACCTACCTTCAAAATATACCCCACACTATAGCAATCAAAACAGCACACTATCAGTATAAAAATAAACTTATGGATCTACAGAAAAGAAATGATTGCCTAGAAATTGTCCAATGCATCTACAGCCAACTGATTTTCAGCAAAGGTGCTAAGAACACACATCGGATAAGCAACAGGCTTTTGGACAAATGGTGCTCAGAAAATTGAGTATTCACATGCAGAAAATTGAAACTAAACCCCAATCTCTCACCAGTAACAAAAATCAACTCAAAGTGGATTAAAGACTTAAATATAGGACCTTAAACAATAAAACCACTAAAAAACATATATACAGGGGAATGGAATGGAGAAGACCATAAAAAGCATAAGAAAAAAAGAGAGAGAGAGAGACAAATGGGATTTCACCACACTAAGAAGCTTGTATACAACAAAAGAACATATCAACAGTGAAGAGGCAAAGAACAGAATGGGAGAAAATATTTGCAAACTATTTTTTTTATTTTTGCAATTTTTTGAAAATATTTGCATCTTTTTCAGATGTGTACTGCATATATTCTGTTCGATATCCAGAATATATAGGAAACCAAAAAAAAAAAAAAAAAAACTCAATACAAAAAAATCCCACAAATAATCCAAATTAAAAATGGATAATAGACCCAAATAGACATTTCGCAAAAGAAGACATATGAATAGGCAATAGGTATATAAAAGAGGACTTGATATCTCTAACTATCAGGTAAATATAATTAAAAACCTCAATGAGATATTACCTTACTACAGTAAGAATGGTAATTATAAAAAAGACAAAAGATAACAAATGCTTGTGAAAATATGGGGAAAGGGAAACTTTGCGCAACTTGTATAAATTCAAATTAATAAGTTTATTATGGTAAACAGTGTAGAGATTCCTCAAAAATTTAAAACTATAGCCACCTTAAAATCCAGCAATTCTACTGGAGATATATCCAAAGGAAAGGAAGTCAATATATTGAAGAAAAATCAGTACTCCCCTGTTTGTGCAGCACTATTCACAATTACCAAGTGTCCAACAAGTGATGAGTGAATAAAGAAAATGTGAAACATATGTACAATGGAATATTGTTTAGCAATCAAAAATGAAATCCTGTCACTTGCAGCAATGCAAATGGAAATGGAGATCATTTTGTTAAGTGAAATAATCCAAACACAGAAAGACAAATTCTGTATGATCTCACTCATGTATAGAATATCAAAAAGTTGATCAAATGGAAGTTGAGAGTAGAATAATGATTACAAGAGGTCGAGCTTAGTAAACAGGAGAAAAGGATGGTGAAATGTTGGGCACTAAGTTACTGTTAGATAGGAGAAAGAAACTCTGCTTTGGTGCTTTGGTAATGCATATCAGGGTGATGATAGCTAACAATTACATATTGTATATCTCAAAAAGTTAAAAGAATAGTAAATGTATTCATCATGATGAAATGATTGATGATAGAGAAGATAGATGTGTTTAACTTGATTCAAATATTACAAATGTGTGTTGTGTGTGTGTGTGTGTGTGTGTGTATTCATCAAGGAAAAATAAGAAATCAGTAACAAAATCAAATAATGGAAATACCAAATGACAAGGAAATTAAACAACACATGCCTAAGTAATCAAAGGACTAAAACATAAATCACAAAGGAAATTAGAGAATATTTTGAGATAAGTGAAAACAAAGACATAACACAGTAGAATTTATAAGTATCAGTTAATACAAAGCTTAGAAGTAAATATATGGCTATAAACACCTATATTAGTCAGTTTTTCATTGCTATGACCCAAATACCCAGCAAGAACACCTTAGTGGAGAAAAAGTTCATTTTGTTCCATGGTTTTAAAGGTTTAGTACATGGAGAGTCAACTCCATTGTCCTGGGCTCAAGGTGTGGCAGAACATCATGGCACAAGGGCATGGTGAAGAATATTGCTCCATTGTTTATGGAAGAAGGAGAAGTGGTCATAGGAAAGATGAACCCTTCCAGGGCACATCTCCAATGGCACACCTCCTCCAGCCATCCTCCACCTGCCTACTGTTACCCAATTAGTTCACTCAAATTAGAAATGACTAACTAGTTAACAACTCTTACAAAACTAATCATTTCACCTCCGACTATTCCTGCATCTATACAATAGCTTTTAGGAGACACATCATATTCAAACCATAACATTCCACCCCTGGCCACCAAAAGCTCATGTCTCTCTTAAAATTCAAAATGCAATTAGTCTATCTCCAAGAGTCCTGTTGTCTTAACAGTTTCACTGTCCAAAAGCCCAAATCCAAAATATCTTCTGAAACTCAAGGCAAACTCTTGACTGTGAACCCCTGTAAAACAAGTTACATGCATCCAACATACAATGGTACAAAGTACATATTTCCATTACAAAAGGGAAGGATGGGGGCATAGAAAGGAGGGACGAGACCAAAACAAGACTGAAACCAAGCAGAGGAAACAGGTCTCATAACTTCATGTATAGTATCTAGGACACATGGTGGCAAGATGCGCTTTCTGAAGAGCTAGGAGAGCCTCCACCCTTTGGCTTCAATGATAGTGCACATGATATCTCATTTTGCCTGGTTCTCTCTTTAACTAGAAGCTTTCCTTAGCAAAGAGTTGAAATTACTGGCATATTTCAATTCCTTGGGTCTCCATTCTAGCTTCATTTTCACAGTCACAGTTTTATACATAACCCTGTCAGGGGCAGCCTGCAGGGATTCTCACTCAGCTATATTTTGCCTGGCCTCCAAGGCCTTCCTTTGAAATCTCAGAGGAAGCCTTCCTGACCCCTTAACTCCAGAATTCTGCATTCCTACAGAACAAGCACCACATGGATGATCAGGTCTGTTGTCAGCTCTGTGCAGTAGCTGAGTCCCCTGGAAATCATGGCTACAATTGCCTGAGTGCCTGGGCAGCTGAGCATGATTAAACAACTTCCTAGGTCCCCCATGCAAGCAGGTTACTCAGAAGAGTTTTCCTTCCTACACCCTTAAGCCTGCAATGAGTCTGCTCTTGCAAATTCCCGAAGTGCTCTTAAGGTAGCTTTCCTATTGTCTCTGTTCAAAGTAATTAACAACTCTTTAGTGGCTACAATCTCTTTAAAAACCACATCTTCCTTAGCCCCAGTTTTGCAGGCACTTTTTTGGTCAAACCGCAAATTTTTTAAATCATTCAACTCTGCTTTTTATTTTTGATTCTCACAGTAAATGTAATTAAACACTGGCAGCAAAATCCATGCCCATGCCTCAGTGCTGTGCCTTCTTGAAATTTCCTCCATCAGATTAATTAGTCCATCTCTTTCAAAGCCAGCCTCACACAAAATTTTTGTCCAGGATATGGACAAAATATGAAGAAGTTCCTTGCAGTATGTTAAATGTCTCTAGTTCAATTCCCAGTCAAGTCTTATTCCCTTCTGAAACCTCAGAGCACAATCCTTATTATCTGCATTCTGGTCTTCAGAGTTCCTACCAAAATTGCTCATTAAGCTCTGTTTATGGCATTTAAAACTTCTTCATCTTGTATCTCCAAATTTTCCAAGTTCCTCCTGCAAACCATTTGCAAAGACTTGTGAACGGCATAGTCAGATTAATCACATCAGCAAACCCTCTTTTCAGTACCATTGTTTTATTTAATCAGGCTTTCATTGTTATGACCAAAATACACATTAAGAATGACCTAAAGGAGGGAAAGTTGCTCATAATTTCATAGGTTTAGTCCATGGGCATCTAACTCCATTGCTCTGGGCCCAAGGTGAAGCAGAACACTATGTTAAACAGCATGGTGAAGGACTGTTGACCCATTGTTCACATAGGTCAGGAAGCAGAGAGATCAGGGTAAAGAGTCACAGGTAAGATGAACACTTCAAGTGCACACATCCTCCAGCCATACTCTCTACCTGTCTACAGTTACAATCCACTTAGTCCACTCAAACTAGAATGGGCTGATTATGTCACTACTTGCATAATCCAATCATTTTTCTTCTAAATATCTATACTTCAATATAAGAGCTTTTGAGGGATACCTCATATCCAAATGATAATGACACACATATTTAAAAAGAAGAAATGTGTCAGATAAATAACCATTCACATAAGAAAAAAAATGCAAACCAAACTCAAAGCAAGCAGAAGAAAAAAATAAGAAAGAATATAGTGAAAATAAATAAATTAGAAGAGAGAGTCAATAAAAACTTGCTGAAATCAAATGTTTTTTGTAAATATTAAAAAAATTTGTCAAGTTTTTAGAAAATAATGGATAAGTTTCACATCACCAAAATGTAAACGTTTTATACTTTGAAGGGCATATCCAAAAAGTGAAAAGAAAATCCACTGAATTGGAGAAAAGTATCTGGAATAAAAATCATATAACTGATAAAGGTTTAGTATATAGAATAAAGAATTCTTATGATACAAAGAAAAGATAAGCAATTTAATTTTTAAATGGCAAATGAGGTGAGTATACTTTTCTCTAAAAATGTTACATATACAATGACAAATACATAAAAATGCTCAACAGCTTCAATCTTTAGAAAAATGCAAATCAAAATCATGAGATACCACTTCACACCCACTGGGATAACTAACCTAAAAGTGATGATAAGTGTTGGTGAGACGTGGAGAAGTGGGACACTCGAGCACTGTTGGAGCAGTCATGAAATAGTACAGGCACTTTGGAAAATGGACAGTTCCTTGGAATGGTAAACAGACTTCCCATGTATCTGAGCCCTTTCACTTCTTGGCATGTGCCTGCCCCCACAAATTAAAAATACATATCTACTCAAAACTTGTGTATGAATGTTCAAAGCAGTATTATTAAAAAAAAATGGAAACCCAAATGTCTATCAACTTATGCATGAGTGAATATCATGTGTTATACAAATTCAATAAAAAGAAATGAAGTACTGACCAATGCTACAGCACAGATGAAACTTGGAACCCTTACACTCAGTGAAAGAATTCAATCACAAAAGACAATATATTATACAATTCCATAATATTAAATGCCAAGAACAGGAAAATTCACAGGCATAAAGAAGATGAATGGTTATCAGAGGTCAAGGGGAAGAGGTAATAAGGAGTGAGTGCTAATAGGCGCTAGGTTCTTTGGGGTCTGATAATTTTCTAAAAGTTATACCAGTGACAGTTGCATAACCTTATGAATATACTAAAAAGCACTGTTTTTTACACTTTAAGAGGGTGAAATTTTACATTAGGTAAGCTATATCTCAATAAAGTTGTTATCGAAAAAAATTGAATTTGACTAGTGAAATTGACCAGTAAATTAACACAGGACTATGTGTGCCCTGGAGACAGAGTGGATCACCTCCTGCAGGTATCCACAACTGCACTATCATGTAAGAAGTCCACCATGGGATGCTTTAATCGCACTACCTTCTTCCTCTGCTTACTATTTGCACATGCCATGTGATTACTCATATCACCGTACTCTTCTTTCTAACTTTTCTTTCCACCTTCAACTAAATTTGTGAACTTCCTTGTAGTCCTGGCTACCTGACTGTTCAAATCTGTGGTCAGCCTCTATCTTCTTGCTGCAAAGCCAGAGGTTGCACAGTGAAGCTCCCCAAGAATGCTCAAGTTTGCATCTTCCACCTGCACATGGACCACAGGGGTTTGACCCTGTGATTAGGGTCAGAGTCTTGGCTGTGGCTATCTTATTATAAGAGTGCTTTCATTTGGAGTTTGAAGCAAGGCCATGCCACTTTAACTTAGTGTCCAATATTCAAACAAAATAGTTCTATTTTTTACTTGTGGGAGTGCAGCTAGGGATAATAATACAGCCACTTTACTTATGTGGGCACTTGTAGATGAGAGAAATACTGCAGAAAGAGCAGATCTATTATATTGCATCAGATTAGATTTGGCAGGTGTTTCTGCCTGAGAATGAGGCCATTATATTACTTGAAAGGGCATACATTTACCCAGCAATTCATATAATACAGAATGAACCAGAAGCTGGGAATTAGTAAACAGGGCAGTGCTTTTTGCAAAGAATCTGGCATCATACTAAGATCTAAAAATAGAACTGTAATATATGAAACAGGAGCCCTGCCAACCCCAACACAGAGCATCTCTCAATTTCTACTCCGATTTCCTGAACTACCACTATTGTTTCAGATGGGTCCTTGGCCGGCCCTCACCTGGCTGCAGGAATTTTCTTTTAATTGCCTGTATTTGAAGTCACTCAAGCTGATCTTCTGTGCAATCACTAGATATCTATCTAGGAAGAGTGTCTGTAATCCACAGGATGATAGTTACATAATATGAAGCTCATTTTCTTGTCGCGAGTCCTGTGCTGAAACTCTCACCACGTTTTGTCACCTCCTGTCTTAAAGAAATTTTCTGTACCTCTATAGCAAGCCGTTCGTTAATTGAGCACAACCAGGCGCCATCCTAAAGGACTTATTTCCTAGAGCATGTTTAATCTTCCCAACAAAACTGCCCCCACTTTACAGTCAAGGACATGAAATGGCCAAGGTCACCCCAATAGCAAGGGTATGGCACTCAGCTTCTCCACTGTGCGCACCACACCTACCCTCCTGTGCTCCCTGGCTCTGGCATCCCTTCACTCATACCTATGCCTCTAGCTGACATGTCCACATACCTCATATGCCTAGTAAGCTACTTTCAAGACCCTGGAGAAAAGCCAACTCTGCTGGGAAGTCTGGCTGACGCCCAGGAGCTTCCCTTGCTGGCATGCCCTCACTGTGCCTCCAGGGAAGTCCTGCCCTGTGTTCTATAACTTTGGGTTATATGGTCTCCGTAACTAGAGGGTATAGGCCATTTCTCTTTCACCAAGGCGTGACGTACAGTAGAAACATAATAATGTCTCTTTTCCCCTTTTAGAAAAGTTTCTCCAATTTTTTTCTGTGATAAAATACACATAACATGAATTTCCCATCATATCCATACTGTGTACAGTTCAGTCATATTAAGCATATTTTCGTTGTTGTGCAAACATGACCATCGTCTCGCTCTGTGACTTCATCTGGTACCCCCCTCATGCCAGCCTCAGGCCCCCACCATTCTAATTTCTTTCTCTGTGATTTTGATTACCATGAGTACCTCATGCAAGTGAAACCAACAGTATTTTTCTTTTCTTAATTTTTTTAATTTGTTTTAATTAGTTATACATGACAGTAGAATGCACTTTGATACATCATATATAATGGAGCATAATTTCTCACTCTTCTGGTTATCCATGATGTAGAATCCCACCGGTCGTACAGTTATATATGCACATAGGGTAATAATGTCCTGTATATTATCTTATATAGAGAAATATCTATTTAAGTTCACTTTCCATTTTTAATGAGGTTTCTTAAGTTTGTTTTTGAATATTAAGAGTTCACTATATATTTTGTATATTAATCCATTATCAGATATACAACTTTCAAATATTTTCCCCATTCTGTGGATTGTCCTTTTACTTTGTAGCTATTATTGTTTAATGCGCTTTTTTAAAAAAATTTCGTGGAATCCAATTTGTAATTAACGATTACAGAGGTGCAGTTGTAACGATTGTACAAATTTACAATTTAACTCATGTATTTGCCTTTTGTGTGTTGAACAGATTTGACATTGTCATTAGAATCTCAGATTGTGTGAGGTAGATGTTTGAAAAAACTTTAGGAGGTAACTCTCCTGGAGCTCACATCTGTCTTCCCTGAGCTTTAAGCCAAGGATGGCTTGATGTCAAGAGGTTTCACAGGTTGGGATGTGGAGGGACGGCATCTGCACCACAACAAAGTTCTGAGTGCTCAAGATGTATATTCATCCCAATGAGCTGTGAACCCACGTGGAAGAACAAAATATCTGCTTTTGGATTTCAAAACAAAATATCCACAGAGGGAAGTATAATAGGTTACCAAAACACCATTTTAAATTTTCATTTCTTGGGAGTATAAAATAAAATATTATAGTACATTTGGGAAGTAAAAAAAAAAAATCATTTAAGACTCATTACATGCAAATAACTTCTGTCAAGTTCTAGAATCTTCCTTCCCAGTGATGGTACATCTTTTTCTTATTCATTTCCTTATTTGTATTCTTTTTTCTTCATATATTATGAGAATGCTTTCCTGCTGGGTATTGATACAAAGAAGAAATTTCTGGAGGTGATTTTGCCCCCATGGGGACACTTGGCAATGACCAGAGTCACTTTTAGTTGCCAAAGGTACTACTGGCATCTAGTGACTGGAGACCAAAGTGCTTGCTAAGTTCTATAATGCCCAGGATATGTGCACACACATAAAGACTTTTGGTACAAAATGGTACTAGTGCCAAAGTTGAGACATTATGCTCTGCATCTGTGTCACTTAGTTGGCTTCCTAAAACTCAGGGTGCCAGACCCCATCCCTAGAATTTTTGTTTCAGTAGATCTAGGGGATTAGAGAATCAATCCAACAAGTTCTCACATGATCCCACCCTTCCAGGAATAAGGAAAATTCATACCCTTTCAGTTTTTTCTCCAGCTCCTAACTCACTCTCCCCAAAGAAGGGAGGATGGAATTGCCCAGAGAGTAAATGTGGCATTCAAATGTGTACATTTCTCCACTGGACAGAGGCAAAACATTCAAATCCATCTTGTCTCTCCCAGCTGGTAGGGCTCCCTGGAGTAAGGGACAGACTATTGAAAATCAATGCAAAGTGATTTTCTTCTCCATAGGAGCATCCCTTCCTCTAGTGTACATTTCTGCCATCTACCTCCACCTGGATGTGATGAGGCAGAAAACCACCTGACTCCAACCCTGCATCAGGTTCCTATCAGCCCAGCTCAATCCACTCTGAACTCTCGTTCTTACCTGTAGAATTCGAATGTTAGCTGAATTCTTGTAGTTTCAGGGAGAAAGAGGCATTTTTGGCTTATGATCACTGCAAGCTTCAATCACAAGGAATTTCCATCTGAAATTTAAAATTAGACAAACCCTTGTAACTGGCTAGTGAGGGACCAATGTCACATGTGGAACATCAAAAGCTTCTGTCCTGTGCAAGGAAGGAAAGTCGTTACAGGGATGGCAGTGGAGAAGAGATTGGGAGTTTTTCTTACCTTTTGGGTCCCGGCAACCGGTTGTGGTCAGCAGTCATAGGTTCCCAGTTGTGCAGACCCCAACTATTTTTAAAAGGCACAAACATGAGTCAACCCAAGACACGCAGCTTCTACTGCTGACTATGACCTACGCCTGTGGGTGAGACAGAAATTAGATAAAAAGCTTGCCTCAAAACAGACCACAGGCTTTTGGCCATTGATGTGGGAACTATTTTTGCTCTGTAAAATGTTTTTCAGCCAGGACTTCAGGTGGGGACTTTAAACAGCAACAGGCTCCTTTTCAGGAGGACGGCATATTCAGGGAATGGGGTTCTCGCCTTTCATTTGATGATGTCCACTCTGCATGCAGGCTCCTACAAGCCCTTCATCATCTCTGAAACCACTTCTCTGTTGGGCCAGGGAGGAAGCAGGACACTAACCACCCTGGTCCTTGAGATTTGTCCTCAGACATTTAAAGTCACACTGCACAACAGGGGCTCAGTGGGTTGGAGTGTTTTTTAAAAATAAACAAGTTATAAGTCTGATGCCTGTCTTTGGATTTCAAGGACTCAGACAGTGAGCTCAGCCACAGAGGATTAATAAATGTGAGCAAGGAACTGATAACGATAAAGGGCTGGTCATATGATTACACAGGAATATGCTTTTTCTAGGACAGGGCTGTTCACCCAGCCAAAAGCTAAAAGCACTCTCTGAAGAGGGTGTAACTCATACATTTTCTCTGAGAATCCTGCTTCATCAGGAAGTCAATGAGGTTGGGTTAGAATTTAAAACTAGATTTTGTCAGAAGAGACAGTTATAAACTATTAGTCACTTTTCCATTATTGAGACAAAATACTTAATAAAATCAAATTAAAAGAAGAAATATTTATTTTGGATCATGGCTTTCAAAGTTTCAGTTTATGGTTGGTCCAGCCCATTAGGGGCCTGTGACAAGGTAATACCATGCAGGTAGGAGATAAAGCAGAGGAAGTTACTCATCTCATGACAGCCAAGAAGAACTGTGTCGGGGGAGAGGGCAGGGCTTCAATATTCAGACCCTGGAGAATAGCCAAGGTCAAGGGTATGCCCCCAATAATTTTTTCCCCCTAGGCCTAAACTCCTAAAAGTTTACCACTTCCCAATAACACCACAGACTGGTGATCATACCTTTAACACATAGACTTTTTGGGAGTCATTTAAAATTCAAGCCATATTATAGGCAAAAGGAGACATTCCAGTTATGCTGGAGGAAAGACAAAAGGTCCCTTTCAAGGTCGGCCCCAGACATTTAGAAAATGGGCACCTCAACCCACCCTCAGTGAACTCATTCTCTTTCAAGAACAAGAGAGGGACAAGATTTGATTGTTCTGACTTCCACAGCCTTATTGCTATCCTCAGAAATCCAAGTAGAGAAGCCTGGTGGCATCTCCATCTCAAGAATATGAAAACAGAGGAAGACTGATTGATTTGGACAGTGATGTATGTGGTAAACCCAGAGATTACAGGTTTCCTGTTTCTTACTTTAGAGAATCTGTGATATGAGATTTACAAATAAAATAAATATCTAATCTTAAAAGCAAAAGGAGATTTTACAGGAAGTGATACCAGAGATGGGAACTTCTGACCCAGTGACAATAGAAATGAAACATGAGCAAGAAATGTGAACACACAGGCAAAGTCTTAACAGGGGATTTATCTCAAGGAGAGGGGAGAGAGCACTGAAGAGAAATAAGATGGCTCTCCAAATACAGGAAGCGACACACTTTTTATCCAGTTGCTGGGATGGGCTGGGCTCTGGTTGATCATTAGCTTAGTTCTGGTTCTGTCACGTGGCTCTGGAGAAGTCCTTATCATTTGAAGGGGCAATCTTGTCCCCATGAGATAATTGCTTCTACTTAGAGGGACAGTGTCAGTTCCTGTCATGGGGTAATTTCTCCCAATTACTGGGATGATCTCATCACAGGGTGATCTATCTGCAAGGGATTCTGGAAGACTGAAGGTTTCAGGCAGTGACTACAGACTTCTAGGCACTGCTCCAGGGGCTCTGGAACAGAATATCATAAAAGATGGCAGTTGAATGTCTCTGCAGATCCTGAATATCTTAGCTCCTCTTATCTTGGTATACTTGAAGGAGATAGGTTAAATAAATTTGAGGATAAGAACCTAAGCCTCACATTGTCAATTTTTATGTAGACATTTTTAAGAGATTAGCACGCTTATATGGAGGGATGAGCAGGGACCTTACCTAAAGTTTAAAGTAATAAGGGAGACAGATAAAATCACGACAGAGATGTCAATTTTTATCCTGCTTTTCGCATCTGCAAGCAAGCCCAAGTGAAGAAAGAGTAAGTGTTTTTTAGCAAAGGCAGTGTCTCCAAACCCTGTTATAGTTAGGACTGGTCCAGTTTTTGTAGTATTTTTTAGGAGTAATAGGCCTCAGGAGGCCTTTGTCCCTGTAGTAGTCCCTGGTTATCTCAGGGACAACAAACAAACAAAAAAAAGCCCTATATGAGGAAGGGACCAATTTAAAGAGCAGAAAAGCACTGTTGAACAGTTGGCAAGGAGCTGGGCTGTGGCTCAGTGGTAGAGCGCTTGCCAGGCACATGTGAGGCACTGGGTTCGATCCTCAGCACCACATACAAATAAATAAAATAAAGATCCTGTGTCCATCTACAACTAAAACTGTTTTAAATTTGTTTTAAAAAATCAGCAAGGCCTGCCTGAGGGAATAGAAGGAATGGACAGAAGGCAATATAGTGTTGAGTTCATATCCTTCTGTAGACTTCAAGGCTGCCAAGCCAAGAAAAGAGGCAAAGAAAATAGTTTAAGTGACTCAAATGGAGGACAATATCTTCTTTCAACTACCATAAAGGAGCAACTGCTATCAGGTAACTTTAACAAGGTTGCCAATTTTACAGGGTGAGGAGGGGAGGCCAGAGGACTTTGACTTGGAGATAGGAGCTGAGTCGGTGTGGGAAGCAGGCAGATGAGGTCATCCTGGAGAAGACCTCACTGTCAGGACCCTATAGTGACCTTGCCCATTTCCACACCTTTACCCCACACTAAGTCCTTTAGAATGGGACCATTATTCAGGAAGACAGGAGGAGAGAAATTAAGATGATGCTGGATCTGGGAGTCAAGTGTTTAAGTGAAAGATTAGACTCAGTCTTTGATAACTAAGGGTCCCTAGAGATCTGGAGGATCCTCCCTCATTGAGGAGGGGCATGTGACAGGGCCTGGATGACCTCTCTGGTGGGAAGACAAACCTTTTTCACCTTTTTTATTTTTTCAAATTGAAAACAATTCTTTATTTTTAACAGTTCTGGAAGGACTAGAAGTTCCTTCATTCTTCCTTAACCCCCACTATGGATCAGCATCCACTTATCAGAGAAAACATTTGGCCTTTGTTATTTTGGGTTTGGCTTATTTCATTAGCATGATATTCTCTAACTCCATCCATTTACCAGCAAATGCCAGAATTTCATTCTTCTTTAAAGCTGAGTAATATTCCATCATGTGTATGTGTGTGTGCGTGCGAGTGTGTGTGTGTGTGTGTGTGTGTGTATAAAATATATACCACATTTTCTTTATCCATTCATCTGTTGAAGGGCATCTAGGTTGGTGCCATAGTTTAGCTATTGTGAATTGAGCTGCTGTAAACATTGATATGGCGGTGTCACTGGTGTATGCTGATTTTAAGTCCTATGGGTATAAAATGAGGAGTGGGATAGCTGGGTTAATGGTGGTTCCATTCCAAGTGTTCTTAGTTATCTCCATACTGCTTTTTATTGTGGTTGCACCAGTTTGCATTCCCACCAGCAATGTATGAGTGTACCTTTTCCCCACATCCTCACCAACACTTATTATTGCGTGTATTCTTGATAATTGCCATTCTGACTAGAGTGAGATGAAATCTGAAAGTAGTTTTGATTTGCATTTCTCTAATTGCTAGAGATGATGAACATTTTTTCATATGTGTATTAATTTGTAGTGACACCAATCAGAGAGTAGGAGCCCCAATATGGGAAGGAGTGGGAAAAAACTGTGGAGTGGGGCTCCCAGGAACCAGGCCTATAATCATGGCCCCCTCAGTGCTTGAGGTACCTGAACCAAAAGTTACAGAAACCTTGGTCTTTGTCCCTGATGCCAATCCAATAAGAAGAACACGATTTTGAGAAAAAAGAAACAGAAGTTTTATTGCTTTGCTAAAGAAGGTAAAGCATGGGAAACTTCCATCCTGGAGGCTGATTCTGCCCATCAGGAAGAACAGAGGATTTTTTTAAAAAGTTACTCAAAGGCTATATTCCATTTGTTCCCTGTAGGGAGATTGCAATTGACTTGTTAATTTGGGAGAGGGAGAAAAGGGGAAAATATGTCCATTTTAAGATAAGCCTTGGTGGCAAAGCAGCAAGGACTAGATTAAGCATGAAGTGGACCACTGTTTTATTTCCCCATTGTCAGTTTCTACATTTTATTTCTACGGAAAAATGGGTAACAACATCTCCAAGATGCTTCCTGCTAAAAGAAGGCCAAGTTGGGGTGAAGTTACCTGAAGTCCTTGTTTTTTATCAGGTGGGACATGGAGAGTTAAGGGTATTTAGCTCAGGGAAGTCCAGAGGTCTCTGGTGGACATTGGCAGGTGACTGGGCAAGGCACATATAGGGCAGGGATCATGCTAGGATAACAATAAACAAGACAGCAAAGCACTCCCCTTTTATAAACAACTAGCACAAAAGCAATTAGTATTTCAGACAGCCTCTGAAACTCAGGACAAACTTGTGACACCAGAGTCCTTTGATATACTTTCTCCCACATAAGAACCCCTCTTTTATAGCCTCAAGTTTTACTTATTTGGTAAGACTGACACAGGTACACATACTCTGTTACGATTTTTTTAAATTATCTTTTCCTTTAAATGTCCATGTATGACTGTGCTTTTGTCATTATCTCCTGCCAGGTACTTAAGATCAAGTTGGTCAAAATTGACCTTGTTCTTATCTACTCTTAAGAGTCAGCTGAGAATCCTCAGGTATTACTCTTGGGAACATGTGAAAAGCCTCTTGTCTTCTTTATCTTTCCTCCAACAGTTGTGCCATCTGCCAGGAATGGTAAAGGTCTTGATTACCACATGTGGCTCCCCTTGAAAGCATCAGGGACATTTCCCTCTTTGATGACTCTCCTCTTTGCAGAATGTGCACTGGTTGGCTTTCTGTTCTCTAGGGTTCTCTCATCTCCCTGATTGGGTGATTCAACTGAGTTGCAGGGTCCTTTGGGGGGACCACTGTCCCCTGGGACCTGGGTGATCTTCGACAGCAAGGGCCAAATGTTGGCTGCTTTTTCCTTGACATTTTACTTCCTTGACTTTTTTAGTCTCCAAGTTTTTGATTTTAAACAGCAGGCCAGGTTCACCAGTCTTAAAGTTGGAGTACTGCATTTTTAACTTCAATGTCTATAATGTTATAGTTACCCCTTCCATTTAATTGGAGTCACTATTAGTCCTGAAAGTCACCATTATGTCCTAACTTTCCAACAGATGATGGTTATTTTCTCAAACTAACTCAGGTTCCTCTATCAGAAGCAGCACTTCAGCAAAACACTAACAGCCAAGAGTTATAAAGTTTAAAAGGAAAATACAAATGAAGTTAACAAGAGCAAAAACATTCAGCTTGTATCATAGCTATGAAACAAGAAACATGATTTTTATAATCTTAAAACTTTACTTAGTTATATATTATACCCCCTGTTTATTTTGATATCACAGTAATCTTTACAACAAAAATCTGTCCTTTGAACATAACTCTAAATGAGCTTAAGTCTAACCTACTTTGGAGCCATCCTAATATGGAGTAAGGTGAGAGGCAGAACCTTATCTCAGGTAAGGCAGGGCTTTTGACAGATAACACAATGCAACATTACATCTGAAATATGAATCAAACAAAACCTAAGAGAGTTTCTAACCTTTTTTTTGTGGAAAAAGTGGCAAAATGCTTCCGAGTTCCACATTGTCAACCTTTAAACAAACCACACTCTCCTTATTATCTTCTAAAAATACATTTAAGTTTCCATCCCAGTGTAAAAAATAACACAAAATTCTGCATATATCCTACTGATAACAGGTTACCTTTATCCAGTTACAGAACATTAAATAACATAAATAAATCCCCAATTAAATTTGCTATTTTTATACAAGTCTAAAAGAGATTACCATTACAGACAACTTTAGTTTCAAGAACACCAGCTTGGTAAAGTGCTCTTCTAAGCTCTCAGATGTATTTCTAGTCACATATATTCAGGGTTTCTGTCAAAGCTGACTCAATTTGTGTTTTAAAAATTTGCTAAGAAGAGAATGGATCCCCATTAATACCCCTTTCTTAAAGTGTGTGTGTGTGTGTGTGTGTGTGTGTGTGTGTGTGTGTGTGTGTTTTCCTCCCTGGGACAAGTTATTTCCTCCTCAAACAAAATCTTGGTTAAGATAACATTGATCACCTTTCCCAGGGTTCCTTTGGCCCAAATGGCCTTAATCACTTTTAGTAGACTTCCAGCATAGCAGGCTTATTTTCTTTCCCTGGGAGACACTTGCAAATGAAGTAATTGCCTTTTGGGTGAGAATTTTTTCTGTACATTTAATTTACATAACAAATGTTATCCCAGGAGAAGGACTGGACAATCTGGCATATACAAAAATCTGTGCCTTAATCTTTTTCTCCCCAGGTTGCATTCAAGGAATTGTAGCATGGAATAGTGTTGAGTCTGACCAATCTCCCTTATCATTATCATAATGCCATCAACTTTAAGGGATGGCACTTGTACCCCACCGTCAATTGTACCCAGAGGCTCCTTTTGGGCCTTTTTCTTACACAAGGTATATTGGTATTCAATGGAGGAGGCCCTTTTCATCCATTTTTTAGGCTTCCTGGAAGATCCCTTTTCAGAGGCTGCCAAGAAAACATAGGTTGGCTTTTGTTTCTGTTCCTCCCAGGCATTAGAGTCCTCTGGCCAAACGATTCATCCTGTCAGATCTTAAAAAGGGAGACCATTTTTATCCCCAGGTCATAATATAACAGTGCTAGAATCCGTTGCCTGTCCTTTGCAACTGTCAGCTTTCACCCCCTAAATAAGATAGGATAGTTAATCAACAGGCAATTGGGGTAATGGATTCCAGTTAAGGTTTTTTTTTTTTTTTTTTTAATGTAAAGGTCACTGATGAGAAGTTAAATATTCCAGTCACCTTTTTTGTCCCAGAGTGGTGGGAAAATGAAAATGGGGGTGGACCCAAATGGAGATTACAAAAAAGTGTATATTCTTCAGACTCAAGGACTAAAAGGTCATGATCAATTAGAAAGTCCCGGGCCAGAGATCCAAGATGGCGGCCTAGAGGGAGACTGCACCCCCGGTCGCTCCAGAACCCAGGAGCTCAGAGGGGGAGGCATAGAGAGACTCGGACTGAAATAGAGCCACGGGTGAGTCTGCCCACTGGGTAAAGCTCAGCCCGGGTGGCAGGCCCAGATAGAGGTGGCTTAGCGGAGCCGGGCAGGGCAGCTAGAGTCATCCACAGGCAGCCCTGCGCACTCCGGCGGTGGGCCCCGCCCACACAGCCAGCTTCTCCAGGTTCTCGGAATGGAACTGGCCCGCTAGTGAGAGCCTTTCTGACCAGAGCAGGCTCCGAGTCCCAGAGCCGCTGCAGCGCAGTGTACTCCTGCAAAGAACCAGCGGAGAGCCTCGATCTGCAAGCAGCCTCAGGGATCAGGGCAGGGCAGCCGGAGACCGCTTCAGGCGGCTCTGCCCACTCCGGCTGCGGGCTCTCTTCACGGGGAGATCCAAGATGGTGGCCTAGAGGGAGACTGCACCCCCATTCGCTCCAGAACCCAGGAGCTAAGAGGGGGAGGCATTGAGAGACTCGGACTGAAGTGGAGCCACGGGTGAGTCTGCCCACTGGGTAAAGCTCGGCCCGGGTGGCAGGCCCAGATAGAGGTGGCTTAGCGGAGCCGGGCAGGGCAGCTAGAGTCATCCACAGGCAGCCCTGCGCACTCCGGCGGTGGGCCCCGCCCACACAGCCAGCTTCTCCAGGTTCTCCGAACGGAACTGGCCCACTAGTGAGAGCCTTTCTGACCAGAGCAGGCTCCGAGTCCCGGAGTCGCTGCAGCGCAGTGTACTCCTGCAAGGAACCAGCGGAGAGCCTCGATCTGCAAGCAGCCTCAGGGATCAGGGCAGGGCAGCCGGAGACCTCTTCAGGCGGCTCTGCCCACTCCGGCTGCGGGCTCTCTTCACGGGGAGATCCAAGATGGCGGCCTAGAGGGAGACTGCACCCCCGGTCGCTCCAGAACCCAGGAGCTAAGAGGGGGAGGCATAGAGAGACTCGGACTGAAATAGAGCCATGGGTGAGTCTGCCCACTGGGTAAAGCTCAGCCCGGGTGGCAGGCCCAGATAGAGGTGGCTTAGCGGAGCCGGGCAGGGCAGCTAGAGTCTTCCCAAGGTAGTCTTCCACACTCCGGCAGTGGGCTCTTCCCACACGGCCAGCTGCACGGTGCAGGCCCACAGTGAGAGCATTTCCGCACAGAGCCAGTTCCAAAACATGGAACCAGTAGGGGGCTAGGGGCAGTTTTCTTCGAATGAGCTGCTTTATCAGATTCCTCCAAGACATCAGGCTACTGAAGGCTGGGAGGTGATACACTGGAAATCTACTGGGACACTATAAGCCAATAGTGGAAAACTGCAATATCTCAGGGTCCCACTGACAACTGACCATTATGAGAAAACAAGGGAAGAAAATGTCCCAAACAAACCTAGATACTACATCAATAAAACCCAATGACAGCACAGCAGAAGAAATGTCAGAAAGGGAGTTCAGAATGTACGTAATTAAAAAGATCAGGGAAGCTAATGAGGAGATGAAAGAGCAAATGCAGGCATTGAAGGAGGAGATGAAAGAGCAAATGCAGGCATTAAATGATCGCACCAATCAACAGTTAAAAGACCAAATACGGGAAGCAAGAGATCATTTCAATAAAGAGTTAGAGATACTGAAAAAAAACCAAACTGAAATCCTTGAAATGAAGGAAACAATAAACCAAGTTAAAAACTCCATAGAAAGCATAAACAATAGGATAGAACACCTGGAAGACAGAACCTCAGACATTGAAGACAAAATATTTAACCTTGAAAACAAAGTTGAACAAACAGAGAAGATGGTAAGAAATCATGAACAGAATCTCCAAGAACTATGGGATATCATGAAAAGGCCAAATTTGAGAATTATTGGGATTGAGGAAGGCTTAGAGAAACAAACCAAAGGAATGAACAATCTATTCAATGAAATAATAACAGAAAATTTCCCAAATCTGAAGAATGAATTGGAAAACCAAGTACAAGAGGCTTATAGAACTCCAAACATACAAAATTACAACAGACCCACACCAAGGCACATTATTATGAAAATACCTAACATACAAAATAAAGACAGAATTTTAAAGGCCGCGAGAGAAAAGAACCAAATTACATTCAGGGGGAAACCAATAAGAATATCAGCAGATTTTTCAATCCAGACCCTAAAAGCTAGAAGGGCCTGGAACAACATATACCAAGCCCTGAAAGAAAATGGATGCCAACCAAGAATCTTATACCCAGCAAAACTTACCTTCAAATTTGACGATGAAATAAGATCCTTCCATGATAAACAAAAGCTAAAGGAATTTACAAAAAGAAAGCCAGCATTACAGAACATTCTCAGCAAAATATTCCATGAGGAAGAGATGAAAAACAACGATGCAAATCAGCAACAGAAGGCGCTAGCCTAAAGGAATAGCCAAATAAAGGAGAAACCAAATCATGTCAAAAACAAATATGAGTCAATTGACTGGAAATACAAATCATATCACAATAATAACCCTGAATGTTAATGGCCTGAATTCATCAATCAAAAGACACAGACTGGCAGATTGGATTAAAAAGAAAAATCCAACAATATGCTGCCTGCAAGAGACTCACCTCATAGAAAGAGACACCCATAGACTAAAGGTGAAAGGATGGGGACAAACATACCATGCACACGGACACAGCAAAAAAGCTGGAGTATCCATCCTCATCTCAGATAATGTGGACTTCAAACCAAAACTAGTCAGAAGGGATAAAGAAGGACATTACATGCTGCTTAAGGGAAGCATAAATCAGCAAGACATAACAATCATAAATATCTATGCCCCGAACATTGGCTCATCCACGTACGTCAAACAAATCCTTCTCAATTCCAGAAATCAAATAGACCACAACACAATCATACTAGGCGATTTTAACACACCTCTCTCACCACTGGATAGATCGTCCAAACAAAAATTGAATAAAGAAACTATAGATCTCAACAACACAATCAGCAATTTAGACTTAACGGACATATATAGAATATACCATCCAACAAAGAACGAATACACTTTCTTCTCAGCAGCACATGGATCCTTCTCTAAAATAGACCATATTTTATGCCACAAAGCTACTGTTAGTAAATACAAGAAAATAGAGATACTACCTTGTACTCTATCAGATCATAATGGATTGAAATTAGAAATAAATGACAGAATAAAAAACAGAAACTTCTCCAATACCTGGAGACTAAATAATACACTATTATATGATGAATGGATAACAGAAGACATCAGGATGGAAATAAAAAAATTCTTAGAAGTAAACGAGAACAAAGACACATCATATCAAAATCTCTGGGACACTATGAAAGCAGTACTTAGAGGAAGATTTATTTCATGGGGTGCATTCAAAAAAAGAAGTAGAAATCAACAAATAAACGACTTAACACTACAGCTCAAAGCACTAGAAAAAGAAGAGCAGACCAATACCAAAAGTAGTAGAAGACAGGAAATAGTTAAAATCAGAGCCGAAATCAACGAAATCGAAACAAAAGAAATAATCGGAAAAATTAACAAAATAAATAGTTGGTTCTTTGAAAAAATAAATAAAATTGATAAACCCTTAGCCACACTAACAAAGAGAAAGAGGGAGAAAAATCAAATTACTAAAATTCGGAATGAACAAGGAAACATCACAACAGACACGACTGAAATACAAAACATAATTAGAAGCTATTTCGAAAATCTATACTCCAACAAAACAGAAAACCTCAAAGACATCAACAAATTTCTAGAGACATATGAACTACCTAAACTGAACGAGGAGGACATACACAACTTAAATAAACCAATTTCAAGCAATGAAATAGAAGAGGTCATCAAAAGCCTACCAATAAAGAAAAGTCCAGGACCAGATGGGTTCTCAGCCAAGTTCTACAAAACCTTTAAAGAAGAGCTCATTCCAATACTCCTCAAACTATTCCATGAAATAGAAGAGGAGGGAACCCTACCAAACTCGTTCTATGAAGCCAATATCACCCTGATACCTAAACCAGACAGAGACACATCGAGGAAAGAAAATTTCAGACCAATATCCTTAATGAACATCGATGCAAAAATTCTCAACAAAATTTTAGCAAATCGCATACCAATATATATTAGAAAGATAGTGCACCACGATCAAGTGGGTTTTATCCCAGTGATGCAAGGTTGGTTCAACATTCGGAAATCAATAAATGTCATTCACCATATCAACAGACTTAAAGTTAAGAATCACATGATTATTTCAATAGATGCAGAAAAAGCATTTGATAAAATACAGCATCCCTTCATGCTCAAAACACTAGAAAAAATTGGGGTAGTGGGAACATTCCTAAACATTATAAAGGCAATCTACGCTAAGCCCATAGCTAATATCATTCTAAATGGTGAAAAACTGAAAGCGTTCCCCCTAAAAACTGGAACAAGGCAGGGATGCCCTCTTTCACCGCTTCTATTCAACATCGTCCTTGACACTCTAGCCAGAGCAATCAGACAAACCAAAGAAATTAAAGGGATACGAATAGGAAAAGAAGAACTCAAACTATCCCTGTTCGCTGATGACATGATTATATATTTAGAGGAACCTGGAAATTCCACCAGAAAACTTTTAGAACTCATAAGTGAATTCAGTAAAGTAGCAGGTTACAAGATCAATGCTCATAAATCCAATGCATTTTTATACATAAGTGATGAATCTTCAGAAAGAGAAATTAGGAAAACTACCCCATTCACAATAGCATCGAAAAAAATAAAATACTTGGGAATCAATCTCACAAAAGAGGTGAAAGACCTCTACAATGAGAACTACAGAACACTAAAGAAAGAAATTCAAGAAAACCTTAGAAGATGGAAAGATCTCCCATGTTCCTGGATAGGCAGAATTAATATCGTCAAAATGGCTATACTACCTAAAGTGCTATACAGATTCAATGCAATTCCAATTAAAATCCCAATGATGTACCTTGCAGAAATAGAGCAAGCAATTATGAAATTCATCTGGAAGAATAAAAAACCTAGAATAGCTAAAGCAATCCTAAGTAGCAAGAACAAAGCAGGGGGTATTGCAATACCAGATCTTCAACTCTACTACAAAGCAATAGTAACAAAAACGGCATGGTATTGGTACCAAAATAGACAGGTAGATCAATGGTACAGAATAGAGGACATGGACACAAACCCAAATAAATACAATTTTCTCATACTAGACAAAGGGTCCAAAAATATGCAATGGAGAAAAGATAGCCTCTTCAACAAATGGTGCTGGGAAAACTGGAAAACCATATGCAACAGAATGAAATTAAACCCCTATCTCTCACCCTACACAAAACTCAACTCAAAATGGATCAAGGACCTCGCAATCAGACCAGAGATCCTGCATCTTATAGAAGAAAAAGTAGGTCCAAATCTTCAACTTGTTGGCTTAGGATCAGACTTCCTTAACAGGACTCCCATAGCACAAGAAATAAAAGCAAGAATCAACAAGTGGGATAGATTCAAACTTAAAAGCTTTCTCTCAGCAAAGGAAACTATCAGCAATGTGAAGAGAGAGCCTAAAGAGTGGGAGAATATTTTTGCCAACCATACCTCAGATAGAGTGCTAATTTCCAGAATCTATAAAGAACTCAAAAAACTCTACACCAAGAATACAAATAATCCAATCAACAAATGGGCTAAGGAAATGAACAGACACTTCACAGAAGAAGATGTACAAGTAATCACCAGATATATGAAAAAATGTTCAACATCCCTAGTAATAAGGGAAATGCAAATCAAAACTACCCTAAGATTTCATCTCACCCCAATTAGAATGGCGATTATCAAGAATACAAGCAACAATAGGTGTTGGCGAGGATGTGGTGAAAAAGGAACACTCATACATTGCTAGTGGGGTTGCAAATTAGTGCAGCCACTCTGGAAAGCAGTGTGGAGATTCCTCAGAAAGCTTGGAATGGAAACACCATTTGACCCAGCTATCCCACTCCTTGGCCTATACCCAAAGGACTTAAAATCAGCATACTACAGAGATACAGCCACATCAATGTTCATTGCAGCTCAATTCACCATAGCCAGATTGTGGAACCAACCTAGATGCCCTTCAGTTGATGAATGGATAAAGAAACTGTGGCATATTTATACAATGGAATATTACTCCGCAATGAAGAATGATAAAATTATGGCATTTGTAGGCAAATGGTCGAAATTGGAGAATATCATGCTAAGTGAGATAAGCCAATCTCAAAAAACTAAAGGACGAATGATCTCGCTGATAAGCGGATGAGGACATATAATGGGGGGTGGGACGGGCTAGCATTAGGTTTAGGGTTAGGTTTAGAGTTAGGCTAAGGAGAGCGGTAAGAATGAAGGAAAGAAGGACTGTGTAGAGGGAAAAGAGGGGTGGGAGGGGTGGGAGGGGTGGGGGGGAGGGGAAAAATAAAATAAACATCATTACCCTATGTAAATGTAAAAAAAAAAAAAAAAAAAAAAAAAGAAAGTCCCGGACCAACCCAACAGCCATTGCAGCCTCCCAGTGCCTGTACAGCACATATTCCAACCATTAGCCCCAACGCTTTTTTCCTATCTGTTCAGCACGGTCTCTGATTAGTGCCTTTATCCAGAAACCATATGTCCCCAGACTAGGACCCAACTGGGAAAATGCCCCTCCAGGTTCCCCCTGGCATCACAGGAGCTCCGTCTTCTCTCATTCAAACAAATCTTACTCCTTTTGTTTTCGTCCTCTGGTACCATCTGTGGACTTCATTCTTTGAACCTATGACACAGGAACCAAGAAAGAAATCAGTGAGGCCTGCAGCCCACCCAGACCCCAACCACCAGCAGAAGTGGTGAACTAAACCCTGCTCTCAAACTCTGGTCTTATTCCCATGGGCAAAAAGGGGCTGGAAGGCAGAGCAGAGCCCGGGGTCTCTTTGCCCATTTCTCTATAGCCCAGTCAGTTTTCCTGGGTTGTTTGTTTTGTTTTTGTTTTGTTTGTTTTTCCCAGTCCAGGACTGGTGTTCCTGACCCTCAGTGAAATGATCTGTGGCTGCCTGGGGTCAGGCTTAGAAGCAATACTGCAACAGCCAGCACTGGGTTGCAAGGATTTAACTCACATTTTTAACCCTTTCTTCCGGTGTCCCGCTATCCTTGCACATCAAAGGCAGTGACTTTTGCACCTTCAACTTGGTTTGTGACTGATCAGACTCTTTATCACGCAACTGCACAAATGCTTGTACATACAGAATTTCTTTTACTTACTTTACCTCAGACAAACCAACTCCAACTGCAATAGTGTACAATAATGCAGAAAAACATTCTAAGGCAAGACCTCATCTTTTCTTAGGCGTATACCTATAGGTGGCACTTTCAAACAAGATCTTTTCCAAGAGACTACCTAGAGGATCAATGTAGTGTTGACGCTGTTTTAAAGGGCCAGTAACACATTCAAACAAAAACAGGAGACAGACAACCAAAGGGAATTCAAAAAGCCATGACCAAGAGATGGGAACCTTTACAACAGATAGACCAGATAGGGGAAACATCCCCTAAGTTTTCTTTGGGGATGACTTCTACACTAGTAGTACCACAAATGCCCCCATGAAGAGGGACCAGATATTCCTACAAAGGGGAACCAAAAATTATGGTATTTGCAGGCAAATGGTTGCAGTTGGAGAATATCATGCTAAGTGAGATAAGCCAATCTCAAAAAACCAAAGGAAGAATGATCTCACTGATAAGTGGATGATGACACATATAGGGGGTGGGAAGGGGGCAAGAGTGGAGGAAGGAGGGGCTCTATAGAGGGATAAGAGGGGTGGGAAGGATGGGGGGGAGAAAAAATAACAGAATGAATCAAAAACTATTACCCTTGGTAAATGTATGATTACACAAATGGTATGCCTCTACTTCATGTACAAACAGAGAAACAAGATGTATCCCATTTGTTTACAATAAAAATGAATTAAAAAGGGGGGGGGGAGGACCAGATGTGTAAAATCAAGGGTCTTGGTGTGCACACTGAGGGACTTACCAAATGGCCAAGGTGTCATAGCTTTACTGAGTTCAGTTTCCTTTTACTCAAAGTAAACCAAGATGGAGTAATCCATACAGTTCAGTGAGAGAAGGCAGGAGTTCCCCAAAGCAAAAGAGCTTCAGCAACTGCTGGGACAGTCCCTCAATGCCTCCCTTTACCCACAGGAATAGCTCTTCTGGTTTGACCCAAGAAAAACTCACCTGTCTCCTAACTCTGCAGCAGTTGGCTCTCAAAACTTCGGCAGCCACCTTGCATCTTCAGCATGGACGTGGGGCTGCTTGGAGTGCCAGGCCTGCTCAAGACAACCAGAGCAGGGGCTGCTCTCGAGTCCCATCTGAGGTGCCATTTGTTACTGAAAGCTCAGTTCTTGTCCCCAGTGCTAATCTGCTAATCTAACGAAAAGAATACAGTTTTTAGAAAAAGGAAAAAGAAGTTTTGTGTGTATGTGTGTTTTTTGTTGTTGTTGTTTGTTTTTTGTTTTTTGTTTTTTTTTTTTTGCTTTGCTAGCAAAGGAGAAACACAGGAATTCCTGTCCCAGAAGCTGCAATTCTGCCTGTCAGGGAGAACAGAGGGTGTTTACAGAAACTATTCAAAGGCTATATTCCAGGTGCTCCCTGTCGGGGGATTGTGATTCACTTGTTATTTTGGAAGAGGGAGAAGATGAAAGAGCATGTCATTTTAAGATGAGCCTCAGTGGCAGAGCAGCAAAGGCTATATTCAAAGGATGAAGTGGACCACTGTTACACAGCCAGGGAGGACAACCCAGGGAACTGGCAGAGGAAGCCCACCAGAGAGGGAACAGTGACCATGAGGCCCAAGTGTTGGTCAAAAAGGCTACTTGAGATTAAATTCATTGATGAAGGATAGTCTGGGATTATGACCTCTTCAAAGTATGGCCCTGTGATGACAGAAGTAAAACATTTGAAAATTATTATATTTCAATAAGGGAGAAAAGTGAATCTGGAGTGTTGTATTGGAAATCTCCCTGGACATTAATGGAACATGGCAGAAGACAGATGAATGAGTCCAGGCATGTGACCTTAAAGGATGCCAGAATCCGGGGAACTGGAAAAAGGGGTCTTTGCTTAAGCATGGAAGAGAGTCCTATAAATATTAGGGGGAAGCCAGGAGGACATTTCTGTTGCCACCAGGCCCTGAGCACATGGAGTGTGAGAATGGTCAAGCTTCTCAAGAGGACCATCAGGGAAGTGGGGTCTTCAAAGTGATATGATTTCCAAGAAGGCAGGCAGTGAAGAGCGCTTTCTGGGAGGAAGATGAAGACCACCAGGGGGCAATGTACAGTGAGAAGGTTTAAGTGGAGATGAATCCTGTGGGGGAAGTCTGAACACATACACAAACAAAGGAACAGAAAGGCTTAAAGAGGAAAGGAAATTGCATTTGGGGAATCCTGCAAAGATTTAGGGCTGAAGAGGGGATTATATATTATAGACAAGTACTGAGTTACACCTCTGAAACTGTTGGGGCCGGGATCAACCGTATCGGCTTAAAACTGTGGCACCCCTGCCTTGTCAGCTGGTTTAGGAAAAAGTGCTCGGGGTAGAGTTAAGTTTACTCAAAGATTTTTCTTTTAATAGTTTTTAGTTGTCAATGGATTTTTATTTTATTTATTTATTTATTTATTTATTTATTTATTTATTTATGATGCTGAGAATCATGCCCAGTTCCTAACTCACGCAAGGCAAACGCTCTACCACTGAGCTACAACCCGTCCTCAAAGTTTAAATAATAGGTTTTAGGTTGATAGAGTCACAATTTTACTTTTCAGTCTCGCAGCACTACCTCTAGTGCCGCTCCTTCCTGCAGTGATGCCGAAGCATGTTGCTGAGAAATGTAGCAGTTGAATAACAAGGAATATCATGAGGGATTTTCCTATGGGATGTAATCAGCAGAGTTCAAACTCTGCTTATGGAAGGAAATGACCATGCTAATTTTCCATGTCTTTATCATAGAGATGGAGTTGCCTTATGCACAGCATACAAATCCAACACCTTGATGAATTCCTTTTCTTTAATTTTCCATCACAGTGTACCTTTCAGAATTGCCTAACAGCAATACCAAGGTAAAAATGCTATAATGCCAATCACCCTTTATGGAACCTCACGATATTCCACCTCGGAGTTCAAACATTTAACCCCACAATAGTCCCAAGTGAGGTAGGTACAAGTCTCCCCAATTTACAGGTGAGAAAATTTTGTCCAATTGTCCTATATCATAGAGCTGACAAATGTCTGCTGACCTGAACCCCTATTGCTCCCCTCTGATGTTTTCTTATACATTTCAAAAATGCATTGGCAAGGAAACACTTCAGCTATAATTTAAAATAAGATGGGAAAAGTCCGTTTCATCTGAAATATAGTCAAAACCTTTGAATGGGTTTTGAAAGACACGAAATCTAGGGGACAAAGTTGATGTTTCCCATCTGTGAAGCCATCTTCTCAGTATTGAGCACACCTTCTCCCTCACCTCTGCAACTCATGTGAGCGCAGAACTATTCTTTTAGAGATCAGAAGTTGTTCCCCTCTGCCTCTTACAAGAAAAATTTCATACTCACTGAGAAAATGGTAACATTTTCTGCAGATCTGCATATTTGCAAACAATGTCTTTCCAAGTCATTACTGGTAAAAATGTCTCTGTTTCAGAGCAAAACAATAAAGCTATATGACATATTTAGGTAAGGCATTTCATTTAAGAGAGAAACAGTGACATTCAGATAGTCCTCATACAAGAGGCTCATTTCTAGACTATCCAAGATTGTGTTTTTCCTCCAGTGGTTTATGTGGCATAGAAAATCATTGAGGCAGAATAACTGCTACTGAGAAACATGTTTAGCATTCTTGCATGCATCCGTCTGACTGAACTACCATTGCTGGGACCTGCTTTCAGCTGTGAAATTTTGTCAAGCACATTTGAACCTCCCTGGTCCTTATTTTTTCTCGAATTCTGTCCTAATTTTCAAACTATGTCATTATTGATTTCACCTCTTATGGTTTTTTGACTGTCATTCACTATCACATCACCCACTCCGCACTCCTGCCTTCGGTTCGAACAGCAGACTTCAATCATTCTTAAATTGAAGAATGAGATCCTCCACACCTCAGGGGTTGTACATGATTGCAAGATTATCTTTCAACCTTGATTTTTTATTACAAATAATTTTATTGGGAGGAGTCATCTCCATGACCCCTACAGGAGCTAATACTCCCAGTGGCACATAGCTGAAACTCATTAAATAGGAAGTAATGGTGAGTAATAAATTCACAGTCAATAAAACAGATCTTCCCACCTCTAACTCAATGGAGTGAGGCCTGACTGAGGTGTGGCAGGCAAAGCTGGCAGAGAGCACCCTTTGCCTTGGGTCTGCTCACACCCATCCTGAGCCCCACGATATCAGCACATTGAATCCTCTCCAACAAGCAAACACCCCAGATCCAGTCATGTGTCAGTAAATGTGCAGTCTTTATCTTTTGTTCATCCCCTCTTCATTTCAGAAGAACCCATTCATCTTTCAATAAATGTCTAGGCAGTGAGTATCTAGTCTCTACCTGACAAGGTACCAACCTGGTGTTTAGAACAGGTGTTTCATTTCTCTAGACCTTGGCTTTTTGAGACATAGTATGAGATCAATACGATAAATTCTAGTGGTCCATCCATCTGACTCTTAATCAAAATAATCCTGATCAAATGTAAGGTTCTCCTGCCAATCCACATGAGTATTAAGGTCTGTAGGGTTGAGAGAACAGGTAAGTCCATGCTTTGGGCTTCTTGTTCCCCATCCCATCAACTGAGTACCTGGTGACAGCTGCACCAGAGTCACAGGTGGATGGGGCATATCCTCCATGCCTCCTATGCCTGGCATCTGTGTGACACTTTCCCAGTTCAATATGCACTGTAGGACACTGGGGATCACTGGCTCACCTCTTGTGCTAATTCTCTTTCACCTGCACCAATGAATAGTAAACAAGAGAAAATGGACTAGGGTTATTTGCTCGCACACTTGGAAAAAATGCTGAGGTAAACTCCAAGGAAACTGTAAAGGAGTCCTTTGACTCTGCAGCTGAAACTGGATTCATTTGTGGCCAATTCTATATTCCCTTCTCCCCTCTCTCTCCTTCCCTTTCCCCTCCTTCCCCTCCTTCCCGCCCTTCACACTCTCTCCCTGTCTCACCTTTCTGATTTTTCTCGCTTGACTTTATTCTGTAGAAAAACTCTTTCCATGGGATGTGTGAGAAAGCTGCTAACAGCCTCAATATCTCATTATTTGAGATCAGTAACCCTATCTAATCATTTTCAAAAATCTATATCCATTTATTTAACAAATATTTACCAAATGCCCTTGTTCTGGGTGCTTGGGCTATACCAATAAAAGAAAAAAAGTAAAAACCAAAGCAAAACAAAACTAACTTTCATGGAATAAATAATGATAGCTCTGCTTGGGATATGTCCCGGCGGTTTGCTAAGGATGCTAGTCTTGGCCAGAACTGAGTCATGAATCTGTTCCTGAAGTGAGAATTAGAGGCAAGTTGCTAAGATTGATTGTTATAACAAGCACAGGGAATTTGGGAAATGAACCCAAAATCACAGAATATACACATACCACACCTTAGTTCCATAACCCTCCCTCTCTCCTATGGGCTCTGTGCCATCCTCCCTGTGTAACAGCACCTCCACATTCTCTAGGGGCATTGACTCTTGTCTCATTTTCTTATCCTGTCTCCTGCCCTGACCCTGAGAAACTTCAGCACCCATGCAGGTGATACATATACTTGTCTTCATGAGTGTTAGCATTCCTCTGTTGCTCGTCACCTTGTTTTAAGAGGTTTTTTTTTTTTTTTTTTTCTCCCTCTGAGGGGCTGGGGATTCGAACTGAGGCCCTTGTGCATGCTAGGTGAGCACTCTCCAAAACAAGCTATTTCTTCAGCTCCCTTGCTCATCACCTTGAAGCAGCAATGTAATTCCATTACTGGACTTCATCATACCTCAGAATGGCATGACTTCACAAAAACAAACTTGGAAATCCCACCCTGGGGATTTAGTCTTCTATCATTTGCACCTATCATTTCCATCAACCTTGTTCTTGAAACCCATCAAATCCTTTCTCCTGGGTTCCTACTCTCAAGAACTTTCCTGGGTTCATTTTCGACCCTGGTAGTCTTAACCCAAGGTACTGCTGCTACTCTACCTGGGAGAAGCACTGCATGGCCAGAACAGCCACCCAGTTCCCCATACACTTGAGACTCTCTGCTCCCCAACTCTTCTTGAGAACTATGAGAGAGTTCAGAGAAACCCCCTGGACTTTGAGACTTTGAGGTCCATTTTCCCACCATTCATTCATTTCCTCTCTCTCCCTCTCTATCTCTCTCTGTCTCTCTCTATCTCTCTGTCTCTCTCTCTCTCTCTCTCTCTCTCTCTCTCTCTCTCTCTCTCTCTCTCTCCCCCACACACACACCCTTTCTCTTTCTGTCCCTCTTTCTCAGTGTTGTTTGTTTGAGGTTTTGTTTATTTGTTCATTTGTATCCAATTTATTCTAGCTTTTGGTCTTCCTAGCTTTCTTTCCTTAACTTATTTGCAGATCCTCATTACTTCAATGACTTTCTCTGGTGTCTGATAAACCCATCTTCTTTCTTGCCCAGCTATTTAGGAGCTCCACATCTAACCAGTTCTCCAGTGCTGGTGGCCTCTGATTCTCAGGTCTGCCCTGAAAGGGGATTGGATGTGGCATGCCCAATCGATTGTTATCTGCTTCCTGACTTGAATCCAAGGATAATGTCCAATCACTGTTATATTCTCAGTGCCTAGCATAGGCACTCTACAAAAATGTATTGGATTGAAGGAAGTTGAGTTTCATTGGGTTGGATTAGATTAAATTACAGTATGTTATATATGTTTTGGCCATAATTGGTATGCTGAAGGACCTACATCAAGGATCAATATAAATAGGAAGTGAAGAACTCACCTGAATTTGGCCCTCGACAACACCAGGGAGAAATGCAATACGTTGCCTGCAACCCTACAAATGTTCACTTACAATGACCAAGACTGTGGAGGTCCTATGGCTTTAGAATCAGAGTAGTCTAAATTTGGTTATGGGCGAATCTGTCTTTGCAGAACAGATTCTCCGAGAGAAGATAAAGTTGACAATTGTTTTAACTGACAAGAGGTAAAATAATAGTAAGAAGGAAAAAGAAACTTTTCAGAAGTCTACAAGCACCCAGTGAAAATGATCACAAACTTGCACAATGAAGGAGGGGTGAAATCCGAGTCATTAAGGAAGTAAGTCTCAACTCATTAGCTTGTGGTCAATTAATTTAGAACATCATATTTGTTCACCCCATCCACCACTATCCATTACCCTCTGGCTTTTACCTGCATAATTCTAATTCATCCTTAGCCTCTGAGTTAGCTGACACTCAGGGAATTTACCAACTTATAGCACTGTTATAATTTAAGATGCTCTCATTAAGCACCTACCATGTACCAGCAGAGCAGGGGCTGTGCAGGATGCAGTGAGCAGACATCATTCATACCTTGCAAGGTCTTCCAACTTGCTGTTTGGAGTAGTCTCATTCCTAGAAATGAGAAACAGGACCTGGTGGGATCTCATAAGTCTTAGAAACAAACTTTCATTTGCCTTTCTCAGACCAGAAGGATTTTCATTTGAGGTTCATCTGAATGAAGAGGATTGCACGAACTTTCTAGCAATCTCCTCTGCAAAATGTAGATGAAAATACAAAGATGGCAAGGAACATATCCTTCCTATCAGAGTTTTTCCAACCATGGTCTGAGAGGCAATGGTATTTTCCAGCTGGTAAGCATTAAATGAAGCATGCCTGACAGATAAGGGAAAATGTTCAGCATGAGATGTCTCAAATGTGGCAAAGGGACATAAGGAAGACATGAACATTGCTAGACAGGGTGCTAGGAGAGGGCACTGGATAGGGCAGTGTGAACCACTGCAAGGGAACTGACACTACTTCCCAAAGGCCATTCCAATCCCATCTATGGAAAAGTGTGCTGCTGTGGGATGAGTCAGTTCTGGAGGAAACCATAGAGACCATCTTGTCAATTTCCTTCTTTTACAGAGAATTGCTTGATGGAGGGCACCCAGTAAGTTGATAGCAAATGTGTGGCCGAATCTAGATCTGCAGCTTTCCAGCCAATGTTTCATCCAGTAAATTAAGTAGAAAACTGTTGGACACACTTTTGCTCTGCAGTTCCTTCCTAGCAGGTCTGGTGGGTAGTGGTAACTTTGGTCTCTCCAAAGAGTCCAAACTCTACAAACTGGAAATTGACACAGAAACGTCCAAATATAAAGAAAAAGTTTATTTTAACAAAAAAAAAAAAAGAAAAAAGAAAAAGAAAAAAAGAAAAAAAAAAGCTATTTAAAATAAACAAGTTTCTCTTGTGAAGAGAAAAAACTAAGGTAAAGAGATTACAGTGTGACCTCTTCAGTGAGATCAGTAAAATCAGTATCAGAAGCTTACAAATTTTATTATCAAATAAAATTTTAAACAAATTTGTTGAGAAGTTTATTAATTGGGGGAGAAAATAATAATAACCCTGTAATCTAACCAATAGCTTTGAAATGTTAAGAGCCACTAAAACTGTTGTTTGAGCCCCCGCTCGGGTCGAACTGTCAGCTGCATCTAATCCTTTGTGAAATTAATGTTCCTGATGAGCTTGGCATCTCCTCTTGCCCAGTCAGGCCAGTGACTCCTTGGTCCTGCATATCAAGAAGCACATCTTGAACATTCACATGATTTTTCCAAGTTGCACAGAAAAACAAGTCCAAGCTCTGAGTGTCAAAAGTAAGAATTCATACCCAGCACAGTGGCACATGCCTATAATCCCAGCAGCTCGGGAGATTGAGGCAGGAGGATCTCAAGTTCAAAGCCAGCCTCAGCAAAACTGAGGTGCTAAACAACTCAGTGAGAACCTGTCTCTAAACAAAAAATACAAAATAGGACTGGGGATATGGCTCAGTACTCGAGTGCCCCTGAGTTCAATCCCCAGCAACAAAATAAATAAATAAATAAATCTAATTCATGAAATCTCTTCTGATTTACTTATTGTTTTATGAGCCCCTAGTAGAAATTTATGCAAGTAATAGTAAACTAAGAAGTAAAAACTCAAGGTCAAGGAACATGCATAAGAAGTTCAGAGAAGAAATAATGGGTTCCAGAAATAAAGCCTATTTGTGCACATACCACTAGTATTGGTGAACCACCAACTTTACTCTGAGGTTCCTAGTGGTCAAAGGATTGGGGGGAGGTGGAGGATAAAGACTTATATCCCTTGTAAAGAATCAGGTATTTTATAAGATAACTGTTTCAATTCTTTCAACGATCTATGAAGTAAGAACTATTATGACCTTTATTTTAAATAAGGAAAACTGTGTACAGAGTTAAGCTATTTACCTAAACGCCAAATCTAGTAAGTGTTCACAGCTTAGATTCCAGCCTCACTCCAAAGCCATAGACCTAACCCCAAAGCCATGGCCATGCAACACAGGGGTAGAAACAGAGCTGCCTATCGTTCTATTATGACATATTGAGAGCAAGTGAAATGACTTCCTCATTCCTGTGCTTGAAGCTTTGCTTAAAGGATGTTGGGCCCTATGCATGGCGAGCTCTCTTCTGGCATGCAGTTCTATATAGACAAGCCTCAGAAGACGGTTCTGTTGGGGAAAAGGTAATGCATTGTGCTCTAAATCCAAGGTCATCAGGAGCCCTAAATCCTTGGGTTAGAAATTTTGCATCACTTCTTGGGTAAGTCATATGCTCCAATTCCCTCATGTATAAAGCAATGATATGGTAAGAGAGGCAAAAAAAAAAAAAAAAAAAAAAAAAACAATGTTCTCCTGCTCTCTTCAGTGGCTGATGCCTATAAATTAAACTGAGAATAGACACAAAGAAGCATGCAAATTTTATTTGATGTTTATATTTTAATTTTTATGTGCATGGTGACCTTCAGAGAAAAGAAGCAAAGACCCCAAAGAAGCAGTTAAATTTGGTAGATTTATATATCATTTTTAAAAAGGGTGATAAGTTTTAGAGAGATAATAAGACAAAGGAAAAGCGTTCTGTATTTCGAGGGACAGTAAATTGCAGAAAAGTTAATATAGGGTTGAACCTCATGGAAGATGAGCTTTTTATAGTAAAGTTTGTTATGCAGAACTAAAAACTCCAGTGATATTTTTTTTTCCTCCCCATATAGGGTGTAGGGGAAAGAGAAGACCTTCACACAGGGAAGTTTATGGCCTTCTTTTAGGCAGAGAGAGGGAGTGCACGGAGCCCTTTCTATGTTTGGTGCTTTTTATCTGCCTCCAACTCAAAACAACCTATGCTAATGTGGCATCTTCTGGGATGGCACATGCTAATTTACTTCAATGTTAACCCTGCTCTTGAAGCATTGAGATTAGAAGTGATCGTGTGCATGATATCTAACAAAGCACAGGTGCTGACTTAATGCTACTGTTATCAATATAACCTTACCAGCTCTGCCATTCACTGTTGGAAAACCTAAAAAACAAAAATAACATAATTGCCAGAGGCAAATTATAGAAGGTCTCTATGGGGTTTTAGGTATTCTTTCATCGGATTAAATGTTAACCTCTTAAATTGGATCATAATTCACACCCTTCTTCGCTTTTGCTTTAGAAAGAGAAAAAGTCTGTGCCTTCCCAGAGGTACATCTTTCTTACTCTGTCCTGATGCTTCCCCAGCAGGTACAGCATGCTTTAATCACCTGATCTCCTTTCGCTCTCTTGTCATCTCAGCAGAAGCAACGGCAGTCCTCAGCAAGACAGTTCCTTTTGCAAAAGTTCTACTTCTCATGAAAGCCTGAGTTCAAAGGAAAGCCTTGTGCCAGTGCCCCACAGGACAACATTTACAGACACAAACCTTCAAGAAATACCTGAGAGCAGAAAACAGACCTGCCTGGCACTTTCAAATCAAGCTCACGTGCCTTTGAAGTACGGTCGAAAGAAAAGAGTAACCGCTCTCATTTGCACACTGAATCTTGGGTTCAAGGAAAAGATTGTCGTGTAGGAGGGATGAGGAAGAGGGGTGGGGAAGAAGCCCCTCAAACCATAGCCTAGCACAGCTGTGGGTAAGTGCCCTCTGAGACTGTCAGACCCTGCTCAGAGCACACTGCAACACTCACGTAAGCACAGTCCTGCAGACGGGACCAGAACCACAACATGGCCACATCCAAGGATGTGCCAAGACATCACAGCTGCATCCCAAGCTCTAGCACAAAGAAATAGCATTAGAAATAATTTAGGCTCAGGGCTCAGTATTTAACTCTTTTGCATTATGTTAGTTTCACATTGATCTGAAAGGTGTTGTTGACTCCATCAGGAAAGAAGTCAGTGCGTACTTTCTTCCTGCCTTGATTACGATGTCATCCCTTTTTGAAATGGAAGAAGACCCAGTCCTGCCACCTTCTGCCCTATACTACAACCTCCTCAACCATTCAACTCAGTATTTCCTTTCTAAGGCATTTGGCAAACCTCATGTTCTCTTGACATTGTTCATTGAGTGGAGCGTGTTGGGATTTTCATACTTTTTCTGAGTTTGATTAAATCATTTCCTCACTTTCAAATAATTTTACCTTCAATGTTTATGTCAGCTTCTTTTATTTTGCATTGCTGAGTGTACTCAGCAAATATCTAGTTGCAATAGATGCTTCAGAAAAAGAGGGAGGGAGAAGAAAAAGGACAGAGATGAAGTATAATAGAGGAAGGAATTACATTCTATCTCTCAAAGATTCGACTTTCATATTTGCACGCTACAGGTGCTGAAAAATGCTCTGCTAAAGAAGTCTGTTTAATTCACACATTTCCAAATATATTTTGCCAAGATACTCCTTTTGTTTGCATAATAATTGCAAATAGAGGATCAACCACAAACCCATTACAACCAAGAGGCCACTTGTGTTTGAAGGCAATATGTCTTCACCTATTCTTAGGCATAGAACACCATAAGAATTGTGCAGAAACTATACTGAAAAGATCAGAAGTTTTGTAGAGTCTTTGTAGTTATGTACAGGTACTAAAGAGTTTCTCTAATGACTATTCCCTTAGTACAACCAGACCCAGGACACTCTCTAAAATCAGATAAATATAATGAGTGTCCTGGTTAGGCCATGATATAATGGTTTCACCTAAAATGCATGTATGGTTGTCCTTGGGCAAGGAGTGTGTGTGTGTGTGTGTGTGTGTGTGTGTGTACTTAATTCAAAAGTTAGCCATCAAATGACATAAAGATGGGGAATCATATATATGTACCTCAAAAATGCCCAGTCTCAAAGTACTAACACAACCCAGGCTCCAGCACACTTATAAAGGGCCAAACAGCAGTACATATTTTTGACTTTGCAAGTCATATTGTTTATTTTACAATTTCTCAACTCTGATGAGGTAGCACTAAAGAAAACAATATATAAATGAATGAGTATGTCTGCATTCCAATAAAATTTTATTTACAAAAACAGACAGTGGGTCAGATTTGACCTGGTGGATGTAGTTTGTCTATTCCTACCTCAAATGAGAACTATTCAATGGAACTTTCTAAAATGATTGAAATATTTTATAGCTGCCTTGTCCAATGTGCTAGTCACTAATCACATTGACTAATGACCAATCAAGGAAGAGACTTGTTCATTTTATTTAATATTAGTTAATTTAAATTTAAAGTCATAGGTAGGTAGCTAGATAGTGGCTACTATATTTGGATGATTCCAGACTGAATACTTCTGAATAGTAATTCTAGACTGAATAGGTGGGTATAAATCCTACTTGTGATTACTGGATCGCACAAGTGGCCTGGGGGTGAGGGACTGGATGTTTAGGGTAGATTAATTCCAATAAACAAGCCATAGGATTTTTCTGAAGGAAGGAAAGAAATTTTGAGAACAAAGCTTTCAAAATAGAAGTGGTCTTCAGGAAGAACATGGACCTGAAAATGGAGAAATAAGGACTGAAATCAAGATGTTCTATGTAGAGAAGGACTTTCTCCTTTGTCCAAAACTTTACTAGATTCCTCTGGACCCTTTTTGACTAGGCTTGACCCTGGGTTTCCCTCTCTATCCTTGTAGAATTCAGTTTGAACAAGAATCCTAGTTAAGTGAAAATTCCCCACCTTTACTATTGACCACCAGGAATACCTTATCACCCTGGCCTGCCTTTGGCACGAATTCTGTTGAGTTCGACCAACAAGATTCTCCCACATCCATAATGTTTCTTTTTAGAAATTTTCTAAAAACTGACCCCAATCTTTCTCCATTATTGTCCCTCTTACCCCTGGATGTCGAACCTTGGCTGTACCTCCCAGCAATAAAAATGTCCCCTCCACTCCTAGACAGTTATGCAGTAGAGAACAAAAATGAAAAATTCCTTCTTCCTTCAGCAAGCAGACCAGATCCCCAGGAAAAGAACTCACAAGCACGCCACATGAGGACACCAGACAATACCCCTACAACACACAGCAATGGTAGGGAACCCATGTCTACATTGGAATTAGACAAAAACCCTAGCCCACTTTAAGGCAAAGACTCCAGTAAGTTCAGATTAACCCTGTTGTGCATTTTCAGGGTTGTAGTCTTCTCAAATGTAATTTCTGGGGTCGCATTCAAAAAACTGATTTACTTCAAGGCAATGTTAACTTGTTCACTAATTTGTTTAACAAATACCCACTATCTACTGGTGTTGGGCTTTGAGTATAAGGTAGAGAATTAGAAACAGATCATATTTTGAGGGAGGGAACAGTCAAACAGCAAGAGGGTAAAGCTTACACTGCAGTAAGAAAAAGAATTCTGTAGCTGTCGACTTGGAGACAAGTTATTAATAAAGAAGGCTAATACCAAAGAGAAAAATGAGATGTCAGAGTCGTAATTAATTACAAATGGCCTCTATTGAGGAAAAAGTTACAACTTTTCCTCCTGTATAGGTCTTAAGTTCAAAGACTGACTTCATCATTAAATAGTGTGACCATTAGGTTATGTATCAAAAATGGACACAGTAATTCCTAAGTCACAAAACTGCTATAAACAGCAAATAAATACTTATAATATAGTATCAAGTAACATAAAAGAAAGAAACTTGCATTTTAACCATCATGGTAGGAACTGAAGAGCATTAACCAAAACTAAAACAAAATAAGTGATTTCACTGAGTAACAAATGATTTACCTAGCCTCAAAATATTTTAAACAAGGTCATGATTAGTTATAAAATAGTAAATATTGACTTTAGTGTGGAGAAATGGGATTAATGTTAACATTGCCAATATTGGGACAAACCAACTTTGTGTGCTCCCTGATACAATGCACCAAGATGAATGGACAACATCATTTATGAATGATTCTGCCAAAAGCTGCATGATCTGAAACATCAGACAAACCCAGACTAAAGGGACATCCTAGAAAATAACTGACCTGTAATCTTTTTTAAATGTCAATGACATAAAAGACAAGAGTCAAGAATCATTTCCAGATACCAGGAGTCTTAAGGAGACATGGCAACAAAATGTGATGTGTGCACTAGGACTAGATCCTATACAAAGACATTTTGGAACAAGTAGGAAACTGGCATATATATGACCTACAGTTTTAATAACCATACAATGTCAATAGTAAACTTCTTGAATTTGACAACTATATCATGAGATGTTAGAAAATGTCCTTGTTTGGACTGAGGATGTAGCTCAGTGGTAGAGCTCTTGCTTAGCAAAAAGAAGGCCCTGGGTTCAATCCCCAGTATAGAAAGAAAGAGAGCAAGCAAGAGAGAAAGAATTCTTGTTCTCAGGAAATACGCACTGAAAGGATAAAAGGTAAATGATATCTCATATGCAAAAACTTACACTTGGTTTAGGAAAAATAGCTAGATATAGAAAGAAAATAAATATGGCAAATTATTAACAAGGATGAATCTGTATGAAAGGTATTCATGAATTTTTATTCTGCTCTTGCAACTTATCTATAAACTACTTCAAAGTTTAAAGCCAAGATGAGGAAAAATGCAAGATTACATGTTAGAGCATTATAGAATTGGTTCTGATAAAATTTGGCATTTTTTTTCTTTCTTCCCCAAGTCTCAGTTTCTTCATAAGCATAATGGGAAAATAATAATACCCCTCTCGTGGGCTGCTGAGGAGCATTAAATAAAATGTGAAAACACCAATTACAGTACTTAATACATAATATAATGGGCATTCAATGAGTGCACGTTAACTCTAAAGTGTTGAGTAATTATCCCCAAAATATAGATAAAGGAAAATTGGTGGGATACATACAGCTCACCCTCTGTTACTGAAAAAAGGGTATTGTGCATGCAGACTGTGCTAACAGAATTGAGTTATGTGCCTATTTGCTTTCCCTTGGTTAAGATGTTTTCTATCTTTGTTCAGTTTTATTCTATGTACAAATGTGTTTTTGTGCCTACTGCTGACTTTACAAAATGTTCAGCATGTGAGCAACTTCTAAATTAAAATAACAAAAAAGCAGATATATGTGCTGGACTTGACATTTAATAATACCTGAATGGAAGCAGCAGCAGCAACCTAAACACCATGTCCTCACAAGGAATGGGTGCCAATGTCTGGATACTGTTTTAGAAAATTAAATAGAAAGTGAATGTTTTTTTTCAAATGTGAAAGGGATAAAGTTCAACATGAGCCAATATAGGCAGAAAGAGTAAATGGTAGAGAAAATTACCTTAGAGGTTTTTGAATCCAATGCTCTGAGAATAACTATCATTTACTGAGTACCTAACATATGCAGGGTACATTGCACACACACCCTGCAAGTTATACTATTATCCTCACCGGAAGGTAAGGTCAGAAAGTAGCATACTTGCTGAATTCACAACTTTCCCTTCAGTGGAGGTCTACTAAATCCTAGGGCAGCTTTCTTTTCTTACCTCCTGATATGCGTTCCCTGTCCCTTCTAATCTCATGGTACCCCTTGCTCCTCCCATGATACAGACTCATGGATATGGACGTACCCCAAATGAAAGATTTAGGTTAGGAAGAATTATGGATCTTCTTCATCCAGTCAACTTTATTTGCCCCTAGCTGTATACTAAGGTCTTGCAAGGGGAGATGACTCAATACCATGAAAACAAGACTGCAATGGAGATGAGAGGTTCAAGTTTGGCTTCATCTCTCCTGCCACACTTTGTTTCTTTTGTTTTTTTAATTTCATTCCCCTAGAGGCATTGAAGAATTTGGTCCTACTTTTTCCAAGGCTCCCTGGCTGCCAAGTTGCACAGCTGTTCTACTGGTCCCTGCTGAGAAGTGGCAGCTGAGCCATGGAGTCTTGGAGAGGCTAACCAGGTTGGTTGGAGCACTGTGGCAAGCACTGCCAGTGACCTCCGTGGAGTCCACCATGTAGGTGTGGAGGTCCTGAGATGCTGCAAGCTATGATATATGGACCTGTCACACTTCAGTGGCCAGGCGTGGGCATGGTACAGACACCTGCTGCAGAAGCCTACTCTACTCAGTACTGCAACCCAGATCTGCAAACATAGACCATCCTACAAATGCAATCTCCTGCTTCCTGACCTATGATGAGAAAATGGAAGTGAGGCAGACCTGAATGAAAGTCAGGACTTGAGAGTTGACCAACAGCATTAGGCTAATCAGCATAAAATGGGACTTACAAGGTAAGTATGGTTTCAAACCCAAATTAGCATAATTTTGGACCAAGAGCGTTAGTACTTTTCCAAAACCTAATTAGCATAAGTTTGAACTAATAGCATTGGTAATTTTTCAAACCCTAATTAACATAAATTTGGACCCATAGCAGTGACCCACATGCTATATAAATACCTACACTAGGACTATCCCTTGAGAAACCTGTTATCCTGTCCTCTGTTGCAGTGCCAGAGTTCTGTTCCTGTTTCTAGTCTTCAATACATCCTATTCTTAGATTCACTCATCCTAGTCAGTGAATTTCATTCTTCAGATTCACGGATAAGTTCCCTGAAAGAAGAAAGTGAGGGCAAGCTGCTAGGGGTCTGCTGCAACACTGGAGGGCAAGGTCCACCATTAAGAGCAGCAACATTTCTCAACTGCAGTGTCTGCAGCTTGCACAGACCCCACCTGCCAAAGGAAGCAGTGAATTGAGTTTCATCTCAAAACTGGTTTCACTGTCATTACATCTTGCAGCTCAGAACTACTGAGAGGTAAGCATGAGGGGTACTATTGTACCCAGTTCTCCCAAATACATGGTTTTGAAAACCCTCCTAGGGTTGAGAATCAACAAAAGGAGTCCATTACTACACAAGTCATCATGAGACAGACAAGAATTCTAGAACCCAACACTGAACCACTGAAGATTTCCTAATCATCTGAGTGGCAGTGAAGGGTGGTAGGTAAATTAGAGACAGAATGGGAAATTACCCTATTGGAAATATTGCTGCAAATAGTTTTCACTTTTGAAATCTGCAATTTTTCTTATTTTTAGAGTGCGAAAAAATCTTCAAAAACATTCAAGTAGGTAAAGATCATGGCCCATGCATACTTGTCTTCCTGACAGACATTACCCCTGTTGCAGGTTTTCAAGAGTTTGATTCAGTGCTGCCTCACGTGACACTCCCAACAAGTAGAAATTGTTTTCTCTTAAGAGATACTTCAGGGTGAAATCCATGCTCAAGCCTCTTAGCTGACAGGCTGAATCCAGTTTTCCATGTCCACTTTTTCCAATCTTTCCTGGTTCTCTTGAAACTAGACACTTTCAAATCAAGCTCAGTATTGTTCCAAGATAATTTGTCTCTCACATGGCCTTTATGTTAAGTCAAACACGCCTTGGGTTGCATGTTGGAATCTTGGGGCAGGTTGTTAAGTTCTGTTCACATGTCCTCTGGTCTCTTCCTTCCAAGGGAATTTGGGAAGCTGTGCTTGAACACCTTGCTTTACCTCCATCCGGCCCATGATGGCTCACATGGAAAGCCTGATTTCTCTTCTGTTCACTAAAATCCTGGGAAGCATCAAGATTGTTTGTTCATTTTGCAGACAATAATTGCCCTTTCCATAATAAAGGAATGACTAGGAGGAGGCAGCTCCCATTTGGACATTTATCCTGACTAGCTACTGGCAGAAGAGCAGTTCCATGCAACAGACTGATTTTAATATGTTTCTCACTTTGGTGGAATATAGAAGCTCATCTTTGAAATATCCATCTTAGTGTCAAAATAGTAATCATGACACAGAGCTCCTTTATTCCATGCAGCCAGAGTCAGGAGGTCACAGACACAGCAAGCAACAGGCTTCACTGATGCTCTTTGAAAATAAGAAAGAACCCACCTACCAGCACCACTTAAAGTCTGTTGCTAAATCTTCCTACAGTATTCTCAAGACAGGAAGAGTGACTTTCTGAAGTAGGCAGGTGACCCTAACTCCAAAATACAGTTTCCAAATTCCAGATTAGCTTGATACCTCACTTCTACCACCAATTTGAAGCACAAGGGAGTAAACATTTAGAAGTTTTACTTTAAAAGGACTTAGTATGTCCCAGTAGATGGAGAAAAGAAAGCTTGGGTGTCAGGCCATTGCCCACAGAAGTCAAGGAAATAACTATTGTGCAGAAATGCTTTGCCTGTTGAGTTCCTGATCCTGCCTCTGGGTCCCTAGCACTGGTAAATCATCTCTGCCCTGTGGGCAGACCCAGCTCCCAACTTGGAAGGACCTGAAGGAAGAGACCAGTGTGACAAGACCTGCACAGGTGACTCCCTCCAAAGGAGGCCCTGTGTGTTTGTGAACTGATGTGAGTGTCCCAAGCTCATCCAAAGCCATGGGCCAGGCTTTCAATGAGCTTGTAAGAGATATTCCTCAATCACCTGCCAAATTCCAGGGAGAAAATATTCCATGCAAGTTGGTGGGGGAGTGTCCCAAAATGGAAAGGATGAAAATGTAAATTTAGGGTGAGAGAACAACCAAGGAAGTAGTTGGGATAAGGTATATGCTGCCTTCCCTGATATTTTTTGAAAGAATTTGTGAAAGAATGTATTGTTTTTCAGTTAAATAGTGAATAGAATTCACCAGTGAAACCCAGAATTCTCTTTGTGGAGAGATTTTAAATTACTGGTAATTAAGGTAATTGATCCTGTTTTACCAGGAACAGAGGTAGAATGAACCTAGAGTCTGGCCTATAATAAAGGTAAAAATGTGCTAAATTTTGTATAACATGGAGCTATACCATCAGAGAATGTGTTGTGCCTCTCTTGGTAGCCAGTCTCCAAGAGAGTCCCCATGATCCCACCTTCCCATATACAAATCTTACGTTGTCTCCTCCTACGAAGAGAGGTGAATGTAAATCCTAGGTTATAGAAGACACCACCTGTGGCTTGAGTCCCTGGGCACTCTGTCTGGACCCAAGGGGAAGCCATGTTGACAGCAGCCCAAAGGATAGAAAATGAGGGAAAATGAGACTGGGAAAATGAGATCTCTTACCAACGCCCATATGCAAGCGCTCAGAGTTGGGTCTTCCAGACTCCATTAGGCTTGACTGCAGCCTCGCAAATATTTGAGCCAGAAATGCTCAGGTCAGCCACTCCAGGATACCTGATTCACAGAAATTGTGATGTACCTCAGGTGTATTGTTTTCTGCTGTGTCAGGGTAATTTGTTGCAGGGCAACTGACAACCAATACATCTGAAAGGTGTGACAACTAAACCAATCAAAACTATCACTGCTTGTGGAGGAGTTGGGAGGACTGCACAAGAGACAACTGCAGTGAATCTGTAAGCAATGTTCAGCATCACTGGAGGGAACATCTGTAATACCTCCCTGTATTGATTTGCTCAGTCTGCCATAACAAAGTACCACAAACCAGGTAGCTTAAACAACAGGAAGGTATTGTCTCACAGTTCTGGAGACTGGAGGCCTGAGACCCAGGTGCCGGCCAAGTTGGTTCTTCTGAGGGCTGTGAGAGAAGGATGTGTTCCAGGTCTCTCTACCTCTTGTAGATGGTCACATCATCTTCCCTCTGTATATATCTGTGTCCAAATTTCCCCTTCTAAGGCCATCACTTATATTGAATTAAGGTCCACCTTAATGACCTCATTTCACTTTGCCATCTCTATAAAGACTATCTTCCTAGGTGCTGGCAGGGTAGGGCTTCAATATATGAATTTGGGAGGGGACGCAATTCACCCCATAACACTCCCTCAATCTATATCCTCCAATGCCCCTGCCTCAATGTTATGTAAGAAACAGGAGGCCCCAAGAGCAGGAGGCATGTTTCAGGAAAGGTCCCCTATCCATTGTTCTGATGCCACAGCTGAAAGTCACCATGAACAATAAAAATCCACTCAGCTATTCTTTGCAACTTTGCCCAGTTAGAGGGAAAAGAGCTAGGATGAAGAGAGCCTTTCCATCTCACTCCTTCACGCTTGCTTTGCAAAGTAATGCCACTGTCAGCTGCACAGGGATGACATTCAAGACTGAAGTGAATGTCAGTGGGTGAGTGTATGTTTATGAGGCCCTTTTCCAATTGTTGGCTAGAACAAAAATCTGTGATACCTTTCCTTATGTCATTATTGCTTTTCTAAATGTGTACCCAGGGGCTATTCTGTGATGGCCACCTACAAAATTCAGAAGAAATACATTTCTATAGCTGTTGTAATTATTCAAATATAGGAGAAAGATATGCTTTTCTGAAAGATTAAATTTTAAGGCAGATCTTTTTATTTTCTTCTTTAGTATTCAAAATTCACCCTTCAATGACTGTAACAAATACAAGCCATTCCTTTCCCTAGTGTCAAAGAAGTGAGAGACTTGCTAATGCCTGCCATGATTAGAGCAGCCTGCCGGGATACCTTGGGACAGAGTGCTTTGCTGCAGTGGTAAAAGAATGTATCAACCAATTCTTGAGACTTAACATACAGAGCCAGAGATGATGTAAGGAAGATGACTTCTTCTATCATTTTGCTACAGCTTCCTATTCATATGAATCATGATGTGAAGTTCGAGATGAGTGAGGTTTACTTCAAACACTGTTTGTGAACTGTTTCTTTATAAGAGAATCTGATAGTTAACATAAGTCTCAGAGAAAGTAGTATAGACCCCTGAAGTGGCACAGGATTTGAAATAATGTTAGCAAAACTCTAGTGTGACTCTGAGCACAGATACCAGTAAGAAACATAACTATTGTGGCTGGGTTTCCAAAGTTGAACAAACATTTGGGAATGAGTAAAGAATTTAAATCCCTCTGGTACCTACTGAATGTTTTAGTCAGTTTCTTCACTGCCATGACCAAAAAGATCTGACAAGAACAATTGGAGGAGGAAAAACTTATTTGGGGGCACACGGTTTCAGAGATCTTAGTCTATAGATAACTAACTTTATTCTTTGGGACCCAAGATTAAGGAGGACATCATGGCAGAAAGGTGTGGTGGAGGAAAACAGGTCAGGTCATGAAGACCAAGAAGCAGAGAGAGAGAGAGAGAGAGAGACTCTCTTTACCACATACAAAATACACCCCAAATCACGCCCCCAATAATACCCCTGACCTCCAGCCACACCCTACCTGCCTACAGTTACCACCCAGTTAATCCCTACTGGGGGATTAATGCACTGATTAAATTAAGACACTTCTCATAAGCCGATTATTTCACCTCTAAACTTTCTTGCATTATCTCATTCATGAGCTTTTAGGGGACACCTAATATCTAAGCCATAATACTGGATCATCTTTCCAACATCCCTGAGTCCTACCTTTCTCCTCTGCAACACAGACATTGAATTTTATGGGACAGGCATGTGCCAAAGACCTGTAATAAAGATACAAAGAGGCTATCTACCTTCAAAAAAATCGGAGATCAGAAAAGGAAACAGAGAATTCAGTCATAAATTAAATAAATACTATTGTCTATTCTAGGCATTCAAATATATAGGAAAATAAAACAATAACTTAAAACACAATATTGTACAAGGTATACAACATTAAAGGTTTCAGGAGAGCAGAAAATGAACCCTTAACCGAGACTTGCATTGAACACATTTTATAGTGTCTGAATGTCTCATGTCTATAATTTGAATCTTGAAAGTTCCCCAGAGGCCCATGTGTTAAAGAATTTGTCCCCAGGGTGGTGCTATTTGCAGGTGGAGAATCCTTTGAGGAATGGAGCCTTGTGGGAGATCTTTAGTTCATTGGAAGCATTCTCCTGAGGGTGGTTGAGAACCCCAGCCCTTTCCTCCTTCTTTCTGCTCATGATATAGGTAGCTTTTTTCCATCAGATGTCTCAGCCATGATGTCTCATCTCACCACAGGCCCAAAGCAACAGGCCCAATTAATCATGAACTGGAAACTTCAGAGTTATGAGCCTAAATAAACCTTTTCTCTTTATAAGTTAATTTTCTCAGATATTTTGTTATAGTGATGCAAAGCTGACTAACACGTTTATCTATGTCAAAGACTCTGTCAAGTACCAGTGCCACACTGATGAGTAAGAAAGGTCCTGTTTCCACTTCGTGAATCTTAAATTCTAGCTGGAAAGACACACAATTAAACAAGCAATTAAAAACAAAATAGGAGTTACGATCAAGTTTAATTTTCACATAGAAAGCCATAATCATGAAAATTAAATTATGTGCTAAAGTGCCTCACAGTAATGAGGCACTCAAAAATGCTTGCAGTTTTTAATAAACAGAGTCACTTGTATTTAGAGAGAATTTATAAACAATACCATATTTAGTAATTTTAGGAAAAAAGGAGGTTAACATGAGAAGTTTTGATAGATCATATAACCTTGAGTTCAGTACAAGGTCTTCATTCCCCTTCTCTGGGGACTTTAACTTGTCCAGCCCAGACTAATTTTTCTCTCCTAATTTCACTGTCTAAGAGCTCATTAAGAGATTTACTTGATCAGACTAAATGTTTCTTTCCTTAATCCATCTCATTACACTACTAACACCCCCAGTACTGACCTAAACATTTGAATTTCATAGCACCATTAATGCAAATAGAATCTCATCAAGGTCTAAAGATTCCTAAGAGAGCTGGGATTGAATGTCTTCATTTGAATGTATAAGATAGCAGCATTGCCTTGGATATTCCTCTTGTTTACAAAGCTTCCTTTGGTCAGAGGTGAGATCATCAGTGCTGTGCAAAACAAATGAATACTTTTCAGATTCAGCAAATGCCTGAATGAAGCAGACCCCTTTATTCAACTCCAGACAAGTCCCATAAAATTCATGATGAGATAAAGGAGGCACAGGATTTTTAACATTCAAATGTAATCAATAGGCAAGTCAAAATGAAGGAGAATCATGAAAGGGGTGGGGGAAGTACTGAAGAGGGAGAGGTTGCTATTAAAAGTATGGCCCCACTGAGAAAGAGTGCCAGAATACCAGATGAGAAAGTGTGGCCACGTTCCCCTCTAGGTTCTTACCAGCTGAGAGCGCATGAAAGAATCAATCAGCATGTCTTTGCCTCTATTCTCCATCTAAAAAACAGAGATAACAATCCTCATCTCAGAGCTACCTTCAGAGAATCAGAGCAACAACAGATAGATGAATGCTTTACGCAATACTTGGAAAATAGAAAAAGTACAGAAAATCAGAAGTACTACAGGAATTGAATTCCTATGATGAAGGACACACACACTGCTAATAAATCTAAAAACTTATTCTAATGTATAATGTTTATAATACTTGGGGTCAAAAAAACTGACCTAAGAAGAAAGAAACTACAAAAGAAGTTAGTCATTATTAAAGAAATTAAAATAATATTTAAAAGTTTATCTACATACACCTAGACACTCACACAAACAAACACAGGAAATCAGGAAAAAGTTGATTCCTTTCTTACACAAACTGAAATAAGAGAATTTTAAAAGGCTGAAATACACCTGAGTCATTATTAGGCTACTGTGAGTTCAATACTAGAATTAGAAAAGGATGGTACAAGAAGACATAATTAGAGGGCAATCTCTTTAGGGACAAAGAAGTAAATGCCATAAGTAAAATACCAAAAAATTTGTATTTTTCCACAATGTATTACAAATGCCTGATTAAGTAGCATTTCTTCTCTGAAGAAAACAGATATTTCAACATCAAAAATCAATTTTTATAATGCTCCATATTTACAGGTCAAAGTAAAAGAATGTATGTTCATCTGAAATGATGCAAAAATAGTGAAACTGAATATTTTATGATTTAAAATACCTTCAGCAAGTTGTAAATAAAAGGAATTTCCATAGCCTGGTAAATTGTAGCTAACGGGAACCTAAACCTAACACCATAATTAATGACAAAAGTTATATACATTTCATCTAGAAACAAAATATAAAAGGGATAAAAATTCTCATCATTTCTATTCAACATTGTACTGGAGATTCTATTCCATGCAATAAGAAAATAATTCTTCAAAATAAGAAGAAAAACAAGTAAAAATAAACTGTTTTGTAAAAAGCATATTTATTTGCAAATAATATAGCATTTACATGAGAATAATAAATAACTAATCTATTTAAAATATTTTTTAAATATTTTAAGATGCCTGGATATATTATATCAACATGCAAGTCTCAGATTTATACAAAGTAAAAGTTAAAATATAATAAACTTTAAAATGCAACTCTTCTTACAATAACAATAGGAAGCCCACGGCATTTGAAATAAATATTTTAATTGATTATAAATTTAATTTTTAAAATTATGACCTATTTCTGAATGAAAAATAAAAACCCATATAAATATAGATACATCCTTATCTTTATCAGTAAATTTATAGAGGTATATGTACACACAGATACAGATGCAAACAGAATATAGATGGATATAGATATAAGACAGATATAGATGTAAATATGAATGACATATGTAAAATCAATATGAACATTAAATATAATGAAGATATAATTATTTCCCCCAATTCATCTCTAAATTAATTGCAACTGTGGCCAAAATCCAATGAGGTCATTTTTGGAATTTAACCAGCTAAAATTTATAAGGAGTAAAGAGCCAGAATTTAAGTAAGGCAATCTTGAAAAAAGAGAGCATAAGAATGAAGGACATTCCTATAAGACACTGCTTTAGTCAATCTGTGCTACTATAACAAAATAACTCAGGCCGCCTAATATATAAACTACAGACATTTATTTCTCACTGTTCTGGAGGCTGGGAAATCCAAGGGCAAGACACTAGCAGATTCAGTGTCTGGTGAGGGTGCTCTGCTATGTTCTCACATGACAGAAGGTGGAAGGGCAAAAAGGTCTCCTTAGTTCTCTCCAGTCTTTTTATAAGGAACTAACTCCATTCATGGTAACAAAGGCCTCATCGCCTAATCACCTTCTCAAGTCCCCACCTCTTAATTCAATAGCATTGAGGATTTTTTGACATGAATTTTGGAGGCAACACAAACATTCAAACCTTAATAAATATCAAGTTTTATTCTGAAAGAAAACTAAATTCTGGGGGTAAAAAATGTTCCCAAACTGAAGCATTAAACATATAATACATTGATATATGACAAATGTAGCATTATAAATCAATAGGATTAGGATGAATTGTTGAGAAATAATGCTAGGGAAATTTGATTATCCAGATAGGAGAAAGATATCTAGTAATACACTGTGTAGTTTAAAAAGGAATTCACTGAGAAAAAAAATAATCCTACACATGAAAAAAAAGTTTTTCGAACTGTAAAGAGAAAAAGAAATATCGTTATGACTTCAAGGAGACAGAGATTTCTTAAACAAGACATGAAAAGCACAAACCATAAAGAAAAGATTGGAAAACATGACTATATTAAATTTTAAAATGCCTGTTCAGTAAAGGACAAAGATGAGAAAAAAAATTTTTTTAAATTCACAAGCAGGTTTAAAATGTTTAAATATATACATGTGTAATGCAAAAGATTTAGTATGAAAAATATGTAAATAACTGTACAAATTATATTTTTAAATTCCCAGCAAACATCGATCAAATAATAATCAATATTAATAGATGCTCAAAAGAGGAGGAAAGTCAAAGGGCCAATAAACATAAAAGACACTCAGACTCAGAGAAAGTAAATTAAAACAATAATAATAATAACCATTTTAATTCCAGTGACTTCGTTAATAATTCAGAAATTCTGGTAGCATATTGGAGAGAATGTGGAGAAAGACTTCTGAAAGAAAGTAAATTATTATGATCATTTTGTAGTTAACTTGGAGTGATCTAACAAAATTGAAGATACATACACTATTTACATTATAATTCCATTACTAGTACTTATCCTAAAATAATATATATATATATATATATATACACACTATTATGTAACAGAAAAGGAAGAAAGAAAAGAAAATATATAATTCAAATACTCTTCAATGGGGTAAATTGATTTTGGTTTATTCATGTAAGTTAATACAGGGCAATTAAATTGAATAAATAAATATGTATGTCAACTTGCATAAATTACAGAGAAAAGGGCAAAAAAGAACAAGCTACAGAAATATATGTACAATGTCTTATCATTTGTTATAGAAAACTGAAAAACCATAATATATGTTATTTTCAGGTACATATCGAAGGGTCTTGGAAAAAAACATTCCTACAAGACAGCTCCCCAAGAAAAATGGAGGGACAGTATGGTTCAGGAGGAGGAAGGGAAAATTAGCCAAACATTAACCTTTCCCAGTAGATCATTTCCCAATAACAATGAGCTCTTGGGTTAAAAAGCAAACTTTCATCCCTTTCTGGGTTCATCCACAGCATCTCCACCAAAGGCAAACATTTACCCCTTCCCATCCCCAGTGGGTCCTGAGGAAGGAGGTAAATACTGAAACACTGGGCCCTGAACTTTTACCCTTTCCATTGCAGATGTGTCCTGGAAGGAGAAAGGCAAATAGTGAAGCAACACCACGTATGTGCACATAGGATGGTTCCATTTATAATATGACAAATTAGGCCCTATTGGAGGCCTTTGAAAAACGTTTTTCTAATGAAGTGAAGTCATTAAATAAAAGCTGGCAGAGCCTAGAAAGGAACTGACACTTGGAAAAAGAGAAAGGAAAAAAGGACACATTTTCTGTTTTTAGGGGTTTTAGCCTGAGGTGTAGCTCAAGTCTGTGCCAAGAAAGGTAGCTAAAACTTCAATGGAAGGAAAAGCAATAATGTTGCTAACAAAAAAAAAAAAAAAAAAAAAAAAAAAAAAAAAAAAAATGCATAGGTGGGGAAACAACTGATAGAAAAATGAGGAAGGAAGAATTAAGAATTTCAAAAAAGAAGGAGATAGAAGTATTCTGTGTTACATGTATGCATTGTCCACATCTCTGACTAACCCTTGAACCATCCATGCAATCAATGGAATAGAGAACTCAAACAAAGTAAAAGAACAAAACTAATATTTAAGTTCCTACCCCCTCAGGGAAACAAAGTATTACAGTTTCAGCCAATTGCCTGACCACTCAAAAAGAATATTTTTTTCCCACAAGACCATAAAAGAAATTACTTTATACAACTTTGCCATCACAAATTCTAAGATAGAATCCACAATCACATCACATGTGCTGCAGAACATAATTTGTTCTAAAAAAATATAATCCTAGGTTGAATCGGATGGTAAAATTAGCAAACAATACTTTTCAACATTAAGACCATAAAAACAGAAAAATATGCTCACCATGAATAATAAGTTAGAAGTTCTCAGCAAAGAAAGGGAAATTATAGATAAAAAAAAAAAATAGAAATACCAGAACTAAAAATATACTAACAAAAAAATACCTTTGAAACTACTATTTGGGCTTTGCAGCAGAATGAAGATGACAATAGAAAACATCAGTGTGTTTGGTGATTCATTGATCCAGTCACAGAAACATTCAACCCAAAGAACATAAACAAGAAGAAATAAGGAAAGTTTCAGGGACTGGGAAACAGATTCAAGTATCTAAAACACATGTAATTGGACTCCTATGAAGGAAAGAAGGAAAGGAAATGAGAAAGAAGTAAAAGCATATAGCAGTGGAAAATTGCCTAAAATTATTCAAGACATAAATTTACAAATTGAAAAAGCTCATCAATCTCAATCAGGATTAGGACAAAGAAAACTACACCTGTATACAATACAGTCAACCTTTAGAATACCAAAGAAGTAAATAAAATCTTTAATACATTCAAAAATAAATGATATGTTATATAAGAGGGAAAACTCTCTGAATGACTACTAACTTTACCTCAGGAACAGAATCAAAGCCAAAAGACACTAGAACGTTTCTTTCAAATGTTGATACTGCAACAAAGGGGGAATATAAAAGAATGTTCAAATTATATTTGGAATAAAATTCAAAGCAAATCCGATTGTACAAGTGATTTTTATAGAGAATGTAATAATGAACTTTCCTTAATTCTTATGCTAACACAAAATGGTAAATGAAACACTAATAAACAGAAAACAAACCAAAAGAAAGGAATAGATTAAACACAAAGTCTCCTTTTATTAAAAAAATAGTAATAATAATAAAAGGTAGAGTTGAGTAAGATACAAGAACAAATAAGAAAATGATGGATGAGGAATATTGACCAAAAGAAAAATCTACACTATGGAAGGCAGAAAACACACCACAATCATTTAATGAAAGTGAATGTGTTATTATAGTGGACAAAGAAGGAAAAAAAGTACATGCCAGTCAGACTTCTATGCAGAGAGAGGGAGGAAAAAGCTCAAGAGATTGGTGGGTAGAGGATAGACATATGATAGTCATGGGAGTAAAATGTTAATTGAGGAAACTAAGTTCTGGCCTTGTGGGTATGTTATACACAGCTCTTCCAACTTTACGATGTTTGAATTTATTCCTAAAACAATTTTGGAAAAAAAATGTAAAAATGAAGCAAAACTCTAGACTAGTCACACTCTCCTGGCTATGAAAATTGAGGGTAACAAGAAAGAATTATGGTTTTGTATGCAATCATTGAGATTGTTTAGAGGACTTCCCAGGGTTTCCCTGCCAGAAGGACTTTGTCCTTACTCCAACAAAAATGGTCCCATGCAGCTTTGCAACAGGGCATATTCCTGGGATGTTCTAAGCATTATGTACACTGTGGTATAGCTAAATTTCCAAAACAGAGACTGTTTTGTTGTAACAATTATCTATGTCCTCAGCCCTTTGGTGACTAGTCTAGTCACATGGCACTATTTAGAGCCAAGAAGAGGAGCTGTCCCATAGCAAAGTGCTGAGCAAATAAACAATGAATAAGAGAGTGAAAGCAATGGTAATAGATGATTTAACCACCTACGGTGGAAATTGGAAGCCAAGGAGCAGGTTGCAATACAGAGTTTAAAAGAATGCTCAAAGTGGTTGTACTAATTTGCAGACTCACCGAAAATGTATAATATACTTTTCACTTCATATCATCACCAGCATTTATTATTATTTGTATTCTTAATAATTACTATAAGTCAGCTATAGATTCCACAAATGTCTAGTAATAGAAACACCCTATGTCCTACCTATCCCAAAGAACTAAAATCAGCATACTATAGTGATACAGGCACATCAATGTTATAGCAACAAAATTCACAATAACCAGGTTTTGTAAACTGCCTGGCTGCCTGTCAAAAGATGAAACATAATAGAATGGAGTTTTAGCTATAAATACTAGTAAATGGATGGAGCTGAACAACATCATACTCAGTGAAATAAGCCAGACTCAGAAAGTCAAGGGTCAAATGTTTTCTTTCATAAGTGGAAGTTAGAGCAAAATAAGGGGGAAAAGGTGGGGGGATCCCATGAAAATAGAATGGAAACACATGGAGAAGAAAAAGGGGATTGAGGGACAAGAAAGAGGTGTGGGAAAGGAGAGGAACAGTAGAATTAAATTGACCAAATTACGCTATGTACATCTGTGAATATACCACAATGAATTTCACCTTTATGTATATCTATAAAGCACTAATTTTAAAAACATTTAAAGAAATAGGAGGAAGAACAGTAGGGTAGAAGAAAGGGAACAGGGCTAGGGAGGAATGAAGGAAAAGAGGAAATTCTGGGGATTGAAGTGGAGCAAATTATATTCCATGCAAGTATGATTAAATTAAAATGAACCTCAATATTATGTATAACAATAATGCACTCATAAAAATATTTTTAAAAATAATGTTCAAAATCATAAATGTTGGCAAGGGTATGGAGGAAAGGTACACTTGTGTATTGTTGATGAATCTGTAGAACAATACAACCTATCTGGAAAGCAGCATGGAAATTCCTCAAAAAACTGGTGATGGAACCACCTTATGGTCAATCTCTCCCACTCCTCAGTATTTCCAAAGGAACTAAAATCACCAAACCATAGAAATACAACCACCTCAATGTTTTCATCAACATAATTCACAATAACTAAATTATGGAATCAACCCATATGCCCACCAATATATGAATGGATTAAGAAATTGTGGTATATATACACAGTGGAGTTCTACTCACTCATGAAGAGCAATGAAATTATGAAATTATTATCCATTGCTGGTTAATGGATAGAAATGGAGAGCATCATGCTAAGTGCAAGCCAGACTCAGGAATTCAAAGGTAGAAGGTTTTCTCACAAATGTGGAAAGTAGAGCAAAATAAAGGAAAGGAGGTGAGAAGGATAGCATATCTAAAGATAGAGGTAAAATCAGTAGTGTAGAAGAAGGAGATCAGGAGACAGAGTGGAGAGGTGGGAAAACAGAGGCCATGCAGAATGAATTATTAAATAATCTTGTTATGTGCACATATAAATACACCATGGGGAATTTCACCTTTATGGATGAGCTAAAAGAACCAATTAAATAAACAAGCAAAATGAAATTCAGCAGAGTAGCAAAAGGAGAATGGGGGAGGGGAGGGAGGGTGGAAGGTAAAAGGGGGAGGGCAAGGTGGAGATCGTGAACTGAAACTGATTTCCATACATGTGTGAGTTTGTAAGAAAAAACTCAACTACTATGTATAACAATAAAACTCTAATTAAAAAAAAAGGAATGTTCAAATCATACAGATCTACATGAAACCAACTCTCTTCATTGACCATAGACCTCATGGCTCTATAGGTCCTATAATAAGAGATGATATTTTATGAACCTAAAATCAAAGAAGCTCTTTGTTTATCTCCATCTCACTAGACTTAAATTACTTTATTCCCCCTATTTTTGGTTTTATTGTTATTTCTTGCACGTGTCTTCTGAGTTCTCCCTTTTCTCTGTCTCTCCCTTCACCTCTGCACTTACTTTCCAAACTTTCTCATTCCCCCGTTATGCACCCCCTCTTCTCTCTCCTCTGCCTACCACACTGTCTTCCCTCACCCACTTACTCTTAACCTTCTGAATTGTACATCCTGTCCTTTTTACCTTGCTGGTGAAATATTAATGAGAATAGCAAACTAAAAATACTAAATGTCTCCAAAATATTCACAATTCACCAAGTACACAAATATACCAGCAGGTTTGAAATATCAATGACAAAACCTTCATATTAGTTTGATAGAAACCTTCAATTAACCAAACCCAGAGAAAGGGCAGGAGCCTTCAAGGTAATTTTTAACTAGCGAAACTTTATCAAACTCCTTTTTCATGATGACTCATTCTAATCCAGAGGGAATTAAATGAACAAGGAAAACAAAGCACAGTCACATATTAACCCTAGATTTGTTTCAGAAAAATGGGTCAGAGTCGCTCAAGCTACTGCTGTGATTACAAACATTAAAAACTGGTTTCTGAGCCACTGACATCCAAACTAATAAGCAGAAATTCAGGATGCACATAATTTGAAGGAAGTGTGTACCAGCACCAACATTACCAAACTTGGGAGGCAGTATAGGAAAGTGGTTAGAACAAAGACAATGGAGATAGGCAAGAAGCAAACCTCAGGGCTGGAGTCGTAGCTCATTGGTAGAGCACTTGCCGATCACGCATGAGGCACTGGGTTCAATTCTCAGCACCACATATGAATAAATAAAATAAAGTCCATTGACAACTAAAAAAAATTTTAAAAAAAGAAGAAGAAGATGATGAAGAAGAAGAAGAAGCAGCAGCAGCCAACCTTAACCGGAGCTCCTGTCTTGGCCTTTAGTAGTCTGGTTACATTGGGATACTTCTTTTGCCCCTTTGATCACTCATTTATTTTTTTATTATTATAATTATTAATGCATACTAATTGTTGAGAAAAATAGGATTCTTTGTGGTATTTCCATAATGCATACAACATACTTTGATGATATCTATCCTCCCCACTACACTGTCTTACCTCTCTCTACCCTCCCCCTATCTCTTTTTCCTTTCCTAATGGTCTACCTTCTACTTTAATGTTATCTTTTTTTTAATCTTATATTTGAAAAGCAAGAACAAACCAAACTCCAAATCAGCAGAAAGAAAGAAACAATAAAGTTCAGAGAAAATAAATGAAATAGAGACTAAAAGAACAATACAAAGGATCAATGAAATAAAGATTTGACCCTTTGAAAAGATAAACAAAATCAATAACCTTTAGCCAAACTAATCAAAAGAAAGAGAAGAACCAAATTAATACAACTAGTCATGAAAAGGGGATATACAACAGATACCACTGGAAAGACCATTATGGATTATTTTGAAAAAATATGTCCCCCAAAATTAAAAATCTAGAACAAATAAACAAATTTCTAGACACATATGAGTTACTGAAATTAGACCAAGAGTATATTTTTTAAAAAACTAGATAGATCAATAACAAGCAAAGAGATTGAAGCAGCAAAATTCCTCCCAACAAAGGCAAGACTAGAACTGGAGGGATTCAATGAATTTTACCAGACTTTTAGAAAAGAACTAATATCAATGCTCCTCAAACTATTACATAAAGTAGAAAGGGAAAGAACTCTTCTGAACTCATTCTGTGAAGTCAGTATTACCCTGCTCCCAAAACCTGATAAGGATACAACAAAAAAATAAATCTATAGACCAATATACTTGATGACATAGATATAAAAATCATCAATAAAATACTTGCTAAATGAATTCAACATCCCATGAAAAAGATCATACACCATGATAAATTGGTTTCATTCCAGGGAGGCAAGATTGGTTCAATATATGTGAATCAATAAATGTAATTCACTTCATTAACAAAATCAAGAATAAAAATCACATGATCATCTCAAAGGGTGCAGAAAAAGTCTTTGATAAAATTTGACATCCCTTCATATTTAAAAACCTTGAATACACTAAGTATATATAGAAGGTTCTTAACATGATAGAGATTATGTATAACAAATCCATAGCCAACATCATACTGAATGGGGAAAATCTAAGCATTTTCCTCTAAAATCAGGAGCAAGACAAGGCAGTATACTTTTACCATTCTTATTCAATATAGTACTGGAAACTTTAGCCAAAGCAAGAGATATAAATAAAAGGTATACAAATAGGAAAGAAGAAAGTCAAATTATTTCTGTTTGCCAATGACATGTTTCTATACCTAGAAAATCCTAGAGACTCCCAGAAGTTATCCATTTATTTTTAGCAAAGGTGTGCACACTTATATATACACATAAATACATATATATGTATGTATATATGTCTGAGTAAAACAGATTTTTACCTTTTATAATTGAGGTCCAATGGTAACCACTTTGATTTCTTAAACTGATCCTTATATTTATTTGTTGTTGTTGCAAACATTTCTGAGGGTTTTTCTATGCGTATACATTTTTGTTGTGGTTTGTGCTTCAGATATTGTTATTGGATTCTACTGAGAAGATGAAGATTTAAAACTCTAATATTCCATCCTAAAAACATGGGTATAGTCTACCTTTGACATGTCTCCCAATACAGTTAAATGAAAAGCTGTTTAGCTACATGTGTGCATTTTTCTATGAATTCATCATTGCTCGTAGTTGAACTGTACAGCATGATTACACTTATTCTGGTACAGCTTTGTGTTTTCCTTAAGGTTAGTAATCCCCTCTCCCAACTACTCCGTTCAATTTTCTCTTTTTCACTGTCAGTGGAGAGGGAAGTTTTTAGTTTTTGCATACCATTAAGTTGTCCCAAAAATGTCACACTCAGGAATAAGTCCAATCCTCCTTCACATCAGATCCCATATGTAGCAAAGCACTCATCTTTAGACTTCCTTCTCCTTGCCTTGAGGATTTCCTTCACCTCTCTCCTTTATAGAATGCCTTTATAGAGTCAATGTTTATGTCCTTCACCCCACATAACATTTACATGTTGAACTCTAACCCCCGGTGTGAATGTATTTGGGGTAACGATGCAAATTAAAGTTAAATGAGGTCATAAAGACAGGTCCTGATCCAATAGGCTTAATGTCCTTATAAGACAATACCAGAGCATGTTCTTTCCTCTCTCTCTTCTTCTCCCTTCCTTTCTACACACCTCTTTTCTCTCCCTCTTTCTTTTCTTCTCTCCCTCTCCCCACTAATCCCATAAACTGAGAAAAATTCATATGAGAACATAACAAGAAGACATGCATCTACAAACCAGGAAGAGAGCTTTTACCAGAAACTGACTCTCCATGATCTGAGATTTCCAGCATCCAGAATTATGAGAAAATGAGCTTATTTTGTTTATGTTATCCAGTCTATAGTATTTGTTATTGCATCCCAAGCAGACCAGTAAGTCAGCTCAAGAAGGTTTTAGAAGAAGAACCAAGTACTTCTTCTGTATCAAATACCCAAAAACATGAATTTGGAACTGAGTGACAAGTAGAGGTGAGAAGGATTTTAATTGCATATTGGAAAAATAGATTGTCCTTAAAAGTCCGTTTGTGGAACCATGGGGCTCAGGAAAATACAATAGCTATAGACAAAAATTCTATCATCTTAGAGCATGCACAGATAATCATGACAGAATGTTTGTTGGAATGCTAATGTCGAAGGTCTTTCTGACCTGTCTCAGACTGAAATAAGAAATATAAGCATGTGAGAAATTAAATGAAAGGCAATCCTTATTTAACAGTAGCAAGGAATTCTCTGAATTATATTATTGGAAAATGATATTGAATATTAGGCTGAGAAGATTTCTAAGCAAAGTGTTCAAAGAGCAGTTTGATTTCTCCATACCACTTCAGGTAAAATACAACAGGTGAGAGATTATTTAGAAGGAATGTTAAATAAGAAGGAACCAGAACTTGAAGATTTGGAAAATTCTCAGTCTATTCACATTGAAAGAGAGAGGGAACACTAAGTATGTAGCTGAATAACCGCTTGATAAAGAGATTAGTGTTGAGTGTGAGCCACAAATCTTATCAACCACAAGTTTAATCAACCACCTCAGCAGAAGCCAGAAACAGACAGAAATGCCAGCAGAAACACTGCTCACTGGAATTAAAGTGGACAGAGAAATTGGGAAAGAGTGACTGTCAGACTTTGGAGATTAGACAAGACAGGAGAATGAACGACTCTGCTATGAACATGCGTTATCCAGAGATGGGAAGATTGACCCAAAATGTCAAAGATTCTCAGAGCTGCTCTCCCACCCAGATCCAGAGGGTACAGTTTTTCTCACTCAATATCAAAGTGTAGGATTTTTACAGTTAAGGGTGCTACCTACCATATGGAACCCTAGAGATAAGACATCAACCCCACCAAGCCAAAGGGGCAGGGCTACTACCCCACAGAGCAATGAAGACAATGCTGTCACCCATAGAAGAGGTTAGAACAACAAAACAAGCCTTGGCATTTAACTTCCAGTGAGAGTTGACTCACTAATTTTTTATTTGTTTGAGAATTGTCACTTTTTTTCTTCTTCTGTCATTTCTCCTATCTGGAATTGAAATGTCTGTCTTCTGCCTATCATACCATTGTGTCTTGGAAGCACAGACATGTCTGGTTTCATGCTTGCAGCTACAGAAGTCCACCTCAGGAATTGCACCAAGAATCCAGCTCTACTTAATTTAGGTAATATTTTGACAAGACTTTGAACTTTAGACTTTGGAGTCAATGCTGGAAAAAGGAACAGGACTGGAAAGGAGCTATTGGAATGGAATTAATGTATTTCACATGCAAGGACATGAATTTTACAAGAGGAAGGGATAGGAGCATAATGTCGTGGACTGAATGTGTCCCACAAATTCATATGCAGAAGCTCTAATCCCCAGGGTAGTTATATAGTCATATACTGACTAAAGATGTTTCCACCAATGACAGGCTACACAGAGGAGAGTGGCCAGTCACAACCTCATTCTTCTCATGTTTACCATGTCCTGTTTGCATCATTTTCTCTATAGCTTGGTGACATCTGGTGTTTTGTATCATGGCCCTTGAGTGTCTAAAGCCCATTGTGATACTGCCAGTAAGAATACCTTAGATTGTTGGACCTGGAATCAAAATTATAAGCGATAAAAGACTACAAAAGTGGACAATTGGTGATGGTTATTGCTCACCAGACAAGCGTGCCCCATTTTACCATGGCTACAACATTACTGAATAAAAGTAAAGTCACAGAAGTTGTTGAACGATTTGTTTCACTGAAGGCAACGAGACTCAAAAATGCACCAAGGTCCTATACATCATATACAGAGAAAAAGCTAATGACCTGCATTGAATATCAGAAGCATAAAAGCATCCTATCTAGGTTTGTTTAAATACACACAATTATGTTTGCTCAATGATGAAATAGTCTAAAAATGCTTTTCTCACAACATATCTTGTCATTAAACAGCACATGCCTGTATTTGGAATAAGGAAGTAATTAAGGTTAAGTAAGAGCTCCAAGTCCCGGAGTCAGTGGTGAGCTCCGGCCCACAGGCAGCCTCTGGGACCAGGGCAGGGCAGTCAGAGACTTCTCCAAGCAGCCCTGCCCCCTCCAGCTGCAAGCTCCTTACACGGGCGATCCAAGATGGCAGACTAGAGGGTGACTGCATCTCCTGTCACTCCAGAACCCAGGATTCAAGAAGGGGAGGCATTGAGAGACTCGGACTAACATAGAGTCACGGGGTAAGTCTCCCCCACCGGGTGAAGCTCGGCCCGGGCAGCAGGCCCGGACAGGGGCGGCTTCTCAGAGCAGGGCAGGGCAGCTAGAGTCTTCCCCAGGCAGCCCTGCTCCCTCTGGCAATGGGCTCCTTCCACGGCCAGCTTCTCGGAGCAGAACGCCCAGAGAGAGCCTTTCTGCACAGAGCCAGCTCCAAGTCCTAGAGCCAACGGCGAGCTCCGGCCCGCAGGCAGCCTCTGGGACCAGGAAGGGCAGCCAGAGACTTCTCCAAGAAGCCCTGCACACTCAGGCGGCAGGCTCCTTCCAAGACCAGCTTCTCAAAGCAGACAGCCCAGTGAGAGCCTTTCCACACAGAGCCAGCTCCAAGCCCTGGAACCAGTAGCAGGCTGGGGGCAGCTATCTTTAGAAACACTGCATTATCAAGTTCCTCCAAGACTTCAGGCTACTGAAGACTGAGAGGTGATATACTGGAAATCTACAGGGACACTATGAGCCAATAGAGGAAATCTGCAATATCTCAGAGTCCCACTGATATCTGAACAATATGAGAAAACAAGGGAAGAAAATGTCCCAAACAAACCTAGACAATATAATAAAACCCAATGACAGCACAGCAGAAGATGTCAGAAAGGGAGTTCAGAATGTACATAATTAAAACAATCAGGGAAGAAACGAGGAGATGAAAGAGCAAATGCAGGCATTGAAGCAGGAGATGAAAGAGCAAATGCAGGCATTAAATGATCGCACCAATCGACAGTTAAAAGACCAAATACGGGAAGCAAGAGATCATTTCAATAAAGAGTTAGAGATACTGAAAAAAAACCAAACAGAAATCCTTGAAATGAAGGAAACAATAAACCAAGTTAAAAACTCCATAGAAAGCATAAACAATAGGATAGAACACCTGGAAGACAGAACCTCAGACATTGAAGACAAAATATTTAATCTTGAAAACAAAGTTGTACAAACACAGAAGATGGTAAAAAAATCATGAACAGAATCTACAAGAATTATGGGATATCATGAAAAGGCCAAATTTAAGAATTATTGGGATTGAGGAAGGCTTAGAGAAACAAACCAAAGGAATGAACAATCTATTCAATGAAATAATATCAGAAAATTTCCCAAATCTGAAGAATGAAATGGAAAACCAAGTACAAGAGGCCTATAGGACTCCAAATATACAAAATTACAACAGACCCACACCAAAGCACATTATAATGAAAATACCTAACATACAAAATAAAGACAGAATTTTAAAGGCTGCAAGAAAAAAGAATCAAATTACATTCAGGGGGAAACCAATAAGAATATCAGCAGATTTTTCAATCCAGACCCTAAAAGCTAGAAGGGCCTGGAACAACATATACCAAGCCCTGAAAGAAAATGGATGCCAACCAAGAATCTTATACCCAGCAAAACTTACCTTCAGATTTGACAACAAAATAAGATCCTTCCATGATAAACAAAAGCTAAAGGAATTTACAAAAAGAAAGTCAGCATTACAGATCATTCCCAGCAAAATATTCCATGAGGAAGAGATGATAAACAATGATGCAAATCAGCAACGGGAGGAACTAGCCTAAAGGAATAGCCAAATAAAGGAGAAACCAACTCATGTCAAAAAACAAAAATGAGTCAAATGACTGGGAATACAATCATATCACAATGATAACCCTGAGTGTTAATGGCCTGAACTCATCAATCAAAAGTCATAGACTGGCAGATTGGATTAAAAAGATAAATCCAACAATATGCTGTCTGCAAGAGACTCATCTCAGAGAAAGAGATACCCATAGACTAAAGGTGAAAGGATGGGGAAAAACATACCATGCACATGGACACAGCAAAAAAGCTGGGGTATCCATCCTCATTTCAGATAATGTGGACTTCAAGCCAAAACTAGTCAGAAGGGATAAAGAAGGACATTACAACTGCTTAAGGGAAGCATAAATCAGCAAGACATAACAATCATAAATATCTATGCCCTGAACATTGGCTCATCCATGTACGTCAAACAAATCCTTCTCAATTCCAGAAATCAAATAGACCACAACACAATAATACTAGGCGATTTTAAAACACCTCTCTCACCACTGGATAAATTGTCCAAACAAAGATTGAATAAAGAAACCATAGATCTCAATAACACAATCAACAATTTAGACTTAACAGACATATATAGAATATACCATCCAACAAAGAACGAATACACTTTCTTCTCAGCAGCACATGGATCCTTCTCTAAAATAGACCATATTTTATGCCACAAAGCTACTGTTAGCAAATACAAGAAGATAGAGATACTACCTTGTATTCTATCAGATCATAATGGATTGAAATTAGAATAAATGACAGATTAAAAAACAAAAACTTCTCCAATACCTGGAGACTAAATAATACACTATTATATGATGAATGGATAACAGAAGACATCAGGAGGGAAATAAAAAAATTCTTAGAAGTAAACGAGAACAAACACACATCATATCAAAATCTCTGGGACACTAAGAAAGCAGTACTTAGAGGAAGATTTATTTCATGGGGCGCATTCAACAAAAGAAGTAGAAATCAACAAATAAATGACTGAACACTATAGCTCAAAGCCCTAGAAAAAGAAGAGCAGACCAACACCAAAAGTAGTAGAAGACAGGAAATAGTTAAAATCAGAGCCGAAATCAATGAAATTGAAACAAAAGAAACAATAGAAAAAATTAACAAAATAAATATTTGGTTCTTTGAAAAAATAAACAAAATTGATAAACCCTTAGCCACACTAACAAAGAGAAAGAGGGAGAAAACTCAAATTACTAAAATTCGGAATGAACAAGGAAATATCACATCAGACATGAGTGAAATACAAAACATAATTAGAAGCCATTTTGAAAATCTATATTACAACAAAACAGAAAACCTCAAAGACATCAACAAGTTTCTAGAGACATATGAATTACCTAAACTGAACCAGGAGGACATACACAACTTACATAAATCAATTTCAAGCAATGAAATAGAAGAGGTCATCAAAAGCCGACCAACAAAGAAAAGTCCGGGACCAGATGGGTTCTCAGCCGAGTTCTACAAAACCTTTAAAGAAGAGCTCATTCCAATACTCCTCAAACTATTCCATGAAATAGAAGAGGAGGGAACCCTCCCAAACTCATTCTATGAAGCCAATATCACCCTGATACCTAAACCAGACAGAGACACATCGAGGAAAGAAAATTTCGGACCAATATCTTTAATGAACATCGACACAAAAATTCTGAACAAAATTTTAGCAAATTGCATACAAAAATATATTAAAAAGATAGTGCACCATGATCAAGTGGGTTTCATCCCAGGGATGCAAGGTTGGTTCAACATTCAGAAATTGATAAATGTAATTCACCATGTCAACAGACTTATAGTAAAAAATCACACGATTATTTCAATAGATGCAGAAAAAGCATTCGATAAAATACAGCATCCCTTCATGCTCAAAACACTAGAAAAGATAGGGATAGTGGGAACATTCCTTAACATTGTAACGGCCATCACGCTAAACCCATGGCCAATATCATTCTAAATGGTGAAAAACTGACAGCATTCCCCCTAAAAGCTGGAACAAGGCAGGGATGCCCTCTTTCACCACTTCTATTGAGCATCGTCCTTGAAACTCTAGCCAGAGCAATCAGACAAACCAAAGAAATTAAAGGGATATGAATAGGAAAAGAAGAACTCAGAGTATCCCTGTTCGCTGATGACATGATTATATATTTAGAGGAACCTGGAAATTCCACCAGAAAACTTTCAGAACTCATAAGTGAATTCAGTAAAGTAGCAGGTTACAAGATCAATGCTCATAAATCCAATGCATTTTTATACATAAGTGATGAATCTTCAGAAAGAGAAGTTAGGAAAACTACCCCATTCACAATAGCATCAAAAAAAATTAAATACTTGGGAATCAATCTCACAAAAGAGGTGAAAGACCTCTACAATGAGAACTACAGAACACTAAAGAAAGAAATTCAAGAAAACCTTAGAAGATGGAAAAATCTCCCATGTTCTTGGATAGGCAGAATTAATATTGTCAAAATGGCCATACTACCTAAAGTTCTATACAGATTCAATGCAATTCCAATTAAAATCCCAATGACGTACCTTACAGAAATAGAGCAAGCAATTATGAAATTCGTCTGGAATAAGAAACCCAGAATAGCTAAAGCAATCCTCAGCAGAAAGAGCAAAGCCAGGGGTATCGCAATACCAGATCTTCAACTCTACTACAAAGCAATAGTAACAAAAACGGCATTGTATTGGTACCAAAATAGACAGGTAGATCAATGGTACAGAATAGAGGACATGGACACAAACCCAAATAAATACAATTTTCTCATACTAGACAAAGGGGCCAAAAATATGCAATGGAAAAAAGATAGCCTCTTCAACAAATAGTACTGGGAAAACTGGAAAACCATATGCAACAGAATGAAATTAAAACCCTATCTCTCACCCTGCACAAAATTCAACTCAGAATGGATCAAGGACCTCAGAATCAGACCAGAGACCCTGCATCTTATAGAAGAAAAAGTAGGTCCAAATCTTCACCTTGTTGGCTTAGGATCAGACTTCCTTAACAGGACTCCCATAGCACAAGAAATAAAAGCAAGAATCAACAACTGGGATAGATTCAAACTAAAAAGCTTACTCTCAGCAAAGGAAACTATCAGTAATGTGAAGAGACAACCTACAGAGTGGGAGAATATCTTTGCCAATCATACTTCAGATAGAGCACTAATTTCCAGAATCTATAAAGAACTCAAAAAACTCTACACCAAAATACAAATAATCCAATCAACAAATGGGCTAAGGAAATGAACAGACACTTCACAGAAGATGTACAAGCAATCAACAGATATATAAAAAAATGTTCAACATCTCTAGTAATAAGGGAAATGCAAATCAAAACTACCCTAAGATTCCATCTCACCCCAATTTGAATGGCGATTATCAAGAACACAAGCAACAATAGATATTGGCGAGGATGTGGGGAAAAAGTACACTCATACATTGCTGGTGGGGTTGCAAATCAGTGCAGCCACTCTGGAAAGCAGTATGAAGATTCCTCAGGACGCTTGGAATGGAACCACCATTTGACCCAGCTATCCCACTCCTTGACCTATACCCAAAGGACTTAAAATCAGCATACTACAGAGATACAGCCACATCAATGTTCATTGCTGCTCAATTCACCATAGCCAGATTGTGGAACCAACCTAGATGCCCTTCAATTGACGAATGTGTAAAGAATCTGTGTTATATATATGCAATGGAATATTACTGAGCCATAAAGAATAATAAAATTATGGCATTTGCAGGCAAGTGGATGAAATTGGAGAATATCATGCTAAGTGAGATAAGCCAATCTCAAAAAACTAAAGGACAAATGATCTCGCTGATAAGAGGATGATGACATATAATGGGGGGTGGGAGGGATTAGTGTTAGGGTTAGGGTTATGTTTATGTTTGGGGTTAAGGAGGGTGGCAAGAATGGAGAAACGAAGGACTGTAGAGATGGAAAAGAGGGAAGGGAGGGGTGGGGGAAAGGAAAAAAATAACAGAATGAATCAAACAACATTTCCCTATGTAAATTTATGATTACACAAATGGTATGCCTTGACTCCATGTAAAAACAGAGAAACAACATGTATCCCATTTGTTCACAATAAAAACAAAAAAAAAAAGGTTAAGTAAGGTCACCGGGGTGGGGTCCTGATCCTGTCAGATTAGTGTCCTTATAAAAAGGACATCAGGGTGTTCATTCTCTCTGAATGCACAAACCTCGAGAAAAGACCATGTGAGGACATAACCAAAAGGCAGCTCTCTGGTAAGAACACAATAGCAGTTCAAATTTTTGACACCAGTCCAGCCAGGAAGACAGCCTTCACCAAAATTCACTTTTCTCGATCTTTTTTCTGGAACTTCTAACCTCCAACTACGAAAAATTAAATTTTTGGTTCTTTAGCCATCCAGTATATGTTAGTTAGTTATGGCAGCCTGAGAGACTACTAGAATCCTTAATATTTTTTTGGAACTTATGCTTTCCTTATTGTTGATAATAACCCTCAATAATGTAGTGGAACACAGTTTCTAGTAAATTGTTGAGAAGAAGTAAAAGCCAAGATTTTGGAGATGTATATACCTAGGTATAGCTTTCATGTCCCATTCTTTGTTGAATATCAAATGAAGTATAAAATTATAATTTGGAAGCCTTGTTTTAGGATGTTGATTCATCTCATACTGTTTTCAGGACATATTTCCATTAGTTTCCAATTTCATGCTTAAGGAACCAGATTCTGTGGAAGTATCTATACGTTGGTTAGCAAGAATGTGAATGTGTGTGGGTGAATACATTTTTACAATCTTTCTGTCTCTATCACTCCAAAATTTCACTGCTTATTTCTTGGTATAGATTCATTCTCATCCATTTTGCTGGGCCTTGAAGTATTTTCATTTGGGAAATAAATTGAAACATTTCTTTAAAGTGAGTCATTTTTTATTTTCCTTCTGCTTCTTTTTTGGAAATCTATTTGATTGTTGAATCTCCAGAACTGATGCTTCAATTGTTTTTTAATTTTTCTTCCCTTTGTATATCTCTTGGTTTTCTAGTTCTAATTTTAGGGGACAACATTATATCTTTAACTGTATTCTCCAACTCTTATATTTAATTTTTGTTAATACATTTTAATTTTCAGTGGAGTTTTGTTGTTGCTGCTGTTCTCTGAAAATTTTAGTAGCCTCTTGTTCATGTGATAATTTTTTCATATTTTCTCTTATCTCTCTGAATAGTTTCTACGGTTTTCCAAGTTTCCCACTTCCTATAAGTTTTCTGTATACTTCAAATTTGATTTACTTGTTATGTTTCATTTTCTATTTCTCTGCTTTTTAAATCTATTTTAAACTTAAAAGTTTTCTGAAAATATCCTGATATCATTGACTATTTATATTTATGGGTGAGAGTGAAAAAACTCACTTGAAGAATTCTCTGTGTGCATGGGATGAACCCACTAAAAAAAGACTCATCTTGACCATTTGATGGGTAACCAGATGTCAGTATCTTCAGGATTTTCCCATTGATGGATTGATCAAGAGAGGACTTTTCCAGTCTTCTATAGGCAAATGGAAGAGAGTTAGATTCTTTATAAACCTGTATGCTAATGTTTTTCTGGGACCATCACATTGTTTCCCACAGATTTTCATACTTCTACTTAGTACTCTCAAGTTCCAGAGCAGCAACTCTGCCTTCAGTAGTAGCCAGGGACCCCTGTCCAGAATTCCTTTGACTGATCCTCTGCAGAGAATAAAATTGCCATGTTCTTCCAAGGTCAACAGGGCTCTAAATATCTATTAGACCTCATTCCAAAGTATCCCCATTCAGCCCCCACCTCTTGTCTCTAGTTTTGCAAGTGCTTGCTTCCTCCAATCCCTGCAAACTGGGTTATAAAATCAAGTTAGCTTTCTACTAGGCTTCCCCAGTTGCTGACTTGGATCCTGATGTGTTCTTTTTCTTTAATGCCTTAATGTATTACTGTTCTTTGTCATCTCTTTGACCATTTTGGAATATACCCTTTAAAATTTATTTACCACAGCATCTGCATATCAGAGAAGACATTCAGACTTTGGTTTTTTGGCATTGGTTTATTTCACTTAGCATGATATTCTCCAGCTCCACCCATTTACTGACAAATGCCATAACTTCATTCTTTTTTAAGCTAAGTAATATTCCATCATATATATACATATATATATCACATTTTTTTATCCATTCATCTATTGAAGGGCAGCTAGGTTGATTCCATAATTTAACTATTATGAATTCAGCTGTTTTAAACATTGATGTGACTTTATCACTGTAATATACTGGTTTTAAGTCCTTTGGGTATAAACCAATGAGTGGGATAGCTGAATCAAATGGTGGTTCCATTCCAAGTGTTCTGAGGAATATTCATGCCACTTTCCATAATGGCTGCACCAACTTGCATTCTCACCAGCAATGTGTGAGTGTACCTTTTTCCCCACTTCCTCACCAGCATTTATTGTTGTTTGTATTCTTGATAATTTCCATTCTGACTAAATAAGGGGGTCGCCTAGGGAAAACTAAAGTTACTCTAGATTAGGGAGAGGGGAGTGAAGGGAGGGGAAGGGATATGGGGTAGGAAGGATGGTAGAATGAATCAGACATATTACCCTCTGTACCTACATAACTATATGACCAGTGGGATTCTATGTCATGTACAACCAGAAGAATGAGAAATTATACTCCAGTATATATGATGTATCAAAATGTATTCTGCTGTCATGTATAACTAAATGAAACAAATTAAAATGTTTAGTTAAAATACAAAAAAAGGCTAGGGATATGGCTCAATAAGCACCCCTGGGTTCAATAAAAAAAAATTTATTGACCATAATTGTGATGATATTTCAGAAGGAAACTGGTAAACTCACAGGTTTATTCACCACTCAGAAACCACCTACTAGATATGTGCCTTTATTCAAGTTATTACTTGGATGTGACTCAATTTTCTCATTTCTAAAATGGAATAATAAAATTAAACTGTGTAAGGCTATTTTGAGAACTAGGTGAATAATACCTACAAAGGGATTGAACGGAAAATTACATTACCACTGCTATTATGCCATAAATATGAGTAAAGTCAAGGTATACCAGATGGTAAAAGAAGAATTGCTGGAAGCAATTTTCTTTTAAGAATCCAAGATCTGCTTTTTAGGAGAAGGAAGCTGGCTTTCTTATTGTTGCTGTTGTTCTGCTTTGGATTTTGCTTTCACTTTTCTTTTTTCCTTCTTTTTTTAATTATAAACATTCAGATACACATGAATTTAAATAGAGAAAAAATACCAAAAAAAAACCCTAAGTTAATTTCTATAATATCTGCTGTTGGAAGCCATCCTTATTTAACAGAATCAGACAGACTAGGTTGAACCATGGTACACAGATGTCTGACTTCTAGGAACTGCTGGGAAGCATATGGTGCTGCATTGGAGTGGTTCTCCATCTCCTTCTGGAATATTTCCCTAAGAAAATGGCTCCTCTAACCGCCAATCCTGTCCATCACAGAAGAAGCTCCTCCTGGTCTTGCCCCCTTTACCTGTGTGACTATAAAATAAAGGAGAGTTGGGCTACTCCATATTGTTAGATGCCAGAGCTGGTATGGCCAGACCTATCAACACCCCCTCTCATTTAAAAAGAGTATTGTCTCTTGTGTGTTTATGGGTTAGGAAAGTTTATGGGTAACTGATGGATTTATAGCCAACATCATCCTCCAATGATTTACCCTTCCCTCATCCATGCAGGGTGTGGCTGAGAAACCCCCACATTTGGCACCCAAACGGGGACTGTTTGAGAGGATTTTAGAAGAAAAAATAAAGGTAAGGTGTTGGCCCCTTTCCTATGGGAAGCAAGCACATGTAAATAAGTTTAATAGTAAGAAAGGAAAGGGAATTTAACTGTGTGATGTTAAGCCTGAGGAATTCGCTCTCTACAGAGAGAGAAATAAAATTTATTCAGCTCTATTCAATATGTAGCCAGAGTCAAAATTCAATGGAAAGAATGCAACTCCTACAGTTCTTGAAAGGTAAATGGAGACCTGATTGCTTTAAATACTGCAGATCCAATGATGCAGGTCTGCCTGCATTTCTGATGGCATGAGACTGAGACCTAACTTGGCTGAGATAGGTGCAAAAGTTTAGGATCCTGGGAAAAAACATCCTAATCAGGATTTTAGGGTAAATCTCTATAGAGAGGGAAAGTGTAAGGAATCCCACGGAAACCACACCACACACGGGAAATCACATAAGGGAGTATATTAAGCAAACAGAGTGTCTCCCTGCAGAGTAAGAGAGAAAATGAGAGGAAAAGAAAGGGAAAGAGAAAGGGCACGTGAAAGAAAGAGTGTGAAAAGCGAGGAGGAGAAAGAAAGCAAGTGTGTAGGAGAGAAAAGCAAGAGAATAGATGGCGGTGAAGCTATCTTTAAGAATCCCGCCAGGCTAACAGGGGACAAATAACAAAGAAGGATACTTGCAAGCTGACTGATGAACCAATAGCTAGCTCAGATGTTCATAGACTGAGAGTAGTTGGGAGGCGGGGAAATGGCTGCAATGGAAAGGGTGGGGAGAGCAGCTTTGTACATTACAGAAAGTTACTTAGCTATCCTGAAAACCATCTTAAAACAGAAGGGATACTATGTACAAAGAACTGATCTTGCTCAATTCTTAGAGGCAATTTAGGAAGCTTGTCCATGGTTTTCAGAGGAAAAATTGCTTGATTTGCATACTTGCAAAAAAAACAGGCAAGGAATTGTGTGTAGGTTGTATCTCCACTATCATGCCTAGGGGTACAATTCAAAGTATAGAGTTTGGACTGTAATAGAAACTTGCTTTTATTTGGGCCAAGATGTTAACTTTGGGAAATTTAATCACGGGACTTACAAAAGCTATGAAGAGCTTTAACTCTAAGAGTCAGAAACATTCATCCTCCAGGACCTCTTTGTTTTCTGGGAACATATTAAAAAAAGTTTTTAGTAGTTAAGCAGTTCCCCATAGAGATACTGAAGGGTGGTGACAAAATCTCTATTCAGAAGACTGGAGAGCATTCAAAGTCAAAGTAGGATGATTTAGCAGGGGACCTCTGTAATTTGCATTTGATGTGTTCTTCTACAGTGACTCACCTTGCTCCAGCTGTAAGGAATTTCGAGACAACATGGTGGAACCACAGGGTTTTCATGGGCTCATTTCTAGTCCCTGTCCCCTGCTCCTCTATATTAAAAATAATAATAATAAGTAACAAAAAACAAAAAAAACTAACTCTTCCTAACTCTTCGTAATTCTCCAGCATGAGAAAAAAAGGAAAATCAAAATCTTAGCTACACTCTTCTACTTCTGTATTCCCTGGAATTCCTTCTCAAACCAGTAATTTTCCCTTGGCTCCTTTCAGATCTCAGTGAAGGCTTACATTGAAATGTAAATGGAACCCGGGTTCGAATCCCCAGCACCTCAAATTCCCAGCACCTCAGAAAACAAGATGGTGACTTGGGCTGGGGATATAGCTCAGCAAGCACAAGGTCCTGGGTTCAAACCCTAGCACCACAAGAAGGAAAAAAAAAAAAAAAGGAAAATAAAGAAATGCAAATGGAAAAAGCCTGCAGGCTTGCTAGGAGACTAGGAGTAGTCTAGGAGGCTACTCTCAGGCTCAAGGTGAAAAAGATTATTTTTCTGAAATTAATAAAAGATGTTCTAGTTGTGTTTTTTAATAGATTTATCTTTTGCTTTTTAGGGATGATTTTAAAGGTGAATAACAATCATCAGGACAAAAACTGGCAACCTGAAGTATTTTTAAGTTTTTTTTTTTTTTTCTGCATCTTAATTTCTTAGACAAAATAAATCAATATTTAATGCATGTTTGTTCATTATTGTGGAGTTTCACTTATAATAAATTATTTAAAAATTCCTTTTTTTAACTGATCTATAAATGTGTGGACACAATGACTATATTTACATAATTTTGAAATTTATTTACAGTTCAATGAGCATGTTCACATTTTAAAATTAAAATAAAAATGAATCCATATAACTTTAATTCACATGAATTAATAAGGTTGAATTTATATTGGGTAAACAACTAAAGATTTTAAAAGCCTTCTTTTTTTTATATGCATTTTTAATATCTACCTGACTTTAAATGAATATGTATTTTTATTTTTTTTTAATTTATTTTATTGTAAACAAATGGGATACATGTTGTTTCTCTGTTTGTACATGGAGTAAAGGCATACCATTTGTGTAATCATACATTTAGATAGGGTAATAGTGTTTGATTCATTCTGTTATTTTTTTCCTTCCCCGCCACACCTCCCACCCCTCTTTTCCCTCTATATAGTCCCTCCTTCCTCCATTTTTGTCCCCTTCCACCCCCATTATGTGTCATCATCCACTTATCAGCAAGATCATTTGTCCTTTGGTGTTTTGAGATTGGCTTATCTCATTTAGCATGACATTCTCCAATTTCAACCATTTGCCTGCAAATGCCATAATTTTATTATTCTTTATGGCTCAGTAATATTCCATTGCATATATATAACACAGATTCTTTACACATTCGTCAATTGAAGGGCATCTAGGTTGGTTCCACAATCTGGCTATGGTGAATTGAGCAGCTATGAACATTGATGTGGCTGTATCTCAGTAATATACTGATTTTAAGTCCTTTGGGTATAGGTCAAGGAGTGGGATAGCTGGGTCAAATGGTGGTTCCATTCCAAGCGTCCTGAGGAATCTCCACACTGCTTTCCAGAGTGGCTGCACTAATTTGCAAACCCACCAGTAATGTATGAGTGTTCCTTTTCCCCACATCCTCGCCAATATCTATTGTTGCTTGTGTTCTTGATAATCGCCATTCAAATTGGGGTGAGATGGAATCTTAGGGTAGTTTTCATTTGCATTTCCCTTATTACTAGAGATGTTGAACATTTTTTCATATATCTGTTGATTGCTTGTACATCTTCTTCTGTGAAGTGTCTGTTCATTTCCTTAGCCCATTTGTTGATTGGGTTATTTGTATTCTTGGTGTAGAGTTTTTGAGTTCTTTATAGATTCTGGAAATTAGTGCTCTATCTGAAGTATGAGTGGCAAAGATTTTCTCCCACTCTGTAGGCTTTCTCTTCACATTGCTGATAGTTTCCCTTGCTGAGAGAAAGCTTTTTAGTTTGAATCTATCCCAGTTGTTGATTCTTGCTTTTATTTCTTGTGCTATGGGAGCCCTGTTAAGGAAATCTGATCCTAAGCTGACAAGTTGAAGATTTGGACCTACTTTTTCTTCCATAAGATGCAGGGTCTCTGGTCTGATTCTGAGGTCCTTGATCCATTTTGAGTTGAATTTTGTGCAGGGTGAGAGATAGGGGTTTAGTTTCATTCTGCTGCATATGGATTTCCAGTTTTCCCAGTACCATGTGTGGAAGAGGCTATCTTTTCTCCATTGCATATTTTTTGCCTCTTTGTCTAGTATGAGAAAATTGTATTTATTTGGGTTTGTGTCCATGCCCTCTATTCTGTACCATTGATCTACCTGTCTATTTTGGTGCCAATATCATGTCGTTTTTGTTACTATTGCTTTGTAGTAGAGTTGAAGATCTGGTATTGTGATACCCCCTGCTTCACTCTTCCTGCTAAGGATTGCTTTAGCTATTCTGGGTTTCTTATTCTTCCAGATGAATTTCACAATTGCTTGCTTTTTATCTGTAAGGTATATCATTGGGATTTTAATTAAAATTGCATTGAATCTGTATAGCACTTTAAGTAGTATGGCCATTTTGACAATATTAATTCTGCCTATCCAAGAATATGGAGGTCTTTCACCTCTTTTGTGAGATTGATTCCCAAGTATTTTATTTTCTTCGATGCTATTGTGAATGGGGTAGTTTTCCTAACTTTCTCTTTCTGAAGATTCATCACTTATGTATAAAAATGCATTAGATTTATGAGCATTGATCTTAAAACCTGCTACTTTACTGAATTCACTTATGAGTTCTAAAAGTTTTCTGGTGGAATTTCCCAGTCCCTCTAAATATATAATCATGTCATAAGCAAATAGGGATAGTTTGAGTTCTTCTTTTCCTATTCATATCCCTTTAATTTCTTTAGTTTGTCTAATTGCTCTGGCTAGAGTTTCAAGGACGATGCTCAATAGAAGTGGTGAAAGAGGGCATCCCTGCCTTGTTCCAGCTTTTAGGGGGAATGCTGTCAGTTTTTCACCATTTAGAATGATATTGGCCATGGGCTTAGCGTGATGGCCTTTACAATGTTAAGGAATGTTCCCACTATCCCTATCTTTTCTAGTGTTTTGAGCATGAAGCGATGCTGTATTTTATCGAATGCTTTTTCTGCATCTATTGAAATAATCATGTGATTCTTAACTTTAAGTCTGTTGATATGGTGAATTACATTTATCAATTTCTGAATGTTGAACCAACCTTGCATCCCTGGGATGAAACCCACTTGATCATGGTGCACTATCTTTTTAATATGTTTTTGTATGCAATTTGCTAAAATTTTGTTCAGAATTTTTGTGTCAATGTTCATTAAGGATATTGGTCTGAAATTTTCTTTCCTCGATGTGTCTCTGTCTGGTTTAGGTATCAGGTGATATTGGCTTCATAGAATGAGTTTGGGAGGGTTCCCTCCTCTTCTATTTCATGGAATAGTTTGAGGAGTATTGGAATGAGCTCTTCTTTAAAGGTTTTGTAGAACTCGGCTGAGAACCCATCTGGTCCTGGACTTTTCTTTGTTGGTCGGCTTTTGATGACCTCTTCTATTTCATTGCTTGAAATTGATCTATTTAAATTGTGTATGTCCTCCTGGTTCAGTTTAGGTAATTCATGTGTCTTTAGAAACCTGTTGATGTCTTCGAGATTTTCTGTTTTGTTGGAGTATAGATTTTCAAAATACCTTCTAATTATGTTTTGTATTTCACTTGTGTCTATAGTGATATTCCTTGTTCATTCTGAAATTTAGTAATTTGAGTTTTCTCTCTCTTTCTCTTTGTTAGTGTGGCTAAGGGTTTATCAATTAAAAAAGGCTTCTTTATATTTATTAACTCACATTTTTTCCAGGTAAAAAGGCTTCTTAATTAATTCACATTCTTCCAGGCAGTCAAATAAATAATAAAATTGCCAAATTCTATAATATTTAAAATCTATATCCCTGTTTCCAAAGCTTTTTTAAAACAGGAAAGATTTTATTAATATTATTATCTACATTTGTTTGATATTTTGACTTTTGCAATTAAAAATAAATAAATTAGTTTGAGGTAAATGAAATTAATTATCTAAGCTTTTATTACAGGAGATACTTAATTTGATTCACAAGGATGGGATGCTAAAAGATCGTCAATTGGAACAACATCTACTAAATATGAAAACATCAGACTCTTAACTAAAATATATTTAAACAGTAGACATATTTGTAATTTGGTTAATATAAAAAAGTCTAAAATTTCTTTATTCTCTATGTTCTCATTAAGAACCAAGATACTAGCACTTAAACTATCAGGTGTGATATATAAGTGTCTAAAAGTATTTTTTTTTACATCTGATAAAATAGAAGACTATAACATTGAGTAACTTAAAGCAATTTTTTCAAAAGATTTACATGGAATTAGATTGGCTATATATAATTAAGTTGGCTAAATAATTAACACAGTAACCTAAGGTTATTTAAAGCATTTTACTCTTTAAATTCTAAGTTTCTATCATAAAGGGTAGTTATAGATAAGATCTTTTCACAAACTTCTATTAATTGGACCTTCTAATTAATGGACAGAAGAAAAAGAAAATACTTAAAACATTAATTTCTTATTCCAATAAAATAATTTCTTATGCCTGTTGAATTTCTATTACTTAAAAAAAATTTTTAAAGACATCATGGTTTATACAATTTGGTTTAACAATAACTGTTATTTTAAAATACTACCTTCCATTCCAAATTTCAAATTTCTCTTTAAAAGTCAAATTTGATTAATATGAAAACATCAATGACTATATCTTAATTAACCATGGTAATTAGTACTGACTTATTATGTTAATTATATTCTTGTTTTCCAAATAAAGAAGTCTTTAAACTATAAGATTTGAGTGGACATTTTACTAAGCTGATGCTCCCCAAACTAAAGCTTTTTCAATAATGGTCTCTTACAAACTTATATAGTAATAGCAAATTAATTAAAAATTAATTATATCATTTACTATTTTAAAATTAAATATGTTATATGCTTTTTATGTTACTCTACACTAAGAAGTAAACTTAGCTATATTTTACAGAGGACATTCAGGAGATACTGGCTTATTTAAAGGCCAACAATATGGGATATAGAAGTATTTTGACACCTTCCCCCAAGAGGGAATGGAAGCTCTTGGCTTCTCTGTTTCATGTTTCAGTTGTGATATTAGATTATGCTACTTAATTTATATTAATCCAAATAATTATATATGGAAGTTTTATAAAACAATATTCAGATAAAGAGGCTAAAGGTGGTTAGGGTATCTAGGTAAAGATTAGGGTATCTTCCCACTTAGGGAAAATTAAGTACACAAAAAATTTTTTTGAGATACTGACAACTATTATTAATATTTACTAAATAATCTTCTAAACTGCTTTTCATACATAAGTTCAGAGATGTACGTATTTTGTACACACAGAATTACAGTGTTAATTTTAAAGCTTATAACATTGTTTTAGATTGCACACAATTAGCATTCTTTTACAACATTACGTTTAATGCTAGGTTTTTGTCATATAGTTTATTTATCCAAAACCCTGTGTTGGACATTTGGATTATTTTTACTACTTTAAAAACAAGGTTATTAAAGATATTCATACAACTGTATCTTTATACATAAGGATTATCTTTACATAGATCCCTTAAAATATAATTGCTGGGTCAATGACATAAATTCTAAGACTTTTTAAATAAATTATTAAATCACTATTCTGATAGATACTACCAATTCTAATATAATAGCTAAAGTTATTTTACAATAACAAGGCCATTACCTATAGAACAAACAATGTCCATACTGACTCCATTTAGTTTTGCAACTCAGGCCACTACTAGAGACAAAATTAAATCCTGTATCTGGTGAAAATTGGGCCTTTTTTATTGTAATGCCCTTTTTAACTTAACAACATTGACTTTAATAATAGGTAACTTTTATTAATATTCCTTACCAAATAGAAATATTTATTAAGTCATATCTTATGGTTTAAATATTTGTACGATGCTAGGCCATTGTCTACAATTTAAGGTTAATGCTCCAGTTTATAGCAGTCTTTTTCTACAATTTAAAAAAATAAAAATAAAAAGGGGGAAACAGATCCCTATGTAAACCCACTTAATTTCAAAAAATATTGTCTAAAAACTCTGATGTTAGGAGTTTCACCACTGCTGAGTGACTCAATAGAATGCACCAGATTTTACAATAAGGAGATCTTAAATCTCCAACCACAATGGTTATATGCTAGTTCTATTGAGCTCTCAGGTAAGTGAAATATATGGGAAATCTGTTGGGCCCATTTCCCAGATCCACCTTTAATACACCCAATGATGTGGACTGGAGAATCAATTCCAGTATTTACTGATGATATTCATATGATGGGAGGTTATAATGTGATGATCTCACATTACACCCATCCAGTGTAGTGGATTTAACTACACTGGCTGCAATGGAAACTGATCTATATGCTGGTCCCATGATGGACTCTCTAGATGTAACCTTTGAGAAAGAGACAACATAAGGAATACCTAGGCCAGTCAATTATTCTGGCCCTTGGAACTTAGGATTGTATGTTCAAACAGTTATTAGAATGGGACTTCCTCATATAAAGCCAGTCATTTTTATGAAATATTCACCAATATTTTACTGCTTTCATTGTTCTGCAATAGAATCTGGTGCCTTTCCCAAATGGATAAAATATACAAATGTCTCGCCAATACTACATAATATCTGTAAATGCGGTGGATATGTTTTTGGATTGATATTCAAAAGTTGATGAAAGACAGCTATATCAAAATATTTTCCTCTAGAAGATTCAAAGTCAGAAAGGCTTAATGTGGCAACATTACCACTAAATGTTTCACTTTTACTTCCTAAAAAGAATTTATAAGCAATCATATTTAATCTAAATTTTTAATACAATGGAAGATCTAAGAAACTAGGCAAATAATTGAGTTGTTTAAAACTATTTTCAGAATACAAAATAAGATTAGATATACAATCATTCTGATTTTTGAAACTGCATGTAATTTGGACTGTTTCCTATTGTTTGGATATTACTTTGCTCTACTGGTAACCATGTAATAAAGACCAAATTAGAATTCAAGGAGCTGACTGACATTACACTAGAAAGATGAATAATCCACATTTATAATCTAATAGTTATTTCTTATTTGATAATTTGGTTCCTATATATTTTAAAGTATTCTTTTAGGTTTCTATCTATTCCCACATTCATTATATCTAGGGTCATGATTTCTTCTGTTAAGATGGTATGACCCCTGAAAGTTAAATATTAATAGAGTGATTGAGATCAAATTAAATGCTTTAACAACTACTATTACTAATATCAGTAATGAGCCTTTGCTCTCCAATTTAAACAAAGGCTTAAATGCCATAATGACTGTAAGCATGTCTGTGTTGCTACAACTAAATACCATACTTCCCAATGGGACTAAGAGATAATTAAGGATCATCTAATGGACATTTGACATAGCAGTAATAATAGCCTGGATCTTATAAAATCACATCTTTATATCCAGGATATTCAAAAAATAAAATTGATCTCATGGACTCTGCCTTTCTGGTTGATCAAATACTTCCTAAATTGAATGGTATTATATTGGAATAACAAGTTTGCTACTAAATCTTTTTGTATCATGATAATAGGTTGCCATACCCTCAGAACCAAGAGCCAGGACCTTGGAGCAGCTCTCAGAACCAAGATCTGGCACCTCAAAATAACTGCTCATCATTTGCATTTTTAAAAATATTAAAAAGGGGGAGAAGTGGGAAGTCATCCTTATTTAGCAGAATCAGACTTGGCTGAACCATGGGACACAGATGTCTGACTTCTAGGAACTGCCAGGAAGCATGTGGTGCTGTGTGGGAGTGGTTCCCCGTCTTCTTCTGAAATATTCCCCCTAAGAGAATGGCTCCCCTAACTCCACCTATCCTGTCCATCACAGAAGTGCCTCCTGGCCTTGCCCCCTTTACCTGTATGTCTATAAAAGAAAGAGAGTTGGGCTACTCCATGTTGTTAGAGGCCAGAGCTGGTATGACCAGACCTGTCGCACCCCCTCTCATTTAAAAAGAGTATTGACTCTTGTGTGTTTATGGATTAGATAAGTTTATGGGTACTTGATTGATTTATAGCCAATATCATCCTCTGGCAGTTAACCCTTTTCTTATCCACATGGGATGTGTCTGAGAGACACAATCTGCAACTAAAGATATACAAATATAATGTGGGTGGAAATCCTGATGTTCCCAATGATCAAGGATTAGCAACTGAAAGTTAATGGTGCCACATCCACAGCAATTTATGTAACATGTATGTCACTATTGGCCCCTTTGTTTAACAATAACAATATAAAATGCAAAGTGTGATTTAAATTGTACACAACCTGTGTTCAAATTTTGTTTTCAATATTTATTCAATGAGTAAACTTCACTAAGTTTTTTAACAATTCATGACTTCCCTTCACACATAAGATGCAGAGAACACAATAGTCCCTATCTCCAAGATTCCTATCGAGGGTTATATGAGATAATATGTAGACTACTTAAAGCTCAATACATGGGAAACTCTCCATAAAAATTAAACTGGAGTGTCATTCTATTTTAGTGACTACAAACACATTTCTGAAAACTTATATAATTTTCACTTGGAACTTTAATTTTCTTAAGTTAATCTTCTCTAGAAATCTTACATCATGTCACAAGCAGGGTTTCAAGAATTTTTCAGGTGGTATGGGAGGAAATACAGCATTTTCAATAGTCAATTTTTTTTTCTCTCAGCCTGCAGATGTGGTGAGCAATAGTCAAAAGTGGTAGAGAGGGAGGTTGACAGAGATAAATGTGAAAGGCCTCATTGCAAACATCAGATTGAATGAGATTTGAGCAGAACTGATAGGACTTAGGAAATGTTTCTAACTTTTTCCCTATCATAAGAGTGAGCTTAGAATATTAGAAATGCAGGTGGACAATTGCACCAATAAATAAGATTCCAAAAGTTCACTGGTCTCAAACATACTGAGGGGGTCCATGTACATAATTGTAAAAAATGAGGCAAAGAGAACACATGGCACGATAACAAAAATTCAGAACACAATCAGTTTCAAAAATGATTTTCTTAGTCTGCTCTGGGGAACACGTTATTGTATAAGCTGCTCAGGAGAATCCCTTCAATACGCAATGACAGCACTCTGTCACACAAGTCAGCACCACTGAACGAATTTTCCCTCCAGTCACATATTTAAAACTTCATGTCCCTAGCCCTATCCCTGAATCCTAGCCCTCCTGAGCTGGGAAGCATCCATGACTTGGAGATGGCTCTCCTGCAGCCATGACTAGGACCTTCTTAACCCCTGGAATTTCAACTCCCTTCACTCTTACTGTACCAAGCTGGTGAACCTGCCTTCCTCAAGGACCTCTCAGCTGACGTGGTCATGTCCAAACTGACAGCTTTCCATTTCAACATGTTTGCTAATTCTTCATTATAAAAGTAATTCATTGCCACTGAAAATGTGCAAAATATAGAAAAACACAAAGAAGAAATGTTTAAATCACCTCCAGAGAGAGCCACACCTAATGTTATCTAACTTCACAATAACTTTTATATACATTTTTATAAAAATGGTATTATGTTCTGTGTGCTTAGCATATAATGAACATTTTTCTATTCTCACTCTTTACCTACCACATAATTTCTGCCCATTATGTATTCCAACACATATAGGTCATATTCAGATATATATATATACATATATATATATATACATATACCTTAAGATATATATATGTGTGTGTGTGTGTGTGTATATATATATATGTATATATATATATTATATATATATCCAAGACATACATAATGAATCCCTTGATGTGAGAATTTAACATTTTTTATCATTATCATTACAAACAGGTAACACTGAAAATATTGCATTGTCTCCTTTAATGAAAGCAACTCTCTTTAGGTTTACCCAGCATTCTATGCCACAGTACTTCAAAAAGAATCAATGTCCTCTGCTTTTGAAGATTATGAAAGGATTTTAAAAGGTCATAATTTTAAATGGTTAATATTTTTAAAGATTGTTATCGTAGGGTAAATGTCTTAATCCATTTTGTGGAACTATAAAATGATACCACAGACTGGGTCATTTGTAATAAACAGAAATTTATTTGGTCCTTGGTTCTGGAGATTGGTAAATCTAAGCTCAAGAGGCCCTATCCTGTGAGGGTTTTCTTGTTGACTAATAATAAGGCACAGGCATTATATAGGCAAGAGGGGGTGGGGCTAAACTCCTTTACAAGGAGCCCCTTCCCAGCATAATGGCATTAATACACCCTCATTACCTATCTCTTCTTAAAGGTGTCCTGAGACTAATTTTCTAACACATGACCATAGCAATAACCTTTATTCATTTACTTAGAAATGTCATTTAAATGAGCTGTCTCATTCCTCAAAAATGTCAAGGAATATGAGGAAATTTCCACACTGGTTGATAAAATTAATAACAGCTAATAGATATAATTATGTCTTTCCTACTGTGCTGGCTATTATATTGACTTTCCAGGTAAACAAAAAAGTCTGGAAACAAGAGTGCAAACCTAAACATAAGAACATATGGAGAACAAAGGTGGCTCATCCCAAACGCCTTCATTATCCATGTGATGAAACTGAGAGCAAATGATTTGCCTATTGTAACTGCAGATCAGAGCAAAAACTGGAGCTTTGGACCCCAAGTATCCTCCATAAAAAGGAGTAGAAATTACCTCTGACTGAGGAGTTTGTCCTGGATATCTGAGACTAGTCATAGGAGAAATGGTGTTATTAAATAAAAATTATGGGAGATCATTGTTTTGGACTATGCTCCCACACTGGGCCCCAACAGATTAAGCTAAAAATCAAAATGGACTCACTCACGCTAAAGTTCCACATCACCAAGCTGAAGCTAAGCTGTTTATCTGAACTTCCCAGAAATCAGGATTAGAGAGATAACAGCCAAATTTCCCAAAAAGACCAGTTTCAATTGGCACGGTAATAAAATTCCCTCTGCCTTAATCCTTACACAAAAAAAGGCTAACCTAATGATACCCAATTAGTTATTTTTCTATTCTTCTGTCCTCCTGTCTCAGTCTCACAAGGAAAGTAACTTTGAAATGACCAATCTACTTTTTTTATTTGTTTGTTTCCACTTTCTTCAGCCTTTTTCTGTCTGTTAAACCAAATTTCTCTGCTCAACTCATTGGAACATTAATTTTATATTTTGGAATGAAGAGATGTCAGATTCCAGGAACATAAATAAGTCAATTTAGATCTTCAAGCTAGATTGTTGTAATGCTGTTTTTGACAGTATCATAAGAACCTAAACTTTCAACTACTACAGCAAATTTTATTGACTCAAAGACTTCGAAGAATATGAATATTGAAGATATGTGCTTAGAGCTAAGTTGACCTTCAGCAATTATTGAGAACTGGAAGTCAGAATTGAGACAATTGTAGTCAGGCCCTACTTCACCATACTTTGTCTAAACCCTTTCATCTATACTTCAACAATTAAAAGGAATTAAATATCCACTAAATACTGAGCAGTGAGCTAAGCATTAATATGTGTCTTGGGGATTTGTGGGTTAGCGAAGGGTATATAGTGAACCATACACAAATAACTCTACTTTGTGTAGTTCAATGGTGAGAAAACGTCTCACAAAAACATGATGTTCCAACTGGGTCACAAAGAACGGATTTTACCAGGTAGGTGGAAGGGAAAGGCATGTCACAAAAAAAAAAAAAAAAAAAAAAAAAAAGGCAAGAAAGGGTACATTTGGAGGACAATGGAGAGTATGGGATATGTGACCAGAAGTAGAGCAAGATGAGGTTAAAGGGGGACTCAAGCTGGAGTTGTGAGGGACTTTGTGCCACTCTAAGGGACTTACTGCTTAACGAGATGTGAGATAGTGCAGGTTTGTAAGCCAGAATTTGAGCGTGGCTTTATTCAGATATTTTTGGTGCTTCTGGAAGATTGATTGAAGCAAGAGACAGAAAAATTACCCATGAATCAGGACAACTGGGAACTTCACAATCAGGAAATGGGCTAGAACCAGCCTTGATGGATAAAAGACACAAAGTGGCCACCTCTTACCCCAAGCCTCAGTTGTTCTGCTCTATTTTGCAGGCACCACCTGAAGTGTATATTCAAATGTCAATTTCCAGCTCAGAGGGGAACAAACATTGGCCTTTTAAAAATGCTCCTTGGCAGCAGAGCAATTGAGAAAATCAAGAATCAAAACAAACTTTTTCTTATGTAGTTTGCTTTTCTCCTCAGTAAACTACTGAATTGTTACTAGTTCCTTACAAATCACTCACCAAATTACTATTTAGGTCAACCTGACCTTGGGTAAGAATGTTTCAAAAGTGAATTATCAACTTTTTTATTCAGTGCTGGGAGCCACTAGAAGTTGTTGAGGTTCAGCTCTAGCAATGGGTGAAGCCCTCCTGAATCCCAGATTCAAGACTCACATCTGCCAATCTCCTGGCTCCTTTAATTTGGCTTTTAAATATGCTGCATACGTTTTATTTTTCAATTTGTATTTGGGCTCTATTAAGTTCACAACAGGACATTTAAAATTTCCATCATCTGAAAATGTCCTGGATATTCACAAAGATACATTTGAGAATGTGTCTCTTGAGAAATCTTCCACAGTGAGTCTGATGAGTGCTCCTGATGAGGAATCTGTTCTATTCAATAACCTTAAAAGGAAGCCTCATAGGATGCCTGGATACACCAGAATTAGCCAATATGAAAAGGCAGGTGCCAAGAATTGGCAAGATGCCAATAATCCACATGGAGAAAAGATAGCCAGCTATCCTGAGGACATAATAAGTTCCCAATGAAAACAAGATCCTGCCAATCATCTTAGACCTCCCACTTGTCATAAAAGTGCCCTGTTGCTTACTTTGGATAGAGTGTGGTTTAAAGTAATGAAGAGTTACTGAAGTATGACTTAAAGCCACAGTGCTGGGGTAAGGTATAAGGGAGAGATTAAACTGTGCACACTTCTATACAATTTTGCCTCCTATACGCTGGCCTTGAGAGGTTCATAGCTTCACCCTATGCTACATTCAGGCATTATGAGAATGCCTTAATGAATTCTCTTAGTCACCTTCGTTCATTCCTGAGACCTACGATGACACTGGTATGCTGGGGTAAGAGGCTCTGAGACTGGCATCTAGCTTTGAGATCAGACAGGTCTTGATATGAATCATTTCTAATAGATGAATTAATTTCAACTTTGGGAATTTTACTTAATGCATGCCAGCCTCAATTTGCTAATCCAATAAAATGGAAATAATAACATCTACTCTACAGAGGTCTCACAAATATGAGTTATGATGCATGTCAAGTATCTCAAATCCAGTAAAAACTATTATTCATTACGTTAATTCTGGGCCAGGTATCTTAGCTGAACAATCTGTAGAAACCAATTCATGAATATTGTTTTATGAAATTATTTTTTTAAAATCTCTTTATAACTCTCAATCTGACATTCTCAAATGCAGTGCAATGAATTTCAATACATGTAAAAGGTTTCTTTACAGATCACTCTGTGGTCAACTCCCCACAAAGATGGCTCATTTTTTTTCCTTGGCAAATGTGTGCTATGATTCAAAGTCAGATGGATAAATGTGCCTGGCAACAGGGTAGTGACTGTGGCTCCCAGGATGCTCTGTGTGTTATAAATACTCAGCAGGACCACACTAGAATTGTGACCAAATGTCAGTGTGAATACATGAGGGTATGACTTCCACAAGTCAGAAAAAATAAAACTATAAATCAAGGACCCTAGGGTAAAATTATTGGAATTGCTATACCCTCCACATGTAGGGAATGGTCAGCCATTGTGATAATAAATGGACCACCTGAAATCCCAAAGTAGGAGGTTTTTACCTCAAAGGAAATAAATTCAGTTCTGCCTCCTGCCTTTCCAAATAGCATTCTATTGGAAATGTGCAAATAAACTTTTAGAAATTAGGCACTTGATGACTGAACTTAAATTGAGATGTAGCAATAAGGTTCACATCCATTAGCTTCAATTCATCTTGAGAAATCTGAATTTAGAAACCCTTAGCCACAGCCTTCTCTGCATACAAATAATTCAAATTTACATCTTTTTCTCACAGCGATAGCTACATGTATTTTCTATCACCAAGGACAAGACACAGATACAATTGAAGGGCAGTTATTTCTAACACTAGCACTGAACAACAAGGTCAGATCTGCCAACAACAACAATGCATTTAGAGTCTGAAAAATTCACAAAGCAAGGGCTGGCAGTATAGCTTAGTGGTGGAGAGCATGCTTAGCAAGGGTCTAGGTTCAAGCCCCAGCAACAAAAAATGAACCAATAAAAAAAAGTTCACAAAACACTGCATGCCACTGACAGATTGTATACAAAGTTTTTGCAACTTTTACACATAGACAAACAGTCTCTAGGAGGTTCAATGGCTTCTCCAAGGTCACTAGAGGCAGGGAACAAAGAAATACAGGCCTGTGACAAGATGAGCCCTGCTATTTGAACTAAGAATTTGTCAAGGCTAAATAGTGAGATGAGAATAAAAGACCCAAGGTGTTGACAGAGCTCTTTGCAACTAAAGTTGAATTCAACAGCCTCACTCCACAGGCAACATTTACTGTATGGAGGAAACCTCCCCAGAGAGATCTGCAGAACCAGAAAGGATCCTAGAGCACACCGCCCCACACTCTGCATAGCACTGAAACCCAGGGATGATACATCCTCCACCACATCCCGCCACCTTGATGGGGAGGCAGGAAGGAAAATATCTCTGTTCTTTCAACAATCTCATTAATGCGCTGTCCTGATAGTCATTTTAGAAATGACTGTATTAATTGGGCTTAATTAATCACTGCCTGGGTTATCTGCAGATGAGAGAAAGCGCTTTCTTCTGAGGTCAGAGGTATCAGCCATTTAGAGGTTTTGCCGAGGAAAAAAATAAATAATCAGAGTATTTTGTCCTAATTACCAAAATTACTGTAATTCACAGAATAATATGAAACAGCTGGTCATCTGTTTGGGCGATAATTTCACATCCTCACATAAAATCAATGTACCAGGATCACTGCATTTGCTTATTCTTGCCAATGTACATTTACTCACAGTAGGGACAAATAAATAGTAACAATTGATAGCTGCTTATGTAGGAGCCACAGACTTCCTTTGCCACTGTGTGTACTTCAAAGCATAGAATTTTCAAAAACTTTTAGCCAGTAGAACAGGAAAGTCATTTCAGTAGAGTCCACATGAAAATCCTCACTGCTGCCTAAACTGAGAAAAAAGACTACCAGAAATTCTCAATTTCTTCACCTCAAGGCATGGATGATTTTAAAATCCCCAACCAAGAGGAATTATGCATTTATTGGTGAAGAATCCTGGATTTTGCAACTTCCAAAGCATTCAGACATTGCTAATACCTGGATATGCATAAGGCAAGAATAAAACTTAGTGACCACGAGTGAGAAACTGAGCTTGATAAACAAAGAAGACCATTTTGTTCTGCTATATTTAGTTGGGGATTTTAGAGCAATGTAGTCCCCACTGTTGTCAAAAACTTTGTTCCTAACCCCAATAGAAATGTCAAGAAGTACACTAGACTCTTGTATCAATACTGAATGGGCATTACCTCAGTCCAACTGTTACCTCAGTCCAACGGAGAGGGAGCAGTAGATTTGCAACAGCAATTATCTCAACAGGATGAAAACTGAACATGCAGATGTGATGTCTATGTCACACAAGTCCCTGGAGAGGTCACAGGGAGGGGGAAGGAAGAAGGCAGAGTTGGGAGAAACAGAGAGTTTGAAAACCCAGGCAGCACATAGATGAAAATGTTTTCAATGTGACCCCCCAAGGTTTCAATGACAGCATCATTGAATCCTTTCACCTTCTCCCTCCAGAATACACCAGCTTTGCCCTGATCCCTCACCTGGCTGGCCTCTCCTTTTAAACCATATACCCACTGAGGAGCCAGCTCCAGCTCTGAGTAAAGAACCATTTAAGTCTCTTTGCCATATGGATACTATTGGAATGGGTATACTGATAGTTAGCTTTTTGTCACTATGACAAAAATACCTGACATGAACAACTTAGAGGAGGAAAACTTTATTTGGGGCTCATGGTTTCAGAGGTCTCAGTGCATGTCCAGTTGACTCCATTTGCTTTAGGCTTGAGGTGAGGCAGAATATCATGAAGGAAGGGTGTAGTGGAAGAAAGCTGCTCAGCTCATGACAAGAAGCACAGAGAGAGAAAGGAAGGAAGTTAGGAAGCGGGGGAGAGAAAGAGAGAGAGGCAGGTCAGGGACAGATATAGTCTAAGGCCATACACCAGTGACCTACTGCCTCCATCTTGTTCCTACCTACAAATAACCCATTCACTATTAGGAATTAATCCAGCAAGTGATGAATCCACCATTGAAGCCAGAGCCCTAATCATTGCCTAAGAGCCTCCCCTTCCCTCCAAACCTTGCTTCATTGGGGACTATACTTCCATTGCATAAGCTTTTGGAAACATTCCAGATCCAAAAGCATACCATGAATAGTAATTAGCCATATTTATATGTGGCTCCATTTAATAACAAAGAAACTGATATCACAAACACTAACTCAGACTTAACTGATGCAGAGACCACCACCCTGAGACTGCATGACATGACCAGGAACAGAGTAGCCTGTGACTTCTTGAAAGTTAAACTCTGAAAGTCAGGGAAACCTGGAGATCTGTTCTAAATCATCACATTATCAAATGAGAATATAGGACAATTAGGTAAGTTTAAATTTCAGTAAACAACAAATGACATTTTAGTGTAAGTAATTGTTCAGATATTCATCAACCTAAGAACAAATGCACGGTGGCAAGAAGAGTCATAACAGTTATTTTATCTGTCTACCCTCTCCAAGTAAACAACTGGAAAACTAAAAAGAATCTACATCCTCCAACCAACACCCTCCAGGTGCCCTGGTGAAACCTGACCTCTTTGGGTCAGTGGCAGTTCAGTTACACCACACATCTGCAAATGGGAGCAGCCAATGGGACATTAGGTATGGCCATCTGCCTTCAAAAGTAGTCCTAACCACTAGTTGCAGACCTGAAGTCAACCAGTTCATGTTTGTCAGCAAGGGTCACCAGCCCCTTTTGCCTATTCTTCCTACAACCCCCTCAGGGGTGCAAAAATCAAACACACACATCTCTCTCTTTTCCTTCACTTCAGGTTCAAGCCAAGGAGCTCCATTTCAACCATGAGAACTTCAGTTCTGCCAGACATGGTGGCTCAAGCCTATAATCCCAGCAATTAGGAAGGCTGGCAGGAGGATCAAAAGTTCAAGGCTAGTCTAGGCAACTTAGCCAGACCCTCAGCAACTTAGTGATGCCCTATCTCAAAATCAAAAATATTTTAAAAGGACTAAGGATATATAGCATAGCGGTAGAGCACCCCTGAGTTCAATCCTCAGTACTAGGGAGGGAGGAACAGCCCACTCTGCAAATCACCATGATGTAAGCCTGAGACTGAGAACAACACACAGTTCAGGATTCTCTATGTACTAACTCCTCCTCAAAGTGCACACACACTTGTACATACACATATATGCACACACACTACATGCTATCACTTGAATACTCGTAAGCTCACACACAAGTCACATATAATCAAATACACCCTCTCACACACACATACACTCCCATAGACCCACACATTCACATATACTAATACTCATACACTCAGTCACACACTCAGACTCACACACTCCAACATGGTCATCTTTTTAGTACTATTATGTAGGTTTTATGGTAAAGGGTAACATGGAATAATTCTCTTATTAAAAAAAAAAATTCCTGTCAATATATTGAGTGCTCTGTGGCTCACTGAGGCTTATCTAAAGTCTTAAAAAATACAAAATGAGGGCTGGGGAGATAGCTCAGCTGGTAGAGTGCTTGCCTCGCAAGCACAAGGCCCTGAGTTCAATCCCCAGTACCCCCCCCAAAAAAAAAAAAAAAACACAAAACGATCTGAGCTGGAGCTGAGAAAACCATGGCTGCTCTGAGGATCCTTTGTACCTTATAAGAAAAGGCAGGCATTACTCTCTCTCTCTCTCCACCTTCACAAAACCTGCCAGGAGAAGCGAGTCACGGTGCTTGCCAGAAGCTGGCCCTCCATCCGGCTTCTCAGAGGCCTCTCCAGGTTTTGCTTTCAAAGGCATCTCTGAGCCATTTCCTTCCTCCCAGTCTCGTGTTAAAATATATATATATATATTTTAAAGAAAAATTATTCTTTTGATAAGCTAAGAAAATATTTAAGTTAATCAGCAGTCAATGATGGAGGGACCTCCCCCTTTTTCACTGGCAGGACCCACCAAAGGCTGAGGGTTCCCAGTCCAGAAATGATTAAGAATTTACAGAGAACTGGCCAAACTGCAGCCAAAGCACTGAACTGAAAAGTTTTATTAACTGACCTTTAAAGAAGAACTTGGTTAGCTAAGGATATTTTGTATTCAAGCTCTGCAGCAGTTCCACTAATTCCATGATCTGATTTCCTCCCCTAGAGGGGCACAGGGGGCCTACGTGCTAATGGATGTGGACCACAGCATGCCCTTCAATTCAGGTTCCTGGAGAAGCACTTTACCAAGGGACCTCACTGCTAGGGACTTACAATTAGCACACAGGAAAGTCAGAGAGCCCTCATTCTTCTGGGGGCCTCCAGAAGGATCCCCAGCTCAGACTTTAGGCCTCTGAGAAAAGTCCAAACACAGATTTCCAGGTCCTAAAAGGGATTACCAGCAACTGCCACGGATTATGTCTTCACCTAACGTCAAACCCACCTCTAGCCTGCAAGAGACAGACATTTCTCTGGAGTTTTAAAACAACAGATTAAGTTTAAAGAAAAAAACCAAAAGATACTGATTATAGGCATCTTTCATATATATCCTTGGGTTTTCACAAGTCATTAGGTTAAATTTTAATATCTCTCTCTCTCTCTCTCTCTCTCTCTCTCTCTCTCTCTCTCTCTCTCTCTCTTTCTTTCCCTTTGGCAGCAAGTAATGTTACTCTTGCTTCTCTACTCTGGACATTGAGTAGATTGTCTCTTCATTATTCTGTTATTTCTTTCCTCTGTTGCAGAGGTTTCCAAAGGGCCCTCCCCGGACCATGACAAATTCCCTGGCTTCATTCCATAACTACTGAATTGGGAACTCTGGGGTTGAGCACAGAAATGTTTGAAATGCCCCAAGATATCTAGATGCACCTTCTAAGGAGAAGCCTCTCATTCCTAGAAGATATCTGAGGTCATCACAGAGGTGCTGGTCTTTAACATACTCACCACCCCGCAATGTTACCCATTGCATCGTCTCCAGAATGTGACCTGTGCTGCTTCTCAAAGGGTGACCTACTGTGGAGAGAACTTGGGCAGTACTTGACCCAAGAGACTTGCAACAGTAGTTCCCATTCTTTCTCCAATCATGGTTTCTCACTGTACAATGGTGATACTAGGACTTTCCTGATAGGGCTGACATGAAGAATCATCAAATTAATATAAACCAAGTTCTATACGTGTAGCATAGGCTCAAAAAATGGTCCTTATTCTCTTCCATTTGAAAGAGATACACATCCTCTATCCTAATTGTAACAGGCATCATTTAAAACACATTGCTAAAATTATTTTTCCCTTTGCTAAAGAAAAATTTCTCCAAACACTTGTTGAAAATGGTAAGTCACACTTTATTCAAGAAGGGACATGGTGACAGATAAAGGGATAGCTGCAATAGGAACTTGCCATGGAAAAGATAGATGGGATTTTTAGGTTTTAAAAATTGTTTGCTGGGGTGGTACATGCCTATAATCCCAGAGACTCAGGAGGCTGAGACAGGAGGATCACAAGTTTGAGACCAGTCTCAGCAATTTAGGGAGGTCATAAGCAACTTAGCAAGATACTGTCTCAAAATAAAAAATAAAAAGGACTGAGAATGTAACTCAGTGGTTAAGCACCCCTGGCCCACCCATTTAATTAGGAAATGGTTCCCCATGAAATTCTGAACTCAATTCTGACTTTAACAAGGACAAGTGGGAATTTATCAGCAAGTTGGAGTTGGTGAGTAGAAAATTACTAAGAGGAAACTTAAAGGGAAAGGGAGATTCTTATTAGACTGACTCAGCAGAACTCTTGCTGGAGGTAGGCTAATGTGAAAAGATCCAGGGTGGTCAGACACAAAGGATAGAGGATTTTTGCTAAACTGGCTTAGCTCAAACTGGGTTCTATCAGTAGCTGTGCAGTTCTGGAGTAGATAAGGATACCCTCAGTATTGATGAAGTATGGCATCTCTTTATTTGAAGGGTTAAATGTGTTCTCAACCTCCAGAACTGTAAGACAATGGAATTTCCACTGTTTGGCCACTGGGGTATGGTGTTTGTCAGGGCAACCACAGGACACTAAGACAAGACTGACCAAGTGCTCAGTGGTAACCCTTTTCCCCTCTCTGTCCAAACATAAGGCAAAGACTATAACATACATCCAGAGCTTTCCAGAAGGGACAGTGGAAGTGAAGGAGGGAGGTTTTTCCCCTTTGTGAGACAGCTATGACCTTGTGTCCTAATCTGAAAGGAAGGAGGAGAGGACTATAAAAACAAAGCCATTCTAGAGAGGGATTGGCACGGGGTCAGCTGGACCCCAGGACAATGGCATGGAAGAAGAGACATAGATGGTTGGAGACTACTCCACCAGCACCAACGGGCTTCCTAATCCTGTGGCTTCCAGTAGCCACTTGGCCCCAGGAGTTTCTCCCTGTCTCCAGTCACTCCAGGCATCCCTGACACAAAGTGGTGACTCATAGCTGTGCTGTTCTTGAGCAGATAAGGATACCCACAGTATTGATGAAGTATGGCAGCAAGATTTTGGTTTAGTTTGTTTTGTCCAATGTTAAACATCTCTTTGTTTGAAGGGTTAAGTGTGTTCTTCACTAACTCTGTGAGGAATCAGTCCTCTCCACTTTCTCGTAGCTCATTCTAGAGACCCCAGTTCCCCAGCTTTCCCAGGTCAGTCCCCATCTCTCATCCGTGAAGCATTGTGGGGACATCTCCTAGTTACCTGCTGCTCCATTCCATTGCTCAGATAAAGCTCAGCTGGTGGTGTGCTCCTGACTGCATTGGAGACATGAGCAGGGGACAATCTCAGCTTGGTTGCCCCTACCCCAAACTGGCCCTTGTCTTTGAACCAAATGTTCCTGCATCAACTCCATCTCCCCTGACTTGTTCTGGCAGGTTCTTTCATTCCTCACTTAAGTAGGTCACAGTGGGGGCATTCTAACATCCTGCCTGTGGACAAACCTTGACAAACATCACTACAGGGTGAAAAAAAACATAAGCTCCAACCAAGAACTCCCCCACTCCATTTTTGTTGTCTGTTGCTTTCCTCCAGGTTAAGGACCAAGTTACTTTAGACCTGGAGGTGGAGGTAAATGTAACCAATTCAAAGGAAAAAAAGAAAAAAAAAAGAAATGGATCATGTGGTTCTAACTCCAGAATTCAAAACAATTCCAAATTTACCAATAATTTAATCCATATCATTGTTATTATGAGAATGGGAGGACAAATTTCAGATATACATGCATCTCTGTACTTATAACCCATCTTTTTAGGCTACTATTTTGAAAGGATCACTACCAAGTCAGGTAGATATAATCCTGCTCAACGCAATGAGTGACCTTCCATTTCTAGCCTCAGGAGTGTTTCTATGTGAGATTTGATTGTCATATTCTTGGGTTTCCCCACTTAATAACCCAAATGTCACTGGTTCTCAGATCAAGTGTAGACTAAGTCAAGGCTCATCATCATGTCTGGACACGTTCTCTCTCTTTCTCTCTTACCCTTCCAGGCCCTTACTCAATATTCCAGCCTCCTGTATTAGCTGTTGCTCTTACCACTAACTTTTTAACCAGGTTAATCCTTTCTATTCCAATTTAAGTGCAAAATGCACTCTTTTCTTAAGGCCCTCCTTTGTTCCTACACTTGTTCAGACTCTGCTATGTAGCACAAGTCCTATGTTTCAGCACCAATTCATGCACCTGCCTCCTGTGAGTTGGCACTGAATTTCTGAAGGAGCTGCACCCTTTCTCTAGCTCAAAGAACATCAGACTCATGGAAGTACACAACAAAAATGAATTTAACTTGGTTGGGTACAGTGTCACTGCAGTCTAAGATAAAACATGAGGTCCTATCACTGGATGAGGTCCAAGGTGGTCCCCAGAAAGAGAAGAGAACCTTGGCAGGTTTTTGACTTATACCACAAAAAGGAATTTTAAGGTGCATCAAAAGAGACACAAATAAAAGCAAGAATCAATAACTGGGATAGATTCAAACTAAAAAGCTTTCTCTCAGCAAAGGAAACTATCAGCAATGCGAAGAAAGAGCCTACAGAGTGGGAGAAAATCTTTGCCAATCATACTTCAGAAAGAGCGCTAATCTCCAGAATCTATAAAGAACTCAAAAAACTCTACACCAAGAATGCAAATAATCCAATTGACAAATGGGCTAAGGAAATGAATAAACACTTCACAGAAGAAGATCTACAAGCAATCAACAAACATATGGAAAAATGTTCAACATCTCTAGTAATAAGAGAAATGCAAATCAAAACCACCCTAAGATTCCATCTCACCCCAATTAGAATGGTGATTATCAAGAATACAAGCAACACCAGGTGTTGGCGAGGATGTGGGGAGAAAGGTACACTCATACATTGCTGGTGGGGCTGCAAATTAGTGCAGCCACTCTGGAAAGCAGTGTGGAGACTCCTTAGAAAACTTGGAATGGAACCACCATTTGACCCAGCTATCCCACTCCTTGGCCTATACCCAAAGGACTTAAAATCAGCATATTACAGAGATACAGCCACATCAATGTTCATAGCTGCTCAGTTCACAATAGCCAGATTGTGGAACCAACCTAGATGTCCTTCAATTGATGAATGGATAAAGAAACTGTGGTATATATATACAATGGAATATTACTCAGCCATAAAGAATGATAAAATTATGGCATTTGCAGGCAAATGGATGAAATTGGAGAATATCATGCTAAGTGAGATAAGCCAATCTCAAAAAACCAAAGGATGAATGATATCGCTAATAAGTGGATGATGACACATAATGGGGGGTGGGAGGGGTTAGTGTTAGGGTTAGAGTTAGGATTAGGGAGGGGGGCAAGAATGGAGGAAGGAAGGACTGTATAGAGGGAAAAGAGGGGTGGGAGAGGTGGGGGGAAGGGAAAAAAATAACAGAATGAATCAAACAACATTACCCTATGTAAATTTATGATTACACAAATGGTATGCCTTTACGCCATGTACAAACAGAGAAACAACATGTATCCCATTTGTTTACAATAAAAAATAAATAAATTTAAAAAAAAGAGACACAAGCAGAGACTTATTTAGGAAAATAAAATAAGATTTATTCAGAAAAGCAAATACTGGAGCACGATTTTCCCTCCAAGGGAATAGGAGTATAGGCACTCAAGAGTGATACATACTTTGGGGACCTTGGGTGACTTTTTTTAAAGAAAGTCTTATAAAGGTGAACATGAGAAGCATAAGGAGGTGGTGTCAGGCAAATGAACTTGATTTCTTTAACTGTGGAGCACAGAGCAGTCAGGGTGGTCTGGTTCTTCTCAGAATCTTCAGGTTAATATTGTCTAGTTAATACACAACTCTTGGGCTACATCATATCATGGGTCTTTAACAATGTCTTCTTGTAGGCTTCTATTTAATCGCTCTAAAAATATATCCTGCAAGCAAACAAGATATGTAGACACTAACGAGCTGGACTTATAGTGCTCTAGGATTTATCAAACCTTTTAAGAATTTAAGCTTGGAGGAAAACTGGCCAGAGATGCAAAGGTGAGGGTGTTCATAGAATTTTTAGATTTGATGCTACAGTCCCTCTTTCCTTCCCTATTTGTATCCTTTCTACCTGTCCTTATTTCTTCTATACTTCTTCAGCCTAAGCAACTCCAATATGATATTTGCCACTCTTGTTATATAGAATTCACAAGTCATGAGTTTTTAGATAGGGAAGGGGAAAAAAGGTTTCTGGAGAATTATTTGATCAGATAGAGATGGAAACTCCCAAGCACACCATCTTCAGGGGTGAAGCAGGTAGGTGCCCTGGCCAACACAGTCTGAAGCTCCACGGACCCACGATAACAGATGTCACTGCTCAAGGAAGAGCAAAGCCTGCCAGCCGATGGGTAGTGATTTGCTACTGCTGTGGATAACATTCTACCATTGGAAGGAACCCTGGTGGGTCTCATTAAACATGTGTCAAGGAGCCCCTCTGAGATGCCCTGTCATTGTGACAGAAGGAGCCTCAGAGATGACCAGAGGCTGTCCAAGAAAGATGCTGACTCCTAGGAGGTATGTGCCTCTCAATCAGGACCTGAGAGCATTCCCTGCAGACTGGTCCCTGTGCCCTGCATCTCAGGCCTCCCCTTGTGCCTATAGGGAGAGTGACAGAGGGGCTGAAGTCAGAGAGAAGAGGCTGTGCCAGAGCTCTGTTGCCAGGTTACTGCTGGCTGCTCTCCCTGTCACCTGGGAATTGTGCTCTGGCTTACAAATACAGTGATTCTCTAAGAATAAGAAAAAAAAAAAAAAAAAGGAATGGTTTTACAAGATTTGATTGTCATGTTCTTGAGCCTTGCCATTTAAGAAAACAAGTGTCACTGACTTTCACACTAAGCCTATGCCTATCTCCTTCACATTCAGTCACGTCTGAGTATAAACATGAGGTTACTTTACTTTCAGGGCTACTTACAGTGAGATTATATATATACACACACACACACACACACACACACACACACATATATATACACATGTATATACACATGCAAATATATGTAGGGGGAATATGTACATATGCATATGTTTATAATGTACATATACATATGTGTGTACCTATACATATATAAAATATATCATCTATATTTGCCTAAAAACAATAGGATGAATTTACAGCCTGAGGAATCTCCTGGGGAAGATATTACCGAGCCCTGGGGGAAGACTTAAAGTAAATAGCACAATCACATATGCATTTACTCCTTGACCGGGCACTCTTCCTGCTAAGGAGTCACCTGAAACGTGGACACACGGTGAGAGCTCAGAGTGCCACCACCTCCCGCCAGTGCCACCAACTGGCAACCAAGACTTTAGCACTTGATCTTTGGGGGACGTGTGAGATCCAAACCAAAGCAAACATACACATATGTTGTGTACTCAAAAACTTTAGGAAGATAACTCAAAGCAAATCAGAAGAAGATTTTTTTTTTTTTTTAGGGTAGTAGAACAGAGGAAGAGAACAGAGAAGAAAGCCAGATTTCTAAGCAATCCTCATTTTAGTTTTCACTTCAGAATCTTGAAAGTATTTTACAAATGCCAAAAAATAAAACTAAATATATATATTTTTTTTTTAATTTCTAAAAATGGGAAAACAAATGGAAGCTAACTATAGTTCAGGTTGGTGTTATGACCATATGACCATACTGTGTAGAATTATTTCAAGCAATTTGAAAACACATGATTTTCCCTGGGAAATCTTGGCAGAATATAATATAGTTATATGATGAACCACAAGTGAGGAACCCTTAAACTACATCTACCAGCTTTATTGTTAGTAATAATGTTGGTATATTTATATTTTGTAATAAAAATGTGCATGTGGGTCAGCAAAGCAAACAAGTAATTTTATCAATTGCCATTGGAAACCAATATTCAAATGGAAGCAGATTCAAGTATAAAATCAAAGAGGTCAAGTAAAATCCTGTGATGCTAGGTTTGAATTGGAAATAGTAGAACTCCTGATTCTTCCCCTTCTCTGCATATTTCCCGGCTGTGTCTATGGAAATGTCTGGAAGCAATGACAAGCCAGCATTCATGTGCAACCCCTGATGCCCTGATTTTATCTTCTGTGAATATACTTTGCATCCACAGAAGTGAGACACCTATGGGAAGGGGAGGATTCTGCACCCTTCTTTGCTTTACAACATATCCTGAGGGATATTACTATACTAGAAGGCAAGAAGTTATCAAATGCTATAGGGGTCATATAAAAAAAACTGGGAAATCACATTGAAGGCGATCAAAAGAGAGAGTCTGAACCTGCCAAAATAATAATAACCACATATATGGAAACATATCTATTATATAAATGTCATACTGGAAAAAAAAAAAAACACAACCAAAATCCACATAAAAACAAACAAACAAACAAAAAACTCTGTTTATTGTTAGAGTTTGCTAGGACATCCATTCATTATTACAATCAAGCCATAGTCTTGCATCTCCTGGAAAATCTGCATTTCAAGGTAACCAAACATTTGTAGAGGAAAATCATTTATGTAGAAGCTCCACGTCATAAATGTCGGGTGAAATGCAGAATTTGAAAGGTCACCTTTTTGAAACTCCTAATGACATAAAGAATCCATCTACCCATAAATCCATGATGACTAATACTGTCACATGAAAAAGCAATAGGAACCTGATTTTGGAGAATCTGATTGACACCATCTGAACCCACTGACCTATGTCAATGTCCATAAGAGAGAGCAGCAGCCCTCGTGCCTCCTGCTGCAATGGGGACACAGTCCCACTAGAGAAACCTCTTGTGCTAATGGAAAGGAATTGGCATCTGAGCAAGCCTCTGGCTCCTCCTACACATGGACAAGAATAAAGAGTCCAAAGAGCCCTCTAACTGCCATGGGGAGACCTTATTCCAACACACCACATGGGGGAAGATTGTGTAGGACAAAGAGAAAACAGAACACAGAGTGGAAGGGAAATAATAGTAAGAAATCACTAGAGGTGATCATGGTACTTAGAAGTTACTATCTATAACAGACTCCTAGTAAAGTACTGATTGGTGAAATGATAGATGCCTGACATGTTCTAGTAAAAATCATAGGGGATATCTGAAAAAAATAGCAAGACATTAGTAATGATCAAAACTGGTTATGTTCTTCTGTAAAGTGTCGTCCAGTTCCTTGGCCCATTTATTGATTGGGTTCTTTGTATTTTTGGTGTAAAGTTTTGTAAGTTCTTTATAAATGTTGGAGATTAGTGCTCTATCTGAAGTGTGTGTGGAAGATTTTCTCCCACTCTGTAGGCTCTCTTTTCATATTATTGATTGTATTCTTTTCTGTGATAAAGCTTTTTAGTTTGAATCCATCCCATTTATTGATTCTTGCTTTGACTTCTTGTTCTTTGGGAGGTCTTGTTAAGGAAGTCTGGTCCTAAATCAACATGATGAAGATTCAGGCCTACTTTTTCTTCTATTTGGTGTAGGGTCTCTGGTATAATTCCTAGGTCCTTGATCTATCTTGAATTGAGTTTTGTGCAGGGTGAGAGATAGAGGTTTAATTTCATTTTATTACATATGGATTTCAAATTTTCCCAGCACCATTTGTTGACCAGGCTATCTTTTCTCCATTGTATGTTTTTGGCTCCTTTGTCTAGTATGAGGTGACTGTACTTATGTGGGTTTGTCTCCAGAAGAAGATATACAGGTGATTAATAAACATATGAAAAAGTGTTCAACATCTCTAGTAATTAGAGAAATTCAAATTAAAACAACTCTAAGATTTCATCTTACTCTAATTAGAATGGCTATTATCAAGAACACAAACAATAATAGATGTTGGTGTGGATGTGGGAAAAAGGCACATTTGTACATTGCTGGTAGAGTTGCAAATTGTTGTAGCCACTCTGGAAAGCAGTTTGGAGATTCCTCAGAAAACTTGGAATGAACCCACCATTTGACCCAGTCATCCCACTCCTCAGTTTTTATGGAGGAGGACTTAAAAACAGCATACTACAGTAACATAGCCACATCAATGTTTACAGCAACTCAATTCACAATAGCTAGATTGTGGAACCAACTGAGATGCCCTTCAATTGATGAATGGATAAAGAAACTGTGGTATATATACACAATGGAATATTATTCAGTCATTAACAAAAATAATATTGTGGCATTTGTAGATAAATGGATGGAATTGGAGAATATCATGCTAAGTGAAATAAGCCAAGCCTGAAAAACCAAAGACTGAATGTGTTCTCAAATAAGTGGATGATGATAGATAATGGGAGTGGAGGGGTGGGGAGTAGGAGAAGAATTTAGGAACTTTAGATTTGGTAGAAGGAGATGAGAAGGAGAAGAAGGCGGGGTATGAAAGATGATGGGATAGAACAGACATCATTACCCTATGTACCTGTATAATTACACGAACGGTATAAATCTACAATGTACACAACCATAGAAATGAAAAGTTGTACCCCATTTGTGTACAATGAATCAAAATGCAAATTAAAACCCAAATTAAAAAAATAAATAAATAAAATTTAAAAACTGGATATAATTGAAAATTTCCAAAATAAAAAAGAACAGATGGAGCAGCCTTGGAGGGAAAAAGTGTTCTCACTGAGAGTCCCCCACACTAACACCATAATATCTGGTCAAGCTCTTAAGCTCAGGGGCTTACAGCAAAGGGCAGGTAAATGAAAATGAAAATGAGCACTTTTCTTACTATCTCTGTTTGAATGGTGCTATGGTTTAGATATTAGGTGTCCCCCAAAAGCATATGCATGAAGCAATGCAAGAACATTCGGTGGTGAAATGATTCTGTTAGGAGAGGTATAACCTACTCGATACCTTAATCCACTAATACGAATTAACTGGGTAGTAACCATAGACAAGTAAGGTGTGGCTGGAGGAAGTAGGTCACTGGAGGCATGTCTTTGGGGTTTAGATTTTTTCCCTGGTGAACAAAGCTGTCTCCGTTTTCTGGTTTTCATGTCCTGATCTACTTCCCTCTACCACACCCTTCTGCCTTGACGTTCTGCCTCACCTTGGGTTCAGAGCCATGGAGTAGTTCATCTATGAACTGAGAACTCTGAAACCATGAGTGCAAATAAACTTTTCCTCCTCTAAAATTGTTCTTGTCAGGTCTCTTTGTCACAGCGACAAAATAGCTGATTAAAACAAACAGTTAGATACCCACATTGGTAGCACAGGGCAGGTGACTTTGGCATTTTGAAGATTCCTTTTGGAAAATCAAATAAAGAGAGAGACATCAGCAACATTTTGAGCAGGCAGACAATAAGACTGAATAGCATTAAGCAAAGGAGACCACAGACAAAATTTGAGTAATAAAGTACAGTTGTGGAAGATTTCAGGCTCTGTGAGAACATGAAAGTAGTGGTAGTAAATACAGCTGGCACAACTGAGGGACCTACCTTTCCCCCACTATGCCCCACCTCATAAAGGTTCTACCATCTCTCAAGAGGGTGGACTGGGGTCCAAGTCTTAAAATGTGGGCCTTTTGAGGACATTTCAGATCCAAACTATAGCAATAGAACAAATGTCAGGGAACACAGTAAGTGCTAAGTCTTAATGTTTGTGTCTCCTCAATATTCAAAGGTTGAAACGTAACCTCCAACTGTGGTTAAGTTAATCAACTCATTTAAGAGATTGCATGAATGCAATCAGTGACCTTGTAAAAGAGGCCTAAGGGAGCATGTTCACCCCTTCTACCATGTGAGGACACAGAAGTCACCATCCATGAAGACTGTGCCCTCACCAGACACTGCACCTGCCAGTGCCTTAATCTTCAACCTTCCAGCCTTGAGAACAAAATTTCTGAATTTATAAATTAATTATTCTGAGCTATTTTATTGCACAGTTTGAAGGGCAGAAACCCGTGGGTAAACTCAGAAATTCAGGTCATATTCATCTTGATAGAAGTTTCTGGAGAAAGAATGAGTGGGGAGTTGGAATCAACAAAAAGCAGAAGGTTAAAGAACCAGACAAACATGGCAAAGGAAAATCTTAGAAACAGAGGATATTAAAGTATCTCATAAAGCCTGCCTTGAAATAAGAATCAGGCACCAGGCATTCATAAGAAGTTCTCTCAGTTCCTGAGCACCTGGCCCATCGCAGACTCTCCAGCACAAAACCCCAAGATACCTTGTTGGAAGAAACACACATGGGTTCCTTTCTTCTCTTTATCCTTTTTGCTGAAGTGTGGGCTTCATGCACCTGATGCCCCTTTCCCAGAGAGGCAGTCCCTCTGCCGTTTCAGAAGGCTGTTTTTTATTCCATCACAAGATCTGGTACTCCATGTGACCAAGCCCCAGGACAACCTGACAAACAGAAAGCATGGCTCCTGCATGTTGAGGAATGCTGGCTCCATTCCCCAGTATTCCCTCCTGGTAACAGGGGTTCCATTTACCTGGCTTTATGCACACCAGTTTTATAAGAGGGAACCAAGGTCCTGGTTGCCATATGGCCCTCAGAGAAAAGTATTTGTACCTAAGCCATAGTAAGAAATCCCTGTCATTTAACTCTCAGTCCCCCTACCTCCAAATCCACCATGCTACCTTACAGGCAGAGCCAACTCTTCCTCCCCTGTTTGATGCAGCTTCCCAAGTTAATTGACAGTCCTGTGTTTGCCTCTCATGTGGCACCTATCTTGAAAGGAAATTTCCAGCTTTTATTGCTCCCAGGCCTCTACCTGAGTAGAGGTACCTAGTCCAGAGACCTGTTCCAGAGACAAGATACAAATCCCCGTAATCACTTATACCCAGGACAATACAACTTTGCCATTGGGTGTCCATAAAAACCCAAACCTAGATGTGAAACTGAAATCTTAAGGCATTAGACCAGCGAAGGAGTTCTGTGATTTTATGAGGGATATGAATCAATTTATATGAATGTACTTTTGCCTAATATTTTTTTTTTTAATTCAAAATCTGAGATCCAGCCGCTAGGGGAGGAAGGGCACTAGTTGTTAGGTTGGGGGACTATAATTTGGACTGAGAATGATCACATTAAATAAGATGAGATACTATAAAAGAAATAAAGGAGTTATTTATTTCGGAAAAAGAAATAAAGGAGTTCTGCCTTGGATTTTTTGTTTTTGTTTTTAATGTCTGTCCTTTATGCTTCCCCAACTCTGCAACATGAAGGAAGGACTAGGGAGACAACAGCAGCATGTTGGAGAAAGAGGAGTTCTGCAGGATTAAGAGATAAAAATATGACATCCTACCGGTGGCCTGACTGTTCACCATGGTAATTAGTTTCCCTGGGTGGCAATGGGCTTAGAAACTAGAGACCAGAAGCCATTGTTACGAGAATAGGCAGCCAAATTGAGTGGGACTCAGAAGGGACTGACCCTAGAGATATTTGGCAAGGGTAAGGAGCAAATTGGATAGGGTCCCTAGAGCTGAAACAGGTGAGCAATCCTAAAACTAATCCCAAGGTCTTTCCTGATGTAAGCTAGTTCCCCCAATCTATGTGGTATATAATCTAAGACCCTGGATGAATGTCTAAAACCACTGATAGAGCACCAAATACTACATGTGCTACTGTTTCCTGTACATGCATAACTAGGATAAAGTTTAATTTATAAATTAGGCACAGTAAGAGATTGACAACTGTTATGGTTTTAGATATGAGTTTCCCTAGATATGAGACAATGCAAGAATGTTCAGAGGTGAATTGATTACATTATAAAAGGTGTAATTTAATCAGTTGATTAATCCACTCATAAGGATTAACTAGGTGGTAACTATAGGCAGGTAGGGTGCAGCTGGAAGAAGTAGGTCACTAGGGTCATTCATACCTTTGGAGATATATATATATATTCCCCCCTCCCGGTGAGAGGAGTTCTTTCTCTGCTTTCTGGTTGCCATATCCTGGGCTGCTTTCCTCCACCACACCCTTCTGCCATTTTGTTCTGCCTCATCTCAGGCCCAGAGCTATGATGTTGTCCATCTACGGACTGAACCTCTGAAACCATGAGCCCAAAATAAACTTTTCTTCCTCTTTAAGTTGATCTTGTCAGTTCTTTCTATCACAGTAACACAAAGTTGATTAAAGCAACAATAACTAATAATAAAATAGAACTATTATGATAATATGCTGTAATAAAAAGTTATATGAAAGTGGTCTCTCTCTCTCTCTCTCTCTCTCTCTCTCTCTCTCTCTCTCTCTCTCTTGAAAGATCTTATTATACTATACTTGCCCTTTTCCTTTTGTGATGATGTGAGATGATACTTAAGGGAAGTACTTTCTGGTTTCTCTCTAACATAAGTGAATTACCAATATTACTCCTCTTACACTTCAGGGTCATTTTTAAGAAAATAGGGTTATTTGAACAAAAGCACTGTACTGCCACAACAGTTGATCTGATGATTAAGAAGTCCACTACATGACTAAGAGGCAAGTGGTTATCAGGGAGGGAAAGTAGAACAAAGGATAATTCACATCCTGGGTGAGATAGAGCAGGACAGCATGAGATTTCATCATGCTACTCAGAACAGACTGAAATTTAAAATTTATGAACTGTTTATTCCTGAAAATTTCCATTTTATATCTTTGGATCATTTCTGTAGGTAATTGAAACCTTGGATGAGGGAAGACTATTGGGTTTGGAGCCCAGGTTGAACAAAGACTGGGCTTGAATGCCTGCAGTCTTTCCCCCAACCCTTCCATTTGGGCCACTTGATTGACTGCCTTAGTTTTGGTAGACTAGACTGCAATAATATCATAAACTTTTGGCCTGCCTATCTAACTGGTAAAATGTATTCTTTAGATGGCTAGGTTCATTCTTCCTCGTGAGTACTATATGCAATGGGATGATGGAAAAAATATTGGTCCACTGCTCCCCATCTCTGTCAGAGACACCCAGAGCCTGCTAAAAGGAGGCCTGCCATGCCTGAGGAAGTATGTGGAATTCTTACTGTAAAACATATGCAGTTTAACTGGACAGTGGCATACACACATAGTCCCGGCTACTCAGGAGGATGAAACAGGAGGAGTGAAGAATCCAAGGCTCTTGGCCAATGCAGAATCAGGGATGGTGCAGAATCAAGTCTTACCTCATCCTATCTCTGGTTGACTTGCATTTATTTATTTCTTTAAGTGGGTTTGATTGTTAACCTCTCTCTCATTTCTCTATTATTTATGTAAATTATGTAAGTTCTGTGAACCTCACCCATTAGTCAATAGCTACAAAATAGTAAGACAAGTTCATAATAAAACCAGAAACAATGATTGTCTCTGACTTGCCTTGACATCATTCACCTCTCTCCATCTCCATCAACCTCATAATCTTCTATTCTTCCTCCTTGTCTTTTCTACACTACTTCCTTGAATTTGTATCCCTTTCCTCACCTTCTTATGTAAAATTCATGAAAATCATTTCTGTGCTCTGAATATTCGTGCCCCACCACCAAAAAAAAATCGTATTGAAACCTAACTCCTAAAGTAGTAGTATTAAGACGTGGTAACTTTAATACTGTCATGAGGAAGAGCTACATCCTCATGAATGAGATTAGTGCCCTTGTGCAAGAGGATGAAGGGAGCCGTGCTTCCTTTTTACCACATGAGGACACACAGAAGATACCATCTTGGAAGAAGATCCTCACCTGTCATCAAATAGGAGAGCACCTTGAGCTTGGACCTCCCAGCATCTGGAACAGTGAACAACACATTTTCACTATTTATAATTGCCTGGATAGAGAATTTGTTATTGCAGCCTAAACAGACTAAGACAGTCTGCTCATACTAAAGATCATTCCTCAATTGCTAATCCTACATTAATCCTCTGTCATATGAGCTCCCTCTAACCTGTCCTTCTGAAAAGGCTGCTGCTAATACCTCTAATTAACAAATTCAGTACATTCTTTCTTGGATTTGCTCTTTAGAGCAGCCTTTCCATCATTACTAACCTCATCTGTTATCTCCCCCCACAAATACACCCTGTTAAACGTCTCAACTTCTTTTACTTCTGTGATCTGTTCTCTTGTGGTACTCGCTATGATTTTTTTCTTTTAGGAAATTCTTTTTGGGTCTACACTATATCACTGGGGGGAAAAAAAAAAGTTTTTTTAAAGGAAGTGACATGTACGCTGACACCTAAAAAAGGAGCAAGAATTAGAGAAGGAGTAAGGGGAGGAGAAGAGAGAAAGATACACACTTCCAGATAGAAAGAATAGTTTTCCAAAAGGTAAAAGACCATATGTAGAATATCAGCAGTAGTCCTGGCTAGATAAAACATCTATTTTGAAGCAAGAAGTGATAAAAGATGTGCTTAAATATAAGCCATGAAGGGTTTTCTATGCCATTCCCCAAAAATGGGGGCTTCACAGAGAGGGCAAAGAGCAGTCGTGGAAGATTTGTAACCATAGGACTAGCAAAGGATTGCACTTTAGAAATACCATGTTTGCTGAAGTAGGTAATGGACATCCAGATCACAGGATGAGGCAGAGTTCAGCATAGGAGCCCATACTGGTGGGAAGTGATAGAAGAAGAGGCCGCCTAACAAACAGAGGGGAGCCATGAAGGTTTTATCACACATGATTGTTCATCCCTTGAGTTTGTTACAATAAGAGGAATTAAAGAACACAAGTAGTAGTATGTGTGTGGCTGTGTTTAGCTGTTAACAGCATCAAATAACAAAAGGTAATACTGCAATGACTGTTGGTAACACTATAAGAAAAAGTTTCTGTCCTAGACACACAGTCCTTTTCTGGGACAGGGGATAAGAAGTCTCTGCTACGACATATACAATTAGAAAAATGAGAAATTAGACTCCATTTATGTAAAGCAGGGGCACACATGGTTTTGGGGGGGGGCGGTTATTTTTGTTTTTTTGTTTTTTTGTTTGTGTGTGTGTGTGTGTGTGTGTGTGTGTGTGGTACTGGGGATTGAACCCAGGGTCTTGTACTTGGGAGACAAACACTCTACCAACTGAGCTATCTCCCCAGCCTACGAGACTCCAATTATGTATGATTTATCAAAATACATAAATGCATTCTACTATCATGTATAACTAATTAGAACAATTTAAAAGAAGAATTTTAAAAAATGCTTTTTAAAAAAGAAGCCTCCAATAAATATGGTACTGGTGTTGTCAGGAAAAGAGAAGGCATTTTCTTTCTCAAAGTTATATGGGATTTTAAATTGTTTATTCAAAGATATTCTATTTTATATTGACATATAGTCAACCCTTATTTTCTGTGGGTTGCATATTCTTCCTCCATAGATTCATCCAATATAGACTGAAAATATTCACAAAAAAACAAGTTGCATCTGCACTGAACACGTACAGACTTATTTTGTCAGTATTGTCTAGACAAAATATAATTGCTATTCACACAGCACTTACATCACATCTGATCTTACAAGTGATCTAGAGATGAGTTAAGGTGCGTATGAGGACATGCATAGGTTCTATGCAAACACTGTGCCATTCTATGCCTGGAGCTTGAACATCCATGAATGTTGGTGTCCACTGGGGACATCTTAGAGCCAATCTTGCAGGGATTCCAAGGATTAACTATACTAACCACAATTCAAAGTACCCTTATGACAGAAATCCTGTAGTCAAAACATTTGTCTTTGTGTTCTTAAAAACTCTTGCTCAAAAATCATCTTTTCCCCTTAATCTTGTTGGTTTTTGAAATATGTGTTCTAACAAACAACATGAGGAGAGGCTATTTTTCCACCAGAGGGTATTTGAAAATTTGTAGACACTTTTAGTTGTCACAACTAGGGAGCCCTAGGGTCAGGAATACTGTTAAACATTCTACAATGCACATAACAATCCTTCACACCAATGAATTGTTTGACCCCAGAATTTCAATTATGCCAACACTGTTCTTAAGTTTACATTCACTTTTGAGAATAAAATTTATATAAACAGAATGTTATGGTTTAGAAACTAGGTGTCCTTTAAAAGCTCACGTGTGAGACAGCGTAAGAAAGTTTAGAGGTAAAAGGATTGGGTTATGAGAACCTTAAACTAATCAGTGAATTAATGCCCTGATAGGGATTTCCTGAGTGGTAACTGTAGGCCAGGTAGGGTATGGCTGGAAGAGATGGGCAGGTGTGCCCTGGGGGTATATATTTGGTGAACTGTTTTCTCTCTCTCTCTCTTTCTCTCTCTCCCCCTCCTTCCTGATCATCATATCCTGAGCTGCTTTCCTCCACCACATTCTTCTGCCAAGATGTTTCTGCCTCACCTCACCCCCCAGGGAATTGTTGGTCATCTATGAACTGAGACCTCCAAATCCATGACCCCCAAATAAACTTTTGTTTTTCTGTGTAGTTCTTGTCAGGTTTTCTGACCACAGCAGTGAAAAAGTTAACTACAACACAAAAACAAGGCAGCTCTGTCTCTGGAATTATCTCCAATTTACAGATAAAGGAACTAGAACTCTAAGAAATCATTTAACTCGTCAGTAGTAAATTGTGAAGTTGATGTGCCATTGAGGGATGACCTTCTCCACCATGAGCTTCTCACACCCTTCTCCACAGATGGGCCAGGAGAGAGGCACAGCTCCCGTGCCTCTCCTTGATCAAATCAATGCCACTCTGATATAGAATAAGACAGTTTGATACCACCAAGTATTTTGCATAATTGTTAAAAATATAGCAATTCGATTTGGTCTCAGAATATTTTCCCCATCTTTTCAAAGTAACAAAATGTGTTCTATTTCAGACTAAGCACAACAGGGTATCTAAAGGAACCTGGGCTACATCTGCACCAGTAACTGTGAGGCTCCCATCTTCATCCCTTACCTGTTCGCATGGCTTTGCGGCTCTGCGAGAAGCTGTCATCTTATACAGGTCAGCTCTTCAGGTAGCATGCGAAGTCTCAAGGCCCTGATAATAACACTTTTCTTGCATACATCTTTTATTAAAGACTTATCTTTTTATTCCACCTAGTGCTGCCTGCCAGCTTGCTTCAAATCTTCTTTAGAAATAAGCAGACCCTATTTGCTTTCTGCATTGTTAGTATTATAAGCAAGATACTATTTGAAATTGAAAGAAAACTTGCAGGCGCACAGCACACACTTGGTGAGTTTGTTCCTTTATTATTCTACAGCTGCATATCCCAAACCACATTCCAAGAAATGCTCTTCTGTGAAAGTAATAAATGAAACAGGATAAAAGCAGGGGGTTGCACTAAAAAATTTGAGAAATGCCACATGTGAAATTCCCTGAAGGAAATTCAAAAAACATGTGAGCCAACTATAGTCTCTAAGAAACCAAAGTAGGGACAGATATATAATTACATCTCTTCAACTCTGTCTAATCCAGACTTTCCCAGGCTTCATTGATTAGCAAGCCCATTTTCTGCAAAACAAGCTAGCAACCAGCAGACCATTGTTTCAGAGAACTTCAAAAATGTTTCTCTGAGACAGAAGAAATTAGAGTATTGTTATCTCCATTTTACAGACGAGAAAAATTAGGGCTCAAAGAAGTCACATGACCTAACTAACTCAATGTCACTCAGTAAATGCAGTTTGGTACCAATACCTAAACTCAGGATTCTTTTTCTTTTATTTTTTTTCTTTTTCTTTTTTTTGTGGAACTAAGGATTGAAGCCAGGGGCACTCTACCACTGAGGGGTTACATCCTCACTGCTGCTCCCTTTTTTGACACAGTCTCACTAAGTTGCTGGGCTGGCCTTGAATTTGCCATTCTGCTGCCTTAACCTCCCAAGTTGCTGGGATTTATAGACATGCATCATCAGAGAATTCAGCATCTTTAAATCCAAAAAGCTCTCCTCTCTAAGTCAGGATTTCTATTACCCATGCCTTGTTTTGGCAAATACAAATTTTTTCATTCGCATGGATTTTCAACAAAACTACAGGCATTGCTTGATCCCTGACCTCTTAAAAATTCCCCTCACAAAATCCTTACGCCTCCAGTACCAGATCCAGAGCCATTTGACATCCTCTCAGCAACCCCATAAACAGCAGTCTCTATCTTGGTTCATTCCTTAGAACTCACATTAAGTAGACACAAGGGATAAAGCATCACTGGACTCAAACTCCAGAGTTACATTAATAAGACTTTTAGTCCAGTCTTGGTTTGCTTCTCAGTTGTGACAACTATTCTTCTGTCACATTCCTAAAAATGGTCACTCCCTTGTATTCAAGTTCTGATGCCAGGACTTTTTGATGTAGTGCCTAATGCAAACCCCTGCACTCATTCTCCCTTTTCAGAATCCTCAGAGACTCTGAAGAGAGGGACTGCCTTGCTCTTTCCAGGAATCATGCTGCTATTGTTTAGATCTTGAATGTTACCCAAAGGCCCATGTGTTGAAGGCTTGGTCCCCAGCCCATGGGAGTTGATGGAACCTTTAAGAGGTGAGACCTGGTGGGAGGAAGTTAGGTGATTAGAAGCATGCCTTTGAGGGGAATGTTGGGATCCTGTCCTTCCTCTTCACCTCTCTTTGTTTCCTGAATGCCAGGAAGTGAGCAACTTCTTCTACCCTGTGCTCCTGCCATAATACACAGACTCATGACAGGCCCAAAACAATAAGTCAATCATGACTGAAACCTCCAAAAGTATGAGTCAAAATAAATCTCTTATCCTTAAATGCTGTTTATCTCAGGCATTTGTTACAGTAACAGAAAACTAATTAATATAACTGTCCAGGCCCTAGAGCAGGAACAGAGTTCATGCCTTCTAGGACTTCCTATGCCAAGGACTTGCCAGTTGTGCTCAACCTGAGGCTTATCCAGTCAGGCCTAACTGTCTGCTGAACTGGGCATCATGGGTACAAAAACATGAAAGAGTGGCTTGCCTGATGTATCCATTTTTACATTCTTCAACAATTGTTTTCTCCTGCCCAATCAACTATTTTTTTCCACTTCCCTTGGAAGTTTCTGTCTCCCTAGTTCTTGATTTCCACCCCCCCCCCCGGAAATAAAATCCAGTGCCTGATCAAAAAAAAATTATTATTATTATATTCATCTTTTCAGTGAATTAAGCACATGGCACCCAAAAATAGTCAAGTACTGAGTCATCCCGTGTCTCAGTATTAGGTACTGAGGTACAAGTGAGGACAAAGCAAAGGTTCTGCCTCTGCACATAAATATGTGATGAAAGGTCAGGAAGATCTACATGATACAGGAAAACAAGACATGGTAAGACAGAGGGATGGACCAGAATGGAGGGTCTGTTAGTCAAAGTCAGGCAACAAGACTCTGAGGATGGAACATTGAGACAGATCTGACAAAAGAAAGAATATTGGAAAGAAAGTTTTAGAGAAAACACCAGCTACAAAGACCCAGAAGTGGCAGGAATACCAAGCAAGCTGAGGTGGTGACACAGCACACTGAGAAAAGAACCCGGCACGAGAGGAGGAAGATGTAGCCCAAGGCTGGGTCTTACTCACAGGTGGAGTAGCCATGGCTTTGAGCCTTGAAACACATTATCTAATGTGGTGTTGTTCAAAGATCACTTGTCTAATATGGACAGAAGACCTGAATGAGGAGACCCGCCAGAAGAGCAGATAAGAGAAGAGAATGGCACAAATGAAATGGTTGCTGGTGGAGAAGACAAGAAGCTGCCAGAGCCAGGAAGTTGTACAGGCACAACTTCCTGGACATACCAGTGAGGAGACTGAGTGGAGATATGTGACTGCTGAGCCTCAACTCAGGCAGCACTGCCACATGGGAAATCAGAGTTCAGGCCTGGACGTGCTACACAGGAGAGGCTTAAAGGGGAGAAGAAATACCTTTCCTCACTGCTATCATTTGAACCTGTAAAGTCCTCCAAAGGCCCATGTGTTAAAGGCTGGGTCCCCAGTCTGAGGCACTATTAGAAGGTGGTGGAAACTTTAAGAGGTACAGTCCCATGGGAGGTCTCCAGTGCACTGGGAAGGGTACAGTGGAACTCTAGACCCTTCCTTTTTTACTACTTGGAAATGAGGTGAGGAGTTTTACCCCACTGCATTCCACCCTGATGTGCTGCCTCACCACAGACCCCAAAGCAGTGAGACCAATCCAGCATGGGCTGAGACCTCCAAATGGGCCAAAATAAACTTTTTCTCTTTTAAGCTAATTATCTCAGGTATTTGTTATAATACTGCAAAGCTAACAGCCTCTCATCCTAAGTTCAGGGTGAGGCCCCTCATAAACCAAGAAATCATGAACAAGATTAAAATAAAACCAAGGACAGTTCTACTTGTGTGTAAAATTGATTTTTCCAATTGGGAAACACAGGTTCAGTTTTTCCAAATGAGCATTCCTCCAAGAGAAAGCGAGTGAGAACTTTTTTAACAAGGAGAAGATCAGGGTTGTAATAAGTTCTGTAGGTTCATTTGAATGTCCAGGTCAGGAGGCAAAACCAGTCACAATGGTATTTCTAAAATCTTGCTAGGTATTGTTAGATTCTGGAAAATTATTTCCTCTGGTGCATTCAGTTCCCAACATGATGTCTGGGTGGCAATTAACCTGTCAATCTCTAAGGTTCAGAAAAAGGACTTTTGTTCCCCTTTAGACCACTCTCTGCCATTTTGATTTTCATGTTATCTCTCTATAACAAAAGACTGATGAACCAGAGGAATGTCAGTGGGCACAACTTACAGTCGGGTAGGAGTAAAAAGTTCTGGTATTCTGTTGCACAGGAGGGCAGTTTTAGTTAAAGATAATGTATCATATATTTCAAAATGGCTAGAAGAAAGGATTTTGAATGTTTCGCCATGAAGAAATGATAGATGGTTGAGATGATAAATATGCCTATTACCCTGATCTGATCATTATACATTGTATACTTAGATTGAAAAATCATATTGTACCCCCATAAATTTGTATGATTCTTTTGTGTCAATTAAGAAAGGAAAAAGTCACACTAATTTATTTAACGAAGGTTTTATAGGACACGGTAGCCTTCAGAAAAGAAGAACCATAGAAACAGGCAAGCCTGGATAGTTTTTATACTAGGTTTGATGAAAAAAGGATAGTATAATGAGACAAGGGTCATGCTCTAGTGGTGATACATTGGAGGAACTAAGAAAGACATGATCATTAAGATTCTTTTGTGTCCCCAGATACAGATATTCTTTTGTGTCAGAGATACAGATATTCTTTTCCCCTGGTCATAAGTAGGCCACCTCTGAAATTAGGGTACTAGGATATACTCCAGGGGAAAAGAGCAGGAGGAAGGCAAGAGTGACCTTCCTGCTTCTGCTGTTTTCTCACATTCCTTCAGCTTTAAAGTTTCAATATGCCAAGGTGCCATATCTTAGGATACCATGTGACCTCAGGTAGAAATGTAGAGTGCAATTGACCCACCACATCCCAGATTTCACATCCACAGATTCAATCAGTCATAGATGAAAAATATTTGGAAAAAATAATTGCATATATAATGCACAAGGAAAGATTATTTTTCTTGTATCATTCTATAAAAAATACATATAACAACTCTTTACATAGCATTTGCAATGTATTGGGTATTGTAAGTAATCTAGAGATGATTAAAGTATATAAAAGTGTTTTCATCAACTTTTTCATCACTGTGACAAAAAGACCTGAGGAAAATGTAGAGGAGGAAGTTTATTTTTGTTTATGATTTCAGAGATTAAGTTCATGGTCAGATAACTTCTTTACTCTGGGCCCAAGATGAGGCAGAATATCTGGTGGAAGAGTGTGGTAGAAGAAAGCAGCTCAGGACTTGACAGTCAAAAAGCAGAAAGAGAACTCTGCTCACCAGGGACAAAATAAAAACCCCAAAGGCACATCCCCAGTGACCTACTTAACCACAACCACACCTTCCCTGCCTACAGTTACCACCCAGTTAATCCCTATCAATGGATTATTCCACCAGTTAGGTTACATCTTTCCCTAATCTAAATCATTTTGCCTCTGAAAATTCTTACATTGTCTCACACATGAGATTTTAGGGAACATGCCATATCTAAACTATAACAAGGAGGATGTAGTCAAGTACTATGACATTTTTACATAAGAGACTTGAGCATCCTCAGATTTGGGTATCTATGAGGAATGGGGGTGGGGTGCTGGAATTAATCACCCACAGATAGCAATAGATGACTGTGTAAGTATGGCATTTGTGATAGGAGTCAGGGCTGGAAGAAAACTTGGAGGTCCTTGGTGAGAGATTGGATGCGAGTCAGAGAGGAATACACAGAATATGACTGAACATGAAGAGTTCTGGAAAATGAGAACTGAAACACTCAAGCTTTCTCAGCACAGTATTTCAAAGTTGTCCAGAAAAGGAGCCAACCAAGGAGTTGGAGATGCAGAGATCGTAGAAGTAAGAAGAAAGCTTACTGGAAGCCAAGTGAAGAAACTGAATGACACTGAACAGTTAAGGAAGACAATGATGAAGCTTTGGATTCATGTTCCTGGGGTTTGCTGGTATTCTTGCAATATTGTATTGGGAACAAAGCAAAACTGGAGTGAAGTAAAGTGAGAATGGAAGAAAAGAAGTAGAGGAGAGTTTTTCTAGGAATTGAAGACACTGAAGGGAGGCTTTTAAAAAGAGAGAAAGGGAGATTCTATAAGTTGTTTCTGTGTTTCTGTGAAAAGGGAAAAAAACATGTGAATACAGGTGTGAGATATTAGCAGAGGATATTAGCAGAATCAAATTCTTCAACTGAGTCCAGTGCACTGGGGAGTGGCTAGCATTAGATGAGGCAGGACCTGTGCATTCACTGTCACTGGCAGAAGATGAGTCACAGGGTGGACACTTCCCACCTAATTTTTTTCTCAGTGAAATAAGGAGTAAGACCACTGGGTAAGAAGGGGGACTGTCAGAGATTGGGCAGCAGACAAGGGGTGTGATAGTTAATCTTAGGTGTCAACTTGATTGGATTAAGGACTACCTAGAGAACTGATAAAGCATTATTTGGGGGTATGAGTCAGGATATTCCAAGGAAAACTGACATGTGAGTTTGGATGAACTAAATGGGGAATATCACTCTCAAGGTGGGCAGGCACCAACCAATCAGCTGAGGGCCCCAACACAACAAAAAAAGGAGAGAATAAAATGTCCTCTCTCATTTTCCTGGAGCGAGGACACCCTTGTCCTCTTCCTGTTAGACTTTGGAACTCCAAGCTCTCCAACTCTAGGACTCCAGGTCTTAAACAACTGGCCAGGTTCTCAGACTTTCAGTTTCCAACTGAGGGTTGCACTACTGGGTTCCCTGGTTTGGAAACTTCCAGTCTTGGACCAAACTACACTACCAGCATCCCAGGATGTCCAGCTGAATGTGGCCTGTTGTAGCACATCTCATCCTACATGCTATAGGCCAAGTTCCCCCACTCATGCAAGTGTGTGTGTGTGTGTGTGTGTGTGTGTTACACACACATTTCATACACACACACACACACACACACACACACATACCCTATTACTCCTATCTCTCTGGAGAACCCTGATTAATATAATGTGTAAAGCATGGGAGCATGGGAGAGTGAGTGGATTGCAGAGATAGGAAGGAGGATTGCCTACTGGGCAGACCTGAGCCCACTGACCAGTTAGGAAGAGACAGAACAAGGCATGTGTCTGTCCTTGATCTCACCAGCATTTTTACTCAAAAGATGTGAAAAGAAACTGGGAAAGATCATAAGGCCAAAACAGTGAAATCTGTGGCAGTGAATATAAACTCTCTCCGGATACATTTCAAATAGGTGCCAGCAGAGAAAATAGAAAGAAAGAAAGAAAACAAATATTTGACACAGCAAAAAAAGCAATCTAGTTCTCCTTCTGCCTTAATAACCCCCATTTATTCTGCATTCTTTTTTCTTTTTCAAATGTTTTTGCAATATAAGAAAAAAAGTGAGATATTCTATTATATTATGGCTTTGAGTAGAGTGATTCAAAGTGATTAGGGCACTGAGATTGCCAGACATTACAAGCATTTAAAAATATGCATTTGTGCCAAATGAAAGGGAGTCATTTCATTCTTTCCTAGCCTCAGAAGAAAAGATGCACTTGGTTAAAAGGGTCATTCCATTGCCAAGGAAATAATAACCTCAGACTTTCAGAATAAATAACATTTTAGTCTATGTTCCAATTCATAATATCAAGATCACCAATGTGTACCCTGATGCTCTTCACAGGAACTTAAAGTGCTTACGCATGTGGTCTAATTTATCAGGATAATAAAGCAGCAGTGGATATTTCAGAGGCTGTTTTGCAGGTGCTGAAGGCATAATGCAAAAGTGATGGTATTGTTCAAGGTCACGTAGATCCTTAGCAATACGGCTTCCACTAGACATCATTGTCCACTGTAGGAGGATTTCAAACAAAAAACAAAAACAAAATAAAATAGTCCTTCAGTTTAGAACCAATTTTTTACTAGGCCCTCACAATTCATATTTCTGTTTCCTTTCCAGTGAAGTAATTAATTATATTTATAAGGTAATTTTATTTTCATATCAATCAGAATTCTCATACACATTTAAGAATTTCCAGTGCTTGCCTTGCAAGCACAACGCCCTGGGTTCGATCCCCAGCACCGCAAAAAAAAAAAAAAAAAAAAAAAAGAATTTCCTTGAAGTGATATTCCAATGCCATAGAGGAAAATTGATTGTGATATGTTTGAAAGAATTAGGTCCTCAATTTAAAAAGCAATTATTCTCATTGACATCTTATTTGGCAGGAAGCCGGGAGATGGGACTCTGGGCTGCACGAATAGAGTCACAGTAATGACAGACAGGAGGAGAGCTCTATACCAGGAGGTAGAGGCATGCTGAGTTCTGGTCCCAAGCAGCAACAGTCAGCCTTGAATTTAGATGTTTCATCCCTGAGTTCCAGGCTCCTTGCCATAAAATGAATCCATGTCTTCAGATTGGAGTGATTAGATCTGACTTTTAAAGAGAAATAGGAATTTCGGATTATTACATGGAATCTCCAAATTTTTCATGATATTAACTATTTGTATTCATTTTCCTTTCACTCTGTGGGTCAAGTCAAACACATCTACATGCCAAATCTCAATGTACAGACTCTAAATAAGATCATTTTCCACCTCAAGCACTCTTGGGTCCTCATTGCTATTGGTGGTTTTGTTCTAGGAATAGTATATTGGGACATAATCTGTTGGCTCACCCTTGTGTGGAAAGTTTGGTTCAGGAAGACACTTGATAGGAGAAGGAATGAAGATACTCAATTGTTGGCTCCACTCGTGAGGCCATGCTGTCTATATCAACTGTGACACTGCTACCAGTCAGCATCACTCTACGCTGAGCTGGCTCTTCTCCTTTGTATAAGGGATAAAAGAACCATCCTAAGTAGACTCCATCATTCACATTAAATGTGTTTTCTCTGTCTAATTCTTCTGCTTGACCTCTTGTAGCTGAAGTCAAGTGATCTCCTGTTCAGTGGTTTACAAGAAACACTATCATACTCCAGTCACTGTAACTACAGAAATGCAAGAGGCATGGAACACAAACAGGAAATGGAAATGCCCAAGATGTTTCAATGGCAGCCCCAACCTACAAGAATACTCTGCCTCATCTTTCCGAGCAGACAGCAGCAGTAATGGACTCTCAGCCTTTCCAATTAGAATAGACCAATCCTCTTAGATGATTTTGTTACCTGCCTGCAGGGCATTACTCCACCTGCCTCCAAGGTTCCCTGATGCCTCATACATCATACATGCATCCAGGCCAGCTTCAAAGTGCTGAGAGCTTGGTTGTCACTCTCTTGAAATTCTTTATTTTTTTTTCTCTAAGTGAAATCACCTGGGAAAGCAGAATATGCCCATGACCAAAAAAATAATGTGGAAGAATTGAAAATTTTTAAATTTTGTATGTTTAAAAGAAAAAAAAAAAAAAACTGTTTACTCTTGCAAACTTCTAACACCAAATGTATGGGATTTTCTACATATTGCAGATTTCCAACTCTTGGTAGACACCAATTAGGTGTCCTACCATTTAACTCAATTCTGGCACTAACCAGAGTTGCAGCAAATCCCATAGGTTGTCAGACCCACCACCCTGACCTTTACTTCAGATGCCAATCACAACACCCTCTCACAAATTGGGACTCACATGACTTTCTCCTTGTGTTCAATTTGTTTAAATGGCTCATAGACCTCAGAAAAAGTTCACTTGGTATTACTGAATTAATGTAAAGGATGCAACTCCAGGACAGCCAAATAGGACAAGGGATGGAGGTATGAAGCAGGGGAACTTCTAAAGTCTTTCATGAGCACTGGAAAGCTCCCTGAACCCCTTTGTTCAGAGATTTTATGGAGGCTTCTTCTAGGGTTTGAAATATCCTCTAAAGGCCATGGGTTAAAGGCTTGGTCACCACCCTATGGCACTTCTTGGAGGTAAGAAAACCATTAGGAGGTGGGACCTAGTAGAAGGAAGTTAGATCACTGGGGTGGTCCCTCATTGAGACCCAGTTGTTTCTTTTTTCTTTGCTTCCTAGACACCATGAGATCAGAAGCTTTGCTCCACCACATGCTTCACAAAATGATGTGGTGACTCATCACAGACCTGAAAGCAATGAATCCAGAAGACCAAGGACTGAACTGTTTGAAACTGTGAACCAAAATAAACATTTTATCTTTTTAAGTTGATTTAACAGGTATTTGTTACAGTGACAGAAAGCAAAGACAGCTTCTCTATGTAGGCATGACTGGTTGAATCATTGACCATTGGTCATCTCTATCTCCTCTCCCCTCATGAGACACTGACATTGGGCCCAAAAGCTCACAAGGTTGTTTCAAAGGGCAACAAGCCCCTGTTCTCCTACAGTCTCCTCATTAACATAAACTCAGGTATGGTTGAAAGAGCCTTATTACAAATAACAGAAAATACCCCCTCTCATCTTTATCTACTTAAGGAACTTCAAGGGTTTAGAAGCCTGTACCAGGAACCAAAGGCAAACATGGAAGATACATTTCTTATGATTTCACAACCTCTAATAGCATTTTCCCTCCCCCTTGAATAGGAGCCCCAGCATTTGTATTTTGCACCAAACTCAAGAGATTAGTTATCAAGTGTCACCTGCCAAAATTACCTTATGAAGCCAGCATGATGGCACATGTCTGTAATCCCAACAACTCAAGAGGCTGAGGCAAGAGGATCACTAATTTCAGACCATCTGGAGCATTTAGTGAGATCCAGCCTCAAAATTAAAAGTGCTAGGGCTGTAGCTCAGTGGTAGAGTGTCCCAGGTTTAATCCCCAGTACAACAAGAACAACAAAAATTTTCTTGTGACTTTGGTCAAAGGAAAGAACTCAGCCTTCCTCAGAACAGACCACAACCCTTGGATTATGCCAACCTTAATTTACAACATCCTAACTGGAAAGTGAAGCTTCTTTCAAGCAATTGAAACAAGGTTCCTGTAGGACATTCCTGACTCTAACCTCTGAGGGTCCCTGGCAAGCTCTGGTGACAGCAATGCCTCCACCTTTGCTTCGTCCTCTCCTGTGTGTGGTCTTTTCTGTCTGCCCTGATCAACAAGCCACAGGAGAGAAGGAGAAGGGAGGAGGGAGGACTGGAGGGGAAGCCAGCAAAGAAAGGGCTTTGCAGGTAGAGATTCAGTGAGCATCTGAAACTCTCCCTTTCAGAGCCTCCAGTTCCAGGTTGACTGATGTTGGCAACCTGCCAAAGTGAGTCAAGACAAAGCGATTCCATAGGAAACTCTCGGGTGTCTGTTAAGGACATTTCTATGTGGGAATTAGGGGGCTATTTTGATGACTTTGGGGTGGTTGAACTTGACTTCTTCCAGAACTCCACTGCACTGAATTCTTTGCATTTCTCATTAAGTTCTGCCTATGGAACCAAACATAAGTGGGCAGAATTAGTGGGCTGGAGCCTGGGTGGCAGCTGCCTGTCTGGCTATGTTTGGTTTTACTACTCATTGTGGACCATTGGTGAAAAGCTGATTCAGTTATGAAGGAAAGAAAAAAGGGGAAGGAGGGAGGGAAAAGAAAAGAAAGACAGGGAGAGAGGAAGAAAGGGAGGGAGTGAGAAAGAAGGAAGGAAGGGAAGAAGTAAAGAAGGCAACTATCCAAGCAGGCAGACTCCCAAAGCAATACCATTTAAATCAGTAATATTCATCCTACAGCACATGAACCCTTGTGATCCATCAAAGAACCTCTGGGAGTTTGTGGAAAACCCCCACTCCACAAAATGCATTTGTACAATTTCTTACGTATGTACATAAACAAATAATTTATTCCAGAAACAAATATTGCTTGGATACCCTCAATATGCCAGGCTCTGGGCTATGCATTTTCCATATGAAATATAAAGGGGCAACCCTAAGAAATTTCAATCAATGCAGCTACAAAGAAAGAATGAGGGACAGGAAACTGTTAGAACTTCCACTGCTAAATTGTTCTCAGGATGGTCCTGAGTCCTCGAGCTTCTACAAGAGGACTCTGATATGCTGTCCTATGGCCCTGAGGAAGTTAGATAAGCTTTCTCAGGCTGTTTCCTGCTCAGTAAAGTGGAGATATTAACACACTGCAGTGACTTCTGTGAAAATTTAATGCGATATATTTCCAAAATCCCCAGTCCAAGATCAGGACCAAGGGGGCCTGATAAATGGTAGTCCCCTGGTCCTATCTGCGGAGCTGCTTTCCTGATTAGCCAATCCTTACCACCTCTATTCATGCTCCTGTGCTTTGTGATTTCCAACAGTTTGAGCAGTATGACCCTCCAGCCCAAAGACAAGATGTAATAGCCTCTGCTATCCTGATCTGTGGTTCCAGTTTGATGTATTATCAGTGTAGTCAGCCCCTTAACCAATGTTAATAATTCAATCCACACCCCTGCTACGTTCCACAGCTGCAAGGGCTCACACATTTCTCTGTTCTCTATGGCCTTTCCGGGGGTCCATTTTACCAGCCAGCAGGGGACACTGCACTTAGCTAGCTGGTCAGCAATTAGCCAGCTCCCTTCCCAGGTCATTCCCCCTGTCATCTGCAGTCCTGTGGAGTGCTCCCCTCCTAGATGCAAAGCCCTCAGCTCTTGGGAAAGCCTACAGCGACTTGCCACAGGCCTTTCCTGGCTCTGACTGTTCTGGACAGGTGCTCTTTGTGTCCCCCAGTTTGGAGGTCCTTTTTATGCAAAAGAGGCAGAAGAAAAAACTGTGAGGAACAGATTCTTAGATCAAACCTAGTCTCCTGTTAGCCAAGGGTCTCACCTTAATTTCTCTTTAAACCTGGCTGCTGGCCAAGAATGGGCAGAGAGTCCTCCCTCTGTCAAAAACCCTGGTTTTCCCCACGGGTGTCCCAATCCCAACATCAGCACATCATCTGGAAACTTGTTGGATATTTAGATTCCTGGGCCCTCTCCAGCCTTCCTGAACTGGAAACCATTGTGTGTGAACCACTTCTCCCAGGATGCTGATGTTTGAGGTTCATGGTCAAGGTCAAGGTGAGGCCTGTGGTTCTAATATATCTTCTTCCATTCTTAGCTGGCAACACCCTCATCTTCCTCCAGGTTTGGTTCAGCTTGGTCTGGTTTTGTTGTTGTGTTTTGTTTTTGAGATTTGAAGTTTTCCAGATCTCTCCATCCTCCTCCTGATACCCTAAGGAAATCAATCTCTCCCTCTTTGAGGTTCTATAACGTCTTTTTAGACCCACTTTGTGACTCTCTTCACACTTGGGAAGTAGCACCAAGAGCTGGGCACCCACTGAAAGCAATGCAGGAGGCAATTCATGCAGTCCCCACCACACCCCAGGCCAAAGACTCTGTGTAGACTCATTTCACACATGAAAACCAAACAAGAAACTCAAACAAGGCTGATTGCCCAGGCAGAACCAGCCAATAAACAGGAAATGGTAGAGCAAGACTCGGTCTGCTATTGATGCATATGATCCTCCAGGGCAGGAGCACTCTCTTATTCTTGCAGTACGTATTTTCAGTGCCACAACACACCCTGAATGAATGTTACCAGGTTTGGATTACATCCCTCTTTCGAAATATACAGAAAATCCACAAAAACTATCAGCATCTTCCTTGAGAAAAATTCTTATCCATCACTGGCCATTTCCAGTCTCACCACATACAAGGTCTGAGCTCGTTTTAACGCCAGCGCTGCCTGGCACAGTGGTCTGTGCCTTCTCATTCTCTCTCCATCTCACTATTTTTTTTTTTTTTTTTTTTTTTTTGGTGGTACTGGGGATTGAACCCAGGGCCTTGTGTCTGCGAGGCAAGCACTCTACCAACTGAGCTATATCCCCAGCCCCATCTCACTATTTTCTTTGTACCAAACACATGCATGTGTATGCACACTCTTGAGGACGTATGTACAACATATGAGTGTGCACACACACACACACACACACACACACACCTCTGATCACAGTTCACACTTTACTCCTCCAGGAGGTAAAGTGTCTTCTAAGCCCTCCTCAGATTTCCTGCTTCCCATTCTTCCAAACCGAACCCACTGCTTCCTTTTAACGAACAACTGTTCCTGTTAGCCAAGAGTGAGCCGTACATTATTTAATGAATAATTAACAAAAGTGGTCTCCTCAGAACCAGGTCCCTTGATTAAATTCTCAGTGTTCCCTACTTTCCTACCTGGTGCAGGGCAGACTGTATCTGCTAGCCTCAGGTATAGTGGTCCACAGGCAAAGCTTCAATTGACCAACATGTCACTTTTTAGGATACCGCCACAGAGCAATACTGATGATCAGTTCTATCCACTATATTTATCCAGGCAGTCATCCATCCATCCATGCAACATCCCTTGAGTGCTTTCTGTATTTCACCTCAGACTTTCGACCATGTAACATCTTCTCTTCAGACATGGTGATATTAATCAGTCAACTGGATCAAATGGATTTATTTTTGCTGTGAAATCTTTCTGAATCTGTCTTTCTGAGTGGATAAAATCAATTTTAATTCAATTAGTTGGAGGAAGCACTTTGAATAATCACATGTAAACTTTATGTAAGTTTTAGCCAAGTGTTTCTGTAAATAAGGAATGTCCACATACAGACACATCGAGCCTCAGTCTTGTCCCAAGTTCTTGCTGTGGTCAACTGACGTCTTCTTCTTTACCCTTTTGGATACTTTTTGTTCTTTTTTTTTCCCCCCTATGTTTAATGTTTCTTGCAACGGGCTTACAAAATCCTTCTGAATTTACTTAATGTGTAGTCCTGATTTAATAATTGTTTGGTTCCTATAATTGCATAATTATCACTTAAGAGGAGTTGAGTTTCTCTAGTCTGCATTTCTATTTTTCTCTTCTATTACCTGTTCTAACATTCTGGGCTGTGTTGGATCCCCATGTTCTTTTTTGCATACATGTTCCTTCTTGCTCCCTGCCTTGTTTTCAGCAGCATGGGACAGAGATAAGGAGCAAAAAGCCTGAAAACCAACTGCCTCACCCCAAATTTGTTCTGCCACAGGATAGCTGGTGATCTTGTTCAAGTTACTTAGCCTCTCTGGGCCTGCTCTTTTCCCAAGTTGTGGTGAGATTCTGTGTTGAGGTGTATAAAGTGGCAGCATTCTCATAACTAGCTGCAGGCTATTTCACCACAGGTCTTAGTTCTACAAAAGTACCAGTGAGCCTGACAAGAAGGACAAACTAAGTCACCTGCCACACTCACTGCTAGCTGCACAGTCACCCTGCTCTAAGGTGAGTAGTGACATCTCCTAGTCAGAAAGGGACATGTTCCCAACAGACAACATCCAGACACTCTGTCCTATTCCCTCTAATCAAAGTACCTCCTTGTTTACCAGAAGAAAGGGACAGACCCACCACCTAAAATCTGCCATCTTCTGTGCCTGAGACCAAAGCCTCAGCACTTCTCAGCTGCTTGGTGCCTATGACTGCAGGCTGTTTGCATCTGTTCTCTTTATTTTTACATTTTATGTATCCACCTCGCCTCAGTTCAGAAAGGAATTAAGTAGACACATATAAATAAATAGACCCATACAGCTGCTAGTTGACACTCTTTGTACAATCTCTTTAATAAACTCAATAAAATGAATTAAAATGAGGTGGGAAGAGTAAGACAATAGAGGAGAGCAAGGAGTTGACCACTTAACAGTCCACAAATTTGTGGTTCTCATCTCCCAATACATCTGGTAACTTGTTCAGCATGAGAAGAGAAACAATCTGTTGTAGGATTCCAGGATCTAAGATGAAAAATAGGACTGAAACTGACACTTGAACCTGGGAGAATTTCTTCTTTGGGTCCTTATGAAAGGATGCTGTGCAAAATAACGGATGCTTCCAGCCTGTGTTCATGTATTTCCTTACAGATTTATTGATTTACCGTCTCGTTTTCTTATCTGAAAATATTAAAATTAGAATAATAACACAAGGGGATTTTCTTTCCTCTGCATAATCCTCTCTTATCTCTTTATATAATGAAAGGTTTTAACCTGAAAGTATAGTTTTCAAATGCACTTCCTGGGTCATATTTTTTCATGTTGTGTCTTCTTTTTGCATTTCCGTTAATATTGTCCATATTCAAGCCTGGACCTCAAATGTGTTGGCTTGTGATTAGAACGTTTGCAGGACTGATGTTGTATAAGCAGGAGGTTCTTTTATTTTCAGTGCATGTGGGCATTTTTCTCACACATTATTTTAGTAAAATACAGTGCAAAGAGAAAATAATAGAACCAAAGAGATAAAATATGCACTCTAAGGATCTGAATATTCAATTTGGATCTGTGCATATTTTGATCTTTATTTTAAGTGGATTTTTTCAGAACACTGCCATTTCCAAAACATCAGTGCCTTCCCTTCTCTCAAATTCTCTCTCTCATTTCCTTTGGATTAACTCAACCCAAGATTGTGAAATATATGCACAATCAACACGTGGAGTAGGTTTTGTTGCTCACAGCAGGCTACAGAAAACAGTGAATAATTTAAGGAATTCATTATTTAAGGATTATTAGATACCATTTAGAATCATTTTCTTTTACTTTTCATTGCTTAAATCCATTAATTTTTTTAAGTCTCCAGAGTTAAGTAGGTTTAGCATGATGTTTACTAAGGGAAAAAAAAAAAAAAAACTCACCCAAAATGAGCATCCTAATTCTTTTTAAGGTTATGACTGAAGAACAACCTCCTGGTAGAGATCTGTAGACCCACAAGAACCATCAGCCATGGACACACACAAGTTCCACCATAGCCTCTTCCTACAATCAGAATTCCCATCCTCGTGGTGTGGGAAAGGGTATTTCTGTTGAACAAACAATTAAGTATATCCGAGTGAAACATTTTTGAAAACATAAATGTGATGCTTTCCATTTAGGGGCCGTCTTTCCAGAATTTCTATGGTCTAGCAGCGACACCCAGTGGCTACAGGCACTTTCAGAACAAAGAATCTGTTCTTTACTTGGGTAAGTGATAGAAATTGTACCAAAAAGCATCTTTGGGCATCAGTTGATGGGAAAGATGATATGGAAAGGAAAGTAGCCAATACAGGATGGACAGCAACCTGTTGGATAGTGAAGGGAAATTCTGCCCTGATGCCAACAGGTCATTGACCACACTGGGGTTTTCATAAAACAAAAGATTGGTAACAAAGGTGAGAAGTACTAAGGCTATGACAAGCCAAATCCCCCAGTGCCAACGACACCAGCAAGATTCAGAGAGCCCAGGACACAGAGACCCTGGCTTGTGAACTGGACAGCAAATCATATAGGAAAAGGTTGTTCATGCCCAACCAGACCTCAGACAATTCCTAATTAAATGCTTGGTACTTTTAATTCACTCATATCATTAACTTCAGCAATTACTCTCTGAGGTAAGCAGTATTATTGTTTTAAAATGTTAGGAAACTGGTTTCAGTTTATGGTAGTTGATCAAACTTACCTGACTAGTAGGCAATAGAACTCTTTCATTTTGCAAATGCAATCAAAGCACAGGGAGCTTTCAAAACAAGCACAGAACTACTGCCAATGACTTGGTAGCTTGACCAGAAACGTAGGTCGCTCACCTCCTCTGTTATGTCAAAATGTATGATGATCCACCTTCAGGGACTATATATACAAAAAAGTAAGAATACACTTTTAAGCTCTATAGGGGTTTAAACTACTATAATACTGAAATTCTTAATGTTGAGATTTAGTACAATTCCATGTATTAAATGAGCTGTAGATAAAATCATGAGCCAGGGATAGTGTGTTTGTATACTAAAATGAAGGTGGTGGTTGTGGACATGGAGCAAATCTGGAGAGACTCTGGAAATTCTCAAATGCTGGTGCTTTGTTCAATGATAATCTGTTTTTTTCTACAAGAAGATTAGACTCTTGACTCTAAGCTCTGTGCCAGGAACTTAGAGCTGTTTTTCCACCATTAGGATACTCACATCCCACCACACCTCCCCTTCATGCTCAAAAGACTTCTGTCTTCTACTCAGTTAAAAGCAAGGCACTGAAATGGCAGACCTAGACCAAAATAACCAAATAACACAGTGGTGGATGTGAGTTCTATTGCCTACTAGTCAGGTAAGTTTGATCAACTACCATAAACTGAAACCAGTTTCCTAACATATTTTAAAACAATAATACTGCTTACCTCAGAGAATAATTGCTGAAGTTAATGATATGAGTGAGTTAAAAGTACCAAGCATTCAATTAGGAATTGTTTGCTGACTTTTTTTACGCAAGATTTCAACCACATAAGTTGAAAGTGTTTCCTGTTCATCATATATATATCTATCATCTTGGTTCTATAACTAGTGCTTTACTGCATTTGCCTTATCGCTTATTGCTCCATTTATTTTTCCTGTACGCATTCATCGATCCATCTTAATATTTTTTATTGCATTTCAGTTTTATACGTTTCAGATTTTTGTTGTTTTGTTTGTTTGAGGTGGGCTGGTGCCAGGGATTAAACCCAGGGACACTTAACACTGAGCCACATCCCCAGCCCTTTTTATATTTTATTTAGAGACAGGATCTCGCTGAGTTGCTCAGGGCCTCACTAAGTTGCTGAGGCTGGCTTTGAATTGAAGATCCTCCTGCCTTCGCCTCTGAGATTACAGGTGTGCTCCACCGCACCCAGCAAATTGTGTTTTAAAGATGCAGTTAATTCATACTTGTCACTAACCAGAATTCAAAATTTGCTTAGGGGTCCTATTGGTTTTAATTTTGGAGATAAAGTTCTCATGCAATGAAGTGCACAAATCTAAAGTGTGCCACTTGGTGGTGTTTAAGTCATCTTTTTGTGATCAAAATGCCTGAGAAGAACACTTAGAGAAAGAAATACTTTGCTTTTCTGGGTTTTTGTTGTTTGTTTGTTTTTTTCTTTTTTCTTTTTTTTTTTTTTTTTTTGGTGGGTGGTTTTTCTCCACTGTGCTGGGGATTGAACCCCTGGGTGCTAGGCAAGCACTCTACTACTGAGCCACATTCCTAGCCCAAAGATAAAAAAAATTTGTTTTGGCTTGTGGTTTCAGAGGAATCAATCCATGATGGGTCAACTCCATTGCTCTAGGCCTGAAGTGAGATACGGCAGAAGAGCATGACAGAAAGTCATTCAGCTCATGACAGCCAGGAAACAGTGAGAAAGGAAGGGTATCCTCCAGTGACCTGCTTCCTCCAACAAGGTCCCACCTCCCAATAGTCCATTCAGCTATCAATGGACGAATCTACTGATAAGGTCAGAGACCTCATGACCAATCACTTCCCAAAAGTCTTACCTCTGAACCTTGCTGCACTGGGAACCATACTTTCCACACATGAGTTTTTAGGGCACATTCGAAATCCAAACCAGAACAGGTGGATTCTTGTAAATGTACACAGCCCCCAGCCCAAACCTCTGTTATAGTCGAGAACATTACCATTACCCCATAAAGTTCCCTTATGACCCCCCACGGTGCAACCACTGTCTTGATTCCTTTCATCACATATTTGTTCTGCTCCCTTCTAAAATTGACCCAAGTACCCAGAGCCTGTGTCGCTTGACTGAGTGACTTGAAAAAAAAGCCCTCGAATATTAACTAAATCTACCCCTAAATATATGTATTCTTCAATGTTATTTCATTTTGGTTTCTAATAGGTATGGAGTCTATAAGATGACAAATGTATTTCCATGTATAACTCAAGTCTGGTAATCTTAAAATGTACAGGGTTTTGCATTGAAAATGAAACATGCTACCACCAGGTGGCAGTAGTAGCTCATTATGTGGCTTCCAGACTCAGGATCCACAGGTTTTGTAAATAGGAGTTTCCTATGCAGTAGTCACAGAAGTATACGCTTTTAAAAACAAAGACACAAACAGTAATCAAATTTGTCTATATTTAGGGCTAGAATTTCTAAATAAATTAATTAATGTGATCCTGATACCGCCGTTTACCGGTGACGAGTTCTGCTCCCTCTAATGTTGAAGTTTGAACACTAGAGAAGCACACGAAGGCTTAATGTGCAAGTTTTATTTAAAGGTAATAAGACAGACTTCTCCCGGGAGAAAGAAGTGGGCCATGGCTGATGTTCTAAAGTCCCAAGAAGTGAGCACACCCTACATCTTTTATAGGTTAAGGTCTCTTTTGTTTTCCAGTTCTCTCCTGCCTATGTGACTAGGCCTGGTATTGCAGGTGAGATGTAAAAAGTGAAAAGCGGATGGGGCAGGGGGAGGGCCAAGTGATTCAGCCCAGCCAGGGCCCAGGGGGTATCAATTAGCATCTCCTTGTCTGTAGTCCCTGACAAGCACAGGTAAATTTGGTAATCAATGGACTCCGGAGATCCTTGACATTCCATTCTCCCAGGGGCAGTCTCTAACTTCCAGAGGCAGATGGTTTTCATAGCCTCCATTTCCTCGATTTGACCCGATCCCCTATTTCTACACTAACTGCCTTTCCCCAATTCTGGCTTCAATACTGAAGAAATCCACAAAGAAACCTGGGTAATATGTGAGAAATTCTTGAGACCAGTTCTCTGTTTACCTGTTTGACATTGGGGTGAAGAAGGCATTGCAGGTGACATACCTCTGTGGATTGGTTATATAGTGCAGATGACAGAATCAGGTCCCAGAAGTTGTTGATACTTGCAAAGGTTGAAAGAAAAGACCTCACTGAAGCTTCAAAGAATAACAGTGAGATGATGATTTGCCCATGGGATCTCCATTCTGTCTCCCAAGTTATGACTTAAATTCACAAATGTGGAAAGAACAGAAACCCTGCATATGAATTGGAGAGCTGAGAATGGTTATGACCCACTTGGAAGAAACAATAAAGAACAGTTCAGAACAGTCAGGGAGACCTTAGGGGAAGGTGCTGCGGATCAACTCACAACACACTAATACATTTTAATAAAGTTTGTAATGTCTTAGGAATGAGGAAAAGGTTGTGTTAGTTGCCTGCTGCATGACCACAGAGGAAAGAGCTAGAACAAGAACAATTTGCAGGAGGTAAAAGTTGGAACTGTTTTAAGATGCCTTCAAGTGGTAAGAGACAGTACAGTGGTATGATGAACATCTTTTCAGTATTGCATTCCTCTTCACTGAAATGTTCAATGCAGCCACAATTAGAGGATGCTAAGGAGGAAGATTCTTGTGTCAGGGATTGGTTAGTGCAAACAAGTATTTTGCAAACTGTGGAACTTGTACCACCACTGCATGCACCATAATTTCCAAGTAAGAAGGGGTGATTTTAGGTGGTGCTTAGACATACATAACAATAACACAAGACAAGTGTAATTATGAAAAACCAGGTAATCGGCTTTGTGATATCTTGATTCATTTGCCACAATTAACCACCTGCCCAAGTAAAACCAAGAGAAAGATTGCTACAATTACAAAGGGAGCTTTTCCTACAGTCAGAGCATCCCTCACCCCTCCCAGTCTGCCTCAGCCTCTCCCCATCTCATAAGGCCACCCAAAGCTACCCCAACCCAAGCCAATGCCCTTAAAAGCTCTTCATGTTTCCCTGGGAAGGAAACTTATGTTCACAGTAATACTATAAAGGTTTCTTATCAAATAAATATATTTAAGTAAAAATGGAGAAATCAATTCTAATAATAGTAACAAAAAATAGCATAAGTGGCATGCTCAGAAATGAGAGAAATGTGAAGGGAATACATGAATGACTGAAAGTTGAAAAAATACTAAAAGGAGCTTTTCAGTTTTATAAAAAATTATGTGGTCAATATTTTAAAGAAATTCTTACCAGCAGCCGAGCTCAGGGACTCTTGCCTGGATCCTGTCTGGCTGGATCTGACGCCTACCTGCATAAGAAATATGCGAATGACAAAAAAAGGAAAAGTGAACTTTATGCAGTTTGATCAAATTGGGGAGAGCAGCAGCTAGGTTGCCTCTCCTGCAGATTCCGCAGAAGCAGTTACAATTTATAGAAACAAAAGCCAGGTGATAAACATGTAGATTTAGTTGGCTTAAAGAGAGGGCAAAACAGGACAAAGGACAGGAAAAATACAGCCTGGATTTAGTCAGCCTGCACTGAACAGGCCTGGGGAGAGGTGATCTCCATTCCCAACTTCCTTGTTGTTTTATTCAGCTTTTTCACTGCTGCAACCGAACCAGAACAACTGTAGAGGAGGAAAGGTTTATTTAGGAGCTCATGGTTTCAGAGGTCTCAATCCATAAATAGCAGGCTCCATTCCAAGGGGCTTGAGGTGAGGCAGAATATCATGGTGGAAGTGTGTGGCAGAGGGAAGCAGCTCATATGGTGATCAGGAAGCAGAGAGAGAGGGAGAGAGAGTCTCTACTCTCCAGATACTGAAGCCAGAATTAAGGACAGGTAGTTAGTGTAGAAATAGGAATCGGGTCAATTCGGGGAATGAAGCCATGAAGCCATCTGCCTTTGGAAGTTGGAGACTGCCCCTGGAAGAATGGAATGTCAAGGATCTCCGGAGTCCATTGATTACCAAATTTACCTGCCTTTATCAAGGACTGCAAGCAAGGAGCTGCTAATTAATGCCCCCTGGGCCCTTGCCTGCCTGAATCACCTTGGCCCTCCCCCTGCCCATGGCTTCTCACTTAATGCAAAACCAGGCCTAGTCACGTAGGCAGGAAGGAGAGAGAGATAAGGGGGTTGAAAACTGGAGAACAAAAGAGACTTTAACCTATAAAAGATGTAGGGTGCACTCACTTCTTGGGACTTTAGAACATCAGCCATGGCCCCCTTCTTCCTGCTGGGAGAAGTCTGTATTATTACCTTTAAATAAAACCTGCTTAATATGCTTGCCTTGGCGTGCTTCTCTAGTGTTCAATCTTCAACATTAGAAGGAGCAGAACTCGTTACCGGTAAATGGCGGTATCAATACAAAATATATACCCCATAGCCATGCCCCCAATGAACCACTTCTTCCAGCCACACCCTACCTATTCCCAGTTACTACTCAGTCAATCCCAGCAGGGATTAATTCACAGATTAGGTTAAGGCTATAACCCAAATTGTTTCTCTTTCACACCTTCTTCATTGTCTCACATGTGAGCTTTTGGGGGACACCACATCTAAATCATAACACTTGTCAATTTAGGCTCTGGGGGAAGAGGCTATAGTCCTTCTACCTCCATTCTTATTATGACAGAGTTGTTCTTAATTTCAGAGGACTCCCCCCCAAATTCATTGTTTCAAAATTAATAAATATTTAAGACCTCAGACTTTGCTCATGCATTTTTATTTTAAACCAATGCAGCTGTTATTTATTTCCTCTTCTTATCTTTAGAATCTCAGACATATATTTTCTGCTTATAAAGTCCATCTTATGATGAAGTGTTACATTTTGGAGTCAACTTGTCCAAGTTCTCTTTAGAGATGATGTCTATTAAAACTAAAGTCTATTAAAATGAACATATGCATCCCAAGTAATCTGAGTGGCACTTGGTTGTACATCTTAGCATGAGTGCCTCTCTTTCACTGATGCATAAAAATATTAATCATTTGCAATAATAGTTAAGCATACCCTAACATATTCCATGATTTACTTTGATTCCTTACTTTAATATGTGAGAAGAAACCCATATCGAAAGGTCATGATGATTAAACAAATGTCAAGTCCTTAAGTAATGATATAAAAGAACAGAAGGTAGCTAAAGGGTCAGTTTGTCTTCCTCAGATACTTTCAACTCAGGAAGTCCATTCATCAAGATAATGAAAAAATATTTTTCAACTGTGGAAATGCAGGCAAACTAATAGGTTTAGATCAGAAATCTTTGTAAATGTGCATATGTGTTTACTTTGGCTAAAGTAATTTTGGGGATTGAACCCAGAACCTTCTGCACGTTAGGCAAGTGCTCTATCATTGACCTACATCCTGAGATATTGAGTGAGGTACTGAGAAAGTTTTCCTTTCTTTGATTTAATTGCTGCTTGTGACAGTGTTCGTTGCCCAGAGAAATAGAACAGGATGCACTTCTCTCTCCTGACAAAGGGACTTAACAGGATATGAGTGCTGGTTCACAGTTACAGGCCTCCCCTCATTTAATGTCCTGCTCACAATCCCAGCTCACCAGGGAGGTCAGGAGGTTCAGGAACTTACCCAGAGCTACTCAGTCTGCAGAGGCCCAAGTCCTCCCACATACAGACACAGCACAGGTGTGTGACCTTTGTCACTCTCCTTCCCTCTCTTCACAGATAAGTCAATTCAGCTTGGTTGACAGCAGCAAAGACAACTATAGCTGAGGTGGTGGACACTCAATGGATGCCCCGAGTTCAGATGACAGAAAAGGACACAGATGCAGAAGTTCTGTGGGTATGGCCTTTTCCTTCCATGACAGCCACTTTAAGAAATCTGCTGCTCAGAAAATGCTATCCTGTGGGTAAAATCAAACTTCCTCGTCCCTCTGGCTTTGGTCAATACAGAAAGACCTGATTTGACTTCACAAATGAAGTTCATGTTCTTCATTTTTGAAAAAGGCAACTCAGTTTTGTATTATTCTGTCCACCAAAGATTTTAACCCAGAGAAATACACTATCTTCACTAGGACACTGTAAAATGTATGTGAAATATGAAAGCCCCCTTAAAATGATGCAGAACTGTGTCGTGGTTTTCACAAAGGGGATGTCCCAGAATGAAGAAAGGTTCCTTGAAGCCTACAAGGCAAACCAGGCAGGCTCCATCAAAGACATTGTGTCTGATTTGGAGTGGAAGTTGTTAACTTAGAGCACTAACTCTAAAGAAAAGAATTGTTGTCTATCATCCCAAACTAGAAGCTCTCTGGGAGTTTATCAGAACTCTACCAGCCCTAGTGTGGCATCCCCTGGATCAGACCATCCTTCATTCTTATGAGCACCTGCTAGTGGAGGAACTAGAAACCCCACAGGTGTGCACAAATTACACTGCTGGATTTGCAGACTTAGAAGTACACAAGAGAACAGATCTCTTAGGTGTTTGTGAATCTGGTGGAGAGTGAGGTCATCACTTCTTCACTGGTGGGCAAACTGCACAAGCTAAAAGATCAGTCTACGAAGGATCCAGAGAAGTCAGACAGACAGCTTATAGAGGATATTGACCTAAAAGCAAAAGAAATCAGCCCAGTGTAGTGGCCCACACCTGTAATCCCAGCAACTAGGGAGACTGAGGCAAGAGGAGCACAAATTCAAAGCAGTTTAACAAGACCATCTCAAAAGAAAAAGTGCTTGGAATTGGCTCAGTGGTTAAGCACTCCTGGGTTCAATCCCCACTACCAAAAACAAATAAATAAGAAAGAAAAAAAAAGGAAGGAAGGAAGAGAGAAAGAGAGAGAGGGAAAAAGAAAGGAAGGAAGGAAGGAAGGATCTTCACCAACCTAGCACCATTTCCAGAAGTTTCAGATACTGGAGAAAAGTTATTCCTCAGTAATAGGCTAAAGTAAGACAATTTCCACTAGCAAATGTTTGTTTATGATTTAGAAATAGTGGAGCAAAATGCTGAGAAGCTCACTGTGTAGAAGAATACGTGGCCAATGACCAGAGAAATCTCTCCTTTCATACTGATTATCCATCAACTATGTAAAATATTGACAATAACAGAAATTTTTCTATTCTAATGATTTATTTGAAAATACTGAGATTTGAACTGAAAAATATTGAAACACATGAAAACGTCTCTGATTTTCTCCCAGGTGGTTGGTTTCTTGCCTACTGTCAATGTTGGATAAGTGCTGGACATATATGTATCTTGTTATTAAAGGCCCAAGGTCCTAAAGAAAGGGGAGAAGCTTTGTCAAGCCCTACTGCAAACCACAGCACATGTGAAACCTTCACTATAAGCTTCTATTTGTCTCTTGGTGTCGCCATAAACTAACAATTTATTTTCAGAAAGTGTCCAAAGTTTTTTTTATATTCATCTAGGAAGAACTTTAATTCTACTTTCTGAGCCAAAATACCAAGTTTTCTGCAGAACCATCTAGATTATTCCAAAGATCCTACCTCTTATACATTTTTATAAAAGAATTTCTTTTTCTTGGCCTTTGAATGTTTCACCTCTATTATGAGGGTTTTGCATAGATTTTAGATGTGAGTAGAGAACTTTAATTATCTACATGTATACTGTCACAGAAGTGAGCATTTGACAAACTACAGCCATTAGTTCTCTTCAATTAACCCTGTTGCTAGCAATATTCTTTTGGAAAAGGTGCAAGTCCTTACATGGTTAAATAAGAAGCTCTTTTTGAACATAGATATCTGTAAAACTGAAAAAACAAATACCTTTGGTAAAGGAGTATGATAATTAACTTCTTACATGATCAAAACCAAAGCATACCTTCAAATGAATTTAGTTAAGTCATTTGGCCACATTATCATGGGGACTGTACTTGTTCAGTTATATACATTTTTTATAATCGGAGACCTTAAAATTGCCAAATAAGCAGGGAAGTCTAAATTATGTATTCATTATTTTATTACAAACCTTCATATTAATTATGAAAGGCTACTTTTCACTCAGTTCTGTTCTTCAAAATCTCACCTGGAACCATGTTTTGCAAAACATGTGTTTTAGCTGTTTCACTGCTATGACCTAAAGACCTGACAAGAACAATTAGAGGAGGAAAAGTTTATTTGGGGCCTCATGGTTTCAGAGGTCTCAGTTCATAGGTGGCTAACTCCATTCCTCAAGGCTTGAGATGAGGCAGAATATCTTGGCAGAAATGTGTGGCAGAGGAAAGCAGCCGGGGTCATGGCCCCACAAAGTAGACAGAGAGAGAGCTCTGCTCAACAGGGACAAAACGTAAACCCCAAAGGCAAGCCCCCAAGGACTACCTTCTCCAGCCACACCCTACCTGTCTACAATTACTACTCAGTTAACCCCATCAGGGGATCAATTCACTGATTGGGTTAAGGCTCTTATAACCCAATCATTTCACCTCTAAGCCTTCTAGCATTGTCTCACACATGAGTTTTTGGGGACACTTCACATCTAAATCATAACATGTTCAACAAAAATTCATCTCTATTGGATCTTTACTTTTTTCTTTTATTTGTAAAGTAAAAATTTAGGGGCTGGGGAGATAGCTCAGTTGGTAGAGTGCTTGCCTTGTAAGCACAAGGCCCTGGGTTTGATCCCCAGCACCCCAAAAAAAAAAATTTAAATTAGCCTTTTTCCCCCCTCCCTTGTTGAGCGAAGATAGGGAAAGAACTGAAGGAAATGAGATGATGTTTACAGAGGTGAACAACTGAAAACTAAATCTGCTCTTTTTAAGAAAAAGGAGAAAAGGAAAAGAAAAAGAAAAAGAAAACCTCGAAGAAAAGCAACTTTTCTAAAAATCACACTGCACAAGGACCAAGACCCAAACAGACCTCTTAACTTTGAATTCCATCCTTGTCTTGTACTTTTCCACGGGATTATAATTACCCTTCCATGCTTTTCTCTCCATTGCCTCCTTTTTGGGTCATATTTCTCACATACAAAACATCCTGTCACTAATACTATAATGAATCCATCTAGTTTGTTACAGTCATTTGTCATAAACGCCCCAATTTCTGTTTGGGAAACGTAAACTTCCCCTTCCTGCTGAGTTCCTTGCTAACTTTGGATGTGGCCTTCTTGTTAAGCCCAACCCCTCCACTTCTGCATTTGACCCCATCTGGCCTCCCACTTCCAGAATGAGCCCTCCCACCAGCACCAGCATCCTACAGTATCTCCTCATCCCTCTATTATTTCTTCTGCTTCCCACTCTGCTCCAGCTCTGTGCATTCCTGCCTTGGCAGACTGGTCCCCAAGCCTGATTTCCCCCTCCCCTGAACACACAGTCGGGGTATATTCTGCATATCCCTTGCATCTAGGTGGTGGTCATGGGGTCCTGTGCTCAGTCACCAAGGAGCACAGTGCTGCATCCCCTCAGAACTTGGCTGTGAGGAGTGGCCATGTCCTCCCCAGTTCCTCCCATTCACTCCTGGGCTGGACAGTAAACCCCTTCCCATGATTTGTGATTGAGGAAGAAAGAACTTTGAGGCAAGGCGTGGTGATTCTGGCCGCCAACCCACCCTGAATAATTGTGCGTGTCTTTCTTTGTATCTTTCTTCTCTTTTTCCCTTATACCAGCTCTCTCCTCAAGTTATGCTAACTTGTCAGCATCTTTTTTCATTCTAGGACGAAAATATCTTCTCTGGTCCTCATTTTTCCATCAAATTTTTGAATCATTTTTCTCCATTACCACAATAAAAAAAAAATAAAAATACTGGAAATTAACCCCCACAGCATCTGCTTTACTATGTTCACTCCTTCATTTTTCACTCTCTAGCTTCCATCCAACCCCTTTAGCAGAACCTTCAAAACTCCTTTCAAAGGTCATCATAGAACCAAAACCCTCTTCCAACAGCTGATCTTCCTTGACCTGGACATCATCATGTTGGACCAACATTGACCAATTCTTTCTTGAAATGTATAACGGTTTTCAAACTTCATTCACCCTTGATCCTCTTCCTCTATCTTTGAAATATTTCTCTGTCTCAGTGTCTCCCTCCCACCGCCCCTCTTTCCTAGTCTCCTGCCCTTCCTCTGTTGATTTCAGTTTTGATTTTAAAAATGCAAGGATCAAGACCTAGATCCACAAGGATTAGTTTGATGTCCAAATTTCTTTAAATTCTCTGATTCTCTGCTACCTCACCTATGAACTAGGAAAGATGAGAGAATAATGATGACAAGGGATTTAATGACAGAAAAAGCAAAATGCATAGCAGAGTATTATTCCAGCTAATTTGCTGCCCATCAGTGCCAATTACACATATCCCACATAGATTTCATCTAACAGCACTCAGTAAATACTTCCATAAAAACAGGAGTCATGCACAGTAACCAGCTCCTGTCATGAATTGTTAGCTTAGCTGAAGTGCAGAATACAAAGTACACTGGAAAAGCAGTTTCTCACCAGGCCAATTCCTTTCAGAGTTCTCATCTCTGACCCTTCTTTCTTCCTTCCTTCCCAGAACAGTGTCTGCAATCCCTTGTGTCAGCAGGCAGTGGATCTACAGTTAGAAGAAGCTAAATGAGTGTTTAAAAAAAAATAACACATAGCTCGGATGTGGATGCCAAGGTTAAGGAGGGAGCATGATTTTCACCTGCTTGGTCACATATTTTTAAGAAGCATTATATTCTTGTATAAATGGTATAAAATTAACAATATTGTCATGTTCTATTCAGAATGTCTAAATCGTGCTCCTTTGAAATGAAGTCTATATCTCCGTGATTAGACCACTAAATATCCTTGATGTTTTTGCTCTGGCTCACAGTACATTCTTGAAATCAAGAGCTTCACCAATTCTTAGAAATCATGCCTACAAATTTATTCTTAAGAACTCATTCCAGAAGGAGAAATAACTTATTCCACAATCCAGGTTTCAGGTTTATCAAATCTCAAAACTTGATGTGTTGGAGTCCTTTAATATAAGAAAATGTGTAATAATAAATGTCAATACTCTTTCTTGAAGGAGATCTTGTTGATTTTTAAAACTTTCCGGTTTTCTGAGAAACCTCTATACTGTTTTCCATAATAGTTATGCTAATTTACATATTTATCACCACTAGCCTGCAAGGATTCCCCTTTCTCCACATCCTTGCCACACCTACTTTTATCTTTTTGATAATAGACATTAAAACACATTTCAGGTGATATCTCATTTGGGTTTTAATTTACATTTCTCTGATAGCTAGTGATGCTGAGCATCTCTTTATATACTTGTTGTCCACCTGTATATCTTCTTTAGAGTAATATCCATCCAGGTCCTTTGCCCATGCTCTCTATTCAGGTTATTTGCTTCTTGCCATTGCATTGAATTCCTTATGTACTTTAGATGTGAATCTCTTATCAGATTATGAGTTGCATGTATGTTCTTCCATTCCATGAGTTATCTCTTCATTTTGTTGATTGCTTCCATTGCTTCCATTGGTCTGATGTAATCATGTTTGTCTGTTATTGCTTTTGTTGTCTGTGCATTTATTTGGAGTCCTAATCAATAAGCCCACATCAATCTTGGGGAGATTTCCCCTTATGTATTTGTGTATTTCAGATCTTCTGCTTATGTTTAAATGGTTTTGAGTTGATTTTTGTATATGGTATGAGATGAGTTCAATTTTGTTCTTAGGCATGTGAATATCCAGCTCTTCCAGCACCATTTATTGGAAAGGCTATCCTTTACCCCTTCTGGAGTCTTGGCATCATTGTCAAAAGCAATTGACTGTAAATGCAAAGATTTATTTTTGGTCTATCTATTTTGCTGCATTGTTCAGTGCATTTGTTCCTACCACCAGTACCATGCTGGGGTTTTTGCTTTTGTTTGGTACTGAACCCAGGGGCATTTTGTCACTGAGTCACATCCCCAGTCCTTTTTATTTTCATTTTCATTTTTGTTTTCATTTTAAGACAGGATCTTATTCAGTTGCTGAGAGTCCTGTTAAGTTGTTGAGGTTGGTCTCAAATTTTCGATGCTTTTGCCCCAGCCTACTGAGTCACTGGGATTACAAGCATGCGCCACCATGCCCAGTTCTTTGCTGTTTGAATTACCATAGTTTTGTAATAAACTTTGAAGTCAGATAATGTGATCCTTCCAGTTTTGTTCTCTTTGTTCAAGATTGGTTTGACTATTCAGGATCTTTTGTAGTCCTATATGAATTTTAGGATTTTTTTTCCTATTTCTATGAAAAAATATCAATGAGATTTTAGTAAGGATTGCATTGAATCTGTAGATTGCTTTGAATATTCTGGACATATTAACAGTATTAATTCTTCCAATCCATGCACACAGAATATGATTCCATGTGTTTGTGTCTCCTTTAGTTTGTTTCATCTATGTTTTATAGTTTTCAAGGTAAAATCTTTCACATACTTTGTAAATATATTCCTAAGTGTTTTATTTTTCTTGTAGTTATTGTAAATGGAATTTTCTTAATTGGTTTTTTTCAAACACTTCATTGTTAGCATGTAAAAATGCTATTCATTTTTGTATATTGATTTTGTATCCCACTACTTCACTGAATTCATTTATTGGTTTTAACAATTATTGGTGAAGTCCTTAGGAGTCCTTTATATAAGATCATGTTATCTGCTAACAGAGAAAATTTTACTTCTTCCTTTATAATTTAAGTGACTTTATTTCTTTCCCTTGCCTAATGGCTCTGGCTAGAACTTCTTGTCAAATGTTCAACAGAAGTAAAAAAACTAACAGTAAAATTATCACATGATCCAGCTGTTCTACTATTGGGTATTTATCCAAAGGATGTGCAATCAGTATGGTATAGAGATATTTGCACTACCCTGTTCATTGTAGCATTATTTACAATAGCCTAAGTGTACATCAACAAATTAATGAATAGAGAAAATGTGATATATGCATATATGTGATACCTATGTATGTATAGTGGAATACTATACATCTTTTAGAAAGAAACAAATCCTGTCATTTGTGACAACACAGATGAATGTGGAGGACATTATTTTAAGTAAAATAAGCCAGACACAGAAAAACAAATAGTAGATGAACTCATTTAGAGGTGGAATTAAATAAAATTTATAGAAGTAGAGAGTAAAATAGTGGTTAGCAGGATTGGGGAAAGTGGGGGAACATTAGGGAGATGTGGGCTAAAGGATACAAAATTTCAGTGATGGGAAGGAATAAGTAAACGACCTATTGTTCAAGGTGGTGATTATGGTCAATAAAAATGTACTTTATACTTGAAAACCAAAAGTTTAGATTTGAAGTATTCTTACCACAAAAAAGTATGTGAGACAACACAAACATTAATTAACTTGACCTAGTTGCTACACGATATATATATATATACCGTTTGATATATATATCAAAACAGAATGCTGTACATTATAAATATATAACTTTTGTCAATCAAAAATTAATAAATAATGATAAAGGTTTTTAAAAACTCCAAGTTCATCACATAAGTGAACACACCCTGAGGTATTCATGAAAATAACCATTAACTGATAAGTTCATATATTTTTTTCATATCACATAAAATTCCCCAATTAAATTATACAGTTTGGTGGTCTTTAGTATATTCATAGAGTTAGGTATCCATCACCACAATCTAATTTTAGAACATAGCCATTAGCACTTACTCACTATTCTGGGCCCCAAATGGAAGTCCTAACCCCCAATATCTCAGAACTATCCTTATTGGAAAATAGAGTCATTGCAGTTATAATTGGTTAAGATAAGGTCATTAGGGTGGGTTCTAATCCAATATGACTGACACCCTCGTACAAAGAACACAGACATACACTGGGAGAACACCAGGGGCAGATGAAGTTAGATGTGGGGTGATGATTCTGCAAGCCCATCAATGCCAAAGATTGCCAGCAAGATGTCAGAGCTGGAGCAGTGCATGGAATAAATTCTTTCTTTGCACCCTCCATAGGAACCACGCCAGCTGACACCTGGATCTTATATTTCTAGGCTCCAGAATAGTGAAACAATACAGTTCTGGAATTTAAGTTACTTGATTTGTGGTATTGTGTTAGGAAGCCCTAAAAAACTAATGCAATCCACAGTCTACCCATATGCCATCCTTGACAGGGCACTATGCAATCAATCACTCACCTACTATGTTCCTGTATAGATTTGCCTATTTTGGACATCTCACATAAATGGAATAATACAATATGTGTTTTTTTGTGACTAAGTCATTAATATAATGCTTTATATTGTTTAGTATAATATTTTCAAAATTCACACAAGTTGTAATATATATCATTACTTCTCTTTTATTATTGAATTATGTTCCACTGTTTGGATATTTTCCATTTTGTTTATGCTTTTATTTGACCTATGGGTTTTCATTGGACATTTAGGTGATTTCCAAATTTGGGCTATTATGAAAAATACTATTGTGATCATTTATGTACAAGTTTCCATGTGGACATGTTTTCCTTTCTTTTGAGTATATAGTTAAGAGTGAATTCCTGGGTCATATTGTAACTTGAAACTTTTGCAAAGCTGGCAAGCAATTTTACAAAGTTAGTGTACCATTTTATGTTCTGATCAGCAATGCACTTGTCTGTATGTTTTTATTTTAATCATTTTAATCAAAGTGGTATCTCATTTTATTTTTTATTTGAGTTTCCAAATAACTAACGATGTAAATCACTTTTCACATATCTATTAGCATTTGGATTTTTTTTGAAAAAAAATTCAGTCAAATTATCTGCCCAATATTTAACTGGATCATTTGCATTTTTTATCAAAACTTAAGGATTCTTTATATTCTCTGGACACATACTTTATTACATAAGTAATTTTCAAATATTTTCCCATTATCTGTAGGAGGTCTTTTTGTTTTCTTGCCAATATTCTTTGAGGCACAAATCTTATTTAGTTTGATAAAATCCAATTTACCTATTTTTCCTTTCCTATCATGGCTAAGAAACCACTGCCTAACCCAAAGTTAGACTGTTTCTTCTAAAAGATTTAAATGTAAAAACAAGTTCTTACATTTTAGTATATGACCTATTAAGACTTTCACCATTTTATATAATGTTAACTGTACATTTTTCAAAAATATCTTTTATCAGGTTGAGGAAATTAACTTCTATCCTTAGTTCGCTAGTTCGCTAAGCTTTAACATAAAAATGCCCTGGATTTTATCAGATGCTTTTTCTTCATCTATTGAAGTGATTATGTGCTTTTTGTCATTTATCCTGTCAATATGGCATGTTATAGATTGATTTTCACATGTTAAACTAACCTTTTATCCTGGAAGAAATTTTATTAGGCATGGTGTATCTCTGTTTTGTTTGTTTGTTTGTTTGTTTTGTTTTGTTTTGTTTTGTTTCTAATTAGCTATACATGACAATAGAATGCATTTTAACACATTGTACACAAATGGAGCACAAGTTCTCATTCCTCTGGCTGTACATGATGCATCACACTGGTCATGTAATCATACATATACATAGTGTAATAATGTCCATTTCATTCCACCGTCCTTCTCATCCTCACATCTCTTCCCCTCCCTTCACTCCCCTCTGCCCAATCCAAAGTTCCTCTGTTCTTCCCTAGCCTCCCTCCATTATGGATCAGCATCTGCTTATCAGAGAAAACATTCTGCCTTTGGCTTTTTGGGATTGGCTTATTTCACTTAGCATGATAGTCTCTAGTTCCATCCATCTACCTGAAAATGCAAAATTTCATTCTTCTTTAAGGCTGAGTAATCTTCCATTTTGTATATGTACCACATTTTCTTTATCCATTCATCTGTTCAAGGGCAATTAGATTGGTTCCATAGCTTAGCTATTGTGAAGTGAGTTACTATAAACATTGATGTGGCTGTGTCACTGTAGTATGCTGATTTTAAGTCCTTTGGGTGTAAACCAAGGAGTGGGATGCTGGGTCAAATGGTGGTTGAAAGGACACGTGCAAAGTCCAAACAGAGTCCAAGTCCCACACCACACAGCAGAATCTCACACAAGAGATTTATTGTCAGTAGCACAGGGGCCAACCATCAAGTCTGCCTGCCCCCCACCCACTGGGGACAGCAGCAGCATGTTGGTTCTCACAGAGCAGCTTTATAGCCTGCAATAGGAATTTTTAGGCATGCTCAAGGGTTATGTCATGGGCTGGGGTGGGCTTGACCTCTACGTTTTTTGGGAAGCTAAGCAGCATTGCCTCAGGATTGAAACTTAAGAGCCCCATGGGTAAAAATGGTTGCCCACCTAAAATGGCAGATCTGAAGCCAATATTCCTCCCTTTTTGTTTTTATAGATACCAGGTTGGGGTGATGATCTTTCTTCTGTAGCTTCTTCCTGCTGGTTAGGGGCGAAGAGTCTTATTCCTGTAAAAAGGGGATCAGGGAAGGCTTTAGGTAAGAGCAGAGTTTTTGGAGCAGAAGGTGTTGACAGTGAGTCGCAGGTCTCGGCTTTGGGTGTCAGGGGTTGGTGGTCTTCAAAGAGAAGCAGTTGACTGACCGACTGGTTGGTGAACTTGTGTATCTGGTCTTGCAGGAACTTCTATAGGCAATTTAACAGGCATGGTCCTATTAGGAGGTCTCATAGAGGTCCTTCAAGGGGGAGAAACCAAGGCCATACTTGATTAATCATTCCTCAGGGGTACTGTTGTCTTAGTTGTTGTCTCCTCCTTTCTAGCTGCTCTTGTAGTTGTTTGATTTTATCCTTTACTACTCCTGACTGGTTGACATAGAAACAGCATTCTTCTTGTAGAAATAGGCAAGAGACCTCCTTTCTCTGCTGTTAATAGGTCCAGTTCACGGAGGTTTTGTAGGATCACACAGCTAGGGAATCCAGTTGATTTTGGAGGATTGGTATAGACGTGGTTACCTGTTGGATGTCTCCTATCAGCTGATTGGAGAGCTGATGATAATAGGTAATGGATGTGGTTATTCCTGCTGTTCCTGTGGCTAGGCCTGCTGAGACCCACAGGGTGGCTAATAAGGGAATAAACTGAACAGCCCATTCCTGCAGAGGGTTCATATGAGCCATGAGAGGGATGAAGACTTCCTTATCCCCTGAGACAATGTCTACAGATGGAAATAAAAGAACTAAAGCACATATGCCTGTCCATGGAGGGGGTAGGCAATGACATACAGTTGTCCTGCACAGGAAGGATGTCTCCAGGACCAGTGAGCAGTGAGAGTTTTGAGACACTGTGTATGGGCTGATCTGTCCACATCAATCTTCCTGCAAGTCCCCAACTGATGTATTCCCTCATGAGTTAAAACATATTGAAGCAAATCGGAAAAGGGGTATTCTTAAAAGCTTAGGTGAAATGTTGGCAGGGTCTTGAGAGATCTCATTGAATACCAGTGAGCTGCTTAGGTGTAGAGAGTTCACTATTAAATTTAAAAAAAGTCATCCTTCAGGCACATCCAACATGCTTGAGTCAGAGAGGGATGAGTAAGGTTTAGCAGGTAGTGATGGTGTTGATTATCTGAATTAAAGAGGATTCTTAGGTATGGATTCCCATCTTATTGACAGATTAAGGGGTCACCTTGTGGGAGAGAGCATGTTGTGGAGTACTGGGGCAGTTCAGTGAAAAGGTGCTCCTTGTGGGCCTGATCCTGCACTCTGCCCCCATCCGACAGCCCCACGTGGGTCTGGTAAGTTCAGCAGTGGGTCTTGAGAGTGGCTCAAGCTGGCTAGGGACACTGAGTCAGTCTAGCTTTGAAATTTGATTGCCCTGTCCAATATCTAGTCTGACTGTGTTTGTAGAGGGTTGTCCGATCATAGACTCCTTTGGGGCCATGGGTATAGATAGCAAAGTACCCCTGGGAAGAGCAGGTCGGAGGACATGCAGGGACATTAGCCAGATTTGACTAGGGAGAGATTGGGTCTGGCAAGAAGGTAAGGAAGAAAATTAGAGCCATGGGGATAAAGGGGAGATAGTCATTTGGGTCACTCATCCTTGTGTATTGTAGCAGCCTCTTCTGGCAGAGAAGTGCCTTCTTCAGGAATCAGCAGGAGCTCCGGAGGGTTGAAGGCCAAGGTTCTGGAGATGCGTAAAGAAGCGGGGGGTGGCGCAACCTGTTGGGGTTGCCATATAGTAAGATGGTGTGAACAGCTTGAACTGGGAGTTGTTAATCCAGTGTGGGATGCCTCAAGTTTGGAGTGGAGGGGGTAGTCGAGATCATCCTAAATGGTCTCTTCCACATGGAGGTTAGCGAAGGAGAGGAGGTATGCAGGGGAGACAACAGGACTAGATCTCCTGGAGTTAGAGGACAACATGAGGCCTTAGGATTAGGTAGCAGCTGATCAGCATGTGCCCATAGTAGATATCTGAGATAGTGTAAGAGGAAGGGGTCATTAGGTGAGGCAGAATGGTGTGGGGCTGGTGAGCAAGAGTAGGAAGAAGCTTGGAGCTGCCATACATCAGCTCAAAGGGAGAAATGTTTAGGGGTTTCCTTGATAGGGCCCTGACCCTGAGTAGGGCTAGAGGAAAGAGTTTAAGCCAGTTCAAATGTAACTCTAATGATAGTTTGGTCAAGATGGATTTCAGAGTTCGACTGGTCCGTTCCCCCTTTCCAGACAACTGAGGATGGTAGGGAATGTGAAAGTGCCAGCATATATTTAGAGCCTTGGAAATAATTTGGGATATTTGAGATGTAAACTCCAGGCCATTATCAGCCTGTAGTGAGCCAGGTTACCCAAAACGGGGGATAATTTCTCTTATTAAGGTGTCAGCCACCATTTGGGCCCTTTTATTGGTTGTAGGGAAGGCCTCTGATCAGCCAGTGAAGGTATCCACTAGGACGAAGAGATATTTAAATATTTTTATTGTGGGCATGTGGGTGAAGTTCATCTCCAAACAGATGCAGGCAAATGGACTCAGGCTTGATGAACTAGGAAGGCTGGGGGTGGGTGGATTGAGTTGGAACTTGATCTTTGGCAGATGTCCCAAGAGGCAGAGAGGGTTTTTAGGAATTGTGAGTACTCAGGGGAAAGGGGAAGTTAAGACTTAAAGTACTTTCGCAGAGTAGAGGTGTTGGGGTGGGAGAGGTTATGTAGGTTAGTATGTCTTGAGTAGTTGGGGTTTGGGTTTGAGGTGAGGAAGAGAGCATCATAATGAGGGCCTCAGCGGGGGGACTTAAGTCTACCTGTCTTGTGGCCTCATCAGCTTTGTTATTTCCCTTGGAAATTGTAGAACTATCAGTTTGATGGGATCTGCAATGAGTTATTTCTATTGCAGTGGGGAGGTGGGAGGTCTCAAGCAGGGGCATAATGTAGGAGGCATTGACCACCGAGGTCCCCTTGGTGGTGAGGAGTCCCTTCTCCTCTCATATGGTTAAGTGTGACAAGAGGATGTGAAAAGCATATTTGGAGTTGGTGCAAATGTTAAGAGTGTATCCTTGAACTAGAGTAAGGGTCCACGTGAGAGCAGTAAGTTCCACCTGTTGGTTGAAGGTGTTGGGGGTTGGAGGCTTGGGCTCAATGCTTCCATTAAGGGATACTATGGCATATCCAGCCCTGCGGGTACCCTCATGAAGGAAAGAGCTCCCATCAGTAAACCATGTGTAGGTGACTTATGGCAGAAGGCCCACTCATATGTAGATAGGGTGAGGTAGAAAGTCTTCTAGGGTCTCCACACAGGAGTGGAGTAGAGGAAGGGAGTTTCCTGAAGGAGAAAGAAGAAGACTGGCCAGATTAATTGGTGGACAGGTTTGAAAAGTCACTGTGGAATCCTGTATAAGAGCAACACAAAGGGAAAGAATCCTGGAAGGAGGACGTGTTCAGAGACCTTTGTAAGTGAGAAGTTCAGGGAGGTGATGTGGAGAGACAACTGTGATAGGGGATCCGAAGTTTAGTTTCTTTGATTCCTGTATGAGGAGGGTCACTGAAGCTAAAGTTCTCAGGCAGGGGGCCCAACCTTGGATGGTTATATCTAGCTTTTTTGAGAGGTATGGGACCTGAGCAAAGGTCTGTCCCAGTTGGTGCCCCAAGGCTCCCAAAGCATATCCATCCTTTTCTGTAATATACAAAGAGAATGGGCAAGTAAGCTCAGGAAGGCAGAGAGCAGGGGCTCGAAGGAAGGCTTGTTGAAGTTTGTGGAAATGTAGTGTGATGGGACTCGGGAGGGGTTCAGAGAGGGGGTCCATGCAGCCTCATGCAGAGGGTGAGCCAAAAGGGAGTAGTTGGGAATCCAAGAGCAGAGGAATCCCATCATCCCTAAAAAGGAGAGGATCTCCTCTTTTGCAGTGGGAGGTGGTAGGGAAGAAATTAAGTTTTTCCTATTAGTGATGATTGCCTTGTGGGTTGGTGTAATAAGGAGGGGGTAGATAGCTGAACCTTTGAGGGGGAAACCTGATATCCATGGTGAGCTAGGAAGTTGAAGAGGATGTTGGTGTTAGTTAGACTGATCTGTAGAGAGGGGCTGCAAAGATGGAGGTCATCTACATATTGGATAAGTTTAGATTGAGGGAGTGAGAGGGAAGATAGATCCCTCGAAAGGGCTTGACCAAATAGATGGGGGTTATCTCTAAATCCTTGGGGCAGAACAGTCCAAATTAACTGGGTGGAGATATGGGTGTCCAGGTCTGTTCAGGTAAAGGCAAAAATGTCTTGGGATTGAGGGTGTACAGAAATGGAGAAAACGGCATCTTTTAGGTCCAGAACTGAAAAGTGAGTGGTTTCTGAGGGAATGGTGGAAAGGAGGGTATACAGGCTGGAAACTACTGGGTGAATAGGAATTACGGCCAGATTGATGGGACATAGATCCCACACAAATCTACAGGATCAGATTGCACAGGTCTGTAGGATCGGTTTCTTGACAGCTAATGTGGGCTTGTTAAAAGGGGAGTTTGTTTGGCATAGGAGACCCTTTTGGAGAAGATCAGAGATTAGAGGTTTAAGACCCCTGAGACTCTGGAGGGAAAGTGGGTCTTGGGGTTGTGTTGGAAAGTAGATGGGGTCTTTGAGATATATTACCAAAGGTGGGTGGTGAGCAGCTATGGAGGGGTTTTGGATATCCCAGATCAAGGATTAACTTCTGATGCAGGCAAGGGGTTAGAAGGGTCCACAGAATTTGCCTGAAGTATTAACAGGAGGGGGACCAAAGGCGAGCTGGGGTTGAGGGGAGACTCAGGAGCAAAGGTAATAGAAGCTCCTACTTTGGCTAGGAGATCTCTGCCTAAGAGGGGGAATGGGCAGCAGGAAATCATCAGGAAGGAATGGGAAAAGGTAATGCTGTGGAATATGCAGTGAAGCAACGGGGTTTGCAGAGGCTGGTAAGGTGTTCCTTCTACCCCCACAAGAGAGGAACAAGAAAGGGAAGTAGGTCCCAAAAATTCCTATAGGATAGAGTATGTGGCTCCAGTGTTTAAAAGGAAAGAGATGGGCCTACCTGCTACTGCAATGGTTACCCTGGTTTCCCAAGAAGTGATGGTGGTAGTCAGGCATGGGGATCCCAGTCCTCCTCAGTGATCCATTGCCAGACCTAGAAGATCCACTTGAGAGGTATCAGGGCCGGATGGCCTTGTACCTCTTGCTGTATGAGGAGAGTCCATGGCACAATGTCCTTCCTGATTACATTTGGGACATGCACCAGGAGGCACCTGGGGTTTCAGGTGTACTCTGGTCCAGTGACCCATTTGACCATGTTTAAAGCAGGGGCCAGGGGGATCCCCCTAGCTGCTTCTTAGGGTGTGGGGGTGTCTGAGTATTAGAGGTTGGGGCAAGTTGAAAGGCCTTGGCCAGCATCTAATATTTGTGTTTATGAGCCCTTTCATCTCTCCCATTATACACCTTAAAAGCCACCACTAGGACCTCTGCCTACAGAGATAGGGGTCCTCTCTCTAGATTTTTAAGTTTAGCCTTAATATCAGGGAAGCTTTGGGAGAAAAAAATAGGTCATTAGTAGTTGTCTCACATCTGGGGTTTTGGGGGTCTATACTGGTATACTCTAAAAGGGCCTTTGTAAGGCAGTCCAAGAACATTGACGGGTTTTCATTTTTGTCCTGAATAACTTCTTAGAGTTTCTCATAATTAATAGCCTTATGGGCCAATTGTCTTAGTCCCACCATGAGGCAGGTAAAAAATTGGTCTCTATTAGCTATCCCTCCAGTCAAATTATAATCCCAGTTAGGATCACGATCAGGGACTGCCTCAGTGCCAACTGGGTGATCAAGAGTGGTTTAGTGGACCTTGTCAGCCTAAGTTCTGGACTGCTCCCAAACACTCCTGCATTACTCAGGTAGGAAAGTGTTGGATAGGATCATATGAACATCATGGAAGGTGAGGTCATATGATTGGGCTAGGTATTGAAACTCCTTAATGTAACCAGAAGGATTGGAGGTGAAGGACCCTAGCCTCTTTTCAAGTTGGGAAAGGTTGCTGAGGGAGAAAAGGACATGTACCTTGACAACTCCCTCTGACCCTGCTACTTTGCGAAGAGGAAGCAGTGGTACAGGCTGGTTAGACAGGGCAAGAGCCAGTAGCAGGTGGACTGAAAGTAATTGAAGGAGGTCCCGGAGGAGTCTGAGCAAAAGGTTGAGATCGGGAGGGAGGGGGCTTATTGGCAGGGTAGAAATTTGGGTTTTCAGGAAGGTTCTGGGGTCGAGGGGTCTTAAGGGCTAGTAGAACCTGGGCTGGAGAACAAGAGGAGCAGACGTATGACTTGGAACACAGGAAGGAGAAGGCCTGGACATAGGGGATCCCTTTCCATTTCCCAGAGCGCTCACAAAAGTTGAAAAGGTCCCTCAAACTGTTGGGATCTTGGGTGCTATTAAGCTGCCATTTGGAGTCATTATCTAAGGTATAGAGGGGCCAAATTTGGTTGCAAAGATGAACTAACCTTTGTGTCTTCAAGTCAGGGGTAAGGCGGAATGAGTCCAAATTTGCCAAAAGGCAACCCAGAAGGGTGTCTGAGAGGATGGTGGAGGTGGCTGCACCCATGGCAGAAGAGAGTTGGAAGGCTGAAGCAGAGGCATCCTCTGTGTTCTCTTGTACCAAATGAGAAGGAGCTAACCTTTCTGGGAGTCAACACTACCTCAGGACGGTGGTAGCTGGGGCTAAGGTCCATAGGGGTTCCTGTTGCCTGGTACTAGGGCTTTGAACCAGGAGAGAGACCAAAACCCATAGAAAAGGATCTTTTATCAGGATGAGGCCCTCAGGACCTATGGACTCAGTTGATGGTGGGGATCAACCATGACTCTGAAAGCCATGGTTGGGGGGTGCCCCTGGCCAAGTGAGGAACCCTAGGAGTGCTGGATATTCAAAGGTCACTTCCTAGGACCCACAGACCATTTGAGTCCACTGAAGAAGGCAGGGGAACTTATCCGAATCAGTCGATGGTGGATGAGAAGTTGAGCACTCGGTGAAATGGAAGGTGAGATCTTGGTGAGAGTGGGCTTAGGACCAAGTATAGGATCCCGAAGCAGCTCAGATCCCCAAGGGAAGAGCAAGATCCATGGGAGAGCCTATCCGAGTCATGGCACCAATGAAAGGACACACACAGTCTAAACAGAGTCCAAGCATCACACTGCACACCGGAATGTCAAACAAGAGATTTATTGTCAGTAGCACACAGGTCAACTGACAAGGCTGTCCCCCAGGGAGAGCAGCCACATGTCAATTCTCATAGAGCAGTTTTATAGCCTGCAATAGGAATTTTTATACATGCTCAAGGGTTACATCATAGATTGGGGTGGGCTTGATCTCTACGTTTTACAAGAAGCTAAGCGGCACTGCCTCAGGATTGAAACTTAAGAGCCCCATAGGTAAAAATGGCTGCCCACCTAAAATGCAGATCTGATGCCAATGGTGGTTCCATTCCAAGTTTTTTTTTTACTTATTGCAGGATTTAGTTAGTTAATAACATGTTGAGGATTTTCATGTCTATATTAATAAAAGATGTTGCTCTGTAGTTTTCTTTCTTTGTAATGCATTTGCCTGCTTTTGACATCACAGTAACACCACTCAACATAATGAGCTGTGAAGTGCTTCCTCCTCTTCTTGGTCATGAAAGAGTTTGGAAAGAATTGACATAAATCATTCTTCAGATGTTTTCTAGATTTGCCAACAATGATATCTGTGCCCAAGATTTTCTCTGTGAAAAGATTTTAAGCTATTAACCCAATCAACTTACTTGCTACAAGTGTATTTCTTGCCCTGAAATGGTTTTAATAGATTGGTCAAGCAATCAATTGTGGCAGGGTTTCCATGATGAACTCCCTTCCAGTATTCAGATTTTCTATTTCTTCTTGCATCAATGCTGGTAATGTGTTTCTGTGCAGGAATCTATTATCTACTGCATTGGCATAGTACTATTAATAATCTTAATGATTCATCAGTGAGCAAATACCTATTGAATTTTATTACCTGCCAGGAACAAGGTTTTAAAAGTGAAAGTACTTGCTTTTTTTTTTTTGGGGGGGGGGGTTTAATATTAAACACTCAGGGAGCATTCGACCACTGAGCCACATCCACAGCCCTAGTTTGCATTTTATTTAGAGACAGGGTCTCACTGAGTTGCTTAGCACCTTGCCCTTGCTGAGGCTTGCCTTGAACTCAATATCCTCCTACCTCAGCCTCCCAAGCTCCTGAGATTACAGGCATGCACCATGGCGCCCAGCAGTATTCACCTTTAAATATCTCCCAATCTCAGGTGGAAAATAAAACCATGTGGATGGCTAAGAATGTGACTCAGTGGTAAGAGCACCTGGTCTAGCATGCACAAGACCCTGGGTTCAATCCACAGCACCAACAAAGAAAAAAAAAAAAAAAAAAGATAGACTAAAAAGAAAAAAAAGATGGAGCAAGAAGTACTGTGGTAGAGTTTGAAAAAAGTGATTTGCAGCTTGGGTAGGAAAGCAATGAACTCTGGATAATCAGAAAAATGTTGGTGAGGAAAGGCGAGAATGACTAATTCACTGAGGAATGAATATGACTTTGCCTGAAGACAAGAAGTCAGAACATTCCAGAATGAGGAGGACGTTCCTAACCTGTCACCCTCTAGAAACTGTTTCCCAATATATAATGGCAGGAAATTAGTTTTGGGCAACGCTTACAACCCCTCCCACCATAAATCTTACAGCACAGGGATGGCTCCAATGATAGGATACCCAGCACTGCTGAAAAAGCTTGAAATCAGCCACCTGTTCTCCTTCTTCTTTAATTATCACAGTATATGATTCTAATCTGCTTGCTGACATCATCCTGCAACCTAATCCATAAAACTTAATGTCTGCAGGACCCCAGCAAGAATACATAGGGAGGTCACACACCATTTATCTAAAACATGAATACTTATACCTTAGGCTAGACCATTGCTAAATGAAAGCCATGTTCTATATCCCCCTGCTTTTGCAGAGGAGTCTTCATAAAGAGCTAGAGTTTCTTAGGGCTATCAGATGTCTGGCCTTTGACTGGAGCATCTCCCTTCTCTTTGCACCCTTGGCTCATCCCTCACTACCAGGGGTCTCACATACGTATGTGTGCACACCACAACTCAGAAGCACAAGCTCTGTCTACAACCCCTGCGTAAGCATTTTTTGGCTAACTCTGAGGCCCAGGAGAACTAACATAGATGACTCAGTCCACCCTCAGGAAGTTAAGCCAAAACAAGAGGTTGTGTCTAGAAGGGGGATTTGAATTCCAAATACGCCCTTTGTTTTGTGCATTCTTTGTCCCTAGGTAGGGACAGCACAGGCAGCAGGGGACCAGAGCCCTTATAAAGTACAGGAACCCAGGAAGGAGGACGGTTACTGAAAGCTCAGTCCTTGTCCTGGATACCAATTCATGCCAATTTAATAATGTGAACACTGTTAAGAAAAAGGAAAAAGAAGATTTATTTCTTCAATAGCAAAGGAGAAGCACAAGGGAACTCCTGTCCTGAAGCCTGTGGTTCTGGGAAAACAGAGCTTTTAAAGAAGCTTTTCAAAAGCTACACTCCAGGTGTGCTCTGACAGGGGGTCCCAGGTGTCCCTGATGGTGTGTTGAATTCACTTGTTAATTTGGGAAATAGTCACTTCCTAGATCTTCCAGTGACATCTTCTTCCTGTGGCGGGTGTGTGCTCAAGGACAGAAAAACTTAAAGTAATCTTGTTCCGTGCCCCCAGGATGGGGAGTTGGGGGAAGGGGAAAAGAAAAACATGTCCCCTTTAAAATAAGCAGTGAGGGCTATATTCAAAAGGTAAAGTGGACCACTTACAGGACCACAGAACCAGGCTTAAGGAGCTGCTGTCTTTAAGTCCCATCCAATAGTTCCTTGACCCACACCACCATCTCTAATAAGAAACCAAGTCCTATCGAGTCTTCCTACTAAATGACTTTCCATCTATACTGGCGATTCCACTCTGTCACCATAATCTCCTGCTTTAGCCATCTGACCAGCCTCCTCCCACCCTACAACATTCTTCCTCAAAAGATAGCCAGAGAGAGCTTTGCACAATGCATGTTTAATCATTCCTTTGCATCCATGATTTCCACTGCCAATGGGTTGTACTTATTGCCATGAAACTGAAATAACCACTAGGTTAAATAATATGTATGGTGAATGTACATTCATAAGGTTCTGAAAGTGGTTTAAGTGAGATTGGGGTGGAAGGGTTTTGGAAAATAATATTCCTATAAGATAACTCCCCAAGAAAATGGAGGGACAGTGTGGCTCGGGAAGTAGGAAAGGAAATTGACCAAACATTATACCTCTCCCAGAGCATTCTTTCCTGATAACAATGGGCCCTAAAGGAAAGGGGCGGATATCAAATGCCAGGCCCTAAACCTTGGCCTTCCCCAAGTCAACCTAGTCCCGAATGACAATGGGCAAGATTTAAATACTCATCCTCCGGGGTCTGGCTTTAACCTATACAACTAGCCCCCCATGGTCAAAACTGCACGTACACAATGATTACATCATCCTCCTTGTACCCGATAAAACCAGAATCCCCTCTGTAACTGAAGGCCATTTTCCCCATCCAGAAAATGGGTCCCAACTGCGCCTGAGTCCGAGAAGGAATAAAGACTTCTGTGAATCCATGGAGGTCTGCTTGCTGTCCTTTTGCACTTACAGGGGTTATGTAATGCTTCACGTTCAGTTAGGAGGAAAAAAGTGATGTGTTCTATCAGATATTTCTGAGGGCCAAAAAGGGCATAGCAAGGCAGTCAAGGTCAGTCAAGGGGAAGAGACTGTCCTGTTTCTATGACTACCAAATAAGGTGAGCCCTGAGCATCCTCAGGGGTTCAGCCTGGTGCCCTAAAGATGGGGAAGGCCCAACTGAGCCACAGATTTATCAGTCCACTCACTCTCCTGATAAGTGATATTTTATTAGGACAAAAAATACCATGTGGATAATTTGGGTATTATGACACACTGTCTCCCCCTTGAGGTCTGAGAAAGATCTGCTTTGGGAGCAGAGGGTAGAATCATGGGAAGGGGTTCGAAGTGCTGCCAATCACCTTAGTTGTGACATCTGTGCCTCATATCTCACCTAAGCAAGGTCACTATCCACATGTGCAAACTAAAAATGCAAAACCCTCTGCACCTCACCTATTCAACACAGAGATGCACAGAGCACATTTTCCTGGTGGTTTTGTGAGTTGGCATGAGTTGCTTGACATGTTAGCAATATGCTGCCTTGACCTTTCTGTTTACTCCTGGGTACTACATAAGAGGGTGTAATATGCCCTCAAGGAGCACAAAGGTAAGAGATGAACATCTGTCCTTAGAACAGTGTCTGACATATTTCCATGATTTCTGCATTACCAGCCTGCTGCTTTCTCTGGCACCAGACTACCCATCCTTGCCTCACTTTTGGCCATCCTTGACTTCTCAGATGCCTGGCCCATCCATGTGCTTGTCCCCTGGCCTCAGGTCCCTTGCACTTGCTTTTTATGGGATAGGAAATGTTCACTTCCTACCCTCTGTTCTTTGGCTGAACACTAGTCAGTATTTTACACTTTCAGCTTTATATCATCACCATGAGGGTGACATTTCTTCATGGATGGATCCCCCTGAAATTAAGTTACACATGTTTTGAATATTCTATACTTCTTCATAATATCCACCACCTTCGTAAATATTTATTTACAGTATTTTAAAAAATACTATTTCAAACTACAATTGACTGCAGCCTGCTTTGAAGGTTTGCTTTCATAACTTAGAGCTAAGAGGTAGGTTCGGGTTTAGGGGGAAATAAATATTTATAGAATGTTTGGGGTACAAAATGAGAATCCCCCAACACATAGTATGGAGCTCCTGAAACAAGGAGTAAGCTAAGATGATCTGCATAAGAAATAAACATGGACCTCAAAAACTGATAGGAAAGGCAATGGTTGTGATAGACAGGAGAAAAGGAATTGAGAGTTTTCAAATAATGGAGGAAAAGAAAGAGAAATCAATCTGTCAGAAATACCCAGCAGAGGAGGTGGGAGGATAACTTTTTTTTTTCATGGCTAAATTATTTTTTATTCTTTATAGAAAATATTTCAGAATTGTTGACATATGACAAGAGAGAGTATACAGCCAAGTTTTAAAAAGATGTTCCAGATGTCAGGCAGTTAATTAATAACAATATTATATCATTTTCCTGGATTTTGTGATGTCAATATTTGTACTAGTTTTCTATTGCCATGTAATACATGGCCACAAATTTAGCAAATGTATGCTGAATTCTTTTTTTTTTAATTGTTTTATTTGTTCTAATTAGTTATGCATGACAGTAGAGTGCATTTTGACACATCATACATAAATGAAGTATATCTTCTTCTTCTTCTGGCTGTACATGTTGTAGAATCACACTGGTCGTGTAATCATAAGATCAAGTTGATTGACAAATGTCAGATGAAAACTTCCCTTCCTAACTGCATAACTAGCAACTCCAAACCTGTGTGTGCTAGAGTGAGAGAAATCAGGGTAAAAGGACTATGTTCTCATCTGATTAAAGGAAGATGCTTCAGTCACTGAAGTGGGAAGCAGGCTGTTCCCAGGACTGTCTGCAAGTGGGAGGAAGAGCCCAGTGACCCTTCACTGTCTTCTAGGTTACATACGCTGAATGTCTGTCTCCCACTGGACAGTAAGTGCCCTGGAAGCAGACACCATGGACTTGTTGGTTTCCTTGCAATACTCGGGACTGAACCCAGGGGTGCTTTACCACCGAATCACGTCCCCAGTCCTTTCTATTTTTTATTTTGAGACAGGTATCCCTAAGTTGCTTAGGGTCTTACTAAGTTGCTGAGGCTGGCTTTGAACTTGTGATCCTCCTCCCTCAGCCTCCTGAATCCTTCCTGTTTTTTATCTGGAAGCAGGATCTCCCTAAATTTCCCAGGCTGACCTCAAATTTACAATCCAGTCTCCCAAGTTGCTGCAACTACAGGTTTGTGCCACAGGGCCCAGATCATAGGGTCTTCTTGACTGCAGCACCAGAAACATGATTAATGTTCCATGGGATCATTCTGCTGACAACTGGTGATCAGCTTTGCAGAACTGGAACCTGCAATGGAAGATAGTATCACTTCATAAAAGAACAACATTACACGGATAGGAGACTGTTGCCTGGAGAAGTTTCATAGGCCTCTCACTGAAAAAGCACTTAATTCCTTTATAGCCTTAACCCAAGGAACTTATCACATACTTTGCAGCAAAATTAATCGATAAATGAGATATCTTGAGCTTAAATACACAGAAGAACTTAGTCATGAAATTCCTGTGAAAATTCATTTGTAAGTTAAATATTTGAAGCTTCTACCACCATATGTCCATTAAGAGAGCTATAATGAAAATAAAACTAGGACTGGGGATATAGCTCAGTTGGTAGAATGCTTGCCTTATAAGCACAAGACCCTGGGTTCAATCCTCAGCACTGCAAAAAAATAAAAATTAAAAAATTTTAAAAAAATAAAGCTAAAGTGAAATAATAATAAGCATAGGTAAGGATGTGGAGAAATTAGAACTTTTGTGCATTGTTAGTGGTAGTACAAAATTGTGCAGGGGCTGCGGATACAGCTCAGTTGGTAGAGTGCTTGCCTTGCATGCACAAAGCCCTGGGTTCAATCCCCAGCACCGCAAAAAAACAAAACAAAACAAAATTGTGCAGCTGCTATGAAAAGTAATGTGGTATTCATTTTTTAAAACTGAAAATAGAATTACCATAGGACTCAGCACTATCACTGTTGATTATATTTCCAAAAGGGTTAGAGGGAAGGATTCAAAGAGATGTTTATACTCACATGTTATAGCAGCTTTATTCACAATTGCCAAACAATATAAGCATCCTGTGTCCATCAATAGATGAAGAGGGGGGAAAATATGGTACAGTTTGATTACATGCAATGCAACATCATTCAACCTCACACAGGAAGGAAATTCTAACATTCCAACCACTGTGCTACTGCATGGCCAAGCCTTGGATATTGTACAATAAACCATTCACAAAAGGATAAATCCCGTAGGGTCCCACTTACAGAAGGTGCCTACCATAGTCAAATTCATAGAGACAGAAGACAGAACAGTGAGTGCCAGGGACTGGGAGGATGAAGGGAGAGTTACTGTTGAAGGGAGATGGAGTTCTGTTTCTTTGCCAGATGAAGAGAGTTTTATGTATGGATAGTGGCAAAGGTAACAACAGTGCTAATGTCCTAATGTCACTGAACTCTGTGTGCACTTAAAAATGGTTAAGATGGTATGTTAGCAAAGGTTCTCCAAAGAAACAGAACCCATAGAAAGTGTGTCTATGAATGTGTGGGTGGTGTACAGAGAGAGAAACAGAGATTATTGTAAATTGTCAATTACGAAGGCTAAATCCCAAGACCTGGAGTTGGCAAGCTGGAAAACTGATGGTATGTTTCATTCAAAAGCTGCAGGTTGAGCACCAGGAACAGTCAATGTTTTTGTTCAAAACTCATCAGGCAGGAGGCATTCTTTCTATCTGAGTCAGGGGGGTGGGGTCAGCCTATTTGTTCTATTCAGGCCTTCAACTGATTCAATGGGGCTCACCCACATTGAGAAGGACAATATACTTTGTTCATTCTACCTATAAAAAAACAACAATCTCATCCAGAAACACCCTCACAGAAACACTCAGACCATATGTTGGAACAATTCATGGCTCAGTCAAGTTGACACGCAAAGTTAACTATCACAGGAAGCAAATTGTGTTATAAATATTTTATCACAATTTTATTTTTTTTTTAAATAAAAACATTTGAAGTTTCCTGAAGGGATGGTAACCAACTAAAAGGTAAGTATATTCCAAGAAGGAAAAGATCAAAGACAAAACATAATTTTATTTTATTATGTTGCTTATGTAATCCATGACCAAGTCGGGTGTAGTATGCTCACCTATAATCCCAGTTACTGGGGAGACTGAGACAAGAGGATCACAAGTTCCAGGTTAGCCTGGGAAACTTAGCCAGACCCTATCTAAAAAGAAAATATAGAAAGGGTTATGAATGTAGCTCAGTGATAGAGAGTTGCTAGGTTCAAAATCTAGTACTGAAATAGATAGATGATAGATGATAGGTAGATAGATGGATAGTCAGTCATATATATTGAATGTGAGTTTATGACACCTAATGCAAAATCAGACTGGACAAACTATGGCTTTTCTTGCACTTAGGCTAAGAACCTGCACCAGAGACCACAAGGCTGACCTCGCAAGAACAGACTTGGTACTATTTCTAGTGTATGTGAGTACATGCAAATTTCTATGAATTACTTCGCTAAATTCAAAAGTCACTAAAGGATTGGGGATGTAACTCGGTGGTAGAGCTCTTGCCTATCACATGGGAGGTCCTAGATTTGATCCCCAGTACTGGAGGGAAGGGAAAGTACTCAATAAAGGATCCAGGGTTGAGCACTTGCTTAGCATGGCTCAAGGCCTTTTTACCTCCCACACTGCAGGGGAAGAAAAGTCATCTGTTATGGTTTACGTATGACATGTCTCCCAAAATCTCATGTGTGAAATGATGCCAGAAAGCTTAGAGGTGAAATGATTGGGTTCTGAGAACCTGAACCTAATCAGTGCATTAATTCTCTGATAGGAGTTAACTGGGTCATGACTGTAGGCAGGTTGGGTGTGGACAGAGGAAGTGTGTCATTGGAAGTATGACTTTGGGGTCTGTATTTTCTTCTTGGTGTTAGGAGAACTCTATTTTCTGGTGCCATGTCCCAGCTACTTTCCTCTGCCACGCTCTTCTGCCTCACTTCAAATGAATGGAGTCAACTCTCTTTGAACTGATAACTTGGAAACCATAAGCCCCAAAATGAACTTTTCCTCCTTTAATTGTTCTTGTCAAGTCTTTTTGTCACAGAGGCGAAAAAGCTGATGGAAACACCTTCTGCATGTTAGTGTCCACTTTGCTCTGCACCGATGCAATTGTGATTTAAAAGTCTTCATTTCTGTTTCTGCAGAAGTGTAGTTGCTTGTTTAGAAGCATGTACACAGGAAAAAGGCAGCTTCCCAAAACCCAGGCTGAAGGTTCAACAGGAACAACAACACACCCAAGTAAGTAACACACACACACACACACACACACACACACACACACATGCCCCCATATCAGACTACTGTAAATGTAGGAGTTACAGTAAATGTGAGAAGAAGGACTCAAACCCACTTTAGCGACATTCAGTGACCACAAAGAATCACATAAGTGATGGCTGCCTTCCCACCTCTCCACTCAGCCCAAATCTCACCAGCTCCACACACAGACCCCAAATAATCCCATTTCCTCTCTCCACTCCTTTGAGGTATCAGGTTTCCCAAAATTTTTATTTTGCACCTCATATTTATGCCATTTATAGTACCTTATTCAATTGCACAAGCAGTAGATTAACTGTCAGCCTCACCACAGAATCTGACCCCATGCAATCCACAGAGCCCCACACCTGTCACTTCCTTGACTTGAACCCACCAACGCTTCCAGTTACACCTGGGATTTTGTATATTTTTCCTTGAAATGAGATCTTAAGTTAAGCACCTTTCTGGAATCACTAAGACCCTCAATCCAATCTCTGAGGTCCTCTGGCCCCCTCCCATCTCACCATCCTTACTTGCTGAGCCCCAGCCTGACAAATCTCCCTTCTAGATTGAAAAAAGTCAGGCACAGTCCCATTTTGAGACAGATCCCTTGCCAGCAGCTCACAGTACTGCTCTCCACTGGCTCTCTGCATTTTTTCATCTCAGACTACAGTAACAGTAGATACTCTCCAGCCACTTGCTATTGCAGCATCCTGTGGTATTTACTCTTAGCACTTGACAGTGTCTAACGTTATCTTCTTTGTTAATCTACTTGCTAATTTCAATTCTTTCTCCTCCCATAAATTCCATGAGATGAAAGATCTTGACTATTTTGGATTTCTAGACCTGGAATGGTGTGTCTTGCTTATCAAACCTGTACAGCAAATATTTATACAATGAGTTAATCAATGAATGAATGTGAGAATTTTCCAAGGGAATGTGATGGTAATTAATTTCTCATTTTTCAACAGGAAGAGCTACTCAAAACTGTGGAAAAGTAGGTTACTTTTTTGGTATCTTATCTCTGTATTGAGCCAAAAATCCTGTGATTTTCTTTTTCAGTACCAAGTATTGAACCCAGAAGTACTCTACCACTGACCTACCTCCCCAGCCCTTTTTATTTATTTTGAGAAAAGATCTCACTAAATTGCCCAAGCTGGCCTCAAACTGGCAATCCTCTTGCCACAGACTACAGAATGAACCCAGCTTTTCATGACAATTTTTTTTGTTGTTGTTGTTCCAGGGATTAAACCCAGGGGTGCTTAACCACTGAGTCACATCCCCAGCCCTTTTTATTTTTTATTTTGAGACATGGTCTCACTAAATTGCTTAGGGCCTCACTAAGTTGCTGAGACTGGCTTTGAACTTGGGATTCTTCCTGCCTCAGCCTTCCAACTTACTGGGATTACAACTGTGCACCTTGCCCAGGACAATTTTTAATGTGCAATATTATTCCCAGTGCCATAGTCTTTCCACCCCATTACCCCAACCAGTAGTCTCTGGGCACCTGGTCACCTTTGCATCATTCACTTATATTTTGCAGCATGTTAATTAAGCTGCAAGATAACGAAGTGTGTCAACAAGCCACGGGAGCTTGAAGGAGGACCCCAAGCTGCCAGTGAGCCTCCACACCTAGCCAGTACCTTAACTATAGCCTTGTGACATCGTGAACCTGTTGAGAGCAGGGTGGTATCTGTGCTGCTAACTGTCTCAAGGACAAACAGGACTGCTGGGCCAACCAGGTTGTTAAGAGATATTTGTCCGAGGAATGTGCAGTTGCCTGGAGACCTTATCCGTCAAGGACGAGAGCAGGGCCTAGCCCCGACTCAGCTCCTGAATAGTTCACCTGTTCCCTCCCCCCTTCTTCCTCTAGGACCGTCCAGTTCTGGCCGGACCCAATGAAAATCAAATAGATTGACCGGACCCAACCAGGGGAGGTTTAGCTGTTCGAATGTTAGCCAATTAGAAGAACACTGTAAAACTGCTTGCTTTTCCTTATAAAAACCCTGCTGACGAGGGCTCGGGGCCTCTCTCCCAGCGTCGTTGATTAAGGACGCAGAGGACCGGGTTCGAACTCGCTAATAAATGACTCTTTGCTGCTTGCATTGATCGTGGTCTCTGGTGGTCCTTGTGGGGTCTCAAGCCTTTGGGCACAACAAACCCAGGATATAGCTAAAACATTCTCAATTTCTCCCCACAGATAGCGTGAAATAACAGAAGTACGTTATTTAAGCTGCTAAATTGTAGTGATTTGTCACATAGCAATAGAAAACAAATTCAAGTAGTGAACAACATGGTGCCATTATGGTGGGAACCATATCTTCATGCTACAAAACTCAGACATGTAATAGTGTATCTTTGATAAACTTCTATTTCAAGCACTCTTTCACCTACTGAGGAAAGAATGATTAATTTCTGGGTTTTCTGATATTCCAGTGAGTTTTCCCCCAGGGTACCATCTCATTTTCAGGGACTAGTGTAGAAATGGGGATAGGCAGGCAGGGGAAGGTACCCATATTTCTGTCTGATCTCTGACCTTCTCAATTTACATAGATGTGAAAGTGCCTGCTCCCATGTTGAAATCCACAAGACTGCTTCCTCTTCCTTGGACCTCCAGCCACACCCCAGGTTACCTCTTCACATTGTCTCCAAATTGTTACTCTAGGCCCATACATGTGAAAACTGTGACTTGCTTCTGAAACCACCTGAAAACGAGAGCACTGCTTTGTAGTTTCTCTTGTGCTGGACTAGCTCATACGCAGGGTAAGGGTGCAGAGTTAAGACCCAGACACTGGGAGTTGGGTGGAAGCAGGTTTATGGCAAACAGCCTGCAAACTCATTTATTGCGGGAACAGCTATACATTTTATAGGTTTCTTGCCCAATCAAAATGTGCCACAGGAGATCAAACCACCAGGCTCCTATACGAGTTCCCTTGGTAACACTGAGTCAATTTGGGGCAGTTTTTTACTTCCTAGGTAGCCAAAGCAGAACACTCCTCCCTGCAAGTTTTCCTTACACACTTGAGACGTTCCCTGCTGCCAACCAAGAACTAGGATTTCTCCCAACACTGCTCCAGTGTTCTGCCCAAACACACCATCTAAGATTCTATCCATTTGGGTACTAACGTCTAGGGGAGTAGGCATCAAAGTCCTTTCTCCAACTCCTGCCTTCTTCAATCAAGTGTCATTTTAGTCCTATGATATGTGTAGTAACACTGTGGGGACAACTCAAGTATTTTTTTTTTTTTTTTTTTTTTTTTTTTTTTTTGCAGTGCTGGGGATTGAACCCAGGGCCTTGTGCTTGCAAGGCAAGCACTCTACCAACTGAGCTATCTCCCCAGCATTCAAGTATTTTTTTTTATTTATTTATTTATTTATTTTTTTTACGTTTACATAGGGTAATGATGTTTATTATATTTTTCCCCTCCCCCCCACCCCTCCCACCCCTCCCACCCCTCCCACCCCTCTTTTCCCTCTACACAGTCCTTTCCTTCATTCTTACTGCTCTCCTTAGCCTAACTCTAAACCTAACCCTAAACCTAATGCTAGCCCCTCCCACCCCCCATTATATGTCCTCATCCGCTTATCAGCGAGATCATTCGTCCTTTAGTTTTTTGAGATTGGCTTATCTCACTTAGCATGGTATTCTCCAATTTCGACCATTTGCCTACAAATGCCATAATTTTATCATTCTTCATTGCGGAGTAATATTCCATTGTATAAATATGCCACAGTTTCTTTATCCATTCATCAACTGAAGGGCATCTAGGTTGGTTCCACAATCTGGCTATGGTGAATTGAGCAGCAATGAACATTGATGTGGCTGTATCTCTGTAGTATGCTGATTTTAAGTCCTTTGGGTATAGGCCAAGGAGTGGGATAGCTGGGTCAAATGGTGTTTCCATTCCAAGCTTTCTGAGGAATCTCCACACTGCTTTCCAGAGTGGTTGCACTAATTTGCAACCCCACCAGCAATGTATGAGTGTTCCTTTTTCACCACATCCTCGCCAACACCTATTGTTGCTTGTATTCTTGATAATCGCCATTCTAATTGGGGTGAGATGAAATCTTAGGGTAGTTTTGATTTGCATTTCCCTTATTACTAGGGATGTTGAACATTTTTTCATATATCTGGTGATTACTTGTACATCTTCTTCTGTGAAGTGTCTGTTCATTTCCTTAGCCCATTTGTTGATTGGATTATTTGTATTCTTCGTGTAGAGTTTTTTGAGTTCTTTATAGATTCTGGAAATTAGCGCTCTATCTGAGGTATGGTTGGCAAAGATATTCTCCCACTCTGTAGGCTCTCTCTTCACATTTCTGATAGTTTCCTTTGCTGAGAGAAAGCTTTTTAGTTTGAATCTATCCCAGTTGTTTATTCTTGCTTTTATTTCTTGTGCTATGGGAGTCCTGTTAAGGAAATCTGATCCTGAGCCAACAAGTTGAAGATTTGGACCTACTTTTTCTTCTATAAGATGCAGGGTCTCTGGTCTGATTCCGAGGTCCTTGATCCATTTTGATTTGAGTTTTGTGTAGGGTGAGAGATAGGGGTTTAGTTTCATTCTATTGCATATAGTTTTCCAGTTTTCCCAGCACCATTTGTTGAAGAGGCTATCTTTTCTCCATTGCATATTGTTGGAACCTTTGTCTAGTATGAGAAAATTGTATTTATTTGGGTTTGTGTCCATGTCCTCTATTCTGTACCATTGATCTACCTGTCTATTTTGGTACCAATACCATGCCGTTTTTGTTACTATTGCTTTGTAGTAGAGTTGAAGATCTGGTATTGCAATACCCCCTGCTTCGCTCTTGCTACTGAGGATTGCTTTAGCTATTCTAGGTTTTTTATTCTTCCAGATGAATTTCATAATTGCTTGCTCTATTTCTGCGAGGTACATCATTGGGATTTTAATTGGAATTGCATTGAATCTGTATAGAACTTTAGGTAGTATAGCCATTTTGACGATATTAATTCTGCCTATCCAGGAACATGGGAGATCTTTCCATCTTCTAAGGTTTTCTTGAATTTCTTTCTTTAGTGTTCTGTAGTTCTCATTGTAGAGGTCTTTCACCTCTTTTGTGAGATTGATTCCCAAGTATTTTATTTTTTTCGATGCTATTGTGAATGGAGTAGTTTTCCTAATTTCTCTTTCTGAAGATTCATCACTTATGTATAAAAATGCATTGGATTTATGAGCATTGATCTTGTAACCTGCTACTTTACTGAATTCACTTATGAGTTCTAAAAGTTTTCTGGTGGAATTTCCAGGTTCCTCTAAATATATAATCATGTCATCAGCGAACAGGGATAGTTTGAGTTCTTCTTTTCCTATTCGTATCCCTTTAATTTCTTTGGTTTGTCTGATTGCTCTGGCTAGAGTCTCAAGGACGATGTTGAATAGAAGCGGTGAAAGAGGGCATCCCTGCCTTGTTCCAGTTTTTAGGGGGAACGCTTTCAGTTTTTCACCATTTAGAATGATATTAGCCATGGGCTTAGCGTAGATGGCCTTTATAATGTTTAGGAATGTTCCCATTACCCCAATTTTTTCTAGTGTTTTGAGCATGAAGGGATGCTGTATTTTATCAAATGCTTTTTCTGCATCTATTGAAATAATCATGTGATTCTTAACTTTAAGTCTGTTGATATGGTGAATGACATTTATTGATTTCCGAATGTTGAACCAACCTTGCATCCCTGGGATAAAACCCACTTGATCGTGGTGCACTATCTTTTTAATATATATTTGTATGCGATTTGCTAAAATTTTGTTGAGAATTTTTGCATCGATGTTCATTAAGGATATTGGTCTGAAATTTTCTTTCCTTGATGTGTCTCTGTCTGGTTTAGGTATCAGGGTGATATTGGCTTCATAGAACGAGTTTGGTAGGGTTCCCTCCTCTTCTATTTCATGGAATAGTTTGAGGAGTATTGGAATGAGCTCTTCTTTAAAGGTTTTATAGAACTCGGCTGAGAACCCATCTGGTCCTGGACTTTTCTTTGTTGGTAGGCTTTTGATGACCTCTTCTATTTCATTGCTTGAAATTGGTTTATTTAAGTTGTGTATGTCCTCCTCGTTCAGTTTAGGTAGTTCATATGTCTCTAGAAATTTGTTGATGTCTTCAAGGTTTTCTGTTTTGTTGGAGTATAGATTTTCGAAATAGCTTCTAATTATGTTTTCTATTTCACTCGTGTCTGTTGTGATGTTTCCTTGTTCATTCCGAATTTTAGTAATTTGAGTTTTCTCCCTCTTTCTCTTTGTTAGTGTGGCTAAGGGTTTATCAATTTTATTTATTTTTTCAAAGAACCAACTATTTATTTTATTAATTTTTCCGATTGTTTCTTTTGTTTCGATTTCGTTGATTTCGGCTCTGATTTTAACTATTTCCTGTCTTCTACTACTTTTGGTATTGGTCTGCTCTTCTTTTTCTAGTGCTTTGAGCTGTAGTGTTAAGTCGTTTATTTGTTGATTTCTACTTCTTTTTTTGAATGCACCCCATGAAATAAATCTTCCTCTAAGTACTGCTTTCATAGTGTCCCAGAGATTTTGATATGATGTGTCTTTGTTCTCGTTTACTTCTAAGAATTTTTTTATTTCCCTCCTGATGTCTTCTGTTATCCATTCATCATATAATAGTGTATTATTTAGTCTCCAGGTATTGGAGAAGTTTCTGTTTTTTATTCTGTCATTTATTTCTAATTTCAATCCATTATGATCTGATAGAGTACAAGGTAGTATCTCTATCTTCTTGTATTTACTAACAGTAGCTTTGTGGCATAAAATATGGTCTATTTTAGAGAAGGATCCATGTGCTGCTGAGAAGAAAGTGTATTCATTCTTTGTTGGATGGTATATTCTATATATGTCCGTTAAGTCTAAATTGCTGATTGTGTTGTTGAGATCTATAGTTTCTTTATTCAATTTTTGTTTGGACGATCTATCCAGTGGTGAGAGAGGTGTGTTAAAATCGCCTAGTATTATTGTGTTGTGGTCTATTTGATTTCTGGAATTGAGAAGGATTTGTTTGACGTACGTGGATGAGCCAATGTTCGGGGCATAGATATTTATGATTGTTATGTCTTGCTGATTTATGCTTCCCTTAAGCAGCATGTAATGTCCTTCTTTATCCCTTCTGACTAGTTTTGGTTTGAAGTCCACATTATCTGAGATGAGGATGGATACTCCAGCTTTTTTCTGTGTCCGTGTGCATGGTATGTTTTTCCCCATCCTTTCACCTTTAGTCTATGGGTGTCTCTTTCTATGAGATGTGTCTCTTGCAGGCAGCATATTGTTGGATTTTTCTTTTTAATCCAATCTGCCAGTCTGTGTCTTTTGATTGATGAATTCAGGCCATTAACATTCAGGGTTATTATTGTGATATGATTTGTATTCCCAGTCAATTGACTCATATTTGTTTTTGACATGATTTGGTTTCTCCTTTATTTGGCTATTCCTTTAGGCTAGCGCCTCCTGTTGCTGATTTGCATCGTTGTTTTTCATCTCTTCCTCATGGAATATTTTGCTGAGAATGTTCTGTAATGCTGGCTTTCTTTTTGTAAATTCCTTTAGCTTTTGTTTATCATGGAAGGATCTTATTTCATCGTCAAATTTGAAGGTAAGTTTTGCTGGGTATAAGATTCTTGGTTGGCATCCATTTTCTTTCAGGGCTTGGTATATGTTGTTCCAGGCCCTTCTAGCTTTTAGGGTCTGGATTGAAAAATCTGCTGATATTCTTATCGGTTTCCCTCTGAATGTAATTTGATTCTTTTCTCTCGCGGCCTTTAAAATTCTGTCTTTCTTTTGTATGTTAGGTATTTTCATAATAATGTGCCTTGGTGTGGGTCTGTTGTAATTTTGTATGTTTGGAGTTCTATAAGCCTCTTGTACTTGGTTTTCCATTTCGTTCTTCAGATTTGGGAAATTTTCTGTTATTATTTCATTGAATAGATTGTTCATTCCTTTGGTTTGTTTCTCTAAGCCTTCCTCAATCCCAATAATTCTCAAATTTGGCCTTTTCATGATATCCCATAGTTCTTGGAGATTCTGTTCATGATTTCTTACCATCTTCTCTGTTTGTTCCACTTTGTTTTCAAGGTTAAATATTTTGTCTTCAATGTCTGAGGTTCTGTCTTCCAGGTGTTCTATCCTATTGTTTATGCTTTCTATGGAGTTTTTAACTTGGTTTATTGTTTCCTTCATTTCAAGGATTTCAGTTTGGTTTTTTTTTCAGTATCTCTAACTCTTTATTGAAATGATCTCTTGCTTCCCGTATTTGGTCTTTTAACTGTTGATTGGTGTGATCATTTAATGCCTGCATTTGCTCTTTCATCTCCTCCTTCAATGCCTGCATTTGCTCTTTCATCTCCTCATTAGCTTCCCTGATCGTTTTAATTACGTACATTCTGAACTCCCTTTCTGACATTTCTTCTGCTGTGCTGTCATTGGGTTTTATTGATGTAGTATCTAGGTTTGTTTGGGACATTTTCTTCCCTTGTTTTCTCATAATGGTCAGTTGTCAGTGGGACCCTGAGATATTGCAGTTTTCCACTATTGGCTTATAGTGTCCCAGTAGATTTCCAGTGTATCACCTCCCAGCCTTCAGTAGCCTGATGTCTTGGAGGAATCTGATAAAGCAGCTCATTCGAAGAATACTGCCCCTAGCCCCCTACTGGTTCCACGTTTTGGAACTGGCTCTGTGCGGAAATGCTCTCACTGTGGGCCTGCACCGTGCAGCTGGCCGTGTGGGAAGAGCCCACTGCCGGAGTGTGGAAGACTACCTTGGGAAGACTCAAGCCGGAGTGGGCAGAGCCGCCTGAAGAGGTCTCCGGCTGCCCTGCCCTTATCCCTGAGGCTGACTGCAGATCGAGGCTCTCCGCTGGTTCTTTGCAGGAGTACACTGCACTGCAGGGGCTCCGGGACTCGGAGCGTGCTCTGTTCAGACAGGCTCTCACTAGCGGGCCAGTTCCGTTCCGAGAACCTGGAGAAGCTGGCTGTGTGGGCGGGGCCCACCGCTGGAGTGCGCAGGACTGCCTGTGGATGACTCTAGCTGCCCTGCCCAGCTCCGATAAGCCACCTCTATCTGGGCCTGCCACCCGGGCCGAGCTTTACCCAGTGGGCAGACTCACCCGTGGCTCCACTTCAGTCCGAGTCTCTCAATGCCTCCCCTTCTTAACTCCTGGGTTGTGGAGCGACCGGAGGTGCAATCTCCCTCTAGGCCGCCATCTTGGATCGCCTCAAGTATTTTTTAATCTTTTGCTTTACATTACACTGTAATGTTTCAACTTTAAGAACAAGGACTTTGACATTATAGTCTCTGCTTCCACTAATTCTTTGGGCATTGGAGACCTCAAATCTAGTACCCAGGGCTGGGGAGATAGCTCAGTCAGTAGAGTGCTTGCCTTGCAAGCACGAGGTCCTGGGTTCAATTCCCAGTACTGCAAAAAAAAAAAAAAAATCTAGTACCCAGCAGTGGGATAGAAATTAACGGACTTTGTTCTTCCATAACAAAAACATGGTCCTGGGCTTAATAAAGGTTTGTTTGTACTCATGTCACACCTGATATTAGTAAGACAATTCGTCTGGTTGTGACTTAGTATCTGAGTAACCCTACCAAAGAGGCTGTATAAGGTTATCTTGTTCTTCTGTTCCTTACACTATATGAGAACACAGTATTAGTCCCCTTCAGAAGACAAAGTAACATGCCACCATCTTGGTGTCCTCATCAGACACCAAATGTGCTAGAACCTTGATCTTATAACTTTCTGGTCTATAGAATTATGAGAAATAAAATTCTATTCTTTATAAACTTCCCAGTTTGAGGTATTTTGTTATAGCATCATTAACAGACCACAAAAGAAGGGTTTTGACTTGTAATAGGATATTGGGTTGGAGAGTGAACGAAGGCTTCTTAAAGTAAACTTGACTTTGGATCTTGCTAAGTGCTAAAAAGGAAACAGAACTGAAAATAAGAATTGTAATATGAAGTGACCAGAGCATTTATCTTCATTTAGATGAACCAAAGAAGGCTTCACCACACTAATAAAGAATGACAACAGTAAATCAAGAGAAGAAATGTCCTGCACATGAAGGAGCCAGGAGGTGAATATTCTGGAACAAGGTATGCTTCTCTAAAATAATGTCTTAATAATGAAAGTCACTTGTCTGGTTAGGGTATCCCCTTATTCTAAAATCACAAAGAAGATTCATTGTTGGGTTGAGAGTAGGAACCTAGATGTCCCTGGAAGTCTCTGCAGCTCCAAGTTTCAATGACTTCCTGGTACTCATCATGTGGGTTTGAAGGAAGGGTGGATAGTTGTTTGGTGATTGGAAAATAAAAAAACTAGAAAAATGAAAAAGGAAAAGCAGAGAATGTATATATTAGGGGAAACAAAAAGGTAAAGGAAAATGAAGTCTCTGGGTCACAGTCCTGCCCTGCAGTGAGTGAGTCTGAAGGAAGTTCCATAAGGCTGTGACTGAACTTCATGAAGATGCCTTAGATAGACATGCCCCTACTTAATGCTGGCATGGGGAAATGGTGAGGCATAAACTCAGTTGTACTTGGGAAGACTCTCTTTAGAGACACCAAAGTAAGTAGGTTAATTTAAAAAATTATTTACATATCCTCCTGACCAAACAATCATGGGATATTTGTGTTTGCAAAACCATAAGAAGACTGAGAAATTAAAACTCAGTCATATTAGTAAACAGATTCAATTGTATTATTTATGATTTGCTTACTGCCTTATCCAAAATGATTAACAGCCACTCCAGTTTACTTATTCTTTCATTTGCTTTTGCTTATCTATCCTTCTTGTGATTATTCACCTGGCTTCATGATCCTGAGGGAACATTAGTTTACACATAGCTTCTCCTTAGGTCCAGGAAATGCCCACTTTCTCTCTAGTCAGGGACCCCAGCATGTGTGTTACCCAAATTTTTTCCAGTTGTAGATGGCATCTGATTTCCTCACTAGGTCAAAGTTGTTGTTGACTGAAAGATAATTTAACCCTGGGAATTTACAACAGGTAAGATCTGCCTTCTTCCTGATAGTATCTGCAGGACAGTCTTCCTTAGGAGACCACTGCAGTTTGAAACTGTATTTTATCTCAGTTACCACTAGATGGAAGTGGTTTCTGCAGATTTACTTCCAAGAATTCTGAAGCAAGCATTGCACTTGTTCAAGTTTTGGGGAGCCCTCTGGTGAGCTGTGTTGCAGAGTCTGCTGTCTTAGCTCAGTGGAAAGGATCTATATTCCTGCAGAGTAACTATTTTGCCACCTTCCTCCCTAGTTAGCTGCCTTGGCAACCCAATGCACAGGTCCAAACAGAGCACAGTCATTGCCAATGCCAAGACCCTGCTTCTCACAGAGCGATGGCATTCTGCCCTCACCCAAACCCTCTGATCCTGGCACAGATGCCACATTGCTCAGGGCCTGGGCCTCACTGTAGTAGAGGACTCACAGGGACAAAGCCTGCCTAAGCCTTTAAAGGCAAGATTTGTCCACAAGATCACCTCCCATGTGTACCTCCTGCCAGGCCACTCCTGCCCTCTGCTGCTAGTTGCAGGATCACTGTAACTTGTGGAGTCTTGTTTTCGCTGTCCTTCCAACCACCAAATCCCCAATACCCTCAGGGCTACTAAGCTGTTCTTTGTCTCTCTGACTGTTCATCACCTCAACCTCTCTGGTCTGACTTAACTTCATGTCCTTGAGCCTGATTTCCCTGCCATATGGACTTCCACCATCTGTCCCTGGAGGGCATGTTTGCTTCTCTCAGTAGCCTGGCTACCATATACAATTGATAAAGGGCTCAGGTGAGGATTTTAAGGTGTAGCTGCTCTGTCCAATTCTTTACACTCTCTCACATTCCAACTCAGCCTCTCCTGTTCTATTGACACCTGAAATGCTGCTCTCAGGCATCTGTAGAAATTTCTCTGAGAAGTTGCTGCAAGCCAGGGCAGCAGTGCTGTGCTCATAGTAGTCTTGAACACTTGCTCATGTGGTTGCTCTTACCGAGCCTGGAGGAGGCCTCCCAGTTCTTCCCATTACTAAGCCCAAGTGGCCATGTCAATGCCTCAGACAGGTGATGATACCTCACTGATTGGCCATCCCCATGCTAAGAATACTTTTCTCAATTGCAGAAGAGTATTCCTATTTCCATGATCTGAATTCAATTCAATTGTTACTTAGAAATGCTGCTTTTATAAAACATGTTCCTGATGATACCTTCATCAGAAAACACAAGCAAGCATTTCTCCACCAGGAAAGTTTATTCTAATATTCTGTTCTCAGTGCATCTTATTAGGACCTTACTCTACTTTAATTGGCCAGATTGGGCAGAAGTGCAAAGAAAAGTAAGTCGGGAAAGTAACGGCATAAGATTCTGGGAAAAGACAACTTCCAGAGCAGTAAATAGAAAGTCAGTCTGGTGGGACTTTTTCCAGAAGCACCTAGGAAGGTGAATGAGGAGACAATGGGAGTCCTTGAAGGGAATGGGGTGAGCACACAGGCAAGTGCTTCTGCCTCACAGGATGCCCAGCAGCCAAAAGCTGTTCTATCTATTGCTTCCAAGTTTGTAATCCTATATATACAATTGTTTGTAAATGCAAAAGTTATATAAGGTCCTCTTTGTGTAAGAGACATCTTAAATAAGTCACTATTTTTTAATTCCTTTATTTATTTATGGTGCCGAGGATCGAACCCAATGCCTATGCATGCGAGGCAAGCGCTCTATCACTAAGCTACAACCTCAGCCCCATGTCACTATTTTGATTAAACATTTCACTTGTTTATTTCAGTTTGTCTTTAGCACCTGAATTACAGCCCCTGCTCCAAAGAGACTGTGACTATTATCTTCATCGAGCTTTGTTTTCTTTTTTGCTTGTTTATTTTACTTTAATTTGGACATTTTTTAAATAAAGAAATTGATAAAATGAACTTCCATGTACCTATCACCCAAGCTCAACAATTCATAATGATATAAATCTTCTTCACTTCATCCATCTTTGCTCCAGATTAGGTCAAAGTAATTCTCAACATCATTAATCTGCAAAGTCCTCAGCAGATAATATTTCCTTAAAATATAAGATAAATATTTCCTTAAAAAATCCCACAAAATTTAACAATTATTCCTTAATATCAGGCAATGTTCAGATGTTTATTTACACCTATTTCTTAGTTTATTTTTCTCAAATCAGCTCCAAAAAATGTCTATACATTGTAGAAGGCTGATAATGGCTCGTGAGGTCTCTTTCAATCTATACTTTTCCCTTCTCCTTCTCTCTCTCTCTCTCTCTCTCTCTCTCTCTCTCTCTCTCTCTTTCCTTAAAAGAGGTTTGTTGAAGGAACAGGTTTATTTCTCCTGTACATCACAGACATTGTGCATCTGCTGTGGTTTTGAACGGAACCTGCTGACCTTATAATTTCTATGAATCAATCATTGGATCTAGGGACTTAATCTGATACAGAGTTTTTTGATAAAAAATACCTGTCTGGGGACTAGAGGGTCCAGCTCAGTGTGTGCTTAGTGTTTAGGAGTCCCCACTTTTGATTTCCAGCACCAAAAACAAAGAACAAGAAAGAACAGTTTTCTTGTTTCATGTTTCTTGGTTCTTTCCTTCTGTGATATTCCAAGTCATAAAGATTACTATCAGGTACAACACAATTGTTTCTTAATTCTTAAATGTTAAAAATTAAGAATAGAATTGTTTCTTAATGTATCTGCATAAACTCCAAATTAAGAGAAGATTTGAGGCAAATCAAACAATGAAGTACTCCCAGGAGCTCCTTGGCCAGTTCAGAATCCTGTGACCACTAATTTAGCCTTGTAAGTAGAAAGAAATGTCAACCCCCCAAAATTATGTATGAATCCTAATAGATTTTAGATACTTATATTTGTTCCCAATTCACAGTGCATGTGCAGCTCTGGTGTTCCCAAAGCAGGGTCAGGGCAGGGGAAACACAGCATGGTGGTGGTGATTATGGTAGTTATGAGGATGACAATGATGATGATGATGATAGTAATGGTCATGATATGGTTTTGGCAGTGAAGATGGTTTTGGTGATAGTGATAATAATGGGGGGTGGTAGTTATGATGGTGGTGATGATGGTGATAATTATGATGGTGATGATATCATAGTGGTGATCTTGATGATGATAGTTATGATGATGGTAGTGATGATGGTGGAGGGTAATGATATCCATTCAGACATTACCATGCATAAGGTACTGTTTTAATTGCTTTAAAAGTTTAAAATCAGTTAACCTTTACAATAACCCATTCCTCAGCTGTTTCTTGGCACCTAGTGAGTGTCCTGAAGAAGTTCCCATGGACTCATTTATCACAATAGAACTCCAACAAAAATCAGGAGATGCAGGAAAGTGACGGGGATGTTGAAGCTATTGTTCCTATGGAATTTATTACAACTATGTGTTACAACTAGTTAGACAAGAACACATGATAGTACTAAGTGAAGTGGTCTGACCATATTGTCATGAATCACAGTACAGATATGTACAGATATGTAGTTGATTTGCAAGTATCGGGTGGACAGCCTCCATTCAATATTCTCCCCACATTTGGATCTAGTGGACAAACAAACAGGAATTTAGAAAGCCTCCACCATCAGCCTCAAAGATGAAAAGACTCATGGAGGGCCACATATATGGGTTCAGGAAAGTTTGCTGAGCTGTTAAACTTTGTCACTAAACAGTCGGCTTGACTTTCTCACGAGAGCATGCACTTCTGTGAGCACCTGTACTGATGCAGATGCATTCGCTCTGCCAGCCTCACCTGTCAGTCCAACTTCCCAGATGGGAGAAAAGCCCTGCCTAAAATATAGACACCCTTAACACTATTTTCAGGTCTTACCATCTCATTTGATCTAATAAATCATATTTTCTAGAAAAGCATGCTGAAATAGTTGTGTGTATTTACAGAAACCATTGAGGTTAAAATAACTCACATAGTCCAAAGTAAGAAATTCATATCTTGGGTATTAAGCCTGGAAAAAAACCTATCACCTTCATTCCACCAACACAGTCCAGCCCTTAAATAGTGTATAATGGGTGTTGGGTTCACATCCAACACTAAAATATCCCAGAAAGATGATTAGTGTCTCAGAGTCTAGTCCATGCACATGAAGGGCAACATTGTTGTATAAGGATTCAATGATCAGGGAATGTTGTGGAAACAAGAGGCTGAACAATGGTTGAAAGGCACCATCTTAGCAGGGCATGGTGGTGCACACCTGTAATCCCAGCAACTAGGAGGCTGAGGTAGGAGAATTGCAAGTTTGAGACCCATCTCAGCAATTTAGCCAGGCCCTAAGGATTCAGCAAATAAAACTTTAAAAAAGGGGCCAGGGATGTGGCTTAGTGGTTAAGTGACCCTGAGTTCAATTCTCAGAAAGAAAAAGAAAAGCATCCTCTTATTTTAGTGTCTATAATGGACAGAGAAAGAGAATAGGGATGAAACCTAAGGGCATTCAGAACTCTAGAGCAAGTATAATAACACCATAGTCTTTTGTTCCCCATTCTTATCCAAAATGTAAATGCGGAAAATGGATAAATAATCTAAGATCACATGAGCAAGTAAGCCATGTATCATTATTTGGCATTGGCCTCCAAGCAGACTCACAGCTAGCTGCCCACTCTCATACAGCAGGTCCCACTGGGCTTCCTTGCTCCAAAGTCCCTCAGACATTTTGTAATAGCTGAGGGTGTTTGGTGCCCACAACAACCACTGAGCAACCACAGGGGGACTGAATGAACACAGCATTTTTTTTTTTTTTTTTTTTTTTTTTTTTTTTGCGGTACTGGGGATTGAACTCAGGGCCTTGTGCTTGCAAGACAAGCACTCAACCAGCTGAGCTATCTCCCCAGCCCAAACACAGCATTTTCTAAGTGTTGGCTATCTCCCAACCCTGGACAAAGGGTGGAAAGACTTAAGCTTCAAAATGAGCTCTTACCTGACCTAACAGGAAATGAGCTTCAGGGTTTGACACAACTGCCCTGGGTCAGGGTCAGAGTAACCTGTCAACATAACATAGCCTCTGATGCTGAGAAAATTTTATTTCCAGTAAGGTAGTTCAATTGATTTCTGCAGTGCAGGCCCCAAAAAATTGGCACAAAAGTAGAGGCCCCTACTCAGTCTATAGCACCTACTAGTGAGTTCCAGAGGTTTACTGCAAAAAACACATGCAGGAAGAATTCATTGATCAGTTGTCACAATGCTCCAGGGTCTCTGGGTACAAATAAATTTTTTCTCATGTATGAGAGATTAGTTTTCAAGACTGTTATTATAGAAAAAAAGACTAAATCTAGGCTTCTCTAGGTTATTCTAAAGTCTCGTCAGAAAGGGACACATACACACACATGTGGGATAATGTCCAAGTAGATTTTGGGTTTTCGGCTAAGGGGATTTAACAATTGTTAATTAATCAAGTTCTAGAGATGACTCTGGGACCACATGACCAGAAAGTCAGGACAGACAGATGCTGAGTAGGACCTGTACAGAAGTCACCTCCTATACTCAACATGGTTGCATAGACAGATGAGGTTGGAGGAAATGTGAAAGTTTAATTTTGTACATGCATACACACTAAGGAAATGGTGCAGGAATTTGGGGATCAGACAAGGTCAGTCTCAGATGGTGAACACAAACTGGAGGTTACAATAATCTGGCAACATTAGATATTCTTCATCAGGACTCCTCTGTACTGGATGAATGAGAAGTCCACTAAGAGATGATTGGTGTCTTTGCCTCAGACCTTGGTCTTATTCCAGGGCCCAATCCCAAGTCTTCCAGCATGCCTTAGTCTACGTTAGTCTGTTTGGGTTATTATTAAAAACAAACAAAAAAACCCACACACTGGGTAGCTTATAAACAACAAAAATTGTGTCATAGTTCCAGAGTCTGGGAAGTTCAAGATCAAGGCATCAGCAGGTTCAACATCTGGTAAGGACTCATTTTCTGCTTTATGGATGCCCATCTTCTCACTATATCCTCACAGGGTGAAAGAACCTAGGTGCTGTCTCTAGGATCCCTCTATAAGGGCACCAAGCCCATTTTGAGGGGTTCACTTTCATGATCCTGTTGCCTCCCAAAGGCCCCCTTCCCAGTACCCTCACTCTGGGTGTTAGGTTTCAGCATGTGGATTTCCGAGGGACACAAACATGCAGAGCATAGCAACCCCTTTCTGTACTGAAGTGGCTGGAATGGTCAAAGCCTATACTACCAGGTCTCCCCTGCAGTGGGATTTTAGAGTGGAAACCAGTTTCCCTCAATCTGATGCACTTATATGCAATGAGCAAGGTGGATCTGTCCACACTGTCTCCTTTCTTTGGGGCTCTGGGGTCAGAATCTTGTCAGGAGCATCTTGGCTTCATAAAGACTACACAGCAGCTGCAGAGACAAAGCCCGGGCTTAGGGTCCCACTGTCTACACGTGAGTGTTGTACTTTGGAGGACAAACAGATCAATGAACTTTTCATCTCCATAATGCTGGCAACCGCCTCAGGACTCCCCACTTTCCTAAGCAAATGGAGTCTATAGATCTGCAGCAAATAACCACCCCACCTCACGCCTCCCAGTTCTGCAGGACTCCTCAGGGGACCTTCTGGGCCTAGAGTCTCCTCATCTGGCCCCTCATATAATTTCATAAGAACTCCTTCACTGTCTGCATTCCTGTTCTGCTCAAAAGCTAGACTTGCTCAGAAAGGAAGCATATTCATTCACTAGCAAAAATCCGGGTCAATCCAGGTGTCGCCCAGCTCACAGGTGCAAGGTTGCACCCAATTTAAGGAATACAAGGAATCTCCCTTTCTCAACCTCTTCTGCAGTCATTTCCTAGGGAGACTGAACAGATGCAACAAATGGGATGAGATTCCTGTAGCATAAATAGCTCAAAAATGCTAAATGAAAGCATAAGCAAAAATATAAGCCCTTTCCAGTTGTCAAAGAAATGAAACAATCAGAATATATCTTAACCTATCAATATAAAACTTTTTATTTTCTTTAATGTCAGTACCAGTACTGTGTAAAGTACCTTAAATCAGGTTAGACAAATCATTGGCTGCTTCCATCCTTTCAGAAACCTCATGACAATGACTTTCCCCAGTTTTGAAACACATTCATGATTCTTGACCCATAATTTCACCCCACTTAATGATATTTTAGTTAGTTTTAATTTCTCATTATCTTTGTATTTTACCTGTCTGTACTTTAAAGTTTGTAATGGTATGGTCAAATACTGCTTTTATTAACAGAAAAAGAAACATTATTTTTAAATAAGTTTGTTAAAATAAAACTCTTTGACCCTGCAGTTTCATCTCTGATGATTTGTTTTGTTTTGTTTTGTTTTTTGAGAAATTAATTAAAGATGGCAATAAAGAGGGATTGTAAATATGTGGGTTTTCACATGATATTGCACATAATATAAAAATCATGACATATTATGGCCTCAGTTTAATAGTAACTAAAAACATAAGTAACTTTTTAATAGCACTACAAGTGGTGGTGGTTGAGATTATAGGTCATTTTTAGCTTTTATGTTGCAGTTGAATAATTTATTCAACCAACATTGTTGGTGAGTATGTGCTATGTCATTCAGTTCTAGGCACTGGGGATGTAGCACTGACCTGAATCAACTAAGCCCCTGTGCTCACATAGCTAACTTTCAGTGGGGCAGAGAAGCATAGATTATTCAGTTTGCTACCATCATGAAAAAGTACCACATACTGGGCAGTTTCATCAGAAGAAATTTATTCTTTCATTGCCCTAGAAACTTGAATCCAAGATCAAGGAAAGGGTAGGGTTGATTTCTCTGAGGCCTATCCACTTGGTTTACAGATGGTGTCTTTCCCTGCTTGTCCTCACAGGGTGGTCCCTTTGTGTGTCTGTATCCTAATTCCTTAAGAGAACATAAGTCATATTGGATTAGGGTCCACTGTTGTGATCAACTTAATTTTAACTTAATTCACTCTTTAAAGATTCTGTCTCCAAATACAGTCACATTAAGAGGTATTATGGATTAGGATTTCAATATATAAGCTCAGGATGGGGAGACACAATCAACCCATAATAATAACTAAATGTGTTAATGATTAAATTATGTTGAATACCAAGAAAAAATAAGGCAGGAAGGTAGATTAGGAAATGCAATTTTAAATACACTAGTAAGAAATGTCTCTGATAAGGTGACTGGAAGAAAGAAGAGGACTAAGCCATAGAATTATCAGAAAGGTGGGGGAAAGTATTCTAAGCAGGAGAATCATCTAATGCAAAGACACTGAGGAGTCAACTCCTATGTTCCAAGAGGAGCCAGGGGAGTAGTGGGGATGATGCCAGTTATTGGCATGGACATTGGTCATATGTTGTATACTTGCCTGACCCACAGGACCTGATGATTAAATGTTTAAAGAAATCTGTGTGTGGGGCTGGGGAGATAGCTCAGTCGATAGAGTGCTTGCCTTGTAAGCACAAGTCCCTGGGTTCAATCCCCAGCACCCAAAACAAAAAAAAAAAAGAAAAAAAAGAAATCTGTGTGCAAGTTGACAACATATCAGTAGGTTGAAATTGGCTATGATAGCAGTATTTACACCTGGGAAATTGGCAAACACTGCAAATCATAGTGTGCCCTCCCCAGGGGCTCCAGTTGGCCGGGGGAGAGTGATAGGAGGTGAGTTCAGAGAAAAGGTCAGAGAACAGATCCTGTGGGCTGGAAAGCCATTGCAAGGAGGTGGGTTTTTATTCTGAGTTGAAGGACAAGTCCTTAGAAGGCCTTGAAGAGAAAGGGCACACTATTGCACGTGTGTTTTAAATAGATCACACTGCAGCATGTAAGGGAAATAGACCACAATGCACATGGCTGGAAGCAGGGAGAGTAGCAAAGAGGCTGTGGCCAGAATTCAGATAGGAAAGAACAGCTTCTCAGCTCAACAGGAAAGAATTGGTGCTCTCTGACAAGAGCTCGATTCTGGAACTTTTATTTTAAAAATAGGGACACCAGCATAAATTGGAGAATGTGTGAGACAGGGAGGAGTGGAGGATGACTTCAGGGATTTTGTCTTGAGTCACAACAAGAGAAGAGAGAGGTGCTCTCTGCAGAGAAGTTTGTGGGAGTAACTCAAGTTTGAGATGAGTCACAAAGACCCCCAAATAGAATCACAGAGTAGACATTTAGATAAATACACCTGAATTTTAGAAGAGAGATCTAGGTACACTTTATATCTCAAACAGAAATACATGTGGTCTTCAGATGCAGAGTGAAACAATGGAATTTTAACAAAATTTAATACCATACATCCTCTAGTGATTGTTTGCCATCATTAATCACTAGAGGGCAATATAAATTAATTTTCTCCTGTTTTACTGTCTTGAAAGAAGGAATTAAAGAAATCTGATAAAAATGATTAGAATATTAGGCCAAAAAAAAAGTCAGGCATTCTAAGTCAGAATGGAATGTACAAAACACTACATTTGATGATGTTGATATTCTTCACTGTGGAAAACATTTATGTCAGGCCATACCAAATAGGAAGATTTGAAGGCTGACATGTTCAGAATGAGTAGAAAGGTCATTCTTTGCTTAAGTTTAACCCACCATTTACTTACTGTATTTATTCATATGGTAGGCAAAATATTCCTCATGTTTTTACATGAGTTAAGGTGCATATCAGTAAATACTAGAGGATCATGGTCACACATGGCTCTTTTATCTTTGGGAAACAACAAAGCATGGTCGCAGTGTGACTAAGGACCCTTGACACCCTTGGCACTCTCTTCATCTAGTTATAGTTTGCTAGAAGGACATGTGGAATGATCAGAAGTAACACATTTCCAAAGAGAATTTTTACCTTAGAGGCCACATCAAAGGAACAAATAACCACATGTGATACATTAAAGATAAGTTAAACATGAGTGAGGAAAGAAAGAAATGAGGGAGGAAGTCTCACAATTATAGGGTGATTTATTATGCATTAAAAAAAAAAAAAAGGGAATGATTGATTTATACAAGATCTCAGGCCAGGAGCAATGTTCCGAGAAGGTAATTGCCAGAGGCCAGGCTGCTTGGCTACTGACACGCTGCCCAGAAGCTGCAAGTAGCAACCCATTCAGCCCTGCTCACCTGCCTCTGTAGTAATCAAAATGTTCCAAAGCAGACTCTGAACCACCCCAGCGCCTGTCCTTACCATTGTAATGAAGGGGGAAAGGGCCAAGGTAGTCTCAGATGCTGGTTGGGCACCAACTCTTCCCTCAGTGACCTGCAGAATGGGGGTGTGGGAATGCATCTGCATCGACAAAGGAGAGAACCAGGTAATGGAGCAAGGATGCATCTTATCCAACACACGTCTCTGTGCTCAGCACACAATGCCTGTGTTCACACATACAAAGTGATAAAAGGTGCAAAAGCAAAGTCAGTACTGGCAGAAATGTTTCTTTTTCTCAAATTCTTAAAAGGCCCCAGCAGTAGTATAAGACAAAAATGGGTTTTGTTGGTTTGCTTTTCCCTGGAAGAATCAGAGATTGACACTTTCCATGTGCTCTAGGGGCGGGGAAAAAAATTCAAACTCTTCAATGTGTGGTTGTCTTGGTATAGAAAAAGGCAAAGATTGCAGCAAATAAAGTAAAACATGTTTAAAAATAGTGCTATGGCAGCTATGTCAACCAGACAACAGAGGAAACTGAAAACCATCATGATCATTGTTTTAGAGTTCAAATTTGATATACATAATAACAAACAAGCCTAATTGTTTTAAGCGTCTTTCAGCAGTAGAAAAAAAAAATTACATTCAAGTAAAATGTATCCTGTAACCCCAGCGTGCAAACCCATAAAGGTGATGCAGATTGAACTGAAGCAAGAAGGAGGTGATCCCATGAGTCCCTACCAGGCATCCCCTGTGACTGTCACCAAGGTGCCATCTTGCAAACTTGTTTCTTTGGTCCCTAGATGTTTGTTTTGGCTAAGAACCACTTAATAACCAAAGTAATTTTTTAAAATCAAGTTTAATCTTGAAAAACACACATGAATCTTAATCCAAACCATGAAGTGAGTAAGAAAGTGTTTCCCTTTCTATATGGAGATAAGGATTCAGAGGTATTTCATCGCCATGATTCAACCAATATATTGGCAGAATTGTACCTAAAAGTAAACTCCACAATTCCTTATTGGTTCCTCATATCTGTTTTCTGTACCAGTCACTAAGATTAAAAATGGGCAACTCATTTCTCTTTCCCAATGTCTACAATCCCTTCACTTCCCACTAGCATCTGTCTGTCTTGTTCTAATCCCACATAAGAGAGTTAAACTTCACTACTGATTCTAAAACCATCTGTATCATGACCACACTCTGCTCAGTAATCTTCAGCAGTTTCTGCCTTCCCCAAATAATGTCCAGACCTAAGCACCCTTACTGCCTGTGTAACCAAGGCAGCACTGATGGAAAGTCCATCTGTGGGGACTAAACCAGACTAGGGAGACCTAAGGCTGGGCTGAGCCAGAAGAAGTGTTGCCTCACCTACCTGGGGATAGAAAATAAATCGAATCTCTGAATCATTCTCCAGAGGCTAAGGTTGATGATGAAAAGAGAACACAAGAGGCCAGATCCAAGGACCAGGAACAGAAAGGGAAGGAGGAAGTAAGTCATAAACAGGAGAGACAAGACAGGTGGGACATGATGAGGCAAGAGCCCACGAAGGGGAGAGGCTTAGGACTGAGCTTACACCTCTAAGAGTATGCGGCAGGTCACTTCTAAGGATAGAAACTAGGGACCTAAGTAGAATCCAGCCACTATGGGAGAGTCACAGTCCCCAAGGAACAATGACAGGAGACCCAAGACATGTTCATACATTGCAATGCACTGGTAGAGGCTGCCCGTGTCATGTTGATGGGCCTGTGCTTCTGTATCAAGCACAAAAAGGATATGAACTGTCCCCATGCACCTGTGGGATGTTGTTCTCCAAGTACACCTGAGCCACCGCCCCTCCTCAGCTATACACCTACTGTTCTCAGCCTCAGATTCTCCTTTCTTACCAACTTTCCCACAACCTCCGCTATGTCCAGACCCAATTGAAATTCCATTGTCTTGATGAAACCATCTCTAAAGTATCCCTTTTATCCAATAGAAACTTCCAGATGCTTCAAGTTAGAGATACACAGTACATGAAATACAGCAATCTCTCCTTATTTGCAGAGATTATGTTTCAAAACCCTCAGAAGATGCCTGAAACCTCAGTCTCTATATTCTATTTTTTCCTATGCAATCATTCCTTCATTTCTGTGGAGGATTGGCTCTAGGACTCCCTTCAGTGACCAAAATCCATAAATCCTCAAGTCCCTCATATAAAATGGTATAGTATTTGCATGTGATCTAAGCACATCCTCATGTATACTTCAAATTCTCTCTAGATTACTTATAAGACCTGATGCAAGGCAAACACTGTGTAAATAATTGTTGGACTATATTTTTAGGTAATAATGAAAAGGAAAAAGGTTATATATTCAATACAGATGCAATTTTGTCTATGTGTATGTGTGGTGGTTGGGAAGGACCTCACACATGCTAGGTAAGAACTCTTCCACTGAACCCTCCAATTTTTTATTTAATATTTTGTGTCTATGGTTGATTGAATCTGTGGATACAAAACCCACAGATATGGAGGGCCAACTGTATTTAAATACCTATGACAAAGTTTAATTTATAAATTAGGCACAGTAAAATATTAACAAAAATAACTAATAATAAAATATAAAATTATAACCATATGCTAGAAAATAAGTTACTTACACCTTATTATTTATTTTTAAAACTTTCCTTTTAATAATTTTAGACTACAGTTGACCATGAGTAACTCCAACCTCAGAAAACAAAACTGCAGTTGAGGAGAGACAATGTGCTTATTTTACACAATTACTTTAGAAAAACATTAAATATTATGTAATTAAGCTATTTCAGAACCAGCCCTGGATTTCATATGGAGTACAGATTTAACAGTCTTCAGCCTAAACATGGAAACTAGAACTAAGGTGGTATTTTCCTGTAGGGGTATATATGTGGAGGGAAACAGGGTCAAAGAGATTTGGGGGTTCCATGTAAAGATCTATCACTGACCCAAACACCATCAAAGGACAAAGCAGAGAGGTCAGCGAGGGGAAGGTGAGGAAAGGTTGGTTTCATAAGGAATATGTTTCCATGACTGGAACATAGAGTGTCACTAAAGAGAGTCAGAGGGCATTGAAAATGTTCACAAAGGTCATTTGAATTTTTTTCCTTACATGAAGAAATTTCAATAGAAGAGAGGGGCCTATGTGATAAGCTTTTGAGGAGATAAGGTTAAAGATACGTATCTAAATGACACATGTTGAAAAAATTGGACATCAAAAGGAGTGAGCTGAGAGATTGGATACCCAATTGACCAAGCACAATGGTGGTACAAATAAAAAATTGTCTGTGATGTGTCCACTGGGGGTTTTCTTACCATTGTCTCAGTTCAAATAGAAATACCACTTTTTCTGTGAACCCACCGCAAGATTGATCAAGGAATATGATGCACATTCTGTAAATTCAGAAGTGTCAGATGTAGAAATCAAAATGCCCAGCTATTCAATTATGATGAAAATGAGTCATCAAGGAAATGCAATGAAAACTACAAAGAGATTCTTCTAAACAAGTCATAATGGCTAAAATTGAAACAGATGACAAAACCAAGTGTTGACAAGAATAGAGATCAATTGGATCTCTCCTACTCTAATGATGGGACACATTCACTTTGGAAAGTTACCAGTAGTTTCTAAAGTTAAACATATGCTTACTCTAAGGTTCAGCAATCTTATTCCTAGATATAACACTGAGGGGAAGAGTCATACTTGTCCACTGCAACACACAAACTAAAACGGGAATAGCATCTTTATTTATAACAGCCAACAACTAGAGTCAACCCAAATGCAAATCAAGACTAGACTAGATAAATAATTTAGAATGTATTTATACAATGGAATATTTCAGAGCAATACAGAGTACAAAGAGCTGTAAACTACAAGAACCAGGAAAAGGAAACCATACACAAAAGAATACATAGTGATTCCTCTGGTGAACAGACAGGGAAGGGGCATGAAGGAACCATCCAAGTATTAGAAATACTCTCTGTTCTATATCTTTTTTACAGTGTAGTAACAGGTACACACAGTTATTAAGATTCAGGGAACTATATTTACAAGAACTATGCACTTGGTAACGTGTGGATCTAACGAAAATTAAAAGAAAAAGTAAAAAATGCTTAATTAGATGATAAATGGAAGTTATAGAATGAAACCAAGATTTTCTTAGAAGAGCAAGACCTGTTTCCATTGAAAACAGAAAAACAGAACCCCAAAGAGATGAACCATGAAACATCATGAGATCAGAAGCCCCTACCTGGCAGAAGTCATTTCTAATGTAGCATGGTGCATCCAGTCCATAAACAAGTTACTGAAACATAGTAGGCACTCATTAAATATGTAGTAATTAATAAACAGGGTTAAAAAACAAAACAGATCTAAGTAACACTAATAAGTGGTGTTTTGAGATTAAGATGTTAGTTCAAAACAGTATTAGAAACAATAAGCAAAAATGGTGCTTTGGTAGCTTGCTCTCTCTATTTATATGAATTCATTTTTTAATGAGTTTATTCTTAGTAGTAAAATTGAGGATCATATTTGTGACTCCAATACAACTTGATTCATTTTTTATAAATCTGATACATTTGGGAAACCTTGTAAACTAAGTTTTAATTCAATCAGGAAATACTGGATTTTGTCCAAAAATCAATGATACTAAAATGAACAAGAGTAAACTGAAACTACTGTAAGGGATGGATAAAGGGTGCCTTTGTCAAACTTCTCCAACTTAGTGAAACCTGCCTAGCAGGGAAAGTGTGGAAACTTGGACAGCAAATCCTCCCATGTGGCCAGTTTCAATCTATTACAGAAAATGGTTATTTAACACAGTACAGGTGGAATAAATCCAAATTAAGTTTTCCCACATGCTGCAACTTGGAGAAATAACATCTCAGCCAATGACACAGTGTCATCCAATAGTCTGTGAAAAGCTGCTTAATAACCGGAACTATCCCATTGTCATACGCAAGAGCCACTTGTAAATATTATGTTTATTTGGTTTTCTATCTTCTTGGGTTCCAGTGTTTAAACTGTACAAAACCAGTGAATACACCTGTACAATCAGCTTAGAACTGTCAGGGCCACTATCATGTACAGCAGGGAGGTGGTTTTGGCAGAGTCTCACCCCATGGATTCTCGCTGAGAAGCATGAGCATCTCATTGCAGTGGCTACTGAAGTGGGCCACCTCCAGGCTCAGGAGAAAAGTGTGGCATGATGAATTAATTAATGATACCTGCGAGAGAAATGAGAGAGCCGGGTGAGGAAGGGCGCCACCTCTGGTACTCCCTGGAACTGCCACGAGGACAAGACTGAACAGGTGGCATGATTCTGAAGGAGTTCCAGAATGAAGCCCATGAGGGAAGAGGATGGCCAATTGTGTGTAGCCTCTCAAGATTCTTTTATCATTGCCAAATCTTCTCAATACAGGGGTCTTTATCACCAGTCTTCAAGGGGAAGTTTTCATGTATGTGTGAGCCCAATACTGATTTGTTTAACCAAAAAACCACAAGGGTAATATAAAAATCAGATAACTTCATAAGTGATGGCAAGATGTATTGATATCAAGAAGTTTTATTAATCACATCCAATGTGAGGTTTCATTGCTCCTCTTGGAAAGTCTACATCATAACCAGAAAAATGGAACCAGAGGCAGTTGGAAGGTTAACAATAGCTTAAGGCCACTATTTTCCCTGGGGACACTGAGCCTGCAGGTCAGACACCATTTCCTCTGCATAAAGCTGGAGAGATTTGACCAAGTCTGACCTTGAGGCCCCTGTGTAGGGCCTGCATGGAACTGATTCTGCTATTACATCTTCCTACACAGATGTTAACAGGACCCAGAGTTTTGTACATGCAGAAATGTCTATCCTTTAGGGCTACTTCTATAGGCCCTTGGGCTCACACATTTCGTATTGATTTTATTTGTTGAATTCTCAAGGTGTGACTTAGGAGCCCCTCACAGGAACCACACCCTATAATTTGCCTACAATTTCCTCTTTTATCCAATACTAAGTAGCTCTGTGATTTGGATCAAGTCAATTTACCTTTTAGACCAAAGCTATGAAATTTTAGCACCCGGCTTAGGATTTAGACAAAATTGCTCCTTGAGGTTATACTTCAACCTGAGGTCAATGATCTTAAGGAGAAATACTTGCACATTCCTACAATACAGAGCTACGCTTTGCACAGAGACTACTGGAGTTGCACCCCATCTCTTCTTGAAACAATTCCTATGAGTTTTCTGTTCAGACTTTCCTACCAGTAAGTTAAACTGCATGTGATTCACTTCTTGCCATACCATGATTCCTTAGATCAGTTTGGAAATTTCCAGCCTACAAAACATTACTGCTTCATAACAATTATGTAAGGTATTCATTATTATCATCCCTATTTTACAGATTATAGAAGATCCCATCAGAAGTTTTAAATGATGTGTCCAAGTTTCTAACTCTGATAATTACAAACTGTGGGTCAGATTTGGAGAATTCCAGCTTCAAACCCAGTGTTTTCCACTAAGCAAGATATGCCCTCTGTTGTATTTGCCTTTTCACAATTTATAGGTAGTTGCAGCCCAATTTGTTTTTGTAACATTTTGCTTTAAATAAGTACAGTCAGTATGTACAGAAAACAAAATTTAAACTTAAAAAGTCATAAAATAGAGCTCGATGTACATTCCACACGTGTCACCCAGACATAGGGCTGCTCCACACTTGGGAAAGATTCGATAGTGTAACAATAAATTGCTGCACAGTGCCCTGAGTATCTGGAGTTCCGGAAGGGAAAGATGCCAACCAAACTTGACACCAGGGATCCCATACATTCTTCCTCATGAACTGAAACTCAACACCTGCCTTTACAATGCACAGCAGGCCTATCCTCTTCCATATTTGGAAGGTGCTATCACAGTGTAGACTTGAAACCTGATCAACCCTGCGGCTGGACAGGCTGTATTGTGTGTCCTGGGAACATCAGATCCAGAGACCAGAGATGCTCTGGGTGCCTCTGTGCTCCATATTCTAGGAAGTTCAATTCAGGAATCTCTGACTTTGAGATCACTGGCCTGAGTATGCTTCGTTGTACACACTAATGATTAGAAGACAGCCAACCAGGAAGTGTTGTCCAACGTTATTGCTAAAGCAAAAAAAAAAAAAAAACAGGACACTGAATGTTTTTCTCCTTGTTATATTTCATCAATTTAAATTGATTAGTCAATTAATAACTACTTCTCTTCAATCAACTTTTTCCCCCTTTCTTTGGAAATGTGCCTGAATTGCACATGAGAAAGAGGAATAGAGTTTAATTACTATATCTTGGACCAGAGAAGCCAGAGATCCCGTGTCCTGTTATCTTCTCCAATTTCCTCCCATGGAAGGGAGGAGGGAGATAACCTGTGCCTATTCAGAAATACACATGTAAAATAAAAGTTAAATGTCCAGATATCAGTGAGGTCTGAGATGATAAAATCTTTTCATCTACTGCCAGGTGTTGAGGATGGAAGCTGCAAAAATTAGTGGAGATCAAGGACACTCACTTGCATTATTTCTTTTTTATTTTTCCATTTGCTGTCATAGTAAACAATTAAATTCCCTGCTTTATCAGATATTAATATGCTCAGAAAAATATTTTACTCGTATGATAGAATAATTCATATAAAGACACATAAAACATATTATAACCAAGTTTTAATTATAATTTTAATTTTCAAATTATCCTGGCCATTTAGAGTTGCATTTGATTGTCAGGCTGTAAGAACTAAACCAAAATATCTGTCACAGATACATTTAGCATAAAACAAAGATTTAAAAGAAATTTTGCATATTGTAATTGCTGATTCTTTCAGATGCCAACATAATTGTTAATATGAACAACTCACATAATGCTTAGAATGAATCCATATGACTGCCTTTTCTTTTTAATTTTAGCAATTCAGGGGATTAATCCCAGGTATTTGCACCTGTTAGGCAAATGCTCTACCACTGAGTTATATTCTCTAAGACTGGCATTTTTATTATCCCATTTTATAGATGGAAACTGGGGCTTCCATGGAGGCCTATGATTCAAAGCCCACTTACAATGAGGGGCTACTTTGCAGAGCAATAGCTTCACTCTAGAAGTTATACCCACTTATACAATCATTTTAAGATTAATATTTTAACAGACAATTTTGAACTTAGGGGCTCTGTCTTATTGACTGGGTATACTACCCACTAACAATAATGTTTTTCTGCATGTGGTAGGCATGCTGTGAATGACCAAAAAACAAACTTCCAAACAAAGAAAGGATGAATAAAAACTGCTAGTTTCCTCAACTTGTTCACTTACTAATGTCCCTGTAACACATTCACTACCTTATTTTCATCACTGGAAAATGAGAAAAGCTGAATCTTAGTTGATATTTTCAAAATAAGTTTAATTTTATAAAACAAGTGCATATACGCTATGTGTATGTATGAAATAATGCAATAATTTTTAAAAGATTGAGATCACCACAAACCCCACTATCAGAAGCAAGCATTCTGAACATTTGTTCAAACTATTTAAAGTCATACTATGTATGTACACTCACAAATAAGCTCATGCCCTTCCAAGAGAGGCATAATGATTATGTTATTAAAATAATTCAGTGAAAGAATTTTATATGCATATTAGATGACCAAGATACCTGAGCAGTGATCATATTTTAATGATAATGTATTATTTCAGCTTGTATCCCAATGGCATATGCAAATTCTCTAATTAGAATTTATTGCTGAGATCATAATAACGACACAACCATTTCCAATCTGCAGTTGTGAATTTGATTACACATTATATTAAAGATTAAAGGTATATCAAAGTGCAGATGTTAAGTTGAAAAGGAATAACCTAATATTCTTTGGAGATTTCCAAATAAACACAATTGACTTTTTTTAGTGAGTTAAACATACTAGCACATTAGCTCTGGATGAAAGATCTACACCAGAGCCAAAAGCTCAGTGTTGATATTTTATAGACAGCTGTCTTTTACAAGCAGGCAAAATTCTAGAGCAACGCCTCCTGATCCCCTCTTCTAATTGGGGGTCAGGGAACAACTGTTTTTATTTTTGTCAACCTTTGCTAATTTCAGTAGCATCTACACTGGACAGGGAAATTTATATAATTCTGCTAGATAAATGTTTATATCCATTCTACTTACTAGGTGCACAAAAGCAATCAGGAAAAGGGGAACTTTAGGTTGATGATTGCAAATGTAGTAAGAGAATTTCACTTTCTGGAAGGCTCATGTATCAGTCTAATGCATGTTGACACCTCTTTGTAGATCCATCTAAATAGATAAGCTTATTAAGAATAGCCTGTACATGTAAAATGGATAAAAGAAGAAATACCCTCTTCCATTACCTTAGGTGGACATTGAACAGCTGCTTAATTCTCGGGTTAGAGCCCAGTCCCCTGTCAAATGAGCAACATCTTTCAGAAGATGGTCACTGACATGGAGATCACTGAGTACACTGGATCAACACCTGTCAGATGGCAGTGTACCTGAAAACAAAAGGCTTTTGTGGATCAGTTGGCACCATCTGTGAAATACCCCTCACAGCTGCGGCCCACATTTTGTTTTTTCTCTCTATAGAAAATAGGAGAAAAGGGGAATACTCAGATGGTTATCATGCAAGTGAGTGACAGGTCTTCCTTTTCAAGGCAGGATGGCAGGACAGGTCACCAGGGCTACAAGCTCATGACAGTGGGCGAAGGAGATCATCAGATTTTCTTTCATCCATCTGATTTATTTGAGATTGACAGCTGCTTATTTCTGGCCCTGTTGGGGTCAGAAGAATTGACATTTCACATTGCACTGTTTTATACCATCTAGTTTCATCATGGCAGCTAATTAAAAACCCCCAACATGGAGCAATAAGAACAGGAGAGAACACACAACTGCTTGTTTGGCTATTTTGTCAGAATCTGAGAAAACAGTTACATTTCCCACTGGCCCAAATGGCTAACGACTGTTTGTTTTTGCCCTTCTTTTTTTTTTTTTTTGTTTTTGCACTTCTGAACTGTTCGTCTCTATGAGTTTACACATCTCAACATGACAGAGAACTGATGAACACCAGAACTGAATGACACATGCCTGGTCCTGAGGTCTTGAGAGCTTATCTTACTGTTGTGCAAACTGCATTCACACTTGACCAGAAATATCAGAATGGATCTTTATTTCAAAGTTCTTTATGGGGGGGAAACTTCATAACCTCCTTTAGCAACCTAATTTCCAATTAGGAAATTCATTGCTCCACTTTGGGTCAAAGCATTTCTGTTCTCCATGCTAAACAGTTCAGTTTATTATTTTGGTGGTTTTCTGCTACCTCTTGCATAGGTTACAAAGGACTTCAAGGGGGTGAACTTTATATGTGAATTACATTTCAATTTCAAAAGTACCAAAGGGCATCCTATCACACACAGACACATTTTATTTACCTAAGTATGTAGGTATGCATGCATTTACTTTTCTTGTTTAGCTTTCAAAGGAAATACAGTGCATGTAAAATAAAGACCATTTCACAGCGATGGCAAGACTTGTGCTTCTCTTCCATCTCCAAATGTAGAACTCTTGGTTCTCTCCATTCGTAACTCCTATTCACAGCTTTTTCTTCTTATACTTAGCTTGACATTTTCCATACAACTTATCTTTTATTTGTATTGGCATTTACTTTCCATTACCTTAAAGAATCAACTTATTTATTTTTGCTTGATTTTGTTACTTATTTTCCATAACACTGATAAAACTATGCCCTCTTATTGAACACCACCATGATACATAAGGAAAACCCCTAGGTTCACTGTGAGATACTTGGTTCCCACTGTCTGGTCACCCACACCTGGATTCACCTCCCTCTACCCAATCCAATCACTTCAGGGATCCCTGAGCACTGTCAAGCTCATTGTTTGCTGTGCACACACACATGTTCCTTGTTCTTTGGGGCTACTGTCATTACCTGTGAACTGACCCTTTTCTTCCCATAGTTTGGCAATTTGCTAAAGAACAGAAACATTTTCTACTTTCTTTTAAAATTCTCTTTCCCTTAAGACTATTCCCTATCTATAGAACCTAGTCAATGCATGTTGCTAAATAGTGGGAGCCATGTTCACCAAGGTCAATTTGAATTACAGCCCTCTATTCCAGAGCCCTATCTGTCCCCACGTGACTGTCTCAGCTGCAAATGCACGAAGCATGCTTTCCATTCCATCTCACCTAGGTCATAGATAAAGCTGTTAAACAATACGAGGCCAGGGCCCAGGCACTGGGAAACACCTGTTCTCTTACTCCAGGTATCACTGATCACTGATAGCCACTCTCAGTACAGACCTCTGGCCAATTCCCCTGTGATGCCTGCAATGCATTTTCCCCTTGGTGACTTCATGTATCTATCTGGAAAGAGTTGCTTGTTCAAAGGTGTTTTATGACCAAGATACAAGCATAGTTATAATGATAGATTAATATTTAATAGAATGTTAAATCATTTGCTAGGTAAAAGAAAAGGACCATGAGAGTTCCTTAATATGTCTTGCATGTAAGACAAAATAAGGCAATTAATTGTACAGGGAGCAATGTTGAAAAGCTCAATCTTTGCACTCCACTTGTTAACAAGCTCTAAGGTTTACTAACAGGATATTTGTAATACACATTATGATTAACTTTCAAGGATGGTACAAAATCACTTTCACAACAGACTCTTTTCATTTTCCCCATGCCTATTTTTCTTATTTGACATTAATTTCTATCTAGTAGCTTGTAATTCTGATGCAATGAAATATTTCTAGGTTGACACTCCCACCTTAAAATAAAACTAGACACAAAAGAAACCCAAAGTTAAATTAAAATGAAGTTTGGGTCGTAAGAATGGGGATTGCATAAACAGTGTCATTTAGGGTTTACATTTTATTTCATGATTGACAAACATGGTCAGATGAAAGCTGCCAAATGGTATTTTACCTGTTCTTGAAGACCTCCACCCCCATGGCTATTATAGACACTAAACATGTCTTGGCCCCTTTTTAAAGAGCTTTGCCAGAAGTTTATCCTTCCTTAATCCTTAAGGATATCAGCCACTTGCCCTAACTGCACCCACATTCACCACTGCAAAAACTATGTGGTTTGCTGAATCAAAGCTATGGCTCTCAACCCAAACTTGTCCTTTATAATTGTGAGAACTTGGACAGTTAATTAGTTTATCAGTTTCTTCATCTGTAAAATGGAAAGAAATATATTACTTCACAGAGGGATTTCAAAGATCAGTTAAGCTAATATATCTTTAGAAATAATTGAACATTGTCTATCTCATAAGCAGATTAGAAAAACTCTATAAGGTTGAGTACCTTCAGGTTGAATATCCTTTATTCAAAATGCTTGGGACCAGAAGTATTTCAGATTTCAATTTTTTTCCAGTATTGGAACATTTGCATATTCCTAGTGAGATATCTTGAGAACAAGACCCAAGTCTAAACATGAAACTTATTTAGTTTCATATACACCTTACACACATGAACCAAAGGTAACTTTAAACATTACTTTTAATAATTTTGTGCATTCAAAAGTTTCATGGTGTGAGATTTATCACTTGTGAGGTCAGGTTGCTCTCAAAAATTCAGATTTCAGATTAGGAATGCTTAACCTGTATGATATTCTTGCCCCAAATACTTTCATCTGATTATGAGAAAACATCAGATATCTGAATTGAGGGATATTTTGTTAAAAAAAAAAAAAAAAAAACTCAGGAGCTGTTCCAGTATAGGAGAATACACTGACACGATAACTAAATGCAGTGTGGAACCGTAGAAGAGAAAAAGCTAGAAGTGAATAAACACTGCAGTTTAATTAATAGCATTGTGCCAATTTCAATTTCCTGATTTAGATAATGATGCCATTGTTATGTGAGATATTACCATTAGAGGAAGTTGGGTAAGGGCTACCCAAGAATTTTCTCTGCTGTTTTTGTAACTTATCTGTATATCTAAAATCACTTTTAAACATTTTAAAATGTTATTTTTAATGTAAACAATCTTAAAATTCAATTTCGCTTTTTATAAAATCTGCACGTTTTTAGTGTAATTTCTTTTACCTCCTATTGTTCTTGGGGCCGTCTTTTGTATTTTTATCATTGTAAACTGATGGCATTTAGAGAGGTCTTCTCGGACAGAGGAAACCAAGTGTGGCTGTAGGCTTTGCCTACATTCAGGACACTGTTGGTCTTGGCAAGGCAGCTGTATTGGGGTCAGGAGCTTACCTGGAAAGGGCCCTGTGGAGAAGGGGACATAAGGATGGAGAAAGCAGGCAAGTACAGCGCTTTCAGGGAGGTTTGTTCTGAAGAGCAGAAGGAAAGACATCAGTGGCAGTGGGGGCCTGAGAGCCTTGGATATGAAATCTGTTCCAGCATATTGGCTTGTTCATTGGAATAATCTAGTACAGGGAGAAAATGTGACGATGGAGGTAGAACAGGGAGAGCTGCTGGAACAAAGTCCTGGGTTGGAGAGAGGTGGGATTTAGGAGCAAGGAGACCTGATCCTTTCTTTTTCTTGGGGGGGGGGGGAGGCAGTGCTGGGGATTGAACCCAGAACCCAGAGCCTTAGTGCTTGTGAGGCAAGTACTCTACCAACTGAGTTATATCCCCATCCCTCTTTAACAAGCTAAAAGGCAGGCTTATAGGCACACAGATAGTCTGCTGAGAGGTTGGGAGAGATGATGAAAAGGCTGTTTGATTACAGATGGTCCTGAATTTATGCTGATTTTGACATGGTTTTTGAACTTTGTGAAGGTATGAAGCCAATACCTACTCAGGAGAAACTGTACTTTGAATTTTGATTTTTGACCTTTTCCCAGACTGATAATATGCCATACAAGACGCTATCAGAATGCTGAGCAGTGCAGCAGCTGCAGCCCCAGTTAGCCCCATGATCATGTGGGAAACAATCAAGGCTACAGAGCACCGTGATGCTAATCTAGGAGGTTCTGGGGACTAGTGCATTTTCTACTTATCATATCTTCATCTTACAATGGAAGATTGTGAAATAACTCCGTCCTAAGTCGAAGAGCATCTATACTTAGATTTCCTCAAAAATGATGATTAAAAAGTAAGATAATGTTTTGGAAACATTAGTCATAGTTCTCCAGAGAAACAGAACAGATAATAACACACACACACACACACGTATAGACGGTCCAGTTGTGCCTCTTAACCTTGAGTTCCACATTCATCATTTCAAACAACTATGTATCAAAAAAACCTAGTTTTCTCTGAACATACACACACTTCTCCTTCTCCTATTATTTCCTAAACAATTTAATTTCATAACAACTATTTACATGGTGTTTACACTGTATTCAGTATTATAAATAATCTAGTGATGATTTAAAGCATTATTTCCTATGCAAGTACTACACCACTTTATATTAGGGACTTAAGTGTCTGCAGATTATGATATCCTTGAGGGTCTTTGAACCAATCCCTTTCAAACACCGAGGAATGACTACGTATATTTATATATTGGGGAAGGGCATTAGAGACAGATTGATTTATTATGGGAATTTACTCATATGTTTATAGAGCTGAGAACCAGAAAAGCCAATGGTATAATTCAGACTTGAAAAAGATAAATTAGAGGTGCGAGGATGTAAGTCAAAGAGTGATTCGGAAGGCCTGTTATAGTTTGAATCTTAAATGTCCCCTGAAAGTTCCTGTGTTGAAGACATAGTCCCCAACTAATTGCACTATTGGGAGGTGTAGAATCTTCAGGAGGTAGGACCTAGTAAAAGGAAATTAGGTCACTGGGGTGTGCCCTGGAAGGGAACTGTGGGACCCAGACCTTTCTTTTCCCTCTTAATTTCCCAGCCACTATGAGGTGACCAGTTTTCTCCAACATGTGTTCCCACAGTTTCATATTGTGCTGCCCCTGAACCAAAGCAACAAGGTCAAGCAACCATAGACTGACACTTCTGAAACCAGAAGGCAAAATAAGTCTTTCCTTCTCTTAAGTTGTCTGTCTCAGGTATTTTGTTAGAGCGATGAACCAAGACCCACAAGTGTTAATGTCTATTAATAGAAGAAGATGGAAGTCCCAGCTCAAGCAGAGAAAGTATTTGCCCTTCCTCCACCTTTTTGTCATATTCGGAACCTTAATGGAATGGTTGATGTGCACCCACATTGGTGAGTGTGCATCTTCTTTACATGTTCTATCAATTCAAATGTTGATTTCTTCAAGAAGCACCCTTATAGACCGACTCAGAAATCGTGTTTTGCCTGCTATCTTGGGATCCCTTATTTGACACATACAATTAGCCATCAGACAAAAGTGAAAAACAAAGAAGGTGTTTGGAGGAGTTCTTGGGAGATTAAAAAGGATATAGAATGGTCTCAGGGAGGGTGGGCCAGTGAACTGACTAGGGAAATGTAAGATCATGATCAGTGTCCAGGGCTCCCTTGAGGTGATTTGAGTGGTTCTAAGATTTCAATGAGTTCATTCCCCCTTGTGGTCTGTTTTTCTCCAACTACATTCAGTTTCTTGAACAGAAAAGACATACAACCAGGGTCTTAATGGTGGTGAGAAATGGGAGGAATGGGTGAGGGAAGAGGGCACGTACCTAGGAATAACTTCCATGGTGCACCATGGAGACAACTGAGAATTTAATGGTGACTGAAAAGAACCCTGGTGGGGTCAAAATAAGGAACCTCAAGAGAAAAAGGAACTATGTTACTTTCAGTTTGTTTGTGTGTTTGAGTTGCAGACATTTGGTGTACTGTTCCCTTCCTGCCCTTATTTCCACTCCTGAATGCCTGTATAGATTAGATGGTGTACCAATAATCAGTGGATTCTCAGCATAGGCAAAAGAGATAAGAATGAGTGACTCATTCCAGACATTAGTGCTCAGTTCACTGCATTTCTTTTTCCTTTTTTAAATAAATGTTGTTTTTTATTAGTAATGATTTGATGTGTAAGCATGTATACTTCCATATTCTATTCTAAGCATTCAAAACATATGAATATATCTTTTACAAATATTTATGGAATCATATATGCTCTGGATTTTTTTAAAAACATGGTATTATTTTCCACTTTTGTTTAAAATTTACTTTTATTGATTCAAAATACATGTATATTTTGTGGGGTATAATGTGATATTTTAATACATTTATACCATGTGCAATAATCAGATTATGTGTAAATGGCATAGTCACCACTTCAATATTTAATTTTTTTTGTATTACGTACATTTGAAATCCTCTATTAACTATTTTGATATGTACAGTTAGTTTGTGTTGTCCATAGTTAGCCTACCATGCTATAGAATATTATAAGCTATTCCTTCTATCCATCTGCTCTTCTGTACCATCCTCTCCCTTCCCTTCTTGCTCTCACCTTTCCCAGACTCTGGTAATCACTACTCTACTTTCTACTTCTTTGAGATCAACTTTTGTAGTTTTCACATAAAAGTGATACCATATAGCATTTATTTTCCTACATTCACTGCATTTGCAAAGGAGAATCTACATGCAGACATCCAAAAATATCAACCCATCCCACTCATAAGGAGCATGGTAGTCTGCCCTGGATTTGGGTCTTGATTCCAAGGATGAGAGTGGAATAGTTGGGTGACCCACCATTTCTGTCCTCTCATTAATCGGGTCTCTACTCTTCTTATTCGTGATCTTGGGCATTCATTTCTGCTTTTCCATCTGACTTCCAGCTGTGAAGTCCTAGATTTCTAGCTACATTGCGCATTGATTCTCCTCAGCTAAACTTGGTTTCACAAATCCATATTCAAAATGCTTGACGTGATGGGGATCTTTTTCTCTTAGCAACTTGCTTCTAGAATCTGCTCTTGGCTCCATTCATAGCTCCCAGGAGTCATGTTCAGGGTAATACACCAGAGCCCTCATCCCTCACTGTCTACATTCTATCACAGATAGCCAGGGACTGAGCTTACTGGAAAAGTGTTCATCTCTTAGTGAGAACATATATACTCTTGCTTCTTTCATCTTCTGTAAAATAGAAAAGGGAATTTTGTATTTGTCCTAAAATGTAGTATGAACTTCCAAGGTTATATCTAGCTCCAGAATAAATTATGTATGGATGGGTGAGTGTGAGAGTATCAAAAGGTTATAAAACAATCCAGCAGTATGCACTGGGCTGTTTATTTATTTATTTGATGTTTTAGTCAGTTATTTTGTCACTGTGATCAAATGACCTGACAATGACAATGTAGAGGAAAAGTTTATTTGGGGCTCATGGTTCATGGTTTCAGAGGTCTCAGTCTATAAATGGCAGATTCCATTGCTCTGTGCCCAAGATGAGGCAGAACATCAGGGCAGATGGGTGTGGAGGAGGAAACAGCTCAGAACATTACAATCAGCAAGCAGAGATAGCTCTTCTCATCAGGGACAAAATATAAATCCCAAAGGCATGCCCCCAGTGACTCACTTCCTCCAGTCATACCCTACCTGCCTATAGTTACCACCCAGTTAATTCATATCAGTGTATTAATCCACTGATTAGGTTAAGCATTCACTACCCATACCATGACGGATGAACTTTATGTCTCTCCTGCCTTAATATATTTTCTGTGTCCCCATGACATATCAGTGATGAAGTTTGTGTTTTTGCAACTGAGAACTTAATTATGATGTCTCCAGACCAGATCACTTCCAAAAGTGTCTCCAATAATCTCCAAGAACAGGATTTTAGTTTCATAGCCCTGACATGCACAAGATTCTAAGGGGAGGTAGGATGTGATCTCCTATGCTAAAAAGTCCTATGCTAACAAAGCCTCCCTCTCATCTACATTTTGAGGAAAAGAGGGAAGAGCACCAACATACCCTCTGGTGAGTGTGTCATCTATGACAAGCTCAGGGCTGTATGCCAGTCATGAGAACATGGTGGGAGACATCAAAGGGGCCTTTCAGTCATGAATATCACCAGCAGAAGCACCATTGTGAGACTAGACAAAGCCATATCCTAAAAACTCATACAAAGAAAACCTAAAAGGCTTTGCCTCTGAGAGTATGTGGGCCCTTGCTGCCTGCCAGCCTCATTGCCATAGTTCCTAAGCTATCTGCTAGGATGCATGCAGGAAGAGGTCGCCAGGAGAGCAGCTGGCAAGGAGCCACCTAAGAGGAAAAGCATCTCCTCTACTCACTGGCTTATGTGCAAGTGGCTTTCAAGTGTGTGCTCTGTGTCAGGCCCTGGCACTCTGCTGGGAATGGGTTCACAATCTCATAAGATGAAGCAGAGCCCCATCCAAGCAAAAGACAGGACCTCTAAGGTATGAGGTGCTAAGGCAAATTGAACAAGGATCCCTGGTAAGTCAGGGATCCTGACATGGATCATGTCATGATCCTGACATGGGTCAGAATTTATTGTGTGGTTCGCCTAGGAGTTTCACTAATCTGAAACCACTCAGTTGATGTCTTCCATATCACCTAAGATGAAGCTGGTTCTCATTGTTTTTCCTGTTTAAATTTGTATGAAAATTTTAAACATATCAGTATTTGAAAACCAGCAAGTATTTCATTGGTCCACGTAATTTCTGAAGAACACTACTCTGCCTGGGGCTCTTCTCTTGCACATTGTATTTTTGTGTGCAGCACAGGAGTCTTGTCATCACCTTATACCTAAGGAGACTGGGGCACAGGGTAACTAAGAATCTACTCACCTGATTCTAATACCAGATCTAACTGTTCTTAGTAAACAATGTGAAAAGAATATCATGATAAATACTGAGCAAAGTATACATGAAAAATCAAAGGAAGCATGAGCTGGTGCCAACTGAGATAAGGAATGGAAACTCTGAGCTCACAGGGCTGTCTGCACTTTGATAAGAACCTTCCTTCTCCTTCTTCAGTAAGCAGTAGATTTTTTTTTTTTACAAGTAGTTTAAACCTAATATTTATATTTAGCAGGGCACGAGTCCTTTATAGGGATCATTGTTTAAGCAAATCCAAGGACATGACAAGAAGTCAGACCGAGTAGAAAAGCATGCTTTGGTTAGATTCATTCTTCCTGCATGTTCTTTCATTGGGGTCATGTGGTTTGACTTATAGCCAGGGGGAAAATAACCCATAAAGTGCCTTGTTTTGTCTCAAGCATTCTGTTGTCAGAAATTGAAAATTGGCAGCCTGGGTTATATTTGGCTAGGTATGTTTGATTTAGGTCATCATTTTTAAAAACAGTTTATTGAAGTATAATGGATATACAATGTACTGCATGTGTTTCAAATGTATACCTTGATAACTTTTAATATCTGCTCTACCACTCTACCACTGAGTTACATCCCCAGTACCTATCACCCCTTTTTATTTCCTCCCTTCCTTGCTTCTTAACACCAATTCTTCCTGTGCTTGCTATGTCTAGTCAACCACTCATTTGTTTTTGCCACTTTAGATTAATTTGTACTTTTTAGAGTTTTTATGGATAGGATCACTCAGTATGTACTCTCTTTTTTGGTCTGGCTTTCTTCACTCAGTATAACTATTCTGAGATTCTTTCATGTTGTTTCATATGCTATAAATAGTTATTTCTTCTCTCTTGATTATAATACTCCATTGTTTGGAGATACTACAGTTAGTTTTTTCATTATTGTACACTTGGGTTGTTTCCAGTTGAGGCAATTATAAGTAAAGATGCTTAGCACATTGGCCTATAAGTCTTTGTATGAATATATGCTTTCATTTATCTTAGGTAAATACCTAAGAGTGGAATGACTAGATGACATGGTAGGTGGAGCTTAACATGTAAGTAACTTCCAGACTGTCTTCTGGTTTGCATTGTTTCACATCACTGTGAGAAGTGGATGAGAGTTCTACTTCACTCACATTCTCTCCAACACTGTCAGTCCCTCTAACTTTTTGCCCTTTTAATAGATATGGAATGTCACTGACTTGAATTTGCATCACCCTGATGGCCAACAGAGATTTTGAGCATCTTTTCATTGCTTATTGTCAATTGGTATATCTCCATTTGTGAAATATTTCCTCAAATTGTTCGCCCATTTTTGGGGTATTCTGTTGGGGGGTTATTATCATCTTATATATTTATTTATATATAATTCATCTTTATATATTTATGTATGTATGTGAGTTTGTGTATATACCTTTTATCAGATACATCTGTTACCAATGTTTTCTCTCAGTCTACAGTTATGATTTAAATTTATAACATTTTTCTTTTAGGGAATGTGTTTTTGGTGTTATATCTAAGAAATCTTCACTTAACCCACAGCCACAAAATTTTTCTTCTGTTTTCTTTATAAATTTAGGTCAATATACTGTTTTGAATTAAATTTTAGAGAGTGTACAACTTAGAATCAAAGTCAAGCTTATTAAATATGAATGGTCCCTTATTCTAGCATCATTTGTTGAAAACTATATCCCTTCCCTATTGAATTGTCTTTTATTGAAAATCATTTTCCAACATGTGTGTAGGTTTATGTCTGGATTCTCTATTTTGTTATATTGGTCTACCTGGCTAGCACTATGCTAATGCATATGTTTCATAAAGTATTCTAACCATAAAATCTTAATAATTATAGCTTTATGATAAGCCTAAAAATAAGAAAATGTTAATTTTCCAAACTTATTATTCTTTTTCAAAACTATTTTGGGTGTAGCAGGCTCTTAAACATTTCCATATGAATTTTAGAGTTAACTTGTCAATTTCTATAAGAAATCCTGATAGAATTTTTATTAGGATTCCATTTTATCCATGGATAAATTAGGGGAAATTTGACATCTTAACAATATTAATCTTATGAGCTTGGAGCATAGTGTGTGACTTCATTTATTCAGTTATTCTTTCTCTTGAAATGTATTCTATAATTTTCAGGTTTCATACATATTTTGTACAACTTACCTCTACATATTTCATATTTTATGCTAATTTAAATAGTATTGCTTTACTAATTTTATTTTTCTACTGTATGCTGTTATAATATAGAAGTAGGTTTAAATATTTATGTTAATCTTCTTTACTGCAACCTTACTAATACTATTTTATTACCTGTAATAGCTTTTCTTAAAAATCTTTATTTTTTACATAAATAATCATGTATATCATATATGTGAAAGCAGTTTTATTTTTTCTTTTACAGTCTGAATACATTTTATGTCCTGTCACTACCCATAATCTCATAAATGTACATTTGAATCTTATCACATGCTTTCAGTGCATCGGGATAATTATGTGATTTTTATTTATTTTTTTTTCCAAGCCAAACTGTATCCAGCTTCATTAAAGATACTTTTCATAAACAATCTTGGTATTTCAGGCAGGACATGGGCAGCCGATCATTAACAGTATACAACAACTTTCTAACTCCCTTCTTCGATGTACTACCAAAATCAGAAAGCCACTATAAAACCCAATGAAATCTTCATCTTATGCTCTGAATAGGGAAAGTTTAGAGCGAGGGTTGACATTTCACATTTAGCATGTTGTTTAACAACTTTTCACAAGCCAACCCGCACTTTCAGGAAATGAAATGAAAATGGCAAAAATTATTAATCTGAAGACCCACAATCTAAAAAAGGAATTCTTGCTCTTCTGAGGGACAATATCTCAATGATGTCACTGGGAAGTCCAGAATGCCCCACACACCGGTAAAAACCAATTGTTGGGAGACAGGTCCCAACAGGTCTGAGTTTAGGGGAGTTAAGTCTATGCCAATGGCAGAGAGGAAGAGGAGGACATAAGATGCACTTGAGTTTTTCCATACCACAAGGTGTTTGTGCCAAGGTGGCTATGTGTGCCAACATCAGGGAATCCCTCTTCCATCAGGGAATCAGGGAGACAAGAGGAAGTCTCTCAAAACTAGCAGGGGAAGGTGTTTTCCTCCACAGCAATCCAGCTTTGGAGACATTCTATTAGTGACGTATGCTCCTTCCCCTGAAAACAATAATGAAGTGTTTTGTGTGCTAACAACATAGCTTAAAAAAAAAAAAAGAAAGAAAAGTAAAACAAAATTCTGCATTTTTATAAAACTTGATAAAAAATAGTATTTCAAACTGTACAGTCACCAGAAGTACACAGTTATCAAAAATGCACACACTTCACTTGGCATCTCCAGCACCTTCAGCTTTCTGTGCCTGGTCTGTTTTGACATCTGCATTTTCTGCAGGGTTATTCCCATCCTTGCCAGCGGTTGGCTTTTCCTTTTTCCCTTTGGGTACCTTCTCTCCCTTCTTTGCAGGGGTCTTTTTAGGCTCGGGCTCTGGCTTTGGAGGAGCAGGTTTAGCAGACAACCTTGCTGATCTTCTCTGTGTTTCATCCTTCACCTTGGCTTTATCTCCTTTAGCATCCCCTTCAGTCTTTCTCTTGGGCATGGTGGCGACGGCAGTGGGATGCAGGCACTGGACGCGGGGATGCAGCAGCGCTTTGGTCAGTCCGGGGGTCTTTCTTGCCTCTTCTTCTTGTGATTTTTATATTTTATATTTTCATTTCAGTGAAAAGCAATACACTGATTGATTTTTGAATATCAAATCAAATTTTCATTTTCATTTCTTTTCTTTCATGAGAGAAATCTGGAGCTCTTCAATCAACTCTCAGACTTGATTCAGTTTTTAGACCCAAAACTCCTTGAATGAAGAGGAGGTCATGTTTCCTTGAGGAAGGATCATCATACAATGCTGAAAATATATATCATTAATCTTTGGCCTAGCCCTACCTCAAAAGATCTATAATATTCTACCAGTGTATCCATATTGAGAAAGAGGAAATAATCAGAGATTTCAGGGACTATGCAACACTCACTCTGATCAGACACTAATTAGGGAGACCCAAAACATCACTGTGGCATACCAGCCAGAGTAAGGGCTTATGGTGGTCAAGTGATCAGTGGGATTTTAATTTAGTTCCTTTTCTCAGAATGTCCAGTGAACTTTCAAACCCACCCCATGATCATTTCTTTAGTTCCAGAATGAATAATTGGACTAGTCATACCAAGAGTTGGTACAATACACAAGCTGGTTCCCTAACCTATGAAACAGGGACTATAATGGTAGGTATGGACAAATAGAAATCACTAGAACTACCTCTACCTGGAAAACTAGAAAATCAAAAGCAACACCACATTCCAGGAGGATCACAGATTAGTGCCACCATTAAGACCTGAAAAATACAAGCATGGTGATTCCTAACATATCTCCGTTCAACTTTCTTATTTGGTTTGTGCAGAAGCCATGAATCTGGGAGAATAACAACTGGATCATCATAAACTTAACCAAGTGTTGACTCTAATTGCAGCAGCTATACCAGATGTGTTTTTATTGTTTTGGCAATAAAAGCAATTATTGCTTTGACACATTCCCTGGTATGCAGTTACTGATCTGGAAAATCCTTTTTCCCCCCTCCATACATTATTAAAGACACCCAGAAGCAGTTCACTTTGAGCTGACAAGGCCAACAATACACCTTCTATGTCCTACTCAACTCTTCAGCCTTGTGCCATAATTCAGTTTTCAGGAATTTTTATTGTCTTTCCTCTCTACAAGATACAACGTGGTCCATTAACTTGATGACATTATGGTGTTGAATCTAACAGGCAAGAAGTGTCACCTACTCTAGGTCTACTAGTAAGACATATGTATGTCAGAGGGTTGGAAACAAATCTGATTAAAATTCATGAATCTTCTACCTCATGAAATTTCTAGGGTTCCAATGGTAGAGGGAATGCCAAGATATCCCTTCTAAGGTGAAGAGTAAGTTTTTTGCATCTAACTCCTCCTACAACCAAGAAAGAAGTGCAATGTTTAGTGGTTCTAAAGCAAAACTGCCCCCATTTGGGTATACTACTCCAGTTCACTTACCAAATGATCCTAAAGGCTGCTAGTTTTGAATAGGGCCAAGATAAGAAAAGTATCTGTTATTTATATAAGTTGCTCTGCCATTTGGGTTATATGATACGGCAAATCCAATGGTCTTGAAATATCAGTAGCAGATAAGGATTCTGTTTGGAGCCTTCAGCAGGCCCTTATAACTGAATTATAGCATAGGACCTGCCATCATCTTCAGATAGTTACTCTCTTTTGAGGAAAGAGCTCCTGGCCTGCTACTGTGTCTTAGTAGAAACTGAATGCTTGACCATGGACCACCAAGTTACCATGCCTATCATGCACTAGGTGTATCTGACCCACCAAGCTGTGAAGTTCATCATGCTCCATCATTAAAAGTTGAGTGACATATAAATTATCAGGTTTTGAAGGCACAAATAAGTTACCAGAAGTGATACAAATGCCCACAGTTCCTTACTTGTGCTACACTGCCTTTGTTCTGTGAGTTTGTACTTCCTCAGGAATTCCCTACAATCAGTTGACAGAGAAAAGAGGATTCAGACCTTAGGTACAGATGATTTTTCACAATATGTGATCACCACCTGAAAGTAGATGGCTAAAGCATTACAGTCCCTTTATGTTATATTCCTCTAGCACATAGGTGAAGGGAAATTCTTCCAGTGGGAAGGAGAAATGGCAAGACATCTGAATATATACCAATTCATGGGTTGTAGCCAGTGGTTTAACTGCATGGCCAGAGACAAGGAAGGAAGGTAATTAGAAAATTGGTGACAAAATTTGGAGAAGTAGGTGGCTAAGACCTCTGTATATTGGCAAAGGACATGAAGATATTTGTGTCTCTTGTAAATGCTCAACAAAGGATGACTTCACCAAAGGAAGATTTTAATAATGAAGTGGATAAGATAAATCTTTCTATGGATACAAATAAGCCTTTCCTATCCATGCCTGAATAAAGTAGATATGGTGCCAAGAATGGAGGTGACTTCCACTCACAAAAACTGACCTGGTTATAGTCACTGCTGCACGCCAAATCTGCCAGCAGCAGAGACTAACATTGACTCCCTAATATGGAACCATTCTCTGAGGTGATTAGCCAGTTAGTTACTGGTATCAGGTTAATTACATTGGACCAATCAACTAAGTTCATTGTATTTTTTAAATCATAGGTAAAATCTGACTTCTCATTAAATGCTTCCTCCAACTCCACCGTCCATGAACTTGGAGAATGCCATATCCACCAACATGTTATTCCACACAACATTCCTTCTGATCAAGAAATTCACTTCAGAGTCAAAGAAGTGTAGCAATGAGCCAATGCTCGTGGAACTCACAGTTCTAATGTTCCCCACTAACCTGAAGAAGCTAGTTTAACAGAGTGGTGGAATGGTCTTTCAAAGACTCAGTAACAATATCTTGCAGACCAGGCCTGACTTTTCCAGAAGCTATAAATGCTCTGAATTGGCATTGATTATACAGTGCTATTTCTCCCCTAGCCATGATTCAGGGCTCTAGGAATTAAGGGATGGCTACCTCAAGTAACCCACTAGCAAAATCGTCATGTCCTATTACTACAGCCTTGTTCTTGCCTAAAGCTCTGAGTTCCAGATGGGAAAATGATTCCATTAGGAGACATGACAATGATTCCATTGAAATAGAAGTTAGGGTTGCTATCTGGTCACTTTGGGCTGCTCATGACTGAGTCAAGAGGCCAGGAAGGAAGTGAATGTACAGGAGAGTATGATCAATCGAGACTGTCAAGGGAGAAATGGACTACTACTCTATATAGGGGTGAGAAATAGTATGTCTGGAACACAGGTAATCCCTTAGGGTGTCTCTTTGTATGACCATGCTCTGCGATTAAGATCATTGGAAAACTACAACAACCCAATCCAGGCAGAACTTCTATTCCCCTTCAGGAATGAAGCTGAGTCACCCTGAGTTCCCAGGTAAAGAATTACAACACCCTGATGTGTTTCTAGAGAGAACACAAGAACACAGAATGTGTAGTAGAAGGTAATTATGAATAACAGTTATGACTATGTGACTGGTTATAGAAATGAGCACTCCAATTGTCATGAGTGTCTATCTTCTCCTTATTTTATTATGAATGTGTTTGTGTATAAATGTACATATATTAAGCAAATACTTTTGCTTGTATTCCTCTTTCATTCTGTTAACATGTAGTATAAAAGTTTCTGGATTTATATGAGTCATTGTTTAAGCATTGTTAATTTTACATCATAGTATCAAGGTTATGTGGTATCAGAAGAAGAGTAAATGTCACTCAAGGACTTCACGACTTCACCTCCACTTCTGGGGAAGAGATTGGTTCATTTGGGGATGTATACAGGATAGTTGTATTGTGTTTAGTCGAATTATGACCTTGCTATTGTCTTTATTTGGATATTTATTTATTTATTTATTTATTTGGCTTAAAGAGTTATGATCTAGTGCCAAGTTGAGAAGGGGTGGAATTTGGGTAGTTAATTTTATGTGTCAATTTGATCTGGCTAAGGGCTGCCCAATAACTGGTAAAAGATGATTTTCAGATGTGTCTATGAGAGTATTTTGAAAAGAGGTTAGCATTTGAATGAGTTGACAGAGTAAAGAAGGTTTCTCTCACCAATATGGATGGATAGTATTCAATCTATTCCAGATCTAGATCAAACTAAAAGGTGGAGAATGCAAGAATTCTCTCTGCTTATGCTAGGCCATCCATTTTCTTCTCCTCTTGGACATTGATGCTCCAGGTTCTTGGGCCTTCAGACTCAGATTAGGCATATACCATCAATGCCCCTGGATCTCTGGCTTTTGGGCTTAGTGGATACCACCAGCTTTCTCTAGGACACCAATTTACAGATGATGAATTGTGGTTTTCCTTGACTTCCATAATCATGGGAGCCAATTTCTCATTACATATTTATAATTTTTAAATACATCCTATTGACTGTTCTTCTGGAGAACCCTGAGTAATATAGATTTTTTTATATTCATAAGGGGCATTGGTTATAATACCCACTCTATGTTAATAACTTTCTCTGGTTTTAATATTAGGACAACTCTAGCCTCATTGAATGAATTCAGAACTATTTCTTCTTTTCAATTTTCTGAGTGAGTTTGATGGTAACAATACACACACACACAATCCCTTGCCAGCAGGGAACTGTGTTGATGACTCCCAAGAGCAAACCCTCCTGGCAAATGGAAAAACCATGAATTTCATCTATTTTCTGAAACAAAATTCTTTTCAATTCAGTCTTTTCTTATCCATCTACTGACAGAAATGAAGTAAGCACTGTTGAATTTGTTTTATGAAGCACTTCCTGTTATGGTTTGGTTGTGAGGTGTCCCCCAAAAGTTCATTTTGAGACAATGCAAGGAGGTTCAGAGGAGAAATGATTGGGTTGTAAGAGTTGTAACCCAATCAGTGATTTATTCCTCTGATGGGGATTAACTAACTGAGTGGTAACTGAAGTGGTAGGGTGTGCCTGGAGAAGATTGGAATTGGGCTGTGGCTTTGGGGTATATATTTTGTATCTGGAGAGTGGAGACACCCTCTGTCACTCTCTCTCTGCTTCCTGATGATGCAAGTTGCTTCCCTCTGCCATGCTCTTCTGCCATCATGTTCTGCCTTACCTGGAGCCCCAAGGAATGAAGCCAGCCATTTATGGACTAAGACCTCTGAAACTGAGAGCCCTTGAATAAACCTTTCCTCCTCTGTAAAGGTACTGGTCAAATCAGTTAGTCACAGCAGTAAAAAAGCTAACTAAAACACTTCCTCTGTGCAGTATGAACAAAATACATATGCACATATGAGTTGAAAAATACAAATTGTGTCATTTCAGTGATTGCACAGATAAGTTAAATTATCTTTACATTTGTGTTTAAAACCAGCATTATACAATAACATGATGAATGGTAAAATTCATGCCATGAATTTGAAATTTTTAGTTTTCTTTACTTAAAATGACAATAAATAGCAAGTGAAAAACACCATGACAAATTGAGAGAAAGCACATGGAATAAAAGGAAAAGGCTGTGAGTTTTAGTACCTGGAAGGGCAATTTCCCTCCTAATGTTTGGGCAAAGAGCACTGTATGTACACTTTGCACCAGATTTTAAGAAGAGGGTACTGGAGGCTTAGAGTTGAATCATGATGTGTGGTAGAAATTGAAGAACTAAGAAGCATAAGAGATCAGAAGTTTCCTTCAAATGGGTGCTGCTTTTACTCTCTGATAATGAACAGAAGTACAAATAAAGTAAGTGCTATAGTTGGGATCTAGAATGCCCCCCAAAGGCCTGTGTTTTGAAGGCTTTTTCCACAGTTTGGGATTATACTGGGAGGTGGTGGAATCTTTAAGAGGTGGAGCCTAGAGAGAGGAAGTTAGGTCACTGGAATCATGCCCCTGAAGTGGATATTGGGGCCCTGGGCCTTTTCTCTCTCTCTCTGCTTCCCAGCTACCTTGAGGGGATGAGCCCTCTACCATGTCCAAAGCAACAGGGTCAACCAACCATGACCCAAAACCTGTGAAATCATGAGCCAAAATCAACCTTTTCTCCTTATAAGTTGAAGAATCACTCAAGTATTTTGTCACAATAATGGAAAACTGACTCACATAGTAAGTTAGTAAATTCTTAATATCACTGCTTTTCCCTTTTTGGTTTCTGGTTCTAGTAGCTTAGGTTCTTTTTCTTCACTTGCACGGCAGTTTGACAGATCCTGACCACCTGGAGGCCCTGGCATCATCCTGCTGTCCTTATCTCTGGATAAGATTGGTTAAGTCCTGCTCCCACTCTTGTAGTAGTGACTATGGAGTCAAGTTGCTGACCTTCAGGTGCAGATAAGCCTGTGTCCATAAGCAGGGTTGCTATCTTCTCTTCTTTAGAGAGGAAGCTGGTTGCAGCTTGGTTCAGGCAGAAGAGGCAGAGAGTCACCAATAATCAGATTCACTTTGTTCTTCTCAGAATCACTTCACCATTTTGACTAGTTATGCAAATGTTGGCGAGCAAATGTCTTTGACCTCAGAGGAATGACCTCAGCAAGATTGTGCTTTACATGGCTGCAATTCATTGCCTCATTCTGGTTAGAAGAGAGCTGGAAATGAGATGAGAGGTGGTCTTAGGCCTCTTGGCTCTAGAATTCAAAAATCTACTCTTTCTCCTACCCTCTTCTTTGGTTCCCTGGATCAAGTATGTGCCCTGAAAATAGGCCCTGATGTTCTGTTCAAGGTCTAGAAAAAGCTGTCTCCTGAAAAGTATAAACACAAGCATCCTCACCAAGTGTCCCTCAGTGAAGTCCTATGTCCAGCAAGAACTAACCTGCTTTGGAGACCCCAGCAACTGTGGGCTCAGCAGCACCCCTCTACTGTGCAGGTTGGCAATGATCAATCACAACATTTATGGGCTCCTGTTCTCTCTAAGGCTGGTGATCAGCAAGGCCTGACTGCCGTCCCTATTCAGCCCATGATATTTTTGGATCATTCCACAGGGTTAGTGATCTCAAAATGGAGAAAACTGACATCTGCCAAAGAGGCATGTGATGCTTAAGTGATCGATTGGAAAAACAAAAATGTAATACCTACAGAGGAGTAAACATTCCAGAGCTGCCTGCATTTGAGAGATCTGTTCACTTGGGTTAATGTCTAATCTGGAAGTGTGGGAAGGTCCTATTTCTGCACAGTTTAGCATACCTGCTTATGTTGGTATGTTCTCCCCAAGACCCCACCACCACCATCTTTGTTTTTCTTCAATGAGTAAAACAAAAGAAAAGAATGGGATTAGAAAATTGAGCACAATAGCTGTGAGGCAATCTCAGATCTGACATTCCATTCTGCTTTCATTTAAAAAAAAAAGAAAAAAGAAAGTAAAATGAAATGGCAAAGGAGACCTCATCAAAGAGGAGCGTGTGATATTGCTGAACAAGGGGAGATGCATGCAAGGAGACACCCTTGGCTGGCAAGATACTCCATCCTTTTAGGCAGCTGCATCTCTCCTCTGTCATAGTGTTTTTGACTCAATAGGCAGTTTAAACTGTTCTTCAGGTAAAGAATGCTGAATATGAGTCTGTTGTTTGTGTGTGTGAAGATTTGCCAATTGAACAGACAGTGAACTTTTGTCATAAAGCCATGACATAAAGGTCTTCCCTGAAATTTTGTCATAGAGAAAGTTAGAAGCCTCCGCCACCATTTTTATGAATCTTTGGATTCTTAAAGGCCTCCAAAAATAATCCTGGGGAGTATGTTCATTATACAACCCATGTTTCCTAGGCTACCCTAACTTGCAAGTAAAAATAAAGTCCAACTAGAGTGATGAGTGAGAATGTTCTCTGTTATCCATCACCCTTAAGATACTGCAAGTCACTGACAGCTCTGAGCCTTCCCTAAGATGTTCTTCCTGTACTGCACAGATCAGTAATCCTGCCACACCTGGTGGCTTCCCCCATCCCTCAGCCCTCTGACCCTCCTTGCTGCAGAGAGGTGCTGGTGCTAGGTGCTGACAGCCACCTCTCTGCCTAGGGTCTTCCTTCACAACCATACCACACAGTGATGTGGCGCTTACCCTGCTCCACTTGCACCTGCTGGAGCTACAAGAGACCAAAACAGGTCACAATCTGTGCAACACCACATGAGTCTATGAATTCCCCAACCATGATGCTGAGAGACCCTTCAGTCCTTGATTATCCCCTGCACTTTGCCACCCTAAACCCCTAGGATGAGACCCTTCTAGAAGGCTTTTCAGCTCCTCATGGGATGTGAGTCCTTGCAGTTCACCTCCTTCCTCTGTCCCTTGAACATGCCTGGACTGACCTAAAGCTAAAGATAAACAGCATAGAAGTCAGTTGGGAGCCCTCCTAATTATTAGTATTTGGTAATGCAGGAATACTAAAGCCACTCCCTCCTCTTTTTTCTCCTTGGTAAATGTAGCCCATAGAAAGATCAAATTATCATTCTGGGAAGGATTCCATGGTTTGGCACAAAATGCCACTAATATTTGAAACTATAAATCGAGAATTTAGAAATGTAGTTATATTCCATTAGTTGATTACTTTTCTCTTGACCAAATTAGAAAATAGTATGTGATATACAGCACAGTATGAAAGAGAAAGTGGAATGCTGATAAAGTCCAGTTTGTTTTTTGGACAGACATCAGAATGGAATTAAATTGAACAAACATGAAGAACGTTGTCTTATTTGTAGAGTAACAAGCCTTTCACCTCCAGCTCACTTAGGACCAGGCAAGTTCTCTGAGGCAAAGTCATTTATAAAGACAGAACACAAACTGTCCCAGGTCAGAAAATCTGCTTTAGTCAAAATTCTATGGATGTGTATTCGAAGAGATTCATGTTTCCAGAAAACACTGCAAGGAATCCTATACGCAGTTGCATAATTCTTGTGTGGGCTGAGGCTGTAGGTGCAATGTTACGTAAGCTCACAGACCTCACACTCGGCAGAGAGGTGAAGAGAGGCTTCCCTCAACGGGAAGTGGAGCTCTCAGTGTGATCTCACCAGGAGAAAAATGATGACAGCTGGTGGCTTAAATAAAAGCTTCATGACAAAGTGGCAGGAGAGCCAGACCTACACATTCTCTCCATTTGCTGCTTGGCAGTGAGTGCAGCACACATTTGCTGACAAATACTAAGTGCTGGCACTGCTTCTGCATTGAATCATTTACAGGAGAGCTGGGTGGCAGGCATAAGTGAAACTAACTGGTGCTTGCAGGAGAACATAGTCTAGGGGAAGGTTGCCCTAGCACACAGTCTTGCTCTGTGTAATCGTGCGTGACTTTGTGAAATTCCCTAATTTTTGATGTTTCCAACTGTACAATAAGGACAACAATAGTACCTAGATTTTGGCTTGATTTTTCTTTTGCAAGGATTGCTTGGGATTGAACCAAGGGCCTCACGCATGATAGGCAAGCACTCTACCATTGAAATTTTTGGGTTGTTTTAAATAATAAATGATTAGGGTTGTTAAACATTTTACCATAGTACTTGGAACCCAGTCACTGTTTTTAAATGTTGACTATTGATAGAGTTAGTAATTCAGTCAACAGATATTTATTTCTCATTAAGGACATAGAATTGATAATTATAACTACTATTCAAAGAAAGGAGGAGACAGAGGTGTTTATGTCTAAGTGCTGGGAGTGGTTCAAAAGAAATAAAATAGAGAATGTGGGGAAACTAACTCAGTTCACAGATTGGTGATTTTGAGACCCAACATGTAGGTCCACTCAAGGGCCTCAAACAGGAATAACTCAAACCAATCACCTCCTATCTAATTCTGTTATGGCCTCATCTGATCTCTCTTGGTCCTTCCTATTCCACCCAGGAATGTAGCTCCAATCCCCAGCCCTAACACCAGTTTCAGGATTCCTGGAAATCAGAACATCTTCTCTGAATGTCCTTCCCAATTGCTAACACCTGACACAAGCTTGTGGATCATAACTATCAGACGAATGTGGGAGGGCTATTCCAATGCTATTTGTCCTGACAAGGAGCAACATATTTCTGTGAGGAAAAAGCCTACAGAGAAGTAATTTGCTCTTGGCAACACCACCACTAGGTGCAGGATCCGGCCAAAAGCTAGTGTGTGTGACCCTAAGCCTTTGCTACTCAAAATACTGTCCTTGAACCAGCAGCCTCCCTGTCTCCCTGAGGTTATTAGAAATGCAGACCCTCAGGTCCCACCCCAGGCTCTGGATCAGGATCTGCATTTTAAATGAGATCCCAAGAAGCATTTGTGCATATTCAAGTTCTGGAGGTACTGCCCTAAGCTGGCTCTCTTTGCCTCTGTCTTTGTCTTCGATGTGACTCAAGTCCATCCTAGGCACCCAACCTTGTTGATTCCTGGCTGTGCTGTGGCTGAATGTATCTTGACAGGGCCTCTTAAGGCTTTGGGTGGCTGTGCAAGGGGAAATATAAGGCTTGCGAGGAGACTTAGGAGGAAAAGAGGAATGGTGCAAGACAAGATTGTTCATCCAGGAGCCTTGCACTGGTTCTCAACACCACTGACAGCTCTTGCTTCTTGGGACAGGAGCTGCTGCCATTGTAATCCAGAGCTATAGCCAGGCCCACCAGTTATAACTGGCACAAAATACAAACAGGGCCTTGGAGTGCAAAGGAGGTGCTCAGCTGTGTTCTATGGATGACAGGTACTATATTCATATGCTTTGTAGGAAGGTGAGTCCTGGAGACCTGTAGCCAGGTGGCCTATTTCTAACTCCATGTTTAGTGACTTCATGATTGTAAGCGTGAAATCAGCCCAGTTGTACCACTTATATGAAGCAAATTAGAAAACATTATATATTTAGCCTTTTTTTAAAAAAAATCATTTTAAAGAATTTATCAGCATATTCTTGGTTATTTACAGTACTATAAAATGAATGATTTAGTGATGGTGGGTATCTGGAAAATGCTAGGTTATGAAGGATGTCTTAAAGTTCATGTAGGGATAAATTGGTAAAGAATACTCTTTCCCTCGAATTAGTGCCCTTACATGAGATTGTGCCATTTACCCTAATCAAAGTAAAAAAGTACAAAAAAGAGAATGTTCCCCTCAGGGACTGCAAAGGTCAGTTCAGTCATGGCAACTGATACATGACCACTCCCCCCAAGACCTTTGTCTTTCTTGCCCTCTATTTCAGAATCCCACCCTCTGTCTAAAGCACTGTGGCCCGTCTGCTTTTGTTTCCTTGTCTAGCTATTACGTGTCCACCTACATATTGCACATATAGCTGACAAGTATAGTACATACTCAAAAATATCTGTTGAATTGCAAAATTTTGGAATACAACTACATGTGGGTGGATTTCTTGGTACCCTTATCAGTAAGAGAAGTTGGGGTTGCAATACACAGAGAAGTTGGATTCTGGGCCCCAGCCCCAACCCAGATATGACAAATGAGATTATCAAGCCTGGTCCACTTGGACTGTATGCCAAAGGCCTCTGGAGCTCACCCCTGCTGCTGGTGGGAAGCCTGACCCTTGCCTCTGCCTTACTGTGACAACTCTCCTGAGACTTTACCCTTTACCCCATTTCTGGACACAGGTCTCTGCTAAGTTTCTGGATCTGAGATCTTTGGTAACCTTCCTAGAATCTGAGGTTGTTCAGGCCTGCAGCTACCTGGACCTCCCTTCTGGGAGAGCAACAAGAAACTCAACTTGGAGATGAACCTTCTGATCCTTTTTCTGTGACACTGAGAAACTGTTTATGACTTTCTATTGCTGTCTCTGCCTACTGTTTGGGACACTGGGTTATTTTGTGCTTTTACCCCACCAGACTTACTGTTATTACCTGACTTTTGGATCACATGTTGCCTCCCAGCCTAATTTCTTGGGGCCCTCAGTGGGGTCTAGGCCCACAGTGCCTCCTTCTCAGCTCTGAGCTCTCTCAGGTTACCCTTTCCCATACTAGTGTTCAGAGCAAGGAGGGGCCTCAGGAGTTTCTGGGAAGGACTCTTTGCTCTGATACCCACACCCAGAAAGAGTGCTACACACTGATTCATTCAGTGTATTCTCTTTAGTGAACCCTCACTCCACCCTGCCAGGCATTATCCTAAATGCTGAGAGTAGTGCATAAAATAGGCAAAAGTCCATCACTCACTGAGGTCACATTCTAGGGGAGGAGCCCCATGACAAACACATGAGGAGAATGTATGTTATGATATGTACAAATATACTTATATTCCACATTTATATGTGCCCATATGTAATTTTATATCCACAAGCATAAAGTAACACTATTTATAAATATACACACAAAAATATATATGTACACGTATACATATAAGCATATACACACAGTAATAAATGCTCAAAGGAAATATAAATAGGAACCAGAGAAGCAACAAGGGGATTGAACTGAGGCTGTGCTTTCATACAGATGTGTCAGGAAAGACCTCCCTGGGGAGCTGATATCTAAGCAGAGCCCACAGAATGAGAAACAGCAAGAGAAAAGTGCTGGGGAGGAACACCTTCATCCTCCAGATGGAAAAGTGCTCCGTGTATTTTGCATTTGAAGACTTGGGGGACGCTGGGCTACCGGGGTAGAGACACATGTTCTGGGTGGGCCCCAGGTTTGGTACACCCAAGGCCCTGCAGCCATGGCAGAACTTGCAGTTAGTACCTAGAAAGGTCTCCTCCTTTAGTTAAAAAGACAGAAATCGGAGAATGGATCAGGAAGGTTTCTGGATTCTTCAGCTTGTTACAGGATCCCTAGAGGGAACTCTAATGCAGATCGGTATGCAGTCTTTGATCTTATATCTTATTTATTGGCCTTTTATCTCAGTCGTTGGACCTATGTGAAATTGTCATTTTTGTAGCCAGACATTCATACCAACCGGGATCATTTTTGTATTCTTGGGGGGAATTAGAAAAACTGGAGGTGAGACTTCAGAAGATTTGCTTACTGACTTGCTCAGCCCCAGAACCGGCTGCCTCTGCAGCTTATTAGCCAGCCAGAAGGTACTGAGATCGCGGGGCTGGACGATAGTGGCTGTTAGCAGCGTCCAGCCGGCCAGGCCCGCAAACTTGAAAAGGCACCCAGAGTGAAGTTTTTGTTGGCATAGCCGGGCCACACTTTAGCTTCCATCTTTTCTGATTCCTAGGACCGGGTTGTGGGGAGGGGTTTCACAAGTTCTCAAGTGCAGACAGTTAAACATCCCACGTTTAGAGCCCCCACCCCGCGAACTAGGTCTTTGTTGCACAGATAAAGGTTCTCTTGGGATCCAGTGTTGGGAGAGCGGCACCAGATTCCCTCCAGCTTGGCTCTCCGGGGCTTGTCTGCAGGTTGTCAGGTGTTTCTCTCCCCGACATCTCCTCGGCTTGGAGTGGGAGGTGGGCAACCTCAGGATTACCCCCTCTCTCAACGACCAGAGACGAAAACACTTCTTTTGGGGAGTGCTAAAAAGCCCTCGTGGTGGCGGAGAGGTGTGGGTCGCGGCCCAGGTGGCGTTCAACCCCTGCCGCAGTTGCGCTACGGGGCCGAGCGCTCCCGGAGCAGCAGCGCGCGGGCTGGCGGGCGGAGCGGGGGCGGTGCCGGTGGGCGCGGCGGAGCCGGCTTGGGCGGGGGCGCGGGGAGCAAGGTGCGCCGCGCCCCCGCCCCACGCCGCCGCCAGCCCCTCCCCGCGCTCTCGGCGCCCCCGCCCGCCCGGGACCGTCCCAGCCCCTTCCGTCCTCTCTGCTCGGCCGCTGTCCTCCGCCGGCCCCGCGTGGGAGGACGATGGGTCAGCGCGGAAAAAGTGAATGAGGGCGGCGGCGGCGGCGGCCGCAGCCAGCGCCTGACTCCGCCTGGCCGAGCACCGAGCACCGCGGCCCGCTGGCCCGCGGGTACCATGGACGCGTCGGGCGCCTTGGTGGCCAAGCCCCCTACCGGGTAAGCGGGCTTGCGGGCTGGGGCGGGGGTTCGCTCGGCCGGGGCGCCGCGCCCGGGCTGCGCGCTCGGGGCAGGGACGCCGCTCCTCGGCCCATGGGCCCACGCCTGCGGGTGCTAGCGGTGGGAGTGTTGTGTGCTTGGGGCGCCGGGGTTGTTGCTCAGGTAACGTGTCAGGCAGAGGCCCGAGCGCACTTTCCGCGCGGGCTGGGTTTGTGTGGAGAGCCCTTTCTGGCAGAGCCCCCACCTAGTTCCGAGTGTTCGCGCAGCAGGCTGAGGAGGAGGCAGGGGTACACCCGGTCTCCGGCACCAGCTATGTCACTGGCTTGCCTCTTGCGGTGTTCCACTTAAAGTCAACACTCATCAGCCGAAGTAGCCCAGCCCGCTGTTCCCTGCCACATGAAGGGGAGGGTTCCGCGACTTCGAAGGCCTTCTTGGCCGGGCGATCTCGGCAGGTGTGTGCAGAAGGTACTGTCTGAAGGTGTTTCTGACAACTGTTGCCCCTCCCGGGCCTTTATTCTCCTGTTTCCCTTGACAGTGACCGAGGCTCAGGGGTGAGATCCGTACGGGTCTCAAACCCCTGCATCCCTGTCTTCGAGACTGCACTTCTGCCTAAACCTTTCTGTGTATCTGTTTGCCATCCCCATACCTTGCGCGTAGGGATTATATATCACTTTCAGTGTTCTACTTACAGAAAGAATAACTTGCCTAATACGGGACAAACCATTTTACCCTTTAGTGGGATCTTGAAACAGGTTGAACCATGCCTGGGCCGACCAGGGCGCCTTCTGCTGCACCGCAGGGTTCGCGCAGCCCTTGCGCACTTGGTGGATTTCATTGTGGGCCTCAGACCTTCGACCTCCCTCTCTTGCCTGGAGCAAATGTGTTATGAGTCTTGCAAATGGAATGAGTGGTTGGGGTGGGCCCTGCACCTGCTCACCGAATGGGCCCACTTTCCACTGTAGCAACTGGATTGTAGGAAGCAGCTTTGGGGACAACAAATCTCTTTTCTTTTGCCCCACTGACTCACACTGCCCAATGCCCATAAGGCGGTGTGTTGCCCAAGTGTGTAAAAGGTTCAAAAACTGGTTATTTATTATTAATTCTCCCTTTAACGCCAGCAAAAAGTTTGCTAGGCCAGTACTTCAAATAATCTTGAAGCTGAGGAATGTTAAGTTTTTTTTTTTTTTAATTTTTGCATGCACTTACTTGTGGTTATGTAATTTTCTTTGAACAAACCAACTCCCCACCCCCCCAGAAAAAAATAAATATGGAAAATCCTTTTCCATGGAAATAGGTATCCCAAAATAACAGTGGGAAACGTGAAACAATTACCTTTAAGCCTGTGACTTTCTGAAGACTATTACATGAGTTTAAGGAGACTAAATTATTTTATCACTATCACCTTATAAATAAATATGAAGAAGAGAACATTTAAGAGGTCACCAAAACTGTGTCCAAAGACTATCCAGTAAAAACCTTTAAAGGAGCCTGATTATAGAAGTGAAACCATTTTTTTTTTTTTCTAATCTGCTGTTATGTAGCAAGAGGTAAACCGAGGTGTGCCATCACAAAATTGTAGAGCACAGATTAGCCTTCACATGTGAGACACAAAGAAAAATTAAGAATTTATATTTTTCAGGAAAGAATTAAAAGTTTAATAATAAGGTATCTTGTGTTAGAATCTGAGGAAAGAAGTGACATTAGGCTTTCGAATATTTTTATTATTTAGGAGTATTGCCTCCTTATCATAAAGGAGAGAAAGAACTGTGGAATTTCTGGTTTTAGTACATAATCTAGAGCAGTAAGATTCTGTTGATATGTTGCTGAAATTACCATCTCCTTTTCTCCTGGTACATTCAGAATAAGACAGTGTTTGCAGTGTGCTCAGGGGAAACATTTTCTATCTGACACTCCAAAGGTTGGTTATAAAATCAAACTTCTTGTAAGCTATTTTCCCACATGACCGCAGACAACTGATGTGATGAATTTGTTACTGTCCTTTTTGTTGACTGAAACTCTGTGTCATTCTTGGGCTGTGTAGAGTTGGGCTGGAATGGGCACAGTGAATTCAGGAGAAGGCATATTTTAAAATGCGGCCTGTGGAGCCCTTTTTGAGGATTACTGGAGGGGCAGGTGGCTTGGTGAATGTAAACTTACTGATTTTGTATCTTAGTAATTATTAATATAGTTACAAAGTTTACTTGGACTGAAATTATATTTTTTATTAGTAATTTAATTAAATGACTATGACTAACAACTGTCTGGGAAAATGTTCTTTTAGGAAGGAGGCCGCAGATTCTAACCAGTAAATAACAACTATTGTTTGTGGAATTTTAATGCTCAGTTTGGAACAATTTGAAGGGTAATTGACAGAGTATTCTAGAACATAAAGGAAAACCTTTTGATGATGTTTTAAAAGATATTTAATTCCATACTCTGTTTACTTTTATTTTACCTGTTTGAATATTTATGGGATCCATCCCAGTAGTCACCTGTTGTGAAACTCAGGCTAAATTTTACATTGGACCATGTATGGATAAGGAACAGAAGATTTGGGATTTGGCAGGGTGATGGTTATTTGTTTGGTTTGTTTATTCCCCGTGGAGGAAGCACACATTTTTTGTAGAGTAGAGGAGTCTCTAATGACATGAAATGTCAAAACAGTGGGTGCATTTGATCAAAGGCTGTGTTTTGGCAGTTTCCTTATGTAAAAATCAATAGGCCTCACAGATATAGCTGTTATTCATTTCTTTATAAATTTATTATTTAATTAAGTTATTAGAACAAGAAGTAATTTGAAAAAAATTAATTGATGTGCGTAACAAGCTATTCTTACTACTGTCAACAGCCAATATAATATCAAATGGAGAAGCCCTGTTCTTTATAATAAATAACAGGGGCCAGCCACAATCACATTTTGTATCAAATCTTCTAAACCTATAGATATTAAATATTAGCAAATTATACACTATCTTAAGTTTAGGTTTCTGGACCCTTTTGCTTTTGACTAAAATATTAATGAATGTGTTTACATTTTTTAAGTGAGAGCATGTATAATAATTATCTGTTACATAAAACCACTTAATTTGAGCTTTATTTTTAAAAGATGTTACTTCTGAACTAGTTATTTTGGCAATTCATTTAAAACTGTCATCATTAAGGATTAGGGATTTCTCCATGTAAAATGGAGAGTAGGCTAGGCATTTTATTCTTTTGTAGTCATAATTTTTATTAACGAGTAGTTGCCTATTTCCTGTCATGATATTGAATAATCATAGGGCATTTTTATTATTTCTCAGCGATTGTGTTAGAATGATGGAGCTGAACTACAATTAAAATTTGATAGGAAGATATTGGTAAAATGTGGAGTCTTTCCTGCCCCTGGGATTCCTGTCTGCTGCCCCTCCAGTTTTTCTCTTATGACCTTCTCCCTTGCATAGGCAGAACAGATTATTATTGGGTGACACTGTGACCCAGAAGGGGTGATGGTCCCCGCCTACATGGAGGCCTGAATTCAGTGGCCCCTTTAATTTGGGATCTGGTAGATGAAGTCATAACTGTGTGCACCCAAGTGTATTTCCTTAGTTATTAAGAAAGCAATGATTATAGGATATAGCTATACACTGTAATAACTAGTTTAAGTTTCTAAGACCTTTTGTACTTTGTTGTTAAATTTATGATTCAATTTGATTTTGTAGTTGGTCAAAAGTTTTAAAAAATGAGCAGAAATATTTGATATTGAAGTAGTGTTTAGATAGAGGATGTGCAAATTTGAAATACAGTAAGATTTGGTTTTCATTTAGGCTTGAAATAAGTAAAAACATTTAACAGAGTTATTTTTTATGTGGTGTTTCCCTACAGTCCTTCGTCTTTTCCCATCTACATTAATTATGGTTTCTGTGGATTTTATGTGCCAGTTAATTTTAGTGATGCATTTCAGTTGCCTTGTTCTATAGCAGAACATAGATTTGATATTTCATGACCCATGGAAAACTTTTACATATTTTCATTGTTGTATTTTTTTCTTTATTTAAAATGTAAAGAAACATGATTTTTCATGTATTTACTTAAGTAAATTGTAAATTTTAGTTCTCACTCCTTCATTTCATTCCTTTGTTGTCTCATTTCTACCTTATCACACACAAGTGTTTCTGAATTGTCAAGGGCCTTTCACTGGTTTTCAGCACCTAAATTGATGAGTAGCATTGTCTTAGACCATTTTCCCTTCCTGTTTCCATAATTCTTTATTTTTTACCTGTCTTTCTGAAGTAGTATTAAGCAATTTTTATCATGCCTGCTTTATATGGTTTCAGTTGCTTTTTACAAAACTAATGTAATTGCTTTCAAGACCTAATGTTCATTATTCTAGCTTAGAGTTTGCTGTGGACGCTAGAGTGACAAATGACAATGAGACTTCAATAATATATGCAGTTCCTACTGCATGTCTCAGGGAACTTCCCCATGCTTTTGAGCAGAGAGATGGCTGAGGAAAAGCTGGGAAATACCCTGTGACCTTAAGGATTTTAACATCTGCATCTAGTTGTCCTCATCAAGCTGTGAGCTGCTGCCGACCAGGACCATGTCTCCCAGAGGCCAGGCCCAATTAGAGTAAATGCTTCAGCCAAAAACATTTGTATTAAAACAAACAAACAAACAAACACACTTTTAAAATCAACTGTCAAAATATATTTTACTTAGGCACATTGGATTAGACAAATTTTCAGATCACAAGTACTTTTGTATATCCAATTCCCACTTCCACCCAACCAAGTTGGACCTTTGTAAGTGACTCTGATGGATTTAGAAAAATCATTAAAGTTCTTATCCCTTAAAAAATGACACAAATCTCTCCAAGAAGGAGCCAGCTAGATCAGGAGTCCTGGCTCCTCCTTCTCCCATTCTTCTCATGGCAGGCTAGTCTTCACTGCCTGAGATCACAGGTGAGGAGTCATTGCCTTTGGGATGTTCCCTATGTTCCTTCAGACAGAGGGCAGCAAGGGCATCTGCTCTCCCTGGATACGTGGACAGGCTTACACCCACAATTAGTGCAGGTGAGGGGATCATTGCTTTTCTGGGCCAGGCAGGGTAACTTTCCCTGATTCGAAATGCCTTCTGCTTGTTTGTTAATCCTATTTGACTTTCTCCTATCAAAGGAGACAGGAAGGGTGAGTGGAAAGAACATTGGGTCAGGAATGAGATTTAGGCCCTGGTGCCAGTCATGCAAAATTAAATTTACCCTTCGTAGTGTGGCCTGCAGACATCTCATGGTATGGCTCCTGCAGGTTTGCTCAGCCCAGAGCCGTCTAATAACACTTCCCGCCAGAATGGATATTCTCTATCAGTGCTGCCCAATATGGGTGATACCGAGCACTTGAAATGTGACTAGTGCAACTGAGGAACTGACCTTTTCACCTTATTAACTTTTAATTAATTTAGATTTAAATCGCTGTTTGTGAACAGTGACTCCATAGTGGATGGCGAGGTTCTCACCGCTGGTTTTCCTATTCTCCCTTGGCCATCTCAGCTTCCCTTCCAGAATTCTTCTCACTTTCTCAAACTTTCTCTCACCTTGCCCTGGGGGTGGGCTGGGGGGAGCTTTACTCTTTTCCCAGAATGGTTCCTGTCACTCTTCAAGGCTGCACTGGGGGCTTCCTATCTGAGGCCTTCCAGGACTGCCGAAGGATTAGCTCTCTGACACCTGTCTCTCATGGCCCCAAGCCTTTGCCTGTCAGAATCCCTCAGCTGGGGTCATGATTTTCCATTTGCTCATCTCTTACCCATTGCTTTCTGAGCTCCCCAGAGGTGGATATCCTACTCTGTGTCTTCTGAGAATGGCACAGGACACAAACAATCCATAAATGAGCTGTTTCTTATTCTATGAGAGAGGGAGTCAGATAAAATAATCTTGGGACTCACTTAAGCTCTAAAATCACATGATTCTAAGTATTCCCAGAATATGCTAAATCCTTCTTTCAGAAAATTGACTTTTTCTTAAATTGCTGCTTAATCTTATTTTTGCCAGACTATATGAGAACAGACAGATCAGTTGGCATGAAAATATTTCTAACGGATGTGCTCTAACTTGGCTTGCCAGCAATGCAACCTTGTTCTTTGCAGATTTGAGAGGTGTTAGTGCCTTATTTTGAGGAACATAGAATGATGGTGGCTTCAAGAGGAGAAAATGTCTTTTTCTCTTAGTTTTAAATGTCCACATAGAAAGTTGGGGAACCATTGTGTTATTTTATTTAGTTTAATTAATTAATTTATTTTTGCAGTGCAGAGGATTGAACCTAGGAGCACTCTACCACTGTCCTACATCTTGGTTCTTTTCATTTTTTATTTTGAGATAGGGTCTCACCAAATTTCTCAGGCTGGCCTTAAACTTGGGATCCTCCTGTCTCAGACTCCTGAGTACCTGGGGTAATGGGCACGAACTACTGTCCAGCTGCTGCCTCCTTCTACTGTTTCTTTGCCATGGCTAGTGAATGGCCTCCATCTGCTCCAGCCCTGCCTGAGGAGAAGGAGGCAGAAGGGGCACCTGCCCTTGACTTCAAGGCACACATTGCACATATTCCTTAGCTTAGATCCCTTCACTCAGCCATTATCACCTGGTCATTAAAAAAGACTTGGAGGCAGGGGAACAAAGCCCTCTGCCAACATAATCTCATGAGGGTCAGGAGGAGCTCAGACTTTAGGTGGTAGGACAGGTGGTTATGGTGAGTATGTGGCTCCTCTTCCTCCCACCAGGATTCTGAAAAGACCCCAGGTATCTTGGAAAGATATGTCCTTGACAGTTTCCAGCCTCTGCTGAAAAATGTGTCCTTTGTTTACTGAGTGTAATTCGCAGAAAATGGTGTGGCCATGGGTTGACCTAATACAGGTCTGTTTGGTCTGGCATTTCCAACTGCATCTCCATGACAGTCCTGAGCATGCAGAGGGTATAGACCCTTCACTCTGTTCTGTGGCCAGTGAAGTCCTGATGTATACAGCAGTCAGTCCCCATCTATCCACAGGGAGAAAGTGAAATCTAGACTGTAATCCTAAAGACTGCTGATAACCAGGGCTTTCTGTTTTATATCAGAGTGCTAATGTGTTTTTCATGATGTCTCTGTTTTCTTGTCAATGTCACTTCTATTTGTTTTTCATAGTGGGTTGAAGCCTGAACAGATGGGGAAGGGGATCCTTAAACTCCAGCCCATAGGGTAGTTGTGCCTGGGAAAGTCAGTCTCCTGCCTTCCTGCTGGCTGGAGGAGATAGACAGGTAGGACAGAGACCTGACTTAAAATGATGGGGAGCATCTGTATAGCTCATCATCTTACTGCTCTCTGAGGCCCTAAGCATGAGAGAACTGGAAGAGGACTTTATACTTTTGTATGAATATCTCAAATGATTAAATACTTAAATGGCAAACTATAGTTAAGGAACTAGATGAGAAAACCCCTTTGTGTATGCACACGTGTGTGTATGTGGTGGGTTGGCATGAGGTTAAAGTTAACTTCTAGCTCTTGGTAAAACTGCAAGCCACAGAGTCCCAAATCAGTTCTGACAGTGTTTTTCCAAACTTAATGGTCTGGGAGTTGTATTTAAAAATAATCTTGGGTGGGAGTGAAAATTGAGCAGAAGTGTACACTTTTGTTCAGATGGCTAATTTTTTAGCTTCCGAATATAGTTTTGTTGGTTATAACTCCACTAATTAAGAGAAAAATTCACTCATATTCAATAAACAAACCATTAGGTTGGAAAGAGATGAATTGACTGTAGCCAGATCTAGACATTTGCCTCAGAGAGTAGGGTCTTGCTAAGACTCCCCATCCGTCTGCCCAGCGATCTCATTGCCTGTAATTATCATGTAGAATTGGTTTTGGGTAGAAGTGGAACTTTGTACCTCCTCCTCAGGGCCTAAACCACTTATTATGTCATAATGGTTACCAGTGTTTTAATAACACCATTCATGAAAAATGAATTTTTGATACCCTTTGACTCTTGCCTACTCACTGAATTTGATTTAAAAAGTGTTAATTGGGGTACTGAAGTCTGAGTATTTCTCAGGCTATTATGGTCCCCTAAATTGCTATTCTTTACCACTTCTCAGATATATTCAATTGCTTTTAATGGAATGATCCATAGTCAAAGAAAATATTCTGAATGACATTGGTGTGTGAATTTTACAACATTTTGAAAAGTAATGAAAGCTACTTTGGAAATTAGACCACGTCAAAAAGATATTTCTTCAGAATATCACCTTGTTATTTGTCAATTTATTTTTACTTACTGTTTTACATTTCTGGCATGATGGTCTTTTGGTTGTAAGTTTTTCTGAATGGAGGAATTGAGAGTGTTCCTCACGAGGACTCTCCTCATTTCCCTGCTGTAGTCATTTGTGGTGATGTTACATTCTTGCTGACGGGGATGGTTGTCACATGCTTTTCATGCCTGTGGAGGAGGATTGACCCTCCCGTAGGGGCCCTCTGAAGTCAGCAGGACAGTAACTGTCCTCTCCATTTGTAGGCTAGATTGTCATGTGACTCTTCAGTCTGGAGTCCAGTGTCCAATTCCTCATCCCTTGGCCATTCTGCCACACCAACTAGAACACAGAACTCAGTTCCCAAAGTCCCCTTTGCTAGAGCCTGTATTCTGACTTCCTGCAGAGGGGCTGATGATATCTCTCTGCTGAATTTCTAAACTGGTTGAGTGTCTCACAGCATTTTGCTAAAGAAACAGTCACTTGCAAGTGACTTCTTCCTCATACAGGAGCTTCTGTCTTCGTATGTTTGATCATAACAGTACTATTACATTTCTAGGATATGGAACTCCTGAGGCTCTTCAATAGTATTTTTTTTTTTTTTTAAAGAAATATATGGTGTTTGGTAGGAGAGGATCATACTCAGCAGTAGCTGAACCCAGACTTTCCTGCTCCCTCCAGCAGGAGTTTCTGCCTTGATCCTGGCTTATGAATTAATAAACATTGAAAAGCCTCCCCTTTTGTAGTAGAGGTGACTCAGCTCACTTTGTTTTGTGCTGATACATGTAATGAAAGCACAGAGATCTACTTTTCCCAATAAATGATCTCCCTTCAAAGTAGAAGCTTTGCAGAACCCAAACTCACAAATGCTAATTGTGGTTTTTTTTGTGTGTGTATGGGTAGCTTGAGGCAGCCCTTGAACTAAGCTGTGTCTCACTAATGAGCTGGATGATTCTTTCATTGCCTCTTGCCTGCAGATGAGTGGGTTCTGTTGACCGGGGCATGCTTGGCACTTGCAAGGCTTCCAAAGGTTGATGTCTTAGGGGACACTTGCTGAGCAGAAGAGGGAAGAAGAGGTGCTTAGTTTATTGTGCCTGGTGTTGCTTGTGCTCCTTGGGTCCATTGGTCTTTATTTGTATTAGAGCTTTCTGTTAACTGTGACAAAATACCTGAGACCATCAACCTATAAGGATAAAAGGTTTATTTTGGCTCACAGTTTCAGGAGTTTCAGTCCATTGTTGTTTGACCCCAGGGCCTTTGGTCTGTGGCAGTACATCATGGTGGGGAATGCATGACAGAGAAAGTTGTTTATCTCATGACAGCTGGGAAGCTAGGAGAGAGGAAGGGATGGAGTCCCAATATCCCATTCAAGGGCAAGCCCCCAATGACCTAACTTACTCCCACTAGGTTCTACCTCTTTAAGGTTATCCCACCTTCTGGTACCACCAAGCTTAGGACCAAACCTTTAACACATGGACCTTTGGAGGACATTCTTGATCCAAACAATAGCGTATTACATCTTGCATTTAGACATTTGGAATAAAGAAATCATTGCCTTCTTTCTTAAAGTTCAATATATTGAGCACCCACTCTTGAACCTCCTATGCATGTTCTTGAGTCTCCCAGGGTTCATGCACATCCCTCAAAAAACTACTAATTTGTTTTAAAAAATTGGTTTTAATCACCTTCATAAAAGTAGTTTATCCCTCTGTATGATGTGCGACTTAATGTGCGGAAGCCTCAGTTATAACTGTTAAAATTGATAGTGGTAGGTGACTTAGGCAAAGGTGGAAGAATATAATTTCGACTCTTTATTTTAGCTGTTGGACTATGGAAAACATTGCTTGTTAGATGAGCCATGGCAACCCCAGAGGAAAATTACATTATTTGAAATGTTTTCTTAACGTTGATTTTTTTCATTTTCTGCATTCAAACTTATGCAGTGTTGTTATGTCAAGAATGAGACTTTAACCAAGGAGTTTAATGGTAAGTAATGACTGGCTTGTTTTTAAACTGGGCTGGTTTTAAGGATAAACTCATGGGGTGGAGAGGCCACATGTTTGCATAACATTTTTACTTAGATGGGGGCAATGGTTTTATAACACTAAACATACATTGGTGTGATGACATGTTTTTACTTATTCTAAACATGTGATGGTGTATATAATTTCTAAAAAACGACTGTCTGGATAATCTACAAAATACTGAGGAAATCTGTAAATCCACTGGGAAAAGTGTAAGCAAGGCCGAACGGACCAGAGGACATTTGTATATTCCATTTTTTTTTAGATCAGTAGATAAGCTAAATTTTGAAAGGTGTGTGTTATGGTTTGAGGTGAGGTGTCCCCCCAAAAGCTCATGTGTGAGGCAATACAAGAAGGTTTAGAGGTAAAATGATTGGGTTATGAGAGCCTTAACCCAATCAGTGCATTAATTCCCTGATGGGATTAACTGGGTGGTAACTGAAGGTGGGTAGGATGTGGCTGGAGGAGGTGGATCACTGGGGTGTGTCTTTGGGGTATAAATTTTGTATCTGGGAGTGGAGTCTCCCTCTTCTTTCTGATCTTTGTGTGAATTACTTCCCTTTGCCATCCTCTTCCTCCATGATGTTCTGCCTCACTTCGAGCCCCGAGGAATGGAGCCAGCTGTCTATGGACTGAGACCTCTGAAACCATGAGCCCTCAAATAAACTTTTCTGTCTCTAAAATTATTCTTGTCAGGTCTTCTAGTCCCAGCAGCAGAAAAGCTGACTAAAATGTATGTCCGTGTTTGTCACATGTAACATCTAAGAGCAGGTGTGATTAAGAAGCTGCCTTGCCTGTTTCTGTGTCTCCTTCTGTCCAGGAGGGTTGGGGTGGTGTCGCCTCTCATCACCACCAGCAGTACTTTATAGTCAGATGGGCAGAGCGCCTTGATGGCTGCTTTTGAATAATGGACTTTCCCTTCCATGTTCAACTGTGTTTTATGTTTTCATATTTTATAAAAGGGTAGAAAGCATTTTTACATATCTCCGTGTTCTGCATGTGAATATAAAAGCATCAACCTGAAATTGTGGTCTATAGTTTTACCTTTGTAATGATGCTTTGGAAATTTTTAGTTTATGTTATACTTTATAACCTTCAGATTTAGGAAATACAGGTTTTTGTTGCAGTGATGGGGGAAAAAAGGGCTTATTTCTGAGACTGCAACCCTATCAGTGATGTGTCTTTATCACAGGTTTGGCATTGCACTGGGAATATTGAACTAATGATTTCACATATGCCAAAAAATGATTCCCCAGTTGTTTGGCAGAATGTGAAGATGTTTTAAACATGCATTGATAACCATGCTTTGTGTCCTGTATAATGTCTTCTAAAATAGTAATGGTGCCTCATTTTCAAGGCGTGAAAGGAACTCAGGTTAAGTTCCTGTAGTTTGTAGATTATCACCAGAATTATGACTCTTTAGGAAAACAATGAATGGTCTTGTACTTTAGCATTAGAATGTGGCTGTGGTTTGAACATGTTCCCACAAATTTCATGTGTTGAAAACTTAATCCCCCAAATCATATTTTGATAGTGTTTGGAGGTTGAGATTTGGGGAGGTAATTAGCATTTGATGAGGTTATGGGGTAGGGTCCCCAGTCAGCATCTGTAGGATTATAAGAAGAGGAAGAGAGACCCTAGCTTGACCCTTGTCTGTCTCTCCATGTGATGCCCTCTGCCATGTTAGGATATAGCACAAGGCTCTCACCAGATGCCAAGCAGATAGGGGTGCTCTGCTCTTGAACTTCCAGGTTTTAGAATTATGAGCTAAATAATCCTCTATTCTTTGTAAATTTCCCAGTCCATGGTTTTCAGTTACAGTGGCAGAAAATGAACTAAAAGACAATATACCTTGGAGTAGGAATTCTTATCAGACTTAACTTCTGGGAATCATGGTATCATTGCTTTATGTGACCTCTCCAGACTGATGCTGGGGATGCGGCTAGATTGTTGACTTTTGCTAGCCAGGCCGGCACTCTGGTTATTTCATAAGAATCTCCTAGCACAGGGAGAGCACTACACTGGTGGACAAAAGTTGTCCTTAAAATATTTCATTGATGTCAGAGGCTGGGAAGAGGGAGAGGAGGGAAAAGAGGGTGAAGACCATCTGGGACCGCTGAGATGGCAGTGACCCAGCCTCGAGGGACAAGGGCTTGACTTTACCACCTGCATCACAAATGGGAAGAAAGGGGCAGCATGGCTGATGTCCTGAAGCTCTGCTTGGTGAGTCCCAGGTGCCCGGGTAGCTTGGCAGTTCCACAGCTGTGCTGGAGAGAGTATGACTAGGATAAAGAGTGAGATCAGGGGCTGGGGTTGCAGCTCAGTGGTGGAGCACCTGCCTGGCATGTTGTAATTCACTGGGTTTGATCCTTAGCACCACTTAAAAATAAACTAATATACAAATAAAATAAAGGCATTGTGTTCATCTACAACTAACAAAAATGAGAAAAAAATTTTTTTTTAAAAGTCTAGTAAAGAACAACAACCCCAGACTGAGCTGGGGTGGAGTGGAGGGAAGAATTTGAAGCCATTCATTCCCTTATTGTTTGCTGGAATGCTGGTGTAGACATGTCACTGGACGGAGGATAAAAGCCCACACCTGTGACCCGGAAGCAGCATGATACCCCTCCCTGGGCACCATTTCTATTGTTAATAGGATCTGTCCTTCTCTGGCCTGAACTGCCAGCCACCCTGGGCCCAAGGCCATTCATATTCTTCAGCAGGTTCCAGACAGGCCATGGGTCAGTTTCCCTGGCACCTGTGCCAATATACTGGAGATTATTAATCCTGCAGTCAGTTTGAAACTTGTGATTTTAAGAAGAAAGAAAAGGAGACAGGAGAAGATAAGTAAAATCTGAATTACTCTAGTTTGTCATTTCTGTTCCTCAGTGATATTGAAGCAGAGGATTTGCACAAGTTCTTTGAAACATAATACTTTCTTAACAGCAAATTCCACACCTTCCAGGCAGCCAGGAAGTAGGGCGTGGCTGCGTGTGACATTTCCCAGCAGCCTCACTGCATTCCTTAGTGTCTTAAGAATGCCCAAACCCATCTGGAGGTAGTGATGCACAACTGTAATCCCAGTGACTTGGGAGGCTGAGGCAGGACAATTGCAAGTTCCAGGTCAGACTGGGTAACTTAGTAAGAGACACTGTCTCAAAATTTTAAAAAAGTGTCGAGAGTACAGCTCAGTGGTATAATACCCCTGGGTTCAATACCCAGTTCCACAAAATAAAATAAAATAAAATAAAATAAAATAAAAATGTCCAGCTTCATGAGGACTGTGCATATGTGTGTGCATGTGCATGCAGACCATGGAAGGTTGTGTTGGCTGTCTTTGGGAAAGTATGCTGTCTGAACCCAGGGCATAAAGGAACGTTGCTAGTTGCTCACCATTAACACCAGTCTTTAGTTTTTCTGCTCCACACCATTTATTTATTGCTTAGGGATGCTGTTCAGATGACACTTCCTGACTTTATGAACAATGATTTTGAAGAAGGGAATGGGAGAAGAGTATCCTGATATAGGGGTGGGAGAGGAAAGTTGAGATAGGAGAAAGGAATTACATGCTAGGAGAAATGGCATGGACCCTTGGGCCTCTGTGTCCTCTGTGTTTTGCTCCAGTAAGGCCACTCCAGGCTTTCTCATACTTTTGGGCAGTGTGGTATCTTGCTTTTCTGCACAGAATGTGTCCTATTCATTACTATCACCTACTGAAGTAGTCTAAGAATATGCTATGTTCAGTGTTAGGATCTATTTACTGTCAAGTTATGTTTATGTAATGTTTTCCAGCTTTCAAAGTCCTGAGAGCTGAATTTTTGTCTGAATTTCATGACAAGTTCATGAACCTGCAGGCAGGCATTTCCCCCTCCATTTTCCACATGAAGAATGACTCATGCACTGATTTAGAGTGATGAAGTGGGGATCAGGATGTAGCTGAGGTAGAGTGCTTCCTATCATGCATGAGGTCCTGATATGATTTCCAGCACTGGAAAAAAAAAAAAAAAAGAGCAATGATGTGGTCTGCCCTGCTCATGTCTTCTGCATTGGTGCTGGTTCCCAGGGCTGTGTGGGCTGAGCCCATTTCTTTAGCTGATCAGAGCTGTTGGGAAAAGAATACCTTCCTTGCCTGTGCATGCCCCTACATGGGCAACAAGCTGCAGGAATAGCCTGATTAGCAGGTGACCTCATAAAAACTTGCCTTATCACAAAGGTGATAAGGTTGAAGACTGCAAATACTAGTTATCTATGCTGTGTAGAAAATCTCCCTAAATCTTACCAACTTATTGGAGGAATAGTTTTACTGGATCGTTCTGACTCAGGTTTTTCATGAGGTTGCAGCTGTTGCTTAGATTCATGTGAAGTAACTGGAAGCTGGCTCAGTTTTTGCTAACTTTTGGTAGGATACCTCATTCCTTGCCATGTGGAACTCTTTGTATGTCTGCTTGAGTATCCTCACAACATGGCAGCCAACTCCTGTAAGTGCAGGTGACTGGAGGAATGGAAGGAGAAAGCTAAACTGTGAAGCTTTTCATGACCTAGCCTTAGAAGTCATGCATTCACTGACCTCATATTCTACCTGCAAAAGTAAGACACTAAGTCTAGTCCTCACTCAGGGGAGGAGAATTAGGCCCCAACTTTTGAAGAGATTAGTAGAAGACATGTGTGGCCTTATTTTGGAACTTCCACAGGGCAATCAGCTTGACTGCCTTTTCCAAAGCAAGTTGGTTGAACTGAAAACTTATGAACAACATGCTTGGAGGGACCTCTGAAAAGGAGGTTTTGATATCCAAATTCCACTAGTGGTGGCACTGGTACAAACTTTTCTAAAGGTTGACATTTTTACATAATGAAGGCTTCATGTGGCAATTTTCTTTCTACAAGTATGAACTGTTGTTTATATATATTCTTAAAGTGATGAGAAATTTCCCTGCCATTTAAAAAAATTTAACCCTCCCCCAAGCAAAAAATAAAACATTCATGCGCGTTCACGTGCGCGCGCGCACACACACACACACACACACACACACACACACACAAACCTCAGGTGCTTAAAAATGACCAGATGTCTCAGTTTTAGGACAGTCCCACCTACACCTCTTATCCTGGTATAATCCCAATAATGTCCATTTCCCTCAACAAATTGCCCTGTCCAGACTAAGAATGTTATGATCACTCAGCCTGGGTGCTGAGTCTACCTAAATAAATATGGGAGCTCCATTCCCGACTGGTGGTTTTTAACCAGAGCTATGTTTCAAAGTTACAGAGCAGCTTTTGAGTAAAGACACACCTAGGCTCTTCCCTGATCCTCATGGAACCAGCATGGGTTGGAACACAACTAATTGTGCCCAAGAGTTGTTAGGTGATTCAGATACTCAGTCCTTGCTAAATATGATCAATTTATTTATCTCTTAGCATTTCATCCTCCCATCAGTTCCTGAAATGCCCATTAACCTCTTGGTGCAGCTCTCAGGAAGACCAGGCTGATCTTAAAAATAAAACAAAACAAAACAACAAAACAAAAACCAAAATACTAAGCTAGATGTGGTGATGCATGCCTATAATCCCAGCAGCTCTTGGGAGGCTGAGGCAGGAGGATTGCAAATTCAAAGTCTTAGCAAGACCCTGTCTCAAAATAAAAATAAAAAGGGCTAGGGATGTGACTCAGTGGTTAACTGCCTCTCAGTTCAATCCCTGGTACCAAACAAAACAAAAGACAACAAAACAAAACTATATGGGGCATAATTGCATTCTGTTACAAAAATGTCCTCTTCAAGAAATGTATGTTTTTCATTGCTGGTGGTATTACATATTGGTACAACCACTATGGAAAGCAGTATGGAGATTCCTCAGAAAACTTGGACCTGAACTACCATTTGAACCTGCTATCCCACTCCTCAGTTTATACCCAGAGGACTCAAAATCAGCATATTACAGTGATGCAGACACACTTATAGCAGCTCAGTTCACAATAGCTAAACTATGGAACCAACCTAGATGCCCTTCAAGAGATGAATGAATAAGGAAAATGTGGTGTATATACTCAAAGGAATATTAATCAGCCTTAAAGAAGAATGAAATTATGGTATTTACAGGTAAATGGATGGAGCTGGAGGAGATCTTATTAAGCAAAATAAGTCAAACCCAAAAAACCAAAGGCCAAATGTTTTCTCTGATAAGCAGATGATGATCCATAATGGGGGTGGGGGTTTGGAAGAATGGAGGAACTTTGTATTGGACAGAGGGTGTGGGGGTAGGAAGATGATGGAATGAGACAGACATTATTACCCCTGTATACATGTACGACTACTCTATTGGCGTGACTCTGCACCATGTATAGCCAGAGGAATAAAAAATTCTGCTCATTTGTGTACAGTGTGTCAAAATGCATTCTACCACCATGTATAACTAATTAGAACAAATTTTTTTAAAAAGTTAATGACTGTAAAGTTCATGGTGCTGTTCCTCAAATTTGGCACTAAAAATGGAAGTTTATATTGCATTGTGCAACTGATTCTATTATTTGTGTTCAGATGCTGTGAAGGTCTGTCAGTATTGATTGTGTGCTGTACTACTTCAGAGATAAAGGGGAAATATCCAGATGGCCTGTCCTTTAGGTCAGGGAAAACCAAGGAAGAAAAGAAAAGCAAAAAAGAAGGAAGATGGTAAGAGAGTAAAGAAATCATAGTCAGTTATTTTTTCTTGTAAAGCATAAAATCCCAGTCATTCTAGCTTGAACCAAGAGGAGATGAGCATAAGATTCTGAAGTATCCTGAAGGAGTCAGTTTGGAAAATAACTCTGTGCTTCATGGAAAAAAAAAAGTGTAAAATTGTTAATAATTAATACAAATTTGTTCTATTTTTTTAAAAAAGAAATGTATATTTTAATGCACTTCACATGCTTTATGCACTTACTTGGGGAAAGCATAGTTGAGCCCAGATTTCAAGCTAGCTTCTTGCTATACTTAACACCTTGCAATGAGCCATCAGCATCAAAGTGGTTTTAAAACCTTTACAGGTATCTGTCATGAAATAAAAACTATTTTGTAAAATACTTTAAGGGACATTTATTTTGTTGTGTTTCTGCAGAATATTTTTCTGAAGAAAAAAAAAAAACTTTCACAAATAATTCTTTAAAAAAGACATGAGATATATAACTTGTGTAAAATAATCCTTTGGTTAAAAAAAAAACATAAAGCCACACTAATTTAAAAAAAATTTAATCAATCATCTTCCTTCTAAAGACAAACTATAAATTTAAAATGATACATGTGTGATTGTCTCTATGTTAAATTTTTGTCATATATCCTCTTATATTAAATATTATGGAGTTTTAAAAATTAAATGATTCATTTTTACTGATGTAGGACCATTTTAAAATTTATTGATCTAATTGGGACATGATTTTTCTAAAAAAAAAAAAATTAGCATCATTTAGTATTCATGTGTGTATTGTATCTTGGATTTTCCTGCCCTAAGTCTGTGATGCAGAAGGGAGGATGGATCTCTAACAAGTTTTTAGGACAAGGACTGTTACAGAAATGTGTACAGAGTGCTTCAGGAACATCCAAAGGAGGAGGAGCAATGAATTCTACTTGTTGGGTGGGGTTCAGATAAGTCCAGTTTATTTTTATGAAAGGCATTCTCAGAAAATGGTTTTGCTGAAGCAGTTCTTAAATATAACACCCCTCCCAGACCCACATCACAGCCAGGCTGTAGCTGTGAATATCATACCAAGATTAGCTCATGTAAATAGACCCCTGGAAGCTTATTCCATGGTGGGCTTTTTTTTTTTTTTTTTTTTTTTTTTTTCCCTTCTTGATCAAAAAAGAGAGTAAAAGGTGTGGAGAAGTACGGACACCTGTGAGCCCGAGTGCTCTAGTGTTGGCAGTTCTTGCACATGATAACTCCCTGACTAGCAGAAGGCAAGGGGCACATGAGAGTTAAAAAGAATGTGAACCCTTGGCCCCAGGAGTATGTCCTACACCTCATTGTCCCAGAGTGTCCTGTTTGCATTGCAAAATAGCCCTATCAATGACAGTCCCAAAGGGCTGGTCTGCCTCACTGACTATGCATGTTCAAAACTCACAGCATTACTTTTTTTTTTTTTTTTTTTTTTTTAGATGGACACAATACCTTTATTTTATTTATTTATGTGGTCAGCATTACTTTTTGGATTTTATTTTATCGAGCAGTATTTTTAAAAAATAAACCCCTGAAATAACTTTTATTGAAGAAGTGATACATTTAAGATTCTTAATTCTATATATATTGGGCACAGACTATATGCATGAAAGAATAACTGGATCTGAGGGGATACATTGTATACATTCCTAGGCCCCAAGGATGTCATGGTTTAGTTAGAAGATAGGAGAAACAAATGTAGAAAAATGTGAAACTCTAGACAAAGTTAAGACTAAGGTAGTTATTGACTAATGAAAAACTTAGATAATTTACTATAGGCTAAAGGACTGTGGTTCATACACTGATAATACAGTGCATGATCCAGTGCTCCTTACTAAGGAAGAATAACTAGTCTTGTAGTTTGAATTTCTGTTGGTTCTCACATAAAGATTATATCTCTCATGCCATTCTTATTTTGAAGATTAAGCTATTTTCAAGCAGTTTCTTTTTCTTCTGTGTGATTAAAGGGTGCATTGAATTTTTAAAACACCTTCATTGAGGTATATTTATGTACAATAAACTGCCTGTCTTCAAAATAGGCAATTTGATGAATATCAAATTTCAGCATGTGATTACACCCTCAAAATCACAATCAAGATATAGAGGTTTTTGTTTTGTTTTGTTTTGTTTTTAATCACTGTTAAAAGTTCTCTTGTGGTTCTCTGCAATTTATCCATTCCTCTTCCTCTGCCCTGGGGTCCACCATTGATATCACCTCCCACCACCATGGCATTCCATAATATTCTCTCTCTCTCTCTCTTTCGTCTAGTTATTTCACTAAACATAGTGGTTTTGATATTTACTCATATTATGGTATTTCTGGAGTTCATTTCTCTTTATTGATGAGCAGTGTTTCACTCACCACAACAATTATCTATTTATTCTCTTGTTGACAGACATTCGGGTGGTTTCCAGTTTTGGCTGTTATGAATAACGCTATTATGATCATTCATGTGTAGTTTTTTTTTTCCTCCAGTGCTACAGATTGAACCCAGTGCCTTGTGTATGCTAGACAAGCACTGTACTGCTGAGCTACATCCCCAGACCTTTTTATTTTTTTATTTTGAGATGGTGTGTTGCTATGTTGCATTGTCCTGCCCCAAACTTGTAATTCTCCTGCCTCGACCCTCCTGAGTAGCTGGGATTATAGATGTGCACTTAGGGCATCCAGCCATGTAATCTTTTGTGTCACACATATTCCTTTTCTTTTGGATAAACACTTAGATAAATTACTTTTGAATAAAATACTTAGATAAATTCTTTTGGATAAAAACTTAGATAAATTACTACAGGCTAAGGGACTGGAGTGGAATGGTTGAGTCACATGGAAGTTGAAGGTTTAATGTGTTAAGAAACTGCTAGGCTGTTTTCCAAAACAGTTATATCCTTTTGCATTCCTCCACCCATGGAGGAATTGTAGTCACTGGGTCAGTCTTTAATTTCTAATGTGTGCTAAGTTTGTTAAAAGCTTTGATTGGGGTCTGGCTTATCTTTAGTAGCTTACTTCTTTAATTCTGAAATTGGCTTGCTCAAGGAAAAGTGGAATCACAGTGACTGGGCAGCAGCCTTCACTTCAGGTGAGCATTGCTCCCAAGCCTGGGTTGCCTGCACATCCGAGGAGGGTCCAGTTCCTCTTTACTGGGGACTCACTGGAGAGGCAGTGAACTGGCCATCATGATGGGGAGGAACTTCCTTTCCCAAGCTCTGGTATGTGGATAGGGGAGAATAAGAACATGTAAACATAGTGTTTTACTAATAGCGTGTTTTAGGAGGTAAACATTTAAAGACTACAAATTGAGTTAGGTTGGCCAAATTTTATTTTTCATCCCCTGATTCAGTAGTTTTTTTGTTTTTTTTCTCTTTTTTTATATATTTTTTTTACATATATGTTTTTAATTGTTGATGGTGCTGAGACTCGAACCCAGTGCCTCACACATGCTAGGCAAGTGCTCTACCTCTGAGCCATAACCCCAGCCCCAGCAATTTTCTTTCATCATTATTATCACTCATATTTAAACAATGCTCTAAATGATTAGATAATGAGAATAATTAGAATAAAATTTGAAACAGATCACTTTTCAGGGGACTACACTAATCAACAATAAACAACCATCGATTTGAAGATTCTTTTAACTCTATTCAGTGGACATCTTTCAATGACATAAAATGGATTATGGAAAATTCAAGTATACATTAAAAATAGATACATTTTGTTAATTTAGTTTCCTCTGTCATCTGATTATTTTCTTGTCTTGAACATTTTAAAATAAACCCCTAAAAGCTGTCATTTTTTTCATGAATACTCCATATCTTAGCTAATAAGGGTGACTTTCCTCAAGGCAGTCATCTCCTTAGCCTTGTGACAAAACTAACAGTGAGTCCTCAGTGGCATTTAAGTCCCTATTTATACCTACATTTCCCAGATTGTGTTAAAGTAAATTTTTATAATTGTGATCATGTTTTTGATTTTGTTTTTGTTTTTTTTGTTGGTACTGGGGATTGACCCCAGGAGGACTTTACCACTGAACATCCCCAGCCCTTTTTATTTATTTATTTATTTTTGAGACAAGGTCATGCTAAGTTGCAAGGGTCTTGCTAAGTTACCCAGGCTGGACTCCAACTTGTGATCCTGTTGCCTCAACCTCTTTGATATTATTGGTATGTGCCACCATGCTTGGCTGATCATGATCCTTAAGCTGGACCTATTGACTGGGACTGTCAAAAACAGTTTGGTCTCCATGATTTCCCTTCTGGTTATGTTGTGGATGTGTCCTTATATTTCATGTCTGTATCTTCTTGTCACTCAAATTCCCACATATGTGGTAGGTGTGACTCAACCTTGCTTTTAGTCCCCCTGATGATGCCTATTCTGTCTCTGTGGCTGCTGCACTAGTCTCCCTGGTGTGCTATGGGTGATGCACCTTATCTTACTCTGTGGTTTCTGCTTCTCACGTGGCTCATCTGCTCCAGCCGGGGTTTCCTCTTTCCTTTTCTTAGTATTCCCTGTAGCTAGTCAGCCACCTGTTCCCTCACTCATGACCTGACTTTTACCCAGCCCCTGGCATGAGAGGGACTCTGCGCTAGATGCTGGCAACCTGGCCCTCTGTGAGGAGGCAGAAGTTACACAGGCAGAGTTTCTTTTGTGCAGTGCATGTGATGTTGCTATGGGAGAAAGAAGACCAGAAGGAAGGGTGTGCACACCTCAGTGGAGGAAGTGGAGCTTGGACAGGTGGTCTAGGTGCACAGGCAGAGAGAGGAGCTTGCTTGACAGCAGGCAGGGAGTCATCTCAGATGTCTGTGGGGAGTGTCATTTAGTGTGAATGTCATTATTTTAGTAATTTAGTCTTCCCAAAGCTTACAAAGAGGGGAGACGGTTGAGGTTGTGAGGGATGGCTCCGGGAAAGTTGTACAGGCAGTAGGGAGCCCTGGAATGGTTCGGGTGGCATGACAGGTGACGCACATCATTCAAATCCTTTGATCTTTGTATCTGAATTAAGGGTGGGTGGTTAAACTAACTTCTGGGTTGAGACAAGACTTAAAGGAAGGCTGAGCACAAATCATTTAATGACGTCAATGAATTTTTCCCACACTGGCTACCTGAGCTGTGACATTTTGGATTTCACATGATCCCTCCTGGGAAGGAGCCTAGTGACCAGCTGGCTGGCCTTCCAATTTGCTGGACCCTTCTGAACTCATGTTTCCGAACAATTAACAGACAGATTTCTTTCTGTGTGTGTGTGTGTGTGTGTGTGTGTGTGTGTGTGTAACTGGGGACCGAACCCAGGAACATTCTACCACTGAGCTGCATCTCCAGCCCTTTTTTATTTTTTATATTTTGAGATAAGGCCTCAATTTGCTGTCCTCCTGCCTCAGCCTCCAGAGTTGCTGGGATTACAGGTGTGCACCACCATGCCTAGCAACAATCAGATTTAAACATCAGAGAAATCAGATGTGTGGGTGGTATTTACTGTCCTTTGGTAGCTAACCATATATGATATGTACAGCTGGCGTTGTGACTTGACCATTCTGTTGTCCCCATGATTGGCATATGCCTTTGATTGTGTTTGCACAGTGCAAGGGTCCCCCTTAAACCATTGTTGTTTCTCCAATTCAGATGGAAATACGGCGCCCCCACAAGGTTGCTGCTGCTCAAGTGAAGAATTTCACTTTCCAGCACCTTCATATCTCCATCTGTTGTCCCTTTTTCATGCTGCCATTTTTCTCTGTACCCCATCTGTTTTGCCAAGGCCTTGGTATAGGGCCTGTATGCAAGATGTTTAATAAAAATAGAAACAGAAAACCAGGCCAAAAAGAGAGTGAGGAGGGATATTAACCATGAAAGCAAAGCTGTGTGCCATGGTTGAGCATCAGTTTTGTCTTTGTGTGTCTGACAAGCTGGGCAAAAGGGAAACACTAATTTCCATGGTTCCCATTATTGAAAGTAGGACACATTCTGGTTTCTCAAAGGAGGGCGTCATTTTCCTGGCACTAAAAGGTAATTACTTCTTGTTGTTTGTTCTGGTCACTGCTGTTCACATTCATTCTGTGACTTACTGGAAATATTCACTTGGAATTCACAGGCACTAAGCACACCAACCGCGTGTGGAGTATGTGACAAAGTGTGTAGGCATGGAGCTGTATTACTATGGGCAGAGGGCATCTGCTGAGCATCCCAGAGGCAAGAGCCCAGGGCTGCTTGTCCTAGAGTTGGTGACTGGGGTGTAGGAGCTCTGGGTAGGAAATGCATGAAAAGAGAGCAGGAGCCAGGCACAGAGGTATTTGAGGCTTATCTATAAAATGGTGAGTGTTGGCAGTCCAGCAGAGAGAACAGCTGAGCAGGATCTCGCATGGACACCCACACAGATGTGCAGCCCACAGGAGCCCTAGCCATAGGCAATGGAGGATCCATGAGAAATCCTTGGCTCTTATCTTAGAAAAAATAGCCCTGGCAACTGTGTGAAGGGGCATGTCTGGTCCTGGGAGAAAGTGGGGGTTAGGCCATGGTAATGGCCCAGATGCAAACGGAGAAGGTTCTGAGCTACAGGCTGTGGGCTGGGAACAGGAGGAAAAGGGCATTTAAGAAACTGGAGAGAAGTGGTGATGAGTGGCAGGAGCAGAATGAAGGAAGCAAAGATGACTTTGGGTTCTAGATGGTGTGGTTAGTCATGAAGATCATAAGAACAGTTACCATTTGAAGGGCCTTTTGCAAATGGCCTTTGCAGGCCTGAAGGCACAATTGTCCACTTAAGTGTGAAGAGGATAGGATAGGACTTATTGGCTTAATTTTTATGGTGAGACTCCTTCAAAGTTCTGCAACCAAAGTGGTGGAAGCCAACCTCAGGCCAGAGGTACTGACTCCCAGGGCCCTTAAGTGCTTCTCAAAGTGGGATCTGGAATCTGTAACCAATCTGTAGTTTGGAATAAGGAGCAAAAGAACAGCTTCCATATTGGTTGAGAGTATAATGAAGGGGCTGATGAAGGCAGCCACCCTGGCATGCTCTGATGAGGGACTTCTTGCACTTCAGGGGAGCAGGCTTCAAAAGCCTTAGCAATCATCAAGGCACAGGAGAGACTAACTTCCTTTAAAGACTGCTAATGCCACTGCAGGAAGTGCCCCTTCACTGTGACTACCTCATTCATTTTCATCACCAATTCATCTGATGTTCTCCTTACCTCATTTTCTTAAGGATATCATATCATGGGTGGATTAAGAATTTTACCAGGATCTAAGGTTGCCAGATAACATACACAAAGCCCAGTTAAATGAGAACTTAAGATGAAAAAAATTTAGTATAATTCTGTCTGAAGTTGAAGTAGGCATCCTATATTTTTATTTGCCCTTCTACCCATTATCTTAGTTTGGATTGCTGTAACAAGAACCCTGTAGAGTGAGCAGCTTAAACAATTAAAAAAAAAATTTTTTTTTCACAGTACTGGAGGCAGTGAAGTTCAAGATCAAGGTGCTAGCATGATTGATTCGGAGAAGAGCCGTCTTCCTGGTTTGCAGATGTCTTCTGGTCTTATAATGGCACTAATCCCATTCATTAGACTCCACAGTCATGACCTAAGCAAGTCCCAGAGGCCCCACCTCCTCATACCATCACCTTGGGCATTAGGTTTCAACAGAGGACTTTTATGGAAACAGAAACACTGAGTTTCATAGCAGTGTCTTGAAACCAAGAGATGATCTGAAAAAACTAACTGGCTAGTTTGCTGTTTGTAACCTGCTGCTGTTTGGTGATTGCAATTGTGAGAGTGAGCAAGTGCCCAGGGAAAGGTATGTGACATGAGGACATAGGACGCCCAGTGGATTCTAAGGAGCACCATCTCCCTGAGAGATGACTCAGAATGCTCCAGCAGCAAAAAATGAGATGAGGGAAGTGGGGGCTGAAGGAGCCTGCCCAGAAGATGCAGGGACCTAGGCTATGATGAGGACTGAGATCAAGTGTCAGTGGGAGGGGATACCTGTGACCTCATTGAGTTCAGAGTCAGTCAGGAAATGCCAGAATCTAGATGGCCAAGGCTAACGTTTAGGAGACAGATAATGAAAGGATTGTGAGTGCTTATTGTTTTTCCTGAAGGTGTCTGTTGGGAAAGGAAGTGAGTAAAGTAAGGTCAAATAGCATGCACAATAATTGAAGGATAGACTCCTTTTTTACTTGAACAGAATAATAAGTTTTAAAAAAACACTCTTCTGAACCAACTGGATGCTGTTCATTAGTCACCAAACTCTGAACCCCAGATGAGGTGGGCACACAGAGGAGATGCAGTTCTTATCATCTGTAGTTCTCTGCCCTGTTTCTTATTCAGGCTGTATCTGTATGCCATCTTTATCACAAAGGGAAACAATAATTTTGACCCCTGATGACGTTTTATATTGTTACTAAGGACAGGTTGAGAAAAGTGTTGTGGGCCCTCTGTATTTGCATGTTCTGTATCTGCAGATTCAACCAACCACAGATGAGAAAATATTTGAAAATAAAATTGTATCTGTACTGAGCATATACAGAGTTTATTTCTTGTTGTTATTCCTTAAACAACAAAGGGTAGCATTTGCATTGAATTTAGTAAAATAAATCACATAGAGATAATTTAAAATGCATAGAAGACTATGTATAGGTTATATGTAAATCCTATTCCATTGCCATTTTACATAGGGATTGAGCAATTGAGGATTTAGGTACCCAAGGTAGGTCCCAAAACCAGTAACCCCCCCACACCATTACAAAGGATTTATACTACTGCATACAATTAAGTGGAGGAGGACAGCTTTCCGTAGACATCCATTTTAAAGACAGGCACTTGTATCCAGTTTTTATTTTCTATTTGGATTTTTTTTAAACCAACATAGAATCCCACTGACTTCTTTTGTGTATAGTTCTGTGGATTTCACACTTGTGTAGATCCGTGTAACCATCAGCTCAGTCAGGAGCTCCTTCACTCCAGCCGTACCCCAAGACTCCCTTTTGTTATCTTAATAGTCTTCCTGGAAACTGTTGATCTTTTCTCTGTCACTGTAATTCTTTCTGCGAATGCCAGGTAAGTAAAAGCATATGGTGTGCTTCCCTTTGAGCCTAATTTCATTCACTTAGCATACCCTTTTTGAGACTCAGGTCATTGCACTTGTGTGTAGCTTGTTCATTGTCGTTGCTGAATAAACTTCCATTCTGTGGATCCACCAAGTTTGCTTACCATCCAACCACTGAAGGCCATTTGGGTTGTTTCCAATGTTTTTTGAGTGCTATAGAACTCTACAAACATTCTCATGCAGGTGTTTGTGTGAATTTAAAGTTTCTTTCCCTTGGGTAAATTCCCAGGAGTGATATTGCTGAGGCACACAGTAATTGAGTGCTTAGCTTCATAGAAACTGTCAGTGTGGCTGCACCATTTTACATTCCCATGAGCAACACATGAGTTCCATTTGCTTCTTATTCTCACCGATATTTGGTATTTTCAAGGTTTTTTATTTTAGCCATTTTTGTAAGTATAGGATAGTGTCCCATCATGGTTTTAACTTGCATTTACCTGATGGCTAATAATGTTAAGCATTTTTTGTTTATTTGCCGTCCATGTATCTTTTGGTAAAATCTCTGTTGCAGTCTTTCATCTATTTTCAGTTGGATTGTTTACTTACGATGTGTTTTGAGGTTTCTTTATATAATGTGGGTACAACTCCTAAGTCATATAACTGATTTGTAAATTTTTCTTTTCTAGTCTATGTAGCTTGTATTTTCATTATTTGGCAATGTCTTCAGAAGAGAGGAAGTGGGTTTTTGTTGTTGTTTGTTTTTGTTTTCTGTTCTACAGTACTGGGGATTGAACCCAGGAATATTCTACCATTGAGCTACATACCCAGCCCTTTATCATTTTTAAAAACTCTTAAGCCAGAGTTTTGCTAAGTTGCTGAGGCTGGTCTTGAACTTCCAATCCTTCTGCCTCAGCCTCCCAGGTGCTAGGATTGCAGCTGTGCACCACCATGACTGCTTATAAGTTCCCAGCTTTGAGGAAGTGCAATTTCTTTCTTACCGACTTCTTGCTTTAGACATGCATTAGGTGCCCCTTCTGAGCGCTCTTGCCTAACTCCAGGTCATGAAGATTTCTCTTAGGTTTTCTACAACAGGTCTATTGCTTTAAATTTTCATTTACATCCATGTTCATTTTGAGTTAATTTTTATGTAAGGTGTGAGGTTTGGGTCACTGTTCTCCTCCTCTTCCTGTTCTTTGGCACAGGGTCTCCACTTGTTCCAACACCATTTATTGAGAAGGCTCTCATTTATCTTTTTGTACCTTTGTCAAAAAAACTTGGCCATATTTCTGTGGATCTATTTCTTGATTATTTTGTTCACTTCATTTGTAAGCATTCCTTCCCCAATATTGAATTTTTTTTTTTTTTTTTTTTTTTTTTTTTTTGCGGTGCTGGGGATTGAACCCAGTGCCTTGTGCTTGCAAGTCTTGAATATTTTAACTGTATAGTGAGTCTTAAAACTGTGCACTATGATTGCCCCAACATTCTTCATTTTCAAAACTGTTTTCACTGTTCTTCTCTTTCTCTCTTTTATTCATTTTTACTTTTACTTATTTTAATACTAGAGATTGAACCCAATGGTGCTCATCTCCAGTTCTTTTTATATTTTATTTTGAGACAGGGTATTATTAAGTTACTGAGGGTCTTACTACATTGATGAGGATGGATAGCTGTGAACTGGGAGTCCTGCCTCAGCCTCCCTAGCCATTGGGGTTACAGGTGTACATCACTACTTCTCATAGTCTTCCCTGCGTTCTGCCAGGTTCCATAGCTACAATAAGTGGAAGAGGCAGGGAGGGGTATGTTTATTTTTTCTGAATTGTTTATCTTGTTTGAAAATGCATGTGCTTATTACATCCCGACAATGGAATATTATTTGGAATCAAGCCATGAAAGGACATGAGGGAATCTTAAATGCATATTACTAAGCCAAATAAACCAATCTCAAAAGACTGCATCATTTCAACTATGTGACATTCTGGAAGAGGGAAAACTATGGAGACAGTAAAGCAGATGCCAGAGATTAGGAGGGAGAGAGGCAAAGCACACAGGATTTTTTGAGCAGGGACATTATCTGGTATGATACTTATAGTGGTAGATTCATGTCATTGTGTGTTTGTTCAAACCCACAGAATGCACAACACTAGGAGTGAACCCTAAAGTACAGTATGGTCTTTGGGGTGATCATAATGTGTCACTGTGAGTTCGTTGAAACAAATGCATGACTCTGGTAAGGGTGATGATAATGGGGGAGGCTGTGTATACATGGGAGCTGAGAGAATATGGGAAATCTCTGTGCCTTCCTCTCAATTTTATGTGAGCCTAAAACTGCTAAAAGAAGAAAAGTTATTTCAAAAGTAATATATATGCCAAAGATCATATAATGAAATCGAGGGTCCAGTAAATATAGTTGAAAGTTCATGTGATTTATTTAAATCACAGAGGAAATAAAGTTATTGAAGAAAGCATAATGCACTTTGAAAGTACACCTGTAAATGACCTCCATTTCTTCTTCAGCAGTTGGAACATGGCTCTTAATTATCTTCTTCCATGTATTTTCTGGGCCTTATCCTTTATTAGAATGATGAGGATTTTGTAGATAATTTTAAAGATGCCAAAGCTTCACGGCAAAGCTAAGGTGTGTACAGTGCCTTTTGCATAAATTTGTGGTGTGTCGTCTCACTGAATCATTGGGTTTTAAAAAGCTAAGCATAGATCATTCACCTCTCAGTGCTGGGCTGGAACACAGGGCGGGGCTCACGGTAATTTGAGAATGACAACAGCTGTATCTTTTCCTACAGGACCACAAGTGTCTTGGAGGAAAGCATTTCCCTGTTGCCTGCCGCATGCTGCGTGGGCACTGCCATTAGTCACAACCTGCAGCCTGGGAAGTGTGCATGCTCCGAAGGTTCAGCATTTCTGCTGGCTCTGTAACTGCCAATTATCTCCAAATTGAAATCATCTAGAAAAGCAGACGTTGCATGTTGAGAGATTGTTTTCCTGTTCTTGAAATTACAGCTGTCATTTTCATTTGGTACAATTTTTGTTGTCTGTTGTTCTGGCTTTTGGAAGAATGGCATGGAAGACGCTGATCTATAATTCACTGGTTTTGGAGGCTGGAGTCTCAGACCCATCTAAATATAGCACTGTTGTCTCTGGAGTGGGTGGAAGAAGCAATCTGAGTGACCGTACATGGGCGTGCTGTCCAACAGGCCCTGTGTTCTTCCTGTGCATGCCCTCCCTCCCTCCCTGCTTCTCAATTCAGCTAATCTCCAGATCAGATTTACCCTGCTTGCTGTGCGTGTGTGTGGGAGTCTCTGTGAATGTAGAGCTTCTAAATATACTCATCACTTGATATGGGTATTTATGTTCTAGTATTTGTGGTGCTGGCAACTCCAGGTCGGCCACTGTGTTTTTAGTACAGAGTTATGATTGTAGTTGAGAAGTCTCTAGGGACCAGCTGTTGACTTTATGTGTCCCTGTGGCATCTCATGCAGGGACCAAGAAGATCAGCAAATAATGTGAAATGAATCTGCCCTATGAGGTCCACAGATACACCCTCCCTCACTTCCTGTTCCTCAGACGCAGCTTTGTCATATTGCTGGGAGTTTGGAAAGCATGTCCAGGGCCTAGGCTACAAGTGAGATGATCTCTCTCCCCATCTGCTGTCACTGAGTGTGCTTATCTCTCAGGCTCTGTGTTTCTGCTCTCTCAGTGGTTATCATGTTAAATTCTTGTAGCAGCCTTGTAAGGGAAGCCTTCTTATCACCTGCATTTGACAGTATAGAAACTGCAAAGGAGAAAGAATGCTCTGCTCTTATATCTGTCAGTCTGCCTCTCCATCCATCTATCCATCCATCTATCCACCCACCCACCCACCTAGCCACCCACTTATCTACCTTGTTGGTTGTTATTTATATACACCCAGGTCACTGAGGTAAATTAGCCAAGCCTACAGAATCATCTTTTTAAAAAAAAATTATTTGTTCTATTTAGTTATACATGACAGCAGAATGCATTTTGATTCATTGTACACAAATGGGGTACAACTTTTCATTTCTCTGGTTGTACATGATGTAGAGTCACACTATTTGTGTAATCATACATGTTCATAGGGTAATGATGTCTGTCTCATTCCATCATCTTTCCTTCCCCTCACCCCTTCCCCTCCCCTCATTTCTCTCTATACACTCCTCCTTTCTTCCCTTACCCCCTACCCCACCTCTGTTATGTAATAGTATCCACTTATCGGAGAAAACATTCTGCCTTTGGTTATTTGGGACTGGCTTATTTCTCTTAGCATGATAGAATCATCTTTTTTTAAGTTAAAGATGACTGACCCATAGAAACAAACAAACAAAAAAGATACATATAATAGTGATACTAATTTTATCCAGAGAAAAAAATTTTTAAAAACCTCACTGTATATTTAGAATTAAAAAATGAGACCAATAACTCTTATTTGAAAAAATAATTTATTTCAAATAAAGTTTCTCTAATTCTTCTTAGATGTTGGTATCTTATACATCCTAAATAATTAAAGATATACTCTAAACCCATTTGGAAATAGAATTTTGGGCTCAGTTGGTGAGGAGAGGGCCAGGAAAGAGAAACAGGTTCAGCGCATGGAAGTAAGGAAGAAGGGAAAAGAGACAGAGGTTGGAGTCAGATAGGTGACAAAGGGCAGGGGGCCAAGGAGACTTAGAGAAAAGCTGAGTGGGTGGTAGACACTGGCTCTTGTGCACTTGTACTGAATTATCAGATAGAAATGATGCCATTATGGTTATGTGGATCAACAGTCCTCTCTCCATTTTTACTAGTATGTATATTTTTTAACTTTTTATCTAGGAATAATGTCAAATTTGCAAAAAAGTTACACAGTTAAAGTATTCCCAAGTATTCTTCACACAGATATCTCTTGTTAACTTGTACATGTGCTTTATCATTCTCTCTCCCTCCTTATAGTCCCATGTACACTTCTACACACATGCAAATCTCAGCCTTCCCCACACTGTTTATAACTCCATTCACTGGCCCTGAACGACCTGGCTCCCAGTCCTTCTAGTAGATTTACTTGTTTGTTGAGTTTTCTCTATGTAACTAGCCTCTCAGCCAGGTCATTCATCCCCTCAGCCTCCTCAACCATACTTCTTAAAGAAAAGAAAATCAAGAAAGGAAGAGAAAAGTACCTTTTGAAGAAAGGTTCATTTTCCCACTGAAGCTATGAAGATTGCACTAATATGTAAAAGTTCCAGAACTTTTTAGAAATTGACTTCGAGACATAAGAATTTTTAGTAGGTGGAAACCTTACATTAAAATAAATACTCTATAATAATACAATTAGAAAAAAAGAAAACAGTTTTGTTGAGATGTGCTTCACATAACTTACAACTCACTCATGTATTTCTGTGAGGTTTTAAGTTACAAAAGTGTCCAAATAATTTCAGACCAAAGGCACATCATTGTAGACAGAGTTAATGGCTCTTATGCCTTTTCCATCAGCATCACCAGGGTCTTAAGTTTAATAAACCCTTCTAATGGATATTTTGCTAGTGTTATTCTCCAGGAACATTGTGGTTAAGTGGGGCCTTGGGCCCTGTGGATCTGCTGACTGAGCACGTGGCCTTGTGTAGGTTGCTGCTGGCCCCATCCATTGCCACTGAAAGACCCAGGGCTTGGAGTCGGGGCCCAGCTGCTGTTGACTTAATGAAACTGAGTCCTCCAAACTGTGGGGGAAGTGTTAGGAGGCAGTCCTTGATTATGAGATTGCCCCACAGTATCTGTCCCACAGCGGCAGAACTAGTACTTTTATTTATTTATTTATTTATTTTTTGGGTGCTGGGGATCGAACCCAGGGCCTTGTGCCTACAAGGCAAGCATTCTACCGACTGAGCTATCTCCCCAACCCCAGAACTAGTACTTTTTGACTCAATCTGACATAGACTTGAATCTCAGAACTCGTGTGGCCATCACAGAGGCAGACAAGCATTGTCCCTGACCTTGGCGATAGGCATCCCATCCTGGCTCTGTGGAGGCATTTGTCCTGGGGTCCAGTCTCCTGGCTGCTGCCTGTGTAGAGATTGATATCAGGGCCTTGACCAGGAGGGCTCATGGCACTGCCTGCCCCAGGCCCTTCCATCTTGGCATATCAGTGTTTCTAGGATTTCCTTGTCTTTGTTGCTAAACCTTTGCTATATTTCATAACTTTTATTTGACCAAGTCTTGCTCTTTTACCTACATGTCTCAAATGACTCCTGTGCCCTGTGAGCTAAAGGCCAGGCTCATGGTGAAGCTGACAGCCCCTCCCCTTCTGGCCCAAGTGTCCATAAAGGTCGACTCTCCCCTCCCTCCAGTGCACCAGAGTTTCCCCACTCTTTTCCTGGCATATCTTCTGTCCCTTTTACATCTCACTTGGTCTCATCTCCTACCCAGCCTCCTCAACCCTGGCTCATGTTCATGGCAGGGGATGACTATGTCTTCTCTTCCATCATCCCTCCATCCTGTGCACTCCCTGGCCTTCTGCAGGCATTCTTAAAACTTGTGGAAGGTTTAAAGGACTAAATGAGAAAGATTGGTGCTGGCTAGAGGTGGGTGGGGGGAAGCCCCCAAAGCAAGAAAGCCCCAAGTGAACATCTCTGAGGTGCAAGCAGACCCCTCTATCTATAATCATCTGCATGCCATCACTGGGCATGGGTCACCCTATCCCAGGGGCATCCATGGAGTGATTCCTTTCCCAGTAGTTTGGTTTTACCCTCTTCTTTCCCAGGAGTTTCAGGGCAAGGGGCTCCCAGCAATTGGTAGCAGGTAAAGTGGGCACAGCTCTTACTGTTGTCTATGAAAATGATGCTTAATGGAATCAAGGAACATCTAATCACAGGTTCCAAATGTACCAAGGATAAGTGTGAGTCATCCTTCTTCAAATCTGTGAGTGCTGATTAAAATGGATTCTTCAAATTCCTGTTTTATTGCAACCAAAGGAGTTCTGTGGCCTCAGAGCCAAGTTTTCATTTTGAGCTTCAGAATGCTCCTCGATACTTGCTTCTTCAAACAGCTCTTTCCCTGTGTTTATCACAGTAGCTTTTATTTGGAGAAACCAGGGCACATTTCAGAGGGAAAAGAATAGGGCTCGTTGTCATTGATAAAACAAAATCCGAAACTCCAGGTGAGCAGGCCAGAGGAAGAAGGGAACGAGGAGAGGGGGCTAAAGCATTTAATGAGGTTTCAGAAACATCCTCATAATAAGTGGAAACCCTTACTTTGTATTTTCCAACGTGTGGCAGAGGCCAGCATTGCCAGTCTTCTGCATGTGGATGGTTCTGTGTTCCCACCTTTTTTGCAGCAGGGTTTGACTAGGAGGATGCCAAGGAGTTTGGTTTCTGGGGGCTGGTTGTGTGGAGCACCTCCAGGAATCCCTTAGGTCTCCATGCTCCCCGGGATCCAGGGCATCAGTATTTTGGGAAGCTTCCCAGGTGACGTGTGGATGTCATTAGGTGAGTATGCTGGGTCTGTGCCATGGCAGTTCCCAGACCATCCGCTTTGTTTTTCTTTGGATGTTTCCTCCATAAAAGATCCTATCCTCTCCGTCCTCTAAGACAGCATCTTGCTCTGGTGGGGTCTTGCCTCCCATCCTCTCCCTTCCTGCAAATCTGCTCTGTGAAAAGATGAAGCCATGTGCACAGGGATGTAAGGGCTGGAATACTGAAACAGCACATGGCCCTGTTGCCTTTGCCCTGTGGATCCCGAAGCAGCCTTTCCCCAACAGTAAAAAACAAAATCCTAATTGTAAAAAAGGAATTCTGAGCCGAGACTCTGAGGTTGTCTTCAATTTCATACAGTATGTTACGGGTAGAAAGGGAAACAAAATTGGAGTTTCCAGGGGATTTGTACTTCAAAATTTGCATACAAATTTTGTCTTGTTCCTGCATATTCATAACATCCCACAGAGCTTACTCTGCAGGCAGGGGGCCTCTTTCTGCAGCTGGCCCTCCTCACCCTCTCCTTTGGATCTGACCTGGCCTCTCCAATGTCTGGAGTGGTACATTTAGCTGTTGTGTATGCCCTCTCTCCATTTGCTGTGGATCCTCCGCTCCTCCTCGGCCCTGCCTGCATCACTCCTCTCAGATACGCCCTGTGCCTGGGGAAACCAGCACAGGAAGCTGAGGTTCAGGCAGTAAGGAAATAAGTAAGGAAGCAAATTATTTTAATTTGTTAACATTGATGTTTCAGAAAAAAATAGGCCCAAAAAAAAAAAAAAAAAAAAAAGAAAAAGAAAAAAAGCAGCCGACCTTAAACTCAAGTCAAATAATTAGTGTCAGAGAAGAATTCTTTTTACTAGCAGTGTCTCAGCTTTCCTTTAAAATATAGATCTTGTGTCTTTTATTTTAAAACACGACTAGTTAACAGACAAATTAAGACTTACACTCGTGTCTTCTGGAACAAATGTTGTTTGAAGCAGGGCATCCGTGAACATGGAATTCCTATTGAAAGTCATTTTCTTTATGAAAGTTACTGTGCAAATATGAAAGATCATGTTGGATCTGTGCTCAAAAGGTTACTTAGTGCCAGTATTTCAACTGAGCTTTTTAGAGTGAGCTTTCCTGAGTAAAGTCCTTCCGTAGATGTAAAACTTGTCTTCTACTCCCAGTTCCAGATATCCACCCCAGGGTGCATTTCTGCCTTTCTTTCATAGATTATTAATAGTCTTGGCTTGGCTCATCTGTTTCAAAATAAAAGATTAAGAACTGGGATATAGTTAGGAGCTTGTTGTGAGAGTGGGGTGAACAGATAAAGAGCCATGCAGTGAGAATTGCAGCAGTGGCCACGAACAGGAAGGGCCATGTTGCTGACTTGGACCTGGAGACAGGAAGGGACAGTGAGTGGTATTCTTCTCCTGGGACACAGAGAGGGTGGTGTACAGTGTCTTTGGGAGTGGTGTTGAAATGGGTTGGGTGTGAGTTTGAAGTCCTTGTGTGTCAGAGGGGGCAGAGAGGGAGGGGAGGCAAACTAGGGCAGGGACAAATGGAGATCCTTCTCTGGAGAGGACAGGTGCCCAGCTGCAGAGACAGGCGAGGAATTGCTGTGAAGGAGGTGGTATTTGAGGCGACAGTAAGGTATGATCAAGGGGAAGCTTATAGGTAGAGGACGAGCACCAAGAACAGATGATTGAGGAAGACTGCACTGACAGGTGACCAGTGCCCAAGCAGCCGCTCCAGGTGGAATTAGCATCTCCAGAGAAATGAGTGCCAGGTACATGAACTGGATGGGTCAGTGATACTCTTAAAAATAAATGTCTAAAATAGGTTTTATGAGGAGTTGGAATTCCAAGATCACTGGAGCATTTAGGTATTTTGGGAATTGTATTTGATTATCAAACTATTTAGGCAAGTTAACTATTTTCAAGTAAGTAAAATTAGTAGAGTTTCTCTCTGGTGAAGCTTGTCATTCATTTTTAGCATCTTAATTTTAAATGCCAGCTAGATCTAGCCACTATAAATATGCAGCAGATGTAGCTGCCCAGCCACTCAGACAGGCAGGAGCTGACAATCCAGGGGCAGTTTTCAGTCTGAAAGCAGAAGCCCTCTATTGGAAGGTAAGTGAGCCCCAGGTCCTTATTGCCTAATGACTACGGTTTTCAGGAACGTCTTTGTAGATATGGGTTTTTACTTTGGTCAATGGGGAATTTTAGGGGGTAGTATCTACTATGTCATTACTTGAGGGTTAGTATCCTATGTGAAAAAGTGCTGATGTGTCAAGACCTTATCTTTTCATCTTAGTAATGTATGTTAGAAAGCTAGAATGCATGTGAAAAACTTAAAGCGAATATATAGGTTTGTACATTTTGAGGTGATTTTTCAGTCACTTAGCATTTGACTTTTATTCCTAAAAATGAGAATGTTGTTTTTGTCATCAGTGTGTCATCATTGCTATTTGTGTGGTGCTCCATAGGTGAAAGGTCAGGCACAACTGGACCTGTATGATGTAAAGTCCTGTGGTGTCTTCCTTTTTATCGCAGGCTGTGGCAGACTTGGGAGCTGCCTGAACTCTCTCACAGCTTGCCTTGGGCTTTCATTCAGAGGAACACTCCCAGGCACAAGCTTTTGTGTGAAAACACCTGGAAAGCATCCTTTGTGTGGGTGCCTCGGGTCCTGCTGGTCCCACATTTGCAGTCCTTTGCCTGTGTGATTGCTTTAGATGCCTGAGCACAGTTTCGCTGGTGTTTTAGGATCTGGAATGGAAACTGAAGATCCTCAGATTAGTTTCTTTCCTGTGTGTGTTTTGAACGATCTGAACATTCCTTCTCAAAGTTCCAAATTAAAGTGATTATTTTTCTTTCATAACCCATGGTGGAGTGTTAAACAAACAAAAATTATTTATAATCTTACTATAAATAATTTATTATTTATAATCATATTATAATTTATTATTTAGAACTTTATGTTTGATATATTGTGATTCTGGCTTCTTTGGAGTGAGAGCAGTAGAGTTAAAGATAAGGGTCGATCTTGGAATTGGACTGCCTGGGATTGAACACACCACCTGTGAGTATGAGGCTCTGCTGAGTTGCACTTGTGCTCACTTCCCATGGATTGTAAAAGGGGATAAAAATCTACCCTTTTGGAAGAAGTCCTAACTTAAGGAGGCATGCACACCTGTGACCACAGGGTCCTTAGGGATCTGCAAGTTTAAAGCACTAGAAACTATATATCTGCCCTGATTGGGAATGAGTTAGTTTGAAATGTATTTATTTCCATGTATTTGACAACCTTTGCCTGAGGGCCATGCTCAGAATGCGTTACCTGTGGTTTTCAGTTTCAGTTTCTCTGACATCAACTTTGAATTTATAATCAATGTTGATAAAATCTGATTGCAGAATCCTAGTATGAACAATTGTTTTTTCCTCCTCCATCTTTTTCAGTTTCCTCTCCATCACTTAAGTAGACTATTACGTATTTGTAGTTTGTAGCAACTCAGCTTTGTTTTCCTTAAATATTTAATTTAGGTTTAGAGAAAATACTAATACTCTCTCTTTGTAACCATTGTCTTCTATAGAGTTTTATGTAAGGGGCTGGAGGTGTGGTTGAGTGAAGAGCAATTGTTGAGCATGCACAAGTCTCTGGATTACATTCCCAGCATCATCCTCCCCAAATATATGCATAATATTCAAATAGTGTGATTAAAGAAGTTAAACTACTGGCCTGGGGTGGGGTTTGGGAATAACAGTTGTCTCTTGGTGAATGTATCCCACACTAATGGGAACAGAAGTGACCCAACTCACTAGAGAGTAGCTAGTTAGCACCAAAAACCAGTCCATGTGTTGTGTTTTATAGACAGAATGGAAAAAAGCATTAAAGGAAGTAGTGTACTGGGAGAGGCAGACCCTGAAGGTGGACGATCTACATCCTTGAGAGCCTTGTGTGCCCTACAGAACTTTTGGATTTTGTCCTAGGTCAGGAGTCAGCAGACATTTTCTGCAAAGGGTCAGGTAGCAGATGTTTCCAGCTTTGAGGGCCACCTGGCTCTGGATGACTCCTAACTCTGCAGAAAATGCAACCACAGACCAAGATGTAAAGGAACTGTGGCTGAGTTGCAATGTGTCTATTTACGGACATTAGGAATCTGCATGTCATGAAATTTCATGTGTCAGGAATTATTATTCTCTTGTTTTTATCCTCCAACCATTTTAAAATTGTGAAACACATTCTTACCCTGGCTACACATGGACTCAGCGGGCTGGGGTTTATAGCCCCGAGAGACTGAGTCCCTGCTCTCCAGAGCATGTCATTAAACTGGAGAAATCCAATCTGATCCACTGTCTTATGCCTGGTATGAGAGTATGTGTTCTTTGATATCTTAATTTTAGTCCATCCATTTTGTTTAATTATTTTTATTGTGACAAGAACACCTAATGTGAGATACACCCTCACAGATTTTAAGCATACAAAACAGTATTATTGACTACTGCAATGTTGTGCAGCAGATCTCTGGAACTTAATCATCTTGCACAACTGAAACTTCACATGCACGGAACAGCAACTCCCCATTTCCTCTTCCTGGCAACTGTCCTTCTATTCTCTGGTGCTATGAGTTTGACTATTTAGCAACCTCATATAAATGGAATTATGCAGGATTTGTTTTTCTGTGACTGACTCATTTCTTTTAGAATAGTGTTCTCTAGGTCCCTCTATATTGTTTCACATTTCCAGATTTTCTTCCCTTTTTAAGGCTGAGTAATTCTCCATTACATGTGCCACATATTGTTTATCCATCCTTTGATGAACATTTATATTGTTTCCACATCATGGCTATTGTGGGAATAATACAGTAATGAAAATGAGTGCAGATACTTCTTTGAGATCTGATTTCAATTCTTTTGGATACTCTGATGTGAGATTATTAGCTAATTATGGTCTATTTTTACTTTTTCAGAGAAACCTACATGCTTTTTCCTTGGTGATTGTTCTATTTTAGTTGTGTGGATAGTGTATAAACATTCCAGTCTCTCCACATTCTCACCAACACTTGTTTTTTTTTTTTTTTTTTAATTTTAATAATAATCATTCTAACAGGCATGGGGTGGTATCTTGTGATTTTGATTTGCATTTCCCCGATGATTATTGATACTGAACACCTTTTCATAACCTGCTATTTGTATTTCCTCTTCAGAGAAATGTCTATTCCAGTCCTTGAAAGATCTTGAGAGTTATAGAAGGTAGGTTGAGGTTGATTGCTACATCAGACCTGTGATACAGAGCTGCTCTCCCATCTTCTTGGCAACTGCTTCCTGCTGCCTCACACTCTTGGTTCTCACACTGTGCTCAGCATCAACCAGGATGCTTTGTAATATTCAGAAATCATGGTGTACTAGAGAAACCACATTTATAAGGAGCTTTCTAGGTGCAAAGAAAGTGCACCAAAACTTGAGAACCAATGCAGAACCAGTGTATGCAGATGTGCAGATCTGTCTGATCACGTTAGGGAATCCCTGCAGTGAAAGCATTTCTGTGGACCTGAAAGGATAAATAGGATTTCAGTTGCTTCTAAGGAGGAGAAGAGGCCTGCCTATATCCCTCAGTTGATGAGCTCCTACCTTGTGTCTACAGAAATAATTAAATTTAGCAAAAACTGATAATAAGATTCTAGTACCATGTGTTGGGAACAAATATATATACGCACACATACACATACACATATATTTCTAAAATCTGATATTCTTTGTTTCTTTAAAATTGAATAATACAATTATTGGGGCACATAGTAATTACTGAGCAAATTGCCATCAAATCATTATTGAGGAAAAAACCTTTGAATCTCTCAGATATCCCCGAGGGTAATTTTAGTTTCTGTATTTATTCTCTCATTTTTAGCACCTCTATTTTCTCTGGATATATTCTCCTATTAAACTGCAGTCTCAAGGTTAGATCTGACGGCAGGATATTAAGTTTACATTAGTACACTGCCTTTCCCAGGAGTATTTGTATTTGCATTATCTCTTGTTTACCCTAGGAAAGACTTTGTGTCTTCTAACAATGATTCAAGTGTAAGCAAGCCAGATGTTTTTGTCTTCTGCCAGAATTCACACTATGTTTACTTAACCTCTTTTCCCCCTGAAACTCCTGAAACAGTGCCTGGCACACAGTAGGCACATAATAAATATACAGATGAATGAATTGATTGAGGAAATTCAGGACTCTAACCAAGAATTTGTGCCTCAGGAGGAAATCTCTCGTTTTGAAGTCTTTTTGATCGGGACTGCTCTTACCACCTCTGAGCTAGTCCTGGCTCTGAGCTTTGCTGTTTTTGGGCTGTATAAAAATTTTCTACAGTAAATGTATTTTTTTCTTCTCTGAATAGGGTGCAAAATTTGCTCCAGCCAAGCAACACGTATTCATACAGGTGCCCAACTCACCCACCATTGGAGGTTATGCTTGGCAAAAGCATTTGTGGAACAACACAGGTGTTTTATAGCTCAAGTCCATTTCAGAGGGTGTATAAACAGACTTCAGAGGGGAACACTTCCCTTGGGAACTTCCATTTTGGCACCTCTATATTTCATAATTTGCTGACTTGGTTAAGTTCAGCCAGAGGGGAAGAGGAGCTGCCCATTAGGAACTGTTCTGCTCTTTGTCTGTACATCTTCGGCTAGCCTAGGATTTTCATTGTGCTCTTTCCTGACAGATCTTCAGTGAGACAGAGCACACATTATCTCTCAACCAAAGATTCTTAGATGATGGAGTGTGTTAGTGTAACTGTGAACGCCGATTTTTTTTTAATTGAAATAATAAACAGACTGAAAGGAAGGGTTGGTTTAAAAAAAAATGGAAAAAAAATAAAAGTAATTTTCTTTTTCCTGATACTTCACAAAATAAAGATTTATTATGGTGAGACCAAGACGTTCTTGCATATGCCATCCTTTGCTTTAAGCTAAGTAAGTTTTTTGTGTTTACCTGGAAGCTACCATGGAACAGTGAAGCTGTGAATGGAGCAGGGAACTATGGCACAGGGCTCCTGAGCTTGACTGCTGTGCACTATGTGCAGCTGATGCAACCTAGACCTGCATGCATACCTTGAATTCTAGCCTGATTGTGCTGGACTAGGTGGCAGCTGTATCTTGTTCCTTCTGTCACCAGGTGTCAAACTCTGGCCTCCCTCTACTGTAGCACATTGCTCTCCTCCTTGCTTTAAGCCACAATATATGTATGATGTGACTTTAGATCAAACCTGCTGCCACTGGTTGCCTGGAGACATAGCAACTCTCTGCAGCCTGCCTCAGTGGCTTGGCTGGAGGCATCCCAGCATGGTACTTGTCTCTGCTCTCCCACCTCATTTCTGCTGTCCCAGGAGTAAGCACACTAGCACACTCCCTGCAGAAGGGTCAGCACCTCACACACTGTTTTCTGGGGAACCTGATTAAGGTATCCTGTGTTCTGTTTCTCTCTCTCTCTCTCTCTCTCTCTCTCTCTCTCTGCTGTGGATGGAACTCAAGACCTTGCTTACACTACCACTCAATTCACATCCCCAACCCTGAAACACTATTTTTAATTCCTCATCTGTATCAGGGTAATATGATAACACCTGCTTCATAGATCTGTGAGGATCAAATAATTTTAAACATATATCACACCATCTTGCACAGAGTGGACACCTAAGAACTTGGGAAACTTTTGATTAGTGTTCCCTGTCATTATACAAAGGTCAGATAGACTTGGTGAGACTATGTGCACCTGCCGTTCTGCATTGATGGCAACAGTGAGGGAAGGTACTGGTGTCTTGGAAAGGCCCTGTAAGTGAGACAGGGCCATGCTGCAAATGTATTTACTGTGTTTTCTTTCTGACAAATTACTAGTGATGTTGATGCTGCTTCTCACAGCCCTAGCTCTAGAACACTCATTTGAAATCAAATCCCTGGTGGCTATATACTACTTGCCTTCCTGCAGTGATGAGGAAAAAGTCTTCTTTATTGAGAATGGACAAGAATGAAATCCCAAATGACACCGGAACCCTAGAGCCAGCCCCTGAGGGGGAGGGTACTCATCCTACCGCTAAGACCACAGCAGGAATTTCTTACTTGCTCATTTGTTAGAGCTGTAATCTCCAGAGTGGAGGTGTGGCCCCCTAGTGTGTACCTTATGCTCCATTGGGTTTGGGAAGAAAATATTTATTTTTATAGCTTCTTTCTAAAGTTCTATTTTGGAATAATTTCTGTAATGTTTCATAAGGTACTAGTAGGGTATATAGAATTTACAGATAATTAAATGCACAAAAATGTCAGTAGAGGCTAAAAGTTTTTTCAGACAGGTTCATGTGTGGAGACTACCTTGTCCTTGCTCAGCAGCAGGATGGCTATTGTCATTTGATTGGACTCATGTTGTTGTTTTGTCTCCAGTGTGTTTGTGTGCCCCAGGGCCTGACCCCCCCTCAGCCCAGAGTGCTTACCTGGTTAGCTGAAAATACTTCAGACAGTGGTTTATAACAGGGAGTCAGGAAAGTGTACCAGGGTTGACATTATTTTAAAAAGTAGAAACGGGACTGGGGTTATTTCTCAGTGGTAAAGTACTTGCCTGGCATGTGTACGAAGCCCTGTATATCCCCAGCATTACCAAAAAAAAGAAAAGAAAATAGAAAAAATAACAGTAGTTTCAAATTTTTATTTACTGTAAAACCACATTTAAGCAAGTAGAGTTTTTTTTTTTTTTTTTTGCAATTCATTTTTTTGGTACTGGGTATTGAACTCAGGGGTACTCCACCTGAGCCACACCCCCAGCCCTCTTTTGTATTTTATTTAGAGACAGGGTCTCGCTGAGTTGCTTGGCACCTCACTTTTGATGAAGCTGGCTTTGAACTTGCCATCCTGCCTCAGCCTCCCAAGCCTCTGGGATTACAGGTGTGCGCCACTGCACCCGGCTTATTGCAATTTTTGTTTGATTATTTTCCTCCTAACACTGACCTCTGTATGGCTCCACCTTATGGAGACAGATAGTGGTGAGAAGAGGGTTTTACAAAAATTTAGAGGCTAGCTGGGCCAGGTGGCTCATGCCTGTAATTCCCTCAGCAATTTAGCAAGGCCCTGTGCATCTTAATGAGACCCTGTCTCAAAATAAAAAGAAAGGGCTGGGATGTAGCTCAGTGGTTAAGCACCCTTAGGATCAGTTTCCAGTACCAAAACAAAAAACAAATTAAGAGGTTATCTTTGACCACTTTGGGGTTCATTACATAACCCTTCTGGAAATATGATGTGAACAAGGTGATACATTTTTTATTTGCAATAATTTGTTATTCAGTTTAGCTCCATAAAAAAACCACAGGTTGAAATTAAGAAGCCTAGGAACATGGATGTTGAAATGTAAATAAATAGGGGCTGTACTAAATATGGGTCTCATTTTGCAAATTTGCTTTTCTACACTCCTCCCAAAGCTGGTAAGTTGAATTATCTAAATAAAAGTGTTGCCTTCCTTGGTCTTGGTGTACATACAGCTCAAAACCAAGTAAAACATAGTTACATGCTGGTGCCACCCATCTCCCTGGAATTTCTTTTGCTTTCCATTTGTGGGATATGGAAACTGTCCTCACACACACACTGTGTTATTTGTGTAGAATGGTTTGCATGCTGTAACCTGAAAAGCTATTTCTCTTTCCCACTTAAATTAGAGCCAACCGATCTTTAAATAAAAATAAGAGTTAAAAAATCAGTTCATAAATGCAGCTTTGGTCAGTTATATAGTTAAATTTCTTTATTTTGCTATACATTTGATTTTCATACAGAAAAGGAAAAATTTATTATTTTGTAATTTGTCCACATCTAACATTGTTACTCACCAAATTAAAATATTTTAACCAGATTTCTCACTAGTGTCAAAAATTGTCTTTCTGTCTAATGAATTATATTAACCCAAGAAAGCTTGTGAGGTTATACATTACTGTGAAGAGGATTTTAAGTAGTTAGAAAAATGGGAGGGAAACCTGGGATACTGAATCACGTCTCATCCTTAGTTTCTTGTTATAAGTTCACAGGTAAATTTTCATGTGATGGAAATCATCTGATGGCTATTTCCTTAGGATTTGATACTGGATGTACATTTTCTTACATGGTAAAAAATCTGCCAATTCACATCTACAGTTAAATCCGCGTGGACTTTGAACTCATCATAGAAGTCAGAGAGCCACAGCAGGGAGGGAGGGTTACAGAAGGAACAAACAGCAGCCTCCCTGGCAGCAGGAGGCTGTCTGACCCTCACTCCCCACCCTTCCTCCCTCTGGGCAGGTCAGGCATCCGGTACATGTGAGGTTGCTCTCAGGTAGTCGGATTCCGCAGGTAGCTCTGGCCGCAGTGCAGTCTCTCCCTTCACACTCCTCTGTGCACCCGCATTTTGGATCTTCAGACTGACATAAGTTCTGCTCCCAGGACTTTAAACGACCTGCTTTCTACCTGTACCTTGCTGCAGCAAAGGTGAGACCTCCCACCATCCAGTCACTGCCTGATGGACTTTCTGTCCTAATCCTCTCGGCAGTTTGTCTGTTGGGCATAGCTGGTTTACTGGGGTCAGCAGCTGCGGGACCAGCCCCACTCTGGGTTCTATGGAATCCAGTTCCTCTGGTCCTTCCCTGTGTCTGCAGATTTCCTTAAGTTCCAACCTTGTGTTCAGCGTCCCTATACTGGGATGGGGATACAAATGCCATATTAGCCCGAAGCCTGGGAACTTGGAAAAAGAGTAAGAAATCCCTCTGAAGTTCTCCTTGGTGGATTTTCTTTAGTGGGGCCTTAGAAGTACTGCTGTGTGTTGTCCAACCCTGGGCTGCTGTCACATGCCCCTTTAGAAGAACCTCACGATAGAAACAATACTGTGATTAATCTGCTGAGGCCCAAGAGGTCTCCTAGACATTCTGGGACTGGAAGGAAGGTAGGACGTGATTCCTACAATTTGTGGAACTAAAGGTTTTTTTGATTTTTATAGTTTATTTATGGAACATTTAATTATAGATATGAAATTTAGTCTCACACACATGTATGTAAAAGCAACCCTCTGTGAGTCTTTATGTTGTTTTGTTTCATCCTGTACTCATTTGCTTCCAGCCCACCTGGAGTGTTTCGATGTCACCAACTTAATGTACAGTTAAAGCATCTGGTTCTTTTTGCATCAAGTGTTATTGCTTTTAAAAATTACACTATATTTTATTTGCAGTTAGCATCTTATGGTGACTGAGCTGAGACAGACCTGTTAGAGTCCTGGCTCCATCCCTTACTGATTATGTTTTCTTTTGACAGTTACTTTATCTAAGTCTCAATTTCATTTTTTCCTTTTTTTGCAAAAATAGGATAATAGCACCTCCCTCGTGGGCTGTCATGAAAACAGAGTGAGACACTGTGTTTATGTGCCTACCATAGCACCGAACTTGTAGTTAGCATTCCATTGACAGTAACTGTTTTCCTTTGAAATGGGGATAATACTCCTTATGTCAACTACTTTTGTAGAGGGATCATTATGAAATGTTTGGTAGTTGCCAAAAAGGTGTTCAGTGACATTAGGATTGTGTCACCGTCGGCAGTACAATCCAACAGGACCGGTCTGGCTGGTTCTTTCTCCCAGGCCTTGCCTGTCAGCCCTTGAACTTGCAGTAGGCAGGCCAGTGGTGAAACCAGTGAACTCCACAGCCCCACCTGGGAGCTCTTCATCTTCACAGGGATTGAAATTTCAACCAAAAGCACTGATGTGTGGGGTCTGCAGTTTAACATGAGGGGCCTTTCGTCTGCTCATCACCTACTGATTATTTTTTTCTTCTTGTACATGAAAAAGTTATGGTTACCATTGTGAACTTATCCCTGCCAACTTGGCTCTGTCATTGACTCCCTTAATCTTTGAACCTCCGAATAATCTATGAAGTCTCAACCACATGACTAATTTGAGATCCTATTTGGGGTGGCTGGCATGGGCCATTCTCTTGGGAAGGCTGGAACCCACTGTGGGGAATGGATTCTGTAGCAGCAGCAGGGCCTAGAGCTGTTAAGATTCCAAACCAGGACTTGGAGAGGCCTCGGAAATCGATTCTACCCTCCTTGTAACCTACAAGGTGAAGTGACTTGGTGAATGTGACACATACAGCACAGTAGGATCAGGGAATGATTGTCAGGGATCAGGTCATGCTGGGAGAGGAAGGAATTGTCATTTGCATGTCCCACTGAGCTCTCACATTCTCTAAACTACCCCCTCTGCCTCCATCTCCCTGTCTTGGTACAAGACTCCATATACCCCAGCATCCACCCCGCAGATTCCTGGAGGTTGTGTTGGACTCACTGTTGCATGTGGTCCACCCTGTGCACATTTGTGCAACCTTGGTTCTTAGGTCAGGCCCTTGCCAGCTCTTTCCTGGGCTCCTGAAAGCTTCTCTGATTTTCGTGCTTGGAACCTCATACTTTGTCATTGATCCCCCACTTGCTGCCAGGAACACATTTTGAATCACATCCCTCTGACCTTCCAGGACCTTGCTTAAAACCATTCATTTGCCCCCTCTTTCTGTCACAGCACTACCCACGTGCAGCAATCCTGGGAGCACATTAGAATATGGGTCTGTGGGCTGTACCCCAGACTTCACTAGCCGTGTGGTGTGTGCTCACAGCAGTGCTGGGCTGGAGCAGGCATTTTACCCTGTGCCCCAGTGGAGCGCAGATGACAGATGATGTTCACGGTTAGGAACTTCTCCAGGGGTTGCCCTCTGGAGATAATCCCATGATTCTCTGCTATTACTAAGAACCTTACTGTTGAGACCTCAAGTGCTGAGATTTCTCTCCTGACATGTAAGTTCTGATTGATTTGGTCTTGCTTTGCCCCAGCCTATTGGGTGGAACTCTTAACTCCTTTTTCCAGATGCAGCCCAAGTCTCTTCTCCTCCCACCTGAGCATGTTTTCAGGCTCCTCTGAAGACTTGCTGGTCCCTCTGTGGCCTAGTGATCTTCTCTCAGGGCTCCTGGCACCCACTTCAGCCCTGCTCTGTGGGATAATGAGTTCCAAGAGGGAGGGTCACCTTTGCCACCGTGTCCCAGCACTTGCCCCCTCAGAGCTATTGAATAGATGCTGCACCAACTGCTTGTTAAGGTTTTACTATTGTGTCTGAATATATATCTATCACTTCAGTGACCTTGCTTTTTTCTCCAAAGTTGGTATGACGGCGATTAAGGTGAGGCAGTCACCTCAGTGCCTGGTTGGTGCCTGGGCACAGTGCTTGGCTTGACTTGGCACAGTTTCTCTACTCCTGCCTTCTACCAACATCCTCGTGCATGGCCCTTCCTAAAAGTTGTTGGCCATCATTGTCACACTAAGTCCTGAGTGCCACTCACCGTGACACTGACAATACAACCTTTATTCTACTTGCTTTTGACTCCAGTGACTCTTCTTTCCTTCAGAGTTCCACTTCTGACCTCCTTGGTCAAGGCCCTCTCAGACTGCTGTGAAGACTTTTATTCTCACACTGAAACTATTGGGGTTCCCCACACTTGCTCCTCACCCAGCTTCTGTTCTCATGCCTTATGTTCTTCCCAGGGCATGTGGCCTCCCAGGAGGGCAGGGCTGGCTGTCAGACAACACTTCCTGCCATGAGCCTTGGGCAAGGCATTGCTCTCAGTGGAAGGACACCAGGTGAAGCAGCAGACATATCCAGTCTAGTCTGAAAGTAAATATGGCCAGTAGAGTCATTGTTCCCAAGACTTTGATGGTCTCCCACTGTCACCTCTAGCTCTCTCTCCTCACCTGTCCTCTGAGCAGCTTAGGATTTACCCTTCCAACATGTCTCTAAATGGTACCATCCAGGAATCTACACTGAGCTAACTCCAAACTGGGCTTGACAAATGGGGTCCTGCCACACTCCCTGGCAAGCGAAGAGGTGTATTAGGTCATCTGGGTTTCCTTTCTTCATTTAGACATCAACTCTTCCACTTGATATCCCATCAGACAGCAGTGTGCTCAGTTCAGACAAAGTCTCCATTGACGTTGTGGACTTTTGCAGTTGCTTTTCAATCCTAGTCTCACCAACCTTGTACACCTGGGAATATAGCCATAAACATGACAGACATGGTCACCCCCAACCCTGATGTGTATGTTCTGGTGGGGCATATAGTAAATATTTAAATAAATATAGAATACGGTTTCAGGAAATAACTGGATTGGAAGAGAGATATGACGACTGCTCTTTGGGGGTTGTCTTTGTACATGGGACACAGTGAAGAGAGGAGTGAGCCTTGCTGCTAGGGTGTGGGACAGCAGGCACAAGTGTCCTGGGGTGTGGCTGAGCTTGGCAGGCATGAGGGGTGGGAAGGCAGTCACAGTCTTTGTGGAGACTGCATGAGGTGAGATAGGAGAGGTGAGCAGCAATGTGGAAGTGGGTTTGAAGTTTTTCCAGTTTGTGAGCTGCTCTCATAAAGGAAAGGCTTTGAGATGTGCTTTGAGCCCACCCTCTTGTGCCTCCAGAGAAGTCATGGCTAAATACTAATGAATGATATCATTTCTCTGCCTAGAGGGTTCTGTGGGTTTTCTGTCATCTCTGGGTCCTGACTTTGTTTCCTCATCCCCACATCCCTCCCCACAGACCCAGCTGCACACTGTCAGTCCCCAGCTGTAGCATCCCTGTAATCCAAGCTGATCACGTGCCCTTGACCATCCCCATCTTCTTTTCTTAGAAACCCTCTTCCCTCCACTTGATGCACATGCCCATCTATGCTCTTTCATCACCCGTTATCTCAGCTGGCAGTGTCCTGAGGCTACCATTCTCTTCCTGAGGTTGAAAGCATCCTGGCCCTTATCTTGAGCTCTGGGAGCATTTATCCTGAGCCTTTCCACAGTGCGTTTGTTTATATGCATTTCCTACAAGTTGCCCAGGATGGGACCAGTTATCTTTATTTGTGCTTATCTAAGTCTATTCCAGAGACTGGACCATAGAAAAGAATTAGCAAATGTTTTCTAAGTGAGCGAATAAACATCCCATAATCTTTCTCTGTTTTCATTTTCAATGCCAACTTTAGATATTTGATTGTTCTATAAATAAGATCCATGAAAGCCATTTTATAATTTGTTTTAGGCGTTTAAAAATACTATATGGTTTTAACTTTGAAGGGAAGACTTGTACTCTTCCAAATAATTACAAGCTCTCAGTTTGTTTAGGATAATAAATTGTAGCTCTTATCTTAATTAAGCAAAGTGTTGCGTCTAGTTATAAAAAGTGTATTTCAAAAACAGCCATATTATTTCTAGGGAAAGTAATTTTTGAATTAGCAAATAAATGCAGTATATTTCAGCTGAACAACATATTTCCTTCTTACCATGCCCTTAACTGCCAGGGCCTGCGCAGTGTGTTCCTCCAGGACATTGGCATTTTAACCTTGGGACATGTGAGGGTTGAATCTGGTGGTGCTTCTCCTCTTTATTGCGACCACTTGCTGTAGATATCTGAAAGGCATGTGTCACCAGACACTAAGCTTCTACTGGACTTGTTTAGGTTCTGCTCCTCTGGAATTTCTCAGTCACTTTGAAAATCTTACCTGTGTCATATACAATATAATAACAAGTAAAATTAGTCAAGGAAACCTTAACTCTGCCCTGTAGGTAAATTCCCATGTATAGAAAAAGTGGAATTTACCTGTAGTGATAACTCAGGGAAGCAGGCTGTTGGACAGGAAATGTTTTTGAGTTTAACAATGTGTAGTGAAGTAATAAACCTTCTCATTAGAGTACCTGTCATCACTTAACCAGTTGGAGACCTTCATCAAGTCACACAGCTTCTGGGCTGGGCTTCCTTTCCTCACTAGTCAACAACGAGGGTGGAACTGGCCCTGCCTCCTGAAGGATCCTTGTGTAAAGATCGCGTGCAACTCCATCTGCATGCTGCAAAGAGTGCACACAGGAGGATCATCTGGGTAACTAAAAGTGCATAGTGATCCCCCAGCAACAGTCCTGCCAGCTGCCAGTTTCTGCATCGCTTTTCTTGGGGAGTCTGGCTTCTAAACAAAATCGCAGACCCATGTTGGTGCAGTCATTGCTCTCCATCAAGTTCTAAAATTGGACCCTGCCTACGAGTTATTGTGTGTGCTGAAAGGCCCCAACAGTGGCCTTTTCTGACACACAATGACTTGCTTGTGGCACTGGGAGTTAGCTTTCAAAAGATCCTGGGAATAGAATGGCCGGAGGGGGCTCCTGCAGGGAATTTCATGGCCGGTCCTTTTGTGCCTTGCCTTCAATCCTTGATTTAGTTTGCTCCTCAAGTATATATAGAGTGAGAATGCTAATTTGTTCTTGTCTGATAAAATACCCAGGGTGATATGACGCAGAGTCAATTTAAAGGAAGGGTCTTGGGCTTGCTGCCTGGGAACACTCCTGGCTTTGTGCTGGGAACTCAGTACACAGTTGCCATGACCGAAATCCTGGAGTCTCAGCTAAGCTACGTAGCTTTTCAGAGCATGATTCAGAATGCTTTCTAACCATGAGTGTGTTAGAGCATGGAGCAAAAATAGCCACCAGCCCCTTGGAGGGAGATGGCTGCACATGCTGACCATGGGGTCCAGGCCATTGTTCACATCGTGGCCACACCCTGAGAGGCCTCTCCCTCTCTACAGGGATCCAGAGACACAACAGAGACTGGGCTGCAGTCTTGGCAGGTCAGCTGAATGTCTGTGGCTAGGGGAGGCAACCTCTGGAGGTTACATAGGGATAGTTCTTCCTACCTCAATGAGTGATCAGAATGTCACGAGATGACTTATATCAAGTGCCTGGTTCACAGCAGCTATGATTTAGTGCCATTCCCCCTTTTCTACACCATAGGACCTGTAGAACCTTGTACTTATCAGCAGGAAGTGGATCTAAACAAGTGGATTTTCTTTAGTAAATCCACCAGTCATTCCTAGAATACGCTCAGTCTTCTTGTTTGTTCTCTTTCACGCGTGAGCCCTTGTTTGGCCAAACTTCTGTTCTACTCCAAGCTCCTTAGAGATCAAGAGCTTCTTCTATGTAAATGGACTTGCCATGAGAATGAAGCAACTGGTCTACCTATGAATAGTTGATTGTAGATGATGCTGTTTCACATGACTGTCCAATAATAACCTTGTAAAAAAAGAGTCTACACAAGAAAGGCTCAGTGTGACTTTTTGATTCTTTCTCTGAACATGATGTGGGAAAGTCCACACAGAATGACTGAATGTTACCATGCACCCCACAGTATCCCAGGCTATCTGACAGATATTTTCTCATTTTATTCTCACAACAGCTGTATGAGGTAGCAAGGATGATCCCTCTTCTAATTACATTATGCACTTTGAATATTTATTTTTAGGAAAAAGAATCTGACATATTCTAAATAGCAGGGTCAGAAATAGAATAAAATATTCAGATTAATTCAGGCTTCACAAGAACCCTGTGATTTAGTTTCTTATTAGTAGTTTTAAGAAATATATATTTGGCTAACAGCTTGATGAAGTACTTTTAAATTAAGTGGGGAAGGATACATAGAAATTAGAGTACATTATAGGGCATGGCTTTTAAAATACAGGTAGAACTTTTATACATTACCCAAGGAGTAAGACACCAGTGAATCAACCACATTTGTCAAGCACTGTGCTGAGGTCTGAGCAAGACTGTGAGGAAGCAAAATAGAATGAGCTCAGCCTCCCAAGAGTTGGTGCTTTTGCCTGGTACAGTCCCCTCCTCCACATTGTCAGATGGCAGCCACATGCTTTTGAAAGGGCCAAGGGTTATTGAGATCAGTTCCTCTTGGTCAAGGGACTCAAAAGAACCCAGCAGGCCACTTTCTAGAAAATTCTAGGCACCAGTAGTTTCAGCATCAGATCTAGAAGAGTATTAGTGTTGAAGGAGTCACTTGGTTGCCTCAAACAAGATGGAAGAAGGGAATAGAAGGTGAAAGAAGATGATACAGGGTTGTATGGGGGTATTATTAGCATTTTCTGTGAAGCTTGGCCAATTTTTTATTTGGTTCAAGTTCCTGAGTAGATGTTAGAGATATTTTTTGTTTGTCTATTTGTTGTAAGTGAATAATGTATTTTCGTATATGGTTTGCGTTAGTACGTGATTTAACACAGATAACATCTAATTCTTCAATGGCAGGACTACAAGTTTAATCACCAACGTTCATATGCTTCTTTCCCTATCCTTTTGTACCAAAAAATTGTTCACAGTCTCATTTTACCTTCTAAAATTACTTTACATCAGTCATAAAAATGAAAAGGAAAAATCATGATTAGGTAACATAGAGTGATTTCTGTTAATTGTTGTCATATGAAAACAGCACATGGAAATTGTCTATGGTGTATTTTCTTTTGTGGGGGCAAGGAATAAGGAAAAATAGAAATAAAAACTCAGTTGCTTTCCTTAGCAGAACAAACAAGAAAGAAGTGATAGGGGTCTGTGGAGGAATATCTAACATAAAAATAGGGGTGAGACTTCTTATGTAGTTTTAATTTTGAACCCCACATTTTTTTTTGCATGTGCAGGAAACAAGATAGTATCAAAACTGAAAAAAGGAAATCATAAAGGTGACACCAAACAGAAACAATGAGCTATACAAAGTTGATAACACATTTGAGAATATTCTTTAAATTAACTGCAGTGAAGTCTTCCACAGAGCTTGATATCATGATCCTAAAAGTCATGTGGAAATGCAAGAGACTGTGAAAATAATCTTGAAAAGAGCAAAGTTTGAGACTTCCTGATTAAAAAACTTTATACAGAGCTACAATAATCAAGAGAGTATGTATATCCAGACATAGAGACAGACAGAGACAATGGAACATAATTGAGAGTTCAAAAATAAACCCTTATATTTATTGGGCAAGAATAATCTTTGCAACAGATGGTGCTGAGGCAACTATATATCCACATTCAGAGAAACAAAATTGTGTTCCCTATCGAAAATAAACAGAAAAATTAACTTTAAATGGACCATAGACCATAATCTAAGAGATAAAATTAGGAAATTCTCAGAAGAAAACAGGAATAAATCTTTGTGATTTAGACTGGGAAGGCCTTTTTAGAATGATGCCAAGAGCAACCTTGACTAATGAAAACAGGGATAAATTGGAACTCGTAAAAACTAACAACTTTTTGCTGTAGAGAATGCCATCCAGAAGGTAAAAAGATAGGTCCCCAAATGGGTTAAATTATTAGCACATGTGATAAGGACCTGTATCTGGAATATAAAAAAAACTCTTTTAATCTCCATTGTAAAAAGATAAACCAATGAGAAAACAGCTGAAGGACTTCTACAGATACTCACCCAAAAAACATATCCAAATTGCTAGTAAGCGCATGAAAATTGCTCGGTATCATTAGCGATTAAGGAAGTGCACCTTTGTAAACCCATTAAAATGACTTTAATAAAAAAAAAATAACAAAGGTTAGTAAGGTTGTGGAGCAGTTGAAACTCTCATAGATTGTTTATAGGAATTTAAAATAGTCACTTTGAAAAGGCAGCTCTTCAATATATCAAACATGGATTACCTACTCCATGCCTGTTACTGTGATGTAAGTATGCAGCAGTGTGGAAAGTACACTTTGTATTGTCCATGCCATGCAGTGCTTTATGAAGTATTGAAAATTCAGTGTAATTCAGAGACATTATCCTTACCTCTGAGGAGCTTGTTATAGAAGTATCTAAAACTCGATAACTAGTTTAAAATAATATTTTAAATGAATCTTAACTGTTTTAAGGCAATAGTAGATTTGCTTGAATTGTTCTGTGTGGGTCACTTAAGAATGATCATTCTTAATTGGTTGATGTGGGTGTGCCTTTTGTAATCGGCTCGCTTCTGAAAAAGTGTCCAGAATCCTCTATCACCATTGGTTTCCTGTGGGTAATGCAAAGTAGGTTAACATTCCACCTTCGCCCTGGAATATTATGAGCTAGTAGTGTTGGGTATATTTTTTCTTTGAGCTTCTGGAGTAAACAGCTCTGTAGTATACAGGAAAACAAGATGCCTGACATATTCATTCCTTGGTGTCTTTCAGTATATTTTACATATCCTAATTTGCAGTCATTCCCTAGACCTCTACCATTCAGGTGACATTGAGCTGCTGATCATTGCTCAAGATATTGATCACTTAAAATCAAGAATGTATAATATAATCCGTTATTAGAATTTGACTTTCATTGATTCTTCTCACGGGACACAAAAATAAATTAGAACGTTCATTGAGAAGCATAAGTAAAATGAAAGGAAGATTTCACATAGGAACAAAGGAGGAGACAAAGAAATGTGGGTGTGCCCTGCTTGGAGAAGTGACCTTACAAAGTTTGTTATGTTGAGAAAAATACAACTAAAGGGAGTGACATTGAATTGTTTTTTATAATTCAGATGATCTATTGTTGAAGGATTTAGAAACTCATTTCCGAATTCCTGGCTGTGCCCTCACTGAAGGTGTGATTCATTATATAAAAATGGAATCACTTTCATCTTTCCAGGCATATGACTTGTGGAAACGATGATGAGAAGGTATTTCCAGGAATGCTTCATGGTTAAGATTCAGCAGCAGATTTTCTGTGTTTATTTTCTGTGCTGGTTTTCACTCATTCCCTTCCTTTGCAAAGATTCCATTTTGAGTTGCATATCCTCATGTCTCCCTTTGAACAGATTCTGGGCCAGGCCTCCCTCACTTGCTCCCTTATTCTCCATGTTTCACAAAGATCCTGACCTTGAACATCATGAATCTGGGTATGACACAGAGCAGCCCAAAAAGATGAGAGAAATACAAATTGGTTCAAAAGCTCCCTGATTTAAATGTATTGGATAAGTATGAAAGCAGACTTGGATAAGAAAATACTATTTACTTTTTTAAAAAGAGGACATTTTCAGAATGAGTCTTAATCAACCCAGTTTATTCCAGTATATTTTATAAGTCTTAGGCCATTGGGATATTGCCATAATCAACTTGGAAAATGTAAATTATTTTCCAGGAGACAAAGGTAGTAAAATTTCCTCTAATTGAATTTTTGAGAGACATTGCTAGCTTTGGAGATAAACAGAATAACTGTCTCTTAAAAACGTAAATGAATTGCTACACAACATTTTTGTGCTATCACCATTGTTCTATGTGAGGCTTTTCAAAATTTTTACTAAAAGTTTTTCTTGCAATTAAATTGTTTTCCAGTTCTATAAATTTCAATTACTCATTTACATATTTATAAAAATGGAGTAAATTAAATCATATTAAAATGGATTGTGATATGATGTATATCATAATATACATACATATGTGTGTGTGTATATATATATATATTATATATATATATATATATATGGTTTTGTCCATGATTTTTGCCTCAAAATCCTTGTCCCAAGGAAAGCCATACACACTAGCATTTCTCTTTCCCAAGGTGAGTCATAGAAGCTTGTAATCTTCCCTTGCCCTTATGTTTTGTTGCTGGTTGTGAGGAAATTCTTGTCTTAAAGTAGACCATAAAACCCTCCTCATTCCGAGGAGTCCTGTCCCATATCCTGGAGGGAGGTGTGTTAGTAAGCTTTCTGTTGCCATAACAAATGCCTGAAGTAATCAACTTATAAAAACAAGAAGTTTATTTTGGCCCATAGTTCTGGAGGTTTTAGTCCATGTTTGCTTGGCTTCATTGCTTATAGGTATGTAGTAAGAAAGCACATCCCAGCAGGGCAGTGTGACAGACTTAAGCCACTCAGCCCCTGACAGAAACATGAAGAAAGAAGAGGAGACCATGGTCCCACAGTCCCCGTTGAGGGCATGCCCTTTTGAATCACCCCCTAGGCTCTACCAATTACAGTTCTGACCACAGCCCAGCAGCACCACTCGAGGGATATAATCTCTAACGCCTGGCCTTTGGAAGATCCAAACTACAGTAGGAAGGAGTGCTAATGGAGAGGCCTAGTATCTGAGTAGAGAGGCCTGCTCCTTCCTCCTCCCAGGCCATTAGCAATCAGGCCTGTACAGAGCATTTTCCACAAAAGCCCAGGGAATGGTGAGGGGCCACCTAGATAACTGGGCATGGGGAGGTTCCTGGAGGGTGGCACCCTGAAGAGAGCTTTGAAGCCCTGCACCCCTTCTCCCACAACTTACCCTAGGTATTTCTTTATTGGTATCTTTGTAATATCCTTTATAATAAGTTGGTAAATGTAAGATTTCCCTGAGTTCTCTGAGTTACTTAAACAAATTAATTGAACCTGAGGGAGGTTGTGGGCACCTGAGTACTGATCAGTTGGTGAAGAGGCAGGGCAAACCCACCTGGGAAGGGGGCAGTTTTGGGGATTCAACCTTATGGGATCTGAGTCTGTGTCCAGGTAGAATCTGAGGACTCCCAACTGGAGTCCATTGCAGAATTGCTTGCTGGTGGGGAGAGATTTCAGTATCTTTTAAGGTCACAGAAGTCTTCTGTGTTGATTCTGGTATGAGAGCAGAGGAGAAAACACAAGACCCTTTCTGTGTTTCCGCAACATATTTGTTGTCAGAAGTGACTTGTTTTGAGAATGTGTGATAGGAGAAAGTAACTCTGAGTTGGGGTTGTTTTGCCTTTCTGTGCTCTCCGATGGATGTAAACTGAAGTGAAGACATTTTATGTCATTAGAAAATAATCTTCCCAGCTGGATGCAGTAGCATGTGCCTCAGAGGCTGAGGTAGAAGGATCTCTGAAGGGTAGAAGTTTGAGACCAGCCTGGGTAACATAAGGAAACCTCATCTAAAAAAAAAAAAAGAAAAGAAAAGAAAAAAAGAAAAAGAATCATCCAAGAAGCTTTTGTTAACTGTTTGTAAAAGCAGTGAAAACAGCAATGAATCATGTGTGTATCATGTTCATTCAAAATACTCATGTTTTAGACCCCCACACCCATCTTGTAGCATCCAATTGAATGTGAGGAAGACTAGAAAGAACCAGTAAATTGTCAGATGGTGTGTTGAGAGATTGTGCTTGGCCAGGTCTGAGATGCTTTGCTGCTGTGACTCTGATGGGTCAGGTCATGCTGCTATTCTGTCCCTTTCTAAGTGGAATTTCCCCCTAAGTCACACCTCCTATTTCATATTCAAGATCCAGGAGAGAGAGCAATATTGTCTTACATGTCAGTTTTGAGAGCGGTACCATTTCATAATCAGGGCTGTGCAGTAGGATAATTTTTCTTTACATTAAACTCTGTCCTTTTATGTGCTTCAAGGAAGTAAGTTCAAGGTGACCATTCTGCATAAAGCTTGCTTAAAAAATAAAATAACCCATTCTGACTTTATTTCAGCAGTGATTCAGCTGAGCCATCTACCTTAGAACTATTTCAGTAGGGTTGAATTTAGCAAGAACTGGCCTGGTAGTCATTCACTCAAGTGATGCTGAACTTGTAGATAACTCCCTAATAGGTTGAGAAGAAAGATGTTTGGCCTTGAAGGACATCATTTCCTAGGAGACAGAGGTACAAGCCTTGAATCAAGTGGTTCACAAGACCATTTCACCTCACCTGTCCAGTGGTCCACCTTTCTGTATTTCTGTTAAAATAAAGCCAGAAAGAAAAGAAAACAAAACAAAACAGGCCACCATTTCTTCCATCCAGCTACCTAGTTCTGTGTGGGGGTTTGGAACTTGAAAAAATGAATCCCTATTTCCTTTTCAATTCACAGCTCTCCCAGGGGAGGTGTAGTCTTATCCGTCATTTATACCTGGTGAACAAGAACCTTGGGAGATCCTGTACCAAAGGCCAGTTAGGGTAGTTGAGAGGGAGGAGAGAACATGATCTCATGAGCTGCAGGTAACATAAGAGACAGCATCACACAGAAGGCAGAACGACTCTGAAGGAACAAGGACCCCAAGTTTACTGTGTTTCTTAGGACCAGTCCTGGATGGCAATCATCTGGACTCTGGTGTTTCAGGTGCAAGACCTGTGATTCAGCTTGGAGGACAGGAAGGAGAAGGAAGGTGATGTTCCTGCCTTAGGATTGGAGGGTACAGTTCCCGCCTCAGGATTGGAGGGTACAGTTTCTACAAGATTTAGACGATTTTCAAATGGTTCCTCTGGTCCTGAAGGCCTAGAATTCTTGTCGTTTGCAAAGATGCCAGAGACTGATTTGGCTGTGAGGAAATATTGGGGCGTGCTGGGCCTTTGTGCTCAGGACTCAAGGTGGGGTGGCATCCCCTCTGGGCTGTTTTGGGAGCACATTTGAATTTTTCTTTAACAATTCACCTATATAATCATTTATTTTTAATGTAACTTAAAAATAATAATTAAAAATGCATGCGAGTCCTCTGCACAAAAAATTTATTTGTTCTTGTCATACTTTGGGAGAAGTATACAAGTAGTCCAGTGTGGTTTATCCACACTGGGGTCTGTAATCAAGACCATAGAATAACACCTACCAGAACTTTTCCTTCATAAACGTATGAAAGTTACATCAGTCAGCATTTAGTGTACTTTATTAGGATGATATAGAAGTTTTATGGCCAGGATCTAATGCCACACCTCTGTGCCAGGCTAAGTTAGATATGGACATTGGTCTTTCCCCAGCCCTGCCTAGACCACAGCCAGGGCAACAGGGACTCAGGGTCTCCGGCCAGGGTGAGGTTTGGTCTGTGCTAGGGACAGAGTTCACTCTTGGAGCTTCAGGGAGTGTCCATGACTAGCGATGAAAGAATGCTGGCAGAAAGCTCAGGGGAGGGGTTATTTGGCACATGTGTCCGATAGCCACAACTATATTGGACTTCATAGTTGTCAGGGACAAAGAGGAGCGGTCCCTGCATGATGTGGCTCTTTCCTGGATAGACATGTTACACTCCATTTGCTGCCCTGGTCCAAATGATGTAGTAAAATGCTACCTTCTGTATGTAGTCCTTTTATTTCAAGTAGGAAATTTAGATACTTGGTCTTCATTAATGTAGGATATTTTAATTTTTAAATACTTTTAGTTTTAAATTCATAGAATGATAAAAACAAGTGTGAAATATTTTCTAAATGCTGCTAGATATTTTTAGTACTTTCTGCTTAAAAATAAATGACACATACATACCACAGAATAAAATTCATAGACATCTTATTTCACATTTTCAAAGACTTTACCATACTATAAATTAAGTCTTTGGATAATGTATTATTATGCTAGAATAATTTTCTTACAAAATTGTAAGTTACTTTGCAGGCACTATTTGTCTTTTATCTAACTTTGTTTTATATAATTTAATGTCAATAATTGTTTTAAATATCCATATTTGAATTGTGCTTTATGGTTTGCAATGTGCCTTTTGTATATTCCACTGTACTTAATCACATACTTTTTTCACAAAAGTTGTGTGTGTATCTTATCACCTGTAATAGAATATTAGCTTTTTGTGATCTGGGACCATACAACAGAGGATCATTTTTGTCACAGACTGCCTAGCCAATGCTGAAGCCCAAATATAGTCACTCTTTGGATCCATGGGGCTTTAGTTCCAGTGCCCCACCATACCAAAATCCCCAGATGCTCAAGTCCCTTATGTAAAATGGGGTAGGATTTGCCTATGACCAATCCACATCCTTCTGTATACTTTAAATCATCTGTAGATTACTCATAATACCATGCTATGCAAACAGTTGTATTGTACTGCTTAGAGAACAGTGGTATGAACAAAAGTCTGTGTATGTTCAGTACAGATGCAAATTTGTTTTCAATATTTTCAGTCCCCAGTTGGTTGAATCCATGGATGTAGAGCCCACAGGTACAGAGGGCCAACTATAACTACTTACAGAATTCATGAAGTTGTATTAAGAATTTTATATTCTTTAGATATAGTTTTGTGGGTGTGATCCACTCCTTTGACAGATATGCCTTGAGCTCACGTTTTCTGCACGCTCCTCTTGACTACTCTGGTGGTAGAGTTTGGTAAGAGGATGGGGAGGGAGGGGATAAGAGCAGATGTGGTAGAACAATGGAGAAAATGTTCAGAACCATGAATTGGAACCCTATCTGAGAGGTTCCAGAAATGACTTCTAATTTGGCAGGGATGAGGAGGAGGCAAGGACTAATGAGCAAGGGTGGCTTTCAGAAGAGCTGATTTTTTTGTTGGACTTGGAGGCATTCCAGCTCTTGAACAGCATGGACCCTGGAGGTATGAGGGCAGCAGGCAGCTGGGAGCTTTCTGGAGGATGGAGGAGGAGAGGCCATCTTGGGAAGGGGTGCATCATGTGTAATCAGGTCTTCCTGCAGAGGTGGAGGTGACTAATCTTGCTGATGGTGAGAGTCTGACTTCAGAGGCCTCAGTTTCAGAGGGGATGAGGAAGTTGGAACAGTGAGAACAGAGCTACCTTTTGGACAAGTTTCCTGTTTTAAATGGAAGAAGGTGTCAAAAAAAGGAAGGAAAGAACAGTCCCAGCCAATGAACCAGGTAGATTATGAAGGTACGAGAAAGACAGGAAATGAGCAAAGCCCAGAAGAGATATTAGCCTGTCTTCTCCAGGATCCACGCTCCCTCATAGTGTCCCTGTGGTCCTGTGAATGGAGTGGGGTTGAAATTGGAGCTTAGGACAAGGTTATGTCAGGCGAGGTCACAGAGGTCATGGAAAAGTTGCAGTGGCTAATATGGCAAGGGTTGATAGTGATGAGGAGCAACTGGGGTACCCTGCTGGGGACATCAGACTTGACTTTGTGGGAAGGGACTCATTTCCTCTAGCTGCGCCTTCCAGCCTGGGAGAAAGCACAGGAGACGTATTGTTTGACACTTGATCACATAGGGAGCAGGAGCAAGTGACTTCAGCAGAGGCTGGGCCCCATGAGACCTGATCTGTTGGGTGTGACAGGGATAATCCAACTCTGTGTTGTCAAAGAGTAAAGTCTGCAGGAAGCAAGGCCAAGGGAAAAAAAAAAAAAAAACACATGGAGACCTGTTGCCAGAAAATGAAATTTCCAAATGAAAGATTTTGAACCTGCTAGTGGCTATTTCAGAGCTCTTACAGCAACCTGGCAAATACTGTCTGATTTAAACAAGTCTAAAAACCATGAAGTGTTTGCAAAAGTCAGTACACTTGGCCCTTGTGTTCACAGGTTCTGATCTGTGGATTCAACTAACTACAGACTGAAAATATTAGGAAAAAAATTGTGTCTGTGCTGAACATATACAAACATCCTTCCCTGTCATTATTAAGTTATATGTAGCTACTACGTCATTTACTTGTGAATCTTGGTATCCTTGAGGGTCCTAGAACCAATCTATCCTGCATGAATACCTGGGGACAACTGATTGTATCATCATTATGTCTTAGTGAAGGATGGTAAGTATATAGAAAATAAAATAAATACTGAAATCATGGCACACAGAGGAATACTAGTCTGGAAATCTATAAGAGGACTTCTAGAATATCCTTGGTGTGTTGCTTTTTCTTTTGTTTCCTTTTTGTACCAGGATCTTGTTTATCATCTAAGATATCACTGACAGGTTTTGCACGAGACATTACGCTGGAGCAGAGGCCATCAAGGTAGGAATCTGACACAGGTGTGGGTGCCGAAAGCAGCACTGTGAGGGAGGACAACAGTGAAGCCACTTAGCTGGGACCAGCATGAGAAAAGCATTTTCACGTAGTGGTCATTTTTTCCTTAGCTTATCCTCTTTAACTTTTAATATGGACGATTTATGGGAAACTGGAAAGATAGTGCAGAGGTCCTGTGAAACTTCACCCAGTTCTCCCTGTATAATATACACGATTATAACACAGAACCAAAACCAAGAAGATGATGCTGTTGTGAGTGTGTGATCACATACAGATTTGTGTCATCAAGATATAGCAGTCTCCCTCTGCCCTTTTCTAGTCTCACCCCTCCTCTTTCTCTCATTGTCCCCAACTCCACAGTCACTGATCTCTTCCCCATCTCTGTAATTTTTGTCATTTCGAAAATTTTATATAAATGGAAAGTATGTTATCTTTCTCTCTCTTTCTCTCCTCCCTCCCTCCCTTCCTTCCTTCCTTCCCTTCTTCCTTCCTTCCTTGCTGAGGATTAAACCCAGGGCCTCACACAATGCGAAGCAAGTGCTCTATCACTGAGCCACACCCCCAACACTATGTGACCATTGGAGATTTCTTTTTTTCTTCATATAATGTCCTCAAGACCTGTCTACATTGTTGCATTTCCCTTATTTATTGCTCAGAAGTATCCCAGGGTATGGATGTCCTAGGGCTGAACTAGTCACCAAAATCCCTGCACAGTGTCTTTGCAGATATATGTGAAAGTATACCTTGGCTTATTTCTAATTGTAAGAATAATATGACATTATAGAAAGTTTTTAAAATACAGAAAAATAATAATCTATAGTCTCATTCCTCATGAATCACTGCTTTTATTCATTTCCTTCTGTTCCCCTTATATATGTACATGTTGGACATAGTTTAAATGAATTATATGTTTTAATTTTAAGCATTCTGTGTTACCATGCCATCCTCAGAATTATAATTTTCTAACTATCATATTCCATTGATGGGTTGTATCATTCAGAAATCCTGAAGCTTCTTTTCAGCCCATACATTAGGAAAAAGAGTGAAAAGATGGAATGGAAATAGAGTCAGAGTGAAGTGAGATGGAGGCCTAGCATTCAGGGTGTGACCCACTGTGAGCCTCATGACCCACAGTGTGGGTCATGACACCTGGCAGCATAGTTTGCCATCACTGATGACTTCATGAACAGTAATAGCCTTTTCTTTCATTGGATGTTAACTCTCTTCTTTTATGTGGTGTTAGTCAAAGAAAACCAGGATTATTTGATTTTGAAGGCATAGTCACCTGTCTTATTCTCTTCATCAAGCGTTGAAGACCTGAGTCTGTGAAGGAAATGGGGCGAAAGGACAGCATATGGAAAAAAGGGGAACACATGCCACAGCACCGTGGGCCTGCATCTGGGATGGGCGTGGCCTTGTCAGGGTAGGACTTGGTGGAGGTACCAGAGCTTCTGTGCAGAGAGTCTGTTGGTGGTTAGAGACAGGAGGAAACATTTCCTTTATTTTAGGCCAGTCAGCCCTTTTTGAATAGCAATGAAATGATGCCTAAAGAAACCAGCATTCCTGTTGGGGACTCAGAAAAAATTATACCGTGAAAACTGCATGTTTTGCTTTTGAACCAAGCTAGTCAATCATGTTCACACAAAAAATGTAGCATCTTTGGGCTTCTCTAGTGGCCAAAGGCTCAACTTTAACATGTGCCACTTCTCTGAAGGAGCTCAGGAGTGGGCATGATTAGGGATATGGTCATTGTCTTCTTAGGCCTTCATGAAGAATCTGTTCCTCTAGGAACCCTTGGAAGAAGGGTTTTCTGACCTGCATCTTTAGGGATCAGGCAGAGTTGTTAGGGAAATAAGAGGTGAGCATTCTGTACAGAGGAAAGAGCAGATATCAGGGTGATGATGGTGAGTGAGGGCACCTTGAGTGTATTGGACTGGAGCATCGTAGGCTCCTGGGTGCTGCCTCCTAAGACAAAGTCTTGCTTAAAAAGCAAGTGAACCAAAAGACTGTGATTGGTATGTATTCAATATCAAAATGTTTTTATTTTTCTTTTGCTTTAACTTAAAAAAAAAAACAAAAACAAAAACAAAAACAAAAACCCTTGACTATAGTTTAGATTTGAAATGTCTCCCAAATGCCATGTGTAAAGGACCGGTCATCAGCCTGTGGTGTTATTAGGAGGTAGGGGATCTGTTAGGACATGGGGCTCAGTGGAAGGAAGTTAGGTCATTTGGAAAGTGCCCTTGAAGAGGATATCGGCACTCCCTGTCTGCTCCTTTCTCTCTTTTTTTACTCTCTGGGTGCCATGAGGTGAGCAGGCTTGTCTGCGGTGCTTTCCTACTACAATGTTCTGTCCACCAGAGACTCAAAGCAACAGGGTCAACCAATTGTGGACTGAAACCATGAGCTAAATCTTTCCTCCTTTAAATGTTTATATAGTAAAAGAAAACTAACATATCCTGTGTTGTCATTTTATGAAGAAATACTCAGTGACTATGATCATGCATAGGTGGGTTGTTATGCCCACTCCCATCTCTCTCTCTGAGCAGTGCTCCAGCATGACTAAGGTCCTGTCCAAGTATCCTCAAGGCTGGCCATGCCTGCCTGCCTGCTGGGCTCCAGTATTTACTATTCTTGTGCAAATTAAAGGAAAAGGAAAACGATGGCTTTTAAGAATAACAAAAGCTCCTGGACAACTGAGGTGGGTGGATGTGCTTTTGTAGGAGCAGGCACACAAGGAATCGCTCCTAATCCCTCACAACTCCTCTGCCCCTGCCCGAGAATACTGCTCAGAATTCCAAATAGGGGATTTAGCAGAAAAAAATGGGAACTCTGCCCTTCTGCAATCACTAAGTGCTGTGTACAGGAAACACAGACAAGGGCAGGGATCCCCCCCTCATAGGTGGGGAGGAAGTGAAAAGAAAGGACCAAAGAGTTCTTCAGCTGCCCTTGCTCTAGAGAAAAGTATCCTACTGTCCCCTAACTTGCTCAGGTGTGAAAATTAGTCATGTTGTACCCATATTTCAAGACATTTAATGGTAGATGATAAACTCTACTATGCTAAAACTATACCAGTACAGTTGAGTATTTTGAGGTGACTGAGGAGGACTCGCAAGTGGCTTGGTCTCTGGGGCTCCGTCTGGTCACTGTCACCTCTCAGCCTGGTGAGCCCCAGCCACCTCATCAGGTTGGGATTAAGTGGAATTTCTTTTCTTTTCCCATTCTCCTTTGGTGCACCTGGGGAATGCCATTGAGGGTTAAAGCCCTGGGATGGTATAAGGATGTCGAGACAAAGCTACCTGTTACATCAGTTTCCTGGGCTGGATGTTCAGATGTCAGCAGACAACTCATGGCTTTCAGAGAGTAGATGAGCCCCCAGGCTTCTAAGACTGAAATTCTGTTATGCTTTCTTGGGGACCTGGTCACTATCTAAAACACTGCGTACATATCACTAATATATTGCTGTATTTGAATATATCCTTGGTTTTCATTATTAATGTTTGAATGTTACTGAAATAGAGGCAGCTCCTAGAATACACCCCTTGAAAGGATTTGTCTTTTTTAAGCACAGATCGTACAGCCCAAGGTATCCCAGAAAGGAGAACATATGACAATAATTCTGTATTTGTAAACATTATCACATTAATACTTCAAAGCTAGTGGCAAAACTGTGGGGACTTGTGGCATAATTTGTTACCATATCTTATTGTGTGTAAAGTTTTATAAAATAGATTAGTAAAGCAGCTTCATTAATGTTCATGTGCATCAAGATCAACAAAGTCTGAAAGTAAATTTTACTGTTGCATCTTAGTTGAACTTCTATTTCAACATTATTGAAATTTACACTTTAAAATTATTTTTGTAAAGTTTCAGCGTAACATTCTGTTGAACACAGAGGAAGCAAAAATTCTGTTTGTAGACAAATTATGAGGATGTGGAGAAGTATATTGCTTTATTGGCTTAAAATCTTTATCTTAGTAGGTTAGAATTAAGCTAAAGAAAAATGAAGCGTTAACTTTTATCAGCTGTTAAAGAGTTACAATAGTTACAAATCACCTTACTGAGTAGATGGCAGATTCTGCAGTGTGTGTGCAAGGTGGGGGTGGGAACCAAGCTTCTATTAAGAGCTTCCCTGGGCCAAGCACTGAGCTCAGCACTTTATTTCATCATTTCCATTTTGATTCGAAAGAAATAGGAATTGGAGTTATCAGAGAGAAACTTCAATCTTCCCCTGGGCTTTACTTGGATGAGCTGTATGCAGGATGGAACCAGAGTCTGTGGGACAAAACTTGAAGTTTGCTAACATGGTTCTGGCAAGCTCAGACTTAAAGAAGTCAGACCACTGCCACCCCAGTCTGTGCTAGAGAGGGTTGTGTGGTGGGGGTTGCTACTGTTCTCGTTATATATGTATCTTTTTGGTGGAGAGTATCATGTACCAGATGTGTGAACCCCTTTGTTCTATATATCATGCATCTTACCTGAGCTGGAGGAGTTTTGATTCCCTTTTCAGGTGAGAAATCTGAGCTGCCAAGAGCCAGCTGGCAGGTAGTGGAGGCAGGATCCAACCTGGTTGCTCCTCCTTAGCACCCCAGCTCTTTCCCATAGCACTGTGCTGAATTTAAGCAGCTCATATAAAGGACTGAGTGTGATTCTGGTCTGTGGTGACACTAACAATGAGAAAGCATAAGTTGCCAATCATAAGCTATTTCATTCATTCAGAAAGAGGCATATCTCTAAATTCTTTCCAAACCTTGTTCACCCAGAGGGAAGTGCCCTCCTGCTGAGCTCCCCCATAGCCCTTTCCCCACTGTTCAGACACATATTCTTCCTAGAGGTGGCGTCTTTCCTCTTCTTTGGTTGTGTTGCCTCCAATTACTCCCCCAGGGTCTCTCCTTCTGTTGTTTCCCTGAATCTCCACTGGAAGAATTAATTGTCTCTTCCTTTGCATGCTTTGTAAAATCTCTCATTTCTCTTGTCTTATTGTGCTTATTGTTCTATACTTTCTCTAAGTCTAAATTCCCCATTTTATTTTAAGTCTCTTGCAAACAAGAACTGGGTTTCCTTATTTTGGGATATTCCTATCACTCATTGTGAGGGCTTCCAGCCCCAGTTTCCCCATCTGTTTAATGGATGACACTTCCTCACTGGGTTGCTGGAAAACTCCTGATATTTTAAGTCTCAGTAAGTATTAATTTCCTTCTGTCTTGGAAGACAAACTGAGTGAGACCAGGCCTGTGCTCACATAAGAGGGGAGGAACTCATTTGAAGGAAATGTCCAAGCTTCTGCTAAGTTTTTCTTGTGATGCCCAGGAGCTGAATTGGTTAATTTAAACTGAAGTGCTCTGTCTCTGCAGGGAGTAGAAGGAAGCAGATGAGGAGAGGGGCCACATGGGTAGGGGAGTGAGCAGGGTAACTGGGTCCCCGTATATGCTCTTGCTAAAGCTAAAAGCCCAGCTGCCCCATGTTCACCATGTCCTTTCGTGTTCCTTCTCATAAAGAGGGCTTTCCAGACCATACAGTCTTCAGGCCCTTCCAAACCAGAATCTGCCCTGGGGCCAGGTAAGTTGTCATAGTTAGTGAGAAATCCTAGGTGGTGGTCACAGTAAGGTCAAGGATATCTGAGATTGTTTCAGGTGTTTGGCTTACCATCCGGGTGATGCTCTTCCTCCCCAGAAATCACAGACTTGCAATAAAAGTTCTGCATATAAAAGTGCATGAAATTTCCCACCACAGCTTCTGTGTCTGGTTAGAATTGGTGGTAGCTAAAGAAAGGACCCCAGATGGATGCCCTTGGAGGTAGAAAGGGAACATAGGCGGCTGGACTTCCATAGCAATATCACACAGAGCCTTCTTCAGATCCTGACCTGCCACTTGTCACAGAGTGGCAGATCCAACACCTGGAGAACCACAGCAAATCAGGAACAATGTGAATACAGCAAGGAACTACTGACCCACCAAATTTGGGGTCCATGCTACGTAACTCAGAAGAATTAACTTGGAGAAATGTAGGGATAGGGCAAAAGGAAAGAAAGAAAGAAAAAAAAAAAAAGGTGGTGTGCCTCTTCCTGAGTTGTGGAGTTGTGAACAGATCAGACTAATAAACTTAAGAGAATGATGGAGGTGGAGGTGCAGGCCAATGAAGGAGAAAGTGCCTTGCTGAGGTTTGAGACATCCATAAGAATGATCAGGAACTTTTTGAAGTTTATGTTTTCCTGCAGGATCACCTGAAACAGGATAGGGGAGGAGATAGTTTAGAGAGTGTGTCAACCTGGGGGAGAGAACCAATCTCTTCTTCTTCTTCCTTCTTTCTTTTCATTTCTTTGCCTTTCCTCCCCTCCCCTTTATTTTCTTTTTCTTTCTATTCTTGTCTCTCTCCACTCCCCTCTGTCCTCTCTTTTCAAAGGGGACAGGCCCAGCAGACCTGATGCCTTCCACAAGGCCCATGCCCACCACTTGGTGCATGTCTGCACAGTGTGCCCTTATTAATTCAGCATAGTGTTTCTCAGGGCTCCTCCCCTCACTGCTCTTTGTTTAAAATTCTTGCTATTGGTGTTGTTTGGGAAGTGAGTGGGCCAAGCGCAAAACCTTAGGCTTTGCTGGGCAGCTCTGCACCCCAGGTGGATGGCAGTGGGTCTGAGTGTTGTCAGAAGGGGAAGAAGAGGGTGTGCTGGCTGCTCAGCTCGGGTTTCGCCAGCCCAGACATCTGCTGGGAGGCCTAGTCCCTATTTTGAGAAACAGCCTCAACGAGGTTATCAAGTGTCATATTTTCAGAGGCGAATTAAAGGCACCTAACACTGAGCTTCTAGTCCAGAAAATGTCCATATGGAAGCAGGCCGACTCTGGGCCTCTATTTCTGCACATGTTTTCACATCTTCCCTCCTCAATGCTATTTTTGCTGAAGGTATCTTGGATTATAGAATAATGTCATCCTAAAAAAAGTGCCATTTCCATTTATGAAAGTTCTATTTATTAACACAGGCAGAAATAAGATTGTGAGGTGATTAAATTTGAGGTAGTAAGTATATGATCTAGGTGCTTTTATAGCACAGGTTTGTAAGCAGGGTTATAATGAAGTCATCAAAATGCAGGTCCAGAAATCAGACATTACTCATGAACCACTGGCTAGTGGGGGCATCATGTGAATGGTCATTTCTCTGAACCATCATGTTACATGAGTCCATGGCCCCAGGTGCATGGAGTTGGGTTCATTTTCCTGAGAAATTCTCTGTGCCCCGTTCTGTTCCCATCAGTTACTTGTTGTGTGGAAAGCTGGTTAGTCAGATTTCACCGCTTTTCAGTTATTTACAAAAGTAAATAGAAATAGAGCAGGCTTATCAGTCAGCAGCCAAGATGCATTTCAGAGTGTATGGCATCCTATCTAACTCCTGGCTTTGCAGTTTTTATCTTAGTATTCCTGTTCAGTTTCCTTCTTTTTTTTCACACTTTGCTGAAAGGGACTTAATACAGCTCTGTTTCTTTTTTTTTTTCCCACTGAAGGAAAAAAAAAAAAAAGACAACAAAAAAACAAAACAAAACACCCACATTGTATGACTTATCAAAAGTAAATCGGTATCCTTAATATTTTCTTGCCTTCTAGGTGTGGCATTTCTGTTCTGCCTGTGATAGGGGTTGTATTGACTTTTCTTGCCCCTTGCCAATTCTGTTAGTGAATCTAGAGGAAAACTCAATTTTGCTATAGGACTTCTGAACTGAAATTAGTGCTGATTTGGCCAGCATGTCTCCTTTGATGCTAATGTAAAACCAAAGGGTGAGAGATGTAAATGACTAGATAACTATTATACCCCCAAAATGTGATGAAACCTTCAAAGAATGTCTGTAAAATTTCATTTTGGTTTATTCAAGAACTTAATTGCCATTTGTGTTTATTTTCTCCTGTATCTCTTGTGGACTGTTTGCCATTTCCATAGTTATGTATTATGTAATTTACTCCTGGTTGTTTCCACAATTATCTGTTACTTAACACTTATCAGGTACTTTCATGGAATGTGGCTACTAATGGGCAAACAGGTCAGGAAGAAATGTCACTAAATGATATTCAATCATTAAAAAAAAAAAAAATCAGATTGTTATTTCTTAAGAAAGTAAAAATACCCTTTGCTGCCCAAATTGCAGTTCAGGAATGCAGCAGGAGGACCCAGAATCCTCCCTAACTCAGCTTTGTAGGTCTTTAGCATGGCCCCATTCCAGTCCTTCTTCACAAACAGCCAGGTGGACCTGGGGATCTCTAAACTCTAACCTCCTGCTGGTCTTCCAGAAAAAGCAAAAGCAGTGAAACTGGCTCTCAGATGATAGTTCTTTTCTTCTTATTTTCTTCTCTTCCGCCACTTTTCTTATGGGAGGGACACTTCCATTTCTTACTACAAAAATGGAGATGAAGGTGACAGTGTACCACCCATTTGTGTCACGGGTCCAGTTCAAGGTATTCTAGTCATACCTCTGCCAATTCTCTTGTCCTGCAGATGTCTAGGCAGGTCCCAGAGCCTTTTTTTCCCTGCATCGTCTACCAGAATGGTCCCATTTCTTAGATGGTAAATAATTCAGCCTGATCTAAATCATGGCTTCAATCCAGGATCCTGCCAAAAGCTTTTCCCTCCCTCTTCTGACAGCCCACTCAGACCTCACCACGGGTGCAGAGCCTGTGCTGCGGAAGCTGGCTGCTATGTCTACTCTCAGGTTCCTCTTCTTCAGGATCCTGTCTTCATGACCTGGGTGGTATTGGGGTCAAGGGCTGTCCTTAGCTGGTAATCTCTATAGTTTCCTAACTGGTTGTCTCTATGCCTCTGGTGCTGTAGGTATCCTGATGCCCTATTGCTCTTGTGGAAGGCCTCCCTCTGAGTGCATGGGAATTCTTTCCCAGTTTTGCCCCACCCTGTACATGGTCCTCTTGTCCGGGCTCCTCTGAAGTCCTCTTGGTGCATCTGTGCTGGTGGTGGAGGAATGGTTGTCTCTGCAGCATCTGCCTACCTCATATTGCTATCTGTTGACACAGGCAGCCACCTTCCAGCACTGGATGGGCAGGAAAGAGATATCAGGTATAGTTTCGGAGGGACTTTTGGAGAAGCCATGGTTACATTCTCAGTATGCAGGTGGGGAAGAGGAGGAGTGGAAGGAGGAAGAGAAGAAGGAGGGAGAAAACACAGTGAGGTAGAAACCTTGGCAAATAATGAAGCCATCAGCTGAGACATAAAGGGAGGAAAGACAATGTTACATAGAGAGCTCTTTGCTGGGCATCCTTAGGGCCTAAAGTCTAACAGCCTTGGGCAGTCTCCAGGAGTTGTGGAGCCAGGTGTTAGCAGGTGTGGTGTGGTCTTTGTGTAATAAGGACGTTTGGAGGAGGTGAGTGTCCTACTGGAGACAGATGGCAGGGTACATGCTGGACTTCCTCAGGGCTGTGCTAGCTGAACTATGCCTTCCCAGTGGAGACAGAGATTGACCAGAATTTCGAGTACTGCTGGGGAGATATGTGGTTGATGCCAGGGACTCTGCAGGCTTCACAGAGATGAGAGCAGTGGCCAAAGCTGAAGGAGATCTGGAGGGGATGACCAGATCCCTCCATCCCCATGCCTGCGGTACCGTCTTTGAGCTTCTCAGACCCTTGGCTGAGAGGAGAACTGAGAGCCCAGCAGGCTAGTGGGCTTGTCAGTCTGTATGCATCCATCCATCTGGCAGCAGTCCTAGGAGTCCTAGGACAATGTTATTTGGTAGAAACCAAATATGTGTTTCAAGCTTGAAAATGCACACTGTCACATAAAAGACTGGTTTCAAGAAAACAATGAGCTTCTGGTTGTCTAGCTTTGGGAGGAAGAAAAGCAGAATCAAAACTCAGGAAAAGAAGGTGCTAAATCATGCCTGAGAGATGATAGGAAGAATTGCTTTATGCAAATTTAACACGTGCTTAAGTGCACAAGGCTGGCTATGTTAAGACAGCTAGCTGGCTTGTCTCTCTAAGAATAATTAGGCTTTCTCTCCTAGGGAACGCCTGCACTCTCATACTGGCCAACTCCCAGAAGTTGTTGAACCCACTTTGGGAGAAAGAAGCCAGGTTGCTGCCAAGGCATCTTCATTCCCCATGAGCTGTGCCCTTCCTCCTACATAACTCTTCCTGCTTCCTTTTCGTTTTCTGGGTTTAGAGGGTTTGTGACTTTGAACAGGGGAACCCAGATAATTTTCTTGCTATTATTCTGCAAAACAACTTGTGATTTCATGGCTGGGAGTGCAGACCACCAGCTGCTGGGGAAGCACTGCATCATGTGGCACCTCATGAATAAGTGACTTGCTGGGTCGGATCAGAGGCTGTGCTCCTCCAGCAGGGCATAAGGAGCAGTTTCTGTCCTTGAACTCCTGGGACTGCACTGGTTCCAGTAGTAAGCTCCTGCTGTCCTTTCAGGGGCCAAGCAAGCCAGCTCCAGGCGAGAGCAGGGGACAGCTTTGCCATGTATGCAAACATTGCCTGGTGGTTTGGGATTCAGTAAGTTTTCTCCTCTGATTTATTTCATTTCATCTGTTAAGAATGTTCAAACCTTAGTAAACTAACACTGCCTATTTTTTTAAATGGTTATTCTTTTTCTGAAATATTCAACAATGCAGCAACTCTAGTTTTTATCTGATATGTGAAGCAGGAGTTGCCCTGCTTCGCGAGTATTTGTTGATGGCTAAGTGATCCACACCTCTGGGCTCTTTGTTAACTTACTGGGAGTTGGGTAATAGCTGTGGGATTTAGCTCTCAAATGTTCCTCTTTGAATGTGTATTGATGTGTGGTGAGATAGCAGTGTTCCCATATATACAGCCCCCTGAGTTTAGAGTTTGGTTAGGGCTGTGGATAGCTTTTGTTATTATGTCTTAGAGAATCCTATCTATAAAGCTAATCTTTTTATGTTGCATTACTGAAAGCTTCTCCCACTGACCAGGTCAAAACTGTGAAATTCTATTTTGAATAGGATTCCATAGTCAGTTTTGAATGCATTTTTCTGTATCAATGCACCTTTTATTGGGCATCTTGAGGAACTGGCTTCTAATCTACCCTTGAAGAGATGAGAGATTTTATTTTTTTAATCCCAAAGAGTAAACCTGCTAGTCATGGTAAAAATAATTGTAATTCATTACCAGTCATTGAGCATTGCCTTTTCCATATCTTAGTGACACACCAGAAACTTCATGGGAGTCATCTCATTTAATCCCCATGCACATTCAACTGATAAACCCAAAATCACCCTCTGTTCAATTCTTGGGGAAGCTGAGGCTTACAAATTACAGTAGCTTGCTCAGATAAAGTCATCTGCTAGAGGACAACAGCTTGGCAATCTCTTGGCTGGATTTGCGCTGACATCTTTCTGACACCACAGCACAGAACCAGGACCTTGTAGTTCTAACAAGGTGTCCTGGGGCAGATTTCCAAAAGACAGTGCTCTTATGTTGCCTTGGATGTGACGTTTTTATGGGTGAAGCCATATCCCCAGGTTTACTGGACCAGGCTGGTATTTATTGTCTGCATGCCACAGTTTTTCTGAGAGCTGCCTGTTTCATAGATACCCATTTTAGCTTTTACTTATCTGGGTTTTCTGATGCTTGATTCTCTGGTTTTAAGTTTTATTTTTAATGGCAAAGACAAAGTTTTGGTGGGATTTTCATGATCTCTCCTTCATCAGAAGGAATTTTTGTTTTAGAAGACATATTGCTCTAAGCTTGAGAGGGGTTGAGCTCTGAGAGAAGGTGTTATGGGTACATCTAACTTGGGGTCCCTGTTCTTTAAGGTGGTTTGCAGCAATCCTGTATCCATGAAGTGGCCTTGGGGCGTCTTGCTTTTGTAGAAGGTCTTAGATGCTCAAAGGAGTGCTTGACCCTGAAAGCATAGAGGAGCTTTCCAGATTGACCTAGGTCTTATTCCAGCTCAGCTGGCTACTTGACATCAGCCCTGGGCATGTCCTTTCATCTTCCTGCAACTCCAGCTTTTCCTCTATTTCCTGAAGCTGATGAACACAGCCCCTGAGATTCTGTGTGAGCCATATGGAACCTTAACCACGAATGATGTTCTCAAGGTCTCCAGTTTTGTTTACAAACAAAACTTTTCTGGACCACACATTAGAGAAGAGGGTGTCTCTCTCTGACTGTGTGCTGGAAACCATTTCTAAAGGTTGCTCCCCATCCTTGTCCCTCTCCTCACACTCAGTTTTCTAGTACTTAGCACGGGAGGGAGTTGCTGGTTATCCTGGGGTCTTTGTTTTCAAGAAGAATTTAAGTAGATAGCAGTATATAATGGACAAGAGAGGGTCCTAGGCTCAGAAAGAGCTGGAATTCCAGCCTTGCTAGCTATGGATAAGATTATGTTACGTTGCTTAGTCTGTTGAATCCTCAGACATCTCATCTGTAGAATGGGAATAGTAAGCTTGTAGTATGACATCTTTGTGAGGATTGAATATACACAAAGTATTTGGCATGGTGACTGACTGATCATTGCTCAGACAGTGAGAGCTTAAAGTCTGATGAATGTTGGTGTTAGAGATGTGGGAGCCCGTATTGTTGGTAAGGAGGCCTTATCAGCCTCTTTGGCAGCCTACTCCTACCAGCCTTTAGTAGTGCTAATGGATCAGAGTTCCTGGACATACTTCTGTCCAGAGTTGGGCACATGGAGTTCAGTCCCGGGGTCCTCACTCCCACACTTACTCTCTCATGTAGTGGTCACCGTCTTACTCTCTTTGTGCCAAGCAATTTGCTTGTCCCTGTTCTCTTGGAATTGAACAGAATCTATAGCTGTGTCTGGCAATAACATCCTAATACTGAAGAATCACAGGGAGAGACAGGTGACTCCCTTCTGCCTGCAGCAAAAACAGGCCTTGTAGTCTGGCTTGCTTCATAGCTGAGTTGGTAACCAGGAGGGGCTGGGGTGTGCCTGGTTTCTCTCTGAAGTTCCCTGGGAGCAGAGCTGTTTACCAGCAGCCAGATAGAGTAACCAAGTGGTAAATTATATAAATCACATAGTCACATCATTCAAGTGAGCTGGTATTTACATGGCCATTGATTTCAGCATTCAGTATTCTTGGACCATAAGAAAATGTTATGCCTTCGTGTCTGATTGGAGACATGGCAGAAATATAAAGCAGAAGCCCTCTGGACTCTGGGTCTGGGGGAGTACAAAACACTGTGAATTTCCCCTGGGCAGTCTTCAGGCCAGGGAGGCCCAAGGCTATCCCATCCCAGCGGGGAGCCTGCAGGCACCTGTGGAATTTGGTTTTAATTCAGCTGCCTGCTCCTGGAGCCTGATATTTGCATTCCCTGTGCCATTTTGCCCACGTAGTCTTCTTATTCTCTGACTTTCAGGGAGCAGATTTCAAGCATTCTGCCACACATTGAAGAGCTCTCAAAATAAAACCCAGCTGGGAGTCACCCAGCTGATGTGAGAATTAGCAAACATTGCCCAAAAACAGTAAATGTGTGATGGTTTTAAGCTATGATTGATGGCCTTTGAAATTCCAGAAATGTTTTTATATCTACTTCTCATTTTGTAAATAGTTCCTGCTGAGGCACACCCAGCTTTCTAACCTGGAAGACTGGAGGGAGTTTGGGTTATGTGCTCCATGATTCATCCCCCGAAGAGCTCAGAGGACCTGCCCTGCACCTGCTGGGTGCGGGGAGAGAGGAAGCAAAGCCTGCTTGCCTGGCCTGGGTGGCTGCGTGCCCTCAGCCAGCGACACCTGTCCTGGGTGTGCCTAGGAGGAACCAGGTGTGGTCCAGATCCCATGGTTTCCTAGACTTGTGCAGAAACCCTGCTCCATTTAAACTGCACCCATACTCCCGAATCTCAATTAGACTCCACCGCACAGTGTCCGCACAGCATTTTGAGAACAGCGCCACCGGCTTGGTAATGCTTATGATATTTCAACACTGAGCAAAGACAAGTCAGGCCTCTCCTGTGAACAACAGTGGTTCTCTCCTGACTGAGCCACTCACAGGTGAAGGAACTGAACACTTTTTATCTCACTCTGTGAACCTGGCCTGTGAAGGTCAGGGTACACTTTCAGAGAAGCCTTGTCTGCAGGCACAAAGCAAAGAGGGAGGAAGCAGTCTGGTAGAGACTGTGTGGTCCTTCTACATAGCAGCCTCTGCTACCTCATGCATACATCCTTGGCAAACACAAGCTTAACTCCAAGAGTATCTGCACATAATCTTTTGATGGAGGAGGAGGAGGAGGGAGCCAGGATGAGGCTTCCTCACTCTCCTGCAGCCAAAATGACCCCAACATGCCTACCATCTGTCCTGCTCCCACTAGGAGGCTCTTTCTCCTGGCGGACATATCTTGCCCCTCCCGTGTTTCCTATGAGGGGAAGCATAAATGAATTTTGTGTTTAGGTCTTGGGTCTCATCCCCAAGAAATCTCATTAGTGTATTCCAAAGTATGAAAAAAAAAATCTGAAATCCAAAACATTTCTGGACCCAAGTATTTCAGTCTGTACCTATACATATGAAAAGCAAAGTATGCCACATATTAAAAACACAAACAGCCTTAATTTAGCATCTCCTGCTCCCCAGAGATGTTAAATAATGAAGAGGTGAGGTACCCACATATTTTACAGAAAGATTAATAATCATGAGGAGTGAGATAAGTAAGCCCTTGTGTCTGGCATCCCGAACATGGTTTTCTCAGACTGGGGCCCTGCACTCACAGATGCAGAGCCACTGCATACATACCTCAGACATGGTTTTGAAGTAAAAATTTTTTATGTGTAGTTCTCAAAATTGGCATTCTGTGAAATAAGCATACAAGCTCCTAAATTCATTAATACATCTATTGAATGTAGACTTGTACAGTATAGTAATTGCTTTCACAAACGATTAAAAATGATAGTTGCAATCATGCCGTTTTAATGCTTTAATAATATGGGCCTTCATTTTAAAGAAATGTTGCAATCTATTAACATAAACTGAATCTCAGATATTTGGATATAACTGGTCCTTGATGGATCGAGAGTGTTTTTAAGCTTCCAGGTGCTTCCAGGCTGAGTGCACTGATCTCAGCCAGGCCTGCAGCACCCAGTGAGGAGCTCTCAGAAGATGCAGTATGCAAGAGAGCAAACAAAGAAGGCAGCGGGTATGGCAAGGCACAAGCAGGTGGAGCTGCTAGTGGGTTTTCCAGGAGCAGTGAACTGGAGACCCAATGCCAGAGGATGGAGAATATCGGAGAGTGGTTCAAGCTCAAGAGTCAGAGTCAGTGCCGGTGTTCAGACTCTAGAGGCTTGGCTGTCAACAGGGGGCAGATGTGTGATGTTGCTGAGCCAGCAGGCCCACAGAAAGCACACAGCTGATTGTTGCTGTGAAAGTTTTTTCTTTTCCAAAAGGAATCAGCAGTTTATTTTGTGAGTGTTAAATATTCAATATTTTTAAATGTTGGTCAATTTAATGTATATGTATGCGTGATGCACAACACACTGCTGGGCAAACATTTCCCTGGCGTCCTTGCAGCCTGCAGATTTGCACCATGGTCATAGTCCATGGGCCCTACTAGGTGGGTCATGGATGTACTGTGGGCAGGGGAACAAATGAGAAGATGGACAGCCCTCATGCTCAGTGAACACTGAGGAAGGAAAGAGTCCACATCAGCAGTAGACTTGACTGAAAAGTTGCTCTATTGAAGAGAGAGAGAACATGGTTACACATATCTGCATTTGTGCATCCCTTAGGAATGATGGTTTGGACTAGAGCAGAGAAGGGTAGAAGGGATGATACCCGGAGGTGACAGAGTGTGTATTTGGGGTGATCAAAGGGGGCAATTCAAACTTCTGCCTCTCTTCAACCCTTTGCTCCTGCACAGTGGTGGCTGAATAAAAGAATGCATCAGTAGCTGCTTCTGGCTGGACCCCGTGTTCTGAAGGAGTTTAAACCAGCTAAGTTGAACATGTATTCACTTCCTAAAAATTGTCAAATAAACACTCTTTTTCCTGATGGCAACTATCAGCATGTAACTCACAGACAAGTCTTCTTAGCCTGGACCCAATATTGATTCATGACTCTTTGATCTGATTCTGTCTGTTCTTCATTTTTCCATCTCCAAAGTGGGGTGACATCTGTCCTTCCTCATAGAGACTAAATAATGTCATGGTTAAATGTTGACTATTTTTATTTGTATAAAATGAAAGGAAATTGTAGAGAGAGAGAGAGAGAGAGAGCACAGTTTTATAAATATTACGATATAAATGCAGGACTTTTAACAAGGAAAAGCAGAGAATTGATTTGTGCCTACTTATCATAGTAGAGAATGAGATATGTTATTCCTGAGTCTTATATAAACCAGTGACATGAACATCAGTAAGTTTATAGCTTCTTCTGAATTGCATTTGTTGTTGCCCCATTTTATTTTATTTTTGATTTTTTTTTTAAGCATTAGATTTTTTTTTTTAGTTGTAGTGGACAATTTTACCTTAATTTCTTTTATTTATTTTTATGTGGCACTGAGGATCAAACCCAGTGCCTCCACATACTAGGCAGTTGCTCTGCCACTGAGCCACAACCCCAGTACCCCCCATTTTAAAATAACTCTTTCATTTTAAAAGCAGCGAGTATGCAGACAACGTTATCAAAAAAGTTAAGAAATTTAAAAATGCAGCCAGGCACAGAATTGCAATGCCTGTAATCCCAGCGGTTTGGGACGCTGAGGCAGGAGGATCGGGAGTTCAAAGCTAGCCTTAGCAAAAGCAAGAAGGTAAGCAACTCAGTAAGACCCTGTTTCTAAATAAAATACAAAATAGGGCTGGGGAAGTGGCTCAGTGGTTGAGTGTCCCTGATTTCATTCCCCAATTACCCCCCCCCAAAAAAAAAGAAATTTAAAAATGCATAGAAATAAAATAGCAGCACATATGCCATGCCATACGTCACTCAGATGTCAGTGAATTCTTTGTTCTTCTAGACTGTTTTATGATCTACTGCTCTCTTTAAAAATGAAATTTTCATAAGTAAATAATGTTTGGAAGTTCATTTTACCAAAAATCTTTGTTGAGCATTTTTGCTCATTAGATTGTATATTTTAAAACATGTTTATTGCCAGTGTAACATTGAACCATTATTTTTTGACATTGCCTTTTATTGGTGTATGATTAAATTATTTGGTGTATTTAGTTATGAATGTTTAGTTAGGTTATTTATTAACTTGTTTGCCATTAGTAGTTATGTCATAATGAAAATCTTTGAATCTCCCACAGTATGATCTTGCAGTACTATCATTTCTTCAGGATAAATTTCTGGGAATAGAATTCATGTGTCTTTGATACCTCCTGCCTCCAAGAAGGTTGCCTTGCAGCAGAGTTTACAGGGCTTGGAGAGCTCACGTTGCCTGTCTGTGGATCCTCAGTGACTAGAGCATTGCTGGGTGGGGAAGAGCAAGCCCTTGGGAGTCAGCTAATCTGGTTTCTATCTCTGCCTGACACCCAATGATTGTTTGCCTTTGGGTGAGCTGTGGATTTCTCTCAGGACTGAGTTTTCTCAGCTGCAAAATATTTTGAGAACTGAATGATGTAACTATTGAATAAGGTTTTTATTAGCATAGGACATAGTGAATGCTTAGTGTTGAGTAAATACTAGCTATTATTATAATAAAAGATTCAGGATCTATATAAAATAGGGTCCTTATGTATAAATGACTATATACATATGTGTACTTATTATGTCTGTATATCTATATATAGATAAATGCATATATAGATATGTAGACATAATATATATGCATAAATGTATATATTTACACATATCTGTACATATATACTATAAGTATTCTGCATATCAAATAAAATATCTATATAAAAAAAGTCAGTTGTCTTCCCTTACTAATCTGGAGGAAACAAGAACTTATAAAAACGTTCATCTGAGTGAGTGACTCATTGGCAGGGGTTTAGGAATCTCCTACAAGGTGAGGTGAGCATTCAAGACACAGTTTGAAATCTGGTGGAAACCAAGGTGAAAGGTTTACATGTTATGACACTATCGTTCGCAGCCAAACAGCTGCATTCACCCACTGTGTCAACAGGTGCTGGACCAAGGCTAGTTTACTATGGCTTGATATGACCCCAGTATATTCAATATCATGGACCCATGGATTCCAGACCTTCGGAACTGGTTTTGGCTCCTGACCTGAACCAGGATTGAAGCAGGATATCAGGGGAGCCCGCTGACCTAATTTTAATGCGTCCCCCACCTGTAACTCAGAATGGGCCAGGCCATGTAACCTCAGCTGCACCCTGGCCTTGTTAGGGTCCTGTAGAAAATAGAAGAGTGCTCCTCCCAGGTGGTGACCACATTCTTCAGGTGTTTCTTTCCAGGAACTCTTTTTTTCAAAATGCTTCCTCTGTTTTTCTTTTAACTGGTTTAGTTTCTTGAGGGTGTTATCTGCGAGTATGGAATGCTGCTGCTATACTGACTTTACAAAGATCATACCAGGCCTGGGCTGTAGCTCAGTGGTACAGCGCATGCCAAGCACATGTGAGGCACTGGGTTCGATCCTTAGTACCACATTAAAAAAAATAAACAAATACAAAGATCATGTCACACACAAGTCATTTCTGAAGAGAGGCATGAACACTAATGATAATGAATTGTTGTGAAGCCAGTGTGAAAACTTCTGCTTTATCCAGTTCTTCTAATCTTGTCGTTTTCAAGGAGGAAGATGAAGGCTCGTGCTCCTCCACCTCCTGGAAAGCCTGCCCCTCTGAGTGTTCATGGGGATCTGAGACCCCCCTGTGATACAGCCCTCAGCTCACAACAGAACCTGATCCACATGAAGGAGGCACTACGAAACAGTACCCTGGACATCACTGTGGTTCTGCCCAGTGGGCTGGAGAAGCAGAGTGTGGTCAATGGAAGGTAGGTAAGAGGCTGGTGCTGCAGGAGGAGCCACGGCCCTCCCATGTGCAGGTTCCAGGAAGACAACTGAAGAGTGGATGTTAATGTATTATCCTTTTTTTCCAACTCATATATACAGGTGAAGGCCACACTGATGCCAGTGAGGGTCTAGGTGACCAGCCAAGACTGTCCCATTGCCCCATCTGGAGTGAGGGTATGCTAACTAGCCCAGTCAGGTGCCTGCGAATCCTTATGGGAACATATGAGAGGTTGGGCTCAAAAAGGAGGGCAGGGATGGAGTCCCAGACACAACTCCAAGGAAATGACCATTGACTTCAGGATTAGACGAGTAACCCTGGCTTGCCACGAACATCCTTGGCTCTGAGGTTACTTAGCCAGGAGAGCAGCCTCCTGAGTGAACCATTCCAAGGTCCACTTACAATCTGATCTGTGCAAGCATACGTGCAATTTGCAGTCATCTTTTGCAAATGAAAACATGATCCATGGATTTTAGGTTGAAGAGAATTAATTCCCATATCCTCAATTGCCACACTTCATCTTCTTACCACAGATCTGCCAGTGGATGTGCCTGTGGACAACTGAATTACTGCTTCATACACAGAAAGTACAAATGAAATATTGGCAAAACTTCCTTCATTCATAGTACTTGGAGTTTTACTACCAATAGAATTACATACTTTCTGTTTGATGTTGATCAAAATACATTACAATTATGTTAAGAAGTCTTGTGCTACTATAACTGTTGCTATGACTGGTAACTCAATCCTTGAATTAAAATGCTAACAAATCACAGGAAAGAATTAAAATTTTTATAAATATTGTGTTGTAGAGAAGTACGATGGAAAACTTTCAAGCATAAAAATATATTTGCATATCTGGTACAGGAGTGAATGGAAGTAGTACTTCTAGGAAAACCAGAACAAGAAATAGTATAAAATATTTAACTCTTAAAAACACTTTGCTCAAGAATTATTAAAATGGATAATTGTGGACATTACAACACTTTGGGTTTTTATATTCTCGTGGATGCCTTTTAAAAAGCTCTGCAAGAGTTTTTTTATTTTATTTATTTTAAAATTTCAGTGTTTGGATGATAACCTGAATCTGCCTAATCCTTTGCAACTGTCTTATTAAATAAATAAATAAATAAATAATTTAATTAATTTAATTAATTAATAATGAATACTTTCAATGATTTTGTTTTGCTTAATGCTAGGGACGGAACCCAGGACTTTAAGCATGCAAGGCAAGCACTCTACCATTTAGTACACGCCTGCACTAGGTGATGGCTTAATGAGCAAAAGGGTATATAAATTTTCACAATATTCTGTGGGACATGTAAACAAAAATTGGAGGAACATTGTTCTCACCCTCAGTGTGTACCTAGGATTGGACCTGTTGGATTATAGGGTACTTTGTCTTTAATTGTTCTAGGCAAGGCCATACCATTTCCACTGTAGTGCCACTGGGGTGTGTGTGTGTGTGTGTGTGTGTGTGTGTGTCTGTGTGTCTGTGTGTCTGTTTGTCTGTGCCCGTAGCTGTTGTTACAGCAGTAGGACTGAGTACCGGAAGAGAGCAACACTGCACCAAAAGGGGAGGTGCCCATGTTTGAAGCAGGTGTCTTGTGACTTTTCCTCAGGCTTGGCTCCCAGGGGTCATACACCAGATAGTTGACCTGTAAGAGCTTCTCTGCATTTCTTTGTTTTACAGAGTAGTCATCATTTTAAGTACACAAAGCCTTATTACTTAAGAAGTATGTCACATAATCATAGTTTTAAAAATGATTTTTGAATATGTATGAAATTTTACCAGTGAGTGTATTTTGGTTTGTTCACTATTCTTATATTTTCTGGTTAATTTCTTTTCTTTTCTTTTTCTTTTTTTTTTTTTTAAAGAAAATGGCATTGTGAGATAATGCCTCAGAGATGAGTTCGTGCAGTGGTTTCCAAAGTATGGTCCCTGGACCAGGAGCATGTGCATCACCTGGGAACTTATTAGGATTCACTTCTCAGGCCCCACCTAACCCTCCTGAAGATGAGGCTGCTCCACATGTGCCTTAACAAGTCCTCCAGGTGATTCTGATGCTGTTAAAGTTTTCAGAACCCCAGGTTACTGTCCCCACCCCATCCCCAATTTTATAGTTTCAGAAACTGAGGTCTGACAGACTGAGTGATTTAAGCAGGAACATAGAGCAAAAAATACTTTCAGAGAAGGCTTATATCTGGGCTGGAAGGGGCTTGCAATTGGCTATAGCTAAGGCTGTGAAGCATGGCATGGTTCAGGATTAATAAAAGGAAAGATGGGGGTTTGGAGGTGGGAGGTTAGGGATTTGAATTAATGCCAGCAAATTTCCTGAATGATTTTTGTAATGGAGCACACTTTGACCCTGTGTTGGATGATCACATGTTAAGATGATATCAAAGGGCTCTGAGGAGGGGCTGAACAGACCAGCTGGTATTGAGGCACTTCCTAACCCTTGCTTAAAACAGATCTGCTCATTTTATGTTGGTGTGGTTTCTCCCTTCTCTTTAAACAGTGGTTTGAGTAAAAGACAAGCTTACCTTTTCAGCACCTAGAGAAATAGTTTTTAAAACACAATCAACCCTTAACTGTATAGTTCTGACATGAAAGATCCTTATCAGTAAAAGTGTATTAGAAATTGGATGCTCATGATTTCTTCTGAACAATCATAATGATTTTTTTTTTTATTTTTGAGCTTCTTTTGAATTTAGAAACAAATAAAAGTGCACGTATGTTCTTACAGGTTGGGAGGTGAGCCCTGGGGCTCTGGGCTGTTTTTAAAGAAAATGACCTGACATAGCTTTAGGAATGGTGTCTCTGTTCCTCATGTGGCAGCTGGAGGGAGGCCATCAGTTCCAGCACTTTAATTGGGACTCAAGCAAAGAGAAGATGTTGAAAGACAGTGACCTCAGCCAAAAGGGAGCTTTGTAAAAGTGTCAGACGCTTAGTATTGGGCTGTGTCACTTTCATGTAGTAAATTAGTCACATCCACCTTAGTTCACATAGCTAAGGGTCTGAGGCAGGAAAAGGCAAGGGCTTTTTTTTTCTTTTCTCCCCCTGTATTCTGCCCCATGATTCTGCCCACCTCTGTGAGCTATATCACCCCATTACAATAGATATGTTTATACCCATGCAGGGAATTTTAGGTCTCAGTGCAGGAAACTCACACAGTGGCAGGTATTGGGCCTCCAGGTTCCTTCTGTAGAGGACCTGCCTGTTCCCAGACACACAGGAAGGGAGGCTGGGATGGTTCCTCATTCCTAGTCTGTCCTATGAAGGGGCTTATAGAGCACATATGTGGTCCTTGGCAGTTTCCAGAGGGTCTGTGGACTTTGTCTTGCTCCCATGGTGAGCTCCTGGCCTCAGAGGCTGAAGGAAGTACAGTTAAAGAGGCAGCTCTTGTGTCCTGGGCTGGGGAGTCAGCCAGAAGAAGGCCATCCTTAAATAACAGGGTTGGCAGCTGGATGTGGTTTGGCTTGCTTATGTTTTCATTTGAAGAATAACCTTTTAAACAGTGTAAATTCCTGGGATATCAAGTCCTAAGTGGCACCACAGAGCAGAGAGATGAATTTCACTGAGCAATCCTTTTTATGAGCTCATGGGATGCCTGTGATCATCTGGATTTTAAGTCCTCCTTCTAATGACCACCTCTCCCAGACTCCCCACGATGTGTTTCTTCACTGAGGTTTTTTGTTTGTGTGTTTGGTCTAAATCCAGGAGAAGCCCCCTTTTCCACCCCCTCAAAAAAAAATCACTGTGATTTATAGAATGATATTATCAACCTTTAATTTCTAAGTTTTTAAAGGAAGAATCTTTCTTTTCAGGAAATAACTAGGTTAAGACATTGGCTACAATGATAAAATGCTTGCTGTACTAACAGAAGGCAGGCTTGTTCTCACTAACTGTTGGCCAGATTGCAGAAGGTGCTGTGGTTGTTCTGGTAGTGATGATGTACCCATCACATGGGGGGTGGGGTCTCATTTTGTGGGGTTTTGACAAATTAAAAAATACTAAAATGTTTATTTATTCATTGATCATTATACATATTCATTTACTAACTTTGGTGAGGAAGGAGACATCTCAGCCAGCGGAGGAAATGTACAGCACGTCTAAAATGACCAGTTTAAGAAGCTGGTAGTTCCAGTTTACTAGAACCTGGAGTATTAGGGCCTGGGAGAATGGATCTGGACACTTGGTGGTTCTATTCCAGGGCAAGACAAGTCACTGGAAAACTTTCATGGCAATATTAGTTTTCTTCAACATATGGGTAAACATTTTACATACATTTCACAAAATTTATGTGAAATTTTAAGACATTGGGCTGTGTCCAGGTTTCCCAGTGGTACTCACTGACTCTTCTGCTGAGTTGAGAATCATGTAGAGAACCTAATTTGCTATAACTTGAATACAGAAGACTGTGTTTTGAAATAAGGTGAACTTCAAGAGAAATTCAGTATATTAGACAAAGGGAAATGAAAGGAAGGGGGGAAATAGGAAAAGGAAAGACAACAGATGAAATCCAACATAATTTTCCTATTGTCACATATTTTCCTCTGTACACAATTACCTAAGTGAACCAATCCCACTACCATGCCCACCCACAAGAATGGGGTCCTAATTAAAATAAGATCTATCCAATGTTTGTATAATCTTATCAAAATGGATTCTACTGTCATATACAACTAAGAAGAACCAATAAACTAAAATTTAAAAAAAGAAAGGTCAAATGATAAGGCCATAGTTAAGAAAGAGCATGAGTTACTGTGTTCAACTTAAGGATACCTTTGGGGCTGATCCTCACCAGAATGCACTCCTTGAGATCAGTAGTCCACATCTGTCTAGGTGACTCCTCTCATGGCATCACTTCTGGGTAGAATAACTCTCAGGTTTTCCTGGATTCCCAGCCTCTGCACATCTCCAGGTCAAGGGACTCCAACCAGGATTGTCTTTTACAGAGATTTAAAATTTGCCACTAAGAAAACAGGCCCTCTTAGGTTGGTAATCTCCACCTTTCTCTAAATTTACATCAAGCCTTTACAGACTTCTGGTCACTGCCTAGCTCTGAGATGCCAGCCATCAGGAATTTTGTTGTCATTCTAGCATTAGTAAATCAGGACCCAGGCCTCTTTAAAATTGAACTCTTACTGGAGATCCCAGCCTCAAACCTGGAATCCTACCTCTGGCTAACAGACTGTTTGCCTCTGGGCTTCTTCCTGTCCCTGTGTTGCTATTAACCTTTCTTGTTTTGGACCCACATGTTCACTGGTGAAGGGCTTCATTAATATGGGCTGCCTACAGAGGACCCTGCTTGTATCTTGCTGTGCCTTTTTGATGCCATGGAAAGCTGTCAGACTGGACTTTCTCCCAAGACTTGCTCTGACTCTGTTACACCAGAGTGTGCCTCACCCAGAGCTTAGGGTCACGTGATAGCCTTGGTCTCACAAAAGAATCTGGACCATATTGAACCAGTTTAAGATTTTGTAGCACATGCAAATTTAGGTTAAGAGTGTATAAGAAGGTAGTTACCTGGAAGTAATATGTACACTTCACACTGAATGAGTCATTGTTCACTCAACACATCAATACTAATGTGCATAGCTTGAGTACTTGGAGTCTGCTGGTTCTCAAAGTGGGGACCCTAAATCTGCAGCATTAGCATCTCTTGGGAATTTGTTAGCCTGACCCTAGACTCTTTAATCAGAAATGCTAGGATGGATCCAGCAATCTGTGTTTCAGCAGCCATGAAATTTCAGATTGCATGTTATATGTCAAGGTCCCCTACTTGAGTGCATGCCAGTGGTTTTCCTAGGTATCAGGCACATGGTCCTGAGAATGAGCCCAGGGTCTCACTGGCCTGATGGCATGAGGAGGGGAACTATGAGAAGGATAAGTACACACAGCCCAAGAAGGGTCCTGATCAACTTTGTCATCATAGATGAAAAGAATCTGCCTGTCCATTTCCATTGAACATATCTTGAGGTCTAGCAAGGCAGCAGCCTCATGATTTAGAGAGAAGTCCCCTGATTAGAAGAGGACTGTTCATGAATCACCCACAGTCTGATTGACTGAAGGTGCAGCCTCTTTGACTTCTGTGTCCCAATTGTATGCTCCCCAAACAGCCTGAGGGTTGCCCTCTAGTCTCTGCCCCTTAGCTCTGGGAGGGGACATTGGCACAGGCTCTTTGTTCTACATCTAGCTATCTGCTAGGACTTCAAAAAAGAGCCACTTATGAAAGAAGACCAATTTGTTTCTCATTGAAGTCGCTGACTCATGCAAAAACAATTGTTGATGTCTGAATACATTTAGAAAGTAATTTTTAAAAGAAAGAAGTATAAAAATTCTACTCATTTTTAAAATGTAAAAAAGAGACCAAAACAAATGCTAAAAAGCAAATTTCATCTCTACATTATGAGCACTTAAAAGACATTTGGAGAACAGAGAGGTAAAGGAGTTGGAAAGAAAAAGAATATTGAGGAGGAATGGGAGAGAAAATCTAAAAGATCTCTCATAAACCTCTTTACTCCTGTTTACTTGGTTTTGGAGTAATTGATCCTGTTTATTACTATCGTTTATTCTTCTTTTGGACCTGGAATGTATATATAGATGATGATGATGATAATGATGATTTTATATATATATATATATATATACATATATATATATATATATATATATATATATAGAGAGAGAGAGAGAGAGAGAGAGAGAGAGAGAGAGAGAGAAAGAGATAGAGAGAGACAGAGACACTGAGATTTTGAGATTTTGGGGGATCCCTGAAGTGCCTAACAGTGATGTTGCTATAGGATTTTTACTAGGGTCAGGAGGTCCCTCCTCAGCTTCCTAATATACCTGACTTTCCCTTTAATATTCAGAGAGTATCTAATAGTCTCAGTTTCATTCCTTGGGAGATGGGGCAAACTATTTTGCAATGGTCCAAGGATGTTTCTTGAAAAGGATCTAATATCTCCGTGTGGATGTTACTAAGTCAAGTACAGACAAGTGACCCTTGACCTGAGCCAGGCGAATGTCTTAAACTATGTAGAATCCAAACAGAGAAGAGAGCAACAAATTAACTCATTAACTTAGCAGACACTAGTATAGTACTCTGCCTTCCAGATGTTAATTCACATAAAGAGTCTACCAACACTGGGAAGTAGGCCCTATCGTAATACCCATACAATGAGGAAACTGAGGCATCAAGAAGTATAGTTTCACAGGTCAGCAGCTGTGCATGGGGATTCCACTCCAGGCAGCTACCCCTGGGTGCCTCCACTAACCCACAGTGCTGCCACAGCAAAGATGCACAGGCGCTCATCAGAGCGTGCAGAACTGCAGAGCAGAGGTAGGGGCTGCTCCTTCAGAGATTGATAGGGTGGAAGGAGGGGAGGCCAGACCCAGCAGCTGGTGAGAACAGGAGCCACCTGGCAGTGTCTGGAAAGTTTCCTGTGGCCTAGTGGCACAGTGACCTACTAAGACCTTGTGGAGAGATACACATGACACCTAATTAGGGAAGTCATTAGGCCTTTGTAGGCCTGGGGATGCAGGTTGGAACCCAATGGAGCTATAAAGAAAACCCACAGGGAGTATAGCAGCTCAGTACCTCTCTGTCCATTGTTGGGCATTGCCACTGTGCCAAGGGTCGCCTCCTTCTTTTTGGGTAGATTTCTCCAGCAGTTCAAAGGAGCCTTAAAAAAACTGAATTGTTGTGTGGAGTTTGGTATTTTAAAATTTCAGCCAATAACCACATAATAGGTGTGCTGCAAAGTGGCAAAAGCCATTCTTGCCTTACCTCACACAGGGTCCCAAAGAGTGTGTAGTGGAAAAATGGTGAGTATTTTAATATTTTAAGTCAGAGTCCTCTTTTAAAGAGAGCCAAACCCTGTAGGATGTTTAGTAAGTTGAGCTTGTGTCTTTGAACCTGGATTCTCATATGACTTTCATGTACCTACGTTATCTCAGTGTAGCAGAGCCAATCCTCATGAGAAAGCTGCCTACCTGAGGCTCATAGCTGGAGATGGGCTGGGAGAGGGCAAAATAGCTACCAGAGCTTGCTGAACCTCCTCACTCTCACTTATCTTTGAAGCCGTCTGTTCTGGGTGCTGCTTCAGCCACCAGGAAGGGATGGGGTCCCATTTGCTTCTCTGGATTGAATCAGTAATGGCTCTGTGTTCTTCAAGTACTTACTACCATGTGTGATAGCGTATGTCTGGTTTTGCATCATGTTCTAATAGCGTGTTTGGGATTTTTGCTTTTGTTTGCCACCCCTTAAAAGTAATAGTAAATTTAAGTGAGAGGTTGTTGATAAACTACGTCTACCCTTAACTATTGAAAATGTAACTACTGCAATTTTCCCGGTTGGGAGCATTTGCCTTCCCAATAAGGAGTACTCCTAAGGAGAAGTGCATCCTTCCTCAGGTACATGGAAGGATGGAGGACAGTGTTGCTGTGGAGTGTAGATGAGCGAATCCTATCCTAGAGTTCCATGTGACACAGAAGGTAGCAATTTGAACACCCAATTATTTATTCAGACCTAACTAATGTACTACTCTGCTAGCACATTAAATTGCAAGTATTGGCTTCTGCAAAGGCAAGATGGGTGTATTCTTTGTAGTGGAGTAAATCCATGGAGCCCCGTGGCAATTGCCATTCACAGCAAACTCTCTAATTAGATGTTTCAAATGTGCTGCCAATTATTGGACTAAAAGGTTAGAAGGAAACATTAGTAGTGTTTGTGTATTTTTTTGTTTTTCTTGACAATTTATGTGTTTACTTGGTGCAAATTAACTCTGGGTGGGGATAGCAGAGACAAAGCCAGAATCACATCCATGGACAAGAGTATAAATCAAATCCCAGCGCCCCCACCCCCACCCTGTATAGAAACCCCAGGATGACAGTCTGCATCACTCAGACTAAAAAAAAGTGTGAGGGCACTGTGCAGCCCTGGACCTGTCAGGTAGCAATGAATGAGAGTCCATATGATGGTGGTGTTTTAGCACTTTTAAGGAGTCTATTTTCCATGCCAAGGCTTTTCAGTGGAATAGCATGTCTTTGAGTGCATGGTGATGTGTCTCCCTGGTTTGTTTCATTAAGCTCCTTGTTGAGATAAAGAAGAGTTTTGACCAGGAACTGAAAGAATCAGAGTTTACTGCAGGTATTAGACTGCATATCCACCTATGGTACATGTGAGGATTTGTACTGCCCCAGTCCCCCCAAATGCCCATCAGTAATAGAGCACTGGCTTCATGGGGATTCCTGGGTCTCACTGGTTGGTAGACACTATCACTCCGTCACTTCCTGTATAACAGATGAGGTAAATATTGTTATGTAGATGACTTTGAAATATTGCTTTGGATCATTAAGAACATTATTGGTAGTCTTATAGCAATTGGATGAGAAATAGGATACTTTGGGCTTTTGTTGTTGTTGTTGTGTTTGTTTTTTTGGGCATTGAGTTTACCATCTGGTATCAGGCCCCACAGGGCTTGGATGCCCAGGGTCAGGGAGGAATGAATGAAGGACAAGGGTAAGTATGTATGACTTTGTTTTATTTGAGTTCAAAAACGAGGTTTTATTTATTTTAAAGCTTTCCAAATGACTTTGTAACACACTGTACCCAATACGTTATCTGTAATATTTATTGATTTAAACTTGTACTTTCATGCCATTTGCCTGCATTTTTTTTTAACCAAAAATTAAGTATCCATTGTATGAAGTGTCTTTTGGGAAGAGTGACTTCCTTTTTCTTTCTCGGTTAAGTTTTTCAATTTCATTGGGTTAAAATTGACAAATATAAACTGTATGTTAAAGTATAAAACATGATGCTGATATACATGTATATTTGTGAAATGATCACCATAAAGTAGTTAATATATTCTTCACCTCATGTACTTAGTTTGTGTGTGTGTGTGTGTGTGTTTGTGTGTGTATGCATGCACACACATGGTAAGAACAATGAAGTTCTACCCTCTTAGCAAATATCAAACATACAACACAGTTCCTATATTAACTATATTAACTATAGTCACCACGCTGTGCAATAGGTCTCCAGATCTTACTCGTACTGTAGGAGCTTTGTGCTTTTGACAGGTGTCTCCTCACTTCCTCCTCCCCCAGCCCTTGGTAACCATTCTTCTAATCTCTGCTTCTATGGGTTCAACTTTTTTAGCTTCCACATGTAAGTAAGACGTTCAGTATTTTTTTCTGTGTTTGGCTTATTTCACTTGGCATGTCTTTCTGGTTCATCCATGTTTTCATATATGCAGGATTTTTTAAATCTTTTAAAGCTGAATAATACTCCACTCCATGATGACTGTACAAGTTTACATTCCTACTACCAATGTATAAGAGTTTCTTCTTCTCCACAACTTAATCAACATGTGTCTTTTTTTTATAATAACCATTCAATCACATATGATATTGTGGTAGAGTTGTACTTTTCTGATAGTAATGTCAAACATGTATTTACATGCCCATTAGTCATATGACTTATATTGAGAAATGTTTATTCAGGTTCTTTGCCCTTCTTTTAGTTGGGTTATTTGCTATTGAGTTTCTTGAATTTCTTGTCTATTTTGGATATTAACACCACATTAATATATGGTTGGAAAAGATTTTCTCCCATTCTGTAGTTTTCCTTTTCACTCTGTTGTTGATTCCATTTGCTGCACAAAAACTTTTAATTTGCCTGTGTTAGCTTTGGTTGGCTATGTTGTATCCAAAAAGATCACTTCCCAGACCAACATTACCAAGTTCTTCTGTGTTTTCTTTTTGTAGTTTTATGGATTTAGGTCTTAGTTGAAATCTTTAATCGTTTTGAGTTATTTTTGTGTGTGGTGTGACATAAGTGTCCAATTTCATTTTTCCACATGAGGACATAGTTTTCCCAACACCATGTATTGAAGAGATTGTCACTCTTTGTATGCTTGTCAAAGGTCACCTAACTGTAAGTGCATGGATTTATTTCTGGGCCATATTTTTTCTATTGGTCTGTATGTCTGATTTTTATGCAAGTACCTCACTTGCATACTGAATTACTACTTTTGTAAGATATTTTGAAATCAGCATATGTGAGTCCTCCAGCTTTGTTTTCTCAAGATTACTTTAATTATTTAAGGTATTTTGTTGTTCCACATGAATTTAAAGATATTTTTTCTATTTCTGTTCAGAATACCATTGGGGTTTTGATAGAGATTACATTGATTCTGCAGATTTCTTTGTGTAATGTGGACACTAACAGTTTTAGTTCTTCCAATCCATGAAAACAGAGTATCTTTCCATTTATCTGTGCCTCCTTTGAATTTCTTTCATTCAATAATTCATTGTACAAATCTGTCAAATGTTTGGTTATATTTATTCCTGACTATTTTATTATTTTTGGGATTGCTTTCTTATTTTCCTTTTTGGATAGCTTATTGTTAGTGTACAGAAATGCGATTAGTTTTATCTGGGTTTAGTGGTGCATGCCTGGAATCCCAGCAACCTGGGAAGCTAAGGCAGAAGGATTACAAGTTGGAGGCCAGCCTCAGAAACCTAGTGAGACCCTGTCTCAAAACAAACAAACAAACAAGATGCTGGGGATGTGGTTTAATGGTAGAATGCCTCTGGGTTCAATCCCTGGTACCCCTGCACCCCCCTCCCCCCGGCACACACAAATAGCCACTGATTTGTTATGTGATATTTGTATCAAGCAACTTTCCTGGAATAGTTTATTAGTTTTAACAGTGTTTTGTTGTTATTGACTCGTCGGGGTTTTCTACATGTAAGATCACATCATCTACAAATAGAAAATTTTACTTCTTTCCTTCTGATTTGAATGAGTTCTTACTTGTCTTTCTTTTGTGGTGCCTGTGGCTAGGACTTCCAGTACTATGTTGAACAGAAGTGATAAGGGGGCATCCTTGCCTTATATGTATCTTAGTGGAAAAACTTTCATTTTTCCTCTTTGAATGTGATATTAGCTATGGGCTTTTCACACAAAATTTTGATTGTGTTGAAGTTAGTTCCTTCTATACCTATTTTGTTGAGAGTTTTAAAATCACAAATCGATGTTGAATTTTGTCAGGTGTTTTTTCTGTATCAAGATGATTATGCCTTTTTATAAGGCTTGTTCCGTTAATGTGATATATCACTTTGATTGATTGGCATAAGTTGAACCATCCCTGCATCCTTGGGATAGATCCCTCTTGGACATGGTATGTAATCTTTTTAATGTGGTGTTGAATTTTGTTTGTTAGTATTTTATTGAGGATTTTGCATCCATGTTCCTTTTGGAAATTTGCCTGTAGTTTTTTTTTTTTTTTTTTTTTTTGGTTGTTGTTTTTTTTTTTTGTCTCTGTTATTAAGGTGAGCTGGCCACATGAAATGAGTTTGCAAATATTTTTTCTTCAATTTTTGAAAGAGTTTAAGAAGCATTGGTATTATTCTTTGAATATTTGGGAGAATCTTCTGCTGAATCCATTTAATCTAGGACTTTTCTTTTTGGCAAGGTTTGGTTACTAATTCAATTTCTTTGTTATTTGTTCATGGTTTCAAATTCTTGATTTAGTTTTAGTAGATTGCACATGTCTAGGAGTTCAGCATTTTTTCTGGTTTCACAGTTCATTGGTGTATTATTATTCATAAACTTTTCCAACTTAAAGCCTAGTTTTTAATGATACATTATACTTACAAATCACTGATTTAGTGTCTTGTACCTATAAGTAGTATGATTTGTGTTATTGGGCTTTAGATGATTCAACTCAACATACTTATGGATTTAATTTAACTAGAAATACAACTATTTTTCTCAGCTATTATGATTTTGATCAGCTATTATGATCCTGTTCTTTCAGTAATGTTGTTCATTAGCATTGAGAATGGTAACATGTTGCTATACAGTCATGCATAAGAAATTAATGAGCCTGTGTTGTCTTTATAAGCACATCTAATTTCCTCATTCACCTACTTGTTCTTTGTTTTGCTCTTACTCAGCTAGGCAGAGGGAGAGTGCAGACATTCCTAATAATCATGATTTGTTTTCCCTTTTTCAGCCATGCAATGATGGACCTATTGGTCGAACTTTGCCTTCAGAATCACCTGAATCCTTCCCACCATGCCCTTGAGATCCGGTCTTCAGAAACCCAACAGCCTTTGAGTTTTAAGCCAAATACTTTGGTTGGAACCTTGAATGTGCACACTGTGTTTCTGAAAGAAAAAGTTTCCGAAGAGAAGGTTAAGCCTGGCCCACCTAAGGTGCCTGAGGTCAGTAGGTGCCTACTTATGATGAGAGGATGTACAAGGACACATGCTTGTGTGTGAGTGTGCGGGAGATGCTGAGGAGGGGCCTGCCTTGCTCTTCTAAGTACCACATGCAGACAGCTGTGGTTAAGGTTTCTGCTGCCATCCCAGGCAAAGAGGAACCAAATACACTGGGTTTATTATAGGATACAAAATCCCAGAATTTAGTAATGTTCATTGTTGTAAAACTTCTCCTACATGTATTATATGTAGAAAAGAAATTAATATAGAGCATAGCTATCCATTACAACTATCTCTGAAGCTGGAAATGGCACCAAATTCTGCAGTGCCCAATATAATAGTCACTGGGCACATGTACATTTTGAGCATTTGCAGTGTGGTTAGTGTGATTGAGAAACTGTTTTTTAATGTTATTGCATTTTAATTAATCATCTGTTGGCTATTAGTTGGACTGTGCATTTCTGGAACTCTTCCATCTCTAGGAAGTAGTTTGGATCTGTAAAAGATGTGCCATCTCAGCAGGTCATGGCAGCCCACACTTGTGATTCCAGTGACTTGGAAGGCTGAGGTAGGAGGATCATGAGTTTGAGACTGGCCTCCTCAACTTGCGAGACACCATTTCAAAAAAAAGTAGGGTGGGGCTTGGGATGAAGCTCACTGGTACAGTGCCACTGGTTTCAATTACTAGTATGGAAAGAAATCAAGAAGATATTACCACCTCCTAGGGGTGAGGGGAAGAAGACTTTTTGAAAAAATTGTCAGAAATATTTACTCATTGCATTTGGAGAATATCTTATATACATAGCTTTATACAGGCTTTTGATTGTTGATGAAAATTAATTCTAATTTCTTAGAATTGTATTTTCTAACAAGGCTTTGAGATGAATCTTTCAGCTCTAGTTAAAAAGTATTGCTAATTAATTCTTTCAGATTCTTAACCTGAATTTTTTTGCTTTTAAAATTTGTCCAACAGTTTGTCTCCTGTGAATTTCTAGATTTCAGTGATTAATGAATCCTGATAGTTAAAAGGAGAATAGGAGAAAGGAAAAGGGCAGGACAGAAGATAGTAATGGGTATTGAAATAGAGAAATCTATGTTTTATGCACATATGAATGTCAAAATAAACCTATTATGTATAGCTCTAATATACTACAAGATAAATAAAAATGAATTCTAATTTTTGTCATTCTATTTTATGTCCAAAGGAACTTTTCCTTTATTAAAATAAAGATTAATGTTCATCCCAAAAGAATCTTCTTTATACCCTGTGACTTCCCTTGATTTCTTGGTTTCTAGGAACAGTTAGGCCCAGGGTGTGAGCATGAGTCTTCTTGGAGAAACCTGATGAGGATTTCATCTTTCCTCCTTTTCTTCTTTCATCCTACATTGTGTCATTATCATGGCCACTAAACCCTGCCACTCAGAGCAGAAAGGAGCCTGAAGCTGTTCTCAGTAACTCTGTGCAACTCATGTTTACTCTGTTCAGCTTCTTAGTGAGCTTGCACTGTGCCGTGATCAGGAAGGCTGAATTAAAGTAAACTGAGTGAAACTTTGAATACTACAGTGTTTTTGGTAGGTGACTTTAAATGTAGTCATTTAAAGTCAGCCTTGATCAAATTTAGTTTTCTTCTTGATTTTATATCTGATATTTGAAAGAGTTAAATTATATTTCAGGCTTAAAATATGTGTGTACTTGTGTGTGTGTGTGTGTGTGTATGCACACACACACACATATATATACATACACATTATATAAATGCACATATCTATTTACATACTCTGTGCCTATTATATATGTATACATATACTGCCTTATTACTGATATAAATACATATGTACATAAATATTCATATATTTATGTGAATATTTTGTCTTCTTAAAATTTTTGTTTTTTTAGTGGGAGTTTTCCTTTAAATGAAATTATTCATTCTACTTCCAAGCTATTTTCCTTTAGAAAGATTCATATATATATAAAAGATTCATATGTATGTATGTATATATATATATATTATGTATGTATGTATGTAAATATATATAAATGTTTTGTGTTCAAATATGGTCAGAATTTTTGAAAGTCAATATATTGTATTTCAAATTTAGAGGTCTCACTGATGTCCATTTCCCTATATTGTCTAGAAGCTTGTTAATTAGTAAGAGAAACTCTATAAGATAAATCCATTATTCTGGACATTTATTTTTTCACTGTTCATTTTTCCATTTCCCTTGTGACTCACTGAATTTGTGGAAAAAGGATTAGAGCTGCACAAAATCCTGCCACACTTAATTCTAAATTTAAAACAGAAGTTGAAGCTATTGTGGGAAGATGTTGCTCACAGAATTCTTTGTCTCTGGTTTATTCTTCCAGAAATCTGTGCGTTTGGTAGTGAATTACCTTCGGACACAAAAAGCTGTTGTGCGGGTGAGCCCTGATGTGCCACTCCAGAATATTCTGCCAGTCATTTGTGCAAAGTGTGAGGTCAGCCCAGATCACGTGATTCTGCTCAGGGACAATGTTGCCGGAGAGGAACTGGAGCTGTCCAAGTCCCTGAATGAGTTGGGGATAAAGGAACTCTACGCTTGGGACAACAGGAGAGGTGAGGTCCTGCTGCGCTGTTTACACCCTGCCTGGTAATGACAGTGTGATGCATACCAATGTAGCCTGCTCCCTCTCCTTGGCACTCTCTATAGCACCAGATGGAGATGGGTATGTGAATTGACAGGCAACTCAAATTTTGTGCAGAGTTGATGTGGGCAAAAAAGAAATTTGGCCTGCAAAAGAAATTTGGATGTTTTCATTTCCCTCCATTATGATTATGCCTCTTTCCTCCTGTTATGACTTTCACCTCTGTCTCTTTGTGAACTTCAATGTCAGTAAAAGCATAAATAGGTGAGGAGAGATTAGTCCTTCTGCTCTAACCATGCAAAAACCATAAATAATAATCTTGATTTTTACTTTCAGTTTTCATTGCTGCTCCCATGTTTCAAAGACTGCTTATATCCAAGATCAGTGTACAAATGCATTTAGATATCCTTTAAAACTGACCAAATTACAGTTCATGGGATCCATCTGTGAAGACAGCTTTAGTACCCTCTTATATTCCTTACCATCATTGCCAGATATCTTACTATGATATCATTTTGGTACCTTAGCATGAGGTTACAATTAGAACCATTGGTCAGTGGCAGCCCTGAGGTTACTGTGGGTACTGACCGACATCAATATATTATGTAAGCAGATTTTTCTGATTGATAGGAAGGGCTGACTACATAAAAAACTGTCAGACAAAAAGATAACTTACATTTCTGACCTTACAATTTTTAAAATGAACTTCATTAAAGTTTCTGTTTTAAGGAACCTCATTTGCTAACTGATGACCATTTTATTTATTCCAAAAATATTAAATAGGGTGGACTTTTAAAATAGATGTATAGTAAAAGTTTTCATTTTTTTTCCTATAGTTTTTTTTTTTTTTTCTTGTTTCAGTAAAAATGTGTTTTCAGCTGGATACAGTGGTTCATGCCGGTAATTCCAGTGATTTGGGAAGCTGAGGCAAGAGGACCCTAAGTTTAAGACCAGCCTTAGCAACTTAGTGAGACCCTTAGTGACTCAGTGGGACCTTGTCTCAAAAAATAAAACAAAAAAGGTTAGAGATGTAGCTCAGTGGTAAAGCAACCCTAGGTTCAATCTGCAGTATCTCTACCCCACAAAAAAGGCAAAATCAAACACAAAACCCCCCTGTACTTCTTATTATCAAATTTATTGTGAAATCAATGGTCGTAAGTGGGCTCCCTGTCCAGTCTGTACCTCCTCTCAAATCAGCTTGCCTCTTCCTGGAGATTCTGAGTCCTTGGTCTTATTTGACATTTAAGAGAGGGTTTTGGTCACATGGAGTATAAGATACATGGACTATTTATTTCCTCAAAAAAAGTGCTGTGACATTTGAGAATAATGCTTTTGTGTTTTGTCCAGCTTTTTTTTTTTTTTTTTTTTTTTTTTTTTTTTGGTGTTATTGGGATTGAAACCAGAGCCTTGCTCATGCTAGACTGTCCAGTATCTTTTTAAAACAGACAGTAATACTTTCGGCATCAGCCACACAGACTGGGTTACTGTGTGTATATCTGTCTGGTTATATCAGCCTTTTAAAATTTTGTTTATGTGACTCTTTGAAAACAGAGCTTTCATTTGGTAAGACAAGTGAGGAAAAAAAAAAGAAAAGAAAAAGTAAATGGAAAAAGCTACATTTAGGAAGCTAAAAGCAAAATGGGTTCACAAATGAGTGTTTTCATTATATTCCCATACTTGGATATATCTTGAAAGGTGGATGTAGAATATGGTCACTGGTGAAGTCATACAAAACCTGCCTTTCTGTTAAGCAGAGGACCCTGCAGGCCCATGAATGTCCGCACATGAGAAGAAAGGCCTTCAGAGGTGTCAGCAGGCTGAGCACAGCTCTTTTGATTCACAAGCAGGGCCAGGCATCAGGACACATGGTGCAGCCAACTTGGATTATGAAGCACATATGTCCTTTGTGGGAACTAGCTGCTCTCAAGCCCCCAAATCCTCATCGCTACTTATTTGAACATTCCCCCCACCCATGGGGAAGACCTACTTCAACTCCATGGCCAGGAGCATCCCTTTAACCTGACCTATGCTGGCTGTGTGCTTGATTACCTTCCTTGCCACACATCTTCACATCTTCCTATTAACCATCTGCTATCTAAAAAGAAAAGAGAGTCCTCCAGAGGGTGTCCCTGAGGATCCCTTTCTATTTTGTAGCTCAACTGGCAGGACTGCCAGGGTGCTGGTGGAGCAGCCTCTCCTTTGTCCCTCTTAGTTTACACTCAGGAGTACATTCAGGTGGCCCCTTGCTCCTCCCCATCCCTGCAGATGCTGGAGATCCTGGAGGGCAGCTGGCAGGAAGAGAGGCTCTGCTGGCAAAAGCCTGCCCTCCTCTGGAATCCCAGGCAATGGTAGCTTGAAAAAGTCTGAGGCTTTGCTGCCACCTATGTTCACAAGCAGGACAAGCAGCCGGCACAGCTGCAGGCCCTGGGAATACAGACCTGGTGATATAGGCACCAGCCGCGCACCAGGCCCTCTCACAGCTACAGACACACATAAGCCCATCCCAGGCTTTAGGAGAGGCCAGGACTTGGCTGGGGGTGGCTCAGGTCTACACAGTCTATCTTACTTTCTCTTGCCTGCCTTTTCTAGTTCTTCTGACCAAAACTCAGTCTGAACCTTCCCTGAGTTTCAGAGGTACAGTGAGCCTGCAAGGCTGCACTTTGCATGGCTCTGGGCTAGGAGGATGCATGGAGGTAATGTTTTTGTGTGAGACCTGAAGGAAATGATGTGGCTTGTGACACCTCTGGGGCTGGGGGTCTTGCCTGACTGACACAAAGTTATGGTTTGATTTCTTTGTTCCCTGGTTGGTTCAGAGAAGAATGTCCCGTGTGTGAGAAGTCTGCTGTGAAGCTCTGGTAAGCAATGAGGGAAGGTGTTGTAGCAGTTTCTATTGCCCACAATTTCAGGGTAAAGCAGAAATACTGGGTGCTAAAAGATCACTGGTTCCTTTTTACTTCTGCTTGCCTGTATTATCTATGTGCTTACCTGTGCTCCAGAACCATCCTGCATGTAGCAGAATTTGCAGTATTGACTTAACTTTTGCTATTATAGACAAATATTATAGACAAATATGTCTAATATGATTAGTCCAGATTTAGCATTTATTCTGACACCTATTTCTTAGAAATCTTTCTTTTTTCTTTATCTCCCTTTCTACACACACACACGTACATATATAATATATACACACACATATGTATACTTATACACATAAACATATGTATATACATATATAGGTATTTTCTTGAACAAATATATATATGCATACATATATATAGATGTATAGATAGTTAGATATAGATATACCAAAAGATTTGTTAGAATCCCAATCTCTGCATTCTACAGAATTTTTTTTTTTTTTTTTCATGTTTGTTAGCATACATAACAGTAGATTTTATTTTCAGGAAAAAAAAACTTAGTGAAAGAAAAACTCAGCATTGGTTTGGAGAAACTATGCGTAGATGAAGCATTGGCTAGGTGACTCTTGAAATTCTGATCTGTAATTGATGTACTCCATCAATTGTACAGAAGGAGGTTAAAAAGATAAGCATTCTTTGTTAAGAAACACCATGAAAAAGCAGTTTTTGTGAGCAGGACACTCACATATATGAAGGCTTGAATAGTTCTGAATGATTTTACTTGGGAGTTTGGAAGATTAAGGATCAGAATAAGGTGAACTGAAGGACTTTTCCTTTATTATCCTGTGTCCAGGTAGCCTAGTGATATGGCTGAAAATTACAGTGCCCATGGAGTATTTGGAAATACTGACTGGGTCTTTCTTTTCCATGCACTTACTCAGTGGCCTTGTTTTCTGGCCACTGAACTACCCTGATTTTGTTTTCTCTTCTTGACAAATGAATGATTTGGACTAGTTGGTCTTTCAGGGTTCCTTCAACTTTCTGTACTCCTGTTACCCCTTAATTCATCTTTACCATTTTCTAAATCATTTTAATGCTTCCAAACAGGAAGTACTTTCTTATAGATCAAATGTGACCCCTGAAAAAATATTTTTATCAATATTTAATTTCTTATAAATTAGAATAAATTCAAAGAAAATAAATTTCATGCTCAAATGATCACCCTTGGAAACCATGGATTCTGGGTCTTAAATGTGTATGTTCTCCAGGCTAGACTGTGTAGCTGTTATTTGTGCTGTTTTGACAGCATAGCTTCTTGCAGGAATTCTGCCTGATGCAAGTCTTGAGTTCTCTTACTTTGCCTTAAAACTGACCCTTCTTCTGTGTCTCTTGAATCTCAAGGGCCTCTTCGGAGCCTGGGCTCTAAAAATAGACTATGTGCTCTAGACCCCAGTTCAGTACCATGAGTTTTGAGCCCCTGCCACATCCAGGCACCCACAGGCTCTAACGGCTTGATGTGTGCCTCCCAGTCTCAGTTCTGGTGCCAGGGCCATACCTAAGCTTTCCTCACTCAAGCTACCACAGTCCTGTGACCAGCCACTGTTCCCTGTTCAGGCATAGAAACAAGAAGTTCAACTTCATTGCAGTTTTCTGGTCTAGTCTATTATTTTTTGGTAGGTGTAATATGGCCTGTATGCCAATAACATGTTCTCATTTAATTTGGGGGTACTACATTATCATCCATTTTAATATATCCATGTCACATACCATTCAATTGTAGAAACCATATAGGCTAGAAATATACATATTAATTCATGCTGTAGTTTGGATATGATATTACTCTATGGTATACTTTATTCTTAATAGCTACTTTATCTGCTACGATAGCCTTAATAAAGGTTTTTTTGTGTGACCTTTAAGTGTGTGTGCGCACATGCATCTGTGTGGTCGCATCTTGTGATGTGGGTCCTTTGGTTTGGATGTTGCATGATGTGGTGCTCACTAATCTCCTTGGTTGGAGCCTTGCATGTAATCAAGATCCCTGACCTTGGTGGACTAAACAGGAGCCTTTGTTCTCTACAGATTGGTTTAAGGAACATGTGTGCTTGGTTTCTGCTTTGCTAGGTAGACAGCCTGAATGGACATGCATATTTTATTAATGCACCTACTTTTATGTCTCTTCTCTAATTCAAATATGAAATTATACATTAGCAGATAAAGAAGTTAATGAATGTTTACCATGTTTGGGTTGATATACTGATGGTAGAGTATGTAATATCCCAGTCCATGATTTTTCCACCAATGGATTAGAGGTCTGGCTGTCTAGCAGTTGGCAATGATGTGGGAAAATTCATTTTTCTATCCTTCAGGAGCACCTCAGTTTTCCCTCATTTTGTCAGGTCTGTATGCCTTGGAAGAGAAGAATGAATGAATAAATGGCAAAGCCCTAGGATGGGCTTTGTGAGTAAATAATTGAGTGATAATAATCAGTAGTCAAGACAGAGCTGTGAGTGACCAGCATGGTCTCTCACAATGAGCACGGTCATCCCCAGCCCCCCGACAACCTGCAGATGAATAAACTGAGGCTTGGAGAGACTGAGCAGTTTGCCCAAGTGTGCCTCACATGTATGTCTCTGTACCTCTACACCTGCTTTTCAGGTGTCCCTAGACCTCACTTTGGTGTTTGTTAAACAGTGTTGGAAACTCTCCCAGGGTTTCTGTCTGGAGGTCTGGAATGGGCCTGAGGATTTTATCTCTCCACAGGTTTCCAGCGATGCTGATGCCTTTTGTCCTGCCTCATGGGAACTACCCTTGATTGCTGGTCAGCTGCCTGCAAAGTCTAGGCTTTATTGTCCTCTTCTGTAACAAAAGAGATCCCATTCCAGCTCTAAAATCCTGAAACACCATGAAATTAAGGGCTTAGAGCTTAATCAATCAATCAATAAATAAAATAAGTAAAAGAAGATGAAAACAATCGGTCCACTTGAGAATGTAGTATAAAAGGAAAATGTTTTCTGACTACAGTAGAGGAAAGAAAACCTAGAAATGAGGGTCCAGGAGATCTGATGTGATTGTTTTAAACACCTCCTGGGTAAACTATCACTGTTATTCCATGTTCTAGAAATGAACAGAAAGACTCTGGATTTATTTTTGGTTAGCATTTTTACCTCACTCATGGTTCTGAAAGCAGATATTTTACACTAAAGTCACAGTCTTGGAGCTGTGCTGTCTGGGAAGCCATGGGCCACATGTGGCTCTTGGACACTTTAAGGTGGTCAGTTCAAGCAGAGATGTACTATCAGTCTGAGGCAAACACTGGATTTTGAAGACTAAGCATCCAAACAAATGTAAAATATCAATAGCTCTGATATTGATTATGTGATAAAATAATATTTTAGGTATATTGAATCAAATGAAAGTATAATTTTAAAAATTTCATCTTTTTTTAATGTAGTTACTAGAAAACATAAAATTACACTTATAGTTCATATTAACTTTCTATTGATAGCACTGCCCTAGAACTTTTGTTAATTTATTTGTGTTTTTAGTCTCCAGAAGGGTACAACCACACAAGAGACAATATCACCACAAAAAGACTATGTAAGAACTTTAAATGATTTCCTAAATTGGTCTTGCAGCTTTGATGTGGCTCCAAGAAATAGTTGTTTATTTGCCCCTCTTAGAAGAACTAACAGTTTAAGAATAAAGGATTGACTTACATTTTTTTAAAGTAAAGTATTTAATCTCTTGTTCCAAATGCTGAAAAATAACTTAGTACTTCCTTTTTTTTCCCCAGAAACATTTAGAAAATCATCACTTGGCAATGATGAAACAGATAAAGAGAAGAAAAAATTTCTGGGATTTTTCAAAGTTAATAAAAGAAGCAGTAGCAAGGTAATGGATTACGTATGTACATGACTTTGCATCATGTAAAACAGTGTCTCAAGATACTTGTGTCGCCAGAGTTCTTTCCAGAGATGGGGACCTCAACTCAGGACAAGTGGGGCCCTCTGGTGTATGTGACAGAAAAGAATTTCTGAACATGCCAGTCTGAGGCACAGACAAATTTACTTAGGAAAGCAGATAAACATTAAAAAGGCAATACGGGCTGTCTTCACAGTAAAAAGCAAGGAGTACATATTCATGGGAGAATGTGGACAATCTCCAGAGTAAGAAGCAACACACCCTTGTCCTAGGTTGTTAATATTTACAGAGGGTCAGTGGCTAGGGGCTGAACTAGAAGTGCAGTCAGGGTGGAGCTACACAATTTTGTGTCAGTGTTTCCTATGTTTGTGTGTTGCCCTCTCAGCATGCTACTTTTTGAACCTAGGACGTGGACTAAGGATGTGAGCTGCTTGCTTGTTTTATTTACATCTTGATGGGTTTTCTAAAGGTTCATGGGCACTTCTTGAGACTCATTATGCCTTTCTTTTTCTGTATTCCCAAATTTCTGCCTCACTCATACTGAACCTATATTGGAATTTTTAAAACTAATTGAATCTAGGAATATTAATTCCTTCAAGTAAAAGGAATGCACAGAATGAGTGGCTTTGTGCTTCCACACTTGATCCCTAAAGCAGATAGGTATCTAGGAGGAAGGTGTTTCACTCGCCAGTGGAACCAGAAGCCTGTGGGCCTGAGGCCAGGCTGTGAGCCCTCCTTCTGCCAGGTACCTATGCTCAATACATACCCTTAGGATGCGAGAATGAATGAATGCACATTTCAGGTCAGCTGAAACCCAATGATAAATGTCCCTACAAATAAACTACAGCATTTAAACTTGGCACATGAAGCCTCTCGGAGCGAGTTAAGGCCACTTTGAAACACGAATATTGATAGATCCCTTACCAGATGAGACTGTTTGCTTTTGATGTGATTTTTTTAGGTTGTATTTGGTCTTTGTTATATAATTTTGGGAATATACCACATGAGAAGTTAATTTTTTGGATCTTGTTATTCTTTATCAAATAAGACTGTAAAGTCACATTTCAGATAAAATATCACAGCCTCAAATCACAGTTCAAAGAGTAAAATTGAAGATTTTTTTCTAATCAGTTATAACAGCCTCAAAACCATCCAATTTACTATTCAGAAAAGAACATACTTATTATCCCTATTGTATTCATTTCAGGCATATTTTAGTAATATCTAATATATTTTTCTTATAATAAATGAGATTTTAAAAAATTAAAAAGACAAAGCCATTGCAATGAATGATAGGCCTTGGTACCATCAGCTTAGCTGGGAAGTGTCCTCCATCTGTGTACTGGGAAGAGGTAAGGAACAGGACTCACATTTGTTCAGGTGCCTTCGCCCATTGCAGAGATCTGTGCACCTGTGCATCTATGGCTGAGGCTGCACATCTCATGACCAGCAGAAACCTGCAAGGTTGGCACTATGATTCACCCCAGGCTTGCTGATGAGGATACTGGAGTTCAGAGAAGTAGTATAGATTTGCTTAGTTTCCCAGAGTTAAGTGCAGGTCTCTCTGACCTTGGAAGCCAGCCAGCCCCTCCCCCCTGGTGGTTGTGGTTGGGCAGTGGCAGGGAAGTGAGGGAAGCAGGTTGAAGGGGAAGGTGTGGTGAAACTAGGCTGAACTGACTGACACCTCCTGCCTCTAGAGTTTCTCACAAATCTCAGTTTATTTGTTCTTCACCTCTCCTGATGTTTTGATAGTAGTTTTGTTATTCTCTTACGTTTACCATCCATAATATGTGCTTCATCCTCTTTTTCTGTGTCCTTTGTAAATTTGTATTAAATGTGTATCTTTCTATGTAAGATCTCTGAGCCTTGAGCATTTCTCTCCCTTCCCTCTCTTTTTCCCTCCCTGCTCCTCTTCTCTCTCCCTCCCTCCTCCTCTCTTTCTTCTGCTCCCTTCTCTTCTCTCTCCCCTCCTGACCTCCTTTCCTTTTCTGTCAGAATTACTTGAAATTACAGAATCAGAATTTTATGTTTACATTTTCCATCGCTCCATGAACTTTGTTGGTATTCCTAAAATTGTTGAGATAGGTTTGCCCTGTTCTGTGTTCGGTGTCCTCTTTGGCCTTCACAATCCACTTCACAGTAAATCCCTCCCCATCATTCCTCACACTGAGCTCTCAAGCACTTACTCTGCATTTTGTTCTGAGAGATGAACTGGGAGCAAAGCAAGTCAAAGATGTAGGAATACTTTGTTTTAGCAAAATAAGAGTTCAAAGAGCTGGAGATTGGAGATCCACTAACATGACTTCTGGGAGTTCATAGGAGGTTCCTGGTAGACCCCAGGAAGTCTGGTCTGCTCATTATAAGGGGCTTTTCTTTATGTCATACCTGTCTTTTCTCTGTCTTAGGCTTAGTAGAATCATTTTTCATTTCCTGTATACTTCATCTTTCATTTATAACTTTCCTTTAATTTTATTTTACCTAGGCGTCCCTTTTTCAGACTTGTCATTATTGGATTATTTGTTGTGTGTGGTTTTTGTGTGTAAACTTCTTAACTCCTTGTTTTTCTCCATTTTTATCGTTTGGGATTTGGTGCTTAAATGCAGCTGCAACTGTCTAGGAACCTGATGAAAAAGGTATTATCAATTGTATTATATGGGTGAAGAAATTAAGGTTAAGTAATTCCTTTATTTATAATTTAAATCTAGTTATAATAGTCATAATTGCCAGAATTCTTAAATGTTGGAATTTCAAATAACCTCTTTCCAAATAACCTCTATTTACATTGTACAGCCCTTAACAAATGTAGGTTTCAATTTCTTCAGTAGTAAAAAGAGTTTGGGGTAAACAGCTTTAAGAATTATTTCTAAGGGCTAGGAGTGTTGCTTAGTGGTAGAGTATTTGCCCAGCCTGTGTGAGACCCTGGGTTCTACCTCTGGCACCACAAAAGAAAAAAGAAAAAAAAAAAAAAAAAAAGCAGATTTCTAAAATCTGCATGTGACTCAGTAAAGAACAAACTCTTAGAGAATTATCAGAACATTTAAAACTAAAGTGACCTTTACTGTCACTTTTAAGGTAACAAAAAAATATGTATCATGGGTATTGATTGTGTGTGTGTGTGTGTGTAAAATCTCAATAAAGAATATACTGGAAGGGACATAATTTGGGGACAAATGAGGGCAAAAAGTCTTTCTTTATTTTGAAACTTTTGTGTTTTAATATGTTTAAAGCATGATAGTTTTGTCACTTTTTGACATTATTTATTCTCCTAAACCAATGGTTCTCAAAAGTACTTTAGAGGCTGCTTAAGACCTAGCACAAAAAATTGGATTCTTGGATTATATCCTCAAAGATTCTCATTTTGGAGGCCAGGTTGGGGCCTGGAGATTGAAATTTTCCATAATATCCCAGACAATTATATGGCCAGTGGTGAATTATCGTCTTCCTTTTGTAGATAACATGATATATTTCATGAATTATTTGTGTCTTCCCTGTTAGCTATGCAGACACTAAAACTTTGAAATCCTGGGCTGGGGTCATGGCTCAGAGGTAGAGTGTCTGCCTGGCACATAAAAGGCACTGGGTTTGATCATTACACCACATAAAAATAAATAAATAAAATAAAGGTATTGTGTCTGTCTACAACTTAAAAAAAAAAAAGCTTTGGAATTCTCAAAATGTAGTTAATTTTTAATTGCTTTGGTCAGATAATTCCATCAGTTCAAACCCACTACTGTTGGAAAATTGCATATTTTCAAAGCTAGAGATGCTCTGGGAAAAAAGAAAGAAAACACATTTTGATGAGTTTGGGTTTAAAAATTGAGATTCTTTTCAGATCAGGGAGCCCTTTGGTTAGGAGTTGTTTTAAAACAGACTTCAAGTTTATAAGCTGAAGGAAGGGGCATGGATTACAACCACACATGCAGACTCTGCAGCCTGGAATTGGGGCCTCCTAGCCTTTTTGACCTCAGTGATTGCTATGGAGGACTTTGCTTTTTGTTGAATTTACTTCCACCTGGAGTTGATGATAGGATGCTTACCTGTGTTCCAGGCTGAGCAGCTTGGGCAGTTGGGCCCTGACAGCGATGAGGACACCTCAAAGTTGGCTTCGGGAAGGGGCATGAACGTGAGTACTAACAGCCCGCAGCTGCCTCTGCTAACCCAGTGGGACTTCTTTCTCCTTGCTTTGCACTGCCTTCCAGACAATGCAGTTTACAGACTAGTTTCATTTGTCTGACATCTGTGGTCTGATAAATTAGCAAAGCAGGACATGGCTTCTTTCTTAGTTGCCCATGCTATATTTGGAAAATGGTGGAGTATTTTAGTTTCTCTTCTCTTTTCCTTATCAGCATGATCAAGAGAATCCTTCATTAGTTTAATTGAATTTGTACTTTGTGAAATTATTTTCATGCATTGTCAGAAGTAGCCTGATGTAGAAAACCACACAGTCCTGTTTTCTTCAAAGAATATTTTGAAAGTGGCTATGCCCTTATATTTCAAATTTGGCATGTAAAAAACTTCCTCATAATTTTAAATACTTGAAAGATTGTTATTCATGGTATTTTATATATATCGGCATTTTAAACATATCTAATAAAAGTCAGGTATTTACCCATTAAAAGTTACCTGGACAAAATTTTCCATATCAGAATGAAATTTTGCATTATCTTTTTTGTTCACATTTCCACACCAGCCACTATGGCAAATTTTATTCCATTCTATATATATTCTATACTCAAAAGTCTTCGATAGGGAATTGAAATAAAACATGATATAAAAAATCTTATCTAAATTAGATCTTGTCATTCCATGTGATCATAAATCTATAAAATATTTTTCTGGATTGACTTCTTATAACATTTGCAAAGTAAATCAAAACATAAATATGTTCTGATTGTTAATATTTAATTGTTAAACATGAAGTGTAACTTTTTCTTGAAAAAATATTTCTTAATAAAATGACAATTATTTTATTTATTACATTTATTGGTGAACAGGATATCACAATAAAACTGGAAAGGTTCAATATCAATTCTGTTCCTCCTTTCAGTTTTATTGGTGTAAGTTCCAGGAAAATTTTATGTAAGTAGTATATAAAGATGAAAAAGTTTTGCTATAGGTAGTACATTTCAGTTCTTTGAAGTCTTTCCATGTAACACACCAAAATCACCATGATCTATGATAAAAGTTATTTTTAATGTTCTCCTCGCTATGAGTAGTTGGTCTTCAAAATTTGTCAGTAGCCAATATTTGAAATTATTGACTTCTGGGAGGTATACAAAAAAAATTCCATATCAAGACTTATCTGATGATCATTGTACTCACTGTTCTTTTGCTCATAGGTACTCTCTAAGCCCTATATATCATCAGTTAGGTTTCAGGAAATTGTAATTTTTGTTAGCTTTTACTATTTTTCACAAATACAATTGTTTTAAGGATTTTTTTTTTTTGTTATTTTAAACTGGAAATCAGTTTTTGTCAAGAGCTTAGATTTGTATTTGACAACATCTTGGGCTAATCAGATTAAACTCATTCAGTTTATGGAAAATGTCTGTCACATAAACTAATTGGGAAATTAAGCCCATTTTATTGGGTCAAAAAAAAAAAAAAAAGTCAAATTTACTTTGGTTCCCAAAAGTCTAATTATGTTTTTAAATTTAGGTAAATAAAAAGTACCTATGATAGTGATCTTACTTTGATCTAAGAGTAACTCTGTTGATATAATTTCCTTGCACATCTCTTTAAAACATGAATTCAGTGCTCTGGATTTAATGCCATTTCCTGCCTTTTACTGGCCTCATTTTAGTGCACTGTGAAAATCAGATCTCAACTTTTATTGCAATCAGAACTTGTTGGTGAGTAAGCATGTTTCCAGTCTTAAGAAGGATTTAATGTGTATACTGGAAATGAAGGCCTCTCCAGGGCCCAGGCATTGAGCAGTTGCACATAGACATGTTCATGACCTTTCCCATAGGAACCCAAATAAGCCTGAATGAAAGCTTGTAGAGATTGTTAAGCAAAATCTCTTCCTTTCTTTTCTTTTCTTTTTTCTCTTCCTTCTCCTTTTTCTCCTCCTCCTCCTCCTTTTTTTCTTTAACCTACTGGGGATTGAACCTAGGGACCTTGACCACTGAGCTACATCCCCAGCCCTTTTTATTTTAAAATTTCAGACAGAGTCTTGAGTAGTTGAGGCTGGTTTCAAACTTTGGATTTTCCTGCCTCAGCTTTCCCACTCACTAGAATTGCCGGTGTGTACCACCAAGCCTGGCTTTTTCAGGTGTAATCTTAAGCAATTCTTTTCCTGAACTAATCACACCAGCAGTGCTGTTTTCTTTGCTATAAAACAGAATTAAATTATTTAAGGTTGACTTGATATGCTCTTTCACTCATTCATCATTCTCAATTTCATCTACAAACTGTTGGAAAATGTTTTAAATATTTCATATACTCTACAAACTACTTGTATTTGAGTAGGGAATCTATTTAATTTCATTGAAGGATTTGGCATCCTGTACCTTTTGGCTATTATAATGTAACCAAGTATTGTAACTTTTTCTACAGAAATGAATGTCATAAATTTTATGGTGAGCAGTGCTAATTTGTGTGAGTTTTTTTGTTTGTTTTTTTTTGTTTTTTGTCACTCAAAACAGAAGAGTACATTCATGACATACATAGATGGATGCATGGATAGAAAGATAGGACCTAAGCAAAAACTTTATAGTAAATATCCAAAACTTGAAGAAAAGTATAAAATTATGCAAATACATAGAACGATAGAACTGCACAAAATGGAAACACATGCTGCAATTTTAGCTAAGATGATTCAACATCATTATATCACGTAGGTTTTGTTTTAGAGCTAAGTAAGTTGATTATAACATTTACTGGAACAATAAACAAGCAAAATTAGCCAGGAAAACTCTGAAAAGCATGAGGAATGGAAAAGCCTTTCTAGCTTTTCAAATAGATTTTAAAGCCTTTCTTAATTAAAATGGGAGGATAGTGCAGTAAAACCATAGAATAGGAAAATTGAATGCCAATTACATACAGAAATAAGGTATACAAAGCAATCAATCTTCATGGAGGGAAATAAACTTATTAATAAACAGAGTTGGGATCAATGAATAGCCATAAAGAAAAAGATAAAACTGTGTGTGTTTTCACAGAATATGCTAAGAAAAAAATCAAATGGATCAGAAATTTAAATGTACAAATTGAAACCATGCATATTACTAAGCAGAAAAGTTAATTCATCTCTAAACTGAGAATGGGAAATATTTTCCTAATAGGACCCAAAACCCAGATTAGCAAAAACATTGATAAATTAGACTTCAGGGAAAAGAAGCAAAAAAATCTTCTTGAATGAGAAAGAGAAAGAAGGAATAGTATACACAAAGTAAAAATTCAAATGTCAAGAGTGAGAGAAGATGACAGCCTAACCTAAATAGGTATTAACAGAAGATTCAGAGGAAAAAAAAATAATAAAATAAAAGTCACATATAAATGGGGAAAAAAGTTTAGATTTATACATAATGAGAAATATTAATTACCCCTTCAACAAACTTCCATGTATCTCCTATTAGACTGGCAAAGGTTTATCAATATTAACTCTGTTGACTAAGCTATGTAAGCTATCCTTATATATGTTGCTGAGCGTAAGGTAAAATGCTATAACATTTACGGTGGGGAATTTGGCAATAACTAGCCAAATTATACATGCATTTACTCATTGGCTCAGAAGTTCTACTCTGAGAACTCTCTCAGAAAAACTCACTGTCCAAAATCTAAAATGATTCATGCACAGGTTATTTATTATAGTATTATAACAGCAAGAGATGAAAGCAACCCACATGCCCATCAGTAGGGGATTCTAGGTTAAACTATGGTATAGTCACATGGTTGAACTACTGTGACGTATGAAAGGGGAGGCAGGAGATCATTATACACTGATGTGGAGTGTTCTCTGGGATTCTTTTTTTTTTTTTTTTAAACTTAGAAATAGTAAGGCTGACATACTGTAAACCTAAATTCATAAATGAAGCTTCAATATGGCAGATTATTCATTGACTTGGACCTAAGCATTTAATGATTTCAAGCCCAGGGAAGTACTGTACATAATAAAATCATGATGACTGCTCTGACCTTAACTGCTACACCAGTCCTGCCAACATTAGGCATTTGTTTTATGATCTCATTTAATCTTCCTTATAGAAATACACAAAAATTCCACTTCGAGAGGCTGATTGGTTAATCTAATTCATTGACATATGTTTACTATGATATTATATCAAGCATGTTGGTGATATAACCTTTCTTTCTATTTAAATTTTTCTTTTCTTTTACTCTGTGTGTGTGGTACTGAAAATTGAACCCGAGGGGTATGCCCCCTCTGAACTACATCCCCAGGCCTTTTTATTTTTAATGTTAAAACAGTCTCACTGCTGAGGCTGGCCTCAAACTTGCCCTCTTCCTGCTTCAGCCTCCCAAATAATGGATTACAGGAGTGTTCCACCAGGCTCAGCTGTAACAGTTCTTAAAAGCACTCCACTAGTTGTTTTTATAAATTTCCCATTGATTTCTGGTCTGCAGGTTTTGATGCTAGTACATCCTTAATGGAATCAGAAGATAGGATGGGAAGACATTAGTAGGCATGGTCAACAGGAACCTTTAGTAACTTTCAAAGTCCTCCCTTTTACTGGATTCAGAGGCAGCTCTTCTCCCCACCCCACTGCTCTGTGCACTATGAGACTAATTCCTAGTATGTAGATCCAGTGATAAAAGGTAACCAGTTCCCTCTCCTTGTAAATTTCCTCCTCCTGTGGTCCCTTGGGACCAAAGGGGTGTGCTTTTTCTTGTAAAAAGAGTTACAATGAGAAATATTTGCTGCTCTGGGGCTCCCCCTGCTGTTGGACTGTCTTAGGCAAATATGGTAACTTTGTTTCAGCCCTTAAGTCACTTTAAGGAGCAAAGAGGCAGCACCTGGGGGAGTCTGAATGCAGGCAAAAGTAGTTCCGGTGTGAAAACTGAGCTTTGGGAATTCCAGCCCAGCAGGGGAGCCTGTCTATCTTCATTTTCCTCCATCTGCAAAATAGTTTCCACACTGCAGGTTCATTTTGAGGATTAACAATTATATAGCTCAAGTAACATCAATAGGAAACGTTCTGAAATGGTGAGTCGAATTAACTGAGTTTATTAAAAGTTTGCTGATATTATTGTTTTTTTTTTCTTGAAAAAGTTTAAGTGGTTTATTATATATAACCAGAGAGTAGATTTGCATTTTAAAAAATGTGCCCCACTGTGGATGGTCAAAGTAATCCAGTTTTCCCTGGAAAAGTTAATTTCCTGGAAAGTGAAGTTTAGTCTGTTCCAAGATAAACCTACATTTTCTTAATCAAAGGATACTTGTATCACAGTAAATACACTCACCTTTCAAATAACTTCAAGCCGTTTTCCTGGAATTTTACATTTCCTAGGAAGTTCTCCTTTATATACCCATGAAGGGAAATGTACATCAGCGTATCTGTTATTAACAGGCATTGTTGAGCACGTCTTAACTGGCCTTTTTCTAGAATTAACTACTGGAAGTAACTGACCTTTTATGGGCCCATTCTTTAAATGCGATCAATCTAAAATTTGTTAATGTGAGCTGTATCAAATACCATTGCCTTACTTGCTACCATAAATTCATAGTCTTTTGATGAACGATTTAAAAAAAAATTACAAAAAAAATTATGGCTTCAATTAAAAATAAAAACACATGGAAGGCGTTTTGTCCCCTGGCCTTTCTCATGCAGTGCTGAAGTAGTAATCTGTTGTCACAGTGTTTGCTTCCCTGCCATGGAAGGAGGTTCTCCTTTAGAAGTGATTTCCATATTTAAAGCCCTAATAAAGTTTCTGGAGTCCAGGTTGGAGTGTTTCTCCACTCCCCTGAGGAGCCGGGACTCTGAGGGAGGCTCTTGTAGTGTTGGGCAAAAGCATTCAGGAGCCCAGGAATTAACAAGGAAGCCCACTGGTAAAGGGTCAGTTTCATAAAAAGTTATTTAAAAATACATCGTCAACGAAATTCCATCATTTTAGCCGCGCCGAATCCCTTGCATTCCGGACAGCCTCATCTCTTCCGTTAGGCACTGATCTCCTGCATGTACAGAGCGGGCTCTGCCACAGGGTGTCAGTGTTTCCATAGCATAGCCCGTCTGGAAGCTCCGTGCTGGTGAAGCTGGCATCCCCTTTGTGTTTGGAATGTTCACAAATTGAAAACCAGAGGATATGTCTCCAGGGTTGAGCCACATGCTTGTGGGATAGAACTCATTTTTGTTAGAAATGAATTTTGTAGAGTTACTTTAAAACTATAGTTTGTACTTTTAGAAAGTGATTTATATTCAAGATTATTAAATAGATAACATGAAAAGTTTTATGAGTGAAGTGAGGAAATCCTATTGAATGCCTGCTGTTAACACCATTGCTTGTCATTTTCAGCCTTTCTCAATGTGTACATCTGGACTTCATATCACACTGACTGTAGTGTACATACAGTTGTGCTTTTCTTCATTTAGCATCAGGTCATTTGCAGTCTGCTCTCATCTCTTCAATAATTAAAGCTGAATGATCTTCCATAAAAGGGAAGCTGGGGGTGTAGCTTAGTGGTAGAGTACTTCTATAGAGACTTTGGGTTTCATGCCCAACTCTACAAACAAACAAACAACATAGCAACACAGGTATAGGAAAGAAAAAAAGCATGTTTTTTTTTTATTGTTTGCTTGAATTTGAATTCTGACTTAAGCACTCACACATCTCTGTGATTTCACAGAACCTCATCTTTAGACATTTATACAGTGAGTTCAGAGCCCTCACTGCCATAGCCCTTAGGAGACTCAGTGATACCAAATGAACATCAAACACCAGTTGGAACTCATTGTGAGCACTCAGTAAATCTTCTATCTGTATCTGTCACTCGCGACTTCTTAAGTATAAGTAATGTGAAGGTCATCTTTGTCCCAAAAATCTTTTTTTTTTTTTTTTTTTTCCATTTGGGAGGTTCTGTTTATGAAAAAGACTGCAAAGGTGTAAGCAAATCAAATTATATGACATTTTTATGGCCTTTAACATAATTCATTTGACACGAACTGTGCCATCAGCAACAAATATCAGTACCATAAGATGGCAGCTCAAGTTTCCATATCTAATCTAGGTCTTGCATATAAAACCCCTACCAAAGAATGAGAAGAAAGTTGACCTCAGTATGCAATGCAGGAAAATTATGCCAAGGTTCTTTGCATACCTGTTTGACCATTGAAAATAGCATGCCTAAAATATTTACATCATATGGTCTCTTAGGCAAATCTGGAAACCATCAGAGAAGGATTTTGAGTTTAAGGCTTCAGTAACTTTTTTCCAAAGCACTCAAATTTTACAGTGGTTAATATCCCTTATCCAAGATGCTTAGGGCTAGAAGCATTTTAAAATTTGGAGTTTTTCAGACTTCGGACTATTTTCATAGACTTTACATGTTGAAAATCCCTAGTCCAAAAATCCAGCATCTGAAATGTTCCAAAATTTGAAACATTTTGAACATCATGTCAATGCCCAAAGAAGTTGTGGATTTTAGATTTCATATTTTCTCATTAGAGATGTTGTGTTAGTCACCTTCTGTTACTGTAACAAAATACCTGAGATAATCAACAGGAAAAAAAAAGGGGGAAAGTTTGTTTTGGCTTACTCTTTTGGAGATTTCAGACCTTGGTGGGCTTACCCCTAGTTTGATTGTCTATTAAAGAAGGAACACATGACAGAAGGAAGCTGCTTATTACCTCATGGCAGCCAGGAAGCAAAGAGAAAGTGGACAGGTTTAGGGTGCCAATATTCCCTTCAAGGGCATGCCCCCAGTGAGCTAGTTTTGGTCCACTAGTCCTCACCTCCTAAAGTTCCCACAATCTCCCAATGACACCAAGCTGAGGATCAAGTCTAACATATGGACCTATATGGCATATTCCAGATCCAAACCACAGCAGGTGCTCAGTCTACAATTTGTAACTATAAAATGTAACTTAGAGCCTGATCCTTACTGGCAATGCCTGCTAGCTCTCAGGCTGAAGCAAAAACATGTATATTTTTAATCTCTTGATTGAATGTAATGTTGGTAGGGATGTTGGAGGTAGACAGTGTCCTCTTCAAACATCAATCTCCCCTATGTTCTCTTAAAAAATGATCCTCTGTTTTTTCTATTGTCCTTATTTCCTTTATGGACTTCTTCCTGCTCTTTGATGGGTGAGTATAAAACTAGAATCTTACTAAACAACCTGTAGATTGTTTTAAATTGCCTCAGACACTAGGAAAAGGTGAGAATTACAGCTCTGAATTCCTGGGCATCCTTTCCCAACTGGGAAATGATAGCTCTTCCATCTCCCATGCTTAGACAAAAACCTTGGGGACTTTTTGCTGCTTCTTTTGTCTCCCAGACCAGCTGTGATCCATCAAGTCACATCCACTGCCTTTAGGAAGCCCTGTTGCTGCCACATTGCCCAGCTCTCTGGACAGCTTTGCCTCCCAGCGCAGTCTACACAGCCTCCTCAGCCTCCTCCCTGCTCTTATGGCTTGTGGTCCTGCTCCATCCCCTTCGCAGCCAGAGAGGTGCTATCCAGAGGCGAACCCAGCTGTGTCCTCCAGAGCTCAGAGCCATCACCATCCTGGCTGGCTGCAGGAAGGCAGGTCTTCCTGTACTCTCCTCAACTCCCAGACCTCATCGTTTCCCCCTGTGGCCTCCTCCATTCTCCTACACTTGTTTTGCTTTTGTCTCGGTCCAAATTGTTAAGTAAATCCATGTTGAGATGGGGCTTCCTGCACCACCGTGACTTTCCCCAGGATATGTCCTTCTTCATCTATTTCACAACATCCGCCCCATGACTGGGCCTCTTGCTACCTTGTTCCTTTACAGGGCTGAGAATATCTAGGGCCATGTGCATGAGACCAGCTTGTGCCAGACATTCTTCCTGTGTCTCCGTGGTAACAGATAAATAACAATGTGTTTCATCTAGAATAAGTTTATTCTTCCTGAAAGTGTCTTTGCCGCTGACAAAGGCAGTTTTCTTTTTTCTCCTTGGACTTAAAGGCAGGGGCAGGCAGAAATCAAGGACTATCCTTGAGCCTACAGTCCATACTTTCTATAGTATTGGAACTGGCCTTGCCTCACGAGTTCTCCATAATTGTGCATGAGCTCAGAGCTCAGGCTCAAAGGGGTTATGCTTCTGGGATGCTTCCTACTCAGAGATGCATACCATTATTCTCTGCTGCTCCTTTGGGCCTTATTTGGGCCAGCATGGTCTTACTTTTTCCATCTTAATGTGTCCCATGTTGACATACATTCTTTTGTCTTGCAGCTGAGCAGGGGTTACAGTCTGTGGGCAGTGCATGTGTGAAAGGAGCGACTGGTGTCTAATGCCCCATCTCTGCCCTGGGGGCTCCACTCTTCAAACACCTGCTGCACCTGAGGGTTTCTTCTCTGTGTGACTTTTGCATAGTTACACATAGTTTCAATTCATAGGAAAGGGTAAAATAAAAAAGAAATGGTCACATTTTAGTTACAAAGGTTAATATTTGCATCATATCTTTATGATAATTTCTGAGAAATACATTAGATAACAGCTGATACTGCCTCTGTAAGCCCAACTTAATCCCATTCTCTCCTTCCTGCTTCCTCAGGGGTAACAGCCATGTGGTTTTGTTATTGTTGTTGGACTGTTTTCATGGGGGAGGGTCTGCACTGGGAATTAAACATAGGGTCCTCTAGTGTTAGAGCATTCGTGGCTTGTGTTCCTGCTCCATCCCCTTTGCAGCCGGAGAGATGCTGTCCAGCAAATGTTCTATCACTCAGCTGCGTCCTAAGCCCTTTGGAGACAGAGTCTGGCCGAGTTGTCTAGGCTGACCTTGAACTTGTGATCCTTCTGCTTCAGCCTTCATGTGACTGGGATTGTAGGCATAGACTAAGCTACCTGTTTGTAAAGACCCTTTTTAGGGTCTTACATCTTAATAAATATAGTGAAAGGGTTTATGTCCTCGTGTAATGAACAATATTTTGTATGATTTAGCAACATGTGCTACATTTCTTTATTTTAATTGACAAAAATTATATCTATTTGTCGTGTACAACATGATGTCTTGTTAATGGTATACATTGCGGAAGAGCTAAATCCAGCTAAATAACATATTCCTTACCTCACACACTTTTTTTTTTTTTTGGTGGTGGTGGTGAGAACATTTAAAAATTTACTATCCTAGCAATTTTGGGGTTTACAATACATTATTGTTAACTATGGTCAGCATGATATATGGTAAATAGGTTTCCTGAAATGATAATTTATTTTCTAAAGTCTGAATCTTGACTGATGGAATAAAAATGAATGTTGAGGAAAAAATAGATAAGGGAAAGAGGGAGGGAGAGGAGACAGAAGGAAGGAAGGAAATAATGAGGAAAAGAAAGCAAAAGACATAAAAAGTACAGAAAGAGAAGAATAGAGTGCCTCCTTTATGATAGCTAGGCACATCTCTTCCCTGGCCCTCCCTCTCGCTGGCACTCTGACTGATCTTGTCCTGTAGGCGGTTCTGTGGGCGAGAGGACATGAGGCACGGAGAGGTCTAAGCCCAGCTCCTGCCCTCAGGAAAGATGTTCCAGGGATTCCCTCACCTGGTTTTGCTCAAACGCAACATGCACAACATCAATGAGCCTCATTAAAGCTCTGACTCAGGGCTCTGGGGCAGACAAGCTGGTGCTGCTAAGAACCAAGGCATGGGGAACTGGGGCACAGCAGAGCCAGAGGAGAGCGCAGCTCCCTTGTGAAAAATGAAGAGGAAGTTCTGGACAGAGAAGATTAGGTCTATGATAGGATTCAGATGGAGTGGCTTGCCTCTTACAGGTGTCTCCAACTTAAGAGGCATCTGTGCTTCTCTTTTAGGTGAAAAATAATTTAAAGGGAACAGAGAGGAAAAGGGTTAAGAAGCAAAAGTTCCAGTTCTTCGGCAGTCCTATTTTGTGGTTTGAAAGTGCACCCTAATGCACTTAATCTTGTCTATGGCATACATGTGTGTGCAGGGCAACTTCTTATGACTCTTATCTTGTAAATGTGTGTATCTAGAAATAGAACAAATTACTTACTACTTCTCAGCTTCTGATCCTATAACTAGAGTGAGAAGTGTCAGAAATTTTTTCATGTCATAATCAGAATGATCCCCTTATGTTCTTGGCTGAGAGTGTTTGCTCCTCTGGATGATATATTGTGGGTCTATAATTACATGGTGAGCCTAACTCCTTTGAAGCTTGGCCTCCCATAAAGCTGAATACTTCTGGGTGATGTGTCCTGCCGGGTGACTCCTAGGAACCTCATATCTCCTTCTGGAGGTAATACAAGGATGAGCTTTCAGGAAAGGACTTTTCAGAAGCATCACTCTGAGCTTCATCTGAGATAGTTTGGTAAACATGGACAATAACTACTGCCTGGACATTGTGGGGAGATTAAAAAAAAAAGAAGAAGAAAACAAGAAAAATAAAAGGGTAAGAAAGGAATTATTTTGTATTCTTGACTTGAAAATAATATTTATATATATATATATTACATGCATGTATATTTTGTTTTAGTCCTAGTATTTTGGTTGGGCTAAAAAACATATCTAGTAACAATTCTTAAGTGTATTGTCTTTGGTGTTTATTTTCTTTTACCCTAACATATTTTTGTCTTATGTGATCTAGATGATTTTCAGCAAAATATGTGTGTGCATGCGTGTCTCCAAATCAAGTTTTAAAGCCCATGGTTGTTAAGTTTATTATTTTGGAAGTGTAATGGTTTATAGAAAAAATTTTGACTTTCTTTTGCATTTGAATTTTCCTGATCTTTCTTGGTCATCAGTTGTGTGGGGATTGGCAGGTGAGAATGTTGGCATTTTCGTGACTGATGACGCAGGCTCTCCTCCACAGAAATCTGTATAATGGGACCTAGAATAGACACTTCAGGCCAATTTTAAACAACCTAATATGACTTAAATGTCACTAAGCAGATAGTGTTCTTCTGTTTAGGTTCCATCAAGTCAAATGTTCACTGACTTGGATGACACTCTATTTAACATGCTACCCTCTGGCTGGGCATCTGGCTTCTGAGTTTTCCTTAATTTATAGTGAGGAAGGGAAGTAAAAATCTGAAGAAAACGAAGCCTAGGGTACATATAAACTGTGCCGTATTTGTTAGTACTAAATGAGATACTCTGTTTTCTAAATATTGTGTATTGTGTGACACTGGCAAAGAGTGGCTTCTAATGTCTTTACAGTTATTTCCAATGATTTGGCTGTGCCAGAAACCACCTGTGCTGTTCCTTTCTGGGATTATTTCCTGATCTTAACCACTTGCAGCCTGGCTTTGTTGGAACATTGGAGTTAATGGTTGCGAACAAAGGAAATGACTTTAAGGTCTGCAATGATTATTATTAGTATTATTCCTGATTCTATCAACTAGTGCAGTGCCTGGAAACAAGAGTAGGGAGCTCATGAATAGAAATTAAATGCAGGCATGTCCTGTTCAGGATACAGTCAATGAGAATTGATTTCTGGTTCACTTTGGTAATATTTTTATCCTATGTGAAAACAGACAGTTCCCAGGAGTTTAAGCAAAGTTAGGATAAACACAGGAAAAATAGAAAATCTTGATTATTACTGGAGCATCTATCCTAGTTGCCCAACACTCTTAACTCTTTTTTTTTTTTTATTTTATTGTAAACAAATGGGATACATGTTGTTTCTCTGTTTGTACATGGCGTAAAGGCATACCATTTGTGTAATCATAAATTTACATAGGGTAATGCTGTTTGATTCATTCTGTTATTTTTTCCCTTCCCCCCCACCCCTCCCACCCCTCTTTTCCCTCTATACAGTTCTTCCTTCCTCCATTCTTGCCCCCTCCCTAACCCTAACTCTAACCCTAACACTAACCCTCCCCCACCCCTCATTATGTGTCATCATCCACTTATTAGTGATATCATTCGTCCTTTGGTTTTTTGAGATTGGCCTATCTCACTTAGCATGATATTCTCCAATTTCATCCATTTGCCTGCAAGTGCCATAATTTTATCATTCTTTATGGTTGAGTAATATTCCATTGTATATATATACCACAGTTTCTTTATCCATTCATCAATTGAAGGACATCTAGGTTGGTTCCACAATCTGGCTATTGTGAACTGAGCAGCTATGAACATTGATGTGGCTGTATCTCTGTAGTATGCTGATTTTAGGTCCTTTGGGTATAGGCCAAGGAGTGGGATAGCTGGGTCAAATGGTGGTTCCATTCCAAGTTTTCTAAGGAGTCTCCACACTGCTTTCCAGAGTGGCTGCACTAATTTGCAGCCCCACCAGCAATGTATGAGTGTACCTTTCTCCCCATATCCTCGCCAACACCTGTTGTTGCTTGTATTCTTGATAATCGCCATTCTAATTGGGGTGAGATGGAATCTTAGGGTGGTTTTGATTTGCATTTCTCTTACTACTAGAGATGTTGAACATTTTTCCATATGTTTGTTGATTGCTTGTAGATCTTCTTCTGTGAAGTGTCTATTCATTTCCTTAGCCCATTTGTCGATTGGATTACTTGCATTCTTGGTGTAGAGTTTTTTGAGTTCTTTATAGATTCTGGAGATTAGTGCTCTATCTGAAGTATGATTGGCAAAGATTTTCTCCCACTCTGTAGGCTCTTTCTTCGCATTGCTGATAGTTTCCTTTGCTGAGAGAAAGCTTTTTAGTTTGAATCTATCCCAGTTATTGATTCTTGCTTTTATTTCTTGTGCTATGGGAGTCCTGTTGAGGAAGTCTGGTCCTAAGCCGACATGTTGAAGCTCTGGACCTACTTTTTCTTCTATAAGATGCACGGTCTCTGGTCTGATTCCGAGATCTTTAATCCATTTTGAGTTTAGTTTCGTGCATGGTGAGAGATATGGGTTTAGTTTCACTCTGTTGCCTATGGATTTTCAATTCTCCCAGCACCATTTGTTGAAGAGGCTATCTTTTCTCCATTGCATATTTTTGGCCCCTTTGTCTAGTATGAGAAAATTGTATTTATTTGGGTTTGTGTCCGTGTCCTCTATTCTGTACCATTGATCCACCTTTCTATTTTGGTACCAATACCATGCCGTTTTTGTTACTATTGCTTTGTAGTAGAGTTGAAGATCTGGTATTGCAATACCCCCTGCTTCACTCTTTCTACTGAGGATTGCTTTAGCTATTCTGGGTTTTTTATTCTTCCAGATGAATTTCATAATTTCTTACTCTACTTCTGTAAGGTACATCATTGGGATTTTAATTGGAATTGCATTGAATCTGTATAGCACTTTAGGTAGTATGGCCATTTTGACAATATTAATTCTTCCTATCCAAGAACATGGGAGATCTTTCCATGTTCTGAGGTTTTCTTTAATTTCTTTCTTTAGTGTTCTGTAGTTCTCACTGTAGAGGTCTTTCACCTCTTTTGTGAGATTGATTCCCAAGTATTTTATTTTTTTCGATGCTATTGTGAATGGGGTAGTTTTCCAGATTTCTCTTTCTGAAGATTCATCACTTATGTATAAAAATGCCTTAGATTTATGTGCATTGATCTTATATCCCGCTACTTTACTGAATTCACTTATGAGCTCTAAAAGTTTTCTGGTGGAATTTCCTGGTTCCTCTAAGTATATAATATTATCATCAGCAAATAGGGATAGTTTGAGTTCTTCTTTTCCTATTCGTATCCCTTTAATTTCTTTGGTCTGTCTAATTACTCTGGCTAGAGTTTCAAGGATGATATTGAATAGAAGTGGTGAAAGAGGGCATCCCTGCCTTGTTCCAGTTTTAAGGGGGAATGCTTTCAGTTTTTCACCATTTAGAATGATATTAGCCATGGGCTTAGCATACATGGCCTTTACAATGTTAAGGAATGTTCCCACTATCCCGATTTTTTTCTAGTGTTTTGAGCATGAAGGGGTGCTGTATTTTATCAAATGCTTTTTCTGCATCTATTGAAATAATCATGTGATTCTTGACTTGAAGTCTATTGATATGGTGAATTACATTTATTGATTTCCTGATGTTGAATCAACCTTGCATCCTTGGGATGAAACCCACTTGATCATGGTGCACTATCTTTTTAATATGTTTTTGTATGCGATTTGCTAAAATTTTGTTGAGAATTTTTGCGTCGATGTTCATTAAGGATATTGGTCTGAAATTTTCTTTCCTCGATGTGTCTCTGTCTGGGTAGGTATCAGGGTGATATTGGCTTCATAGAATGAGTTTGGGAGGGTTCCCTCCTCTTCTATTTTCTGGAATACTTTGAGAAGTATTGGAATGAGCTCTTCTTTAAAGGTTTTGTAGAACTCGGCTGAAAACCCATCTGGTCCTGGACTTTTCTTTGTTGGTAGGCTTTTGATGTCTTCTTCTATTTCATTACTTGAAATTGGTCTATTTAAATTGTGTATGTCCTCCTCATTTAGTTTAGGCAATTCATATTATCTCTAGAAACTTGTTGATGTCTTCAAAATTTTCTATTTTGTTGGAGTATAGATTTTCAAAATAGCTTCTAATTATGTTTTGTATTTCAATCGTGTCTGTTGTGATATTTCCTTGTTCATTCTGAATTTTGGTGATTTGTGTTTTCTCTCATCTTCTCTTTGTTAGTGTGGCTAAAGGTTTATGAATTTTGTTTATTTTTTCGAAGAACCAACTATTTATTTTGTCATTTTTTTGTATTGTTTCTTTTGTTTCAATTTTGTTGATTTCAGCTCTGAGTTTAACTATTTCCTGTCTTCTACTACTTTTGGTGTTGGTCTGTTCTTCTTTTTCTAGGGCTTTGAGCTGTAGTGTTAGGTCGTTTATTTTTTGAGTTTTACTTCTTTTATTGAATGCGCTCCATGAAATAAATTTTCCTCTAAGTACTGCTTTCATAGTGTCCCAGAGATTTTGATATGATGTTTCTTTGTTCTCATTTACCTCTAAGAATTTTTTAATTTCCTTCCTAATATCTTCTGTTATCCATTCATCATATAGTAGCATATTGTTTAATCTCCAGGTGTTGGAGTAGTTTCTGTATTTTACTCTTTCATTTATTTCTAACTTCAATCCATTATGATCTGATAGAATACAAGGTAGTGTCTCTATCTTCTTGTATTTGCTGACATTAGCTTTGTGGCATAATATATGGTCTATTTTAGAGAAGGATCCATGTGCTGCTGAGAAGAAAGTGTATTCGCTCTTGGTTGGATGGTATATTCTATAAATGTCTGTTAAGTCTAAATTATTGATTGTGTTATTGAAATCTATGGTTTCCTTGTTCAATTTTTGTTTGGAAGATCTGTCCAGTGGTGAGAGAGGCATGTTAAAATCACCTAGTATTATTGTGTTATGGTCTATTTGGTTTTTAAAATTGAGAAGGATTTGTTTGACATACATGGATGAACCACTGTTTGGGGCATAGATATTTATGATTGTTATGTCTTGCTGATTTATGGTTCCCTTAAGCAGTATGAAATGTCCTTCTTTATCCCTTCTGCTTAACTTTGGCTTGAAGTCCACATTATCTGAAATGAGGATGGATACTCCAGCTTTTTTGCTGAGTCCATGTGCATGGTATGTTTTTCCCCATCCTTTCACCTTTAGTCTATGGGTATCTCTTTCTATGAGGTGAGTCTCTTGCAGGCAACATATTGTTGGATCTTTCTTTTTAATCCAATCTGCCAGTCTGTGTCTTTTGATTGATGAATTCAGGCCATTAACATTCAGGGTTATTATTGAGATATGATTTGTATTCCCGGTCATTTGGTTCATTTTTAAAATTTTATTTATTTATTTATTTTTTTGACACAACTTGTTTCCTCCTTTATTTGACAGTTCCTTTAGGATAATTCCTCCCTTTGCTGATTTGCTTCTTTGTTTTTTATCTCTTCCTCATGGAATATTTTGCTGAGAATGTTCTGTAATGCTGGCTTTCTTTTTGTAAATTCTTTTAGCTTTTGTTTATCATGGAATGATTTTATTTTATCATCAAATTTGAAGGTAAGTTTTGCTGGGTATAAGATTCTTGGTTGGCATCCATTTTCTTTCAGAGCTTGAAAAATGTTGTTCCAGGTCCTTCTAGCTTTTAGGGTCTGGATTGAAAAATCTGCTGATATCCGTATTGGTTTCCCCCTGAATGTAATTTGGTTCTTTTCTCTCACAGCCTTTAAAATTCTGTCTTTATTTTGTATGTTTGGTATTTTCATTATAATGTGCCTTGGTGTGGGTCTGTTGTAATTTTGTGTATTTGGAGTCCTATAAGCCTCTTGAACTTGATTTTCCATTTCATTCTTCAGATTTGGGAAATATTCTGATATTATTTCATTGAATAGATTGTTCATTCCTTTGGTTTGTTTCTCTAAGCCTTCCTCAATCCCAATAATTCTCAAATTTGGCCTTTTCATGATATCCCATAGTTCTTGCAGATTCTGTTCATGATTTCTTACCATCTTCTCTGTTTGTTCAACTTTGTTTTGAAGGTTAAATATTTTGTCTTCAATATCTGAGGTTCCGTCTTCCAGGTGTTCTATCCTATCGGTTGTGCTTTCTATGGAGTTCTTAATTTGGTTTATTGTTTCCTTCATTTCAAGGATTTCTGTTTGGTTTTTTTTCAATATCTCTAACTCTTTATTGAAATGATCTTTTGCTTCCTGAATTTGCTCTTTTAACTGTCGATTGGTGCTATCATTCAGTGCCTGCATTTGCTCTTTCATCTCATCATTCAATGCCTGCATTTGCTCTTTCATCTCATCATTCAATGCCTGCATTTGCTCTTTCATCTCATCGTTTGCTTCCCTGATCATTTTAATTATGTACATTCTGAACTCCCTTTCTGTCATTTCTTCTGCCATGTTGTCGTTGGATTTTATTGATGTAACATCTAGATTTGTTTGGGGCATTTTCTTCCCTTGTTTTCTCATATTGTTCAGGAATCAGTGGGTCATTAAGATATTGCAGATTTCCTCTATTGACTTATAATGTCCCTGAAGATTGCTAGTATATCCCTTCTTATCCTTCAGTAGCCTGCAGTCTTGGAGGAAGTTGATAATGCGGTGCTCCACAAAGAAGCTGCCTCTCTAGGGTTGGTGACCCTCAGGTGGGGTATATTCCCTGTTAGTGGGCAGAGGTGCCTGCACTTGTTGACCAGTGGTCATCCAAAGGGGAACTAGGCTGCGGGCTGAGGCATGGCCTGTTTGTTCCTGTGTCTCTGGTTTTACCAACCTTGTGGGAAAACCTCACCCGGTGGGGAAGACTCACGCAGTGGGGAGGTCTCGCTGGTCAGTTCCCCTCCTAGAGGTTCCCCTCAATCTACAACTACCACCTGGGCTGGGCTGTCTTCCTCTGCAATGTTCCCAGGGGCCCGGACCTACCTCCTGGGCCTGGGAGCCTCACCCTTTGCAGACGAATCTCCTTAGGCTGCCTCTCCTCAGAGAATCTGCCCGCAGTCCTGGAAACTTTGCTCCGCCCCTAGGCGTGTCTCTGTGTGGCTTTTCCACCAAGGAGCCGGTTGTGGGACCCTGCTCTGCACCTAATCACCTGGCTATGCGGCCCCTCCTCTGAGCCGCCACCTGGAGCCCCATACAATAGCTCCGAGACCCAGAGACCCACCACACACCTCCTCCTCTGGACAGCCGCCCGGTTTCCGACACAGTCACTAGGAGTCCAAGCAACTCACTTTGCATCTCATCCTCCCACCAACCGCCCGTAGCCCTTGGCAGTCACTCCCAGTCCAAGTGACCCACCCTGTTCCTCCTCCTCCTCGGGGTAGCCCCCCGGGTGTTCAGGAGCAGTTGCTCGGAGACCAAGGGACCCACCGCGCTCCTCCTCCAGGCAGGCCACCTGTGTTCAGGAGCGGTCGTTTTGAGTCCAAATAACTCACCATTCACCTCCTCCTCTGGCAACCGCCTGTGGCTCTGATGCAGTCACTCCTAGACCAAGCGACCCGCAGCGCTTCTCCTCTTCCTCCGGGCAACCCCCCGGTGTTCAGAAGCGATTGCTCTGAGTCTAAACAGCTCGCCACGCTGCTCCTCCTCAGGCAGCCGCCTGGAGCCCCCGTGGTTGCTCTGAGTCCAAGCACTGTGCTGAGCCACCTCCTCTACGATGATCCCAGTGGTCCGTGTTTACCGCTCCAGCGGGGGGGGGGGGGGGCATCTCCCCGGGCAACTCTACTTCACAAAGTTCCCTGCGTTCCGGGGCTACTGCCCCATCTGGGATGCCTCCCCAACGGGAGAGACTCGCCCGGCGGCTTTGAGTTGTTCCCAAGTCTCTCACTATCTCTTCTTTTGAATCCTGCGTCCTGGAGCAACATGAAATGCTGCCGCCCTCTAGTCCGCCATCTTGAAACTGTCCACCCTTAACTCTTAAATGCAGAGATTTTGAGTGATGGAAAGGGCGGAGTAGTATACTCAGTTCCATTGGGTATTTGGGGGCAAATGTCAATACCATTGCTCCCCATGAGCTACGCTCTGCACATGTAGGTTGGGTTTTGGATATTCTAGCACCTGTCCAGTGATGCCAGACCCTGATGACACCCATGGCCCCTACCCTGCTTTACCATGAGAATGCTGACTCTCAAGAGGAGAATACTCGACTCCCCATAGAGAGTTTATGGGGTAGAGGCAGAGGAGGGAGAAACCTCATTTTAATGCCTTTATTGAGTTATGATATTGATTGTTTTCTTTAAACACAATCATCCCCAGGTTTTACCACCTTTCCTTTTGAATACTGCCTCTTCTACTGGAGCTATGAGTAATGACAGTGTGTGGCATGTTTTATCTGAGGTTCTTGAAGCCAAAGTCCCTTTGTATCTTGGCTCTCCACAATGGCTACCTGGGTGGTCTGTTCTAGTGTGGGTCATGTGCATTGATCTCTACCTGTTCTTGTCAGATCCAGCAATCACCTTTAAGATTTTCTACTTAGGAGTTCAACTTAGAACTGTAGTCCTGCTGTCTCCTCAGTCTTCCTTCCCCACCAGGCTAACATGTGTGACACTTAAATGCCTTTATTGTAGCCATCTTATTAATAAGGGGAGGGTAAGCTTCTAACAAGTGAATTCCCAAAATTCAGAGGCTCTGGATTCCTTTCATACTACTCAGCAGTCACCAGGAATGGAGGCACTAACCTTTTTTGCAACAAATACGGTTTCAAAATGACTACGGTCATCTGTCTCTGCCATTTGGAATTGACCACAGAAGGCCTTGTCCATGTCCTATGAAGTTTGCATTGACCAGTTTAGAAGTTACGCATGTATTTCGTCTATCCATGTTTTATTGGGGATAATATGGCTACAGAGAGCTGCAAGGGAGCCTGGGTGATTAGGGTATTTGATTATCCACCATGTGACAACACTAATACTGGGATCAAAGAAAGGGACAATACACTGGATGTACAGCTAGCGGAACTGATGTTACCCTTACATGGGTAAAAGACCCTGCAGCCTCCTTGCCATGTCTGCATGTACTGTTCTTCACCTCATTTTCCTGAGACAAGAAAGAAGAGGATCTGAAGAAACAGTTTGAGTGAAGTGGCTAATAGCAGTCTTACTTGCTCTGTAGGAGAATATAAGCTTGTCTATGAGGTTTTAAGTAATGGAGCATGCTGTTAGCAGAAAACAGCAGCAGCCAAAACATCTTCAGCAGTGTTATTTAAGGAACACATATTTGTAGGCAGCATCTCAGTAATGAATTATTATTTATTCAGGTAAATATAGGGAAAAATCATGTTTTCATTTGCTTTAGGCTTAGAACCTGGATGATCCCTTCTTATTTTTACTTTATTCTAGTTATTCCCAGGCACAAGAAACGGAAATATCCTCAGAACCATCCTTAACCTCAGTGCCTCTTAAAAGGGCACTGAATCCACCACATAAATCATATGTCAAAAGGAGGAAAAAAGACACTGTTTCCAGTCTGTTAGTACTGTCAGTTTACTTTTATATGAAATTGCTTTTAATCTCGCAATTATTTTTGGCCTTAGCCGACTCTTCCTTAGCAACAGAAAGCAGGGCTATAGGAAGTCACAGAGTCCTATGAGAAAGCGCGAAACAATGGATTTCACGAAAACAAAGGAATACTTGAGAATCGTTGAAAATATTAATTGGCAGCTTATTGATTGATTTTTTTTTTTAGCATTTCTGATGTGGCAAATGTGCTAGGGAGAGATGCTGGGTGAGAATGTTTCCATAAAAATACAGTCAGGCCTGCAAACAGAAGTGATGGGGCAGCCAGGGTGGTTCCTAAGACCAGTGGGGTTGGGACAAAGTCAACCATGGCACTTACTCAACTACTTAAACACCTTGGTTATCTGAGAGGTAGAAGTCAGGGTACTTGTTGAACAAGCTCCAGATACAAGGACTTTCCTGTTTTTACAGAATAATTGATTTTTGTTTCACTTCTAGTTAAAATGGGCCCTTCTTCTTAAACTCTCACTTAAATCAGAAAAATTAACAGCTACCTCAGGAGCACTTGCCATGTCTGTTTATTGGTCTTGTGCCTAGGCAGCCTTCCAGGGTGTTGCTTTTCAACCTTACAGTGTTAGATCAGTAGTTTCCTCTAATATTGTGTTAATCTTTATGGAATAGTTGCAGAGTATAGACATTAAAAATTATGACTTTCTGAATAAGAATTTATTTTGTCCTGAGAACACATGATACATGAGTCAGAGGTGGCTATTAAGGCACATCAGATCATTGGTAGCAGGCCATGGAAGGTACCAGCCATTGGTGAGCAGGTGGTGGGATGACCTGGCATGTCCACTAGCTCCCAGTGTGAGTCTTTTCGCCCTGCCTAAGCCAGGCCCACACATCCCTTTCTTCTTTTGAAGAAATGATTCAGAGTCCTGTCCCAGTCAAGGAAATTGAGATATCTCCCCTTTAATTTTGATGATATGATTATTATTATTTTTTTTTCCATTTGTCTTAGAGCTTGATAGCTTCTTGAGTGAGAAATTACAGGACTTGCTGGACTTGGGTGCAGGTCAGCTATAATTTACCCTAAATGTCTATGCTTTCTTTCTATGTTTTTGTGACTCTCACAATATCATGAAGGACATATGCTGAACTGCTAACAAGATTTAAGTCATTTTTTTTAAAATCAGAATGTATATTTCCCCACCTTTTTCTACTTTTTTAGCCACATCAGTTACTTGTGGAGACCCTTAGAAAGGTAGGACTGATACCAGTAGGTGACAGACTTCCTCCAGGTCAGGAGGAGAAATGTCCATGTGCATTCCAGGACTCAGGAACTCAACATACTTATGGGCCACAGTTTGTGGGTGACACAGAACTAGGTGGGACAGCAGTTGACTTGCAAAATTTATATAGATTTTTGTCTTTCTGTAATGCAGTGCCAGAGGACTTCAACATCAATCAGTGAGTGCTTTAGGGAAAGTTTGTATGTGTCTAGCTGCTAAGGTGAGACCAGATCTTGTGGTATTTTATGGAAAACAACTGATGATTATAGTTGCCTGAGAGATCAGCATCTGAGAGATCTGCATTACTTTTGTGTGCTTAATGTAAACACAGGATTTTTACTATGCTCATTCTATGTTGCCTGAGGTGATTAGTGGTTGGATCAACCTGGGGAGACTTTGCAAATGTTGATTCTGGCTGGGGAACAGGTGACTCTCTTCCCTGAGGAATGGGTTCTTCCCTACAAAAAAGAATCACTGAGCATCTGAGACGAACTTACACATGGGCTCATGCCAGAAACCAACATCTCAACTTTAAAACCCTATAATCATGTGCTGGGAAAATTAGAGCACTCTCCTCAAAAAGCCATTATCCCTTGGCCAGAAATGGAAGCTTCACTTTCAGAGTTGCTGAGCTTATTATCTCTGTCTAACCCTGAGTAGCCATAGATGGTCTCCATCTGGATCATGAAGCCAACCATAATCATCTTCTCAGAGTGACCAACTGATTTTGTCACCCTTATCTCATCATACTTGTTGAAAGAAAGCCAGTTAGAATTTCTGTTTTCTCTGGAGGGTTGGAGAATCACCTAACTCCTGTTGTTTCTGCAGCAAAACTTTATTACACATATTAACATTTGTGTGGAGGACAATCAAAGTCCTCCAATCAAAGAAGAATAATGTGATCATTTTTAAATACTTGTAATAATCTGTGGCACCCCTGTATTTCAGGGGTATTTCCTGGAATACTGAATGAAGATGGAGATGGGTATGGGATAAACAAAACAGACATGTCTTGTTATTTCCCTTTCTTTTCTAAGGGCTACATCCCACCACATTCTTTACCAGAAATGTAGAAAGATGCCTAGGTTATAGGCCTGCTGAGCCAGAGCAGTAGATACTAAGCATTTCAGCTGTTCATGGTTGACCAGAAGGCTGGGTTATGTCACTTAGCAACTTCTCCTGAGGGCATTTCTCAGGTACACAAGCCACTTATCTGGTGACATAGACCAAGGTGCATGCCTGTCATTCTGCTGGTTAGCAGGACTGGGATCTCCTCCTCCCTCCTTTCTCGCTTCAGTGCCTGTGGTTTCTGAAAGACCCATAAGACTTTCCTGTGGAGCCATAAGACTTGGTGTTCTGTATTTGCATGAATATGTGTGTGTGTGTGTACATGCACACACATGCATAAAAGCCTCTCCCAAGAAAACACCACCCTACTAGGGTTTGTAATGGAAGTAAAGAAAATGGAGAAGTATTAAAGTAAGCATATTCGTATCCTAAACATTCTGAGAAAAAGAGGGAAATAACATAGTGGCTAGTGACTCAAATCTTAGAAATAGCTAATACACCACTTTAGAAGTTACATGAAATATCAGTTTATTTGCTCATTTCAACAAGTGTACCAGCCAGTTTAAAAAATCACTCTATAGCCAACGTGGGAAAGGTGTTTTGCTTGTGCTGTGATGACAGGTACATGAACACATGGCACTTGAAAGAGTATGATTTGGGAGAAGGCTGGGAGCCAGACAAACCTGTGTGTGACCACAGGTCAGGAAGCCACCTGCATAGCTTCTGTTACTGTCCTTTCAGGAGAAATGACCCACCTCTGTGGTATTCAGAATGCTGGAATATGCAGCCTCTCTGGCAATAGTCAAGACATAACTTTATTCTTGAGAAGTGGCAGGCAGTTTTGTTTTACATTGTCTCATAGAAAATAGAGAAAAATCAGGCTAGGAGGTAGAACAATGTGGCCCATCCCTAGGAGCTGCTTAAGGGAAGATAAACACTCCTCAGGCATGGTGTTATGTGAATGTGAGGTTTTTCTCAGGGACTTGGTACAATAAATAATACTAAAACAAGTAGCTGAGGATTTTGTATTAAAATTTGAATTATGGAATCAAGTATTAAGAGATTCTTTTGTGGACGAGGCAAGTTATGTGTTAGCATATATACATATTCACACACACACACACACACACACACACAAACACAAACATAGTAAATGAATAGAGGGTTGGAGACATTGTTTAATACAGATCAACAGGAATCACTGATGCTTCATGGGGTGGATTTGAACAGCTGGTCTTAGTTTCTGAAGGGTTATTTGAACAAATGGATCTTGGACAGGTGAAGCCAGAAAAATCAGAGGTATAGTGAAAGAGGGATAACCATGTCCAGTTGGCAGGATTTGCAGACCAGGAAGACCAGGAAATTTGGGGATGAATTGTGGCAAGCCAGAGGGCATTTATGTTGGTCAGACTGAAGAGAGACCAAAACAAAACCTCAGATATGTGGACAGAGCCTGGGTGGAGGCATTGGAACCAGCCGTGTAGAGAGAGGATGGAGGAAGATGGGGACTCCAGTGGGCAGCTCAGGGGCTTCCCCTGACTTGGCAGGTGGGAGGCATTGCAAAGCATCTATACTTTTGCTTAAAAGCTAGTGGAGTTTCCCCTTATACTCCAAACTAGAATCTGATTCTGAGGGAGTCAAAAGTGCAGCTTCAGTTCTAAGAGAAAGACATAACAAGGCAAAAGAAGAGACTTTTCCTTCTGTTGCCTCCCCATGCACCCAAGCTGTTCTACAGTGACCCATACTGTACCTAAGGAGACCTTATGGTGACCCAAGACTAAGCAGGGCTTGAGTGATGGCTGTGGGTCATTGACAGAGAACTTGCTATTTCTTGTCCTCTAGCCAAGGTCTGGTCTATACAAAGGGAAGCCTGCCCATTAAGATGGCCCCCGTGGCCTCCAACTGCTCAAGTCTGTTTAGTTGTGCAGTACCTTCTGCCGTCAGTGCTCTGCAGGACTCCAGGCCTGGAAGGTACTCATCCTGCCGGTGTCCTGACTAGGCTCCCTGTGGTTCCCCATTACCCATGCAAGAAAGATGTGAACTTGGCTCCTCTTCTTAGATTACAGCATATCAACAGATATATCTGCTTGCCAATTCCTGATGGAGTATAGCAATTATATTTGATAATTTATGTGAGTGTTTGGTTTTCCTGGGACTGTTCAACTTTTCCTCCTGTCTGCTCTTACCTTGTTCACACAGCACTGGAAAGACTAAATGGAGTTCCATTGATCTGCCTTGGTCTCCCCCCAGCATTGTCCTGCCGGAGGACAGAGGAGGACATCTGTCCTTTTTTTTACCAGGGCCTTTTTTCTAATTTGCTGTGCTTCCCTGGAGCTCTGGGCTCTTGCCACCTCCTGTGCTCTGACACTTGAAGCTCCACTGCTGTCACCTTCCTGGGTTCCCTCTTTATATTTCTTAATGGGAGAATATTGGGGTGCATGTCAGAAGAACACAGAATTTGAGCCCTCAAGATCAGGTCGGGGAACAAGAGAGATTACCAGGGGGGGCTAAAGAAAACTGTTTTAAAGAAAAGTGCTTTAGAGGTAAACTTTGTGAATGACCTTGAGATCTTTATGCCCAATGGCCCCTGCTGTGGATCAGTGGTGTGCGCTTTGCAACCATTCCTAATCAAGGTGATGAGAAATCCCCAAGGTGAAGTCAGGGGTGAGGTTAGCGCTAATCTGTTAATCCAAGTATCCAAGTTTGTGAATGATTTACTTAAAGCACATGAAATTTCTTCACAATTTTTCCTGGATAAGTTATAGCATTCACTTTCTGATAAAAAAAAATACTTTTCTGAGGGGAAGAGAGAAAGTTGGATTTGAATATCCTGAATATTAGTTGGTATTTTGTAGGTGAAACGTATGTAGGTGAAATCATGGGGGTAGAGGACAATGATGGTTGTTGATGTGCTAAGGCGCTATCCCACAAGAGAGAATGAAAAATGAGCCAGCCATCTTCAATCTGGGCAATGTGGTGTGTGATTGGTTGAGGGTGAAGACTGAGCAGTGGTTCTCAACCTTGACTTTCAAAAGTGAATGCCTCATGGGCAGCATGTACATGAAAAGATGCTCAATTTCTTTCTTTGTTCTTTTTTTCCTTTTTTCTTTCTTTTTTTTTCTGATCCATTGTAACAAATGGGGTACAACTTTTTATTTCTCTGGTTGGACACGAAGTAGGGTCACACCATTTGTGTCATCATATATGTACATAGGGTAATGATGTTTGTCTCATTCCATTATCTTTCCTTCCCCCTGCCCTCTCCCCATCCCTCATTTCCCTCTACACACTCCAGCGTTCCTCCATTCTTCCCTCCCCCCCTCCCCCCATTATGTATCATCATCCACTTATCTGAGAAAACATTTGGCCTTTGGTTTTTTGGAATGGGTTTATTTCACTTAGCGTGATATTCTCTAACTCCATCCATTTACCTGCAGATGGCATAATTTTATTCTTCTTAATGACTAATATTTCATTGTGTATGTATATCACAGTTTCTTTATCCATTCATCTGTTGAAGGGCATCTCAGTTGGTTCCATAATCTAGCTATTGTGAATTGAACTGCTTTAAACATTGATGTGGCTGCATCACTGTAGTATGCTGAATTTAAGTCCTTTGGGTATAGGCCAAGGAGTGGGATAGCTGGGTCAAATGGTGGGTCCATTCCAAGTTTTCTAAGGAATCTCCAAACTGCTTTCCAGAGTGGCTGCACCAATTTGCAATCCCGCCGACAATGTATGAGTGTACTTTTCCCCCCACATCCTTGCTAACACCTATTGTTGCTTATATTCTTGATAAAAGTCATTCTAATTGGGATGAGATGAAATCTTAAGGTAGTTTTGATTTGCATTTCTCTTATTACTAGAGATGTTGAATATTTTTTTCATATATCAGTTGATCATTTGTATATCTTCTTCTGTGAAGTGTCTGCTCAGTTCCTTAGATGCTCAATCTTATGAATAACCAGGGAATGCACATCAAAACCACTGTGAGATACTGCTTCATACCTGCTAAAGATGTCATTGACTTTTTTTAAAATAAAAAATAAATGTGAGGATACAGAGAAACTGTACATTATGGATGGGAATGTAAAATGGTGTTAATGTTGTGAAAAATATTTTGGCAGTTCCTCCATATGACCCCCAATTCTACTCCTAGGTATATACACAGAAGTGTTAAAGCAAAAACATGTACACCAATGTTCATAGCAACTCTGTTCACAGTAGCCAGAAGATGAAAATAACCCAAGTGCCCATTAGTACATGAATAAAAAATATGATACATAATGAGTGAAGTACTGAGATGGTATAATATGGGTGAATCCTGAAAACATGCTACGTAAAAGAAGCCAGTTACCAAAGACCACACATTGTTTGATTTCATTCATTTAATGTATCTAAAATAAGCAAATCCATAGAGTCAGAAAGCAAATCGGTGGTTGTCATGAGTAGGGGAGGAAGGGGATGAGAAATGGCAGCTTAGTGATCACAGGGTTTTTTTAGGGGATGGTGAAGAAGTTCTGGAACAAGGTAGTGGTGACCGCAGGGCAGTAGTGGAAATGGTCTTAATGCCACAGAATCCTGTGCCTTCAAATAGTTAAAATGGGAAATTTTTATGTTACACATTGGTTGCTACCATCATTTTAAAAAGGAAGAAAATAAATAACGCCTGATTGTACCCCAGAGTTTCTGATGTAGTTGGATCCAAGTGCATCCTGAGTGTTTCTATCTTTAAAAGCTCCTAGGGAGTTTGAGAATCTCTGTTCCGGAGCCAGACTGTGTGACCCTACCACTTCCTGGTGCATGCCCTTGGGCAAGTCACCGACTCCCTGTGCCTCAGTTACCTTAGCTGTGAAATGGGGATCATATTATTGTCTACATCACAAAGTTGTTATGAGGGTCACATGGTTTAATGTGGGTAGATATATGCCTCTATATGAATATACTGCTATTTCCTGAGCCTGGAGCTTGAATTTCCTCCCTAATTAGGAAAGTCCTTGTTTTCTTTGTACTTGCCTGATGTCAGTTCGTATCCTTCCCCTATGTGGGAAGCCCACACTTCTCTATTTGTCAGAAACAGTCTCAACAATGCTGTTGTCCCTGTGTTCTTTCCAATTTGGCGTTTTTAAAAAGATCACTTGGGAAAGAATCCCATTTTGGAGAATAAATTTTATGGTCACGTCTTGCCCTTTTCTGCAGCATAATGTGTGCAGTTGGTGATGATTGCTAAATGCCTTATCAGATGGCGGGGGGGGGGGGTGCTGGGAGAGGGATTTGTTTTTGTTTTTTTGGTACCAGGGATTGAACCTAGGTACTTAACCACTGAGACACATCCCCAGCTTTTCTTTTTTCATTTTTTAAATTTTGAGACAGGGTCTTGCTAAATTGCCGAAGCTGACTTTGAACTTGTGATTCTCCTGCCTCAGCCTACTGAGTCACTGGGATTATAGGCATGTTTTGAATCATGCTTTGGAGAGGTCCCCTCAACCAAAAAGATAGAATGTTGAACCACATAACTACTTTTCTTGCTTCTTAAGCATATTTGAACATAAAGTATGCCAGCAAAGATATCTGACCTTCTTATTTCTTCCATCTAATGACTTAGTTGCCTGGAATTACAGAGAAGCCTTCTGGATTTGATATAAGTAATAGAAACAATCAGGTTTCTTCCAATGTGGAGGTAATCTTTTCAGGCAGCCCTCATACCTGCCGGTAGTACAACTCACAACCAGTTTCTCATTGTCTTTTCTACTCTAGTTCACAGTATTGATAAAGTGCTCATAAACCATTTAGTAAAAGATGCTTACTTTTCTTTGAAGAAATACATTTATCTTCCAAGAGACTACATGTGAAATCTCACTCTTGATGAGTCATAGAAGAGTAAACTTATAAATCAATATTCAAAACATCACCAATAAATTACAGGAAAATTTACATGTACTTTTTTTTTTTTTTTTTTTTTTGGTGGTGCTGGGGATTTGAACCCAGGGCCTTGTACTTGCAAGGCAAGCACTCTACCAACTGAGCTATATCCCCAGCCCTATATGTACTTTTAAAAGGGAAAAACCTTTGCTGCTTCTTTAGTGCTTGATATTTTATTTATTTAATTTGGAATTTTCCCCCCCAATATCGTACCTTGAGTCTGCCTCATCTGAAATCTTTCATCTAACCATAAGTCTTCTCTCTCTCTCTCTCTCTCTCTCTCTCTCTCTCTCTCTCTCTCACACACACACACACACACACACACACACACAGACACACACACAGATGCAGATTTAGGTGTTTATCCTGCCCACATATTCTCATAGCTCCCTGCTGCTGCCTCCCTTGAACCACAGGCAGCGGGTCCCCTTGTCTTCTTCACTCTTCTATTGCTACCCTTAATGACATTGCATATTGTGACCTAACTTCCTATAACTTCCTGTAATCCTGGGTTGCGTCCAGCATGATCAAACTCTCGGGTCTGGTGACGGGTGAAGGAGGATTGGAAAATAAAGATTCACAGACACATCTTGAAGATTAAGGGGGGATCAGGTGGAGCCTGCTTTCTGATGGAGATACAGGTCAAAAGAATTACACCAGCAATCTTTATTTATTTATATCTCATTGTCAGGTTAAAGACTATGTAAGCATTATTCTTTGTATTCAGGAAAGTTACAGAAACTAGGACATCCTATGTAGCTTTTCCATAGTCACAATCCACAGTTGCAAAGTGCAATGTGAGGAGTTTTGTGTAGCTCTCAAGAAAGTTCATTGTTAAAAGTTACTATAAGGCAGGCAGGAACTGGAGAAGGGGAGCTGGTGAAACATTGTGGTTGTCTAGCTTAAGAATTCTTTTCCTCCTGGGAGCTGTGTGCCTGAGATCAAGGTTAGAACTGATAGGGCTCTTGCACGGAGCCTCCTCATGCAGAGCATTGCTACAGTAGCTAGGCATCCTGTGATCCTGTGCCCTTGCACAGAAACATTCCCAGGAACCGGGCATGCCACAGCTGTGAGGGCATCAGAGACTCCTGATCTCCGTAACTGCTCTCCCATCCTCCGTCACCCCACTCAGCAATCCTGCCCTTCCATTTTAATATCCTCCTCCTGTTATTTATCCTCTGTATCCCCTGTTAGCTTTTACACCATGAATGGTGTCTGCTCTCTCATGCCAGGCCCTCTTGACTTTATCTCATTTCCCTATACTATTGTCCACATGAGACCACAAGTACACTCTCTGGGCTGTGGGACACTCTATGTACCTTATGGTGTGCTCTCTCTGGGTGATGGCACACTCCATATGACCTGTGGAACATTTTCTGTGACTTGTGGTACACTCTCCATGGCCCGTGGTATGTTCTCTGTGGCCCATTACATATTTCCCATGGACCTATTGGCATCCTCTTTGGGGTAGTACACTTGTGACCTGGGAATCATGGCACGCTCTCTGAGACTGCTAGCATGCTCTCTTTGGCCCACGTTATGTTCTCTTTTGCCTGTGGCCATTATTCTTGTTTTAATCAGCTTTTTTCACTGCTGTGACCAAAAAACCTGACAAGAAAAATTACAATTAGAGGAGAAAAGTTTATTTTGAGGCTCATGGTCTCAAAGGTCTTAGTTGATAGATTGTCGACTTCAATCCTTGAGGCTCCGAGTGTGACAGAATATCAAAGCAAGAGTGTGGCAGAGGAAAGTGGCTCAGGACATTGCACCAGGAAGGAGTGGCGGGGGGGGAGTGCTCTCCTTGGGGAGACAAAATATAACCCCAAAGGCATGTCCCCAATGACCCACCTCCTCCAGCCACACACTACCTGCCTACAGTTAACCACCCACTTAATCCCTAATGGAATTAATGTACTGATTGGGTCAAGGCTCTTATAACTCAAGCATTTCACCTCTAAACCTTCTTGCATTATCTCACACATGAGCTTTTGAGAGATACCTAATATTCAAACCATAGCAACTCTCAAGCAGGATCATGGCCTATTTCGGGACAAATATCACGTTACATGTCTGTGAAGAACGCAGAGGCTCATTTCCTTTTAATTCACAAGTTTTTCAGAAACTTCTGTCTTTCTAAAATCATCACTATTAAGCAAGCATTCCAAACATTAATTCTTGCTTTTCAGATGGCCCTACTTCATAAGCTTTAAATATTGTATTATAGCTTAGCTTCAATCTCTTCTTTGAGTTTTCTTAAGAGAAAATCAAACACTGTTTGGTTATTCTTTGTTTGCTCAGTTTAAGGAAAGATCCTGCCAGTAGAGAAATGAGCTAAAATTCTTCTGATGCCTATCACCCTCTGAGAATTTATATGATATGGTATTTTATGACTAAAATATGTACTCAGACCAAGTAGCTTCTGCAGCTTCCCTTTCTCTAAAGACTTAATATGCCACCCTCCAGTTTTCCACAAAGTAGGTGCTTGGGCAAAAGGGAATGATCCTATCCCACTCATCTCACACAACAAGTGAGGTTCGAGTTCCTATACCCTGCCTGTCCATGCTGACTAGATCAACTGCAGTTGGCGTGCTTCATGCCTCTCAGTGTGTCATTTACCCTGAACTGATGCAAGATTTCCAGGGTGCCAGCAACCTTATGTGGTTTGGCTGAGAGCTCCATCTCTGGGTGTGTCTGTCCTGAAGGCTGCACTGAGGGATAAGCAAATGCAGGCAGAGACAGAAGACAGAAAGCACTTCTTAGAAGGGAACATTGCCCGAGCTAGCACTGTGCTGGCAACCATATACATGAAGCTAGATTCTCTCTGTTCTCACCAGAAAATGCCAGGAGCTTCGATAGACCTATGTGTATTTTGATAGACATATGCTTTGTGAAATGATCAGATCAGACCAGCATATTCTGGTCATTCTGCCTAGTTATCCCAGGGAGTGAGGCCAAAATATGGGTATCCATCCTGCCTCACCTGGATGCTGTCATGTGGTCCTGCCCTTGGTTCCTCCAGAACCAATCCAAGGAAAAGATAATGTGGATAACAGGTTCCAAATGAAATCTTTCCCATTTGGCTTTTCTTCTTTTTTTTTTTTTAAGTTAAATGTTTAATTGATACATACTAGTACAAACTCTTGGGGCACATTGTGATATTTTGATACATATGTTTTGCCTAATGATCAAAACAGGGTAATTAACCTATCCATCACTTCAAACTCTCGGCATTTCTTTGTGGTAAAACATTTAAAGTTCTTTCTTCTAGCCGTTTTGAAATATACAATACATTATTGTTAACTATAGTTACCCTACTATGCAATCAGATAACCTCCTCAGCTTCTGGTAACCACCATTCTACTCTCCACATCTATGAGATTGACTTTGTATATTCCACATATAAGTGAGATCATATAGTATTTGCCATTCTGCACCTGGCTTATTTCATTTAATGACCTCCATTCCACCATGTTATCTCAAATGATAGAATTTTATTCTTTTTATGGCTGAATAATATTTCAGTATATGTGTGTGTGTTCTTATTTTTTTAAAAATACGTTTTTCTTTTTAATTGATGCATAATAACCACACGTATTTTGGGGTATGGTGTGATCAGTACATGTGTACAATGTGTAATGCCCAAATCAAGTAATCAGCATTTCCATCTCCTTTTGTGTTTATAAAATATTTATTTTTGTTTGGAACCTTTAAACTCTTCTCTTGTAGTTCCTTATATGTTATTTAGTAGGTTGTTGTGAACGGTAGTCACCCTACTGTGTTGAAGAGCAGTAGGCTACATTTTCTTTATTCATGAAGCAGTGGATGCTTGGGTTGAGCCATATTTTGGTTCCTGTGAATAGTGCTGTTGTGAATTTGGAAGTGCAGGTGTCTTTTCAAGATGCTGATGTCCTTTCCTTTGGAACTGTACCCAAGAGTGGGATCGCTGAGTCATGTGACAGTTCTATTTCTAGTGTTTTCAGGAACATTCATACTTTTGATAGAGCATTAAAAGAAATACCAAAACCTTTCAAAAGAGGGCAGCATGGTGCAAGGAGAGGGACAGGGAGCATAGTTCTAGTTTTATGCCATCACTCGGGAGCTGAGCCAGCCTGAGTTGCTCTGTCAATCCTCTGGGGCCTCAGTTATTTCTCATAATTGAAACTATGAACATCAGTCCATTATCAGGCTGTCAGCCCCCTGGGATCTCAAGTTTTCTCTTCATTGACAAAAATAAATAACAATATGTTATATGGTATAAAAAGGCAAATACTGCATGATCTCACTCATATATGAAATCTTTAAAAAACTCAATCTCATAGAGGTAGAGAGTAGAATAGTAGTTACCAGAGGCTGGGGAGAGTGGGAAAAAGTTAGTCAATGGGTACCAAGTTACAATTAGGAGGAATAATATCTGGTGTTTGATCACATGATAGGGTGATTATAGTTAATGATAATGTTTATTTTTTGTCAAGAAATACAATAAATGTTTAGAGAAAACTCTAATGTTATCTAATATAGAAGAATATTTACATTGCATATAAATAAATGTTTAGAGAAAACTCAACATTTTCATTTACAGAAGAGTTTATACTGATGGGATTATGGACAGCTCTTTCAGAGTATATTTATTGAAACCAAAATATTTTCCTTTAGCTTTAAACAAAAATCCATTTCTGAGTTCCTCAATAGCCATATCAAAAGATCTGCTCCAACTTTTGATAGATTTGATTAATTTGTTCTCACAAGTTATAATCATATTTGCCAGAAGAGATAGTTTTGAGAATTGGAAGTAAAATGGTTGTCATCCTTATAACTTTATAGTGACCTTATGTTAAACAGAAAACCTTTAAGTACAGCATCTAAGCATGCATCCCTAGAGGCATGTGCTGTCAGTGTTCACTTAGTTCCTTGTTACCAACATGGATGAACCAATGCCATCCTAATGCTGTGTGAAGTATTTACAAGCCAAGCAGCTGTGCACACATGCATGTGAAGAGCTGAAACTAAGGGAGCTAGAACCTGGCAATACATGCTCACTTGAAAGCAGTAATGTTTACCCTTGGCATAGCTCCCTGTCCACTGGTCTCTGACCTATTATAAGTAAATGAGTGAGGAAGAGAACCTGGTCTGTGCCATACCTCAAAATTAATCCAGTAAATCTCAAAGTTAATCCGGGGACACTCAGTGCTACCGGAATTATGTCAGCAGGTTCCATTAGGCATTCAGGCTGTCATAGCAATGCCCCTGCTGCCCAGTGCTGGCTCTGCAGAGTCTTCTGCCTATATGGTGCTCTGAATGGGTTTAGAGGCAGTGACTGATTGTGGAGAGCAAACTGAGTCTAATCCACCAGCATTTTGGGAACTCAGGGTTCTTCCAGGAGGATCAGATTTGCTTTGTAAACCCATGGTTTTTGTTGTTGTTGCTGTTGTTATTGTTGCATGTGTGTGTTTTGCTTGCTTCCCCCAGAGAAGCTCCAGGTATTGACTGCAATGTCTGGAGAGGGCTTTTTGACCTTGCCAGCAGTATAGTAAGCCAGGGTTGCAATGAAAATCAAATAAAAGGAAAATACAACTTGATGACACAGTGTGTACATTTCAAAGCAATTGTGTGTGTGTGTGTGTGTGTGTGTGTGTGTGTGTGTGTGTTAGTGGGTACTGGGGATTGAACTCTGGGACACTAAGCCACGTTTCCAGCCCTTTTTATTTTCTTATTTTAAGAAAGGGTCTGACTAAGTTGCTGAGGCTGGCCTTGAGCTTGTGATCCTTCTTCCACAGTCTCTTAAATAGCTGGCATTAAAGGCCCATGCCAATGTACTTGGCAATCAATTATATATACACATATATATTTTATTTAAAATCAGGACCTGTGGCAAAACCAACTTTGTAGATGAAGATATTCTCATTTTGAACTGATACTCAGATCCTAAAATTACTAGTTTTCTTCCCCCCTCCTCCCTAGATGTGTGTATAATAGAATAAGATCATTGATGTTTTATGCAAAAGGTAATGAATTAATCAGCTATCCTCCATGGTAATGTGATGTGGCTACAGAGTTCTGTTTTGCTACTGGTGATTTAACTTAGGGGTATATTACCACTGAACTACATCCCTAGTCCTTTTAATTTTTATTTTGAGACATGCCTTGATAAGTTACTGAGGGTGTCACTAAATTTCCGAGGCTGACCTTGAACTTGCAATCCTTCTGCCTCATCCTGTTGAATTGCTAGGTTTATCGGCATATGCCACCACACCCTGCTGGGTACAGAGTTCTTCTTTGTCTCTGGCAGGTGACATCTCATTGGACTTTCCCTTCCCCTGACAACAACTTCCTCAGGTGGAAGTTTATATCCCACAAACCAATGTCCCACAAACCCTGAAACAATGTTGTATGCGCTTTTTTCCTTTTCTCTGTTATCCATCATTTTTTTCTTAATTATTTATCTGGCTGTACTTGCATCTCCCGAAAATATCTGATAAGATTGTAATAATTAAACACTGAATTGTGGTGCCAACCTTTGGAAGAAGGCATGACTCACTTCCTTACAGAAGAGGAGTTGATATTTCAAGGAAAAAAAGATGCTGACTAGTTTGGACAAGGAACAGGAAACCAAATCCCTTTTGCAGGCAAATGGTGCTCCATCCCTCATAGAACTTTGCAGCAGGAGCCAACCAAGGAAGTGGAGTGAAAGGATAAAGGCCAATCTGTGTTGCCTCCAGACTGTATGGAATAAATTCTTGGTTTTCCATTTTATTCAGTGTTGATATGACTCAGTATTTTCAAGGACATCCAATATTTAATGATGTTTTCCTCACCCATTATTCTTGGATTATTTTCTAAATTCCATGCACAAGGTCCAGCAGTAGGAAAGGAAGAAAGATAGGAGTTAAACCACAAGTATTCCTGGCTGCCCATGAGTGGAAGGTTGATTTGAAGCAGTATAGAGTAGCAGATTTAAGGAGAGAGTTTGGTGGTCAAGGTCTGCTAGACCCTGAACTCCACCTCCTTAGGAGTGTGGGGAGGAAAGAGTTGTTTTTTGACTAGTTAGAGCATATTTGGGATAAAATCACATTTTTGTGTAAAATTCAGTTAAGTTACAGAGACACAGATTGTAGATTATGAGATGCTCATTACCTGGAGAGAACTGAAGGCAGAACTTGTACTGGGGTTGAATGTACTTCTGGCTTCTGTTTGACGTTCAAGTTCATCTCAGTGTGACCTGAGGTCATTCTTATCAAAAATATTTATCAGAAGTGAAGGAAATGACATGTGTTGGATACCTCTGATATTATAGAAATGTGCAGGATGTTTTGACTAAATTCCCTCATTTAATGCTTGCAATATCTTTGAAGTAAATGGAAATTTGCCTCATTTTAAAGATGATGGTTTCATCTACTATAAAATCTGTACTCTTTCCTTACTTTAGGAATTGATACTATTGGAGTATGCTTATGAGGGCAAAAGGACTGTAAAATTAAAACTCAAAATCAAAATTAAGTAAGTGCCCCTGTAAAACGCTTTTAAGGGAGTAGTCTGTAAGAAAACTATGAAAAGCTTAGGGCATTTAAAGGACAGAGGTAAATTCACTGCAGTGTTGAGTGATCAGTCAAGCACGCATAGTTGTGGTGAGAACTGAGGACAAGGGAAACTGGAAGTTCCATGTCTAGACAGGGTGGAGAAGAGAAGCAATTAGATAGAGAATTGTGAAATGCATTGTCCTGAGCGGGGTGTTTCTAGGATGCCAAATGGTAAAGGTGTGTGGTTCTCCGTTGAGTGTCATAGCTTTAATCAACCTCCCAAATATAAATGTGTGTACACGTGCATGTCCTATGAGTTAGGTGTGTGTGTCTGTGTGTGTGTGTTTGCGTGTACACAATCACTGTTAGCAGACTGATAAGAAAATTGAGCAACACGGGAGAGCCCAGTGTCTATGCGTCTGGCTAAATGCTACGTGACTGCTAATGAGAAAAGCTGGGGTTTGCACTCTCCCTGAATTTGGGGGTTTTTAAGTGAATTAGCTATCCAGTGAATTACCTTCACAGCTCCAGTGCTTGGTTGAGCACCTACCCCTTCTCTGGTTTGCTTCATGTACTTCATTTGGTCATCTGGCCCTGCATCATTAGGTTCTGTCTCCTTGAGTCCTCCTGGTTGCTATGGAGGTAGATTTAAGGCAGAGAAAAACATTCAGTGGAGCTCGTTTTGCATTGTCTCATTTGTTTAGTGATGAGTGTGATGGCTGCAGAACTGAGGAACTAGGGGGATTGGTTTACTTTTTCCCTTGGAAGCCAAAATAGGCATTGACAAATTTTCTGGGTATCAGGCTAATTTCTCTACCATCCCTTAGCTGTTTCCTTTAGGAATCTACACGTGATGACTAAAGCCACTGGATGTCTTTGACATTCAGTATCTCATAAAGGAAGCATGAACTGACTCAAAAAGTAACCTTCCTGGAGTGCCTTGTCTTTTGGCTTTCATGGTTAAGCTCAAAAAATTCTGAGTCTCAAAAATTTTCTCAGGAAACTAAATGATAGTAGAATTTGTATCTAAGCACAAGTAATACAAGGCTGTTGCTTACTACAGTAGCTGTCCTTTGTATATTCATTTGAAATATGAACATCTAGTTGTTCAAATGAAATCTTACCTGCAAGTTTATTATGTAAAATGTGAAGCCAGAGTTATTCCAAAGCTCAGGCACCATGCATTCATTCTCACACATGTGAATTCAAGAGTCTTTCAGGCTCCACCATTAGAAACTCAGAGTATGGCTTCAGTGGGTAAAAATGAGCAGTAATCACTGTCTTCATGGAGTTCATGTTTTAATGGGGAGAAATATATGAATAGGCCATTTTATAATAATCAGAGTAGTTAATACATATTGGGTGCTTACATTGTCCCAAGAACTCTCTCAAGGCCTTTTACATGTAGTAACCCATTTACTTTACAATAATAATCTTGTAATATAGAAACTATTTACCCCAATTTTAAAGGAGATAAACTGAGACAGAGAGAAATAAAAAAAAAAAAAAATTGCCCAAGGTCATGTGACTTATAAATGTCAAAACCAGAAATCAAACCTGGACAGTTTGACCCCTCCAGGATCTGTAGCTTACCACCTTTTTGCATTGACTCGGTATGAACTATGTTCAAGGTTACAAATGCTATAATGAAGTGATCTGTAAATGTGCATGAGTAGGAATACCAAGACTAGGCATGGCCCTAGAGTGCTAGTTCTCTAGCTGATCTTTCTGCACAGTCACATCTATTTTTCTATCTGGCAGACCCTAGGAAGAAAAAGGATTGAAGAAAATGTTTTGTGTGCTTTAGCCTGCTCCTCTGGGGTGAAAATTGCTCCTTGAGAACATTGAGTTTGTGGGTTGGGTTGTAGTTATTTCATTTAATTAGCTCTCTGTTATTAAATCCTTTTTCTGATGGTCAGAAAGAGTCTTTAAAGGATATCCATTAACTCATACCATTCATAACTTTGGAAAGTTAGAATAAACTACCAGAAGGTAAAAGATTTCTCAAGATGGTAAAGACCATTGCATTAAGACCTACATTTCAATCTGCTCCTCCTTCTCTTTGGTGTCCAAGACCCCATATGATGACAGGTTAAAGTTTTATGGAAGCTAATTCATACCTACAGTTGAATGGGAATATTAAAATGATTCGAGCTGCAAAATGTTCTCAAAGGTTTAAAAAGTTTACCATTTTCTTCATGGGTAAGAAAATAAACCTTACAGTGTAAGTCTTTAAGGTAATATCCTCTATAACTTTCCAAGGAAAGTGAAAATACAGATTTTTCTCCAGTCATTCACGCCTGTTAGTAGATATGGATGCTATTAGACTTTTGAGTGAATGGTTTGTTGCTTTGTTTTCAGGTTTGGGCGTTTGTCCAGAAGGGTCAACTCATTGATGAGATTTTGTTTATCTCTCCCCAACAGGGCTGCTTAACAACACCCAACTCCCCATCAGTGCATTCACGTTCCCTCACGCTGGGTCCATCCCTCTCCCTGGGCAACATCTCTGGGGTGTCTGTGAAGTCAGAGATGAAGAAGCGCAGAGCCCCTCCTCCTCCAGGTGCTGGGCCACCAGTTCAAGACAAGGCATCGGAAAAGGTAGGGCACGGAGTGGGTGGCTCTCATGATCAGAGCCTCTACAATGACCCAGTTGACTCTCTAGCAACTCTCTGGAAACACTTCCTATTTGTGGCTTTAGCAAGCAGAGTGTTCGGGGCAAACATTTGAGCTTTATTTAGACATAAAGGTGAGATACCACTCTCCTTCAGTTATTGAAGGCAGGAAACTATTTTGGGGCCCTAAGTAATTCAAGATCTATGCTTGTTGGTTAACATGTATTTTATTTTAACTCTGAAATTTTGGGGGCATTAGTGTGACTGTTCAGTGAGAAACATGCACAGGTAAAGATGCATTAAGGAATCTGAAGCTTGTAAAAGAGATAATATATAATTCAGTAGTGATATCCCAAATAGTTTAGGTTCTCAGGAAGCTGAGGATGTTTTTGCATATCAAGTTGCATTCAGTGTCATATGAAATTAATTTTGTGAGACCTGATATTTAAGAAGTCTACTTTTTGATGTTTATCTTCAGAGCAATTCAATGCCTTTGCAGGTGATTGGGTCACTAGGTGCTGATGAGGAAGAGCCTTGTCTGTGCAGCTGAGTTCCTTCCAAGGACTCTTTACTCAGACCTCTTTCCTTCAGCTTCTTGCTGATGCCTGGACATACTATTTGAACTATCAACCCTCCCTCTCCAGGGGTAGAGCATTCTTTGACAGTACAGTCAAACCGTGGTTTTACTTTCCACAGTTTCAGTTACCTGTGGTCAACCACATCCATAAATATTAAATGGAAAATTCCAGAAGCAATTTATAAATTTTAAATTGCATGGTCTTTGGAGTAGTGTAGCAGTCTCGTGTGGTTATCCTCTGTCCTGCCCAGGACGCGATTCATCCCTTTGTCCAGGGTATTCTTGTATTCACACTGTATATGCTACCTGCCCGTTAGTCTCTTAGTAGTGGTATCAGGATTGACTATCACTATTGTGCAGTGCTGTCTTCAAGTAACCCTCTTGTTACTTTATAATTACCCCAGAGTGCAAGGGCAGCAATGCTAGCAATTAGGATATGTCATAGAGAAGCTGTAAAACCCTTCCTTAAAGTAAAGAGAAATTTTATCATAGGAAAACACATAATGTATATGGGGGTTGGTTCTGTCTGAGGTTCCAGGCATCTTCTCAGGGTCTTGAAATGAGTCCCCCCACAGTTAAGGGAGGGCAACTGCAACTTCTTTTTTTCCCAGCTTAGAATGTGGCACTGTAAAAAGACATAAAATTTTTATTTTTCTCTTGAAATGTGTTCTTCCACAGTTAAGGGAGTACAACTGCAACTTTTTTTTTCCCAGCTTAGAATGTGGCACTGTAAAAAGACATAAAGTTTTTATTTTTCTCAACCTGTCCTCATTTGGGTGAAGTGTGGTAGAACCCACTTCCAGGGACAAGCAGGATGGGCTTGTGCTTTTGACTCTTGAGAAGCAGAATTTCCCAAGGCAGTCAAGATGTGAGATAAAGACGCCTTGTTCTTTGTTAGCACAACATGTTTCTGATGGCCTGAATCCCTACTTCATGGGCAGACAGCATGCCTTGCACATCATCACATGAGGCACACCAAAAATTCACTCATTCTCTTTATGGATTTTATTTTCTGACTCCTGCCTGCTGCATCATAATGCACAAGAGCATCACAGCATGGCTAATCTTTAGATTTGGACCCTTTTTTGCTTACTTACAAACTGGCATTTCCTTAAAATATACTAGAAACTAAGTCTCTACTTCTCAAATTTAAGACTTGGTTAGAATTTGCAGCAGTAGATCTCAGTGGCAGAGTTTTGACATCTTGCTTGATACCTTTATCTGTCTGGATGTGTATCCATCTATCTCCATCTTGCTTTGAAATCCAAACCTCTGGTCATCTTTCTCTGTTTCTCCAGGACTGTTCCAAACCTCATGTCTCAGAGACTACCTATTCCCATATACAGACCTTTTTATTCATGTCCTTAGAAATCCATCTCAAAAGCCTGTAATGCAATACAGTTTACGAGAAAGTATTTTTATTTTCATATCTCAGACATTTTCAAATGCTGCTCATTTATTTTGAGTTCTCCATCATATTGTAGCTATGTTTTGATCAAAAGAAATTTTGTTCCGAAATGGTACATCATTCTGTTGTACACTTGCCTTATTAAATGATGCAAACAATGTGAAGCTATTTCCTGTGATTGTCCACAGTGCATCTCTTTAATTTGCTTGGTTTAGATTCCGAACTTTTTCATAACACACAGACCATATCAACAACATTAGCTGTTTTCAATTACATACCCCTGGGGATGTCTTTTTGCTTTGGGTTGGGACAGAAACTTCTTTAGTAGTGAAAAATATGAATTCCAGGATTAATATTATATAAGGTTTTTTTTCAATGAAAATTATACTTTCTTAATGTGTTAGTATGAAGATATTGAACTGCATCAGCATTTTAAAAATTTGTTCCATCTGAAGATAATGTTGTATTTTTCTGTCTTTACTGCACTTACAGTGGATAAAGCCTGCTTGAGTGGGAAAATGTACAGTAAGTAGAGAGTTGGGAATTCTGAATGAAAAATAAATAGTATTTTGGTGCCCTGTAGATTGAACAGAGTTCCCTCTGAGGCAGTAAAAGCTTTTTACTGAAATCTGTTTCATTTGGCACAGAATGAGTGGAGAAATTGGCTCATGGAAACCATCTCTTTTTTTAAGTATGTGAGTGGCATATGGATTAGATTTAAGTATTTGCTATGAACATGCTTTTTTTTTTTTTATTGAAAGGTATTTCGTTATTTACTAATTTCTGGGAAAGGAACCCAAAAATGTATTGTTGTTGTTGTTGTTGGGGAAAAAACGTCAATTCCTTCTTCATGAACTTCCTTCCATATAAAGATAAGATGTTTGTTTGGAAAACCTTATTTTTATGCAACTGTTACCAACACCAATATCCTGAATAAAAGGTTTATTTTCAAGGACATGACTAGTTTATAAGAAAATGAGAATGCTTGGGTTTTCATATTGAAAATACTTTTTTTTTCTTATCAACTTGAAAGAAAAATTCAGTATTTACTTATTTAGGCCTTAAAGGTGGAATAATTTTAGTCATTTTCTAATTCATCAGAAACTTTAAAAAAATGTAATCATCTTATCAGTAATGGTTACATGATTATGTGCTCATAATTTGATCATTATTATTTGTTATTCCTAAAAGTGTGTTCTGAAGAGATTTCCCCAGATGTATGAGAATCTGGGAGGTTAATGTTGGTGCCCATGTACAAGCCTGTTTGAGGAGCAGTTAAGAAGATGGTGGGTAGGTTGATGGGTAGAGGGCCACGTTCTCTTTCAGGAAAGCAATATTCTTCTCTTTTCAGAGCTCCATTGCTCTACCCCCTATCTGCCTCTCAGATAGAAATGACACATTGTCTACACACCATATACTAGGTTAGTATTTCTCTAACTTGAGCAGGTGGACACCAGGACCATAAAACATGGTTCCCAGCCCCACCCACAGTGTTCTCATTTGGCTGGTCTGGTAGAATTTTTACTTAAGCAAGTTTGCAGGTGATTCACTTCAGCTGCTGCTCCAGCCAACCCATTTTGAGAATCACCGCTCTGCCGAATGCTACTTCCATTAGCTGCCTACCCAGAATTTTAACTAATCAAATGTATAGCTATGAAGAAAGTCTGCAGCAGGAATGTTACCTGGATGAATATATGCTGCAGAATAATAATTTTATATGGTTTGTTGCATGCATTGCAGGTTTCACATCTGCAGATTGAACCAACCTCAGTCAAAAATAATTGGGGCAAACATTGCATCGGTACTGAACATGTACAGATTTTTTTTTTCTTGTCATTATTTCTTAAAAGATACAACCCTTTACATAGCACTCACAATATTTTAGGCATTATGAGGGATATGGAGATAACTGAAAAGTATACTGAGAATGTGGTTAGATTATATGTGCATACCACACCACTACCACTTTGTACGAGGGACTTGAACATTTGCAGATTTTGGTGTCCTTGAGGAGCTTAGGACCAATTCCCTGAGGAAACCCAGGGATGAGTATCCAGTTTACCACAGAGGAAGCTGAGGCATTAAGTTATATGTTTAAACATGCAAATAGCTCTTACTTCTCTCCGGGACCAAAGGAATATTCCTCTGGGGGGACAAAGGCATTGTCTGTTTTGGGCAGGATTTTCCTTCATCTCATTTCCTAGGACCCACATTGTCCTTCCCCCAACTTGCCTTGAGCTGCAGTGATTCCCTCCCAGAGGGTGGCCCTGCACAACTGCTGGGATTCCTGCATGCTGCATCTGCACTTGGTCAGTGCTCCCTGTGCACCCAGTCTTCAGTGACCTATCCCTAGGGACAGTTTGCTTTCTTCCTGTTTGCTCATGGTTTTCCCATGTGCACTACTCTAGGATTATATGGACCTATATTAAGAAAATGAGCAGGCCTGCAGACGTATGCCTGGTGGGCATCCTGTACTCATTTTCCAGCCCTTGAGTCTCTCCTCCTCTGTACTTGAGAACAATAAGCAGCATCAACAGGTGCCTACTGTGGTGGTAAGATGTGGCCCTGGCTGTGCTTCCCTGCGTGTAAATCCCAACTCTGCTGTCACTCGAAACGTGACCTAGGGTAAGATCAATGAGGTACCTCATGTATGTAGGAGTGCAGTCAACACAAAAGAGGGGATGAGTGCTGGTTATGTCCATTGGGGGACAGTAGTAGCCGTGTTCCTGTGACAGGGAGGGCTGAAGGAAGGCACGAGGGTTGTATGGCCCAGTGCAGGATCCTGAGTCAACTAAGTGGCAAAGTATATTTTAAAAATATTAAAAAGGGACCAAATGTACAATTAAAAAATTTTACATGAATGGTGTGAATCTGCATCATGCACAACCATAGAAACGAAATGTACCCCATTGTACCCCATATGTGTACAATGAATCAAAATGCAGTCTGTAAAAAATAAAAAATAATAAAAAATTAATAAGAAGAAGAAATTATCAAGCCCCTGGAACAGACTCATTGTGCTGAATAACACCAGCATCTTTCTCTCCTGCGTGGTATTTTCCTTTCTTAGCTGCAAACCATGAACACTCTCCACTCAGCATAGCGCACATTCAGAGAAACAAGAGAAGTGAGTTGCCCATCACATAAGACTGAGCATCCTCTGTTTAAGAAGGAGGATAGAATACTGTCAAGTCATTCTTCCTTAGGTGATTCCATTTATGTAGTAAGATTGAAATTAAACTATAGCTATCATTCTGGACTACATCTGCATTTATATAATACTATACATATCCCAGTAGCCGGTTTTCATCTTTTTCAAACTCTGTCAATTGATCAAAAATAAGTAACTTAGGGAAATTTGCTAGACAGTGCTAAGCTGTCTGGTTTTTGTCATTATCCACAAGATATAATAAGTAGCTGTTTATTAATTTATTTAGTCAATAGTTTTTATACACCTGTTTTGTGCTGATATCAAAGTATAAATCCATTTTATTGTATTAAAAGTAATTCAAAAACATTCTAAAGTTATTCAGGCTTCCTTTTGTCTTGTGTTATTTGAAATATTGCATTCATTATGTTCTCTACCATAAAATTCCCCAACATGACAAGTACATTTTTATGTTATCTCAGGTTTATTGCCTTAAGACTGAAATAACTAGTGATGTTGGCTTTCAGAATGAGAAATTATGGAGGCTGGTATTATGATCAGTTATTAGTATAACCCACTATGGAATTTTCTATGAAAAATTTGCTTATGGATTCCATAAATATTTGTTTGAACATCTGTGTACAAGGCCCTGCCCCTGAAAGCGTGAATTGATATTCATTAATATGACTGCAATAGAGACACAGAAATGCAACATTTCCTACTATGAACATTTGGGATGATCCTCATAGGATACAAATTTAATTGAAAGCTACTTAAAGCTCCATTTTCTAGATAGGGTAACTTGAATATCTTAGGAAATCATGAAATTGCTGAATGGACTCTCAGGGATACATTTCATCAAGAATGGAAATGTCCATTTGATCATCCTTAAAGTCTGCTTCTGAAAGTGGCGTCACTCTGGTGTGCTCTTGTCACTTCTCTGCAAAGAGGACCTGCAGGTGGAGGAACAGCCTGGCAGCCTTTGTTCTGGGGAGTCCCCATAAACCAAGCCAAAGGCCACTTGGCCAGCAAGGTTCTAGACTCGAGTGGCCACCTCCCCTCTCTTTTAATTCTCTGTACCTTCTTTGGTTCAGTTTCTCTTCTAGTCCCCCAACCTGCCTCTAGGGAGGCAGGTTACTTTTTTCTCTTACCTCACTGACATAGCTCCTGTTTCTGATACTCTGCTTCTCCTGTCAGTAAGCATTTGTTGATAAATGCACACACACACACACACACACACACACACACACACAACGATTTATTTTTCAAGCACCCATTTGTAGATCATCCCTGCCATAGTTTGGATGGTTTTTGTCCCTACAGAAGTATTTTCACACCCAAGATGATAGTATGAGGAGATCGGGGCTTTTGGGAGGTGACTGTGTCATTAGGGTGCTCTTGTAGTGGGATTAGTGCCCTTATAAGAATAGACCCTGGAGAACTGTCTCCCCACTTCCACTATGTGAAGAAGGTGCCATCTGTGAACTGAGAAGTAAGCCCTCTCCAACCCTGAGTTTGTGGATACCTTGATCTTGGGCTTCCATACATCTCTGCTGTTCATGAATCTCCAAGCCTATGGTATTTTGTTGTAGTAGCCTGACAAATTAAGACCATCTCTAACTGAAAAACACTAATGTTAGAATTTACGTGCAAAAAGCTAAGAAATCCCTTCGCTCAAGAAACTATACATATTTAAATAATATTATTGGCTTTGGCTAATGCTTGGAGTATTGCATCCTCCCTACAGAAAAGAGCTCTAAGTGAGCCGCAGAAAGTTCAGATGGCAAAGCTAGAGAATGACATTTTTGGCCTAGGTGTGAGGAGGTGTACGAGTAGCCCATATGGAGACAGGTAGGAGGGGAAAGCACATGGCAGAGTCACATTGTGTCCTGGGACAGGCCCCTGGGAGTGAACAGCCTTTCAAAAATGTACGCGATGCATTGCCCTGTCTCTCCTTAGGAAGGCAAGTGGCACAGCAAGGGTCACACACAATCCCTTCTCCTTGAGCTTGCACAGGCCGGAGGTGGGCTCCTGACAGCTGAGGGGAGAAGAGCCTTACTGGGCTGAAGGCCAGACACTGCCACTTGCTGTGGAGTTAACTGGGGCTTCTGCTGTCTCACCTGTGGAGTGGGCGCAACAGCTGCCCAGGTGAAAATGAAATGGGAGGATACTTAATGGGAAGCCCTAGTAATCAGCCCAAAGTAAACAGCTCTGTTTCTTCTGCCCACCCCCTTGCTCGTTCCCCCGCACCCCTGCCACTGCCCACATACACATTTCTCTCACTTCCTTTCTTTCCTTTCTCTGCTTTCCTGCCACCTTGGTCTTTTTCCTTTCCTTTCTGGATGTTCAAGTCCTTCCACTCAGTTTTACCTTCCAGTGCCTCTCAACATTATTTCTTTAAAACAGCATACACTCATGTGTTTTGAGTCCCACCTTTTATGCCATTTATAAAATGCTTCCATGGAAATCATTTGACATAACCTGGCAAGTTTCCTAATTATGATGTCCCTTCTTCCATTGAGTCAAGGAAACTGAGTCCCAGACCAGGCGAACTCCATGTCTGGGACCGGCAGCCAAGGGCCTCTGAGCTGCCCACACCCTGCTGGACCCCTCAGGGTGTCTTAGCCTGGGAGCCAGGACACTCCCTCCTCCACCTGCAAAAGCAGAGCAGATGAATGAATCTGGCTTTAGTGCATGGGATACATTCCCTCTCTGACTCTGTACACAAGAGTAAAAATCTTAGGAAGAAGAGGGTATCCACATCAAACTGGGACTTTCTGTGTATCCTGGGACCAGCCTTAGAGGGTGAATCTACTTCAAATTATACACACCAACTAACTGCCAAAATTTCCTTTCAGATGTGGCACAAGTTTTTCCATTTCCTCCACGCTCACTTGAGTAACACGGTTTTGTGTTCTGAAATACCAGGGGGTGGGGAAAATGTTTCCTTTTCATTTTCTGGGGCTATAGCCCCCGAAGGTCAGAAACAATGTACATGTGGTGTTAGCTTTTGGTGCTTTGCCAGAGGATGGTAACTCGGCAACACATTGTCCCCCCACAAGAGTTGAGGGGGTCAGATCAGGCTTTTTGCTCTTGCAGCTTCCACTGAAAATGTACCTCCCCAAGTTCCACAAAACTCAGCCTTCAGGCAGGAAGGGAGGTTTCCCTCATGGCATCTTGCCCCCGCAGACCTTTTGACTTCTCTGTTTGTTTCTGTGATTTTGGGCGCCTATTGTGAATGTTTCTGTCTTTGGAAAATTCGAAAGTCTGACTTGAACAAAAGGCATGCCAAGTGCTCTCTCCCACAACAATGTCCCCAGCCCCACCCCCTGCTTTTTGTCTAAAGCAAGATTCAGCAAGTGACTCTGTGTCCAAAGAAAATGTACTTTCCCCCACTGTGTCTTTCCTTCAGCAGAGTGCAGAGTCTTCTTGATTTGTTCCCTGGTATTTTGGTTTCCTTCAAGATAATAACAGAATTATTTCCTGAGGCACAAGTCATCCTCTGCTTTTTGGTTGTAGATGGCAGCATAACAAGCCCAGGAACTTGAGCATAATTCCTTTCAATGGCTGTTGTCTTTCCCCATTGGCATGATGAGCTATTTCAAGGAATTGTGATTCCAAATGTGTTTTTTATTTGTGATTTTCTAGCTCAGTGTCTTTGCACTGTCGGATCATGTTGTTAGCTCATCTCAGAGTGCTCCTTAGCAGAGGTCTGTGGCATACCAACATGTAGGAGCACCAGTACATATTCTGTCAGATCTGTAGCCCATCGCCTGGCCCCATGGCCTTGAACACACAGCCTGTGTTTGCCATTCACATGGCTGACTGACTCCCCAAAGTAGGGCTATGATTTGTTCCTTGCTATGTCCCCAGGCCCAAGCTCAACACCTAGCACACAGTGAACCCTCAGAATGCATTTTATGAACAGATGAATGAGCTCAAAGTGCATGGCTCAGGTGCCACTGTAGCCATGCATGATGAATGAATCACCTTTTTGGAGGGAGGTGTCAAGAAAGCATCAGGAAATGTACACCTTGTTTCAGTCAGTGACTTGCATGATATGCTGGTATAACTGCAGGCTTAGGTGGGTAGAGGGAAATACATGAGCAGGGGAAAGGCAGAGGATTCTGTAAGCAGGGCTTTCTTAGAGATGTTTGTTCAGACTGAACCAGGGTCTCTCATGGCCTCCAGATCAGCCACTCCTGTGTTTCCCGGGCTTTGAACTCTGCAGGAGAGTCAGCCCATTTCTAGATCCCACCCAGGCTCCCCAATCCAAGGCTGATCCTGGGGTCCCTTAGGTGTCAAGTCCAAGAATAGAGGTGCCAGCTAGTTGACCACACCAAAAATTAAAATAGTAAAGGCATATGGTGGTGCTGGCAGCTACTCGAGGCTACAAAAGAGGTACAGGAGCCTTAGTTGGTCCTTATAAAAGTGTGACTGATGACCAGACTCAGATACGTATAGTCACAATCTATGAAAGCAGGTTATATCCTTGCATTGGGGAAGTGGGTGTCTGAATACCATCTTTAAGAGGAAGAAACTAAAAGTAGACCAGAGGAGAACATTCTGGGAATTGAAGAGTCTGAAAGTTATCATCATTTATTTTAAAAATGACAAAAATTAGATACAGATATCCTTTGGTCTCCTTAGGGTATTGGATTAAGGGCCCCTTTATGGATACCAATCTCTACAGATGCTCAAGTCTCTTATATAATGGGTAATAGTGTAATATTTGCATATAACCTTTGCACATCCTCTATTATACTTTACATCATCTCTAGATTACCTCTATAATACCTAATTCATACAGTGTGTTTTAATCAACTATTTCATTGCTGTGACCAAAAGTCTCACAAGAATAATTAGAGGAGGAAACGTTTATTTGGCTCATAGTTTCAGAGATCTCAGTCCATAGATGGCCAACTACCATAGCTCTGGGCCCTAGGTGAGTCAGAACATCACAGTGGAAGGCTTGGGGAGAAAAGCAGCTCAGAACATGGCAATAGGGAAGAAGAGAAAACTCTGCTCACCAAGGACAAAATATATACCCCAGCAACCCATCTCCTCCAGCCACACCCTACCCACCTACATTTACCACCCAGTTAATCTGTTCAAGTGGATTAATGCACCAGTAAGATTAAGGCTCTCATAACCCAATCATTTCACCTCTAAACTTTCTTGCATTATCTCATGTACGAGCTTTTGAAGGTCACCTCATTTCTGAACTATAGCACAAGGTGAATGCTACATAAATAGATGTATTGTTGAGGGAATAATGACAAGGAAAAGAAATCTGCATGTTCAGAGCAGAGCCATTTTTTTTTTTCTGAAAAAAATTTTTTTTTTTTTGTACTGGGAATTGAACTCAGGGCCCTTAACCACTGAGCCACATTCCCCAGCCCTTTCTTTTGTCTTTCATTTAGAGACAGGGTCTCACTGAGTTGCTTAGTGCCTTGCTTTTGCTGAGGCTGGCTTTGAACTCACAATCCTCCTGCCTCAGCCTCCCGAGCTGCTGGGATTACTGGCGGGCACCCTGCTCTTCTGAACATTTTTAGTCTGTGGTTGGTAGAACTTGTGGATATGGAACCCACAGATATGGAGGGCAACTATATTTTAGCTGAAGAAAGTAAAGATTCACTGGGACTTAGTAGCTTCATTCAGATATTTAAGTTCCTGTCCTGGGGGTGGTGGGCTGTGGGCAACATCATATAACCCAGAGGACAGATTCGGAATAATCTGGTTTGGTTGCACATAGGAAAGGATTTTCTGACAGGTAGAGTTGGAGTGAGGGAGCTGCTAATGTGTAGGGGAAATAACATGTGAAAGTGACGTTTAGTGTCAACTTACATGGTCTCCTTTAGTCTTCTCTGGGGCTTTAGTCTTCATATGATGATGGTAGGGCACAGAGAAGCAGAGTAACCTGTCCACAGTAATGACAGCAAAACTAAAGAGCAAGGTTGAAACACTATCTTAAGGAGAAACTCTGTAGAAATAGTAACAGTCTGAATTTTTACCAAACACATTGACTGCCTTACCATCTAAGTAAAATTAGCGTATATTACTTTTCTATGGCTGCTAGACAGGGTGGTCTTTAAAAACAGATATTTGTTTTCTCACAGTTCTGGAGGCTGGAAGTCCAAGATCCAAGGTATTAGCAAGAGTGGTTTCTCCTGAGGCCTCTCTTCTGGGCTTGCTCTGTCCTCATGTGGCCTTTTATTCTGTGCATGCCCCATCCTCAGTGTTTCTTCCTCTTCTTATAAGGACACTGGTCATATTGAATTAGAACCCACCTTAATGATTTCAGCTTTACTTAGTTACTTCTTTAAATGCCCAGTCTTCAAACACAGTCATGTTGGGTGTTGGAGTTCAGCGTATGATTTTGGGAGGACACAATTTAGTCCATAGTAGGAGGAAATTGAGTTTTTGTTTATATGCGAAGCAGTTTTCTTGATCAAAAGAAATTTTAGAAGGAATAAGCCTTTATCCTTTCAAAGTTCTTGATATTTAGCTAAAGCAGACCAGTTATGCCTCCAAAACACAAAGAATGGCCTTTGCTCTGGGAGATGGTGGCATGTGCAACACAGACCGTAGCAGTGGCTAGTTCCATGAGAATTTCCCAATAGTTTTTAGGATCCCACCCTTATCCCCATCCCCAGGAAACCATCCATATCGGAAATGCTATCTTCCATCTGATCAGGGGCCAGAGACTATTTGGGGTGAAGGTGTCACTTTTGAAGTCTTTCCCAGTAGGTAGCATGCACATCATGGAGAAAGTCCTAGAAAGAAAGAGTATCCATCCTGGCTGGTAGTGTTTTAACTGCTACATCAATTGGAGAAACTAAATCAACAAAAGGGAACAAGTACCAAGATACACTTATGTGGGATTAATAAATTCTAGTGTTCTGTAGCACTGTGGGGTGACTATAATTCACAATAACCTATTATATGTTCTGTGAAGAACTAGAAGATAGGCACTCAAAGGCTCCAAACAGAAAGAAATTACAAGGAGATAGAAATGTTAATTACCCTGATTAGATCATTATATTTGTCACCCCACAAATATGTACAATTATTATGTGCTAATTAGAAAGAAAAGGCCAAAACAAAACACCCCTGAAACGCTGTTGTGCCAGACAGATCACAGAGTAGAAATACATTCAGTAGCAGGACTTTTCCATGGCTGCTGGTCCCAGGGTGAAGGTTCCATGGCAAATATAAACACAATTGCAGTGACTGAACAACAGTTCAGTTCTTCTGGTGTTCTCAGATACTATGTGAATTTGTATATGTACATGTAGCCTAAGTTTACTCTTTCCTTATAATGTCAGTACGGTTGCTGTCTTCATTTTACACAATAAGGGTACTGAATTTAAAAAGGGTGAATTGGGGTCATGGTGCTGCTACCACACCCAGTAAGGGACACATTACAGGCTCATCTGACGTCTTTCCTGCATGGAGCCATCTGCATTGAAGCTGATTGGATTAAAAAGAGTCCTGTGAATGTCACTTGGCTAGCAGGGATCTTGCAGGGTGAGTCTAGTCCTGCAGCCTCTGCCAGGGCTGATGTAAGTGAGGTAGCAGCATGACACACAGCATTCCGTCTCAGTAAATGACTTCCAACATCACCCTTTTTGACATAGGGATCCTGACACAGAGGGAATGTTTAAGGCAGAGGAACCTACTTATTTACCCATCACTGACAGGGAAGACATGTGTTTTCTGTTTGAGAGTCAAAACTCACAGATTAAATGCAGTTATACAAATCCTGATGGAAGAATTTCTTCTTGCTTCTCTATTAACAGCTCACTGGATTCCTTTTTTTTTTTCTTTTTTGTGAGGGGTGAAGGATACTAGGGATTGGTCCCAGGGACACTTTACTACTGAGCTACATCCCCACCCTTTTTTTAATCTTATCTTGAGACAGAGTCTCGCTGTTTTGTTTAGGACCTCGCTAAGTTACTGAGAAAGGCATTGAACTTGCAATCCTTCTACCTCAGCCTTCCATCTTGCTGGGATTACAAGCGTGTGCCAGTGTCCTCAGCTCACTACATATTTTAATAGGATGGTTTCTTATTGCTGTCAGTGCATGGAGCTCTTTCTCAATAATCCATTATGCTTGTCCTGGAAGTAAAAATACAGTTAGAACATCTGGCAGAAATAGGATAAAATTGGTTCACCTCCATTAATGGCATTTTGTCAAAAAGTTAAACAAAATGGACAAGATATTGTGAGGGAAGCTAGGTTCTTGTTCTATGAACACTATTCTTTTGATGGGAGTATTAAATAAATGAAGTAATTTCATCTGGCTTTTTAGTTCCAAAGATATGTAAACTCAAGAAGGCTGAGATTCATATTAAATTCATATTAAAAGGAATGAAGTAAAAAAGCCATTTTTATAGGTATAGTCAAATATGTTGTAAATATATCTACTGAATGTAACTTAAATGTGTCTATCTGTCCATTTTCTGCCTCCTTCCTTTATTGGCTCCATCTAATTTCCAAAACTCTGTTTATATTCTCTCATAGTTTATGAGACTTCACAATTCTTGAGGGAATGAAGAATAAAACAAAATAGGATTCCTTTGGGTCTAGCCAAATCGTGTTTGAGCCTATATTCCACAAAGAATAATTTGGTCATTTAAACTATAAATGTTCCAGATATAAAGTATATCTGCTTTTTAGTAAATAAACCAAACTGGCCCTAAACTATGTATTTGAATTTATACTGATTGCTTTTGGAATAAAATGCCAAATAGAGGTTTTGTTTATATTCTGAACTGTGGAAACATAAACACAACGTTTGTGACACTGCAGAACAATTGTTTTTAAAATGTTGGGGAAGTGGAAGTGCTGAGGAGTTGTCTCTGTTGTGTGGGGTGTTTCTTTCTACCCTGGAGATGGTGAAGGTGAGGACGGCATTGTGTCCAGAGGCATGGAGGAAACTGAGCTCTTTTCCAATACAAACATCCGTGAGAACCTGTGGCGTCTCGTCTCCCGGTGCAGAGCCTGTGAAAACAGGCTGTGAGGGAAGTTCCTTGGTAGAAATAACAGAGTGGCTGATCCTGAGAGTGTGCAGTGGAAGGAAATGGCAGCTATTTTAGTTGCTTAACATCTACCTTTTGTTTATGGATCATTTCCGCTCTGATACTCATGGTTAAAGAAGCAAGTGTTGGTTTGAAGGAGATTAGATTCTTATCTATTTTTAGTTGTCACTAGAGTGTGGCATTTCATAGGGAGGCTTTCTTTGATAAAATCAAAATGAGAAGTGAGCTGGCTCCTTTCCTGCACATTGACATTTTCATGGCTTGGAGGGAATGGAAAGCTGGGCCTCATGTTATAGAGTCACACTGTTTCAATGTTATTCTCATCCTCATACAACCTGTGCTTGTCAGATAATGCTCGTATAACTTTGGAAGGTGTGTTTTAACACTTTTATTTCTCTGAAGTATGCCATGTCATTTGTAGAACTTTCCTGGGCAATGTGACCTCTGGTGACTTTAATTATATGTTAGGAAATAAGATGTGTTCAAGTGACTCAGATTTAGGAAACTACTTTCACGTTTGCATAGTATAAGCTGCAGACATTATTCTGACATTTCCCATGGCTCCAGAAAGATTGGGCAGCACTGTTCTGCAGATGTCAGACTCCTCTCTGGCTGAATCTAGACTGCTGCATATGGAACATAGCTTTGCTTGTTAGATGTGGGCAGGATACTGGGAGGAGATAGGCTTTGCCTTGATTTGAATCTCAGTCTCCACTAAAACTAACCTGTGCAATCCTGGGGAAGTTACTTAACCTCTAAGAGCCCCAGATTATAGAACTATAAAACAAACTTTTGGCGTCTGTTGCTAGCATCCCTTAATATGACCCCCAGTGGTTTACGTCCTCACCTTGAGTGCACTGTGATTTGCAGCTTGCTTTTACTTGTGGGATATAGAAAAGGTGTTTGACTCTCATGTCCTTGATGACATTTTATTTTATAGGTTCTGTCTTAGCAGACTGGAGGGAGACCCTTCTGCTGACCTCAAAGAATCAGGTAGTCTTTGCAAAGGGCCATAGAGAGGGAGATAGAGATGGCTTCTAGGACCTGAGGAAGGCTTGAGTCCATAGTTGGTAAGACACTAGGACCCTTGTCACAAAGCTACAAGGAAAGGACTTCTTCCAGTAACCTCAATGAGCTTTCCCAATCGAACTTCCAGATAGGAATGTAGCCCAGTTCACACATGACTACAGACCTGTGAGACATTTAGCAGAGGCCTTAGATTAGCTGTGCCTGGACTACTGAACCAGAAAACTATAAGATAATGAGTGTATGTGTGCACATGCACACATGTATGCACAAGCATTTAAACTACTAAATTTATGCTAATTTGTTATGCATCAATAGAAAGCTACTATACTCACTGAATTATGTGTAGCCTCAAGAAAATGATTCATGGTCCACAACTCTTCTGGCTTGAAAATCCAGTGCCAGAATTCAGGAGAACCACCTATCTGTGGAAAAGAAGAAAGAATACTAAAAAGAAGAGAGTCAGGTTCATAAATACTTTAGTTAAATTCTACCCAGATTAGTGACTAATCTTGCACCTTACATGAAAGGGACAGACTTTAAGCTGCGAAGCTAAGGACAGGAGAGCTAAACAGTTTGACTTACCAACCAAGAGGTAGTATATTAAGTGTGAAACAAATCATCTAACTGCCTGCTAACACAAAAGAATTACCAGCTCACATTTATGGCAAGGCTACTGTCAAAAACAAACAAGAAACGAAAAGGAAAGATTCTTTACTTTTCAGAATATAAGAGATACTAGCATCTCCTAAAGATAACATTCATCACAGTATATAGGATACAAGGCAAAACACTTCAATACACGAATCCACATCAAAACGTGAGCTATTTCCAAAGAAAAATACAGTCACTAGAAACTAACTTAGATAACCCAGATATTAGAATTAACAAATAAGAATCTTACTGTAGGTTGTACCTATGGTTAACAACAGAGTGGAAAATTATCTTATAATAAATGAAAAAAATAGAAAAAAAATCTCAAAATTAATAAGAACTATAAAAAAGAATCAAATTCTAAACAAAAAAACTTAATATTTTATATAAAAATTTCATGGGTAGATTTAACAATAGGATATAGGCAGTGAAGTTGAAGATAGAGCAAAATAAAAGTCTCCAATTATGAGAAGAGATTAAAAAAAAAAAAAAAAACTATTGAGCCCCAAGACCTGTGAAGCCTTACCTGAAGACTTGGTAATTGTTGGTAGAGTCCCAAAAGAAGACAAGAAAAAAATACTTGAAGAAACAAAGACAAAATTTTTCACAAATTTTGTGAAACATCTAATTTATAGGTCCAGAAGTTTAATAAATCCAAACAAAAATGAATAAAGAAAACTATGCCACTGAGGAACATTATAGTGAAATTGCTTAAAAGCATACTTAAGGAGAAAAATTTATAAACAACTGGAGAAAGTTATCATATATTATACAGGATACATACATTTAAAAAACTGTTTCCATCAGAAACAACTGAAACCAGAAGGCAGTGAAATACTATCTTCAGGGTGCCAAAAGATCCAAACAATCATGAATTCAGAATTCTATATCCAGCAAAAAGGTCCTTCAAGGAGAAGGCAAAATAAGGACATTTTCAGATAAAAGAAAAATAATCCATCACCATCAGATCTTCACAAAAGAAATATAAAAAGGAAACTTTCAGGTGGAAAGGACATAATAGTAGATGGATACTTGGAATCTGAGAGTGAAATGGAGAGCATCTGAAAGGTGAAGCATCTGGATAAACAGAATAGATTGGTTCTCCTCTTCATTTCTTCAGATATAAATGATTAAAACTTACAATATTGCCTTTGAGATTTATAAGATATGTAAATGTAATACATTTGACAGTTCTTGCACAGAGCGTGGAGGGACTTGTGTGATGGCCAGGTGTCACACTGGATAAGGAGTGCTGTAGTGCTTACTCTAAATGGACTGTAGAAGTTAAGGATGCCTCTTACAATCTTCAGAGCATTAGGTAAAATAATGAGAAGAGCCACAAAAAAAAAAAAAAAGGATAATTTTTTTTAAAAATACAAAGGCAAAATGGGAGCAAAGGAACAAAGAAGTAAAAGAAACAAGTAGCAAGTAGTACCTAAATCCAGCCATATTAATAATATATTTCTTGTTAGCAACCTAAACTCCACCTTAAAGGAAGAGATTGTCAGAATGCATAAAATACTATGAGAAACCTGTTTTAAATTTAAAAAACAAATGGAGATTAGTTAAAAGTGAATGGGTAGAAAAAGAAACCAAATAAACAATACATGTAGGAAGATTGACATGGATATATGGGTAGCAGATAAAATATACTTTAGGAAAGAATATTATCAGATTTTAGAATGGACAAGGTGCAGGTGGTATCTGCAGGGTCTGGCTCATTGCTGCCTCCAGAAACTCAGCACTTCTTCTTTCAAGAAATCATTAAATTGTTCATACTATAAGTAGAGAAGATTTTTCTCCTGGACTCCTAGACTTTTCTCCTGGATTTGAGGCTGACAGATAAAATTGTAAGAAAAACTGGAATCTTGACTAATGCTTATGTTTATGAAGTAGGACCTTGGCCAGGGAGAATTGCAGATCCATTCTCCATGCCAATGTTGCTGAGCTTCTGGTGGTTGAAAAGGACACTCTACTTGTTCCTGGGTTGCAGATGCTTTTCAGTGCAGCAGTCAGAAAACTGAGATGTGTCCACAGAAATATGTTGGCATTTAAGACAGAAAAGGGTTTTTCAAAGTAGTAAAAGACAGTGGGAGGGTGATCTTCCAAATGTACACATTTTTGGGAACCTGAATTTAATTGTATGAACCGCCACTAATGATCAAGTGGCTTGAAAATATTTCTTGTAGAGATGGACTTTTATTTTTGCAGAACTCAAATGACTGACTTTTCAAAAGGAAATGACAAAGAGACTTACAGCTAGTACAAGAAGCAAAGGAGTTGACAGAATTAGAGGGAGAAGTGGAAAAACTCACAGTCACACAGGAAAATGGCAAACCCAAATAGAATAGTCTTTCAGAACAACTAAACAAAATAATAATAATAATAATAATAATAATAATAATAATAATAATCAGAAAAGAGGTAGAGGATCTGAATGATGCTAGCAACTTCCAGTATGAATGATATTCTTAAATCAGTATATCCAACAAGTACAAAGTGTACCTTCTTTTTTAGTACAAATATGCTATGTTTGCAAAGCTCAGTACATCTAAAAGGATTTAAATATATAAAAAGTATTATATTAGACATCCACAGCAGTAACATGTCTACGAAAACCCCAAACACTTAATGACTAAATAACACTTATAAATAACCCAAACCAAAGAAATCACAAAGCAAATCACAAACTATTTTAAACTGAATGGAAATGAAAATATGACATGTTAAAATTTGTGGAATGCATCTACAGCAGTGCTGAGAGGGAAATTTATGATTTTAAATCCTTTATTAAGATACAAGAAAGGTTAAAAATTAAGATACACATGTGACTTCTCCTTGAGATAAAAAAAGTAGAACAAAATAAATAGAAATAAGGAGGAGAGAGATAATAAAGATGAGCAGAAATTAATGAAACCAAAAGCAGTAGTATAACAGCAAATCAATGAAGCCAGAACTGTGTTTTTTAATCCTCAACCAAATGATCAACTGCTACCAATCTTATGAATGAAAATGGCTTATTAATATGATTCCATAGACATTAGAAAGAATATATAAATTTGGTAAACTTTTTACCAATAATTATGAAAATTTATATGAAATGAACAAATTCATTGAAAAAAAAACTTTTTATGTCAAAATTTTTTATGTCAAAATTGACATAAGCTGAAACAAAAAAATCTGAATCACACATTGAATATTGTGATGATAACAATTGCTGTGAATATTTATCATTAATTTATTCAGCCAGATATTTTGAATGCCTTGAAGTTAGGTGCCACAGAGGAGAGCTAAAATTATTCAAATGGAGCTGGTATTGAGGTATAGAAAGTAGACAAGTAAAGAAGTAGAGACATAGAATAGAAAATATTAATATGATAACCACAATGAGGAAACTAAATTGGAGGTATTAACAGTGATATAACAGGGTGGCAGATTTTATTAGTGAATTCCTTTCTGTGTCAAGAACTAAATGCTTGGAAAAAATGGCCATGTGACACCCTGGGGACAGCCAATTCCAAGTAGAGGAACCCCACTGGCTGAAAGTCAGGATAAACTTGCATTCAAGGACATAGCATTTGTCAGAAATTTTTCAAGTCATACCTTTCATTAGTCTAATATTTTGGCTACAAATTAGATGAAAGACGAGAAGCAAGGTGATTCTGTTTTCTCCTGTATTTGCCCTCTTTTCTTTCACAACTTTGATAAAAAAGACCTTCACAAACATTTCTGTAACAAGAGAACTTCATGCAAATCTTTAACAGTTGTATACCTCACTGATGCAGAACAGGTCATAGAAATTGTTTGTTAGGGCCATGGAATACTTTATGACATTGTACACTGTTATATGACATTATCCACTGCTCTATGCATTTCCTTCAAATAGGAAAATGCATTAAAGTTAAGGTGAGCCTTGCTGAGCATGTTTTCAGTGCCTCCTTGTGAACAAATTATGGTGCCATGTTAGTGGAAATAATGTATGGTTCTTTTTTGCACTTTAATAAATATCTTGTGTAAAACTCTCCAGTACTATTATCTTACAGAAGTAGTGTTAGTGTGGCATTCTGACTGACTAGGATTTATTTGATTATTTAAATTTTCACCCAAATGGGTGGTTTTTGTTTTGGAAAATATTCCTATGTAAAATGCTCAATTCATAACACTATTTCTGGACTTGGAACACATAAGAACCAGCCCTCAGACCTTTACTGTGTACATCTCCGAGTGGTGGGAAGATCAGATAGAAAAACCTCAGAAAACATGCACATATAGTAATGTTGCTCTTTGTGTCTTATTTGTCCTGCAACTGAAGAGGTCAAAGAACAACATGTGTACAGATTTAGGTCATGTGGAAATGTTTCAACTCTATCTTGGGCTCTTAATTATTTGTAGACAAGGAGTATAAATACAGAGTCTTAGGTTATGTGGAGAAAAGCACATTTGCTTTCAACAAATTCAAGTTTGTTTCATATTTGTAGTTAACTGAAACATTGCAAGTAAACTACAACTGCTGAGAACAGCAAATAACACATTTTCGGTTTGGAAGAGATATTGCTTTGAGTAATATTGAAAAGGACTGATTTTTTTTATGAAACCACAGAAAAATTCTTGTTTCAAAATCTATTGTTTTGGTAGATATAATAACAAAAGAAACACAATATTCTTTATGGGCGGGGTGTGTGTGTGTGTCTGTGTTTCTATTCAGCCTTCTGTTTTGCTAAGGAACAAAAATAGGAGCCACGTTGGTAATTTTGACTCAGGGATTGGGGTAGCAGTAAAAACTTGCCTTCACTAAAAACTTTTTAACAAAATATACTTTGTAATGAAGAATAGAATGTTATTGGAGAGAGATTAGACAAAGTTAAGAGTCTGAGGAATGAAATCTACCAAATTATGCTATGTCCATGTATGACTATACCAGAATGAATCCTTCTTTATATATAATTATAATCCACCAATTAAAATAATAATAGAAGGGAGATCAGTGGAATAGAACAAACAAACAGATCGGGGGAAGGAGATGGGAAGAGAAGGGAAGGTACAGAGGAATGAGATTGATCAAATTACATCATGTGCATGTATGAATATGACATATGAATCCCACTATTATAATTCTAGTGCACCTATAAAAATAGAAAAGTCTGATTTCTTGATGGAAACTTAATAACTAATAACAATGGTAGTTCTTAAAAGTTTTTACTTTTTATTGCATATTTCTAATAGTCAATAGAACAATAAAGCCTGATTAAGTGTGGCTCTTACCTTATTCCCCTCATATATTCTCAGTATTAGTCTGCACTTGAATCATCTTCCTGTGTCATTCTCTTAAGACTATTGCTAAAATCCAATGCCTAAAATCAACAGAACTTGTGATGAAGCATAGGTGTTGCATATAAGATGTTATTCACAGGAAGTCTATGCCTGGATGCAGGGGAACCAGTACCTCCCGAGGGAACTTTACTGTGCAGAGCAAATGTATATCATAGCCTGTGCTGTGCTGTTGTTTTGTGAGGAAGCCTAAAATGCTTGCATCTCCCACATCACATAGAAGAACTGTAATAGTAATAAATTCATGTTTGCTTCTAGGAATCTTTCTATTTTCATTTGGATTGGTGCATTCATTAGGAGCATAGTGTTGGGGGATAGTCTAGGGAGTGTCTGAAGCTCTTGATACAAGCACTGTCATTATGTTCAAAGCAGATGTGGATGAGGGCAACTGAAGCTAATGAGGAACTTGTTCAGGACAAGTGTGAACGTGCCTAAATGTGTGTGGCCTCTACCGAAGCCCAGGGCACTAGTCTTCTTATGCAAGGGCTCCTCAGAATGAGCTGCAGAGGTGCACAGGATAGTATTGGTCTTTCCCCAGGACCAAACCAAGAAAAGGAACTTCAGCCCTTTGGCAGACTCTAATTGGTGCTCAGGGAAGCAATGGCTAGAACCCTCCTGAAACTGTACTAGTGAATACCATAATTTATACTACCCAAGGGAATCCCTGGGTTAATACAAAGTTTAGGAAGGAGACAGCTCTCAGGTGCTTTCTTATCTCTGGATTAACTGTGGAGATATTGTCATATTAATAAGTAGTTTTTAATTTACTCTTTATTAAATATATATTTAATATATAAATTCAGGATCTTCTGTAGATCTTGTTTCCCACTTTTCTTTAGGGGAAAAAAAAATTCCACAGAACATTCAGGAAAGCAGTCCAATTCCTATAAATGACAAATTAGAATTAAAGTGCTTATGCACAGCAAGGAAAATTCCTCCATGTACAAAATGTGCCTTGTAACCCCCAACTCATGGCATTCTGTTTTCCTTTTTGTCTTAGACTTTTCAATCATTTGATGTTTCCAAGCCTATATAGTTGATTCTTTTGTGATGTGGAGTTTTTAGTGAAATTGGAAATAGACCCCCACCTAAAGAGACCCCCACCCTTGGTTGCAGGATGATAAAATAAAGATGAGCAGAAATTTATGAAGTTAAAAGCAGAACTATAATAGAGAAAATGGAAACAACCGATTTTGTTTTTTTGATAAGGATATTACCCAATCTTCATGTCTTCCAAGAGTTCATCTTCTTTATGCTCTCTTTTTTTCCCCTTAGATCATCCTCAGTAGAAACTGATCATTTGGTTCATTTCAGAGAAATGGCTTTGGTTTCATTGATTTTCTCTACCCTCTTTCTGCTTTTAACAGATTTCTGCTCATCTTCTTTTTCTCTCCTTTTTTTATTTTATTCTACTTTTTCTAGCATCTTCAAGTGGAACCTTAAGCCTTTGATTTTTAACCTTTCTTCTTTTCTAGTGTAACATTTAAACATGAAGAATGTTTTTAGGAACATGCTTTACCTACATCCCTGTGAAATTAAGTGTGAAGAGAGTAATATAAATAAATAAATATTATGTCAGCAGGTTCTCTCTGCCTAGCCTCACCATTCAGAGATGCACTCATTTAATTTCCTATGTAATTACACTTGCTGAGGACTGTCACATGCCCTGACTGACCCTGTGCTGGGCCCGTGGAGCCACACAGATGAATCCACCCCCCTCCTGGTGCTTAGGAGGCCTCTGTCTAGAAAGACACACACACACACACACACACACACACACACACACACACACACTCCTCCACACACCTTACCATGAAGCTATGGAGCATGTAGGTGCCCTGGAGGGTGGAACAGAGAGTCATGTACTTTTATATGATATGAGGTTGAGATGGGGTCTTGAAGGATGTGTTGAAGGGCACAGGACAGGACAACACTACTGGGAGAGGCCCTGTGCACATTGAGGTCCAAGTACTTGAGACCAGAATGAGTTAGGGCAAAATTGAGTGGTATTTTGTGTTGCACCAGACATTTGGGCTGATTCTATGTGTAGGTGTAAGTCAGGAGTGATAGTGAGTAACAGCACTAGTAACACCACCCTGACTCACAGCTTGTTCCTCTTTAAGTGTTTAACAGACTATATGGTCCCTACCCTCTTATTCTTTCTTTCTGTCTCTCTGGAATATTCTCCCTGTATTTTATAGAGGTGGTACCTTCTCATCATTCCAGGGAAAGACCCTCAGAGTGGTTTCTTATGACTCTCGTCTATATCACCCATATTAACCCACCATCCTCAGCCCCACAAGGACATGCCACTACCACTTTATACTTTTAGTAAAATATGCCCCTTCCTAGTTATCCAATTTCTTTCTTCTGCCTTCCTGCACTGAGATGTCAGCTGAGTGGAGAGAAGAAATTTGCTGTCCTTTTGGAGGGTCTTCCTCTTTGTAGAGAAGGGTACATGGTATGTAGTCAGTATTGGGTAGAAATTTCAATAAATAAATGAGTGATCAAACCTGACATTACTGGGGAAACTAACTTAGAGAAGGGGGAGACTGAAGAAAGAGGCATTTAGCATAACTCAGGCAGGATATGCTCAGGGCAAGAAGGGGGACTAGTGTCTGAGACTTTCACACAATAATTATAGGACTTCAGGAGCAAAATGATAAAGATCTAAGCAAGGAAGAAAGACCAGTGGAAACTATGAAGAATCCAGGATTTATAGAATATTGGAAAAAGTCCATAGATCCACATTCTGGTTTGAGTCAGGCGGTTCTGCAGGAGTCACATACACAGATAATTTGACAATCTTCCGCACGTAAGTAGTAACTGGGGATATAGGAGTGGGTGAAAGACAAAACAGTAAAGGAAGAAAGAAGTGGCCATAAGAGCATTATGCTGAGGGGAAGAAGATTAGGAGTGGGAGAGGAAACTACAGAAACTCATGATGACTTAGGAGCTGGATTCACCCCATGTAGAAAACAAGAGGGCCATTGGATACAATCATGGGGAGAATAGAGTTGTTTCCCCAGGCAGCTACCCTAGAAGGGGAGGCCAGTTGGGTGTCTGTGATTAAAGAGAAGCTGAAAATCCACACAGGAGTTTACATTGGACTCCAAACCTGGCTCAAGTATCCCAGAGAGGGGTCAGCTTTGGGAAATCAGCTTTCCTTCAGAGAGTCGGGCTCTGTGAGGAGAGCTGGCTCTTACCTGGGGAGCTGACTCTTATCTGGGGACCTGTGCTTTTCCTGGCATATGGGGTAGGATCATTTGCTAACAGAGAAGGTAGATAACCAAGGAGGCCATAGCATTGGGATGAAGTTTGGAACTAGGAGATAAGGAAAGCAAAGCAAAACCATGAGAATAAGCAAAGCCACCCTCATTTTGGAAAACTGTTCTCCAGCAGCCACTAAACTGGACATGACCCAAGCACCTCCCATTGTGTGCACCTCCAGCACCATCACCAAACCATAAGCATGTATATTCACAGCAGTACTATTCACAGTAGCCCCAAACCAGATACCAACCAAATACCTGCCCTCAGATGGGCAAATAAAGGTGATTCGTTCTTGCAATGTGTTACCATGTATGATGCAAATGAACAGCAACAGATGAATCTCACCAAAAGCAGCCAAACATAGTAATACTAAGTACAAATGTGGGCAAAATTAATCTAAACTCTTGCTGCCAGGAGAGTCATTTCTTTGGGTAGTTGTAGGGAAATTAGGATGCTAGCCAGAGGCTCCTAGAAATGGTTGGCCACAGGGACCAGGGAAGGACAACAAGCCCAGGAACCCCAAAGACCCCTGATCTCCAGGCATCAGGCAGGATAGAGGGGTATGGGAAAGGAGGACTTCTGTTTCTCCTATGGAGATAGGCTTTCCTGCTGAGGGATGGTAACAGGGTACAGATGATGCCCGAAAAGGAAGAAGAAACAGTGGGAAGTACTTGTTGGCTCCTAGCAGAAAATTCATTCTCTTGGACTGGAGGATTGTTTCTATTAGTGGGAGATGTTGTTAAATACCCTGGCTTAATTTGCACATCACCACTTCTGTTTATTAAGGAGATTCCCTGCTGGGTTCGCATCCTGTATTGGTGCTGCTTTCTAAATTGTCAGCCCAATGTCTTCCCTCACTTTCTGTGTGGGTGGATGGGACAGAATCCTGTCCCCTTCCTCCCAGTTTTCCTTGGGCTGTGATTAGTCAGGGTCCTAAGCATAGTCATCATTCTGAGAGGTGAATATTTGCCCTTAGTCTGTTGGTATCAGTGACTGGTAACTTTTTTTTTTTACTCACATTGGTGTGAAATTTTAAAAGAAAAAAGATTTTTTTCTCATTAATTTAAATGAGAAACAGATTAAAAATCCATGCATATATGTCTAGCTAAGACAATTTTAGCAGAAATAAAAGTTAACCCTTAACAAATATTAGCTGAAATGGGAAACAATGGGGACTATGAAGGGAACAGAGACTGTTGAACTCACAGTTAAAATCTCTTAGAAGCTGGGAGTACATTAGTGTTCTGTTTTAGGGCATTTTGTTCCAAGTCAAGTAGGAAGAGAGTGCTTAAATGGCAACTTTTGTTTCTTCTCATAACTCTTCCAGAAGCATGACCCAAGTTTTTCTTTCTAAAATTACCAAAGATGGTGATGATAGTTAGGGTTTCCCCTACTGCTCTCCTGTGCTCACCTATGAAGACAGCTTTAATTTAGCCAATGCAATGTGAACAACCAAACAGAGCCATTTAGTTGGCCTGAGTCATCAGCATTTGGTTAGCATTTTTTCACCCTGTCACAGGATCCTAAGAATAAAGTAGGGTCCCTACACACTTTACCCATACTGCATTTTTCACTGCAGAAAACAGTCATTTTATATGGATATAAAGGTAGCAGATAACTCCTATAATTTTCCCACACCTTGAGTATAGGCCTGTGATATGTGGCTTGTTTGGTTCCTGGGAGGACTCGCTCTCTTTTTTTTAAATTTATAATTGAAATGGCTTTATTGTCAGTTAAATTAGAATTTGCCCTCATGTTCCCGGATGATACCAGCTGGAATTCCACTTGCCTCATGTGCCATTTGAGCACACAGATCAATATTACTTTATAGTAGCATCCAAAATAAAATGGAAGCATATCCTCTGACAGGAAGATTAACTTTTGAAATGAGCAGTATACAGGGATGCCTGAGTCTCAGCGTCCCCACACTATATTTCCCTGGTGACTGGTTGGATATATATTTTACGGTGTGATTTGGAGAAACTGCAAGATGCTGCATGCTGCTAAATTTCTCCTCTGAGATCAGCATAGGACCTCAATGACCCCTTCCACCTCCTTCATTTGCCAGGAGTTAAAGTCATTCTTTCACATTAATATTTCCACCTGGTTTCTATCAGGCTTATCTTTAAGCTAGGAAGGAGTCCAGGGAGCATGGAATTGTAGGTCCCTGGGTTGATGACTCAGTTGAGCAGGCTGGTGCTGAGCGTGCATTCACCCTAAGAAACCCAGCCTCAATAAGTACAATCCAGCAAACCCCAAGCCGACATACCCCACCATAGGCCAAAGGCAAAGTCTTCAGGACTGCCTGTTTTCTCATTCTGTTTTTTGGCTCAAGACTCCCCAACTTGGAACTCTGATTTCTCCTTTTACATTTCTGCCTTTCCTTTCTTCCCTGGAGTCCTCACTACCTGTCTGGGTTCTTTAATTTTTTTGCATGGGCTCAGAAAATAATCTTTGCATTTGACCATCCCAGAACTGGCATCTTGGGCTCAAGGGCAGCTTAGCAGTCTGCTGAGGCACGGAGGCACAGTTCCACAACCTGAGGCCACCCCAGGTCAGACCCCTCTGCCACCTGACCCACAGTTCTCGCAGCAGCATTTCACCTTCCTTAAAGCCATCTCTCCATCCCTATGTGGCATTCTGTGTGCTACTTCTATAAGAAAATGAGGAAGGACACCTCAGCCTCACGTACCACTGAATTTGCACGCTTATCTGTCCCACCCTCATCCTCCTATCAGAGGAACAAGTGCCCATCCTCCAGCTACAGTGTGATCCCTTGCCCAGCCTCAGCATCCTTCTTCTTGGGAGACTTCTCCCTCCCTCATGTCTCCTCTTAATTGTCTTCCACTGCACCTTCACCTCTGAAATGCAGCTGCATTTACCTGCTTTCAGTCATTCACTCAACACATATTCATTAAGCACCAACTTTGGATCAAACACTGTATGAGGTGTGGAGAAACCACAGGTAGCAAAACCCATCTGCTGCCCTTACAAAGTGTCTATTCATCACCCACAACCCCTGCCTTCTAATACCACCAGTCACAAAGTCTTGCCCACCTTGCTTATCTCTTATTCTCAGTGCTAAGTGCAGTGTCTGACACATAGTAGGTATGAAGCCACCAAATGAGTGCATCTGTCAAAAAAATATTGTTTTCATCACAGGGATGCTTTTGGTAACAAGATTCTTTGATCCAGCAGATACTGAGTGAGCACCCAGAACAGGCCAGAGAATGTTCCAGGCGCTGACGGGAAGGCAGTGAATCTATCGCAGCCTCTTATCTCGTGGAGGCATATAGAACAGGAGATGTGGGCTGGCCAAGAACTTTCCCACTACTCTTGCCCTTTTTCTTAAGCAAGTGTAGTTCAGGAGTTCAGGTAGCAGTCAGTCCTGCCGCAGCCTTGCTTGTGGCCTTCAGCAAGTTACTTGACCCCCTCCAATCTTACTTTCCTTTACTGCACAATGAATATTATAGTAGTGTCACTTCATGGGGTCATTTCCATGCTTAAACAGCATGATGACTCACAGGAAACCAACCCTGAGCACAGAACTTGCCCTTGGCATATGGTAGGTGTTTAGAAAACAGAAGCAATACCCATAATTCTTTCATCAATCAGGGTACATAATTTAGTGTTAGAAATATCACTTAATATTAACTTTCCAATGTGTGCAGTACCTTGTATCCATTTATGCTTCTGTTTTCTCACCTATAAAATACAGGAGCTGTAATTCTAGCTCTGAGATCTTGTTTTTCCTTCATGTTTTTCAACTTGTTTTCTACTTATTTAGCATATATGTATACACGTGTATATATACGTATACGATGTGCATATGTTGTATATGGATATGCACATATATGTATTTAATTTTTATAACAGCATTGGGAGTAGCCAGAGACATTTGTAAGCACTCATTCAATTTTTGCATCAACTCTACAAGGTATTTATTCCTTTTAAAACAAGGACACCAAGGCAAAGAGAGGTTAAATATTTGAGGAAGTTCATGTAGCCAGTAGGTAGCAGTGTGCTGCAGTTTGGTTCAGTGGTGCCTCACTTTTCTTTAGTGTTACCATCCATGCATTTAAACTTAGGAAATATAACTAAAAAGGTGAAGTTGGACTGAATTCTCTTAAGGCCCCGCCATTCTCCATAGGAACTACAGCCAAGATTTAGCCAGTCCAGGTCTCCTCCTGTGGGTGTCAGCTAGATATCCAGGTTCCCATCAGGATGTCCACTCTTGACTGGAAGAGTGATTGAGATGATGGTAAAAAGTCTTTATAACCTGCCCACCAGTGAGGGCTCTGTTCTATGTACTTTTCATGGTATTATTCATTTGATTGTCAGAGTAACCAAAAGAGGAAGGTTTTAGGTTTGTCCCTGCTTTACATAGGAACAAACTGAGGCACAGAGAGGTTAAACAACTTATCCAACATTCACAATTAAGGGTGGGCACAGTATTCTAAACATAGTGGTCTGGTTCCATGGTCCAAGCATTCCCACCATCCTATGCTCTTACCTCCTGATACATATTTTGAGGCTGTTCTGACCCATAATCCTTATGATCATATTTTTATAAATCTAATTGTCTTTAAAGGAAATTATGTTGTAATAGTCATTCCGAGAAAGATGTAAACGATCAGTTCGGTCATGTGCACACACACAAACAATAATCACTAAAATTTGCTAATCCTAACATTCAAGAAAATATAAATTTAAAAAATAGAACATTTTTCACTTATTCTGATAAAAACAAGACTGGTTATCAACACTGTTGTTGAATGGGGGAGTAGGCTATTTATGAGAGCTTAAATTCATACAGCCATTCTGAAGGCCAATTTGGCAACACAGATCACATTTAAAACCGATTTTATTTTATTGTGATAAGAACACATCACGAGATCTTACCCTTTCACAAGTTTTTAAATGCACAATGCAACACTGATAACTGTAGGCACAGTGTTGTACTATCGATCTCTAGTGCTTATTTATCTTATGTAACTACATAAGATCAAACTACAACGTTCCAGTTCCTCTGCCCTCAGCCCCTGGCAACCCCCATTCCATCCTTCGATTCTGTTAACTTGACTCTTTTAGGAGGAAATACACTCACTTTCCCCTTGCTCACTTGTGCTTTGCATGGACCCTATCACCAAGCACACTTGTGCTTGGATGGCTGAATGGATGAATGGGTGGATGGATGGATGGATGAGTGGATGGACAGACAGACAGACAAATGGACAAACACATAAATGGATGCAAGTTGCTGAACCCTATTTATTTTACTTCACGGCTTATACAGATACTCAGATATATCTATGTTGCTCTTTAGCTAAACATGGGAGACTTAGAGAAATGTATCAACTTATCTTAAGAAAAATAGGAACATAATATATGTGCATAGATAAATTCTTAAAAAGAACATGGAAAATAAACACAATCATTTAATCACTTTTTATTAATTTCCTATAAAGTGCCATGCCCTAAGCAAAGAAGGTCAAGGTGGGGAAACAGAAGCTTGAAACTGTGTCTCTTGGTAAGGGTTCATATCTATCCTCTTTAAATTGGAACCTCCCTCCCCTTTAAGCTCTTTCGCACCTTGAATCTGATGCTATATATAATTGGCACAATCAGATTAGAAACCAAAGAGGACACAGGGGATTGAGTACTTTCTACAAAGGCCAGGAAATCAAGACACATGTTAAAAATCACCCTTGACCAGCCAAAAAAAATGCCTTAGCTTGACAAAAATATCATTTATTCTCACAGTTCTAGAGGCTGGGAACTTTGAGAGCAAGAGGCTGGGCAATTCTGTTTCTGATGAGGATTTCTTCCTGGTTTCCGAGAACTGTCTTCTTGTGTGTCCTCACATGGTGGAAGAGTGAGAGAGCTTTTGGGGGTCCCAAATTTTATAAGAACTCTAATGCTATTCATGAAGACACTGTCCTCATGATCCAATCACCTCCACCTGCTAATACTGTTGCATTGGGGTTAGGGTGTCAACATATGGATTTGGAGGGAGCATACAAATTTTCAGTCTATATCAAGAGGGCAATACATTTCCTAGTTCCAGGAAAGAAAAAAGATAGAAGCAAACTCCAAAAGTAGATCTAGATTTTAAGTATTCCTCAAAGAATGCACTGAAGATAGGCATTGGGTTTACAATATGTTTTCCAAAGCAATAATACTTGCAAGCACAAACTGGCCCGGTGGACAGGTGTTTTACTGCATGGGACAATGAGAACTCTATGGGTTTCAGGCACATAGTGTAGCCTAGGAAAAGCATTTCCATTCCAACTGCAGGAGCTATTTCTTCCTGACCAATTTGCCTCATGCAGGGAGGACAATATAAGGAAATGATCTAAGAGCATTGGCTTATTCACACCAATGCTAAATCTCAACTCTGCTCATTTATTAGCTATGAGACCTTGGGCAAGTAATCTTCCACAAGCCTCCATTTCTAACTTTTTAAAATAGCAATAAATTACCTCTTTGGGGGGATTTGGGATAGTCATATGAAATATGACTGGCACCCTCAATAAATGTCTGATAAATCATTGCAACTGCCAGTGTTAATAATGTTTTCTTGAAGTCTGCAAATTCACCTACTTGAACCCTTTTGTTTGAGTGCCTTAAACATCCAGAAGCTTCAGAAAAACACTTTTGCACTTTTGCCCATCGGCTCTTATCTTTACTGGAGGGTCTCAGATCTTGCCAGACACTTTTCAGGCATGTTACCTTAATTAATTTACTAGGAGTGGCACCATGACTGGAAAACACATGGTATTCCCTAAGTGGTTGTTGAATGGGTGTGATTAACTCTGCTGAAAAATTACACCTGGGAACACTGGGCAATGTTGGCAAAGGCTCTAGGACTTTAATGCTTCTCCAAATCTTGTAACAGGGAGCAAGCCAGAACTGTCTTTCAGCAGGTGAAATTGCTTTTCCAAATTGGATAAACCAGAAATGCTTTCCTGCTCCCCTCTTCTAATTATCTCCAACTTAATGTGGATGCTCAACAGAATTCTGGGACATGGCATCATTTACAGACATCAGGGAGAGCTTAGAGTGCTCTTGTTAACCAGTATGGATTCACAGAAAAAATAGCACCCCAAATGAGCCCCAAATTACAGTTTTGAGCAATGTTCCCAGCCTAGAAGAATGCATAAATGTTTTAGAATCATATCCTATCCACTGTAGTTCTCTCTCCTTTTTTTTCTTTCTTTTTTTTTTTTTTGATTATGAACTTCTTAATGGAAGTGATATTGCACTGTGATTTTGATTTGCATTTCCCTGATAATTAGTGATGCTGAGCTTCTTTTCATATGCTTGTTGGTCATTTGTACATCTTTTTTGGAGAAATGTCAGCGCAAACACTGTCTATTTGTTAACCTAATTATTTGCTTTTTATTGTTGTTGAGTGATAGATATTCATATATTGTAGATGTTAACCCATTATCAAATGTTTGGTTTACAAATATTTTTCTCCCACTCTGTAGCTTGCCTCTTCACTCTATTGATTGTTTCCTTTGCTGTGCAAAAGTTAAGTTTAATGTAGTCCTATTATCTATTTTTGCTTTTGTCATATGTGCTGTTGGTGTCATATGCAAGAAATAATTGCAAAATAAGATGTCACGAAGTTTCCCCCTGTGTTTTCTGGTAGAAACTTTAGAGCTTCACTTCTTATATTGGGATATTTAATCTAATCTGAAGTAATTTTTGCATATGACATAAGATAATCATTCAACTTTATTCTTTTGCATATAGGTAGCAAGCTCTTCTAGCACTCGTTTCCCCTTGTGTAACTTTAGCATTAACAAAGCTCAATTGATCACACATATAAGGGATCATATCTGGGTTCTCGATTCTGTTGTAGTAATCTAAACAGCATTCCTTACCTATACCACACTGTTTCTCATTACTGTAGCTTTGGATATGATTTGAAATCAGGAAGTGGAAGGTGTACAGCCTTGCTTTTCTTTCTCAAGATTATTTTGACTTTTGGGAGTTCTTTAAGGTTCCTTATGAACTTTAGGATGATTTTATCTATTTCTGCAAAAGTAATGCCAATGCAACATTCATAGAGATTACTTTGAATCTGTAGATTGCTGTAGATTGGATAGTATGGGCATTTTTAACTTCTAATCTGTGAACATGGGGTATCTTTACATTTATTTTGTTGAATTTCTTTCAGTAATGTTTTGTAGTTTTCAGTCTTTCATCTCTTTGTTCAAAACTTTATTTCTAAGTATTTTACTATTTTTGATGCTATTGTAAATAGGATGATTTTATTAATTTCCTTTTCAGATTATTTATTGTTACAATGTTCAGAAACAGAACTAATTTATTTGTATTGATTTTGTATGATACGACTTGGTTGAATTTATTAGTTTTAATTGTGTGTGAACTTGGGTATAATCTCTACATTTAAGATCATGTTATATGTAAAAGAGATTATTTCACTTCTTTTTCAATCAAGATGTCTTTTATTCCTTTTTCTTTTACAATTGTTCTGCCCACCACTTCCAGCGCTATCTTGAATGGCAGTGATGAAAGTGAGCATCTTTGCCATGTTTCTGATCTTAGGTGGGAGAAAACAGTCAGATTTTCACCATTGAATATTATACTAGCTTTGAGATTTTTGTATGTGGATGTTTGTATATTGAGGTGATCTTACTAATAGGTTGAGTGTTTTTATCATAAAGGACTTCAAATTTTGTCAAATTCTTTTTCTGCATCAATTGTGATGACTATGTGGTTTTCTTTTCTAATAGTATCTTTTTTCTTTTGGTTTCAGGATATTTCTGGCTTAAAAAAAAGAATTTGAAATTGTTTTCTCCTCTTCCATTTTTAAAAGATGAGTTTGAGAAGGATTGGCATTATGTATGCTTTAAATGTGTGGTAGATTTCTCCACTGAAGCCATCCAGTCTTGGACTTTTTTTTTTGTTGGGATGTTTTAATTACAGATTCAATTTCCTTACAAGTTATGGACACTGTTCAGGTTTTTTATTTTTTATTTCTTCATGACTGTGTTTTAATTTTTTAACTTTTTATTAGAGCATTATAATTATACATAGTATTTGGCTTCATTTTGACAAAATAATACATGCAAGGAATTTGATTTGAATCTCCATTGCCCCCTTTCCTTTCTCTCTTCCCTCCCCTGTTCTCCCTCCTCTACTCTTCCTTTCACTCCTTTATTTATTTATTTTTAATTTATGTTTTCTGCATACACGTATAAGTGAAATTCTTTTTTTTGGTACTCATATATATGTATATATCATGATATTTTTAAATTCATGCCATATTTCTTCCTTTTTCCCTTCCTTCTCTTTCTTCTACTCCACTGATCTTCCCTATATCTTTATTACTTTTATCCCCTGCCTTCTTTCCCTTATTTTACCCTAGCTTCCACACAGGAGAGGAAAAAAATTCAACCCTTGATATTCTGAGTCTTATTTCACTTAGCATGATCTTCTCCATTTCCATGCATTTACCAGCAGATGTCATTATTTCATTTTTCTTTGTGACTGAGTAGAATCACATCGCGTATGTACCACATTTTGTTGATCCGTTCATCTGTTGATGGGCACCTGGGTTGATTCCATAATTTGGGTGTTGTGAATTGTGCTTCTATAAACACTGAAGTAGCTGTATTCCTATAGTATGCTGATTTTAGTTTCTGTGGATATGTACCAAGGAGTGGGATACGGGATCATACGCTGGTTCCATTTCTAGTTTTTTGAGGAGCATGACTTAGTTTTAGTAGGATGCATTTCTTCTGGGCTGTCCAATTTGTAGTCTTCTATGATCCTTTTATGTTTCTGTGGCATCATTTGTCATGTTTCCACTTTTGTTTTTAAATTTTTATTACAGTCTTCCCTGATATTTTCTTAGCCTGACTAAGCATTTGCCAATTTTGTTGGTCTTGGAGGGAAAACAAAATAAAAAAACCCTCTTATTCCACTAGTGTTTTCCAAATTTTCTATTTTGTATATTTTTGCTTTACTTTTAATTTTTTCTTACATGAAATTTGACTATAGTTTATTTTATTTTAGTTCCTTGAGGTGTTAATTTAGGTTGCTAATGAGATCACTCTTCTATTTTAATGTAGGCATTTATTACTATCAACTTCCCTCTTTCCCCTTTTGGTGGCTGGGCCTGGTGGCAGACACCTGTAATCTCAGTCACCCAGGAGGCTGAGGAGGAGGATCACATGTTCAAGGCCAACCTGGGCAACTTAGCAAGATTGTGTCTCAAAATAGGAGATATAAAGGAATGGGATGTCACTCAGTGGTAGAGCACACTTGGGTCTACTTCCCCCTTCCCCTCCCAAAAATAGGGATTGCTTTTTCTGTAGCCAATAGATTTTGATATGTTTTCATTTTCATTTGTTTCTACTTGTTTCCCAGATATTTTCTAATTCTCCTTGTGATTTTTTTTTCTTTGAATCTTTGGTTGTTCAATAATATATTGTTTAATTTCCACATATTTGTGATTTTTTTAGCATTTTTTTATAGTCAGAAAAAATTATTGGTATGAGTTTAATCTTTTTAACTTTCTTAAGACCTTTATTTCTGTCCTAAAACGTGATCTGCCATAGAAAACATTCCACATGCATTTGATAAAAACTTATATTCTGCCGTCATTATGTGAAATGTGTGTGTGTGTGTGTGTGTGTGTGTGTGTGTGTGTGTGTGTGTTACATTGGTCTAATATGTAGTTTGAGTCCTCTTTTACTTACTGATCTTCTCTCTGGTTGATCTACTCATTATTGAAAGTGAGATATTGAGATCCCCTATTTTTATTGTGTTTCTCATTCTCCTTTCAATGTTGTCAATATTTGCATTATATATTTGGATACTTTGCTGGTTTGTGCCTATTTATTTGTAGTTGTTATGCCTTCCTAGTTGTTTTTTAATCATTACACGATGTCCTTCCTTATCTCTTGTGACAGTGTTTACTTTAAAGTCCTTTTCATGTGATAAAATTATGGCCACATCCACTCTCTTGGTTGCTATTTACATGAATATATATTTCCATCCTCTCCCTATATAACCTATCTATATCCTTATATCTAATGGTATCCACATCATATAACAGTGTCTACATCATATAATTGGATCTTGCCTTTTTTTATTTTAACCCATTTTACCACTTTGTTTTCATTGGGAAGTTTAGTCCAGTTATGTTTAAATAATTACTGATAGAGGAGGATTCACTATGGCTATTTTATTGTTTTCAGTATGTCTTGTAGTTGATTTTTAAAATAATGGTATACTTTGATTCCTTCTCATTTTCTTTTTTCTTTCCTTTTTTCCTTTGATCTTCTTTATTTGTGTGTGTGCTTACTATGGATATGAGAGTGCAGATATCTCTTCAACATACAGATTTCCATTCTTTTGGATATATACCCAGCATTACAATGACTGGCTCATGTGATAATTCTATTTTCAGGTTTTTTTTCCCCTGAACCTTCATACTGTTCCCTAAATTGCAATATTATTTAAATTTCTTCCAACATTGTAATAGAGTTCTCTTTTCTGTGTGTCATCCCTTATACTTGATATTAATCATCTTTTTTATAACAATTCTAAGAGGAGTGATGGCAATATCTCATTTTGGATTTATTTTCCATTTCCCCGGTGACTTAGGATATTGACCCATTTCTCATATATCTGTTAACCATTTATATGTTCTTTTGAGGATGTCTGTTCAGTTTCTTTCCCTGTTGTTAAATTGTGTTATTTGTTTTGTTGCTGTTGAGCATATATATAATTTGTATATTTTGTGTATTATCCCTTAATCAGATGTGTGGTTTTAAATATTTTCTCCCAATTCATGGGTTATCTCTTTATTCTTCCTTCTTTCCTTTGCCTTTTAGCCTAATACAATCCCATTTGTCTCTTTTTGCTCTTATAAATTTAACTGAGGAAGCAGAAGATATGTACACTGAAAACTATAAAACTGGATGATAGAATTTTAAAAAGACACAAATGGAAAGATATCCAATATTAATAGATTGGAAGAATTAATATTTTTACATGTTCATACTACCCAAAGCAATTTACAGATTCACTGCCATTGCTATCAAAATTTCAATTGTTATTTTTACACAGAAAGTTAAAATCACAATTCTAAAGTTTTTAGGGACCAGACTAGTCCCTGTGAATAACTAAAGCAATCTTGAACAAAAAGAACAAAGCTGAAAACATCACACTCTCTGATTTCAAAATATGGTCTAAAGCTATTTTAAAACCAAAACAGCATAATACTGGCATAAAAATAGACACATTGATCAATGGAACAGAATACAAAGGCTAGAAATGAGCTCAAGTATTTAGTTAATTTACTTTTCAACAAAAGTGCCAGGGACACCCAATGGGAAAAGGAATATCTTAATAAATTATGTTGGGAAAATTGGGTGTTTATATGTAGAAGAATAAAACTGGACCCTTATCTCACACTATATTCAAAAAACAACTCAAAGATGAATAAAGACTTGGGGCTGGGTTTGTATTGTAGCTCAGAGGTGGAGCATTTGCCTCACATATGTGGAGCACTGGTTTGATCCACAGCACCACATAAAAATAAAATAAAGATATTGTATCTGTCTACAATGAAAAATATTAAAAAATGAATAAAGACTTAAGTAGTAAGACCTGAAATATAAAGTTTCTTGAAGGAAACAGGGGAAAAACTTCATGACATTTGTCTGAGCACTGATTTCCCAGCTGTATCTTTATTTTTAAAGGATAGTTTTTTAAGACAGAGTATTCTTGGTTGACTTTATTTTTTATCTTTGAGCAATTTAAATGTATCATTCCACCGATTTCTGGCATGCTAAGTCTCTTCTAAGATACCTGCTACTAATCTGATGGTGTGCTCTTGCACCACATTCATCAGTTTTCTCTTCCTGCTTTGAAGTTTTTCTCTTTGAGTTTTGACTAATTACAAAGCATCTTCATCTGCTACTGTGGACTGATTCCAGCAGTAGTTCTTCGAGCCTGCTGGTTTTGCATGTCCATTTTCCTCCCCTACTTCGAGGAGTTGTGGTCTTTATTTCACCACTTCCTCTCTTTCTCTCTCTTCTTCCTCTGGAGCTCCCATAATCCATACATTGGTCCCCTTGGTGTTGTTCCATAAGTCCCTCAGGCTATCTTCATTTTTAAAAAGTTCCTGTCAATAATGTCAAGTGACCTGTCTTCACATTTGCTGATTTTTCTTCTACTTAGTCAAGTCTGCTGGTAAAGCCCTCCATAACTTCAGTTTGTTTTCCTTTGTATGGCTTTTATGGTTTTGTTGATATAATAACTTTGTTCATGCATAGTTTTTATTCTTTTTCAGGTCATAGATTTCCTTTTCCTTGGGATTGTTTTCTGGAGATTTTTTTTTTTTTTTTTTGTTCCTTTTGTTGGACCAAGATTTCCTATTCCATTACATAGATTCTTCTTGTTCTTATTTTTTACTGTAATTTGTCTATTTAGAAAACAATCATCTCCCAGCCTTTACAGACTGTTTTCTTAGTGGGCACATCACATTCATCAGCTTAGCTAGAGGTACTGAGGACCTGTGAATTCTGGGAATGCACCTTCTCTGGACTTATGTGTGTAATTCTCACTTGGAAATGTTTGTAGATTCCTGTTTTTAGTTTATAATTTCTTCATCCCTCTTGTGTTTGTCTGTGTTACTGCAGATTTTCTAGCACTGCAGCCAACCTATTTCTCTCTCTCTCTACCCCCTCCCTCTCCCCTCTCTCCTTCTCTCCTCCCCCCTCCCCCTGCATCCCTCCCTCCCTCTCTCCCACCCCTCCAGCTTTCTAGGTACTAGGGATTAAACCCAAGATCACAATACCACTGAGCTAATTCTCAATCCTTTAAAAAAAATAATTAATTTTTAATTTTGAGTTGCAATCCTCCTGCTTCAGCCTCCCGAGTATCTGAGATTAGAGGCATGGGCAGGGGTGTCAAGTCTCTGAGCTCTCTTTTGTTCTCTATAGCACCAAGACTTCCAAAGTATGTTAGTTCTCTCTGTACTCCCAGACAAGTGAGGTAGAAGCTAGTCTCTCAGGCAAGCAGCTCCAAGAATCTGGATTATTGCATGGACTTTCCATTCTTCTCTCTCCCTCTCAAAGGATACTCTGCAAGCTATTGCTTTCTCCTGGTTCTGCCAAGCTGTGCCAGCCTCTGTCAGTGGCAATGCCAAATCCCTAAGCTCTGCAGCAACAGACTTTAAGCTCTTATGTTCTCAGTGCCCTCCCCCATCCAAAAGATGCCAGTTCCTCATCAGTGCTCCAGTCAGTCAAGACAGAAACCAGTCCCTCAGGCAGCTCTTTTGAAAAGCTGCAATGTTGGCCTTATGATCCATTCTTCTCTTTCCTCTCAAGGGAGAACTGTGAATGGTGCTTTTTTTCCCCTGATAGTACTGAGCTGTACTGGCTTGGGGGAAGGGCTATCCTAGTTGAAATAAAATGGCTTTTCTTAACCATCTTGGTGAGGTCGCTCTTGGCTTTGAGATCACCTTGGAGTGCCGTGATTCCCTAACTAGTTTCTGAAATTCTCACAAAAGTATTTAGGGAGAGCATATTATTATTAAATTATTGTTTTTGTGGGGAGCAAGTTCTGGAACTTCCTGTTCTGCCCTCTTGCTGATGTCATTCCTCCATAATAAGGATTTTTTTGGTTGGAAATAGAAATTTTAGAATCTATTGTCTTAACTCTGAAATTTTCATGTTTTTTTTTTTTTAACCCCCCCAAAAAATGGGCTTATGGAACACTTGGAGAAAAGAAGGAAAAAGGGAAATGTGGGGGAAAGAAAATTATGAGAGCATTTTAAGAAATTTTATTTTTAACAAGCAAAACCATTCTTAGTAGTTAACTCAAGGCAGAGGGTTATGTTAATTGTGGCTCATCTATCCAATGAAGTAATGGTCAACCATTTAGAAAACACTTGAAAGTTTACTTACAGAGAGTTGAAAATGCAACTATGTGAAATGGTAGGTATGTTAATTTGCTTGATTACAATTATTTAGTAGTGTGTGTACACCTGAAATATATATGCAGTGTTTACTTGTCTATTCAATAAGGCTGAAATATGTGGGGAAAGCAAATTAGTTCATATCTATCCTGAAACCCCACTAAAATGAGCAAAGATTATTAGTGTACTGTGGCAAAGAGAAGTGAATCAGTAACAGTTTCAGTGGACACTCTGGAAACTCAAGTTTGTTTTGATTGTGATAAATACTTAGCAAGGTAGAAGTAGCTGAAACCTGACTATTGGGTGAAAGAGTTCCATAGAAGAGCCCAGAGCCCCCAAAAGGCTCAAGAATATGGAGCACACATTCTTCTGCATACAAGAGTATAGAATGAGCTAATAATAAAGACTGGCTGGACATCTGCACGTGAAGCAAAAAGACCTCTAGGTCCCGTTCTGCCTAGGTGTCTGCATTCCTAACGTTAGAAATGGTAGAAGCTGGAAACTGTGACTCCAGGGTGTCAGACACAAATGAGTCTGTGCCAGAATGGGCATAATCAATGTCCACAGATGTAGGAGAGCCTCAGGGTCTTCTCAACAGACTCCAGTGCAAGGCAGAGCTTCAGCCTGCAGGAGAGAGGACAGTTCCCTGTGTGAATGGTGACTGGCTTAGAAGAGAATCCTGCAGCTATGAATATATGAGGATCTTCCAGTCAGCTTCCTGTCCATTAGTGCATGAACAGACTCTTTATCTACACAGTGTATTATAAACAAGCAGCCAAGGATCACCAGAGATTTGAAGAAAGATCAAGGTGTGATTAAATAAAAGGCAAGATACAAAGAGAAAAAACAAACTTGCAGGAAAAGACAATGCATAAACCTAAAGAAAGTTAAAATAAAAAGATTTTTATAAAATATATAAATTGTCCCACTGGGGATGTAGCTCAGTTAGCACCTGCCTCGCAAGCACAAGACCCTGGGTTCAATCCCCAGCACCACCCAAAAAAAAAAAAAAAAAAAAAATATATATATATATATATATATATAAATTATAGTATCAGAGAGAAAAGAGAAGATAGTATACCCAGAAAAGATCATGATACTGTTTCTAAAACACATAACAGGAAGGAGATCTTGGAAACCAAAGTATAGTAAAAGAAATTTAAAAATTCTTAAGAGTTAGACAGTAAAATAAAGGAAATTTCCAAGAAGGGGGAAAAATAGGTAGGAGTTGGAATCCTCAGTGTTCAACTGATTAAAATCCCAGAGAAGGGAGGAACAAAGGAAGGAAAAAAGGTAAAAGGAAGAACACTAGAAAATTCTGCAGGTACACAGCTTGCAGGGGTCAGTGCATGCCCCAGAGAGTGGACAAAAGGAGACCCACCTGGGACATGCTGTCACCAAATATCAGGGCATAAAGGAATAACAGAGGGTCTTCCATGCCTGCAGGAAGAACGCAGATCACATGTGAAAGACTGAGCACCAGCTTGGCATGGGGAGTCTCAACTGCACAGCGTAATCTGGTAGATGGCAGAGTAATGCCTGAATGTTTTTTTACTTTTTTAGAGATGGTTATTTCCATCCTAGGTTCCTGTAGGCATCTGTACTGACTATTCAGTGTAATAGAATAAAATCACTTTTATATTCTTAAGGTCTCAAAATATTACTTATGTGCATCTTGTCCATAAAAATGGGGATGCTGGAACTGAGTAGAAAAATGTAAATTTCCAGGAAATTCAAATTAGAAAAAAAATTTAAGCTCAGGAAAAACCAAATTTATTCTGGAAAGTATTATCATCCCATACATTATACATCTCAAGTAGAAAAATTCCTGCTGAAAAAAATTCTGTTTTATGTCATTGTGATAGCAATTATAACTATACATATAGCTAGCCCCCCCCTTATCCATGAGAGATACTTTTGAAGACCCCCAGAAGATGCTTGGAGCCCTAGAAAGTACCAAACCCTATCTATGTATACTAATTTTTTTGTAATGCATATCTATGTACATACTGATGATAAAAGTTTAGTTTATAAATTGGGCATAGTAAAAGATTAACAACAAACAGTGAAATACAATTATAATAATATACTGTAATAAAATCACAAGTATTACTACCCTTACATTTTGAAACCATCAAGTAAAATATGGATTCCTTGAACACAAGGATTATGATACTGTGACAGTTGATTTGATAACCTAGATGGCTACTAAATGACCAACAGACAAGTAGTATATATAGTGTGGATACAATGGATAAAGAGATAATTTATCATATGTGAGATGGAGCAGGACAGGAGGTGGTTTCATATGTTACTGGGAACAGTGCCCAATTTAAAAATTATCAATTTTTTTCTACATAATAGTTTTATCTGTAGGTGACTGCAGGTAATGGAAATTATTGAAGGTGAAACTGCAAATAAGGGTAGACTACTGTATAATTAAATAGTGAAAAAAAGTTCACATCTCATACTATAATTTTGGGGAAGATGGAAGAAAATGTGTGTGTGTATGCATGTGGGTGTGTGCATGTACATGTCTCAAAGAATAAATCCCCATTTTCTACAGTAGAATGCCAATATCTAATGTGCAAAAATCAAGGAGTAGCACAATAACCTTATTATTTAGAAAAATGTAGTAAATGCCAAAAGAAAAAAGTGTTTGAAGTGGTTCCTGCCCATGCAGAGGTGGTGAACAAGGAATCACTGATTTTGACGGTAAGCTTTGTAGGACTATTTGATTTTATGTTACTCATTGCTGTATGCAAAATATGTTGTAAAACTGTAAAGGTATGGGAGATGATTATAACATTGTGGTAGAAGGAAAGAGAGAAAATACCAGTGTCAAAAGAAAATATAAAGACCAGAAAAATAGAAACTAACTATTAGTAGTTTACATTGAGTAAATAAAGTGATTATTTTCTTCCTTTTGCTTACATATGTATTTTTTTGCAATAGTGTAGTACTGATAAAATTTTAAAGGATATGGTACCACGTCCAGATCCGAAGAGGAAGTTGTCTTCCTTGGGGTCTGAGTCATTTGGCTCAGTTCTCATATATGTGGTGCAAGCATGAGTTAATAAACCGCAGAGTACCTGGATCAGAGCCCAGGTACTAGAGAATGGTGGTGTGGGCAGGTACCATCTCTATAAGGGACCCTTGAAAGATCAGGGAATGCTTAGACCAGTGGTACAAGACTTGACTGAGAGCAACTGGAGGGCAAAGAACAGAATAAAGTCATCATTTTCATTACTGCACATAATCTGCACTGCTCTGCACATAACTCAGTGCTCTTTAAGTAGATTTTAGTCATTGAAAGTAAGTGAATGAACTTTGGCCATAATTAAGGAAGAGCAGAGAATTATAGAGCCCTTCAGAAACAAAATAACTAGAATCAGTATATTCAACTTTTTATTGGTGCATTTTAATTACACATAATAGTGAGAATTGTTGTTCCATATTTATTCTTGTGCACAATAGAACAAAAAAAATTGATCAATTTTGCTCTACAGCATTTAATTTTATAGATGAAACAAAACAGATTTCACTTCCAACTTTGAGACCCACCCAATATTGACAAAACACATTTAGAAGCTGTGAATTTTTCACTGTTAGAGTCTTAAAGTAGGAGCTGGATTTCTGCTATGGATGGGAGATTAATGTCTTATACACTGATCTAATGTCCCATTTAAGAGAAACTTCATAGCAATTCTAGATTCAGGAGGAGGCAGCCTGTGACCACGTCAGTCCTGTCTGCTCTGGAGTGTGAACTTACAGAGGCAGGGAAATATGCAAGACAGGGCAAGGGAAGCATGAACTACTCCCATATATTCTTTCTCTGTGTGGGCACAAACCATGGTGGTCCCCTTTATTCCAGAAGAAAGAGTACTCTTTTGTATTTAATTAAGGGCAAGGGATCACTTTCTCATATATGCCCTGAGAAAAATTCTCAAGCTCCAGACCTTCCTACCTGGAGCCCTAGAAAATATGAGTTCCCTGTGCTTGGGGGAATGTGGGAGTGTCCATGAACATCCACTGTGCCACCTCAAGGCCTTGCTTGGGAAATACCCCAGACTTCACCCTGCTGCCTCCACCACCTGCTTGAGAGGACCCATAATGAGGATGGCAATCTCACAGTCCTCCTTATAAGCACCCATGCCACCATTGTCTGCTTCCGTGGACAATTCCATGTCCCACAAACACATCATCCCCATACAAAAATCCCCCTAACCCTGTCTCTCCTCTTTCTGCTTCCCAGATGTCTCTGGGCTCACAGGTTGATTTGCAGAAGAAGAAGCGGCGGGCACCAGCTCCACCTCCACCACAGCCACCACCACCAAGTCCCCTGCCACAGCCACCACCACCAAGTCCCCTGGTCCCCAACCGCAGGGAGGACAAGGAGGAGAACAGGAAGAGCACAGTGGGTGAGTGAGCCTGGGCTTGCTGTCTGCATACCTCTGGAATGCTGGCTGTGTGTGTGTGCTAGCACTGCTCTTAACTCTCACAGTGGACTCATCCATAATAGCATTAACCCCAAAAATATTTATGCCAGAGAAAGAAAGTCTGGAAATAGGTAGTTGTGTGTGCACTTAATATCTCAGGAGCAAAATTTCATGGACATTATATGGGCATTGAGGAGGTGGGGATAGTGGGAAGGATGGAGAGTGGCTGAAGAAGCTGGGAGAAGGTGACAAGTGGAGCGTGAATGAGTGTGGCTGTGTGTCTTTCTGATGGAAGAAAGATAAGCTTGTAAGATGACATCCCAGTAAGCTGTTTTGAAAAGTATCTGGCACTTGAAAGAAGCTCAGGCCCCATGTAGTTTATATAGGGTACACATCCCTAATCTGAAAGTCCAAAACGCTCCAAACTTTGAAACTTTTTGAGTGCCAACACAATGCATAAGTGGAAAATTCTATACTATGAAACTGTTTCACACACAAAATTATTAAAAATGTTACATAATTACCTTCAGGTGCTATGTATAAGGTGCTATGTATGTATATATATGAGACATAAATGAATTTTATATGTAGGCTTGGGTTCCAGCCCCAAGATATCTCATTATGTATATGCAGGTGTTCTAAAATTTAGAAAAAAGTCTGAAACCCAAAATGTGTCTGTTGTGAGTATTTTAAGGATACTTGACCTATAAATGAGTTACCTGGCTAGTAGTTTTATGACCATTCTGTTTGAAATTGATCTACATTTATATAACATTTATATATTTAGCAAAGACCCTGGTATGCTTTGAGAATAATAGAACCCAAAGGAAACTGAATAGAGTCATAATACCTGCTTACAGGTATTATGTCTGCTTCCATAGACAATTCCGTGTCCCACAAATACATCATTCCCATACAAAAATACCCCTAACCCTGTCTCTCCTCTTTCTGCTTCCCAGATGTCTCTGGGTTCACAGATTGTTACATAACCTAGTGGGATTATATCCCACTATCTTGTGGTGCAGATGATGAAGGTCTCTATGAGCCAGGTTTGGTCAATCTTATTTTAAAGCCATTTAGTGTTTATGCTTTTATCAATGTAGAAACAACAACAGCTCTTTCAGAGAAGGGTTTGGAACAGGGCACCATAGGAATCACCCATTCCTAAGTCTGAGACCCCAGAGATGGAAAACGTAACACAGCCCCCTCCTGAAGCCAGAAGACAGCCACTCCTCATGCCTTTAATCAGCCCAGGCAGCCCTGCATTTTACCTGTGACCCAGTATCTGTGACCCCAGAAGGGAAAATATGCCCCAAGACAAGTATTCATTGTCAAGGGCTGAAACTTTGATGAGGCCTACTTGGTTGTTGAAAGGGCACTTCTGCCCTTTAATCGATACCTCACTTTTAATGCCCTAGCATTTCACAGTCCTGAGAGTCAATTATCTTAAGGACCAATAACCTATATTTAATGTCAGTTCATCCTCTTTAATAGGGGAAAATACTATCAGATTTAAACTATTACCATTGCCCAGTTTTCTCCTGTTTTATGACGAGAAAAGCTCTCTCCCCTCACTTTGGAAAGGGAAACCCCCCCCCAAGATTTAGAGATATCCTTGTTGAAATTCTCAGAATAAAACACTTTATGTGGCCATGTGGACGTGGTCCAGTCATTCCAAACCCCTCGCCAGGCAGCCCATTTCAAGCTAGGAAAGGACCCCCTACCTCAAGTCATCCCAGATGGAAGAAGAAGTATTCATCCCAGATGGAAGAAGAAGTGCCCGGCCATGGACCAATTGTTGCCTACAGATGCCCAAGGAGATGAGAGGCGGGCGTTCTAAAATTGAAAATTGCATAAACAATTCCCTTAGTAAGAACCATTACAAGGAGGAAGTAATGAATAGTAGTAATTTGCTACACTTCTGTTTGTGAGGATTGAGAAGGCCAGAAACTTCTCTCTTGCTGAAAATAATTGAAAATAATCAAATGTTTTTTTGGACAGGAGATGATGGAGAAAGCCTTGGAAGCAATGACATATCAGATTTCCATCCCCATCAGAAGTCCCTATAATTTAAAAGTACACCATACAGAACACGTAGCTGAAGCCTAGGTTGAAGGAAAACAAGTAGCCCCTATCCACATCAAGTGACTTTTTCTATACAGACATCTATATATAAAAAGGGAAGTATATTTTAGAACCTATGCTAAACAGTGTTACAACTAGCTGGATTTAGGTCTTAATTCAAATTTATCAAAATGGAAAGCATCTTTCCTTTTTGTTTTGTTCTCCTAATGGCATTACCAGGGCCAGACAAACAGTACTACCCAGACTGATTTTGGCTCATTTTCACTTTAAGGAAGGAAATGGTGCTTTATATGGGGAAATTAATATTTTACCACATCTAGAGAACTGTATTCAAAAGAAGGAATAAATGAATATATCTCTTGATGAACAAATGCTATTTTTTAATCTCTTTATTAATAATCTGGTAAAGGGTATAAAGCGTGGAGTATATTAGAAGATTCAGAACTCCAAAGCTTGAATAGAGTGTTTCTAAAAAATATGACAGCAAATGTAACTTACAACACTGGCAATTCATGTCATCTTTTACATTGGCTTCCAAAAATTTCATTAGCTTGTCATGTTCACATAAAATTCAAAATGCATTCCCAACATATAAACAGATATGTGAGGACTGCACTGATGAACTGGAGCTGGACCCACCACACCTAACTGTCCACAACTCAGAACCCTCTTCAAAATGAACTCTGGAAACCATTACCCCCAACAGTGAAAGAGGTTGACAGTATAATAGACTGAAAAAGTATTTAAATTACTGCTTTATCTATTATTATATTGTTCAGTGGATATGTAAAAGTAGCAAGAATTAACTAAAGCACAGATCTGAGAACCCAAAAAAGACTTATGTGAAGAACAGGAGTTCATTTTAATCTGACAATCCTGTTTAGGGGGGCTTTTAAGAATAGTTTCAGGCCCAGTATTTATGTCATTGTGCCTCCCAGACAGACGTTTACAAATTGGCCTGAATGTAGGACACTACATACTTACAAGTATGATTGGATCTCCTATCAGCTGAGGTTGGATTTGGTGATGGGCAAGTTTGGATTTGGTTTAAAAACAAAATGGTGTATCTGGTGTTGGATGTGGCTGTTTGGTGCAGAGCAAAGCTGGATTTAGTATTGGGTGAAGGGAGATTTGGTGCAGGGTGAGGTTAGATTGGATATTGAGTGTGGCTAGGTTTAGTACTGGGTGTGGCTGGATTTGGTTCAGAGTAAGGTATTTAATATAGAGTGAGGTTAGAAATGGTATTGGGTATGGTTGATTTTGGTATTGGGTGTGGTTGGATTTGGTATTGGGTGTGGTTGGATTTGGTATTGGGTGTGGCTGGATTTGGTGTTTGGTTGGTTGGATTTGGTGTCTGGTGAGTAATGGCAATGTGCCCTCCGATGGATGACACAAACAAATCAAACTCCCATTGATTCCATATAGGTGTTGGACGGCAGGTACCACAAAAGCCTCCCAGAGGCACTGCTCGGGGCCCACCTCAGCTAGTGCTTCCCCCGCCCCCACCATACCCTCCTCCTGACACAGACGTAGTGGAGCCTCTCAGCTCACCCGGGGAAGGTGCTGGTTCCGAGGCCTCAGAGCTGAGACCCAAACGTATGTGCCTCTTGTCTCCATACCAACTGTGTGTTGAGCATTTATCTCTCTTGTCTGGTGTCGTGGCTGGATTTCCAGACTTTCCATTCTTGCCTTTGAATGTCTGTGCCCTTCTTTCTCAACTTTTTTCCTAAATGCTCAATGCAATGTGCCTGATTTCACAGAGAATGCACTCCGAATGCCATGCAGATACCCATAGCAAGGATTTTAGTAGTCGGTTCGGTCTTCATATCTGTGGTTAGTCTTAAGTTGTGCCTTGTGGGTGGAAACAGTCAGTAAGGAGCTAATATTCCTCAAAATAGAAGTAACCTCAGAATGTCTGTAGAGGGAGAATTGTTTGGGATTTTGTCAGAAGGCTCACTGTGAATGCACACTAGAATAGTGTGCCCAAGAGCTGGAAGGACTCAGTTTATAAGTCAGCCTTGAACTTCATGGCCAGCATCCAAGCATTCTGCTTCTCTGCAGGAAGAGAAACTGAGGAACCAGAAGGGGAAACTATTTGAGTCCTTCAAAAGCCAGAATTATAGTTCTATTTTGCATCTATATCCGAGCACACCCTGTCTGAGATGGGATTTTTCTGTTTCTTGGGATTTCTTTTGAACTTTAATAAGCACTATATACAGCATTCTGCCTCCAGGTGGGTAATAGTTTTATACATTTAAATAAATATATATATATATGTATATCTATATCTATATCTATATCTATATATATATATATATATTTTTTTTTTTTTTTTTTAGATGGCATTACCTGCATGTCAGGCCTGTATTTGTCCCCCTTTAGTATTTCTCAGCCATGTGGTGTCACTTCCTTTTAAAGCCAGCACCTGGACTTTACATTCCAAAAAGTGTGGTGTCACATGGCTGTAGCCCAGTGAGCAGATGATTAGTGACCACCTAAATTTGCACGACCCTCTGGTGAGAAAGTTCATACTTCTCTGCCATTAGACTATCTTATCTTTTTCTGTCTTCTATGGAAATGACGACTAGCTCTAGCTGTCTGCTGGCTTCTGGGTGGAAAAGATAATTGTTGGATTAGTTATCACTTTCTCTAGGCAAAATAATCCTGATTTATTTTATCTTTCTCCACAAATACTTATTTTACACCCTTCAAATACATTTGATCATCTTGACATTGGACATGCTTCTGAATGCAAATGAATTGTTATAGGGTATTCAACAATTTAGGATTAATTAGACATACCAGTCAGAAAGATGACAGCTGTGGTATAGCCAACTCCAGAATTATTTCATCTCTGAAGAGAGTGGCGTTTTAAGTCCCCCACACCAAGGCCTTGTGCTTTCCGTGGCCACTTCTGTGGCTGCTGTCCTCACCTGTAGCATCTCCTTCTGGGGGATAAGTGAGGGAGAAGTTGTTGAATGAAAACAGTAGAGCTCAGTGCAGCCCCCTGGCAATCGAGAGTCGGCTACAGGATCCATAGCTTGTGGTCTGTGTGGGGTGGAGCAGCCCAGCATAAGACCGAGAACATATTCCCACACCTGACTTCATGCAGACTCACAGGTGCCAACTTCCTCCCCAGCCTCTCTCTATTTGAGGAAGTTTCCTACTGCATCTGGGGTTCTGTGAAGACATTTCCCACCTGCCATCAGATTTTCTAAGAGGTCTGAGTGGAGAATGGAACAAAGTAGCAGGTGAAAGACCAATCTCTCTTTCTTCTTGCCTTGGGACCCCATCTTCCCACTTGTGCCCACTGACAACTCTCTGCCTGAGTTCATTTCCCTGACTGGGTACCTGTCATGAGGGACGTCCTTTGCCTTCTGTGTCACAATTCACTTTTCCCCTCCTCCTTCTTCTAATACCCACCGAGATGCTCATAACAGAATGGAGAACAAGAGATCCAGACAGATCCCCATTAGGCTTTAGCAGGCAGTGTCCCACTCTGAATGTGGTCCAGCAGCTTAGAGGAACTGGGGTTCAACTAAAGCTTCCCCTTCTTCTCCCTGCCCCTGTGTCCTGGTTGCTGTGAATTAGAATTTCATAGGAACAACCTGGAACTTTTTCCTTACCTAATTAGTGGAACTGGCCTGCCCATTGTATACAGCATAAAAACTGGGATGGCCTGCCCAACCAGGCAGAATGCAACTTGCCTTCTTTGATTCAGGACTTAAGAATAGTTCAGGAAAATGAATCCTTTGTGTTCATTTTATTAATTAATTATTTAAGTAATGATTTATTTTTCATAGTGCTGAAATCTTTCTACTCCTTTCGCCTCTCTTGAGGGAGATTTAGGTGAGTGACACATAAACAGTCAGGTGTGAATTGTGTCCATGTCATTTGTCCAGTCAAGCTTCCAGCCATTTTTGGTTGAGTGAAAGTGCTATAGAAAAATGTTTATGCCAGCTACAAACTCTTCCATGTCTCCTCTTAAATTCAATTTTAAACCTGTGTTCCTGATAAAAGAGGTGCTGTGTTCCTAGTGGGAACTTGCCCTGAAGTACCATGAAGGCCAGGCAATCCAGCTGGAATCCCACATTAAAGGTCTCATGTAAGTCCCACCATAAGTGATCCAGTAGAATTTCTCTTTAAAGGACTTCAGACCCTCAGTCTCACTCCATTTGTCACCTGCACTTTTCCTGCACTATGCTAGAACTCCCAGGGAATACCTGTTGCTTTCGTGTATCCATTCTGATCTGTACCACTTAAGTTGTTAGAATAAGAAAATGCACTTTCTCAAAACCAGTCAGCACAGCTGACCTTCGTACAACGAAGATGCAGAGAGCTAGTAGAGAACACATTTGTGTACAGGTGTTAGAAGGTGATGGAAACTATGAAGTCACTCCTCAGAACTCCACCCTGCATTTTGCCTCTCCTGCTCTGTACCTGTCTGTTCCAGGTGTTCCTTCAAATCCTCCCTGACCCAGTACCAATTCTGATGTGTTTGCTGGCGTGCCCCTGTGCCACTGCCTGCCATTTCTCATGGGGACAGCCTTCTGCCAGCCTTCTTAAGTACTCAGCTGAGGACAACCCCTCAGTCCCATTTCAATGCTAAATCATTATCAGTACTACTTGATCCATAGTCATAAAAAACACACTTACCTGAAACCAAGGTAAAAATGGAGAAGTTAGTGTGTTCATGTGTTCAGTGCCACATATGTCTAGAACTTTTTTTTTTTTTTTTTGGTGGTGCTGGGGATTGAACCCAGGGCCTCAGTGCTTGCAAGGCAAGCCCTTTACCAACTTAGCTACATCCTCAGCCCATGTCTGGGACTTTTGAACAAATGTATATTTTGTATTTTGTACTCAGGAGCTAAAGAAGAGATAGAGTAACCAGGCACTAATAAGTGTTTGACTGTAAGAGACCACCTGTCCATAACTTGTTCTCCAGCCCACCCTAGACTGACCCAGCCAGAATATATGCTTCAGCCACATTCAAGCAGACTCTGTGCATACTCTGCTGCATCTCAGGAAACCATCTTTGACAAGCCTGCCAATTCTCCCCGTTCTGAATTTCTTTTATTCTTCTAGGCATTTATTTTTTATTTATCATTCTGTATTACATGCACAGTTATGTGCCTCTTCCATGTTTTTAAGGTGCTTGGAGGCTTTGAGTCTTATTCCTATTTGTATCTGTCATTCAGACTGGTGCCTGACACATAGTATGTATTCAGCAAAGAAATGTGCTGGAATATGTCTCACTATGTGAATTTTTAAGTATCAAATTATAGTTATATGTGCTATTCCATTCAAGTTCATTAAACTGAAATGTGTTTAAGGCTGAAAGGCATCCAGTACCAGGATTTTGGATCTATCTATAGAATGCCTTTAATAGACTCAATATTACAAAGACCCATTATAGTTATATTGAGAAAAATATGAAGAGTTCAGTAGAATTCGGCATACCAAAATTTGCTTCTTTCTTCTTTAGTTGGTTCCTAATTCCTCAGTTGTATGGTTGGCACCTGTAAAATGACTCCCAATAACCCCTACCTCCCATATTGACCCTGTTGTGCAGTCCTCTACCCTTGAACACTGGCCTTAGTGACTCATGTCTAAGGAATTCAACGTGGTAGAATAGTGGGATGTCACTTGTCACTCCAAGATAATGAGAGAGAGACTGTGGCTTCCATCTTGGGCACCCCCTCTTATTTGCTTACTCTGATGAAAGTCGGATGTCATGTTGGGTCTGTTATCTGGAGTCCCATATGGCAAGGAACTAAGAAAGCCTGAATCAAAGGCCAGTGAGGAACTGAGACCCTCAATCTACTGACCCTCTGGATGGAGTCCTGCCAGCAGTCACTCAAGTTAGGACGCAAGCAGATCACTCCCGAGCAGAACCTTCAGAGGAGATCAGAGTTCTGGTGGATGCCTTGATTGCTGCCTTATAGGAGACGTGGATCAGAGGCCCCAGCTAAGCTGTTCCCATCATCCAGACCTATAGGACCCATGAGATGATATATGCTTATTTTAAGCCTCCAAGTGTTAGGGTAATTTATTTTGCAACAACAGATAACCAACACAAGTTCCAAGTAAAAGAAACCCATCACAAACCTATTTCAACAGTGAAGGAATGTCTTATATGCACCAAGAATCCCAGAGTGGAGAAGACTTCAGTATGAGTTGAAGCTGAAACCTACATTGGTCATCAAAGATCTAGGTTCTTTCTGTTTTCTCTCATGTTGTCTTCAAGGTTGTCTTCCTCCTCAAGATGGAAGAAGGGAATCTGTGACTGTTCTGTGTCACATCCAGACACCACAATTTTCAGAGACTATCTCTTCTAATCATCTCATAGTAAGAAGGAAACCTCTCCCAGAAATTCCACTGAAAGGTTTCTCTTCTCGATGTGGTCTCATTGACCACATCTGGGCCATCCACTGACCCAATTCCTGACAAGAATGGAGTTACCTTAGGTAAGCCAGGTCCATGTTGACAGGTGGGGATGGGGTCAGTTCTCTCTGAGGTGGTCAACGCTGGAGCAGCGTTAATTGAAGTATGGGAAATGGCATGCTGTGCTCACAGCCAGCTGAGTCCACCACACCAGATGAGAGCCTCCCGTTTGGTTTAGTCTGGAAATCAAAAGATTTGTCATAAATAGGTACAGAGAAGGGGAGTATGCCCACAGTGAAGAGCAGGTTGACAGCTGGGCTCAAGGACAGTATAGCCAAGTTCTGAGTGTCAGAAATTACCAGAGAAATGTTCTTCTTGAGGGACAATTTCAGTGCAGGCCTGAACTCCACCCACAATTCTCATTTTTTGCTTTTACAGACCAGAGAAACTACAGAAATTTCTCCTAGTATTAAGATCCAGTGATCCTCCTTACTCTCAGTTTCATCTTCCATAGTGTCATTTACCCAGTCAACCACTGTTGGAAAGTAGTAAGTGGAGGATTCCAGAAATAAACAATTCATGTTTCTTAAATTGTGCACTATTCTAGTAGTGTGATAAGATTGCTCACCATCCAGCTCCATCCTCCCCAGGACAGGAATTAACCCTTTGTCTACCCTGTCCACACTGTAAATGCTACCCATCCACTAGTAATGTAGTAGCCAGGGCATCACAGTGCTTGTGCCCAAGTCATCCTTATTTTACTTAGTAATGCCCCAGAGTTGCAAGAGTAAATACGCTGGCATTTCAGATATCCTTCTTTTAAGTGTAAAGGTAAAAATTCTTGACTGAATAAGAAAAGAAAACATACCATATGCTGAGGATGCTAAGCTCAGGGGTAAGAATGAGTCAAAATATTTATAGAGTTCAGTACTATCTGTGTTTCCAGGAATCCACTGGAGGTCTTGGATGTGGGGAACTACTAACCGTATGCTCTGTTAGTATCTAGAGACTAAAGGCCTGGTTTCTTGATAATCTTAGTAATAAAAAGATAACAAAATAGTGTTGATGAAGTTCCATGTTCAACTTAGGAGGCTTAAGAACCCTGGATCTCATTTAAAATTACTTCTTCTGTCACAAGCATAATTTTGTGTCTTCCAGAGTGAGTTTATGATAGAATTCTGCAGCCTTTTTAAAGCTACTTTAGGGCAAGTGTGAAGTTGTATGTGGCCAAAAATCAAGCCCTGGCTCTGTGCCTGGGCTTCTGTAGCATTGAGGTTCCTTTTGCGTGGTTCATGCTGCCCACTTCTCCCTGGTCAAGACAACCTGTAGATTGAGTTGGTAAACCCTTTTTACATTTTGCTTACGTGGAAGAAGATGATTAAGCTATGTAATCTCTCAGTCTTGTGGCACAAAGATCATCCTTGTTGGGCTTCAGAACTGCATGTGAGGTTTCTCAGCACAATTTTAAGAACAACACAGTAATGGCTCTCTGCTTGCTTCTTGTTAATAAGTTTTCATACTAAACTTTAGATATCTAATCATGTATATAAGTGCCTTATATGCATGTTAAAACTAATAGAATTATGTGCATTTGGATCTTGCCCCATAACTTTCTAATCACCTTGCCTTCTGCTGACATTTGATTTCAGATGAACATTCATTGTGAATCACAATAATGGAACCTATCCTATTAATTGCATTGAATTGTTTGTTTACAAGATTATAATTAGGCTATTAACAAATTGTCAATTACTTATGCCTATCAGAGGACCCTGGGGATTTAAAAATCAATGCATATGGAGCTCAAATTGCAGATCTTGGTTTTGCTTTAAATTTTAAAAATTGAACTATCCAATAACTGTCATTTTCTTACATATTTCCCTATACTGGGCTTGAACAAATAAATCTTTGGCTATACATTTGTTGAAGAATTGAGAAAGGATTGTGAAGGCATAGAGAAGAGATAGGTCATTTTCTCCTGTGTTCAGCTAACACTGACAATCATCATGCTGTTTTCTGCTGATTTATTTTAAATTTGCAAACAAGTGTTCCAGTCTAAAGAACTTTAAAGAAATTCTAAAATAGGGAAATAAGATGGGAGAAAGGAGCTGCCATTTTTAAATTCGAAGATGATAATTTGAATTCAATCAGTGAAAATTAATAATAATAATAATTCACTCTTTAAAGAAGTGACCAAGCAGAACTAAGAACTAGAAAAATTTAGGCCTCACCTAGGTAGTTTAATGGCATAGTGTCCAATCAAACTTTGTTCTCTAGGATCAGATGCTCACTAAGGATGACTGGCTTAGTGAATAGACATGGGTTTCCTAAACAGAGAGAATAAAATGAGAGAAGACAGAGCAGGGATTTGGCAAATGTTCTTAAACTTGGTCCAGCCCTCTTAGATTACCTAAGATCTTATTCTAAAATTTGAACCCAAACTCAACACTTTTCCTGTTTCAAAACAAAACAATTGCTGGGTACAGTGGTGCATACCTGTAATCCCAGCAGGTAGAGAAGATGAAACAAGAGGATCTCAAGTTCAAGGCTAGCCTCAGCAACTTAGTGAGAATGACCCTGCCTCAAAATAAAACATAAAAAAGGCCTGGGGCATGTGGCTCAGTGGCAAAGCACTGAAAAAACAAAACAAACAAAAACCAGTTTAAAAAAGCTGTGACACAAACACAACTCTGTGGGACCGTGTGTCCTCGGAAGCATGCTTGAAGCTCTAAAGGTGTGTGGAGATCAGAGCAAGCCCAGGAAGGTCTCTTGGTCCTGTCTAGTGTTTATTTGCCACTTCACTGCCCATGGCAAGAGAGCCAGCCATGAAGCTCTTCTGATGGTATGGGAAAAGGTGAACATCCAGGGAAGCAAGAAGTAGATCATGAGCAAGTGGGCCTTTTCATAAAATGTCAGGAAATTGGGAGCAGTCATAACCTACGTAGAAGGAAGGACATTAGAAAAAGAGGAACTGAATTTATAGCCTGTTAATCTGAGGCCATCAGAATATTCAGATTCACCTACTATGGACTAAAGTTTGGATGCTACTTAGGAAGCAATGATCAATCAATATCTATAATCAATCTGTATATAACTTTTTAAAATAAACATAAAGAATTTATTTTTTCTCATTTCTTATTGACCCTTTTATTTTTAAGGCACTGTGTCCCTAACTTAAGAAAGAATTAAAGAACTTAGTGAAAACTCGTGGAATAGACCTGCACTGTGCCAGCTCATGAAAGCAGATAGTTAAAATTTTAAGAATTTTGCAAGCCAATTGCTAAACAGGATCATTGTTAAAAGGACATCATGTAAGTTTCTAAAATATTAATAATAAAAATATTAAAAACAAAAATAGCAAATACTGAAACCTCACCTTTTTCAAATTATTTTACTACATTTTACTATTTCCATATTTTTGACGTAATTCACATATTTGAATGTGTGTGGTTCAATACTACATGTCAGTGAAAATACTAAGGACTGTTAGTAACCATGCACTACTGATATAAAGTATAATATTACTATATTCAGTGACTGACATCTATAGCAGGAAATTAACCATGGACGAAGAAATTGACAAAAGTTACAAAGCAAGACGTGATTGTTTTTTAATTGTCTAGATGTAAAGGAGAGATTGGGAAATGTTAATAATGTAGATTAACTATATTAGAATCATGTCATACCTGTAGCCTGTGCAGTATGAATAGCACAAAAACACTGGAGAATTGTTCTTCAATTTTTTTTAAGAAACCAGTATGGATTTTACAGAGTTTTCATGTTACTGACAAATGAGTAAAGTTCCAACATCTATCTCCTGGCCTGATTTTCATCCTACTCCTTAACATAAACTAATTTATTGATCTGCATTCATGTTGAAGCTACACTTATTTGTCAATTGTAATAACAGATTGGCTATATATAAAAAATTTCACAAGAATTAATGAAAGTATTCTGTTAGAATCAGTTGATTACACATAATTCTGTATTTTCTTATTAGTTGTAAATTTTGTGACTCCCATCTTTTTCATTAGTGAGACTTATTCTTACACATTTTTCCATTTGACTAGTTACTATTTACTAGCTGTCACTGCAAAGGAGTAACAAATAGAAATAGAAATGTTGCAAAGCAGTAAAATTGTTTAAAGTAAGGACAAGTTTTTCTTTGATTTTCATAAATCAACCAAACTTTAAGTTGACAAAAATAATTCCACTTGACGTCTGTGTCTCTTGAAGCTTTAACTTGCAGCATAAAGTCAAGTTAGGCACAAAACCTTTTTTTGTTTAAATATCAAGAGTTATAAGAATTTCTTCCTAGGTTCATATAAACTTAAATCCTTCCCAGAAATAAGACATGGGCATCATGATTTTTCAAATATGATTCAAAGTTTTTATTATTACTTTTTTATACAAGTTAAAATAGCAAGGGCTCAAGAACCAAGCATCTCCCTACTGACAATATTCCTATAACCTGTGTGTCTTAGGGATTTGTATGCAGTGCTGTGAATTTAGGCACAGTCCTTCTTTATTTTATTCATTTTGTCCCCAGGCCTTCAGGCATTTAATGCCACTTCTGTGTGATGATGCTTTCCTTATACCATGGACCAGACTTCCACTAGTCAAAATAGCAGGACTGCAGAAGACCTTGCTCCTTAAAAACAGTGAATCTCAACATGCACCTGCAGGTGATATCTGTCTCCAACCCAGTAAATCAATAGTAGTCTCAAAGTTTATGCTTGAGCCCTGCTCGGTGTCACATAATTAGTGTGGGGTACATTGATCTGATACTGAGGGCATTAGGAAGCAATGTTATCTATTTTTCCATAGAATCCTCCAAGCAACATAGACTTCATTTCAACAAGTAAAAAATGGTTTTTGTCTACCAACTCGTGGATTTTTCTGTCTGTAAGAGCTTTAAGGTTTCATATCAAATCCAAAGAATATTATTTAATAACCTGAAAGACTTACACTGGGTTAAGTGATAATTATGATATAGTTGTTTCAGGAGACAGAATTCTATATGCTGGATCAATAGGCCCTTGTAACAATGAAGAAAGAAACTAAAAGGAAATGGGAAAACAATGATAATATGATGTGATTGACATAATGCTCTCTATGCAGTGTTAGATCTCCAGGGGCTTGAAGATGAATGACAATGGCACACATTTGTTTCACCACAAGTTTGTGTTCATATTTTGCCATCTATTTCCCCCTGCAGTTTATTGCTGTGCATCATTCCCTACTCATGCCAAGCGCTTCTGATGGACAGGCCTCCTCCTGACCCTGACCTTTCCTGGTGTCTCTGCTGTCCTGGCTCTGATGCTGCTATCATTTTTCCACCTTTCAGGATAAAAGAGCTCATTTGTACACCCTCAATTTACTTTCTTTAGAATTTACATATAAAGGCATAAATTGCAGAGATTTGTTTGACTGAGGTTCATATTTCTTGGTAAAGACTTTTTAATGTAAATTCTAGGTTGATAATATTAACCTGTCTGACATTCATTGGTTCATAGATCTGTTCAACATAGATACATTGCTTCATTTTAAATCATTATCAATTCTTATTCTTCTTAGTAGATATTCTTTTCCAGAATTTAGTCTTCATTTTTCTTAAAAGTAGAATGTGTCATTAAGTTGCCCGGTGTCATCTGTTTGGGTAAAATTGAAATATTCTATCCACATGGTACAACCAAGTACCTAAACATACAAAGTATAAATACAACCCATGGGAACTCACAACCTGCAATATATATACCCATTCAGGAATACAAAGGGCCCAACTTCTCTGTGTTGTTTTGATTTTCCTATTCCTGTGTACTCCACCATTTGGACAGTTTTCATAAAGAAAAAGGAGGGGTGTGTTTCACTTCTTCAATTCATTATTCATTCATTTACTCACCAAACACTAACTCAGTACCTACTTGGTGCTAGATTTCATGCCAACTTTGGGGAAAATAAGAATGAAGACCAAATACGTGGATTTTACTTATCAATGGCTCCTGATATGGGTGGAAAAAAAGAAATGACGGGTTCCATTTCCTAACTGCTGGTCAGAAGTTTTGTTCAGGTGGGAAAGGTGCCCAAGGGTGTACCAGCTTGTCTGTGTAGGGGAACTGACAGCTCTTCCTTGGATGCATGTTCTCTCTTAATCTCAAGAAAACTGACCCAGTTACAGAGAACAGTAACCTCAGCAGTCCTCGGAGAGTAGGTAAGAGTAACATGTGTGAAGACTCAGGGTCTCACAGAAAAGATAAATCACTCTTGCTTGCTTTGATTAACTGCTATTATTATGCAAAGGCACATTTGAACTGGATTGACTTGTCATGTTTCTTTCCAAAAGAATTTTTCTAAATGCTCAAAAGAATTTATATTTTACTTGTAGGACTCCTGTCTGTCTGATCACAATGAAGATGTTAGCTGACTACTAGAGGAATTATTGCAGCTTATATTAGTATGAATAATAAAGAAATAAAAGATAGAAGTATACATGATCAATTTAGTGTCATGTGTTGGTGAAAAACAGAAATTGCTCATCAGGAACAAGTTTTTTCACTGAAATAAAGGACTTTTGTGTGACGAGTAGCAGTCATTAGGGCTCAAATCATTTGAGCTCAAATCATTGAGCGGGGAAAGTCTAAACAAGAGAAGGTTATGTTTACCTAAGTGTTGAGGAAAGCATCAGGATTTATGACCCAGACATTAAAGATGGTAGTAGATTGTATATAATTATAGCAATAGCATTTATGTAAGAAACAGCTATTATGCTGAGGAGAGATGGCAGCAGAAAATCTCAAGACAAGAGATGTCACCAAGGAAGGGTGATAATGCTCATCAAATTATTAGAGGTAGAAAGCATGATGCAAAAAAAAAAATATATTCCATTGAACATAGAGGCTATAGATATGTGGGAGAAAACAATTAAACAGAACTAGTTCAGTTTACGTACCAACTATTGTTTGACTATGGCCCTCCATTTACATGATTATAAAGTTCACTAGAAACATGGGTGGCTAGTCTTTGACAATACCTGACTTCTCTCTGTGATATGTCACCTGATGATCCAATTGCAGTTTGGTAAAATTCAGGGCAGTTCAATGATCAGTGCTCACAGGTCAACATATGCATGGCACTGTGTTAAACCAGCATTAGCATCTTTTAGGAAGCAAACTAATTCAGTAAACATTTTTTTTTTCTCAACACACTTGCATTTCAGAAAGCTTCTCATTCCTAATTATCGGTCATTTCTTCTGCTGATAAGTCAACTGACTGTTGGTTTCTTTTCTTCTTATTATTGCACATGGTATCCAGAAAGATAGTAGTTTCTATTTACTAACAAGAGACATAGATGTTAAGCAGACTTCATGACTGGCCTGTATTCATGGAAGTTCATGGTATAAAAAAATCCCCTGGGGACTACCAGTTCTATAGCTAACACTAAGGTAAAAGTAAAATCAACTATATGTTATTTTTAAGTACAATTGGCCAAAATGCCTACATATGAAGCATAGAGACCATGTCAGCAGAACACAGTGTTGTAATTTCTAAACTGCACTCCAGTTCATATGTTTTTGTGTTTTCACTTTTAAATAAACACTCCTTGTTCCATAGATGAAATGATATGGAGAAATCTTAAAACTGTTCGCTCACTGGTATTTCATTTTAGCACTGATTATATCAATCACACATTGCATCTGTGTTGTGGTGCTTATCAGCTGCTAATTTTCACAGTTTTCATGTTAATTTGGATCCATAATATGACACAGTTTGTTCACAATTTTCATAGCTCATATAATCGGATTCGAAACATTTCTACATGCAACTAACATTTCCCATAACAAAACAACTCTTCTACAATAGGGATAGGATTACATCTTCTGAAAGTGACACAAAGAGGTGCAAGCCCTCTAAACAAGGGTTCAAGGTGTCTGCAGTCATCCTAAGCAATTACAAATCGTCTAGGTCCAGGAATTAATCCCCCATGGAACAGTGGCCTCTTGTCTTCCTCTGAGGTGTGTATATGTGTGTGTGCACGAGAAGTGGTCCACCAATCCACCCAAGAAATGTAGAGCACGAAAAAGACTTAAAATAGTTTTGCCCCTTGCCAGTCACCATGGTAAGACAACAAAAGGCAAACTTCAAACTCTTAAGGGAAAAGTGAAGCTCTGCACACTAAATAAAATGAGGCTCACAGGTTAACTGTGTATTTTGAGACTTTATGCTGTATTTGTCACCAATAGCAACACAAGATTGGTAACCCCTATGCCAAATAACCCTCTTTACTACAAGTTGTGTGATTTAAATCTGTCATTACTTCATTTATCCTATCCTTTAAATGTTTTTCCTTTTTCATCTTCTTAAGAAAATAATAAATGTTTATTATTACAAAAGAAGCTGTGTAAAGGTCAGAAGGCCATATCTACCTGTATTCTTTAGTAAAGAAAAAAGAAAAGAAAAGAGAAAGGTGAGAGGAGCAACCCAAAAGGAGATTGGAGTTTTGAGATTATTTAGATTGGACAGATTTGCAAGTTGGCATATCTGCTGTAGGGCTTAAGGGAGGAAATAACAATTACCAAAACACAAAACCTGAATCAAAATGGAAGAACGAATTTATATCACTCTTCTTTGACACATGAGAGATGAGGGTTTAAGAGCAAATATATCCTCCTGTGTTTCGTGTGAATGAAAAGTGGGATCAAAGAATGTAAAGATTTCCTACATTGCACAAATTCTAAATCAAAAGATGAAAATGAATGGCAGATCAGCATATGCGACCCATAGAAAAGATGAAAATGAATGGCAGGTCAGCATATGCAACCCATAGACATATCCTCTTTGCCCAGTAATTTTGCCAATATTAAAAGTCAGATTTGACTTGCAATGCTGGTTCCTAATGAAATGTGTAGAGAGCCTTTCCTGTAGGCTCAGGTTCCTTCAGGGGTGCCATAAATATGACTGACAGTGGAAGGCCCCTGCACATGGACTGGGCACTCTCCAAACACTATGGAACCCACCAGTGCCCATGGCCCAAGAATGATGCTGAAGCCCATTACTCTTGGGCTATTGTCTTTATAATAAGAGAATTAAGGGGGAAAAGATGATATAGTTGTGACCATTAAGTGAACAGAACTTGAAAATAAAGCACAAATGGATAGAGACATAGTTCCAACAGGGGAAAAGGTAGCTCTTGGTGAAATATCTTTATCTCTAGCCTGTTTCTCTCATTGGAGTTTGCTGCTCAGGCCCTGCAGCATTTCATTGGCAACTTCTCTCTCAGTCATTTCTCTCTCTCACTCAGTCTTGGACAGGTAGACTCCACTCTGTGCCCACAGTGGTTTTCTCCACAGGGCTGGGAAAGGCATGCGCTTCTGCATTTGGTGGTCTCTGTTCTGCACTTTCCCATCATGGTCTGTGTGCTCCAGGACAGCATGACGTGCTGTCACTCACTGGACACTTGACCTACCTTTGGAGTCTTTGGGTTTACTGACAGAAATATTATGTGTGAAGACCAAGTTAATTAAGTTTAGTGAATATAAAATCATATTAAATGGTTTTTAAATTGAGACTTTTAGTGTCTAGTTGTGAAATTATACATCCCCATTTCATATTGCAAGTTGAAGAGTAGGAAGGAGATTGATGGGAATTAGAAAGCTTTGTCTTCTATATTTTATTTCTGTAGTAGCTTTACACACCAAAAAAGTGCATATGTACAAAGAAAGTCTATAATAAGTTTTAACACATGTATCACCCAAGATACAAACCATCCATCAAGATAATAAACCATCCATCACCCTCAAAATTCCTTTTGTCATTTGTAACTGGTTTTAATCTGTGTGTATATGTTTTATGTACAAATAAACATATGCAACTATATATACTAACTTGTGATAGTACTATGCATCTAATAGTAAAAGTTAGCAAAATATACTTTTTAATGACAAATTCTAAATGATATGAGAAGTAAAGCCCCATTATAGCTAACTGGAATTGTTTAAATGTGCAGTGTTAAGTGATTAAAACTGAGGACCTTAATGATGAAGTTGCATATTGATCTAAGGAGAAGAAAAACTGGCCCTGGCATGTTTATAGTCTTAGCAGTAGTATGAAAGCATTTATTTGTGAAATGAAAATATGGGCATATGAGTTCATATGCACAACACTGATGCTTGTCCCCCAGTCCAAGTTTTCCAGAGGAAACAAAAGACTGTTCTCAACAGCATCATTTTGTACTGCTGAAGAGGCATGATTGTGTTTTTTAAACCTACATCATCTCACCTCCTTTTCTGCCCTGACCAGTTTGGAAACAGCTCACTGAAGAACTGGCTACCCATCTGGGGATAGTCAGGGGCAGGAGCCAGGACAGTGTCCTCCCAAACTCCACTGCAGTGGGCCAGCTCCCTGTGAACCCTCACTCTTTCTGGACTGGGTTTGCAGGAAGCTAAATGGAGTGGCTTGTTGAAGGGAATGGATGGTCCCTTAAAAAGTAACAAGTGGCTCTACCTGCGTGTTTTAACCACCAGGGGGAGCCCTGGTTATCCTGTTGATGGACATCATTGAAGAGACCGGACACAAAGGTACGAATAAACAAACATCAAGGTTTTGCTGATATGCTTGTGTTATGCAGCAGTCGGTAACAGGAGAAGCGTGCTGGGTGACTACAATCATAGGATGTGAGCCCTCTCGATTTACAAATAGGGAAAAATGAGGCCAGAAGAATCTAGTGACTTACCTAAAATCACACAGCTAAATCTGTGCTTAGATTGGCAGACTCTCCACCCACTGTTGCTAGTGGATTTAAAAGGGGATATGTGTGTGTGTGTGTGTGTGTGTGTGTGTGTGTGTGTGTGTGTGTTCACATATCCATCTACACACATTCACACATCAGTTGCACATATGGTATTTGCATACATGTGTGCATTGTGTGTAGATGCAAGCATACCTGCATTCAGTGTACCTATATGCATTTATACACAGACAATGCATAGATGCATGTGTACACCAAGTGTGTACACACACATGCATATAGCACATGTGAATACGTGTGTGCAGTGCACACACATGCACACATTGATGTGCACACGTGTTCACATGTATACACACACAACATGTGCAAACATGCATATATATGTAAAATGTGTGCGTGCATGCACATGAAAAGGTGTAAGCACAGTGTGTGGTGTGCTTGGTGCTGCAAGTTCAGCTGCACTCACATGCACACAAGATATTCCTGTACCTGGTATTTGGCTTATGGATTGGCAGGCTTTGCAGAGACTGAACTTGGCTACTTAGCCCTCCCAGAAATCATTGCCATGCTCCTTTTTTGGTGCCTAACTTACCACTAGGAAGAGACTTAAAAATTAAGGAGAACACACTCAAACTATCAAAATGAATAGTGGGTAGGTCAGAAACCCTGTACTACCATATTAGTGAACTCCATCCTCTGTCACCCATCTTCAATCATGAACTTCCACCAGCATCCATCTGGCTGTCCAAGTCAGAAAACACCTGCAGAGAGGAGACAGGCCTCTGTGCCCATGCTATCTTTATGGGGTTGCAAGGAAAGTGTGGTTGGAGAGGGAGAGGGCTCTTGGTCTTCATAGTTTTATCACTGACAGGGTGAAAGTAAGAGGTGATAATAGCTAAAACTGTCTCCTGTGCTTTTAATGGTTTAACCCCTTGAATGTGTATCACAATCCTGTGAGGTCAGCGCTGTTATCTTCCTCATTTTACAATTAAAGAAAACTAGGGCACAGAGACATTAAGAAATGAGTCTGAGGCCAAAAGCAAGTTAATCCTTAAGCCAGGACTCACCCCTTGCCAGTCTGGCCCTGCACATTTGCTTAACTTCTACTCTACCTGCTTCTTTCTCTGTGTCCTGCTCAGTAAATAGGCAGCTGCTACCAGGCTTTCACGCAGGGTCTGCTGTCACTTTTCCAGGAGCCTTCACTGTGTCCACAGAGGGAGGAGAACATGGAGGACCTTGTTGTTGGAGCTGTGGGCAGTGGTCCCCTGTCACGTGAGAAGCTCACCTCACTGAGTCAGTAGCCACTACCTGAACTGTTTATTAAAACCTCTGCTAACAGCAAATGCGGGGCTGAGCAGAAACACCAGGAAGAAGTGGCCTGACACCAGAGGGGGGAGGTCAGAGATGCCCAAAAGACTCTGGCAGTCCCACACATTAATGCCTCTTGAGACCAGACACGGTGCTAGTCTATTTAATTACTTTAATGTTTTCTTCAAGCACTGATGGCTTGCTGGGGCTGCCATAACATATTACAGATAAAATACTACAAGTGGCTCAGACAACAGACATTTATTCCCTCCTAGATCTGGAAACTGGAAGTTCAAGATTAAGGCATCGGCAGGACTGACTTTTTCCAAGACCTTTCTGGTTGGCTCACAGTCAGCATCTTCTTATATCCTCACAGAATCTTCCCTCTGTGGTCATCTGTGTTTTGATCTCTTCTTGCTCTAAGGACGCCAATCATATTGGGTAAGGGACCACCCTCATGGCCTTATTTTAACTCAGTCATTTCTTTAAAGACCCTACCCATGTAGTGTTACATTCTGAATTTACTGGAGGTTCAGACCTCAAACTGTGAGTTTGGGGAGCACAGTTCAGTCATAACAACTGCTGTGTATTATCCCCAGGTTGCTATGGAGATGACAGAGCCTGGAGACCATATGATTTATCCAAGCAGAAGCAGACTAACACCAGACTCTGACTCTGGGGCTCCAGCCCCACTCAGTGCCTACACACTGCCTCTTCTAAGCCTCCAGTACTGAGTCATTCATGGACTTAGCTGTCCTGCCCATGATGTGGCCACCTGTCCTATGTGCATCCTGTCTTTGCCCCAGTGATTAATGCTATCTTTGCCCCACAATTTATGTAGTAGCTGGAGTCCTGATAAGACTCCTGAGCTTATTTCTCATTCCCATCTCTGCCAGCTAGGGCAAAGCCAAGAATTCCCATGAGACACACTTCCACTGTGGATGAGCTAGGGCTGCCCTTTTCTACACAGGGCCAGGATCAAGTGTTCCTGTTTCTTGTCTCTCTCCATTTCCCCTTGTGCCTCTTAGCCTTCACATGGATCTCTTAAGCACTTGCAAATACTTGTGCACACTTACACCCAGGTGTGTGCATGCACACACACAAAGGAAACCTGTCTTGTGTTCTAGCTACATCTGAAATATTGGAGATCATTCATAATAAACCCAGCATTCATCATTTAGTTTCTCTTTATTCTCTCTCTCTCTCTCTCTCTCTCTCTCTCTCTCTCTCTCTTTCTCTCTCTCTGTGTGTGTGTGTGTGTGTGTGTGTGTGTGTGTGTGTATGTTAGAGTGCTGTAAAGATCTTTCATCTGTATGGAGTTCCAAATGTTCCTCCTGAAATCACAGTTATTCACACCATTCTAGTATAATGAATTCTATCTATCTATCTTACAGTTTGCCGTGTTGTCACTGGTTTTCTCCCAGCTAATAGGGCTTCTGAGGAAATGGGGCCCAAATATTAACCATTAACCAGAGATTGTGCTGCAGACCTTCCAGTCTGATGGGTTCCAGAGACTCTGCTCCAAGACCTGACAGCCTTTGTGTTTCACTGAGCCTTGTTTTACTTGACCCTGGCAAGCCTTCTTATATTTTTTGAACAAGCTGCTAAATCATCTAGTATTGCTTTTTCCTATCATATTTTTAAAATAAACTAAAATGCCAGGTGCAGTCCCACATGCTTGTAATCCTAGCTACTCAGGAGGCTGAGCAAGAGGATCCCAAGTTTGAGGCCAACCTCAATTTCGCAAGACCCTATCTCAAAATAAAAATTACAAAGAACTGGGAATTTAGCTCAGTGATGGAGGGTCCCTGGGTTCAATCCCCAGTACCATAAAAATAATAACAATAATTACAATAACAAAAAAGTTCAATATTAACCATTTCAAATAGTTCAGTGGTGTTTAGTGTATTCACATTGTTGTGTAACAGATCTCCAGCTCTTTGTCATCTTCTAAATCTAATACTCTATACCCATTAAACCACACGTTCCCTCTGCCCCCTTCCCCAATCAATGGCAACCACAATTCCACTTTTTGTTCCTAGGAGTTTGATGACTTCATACCTCAGGTAAATGGAAACCATACACAGTTCATTTTTTGGTGATTGACTCATTTCCTTATTATGATGTCCTCAAGAGTCATTCATATGGTAGCATATGACAGAATCCCTTTCCTTTTCAAGGCTGAATAACTTTCCATTGCCTATATATACCACATTTTCATTATCCACTCATCCACTGATTAACATTTAAGTTTTTTCCACCTCTTGGTTTTCATGAATAATGCTGGAATGAACACAAGGTCTCTTTGAGACCCTGCTTTCAATTCTTTGTGATATATACCCAAAAGTGGGGTGGCTGGTGAATCAATAAGTGTGCTTTATATGGGGGAGGGGACAATTCATGCTGGGTTATAGGTTCTTGTGTCTTCATCTCTAGAGGTTCGGTCAACTGATTAACCCAAAATAAGTCACATGTGAGCTCTTTGAACCAGTCACTGTGGCTGAGGAAGTACTAAGCATGCACAGACCAGTCAACTGCAAGAAGGATGAGATTGCTATGTTTGAATGATCAGGGTCCACTTCTGGAAAACTGGGCTGCTCTCCAGGGTACAGGGAGGGTACAGAAAGGATGCTGAGGAATCACAGCCTTGTGCACTGAAGTATAACATGAGGAACAGGAAAGCAGGCTAGAGTCAGGCTGCTTCACTCAGTTCTTGGCTCTTTTCCTAGATGACCCCAGGCAACTTGCTTGACCTCTCTGTGCCAGAATTTCTTTGGATTGAAAGGAAAAGTGGTTTCGAGAATTGCACATGCAGATACATATAAAATATTTAGAACAATTTAGAACAGCGCTCCACAAATATTTATTACTATAAAAATGGCCACACTTTAAATTGCAGGTGATTGTGCATTAAAATTCATCTCATTTCTGTTTTTTGAGAAAGAGAGAGAAAGCAACATCAGTTTGCCTGCGTGACACCGAGTGCAGGTTATGGCGTAGCTGCTCTGTATGTACAGCTATCAACACTGCAGGTCCCCTCTGGACCCCTGTCAGGCCCCTGGCCCTCAGCCTCTGTCTCTTGCTGATTTCCATAGATCTTTGTAGCTTTGTCAGTTTGTTTTCCCCAATTTAGTTAAAGTGGAGAGATGAAGTAATTCAACCCCTCATTTTAAAAGATCAGGAAAAAGAGTTAAGCTCTTTTGTTATCAAATTAGCCTTAAATAAAATGTTTAATTTTCTCCTTCATATCCCCTCCTGAAGGATGGCTGGGCTATTTCTGTCTTCTTCCTTTTTCATCAGATATGAAGTAATTGTGCTTATCACCTTTGAGATGTCTCTTCAAATATGTCCTCATAAATGTGAAATGCCCAACACCTGTGGAGGACCTCACCTTCTCAGGGTTACACCTCTCACCGTTTCCAGCAGCCAGTGGCTGAAGGCGTGGTGGTCCTAGGCAAAGGTAGGAGTCACCACCGCTGTGTCTGCTTCTGCATATGCCCCAGAGCTGTCCACAGATGTCTCAGTGCCTCTGGGACAGCCCAGCCAGGTCCACAGGCCTGCCCCAGCCACCACCTCCCAGACAGAGCCCCTGGTGCTGGCTGGCCAGGCACGGCTCTGACCAACGGGCTCAGAGCTGCCTCAGACAGCGCATTGAGCCATGGCCCTGGCTGACAAGGGAAAGGTCATTTTCTCTTCCAGCCCCTGCAGATTACATTTCCATGTGATGATGAAACACAGAAGTAAATAAGCTGTGGTGTCGTCTGGGAACACTTCAACCAGTGTGGCTGCTCTTAAACCAGCCCGGTGTAGTTGAGACACTTGGAGCTGCTGCTCCTTGGCCACTTCAGAGAAACCACTGCTGCTAACTGGAAGACTCTCCCCAAGTCCCAGCAGGCAGGCTTAGTGCCTCCACAAGGAGGCTCAGACTTAAGCCTTTGCCTTAGAGTTTTGCTGTGATGCAGCGTCTAACCCAGAGCTCAGGATTAGGGAGGTTGCAGAGAGGCAGCTGTGCCTTTAAGGAAGTTTCCTTGGATAAGTTTCCTTCCACCTCTTACAGAACAAATTAGAAAGTAAGAGAGAGGGAGAGGAAAATGAGCTCTGTGGTTGTGCCACTTCAAAAATCTGTGCTCCATCTACTGTCAGAGTTGCATACCCGGAAAGCTATTTTTTATTTGTTTGATATTTCAGTGCTGGGGATGGAACCCAGGGCTTCACAAATGCTAGGCAAGCAATCTATCACTGAGCTATATCCCCAGGCCCTGAGAAAGTTAATTTAGTAGACTTAAAATAATGAGAAATTAGACCATTGCTAAATGTATGTTTCTGAACAATTTCAAAGCATGGAAAGATAACAAAGGTTTTTTTTTGTTTTTTTGTTTTTTTGTTTTAAAGGGTATTTTAATCCTTCTTACAGTTTAGCCCTAAAGACATATAGAATCAGCCCTTGGGAGTCACAGAGAATTGGTTCCAGGATACCCATGAATACCAAACTCTGGATACTCAAGTACCTTATGTAGTATTTGCATATAACCTACACAATCCTCCCATATACTTTGCATCACTTCTAGGTTACTTATAATACTTAATACAACTTATGTCCTATTAAAAACACTTGTTATATTTTTTATTGGTTGGGGAAATATGACAAGAAAGTGAAAGTCTGCACGTGTTCAGTACAGATACATTTCTTTTAGTAGTTTTGATCCGTGTTTGGTTGAATACATATATGTGGAACCCATAAATATGTGGAGGGCTGACTGTGAGGGGGCTCACACACACACACACACACACACACACACTCAGAGAAAGAGAAAATAATAGAGTTTGGTTTTTGCAATTATGGAGACCAAGAAGCCTCACCACCTTCCACGTGTAGGCTGTTGACCCAGAAACATCAGTGTTGTGATCCAGTTTAGGTCCAAAGACCACAAATCAGGAACTCTGACGTCTGAAGGCAGGAGCAAGTCACTGTTCCAACTCAGAGAGTAAATTCACCTGCCTCTACCGTTTTGTTCAATTTGACCCTCTACAGATTGGATAACAGCCACCCTCAGTGGTGAGGGACTGCCTTCTTTATATAATCTATCAATTCAAATGCTAATCTCTGCCATAAACAGCCTCACTAACACCCCCAGAAATAATGTCTGTCTTACTTATTCCCGTCAAGCTGACAGATAAAATAACCATCACACACCCACCTGTTATCAACTTGGCACCCATTTGCATGTCTTTAAACCATATTTAATCTCTAAATAAATAAAACAAGGTCATAATTCCAAGAAACATGATCCTTCTATCCTGTTAACAATTAAAAACACATGAATCTCATCCCCAGTGGAGTATGGAAAGTCCTTGAGTAATATTTTCTCCCCCGATATCCCATAACTTTAATACTGTGATGTAAAATTAATAACCACTTACACACTGATAGAAATTACGTTATTTGTTAAGGCAGTAAGAAAGGAAAGTAAACAAAAGTGTTGATTTTGTGTGTATATGTATGTAGACACACAAGCATGTTCATGGCAAAATAAGGAGGAAATACTATGACATTTACAGTCCTCATTTCTGTAACTGGTCATGTGATCATAGCTGCCATTTATAACTGTTCTTCTAGCCCCTCTGTATTCCTCTGGCTTTCAGCAGGAACCTCAACTGGTCATCATTCTTCACCTGGTGGAGTGACCCAGACCTTCATTGTTGAAGGATCTGGGCCATTGTAACCCTGCCTGGTTTGAGTCGTTGCAGTTTTCCATTGATCTTAATCACAGGGCATGGTAATACTGAGAGATGCCTAAAGGGAACTCCTGTGTTCCAGACGCACTCTTCCTTACCTTCACTGTGGTACTTTAGTTCGCTTTCCCCTGCTGTCTACATCAGTCATCTCAGTTGTCAGCATGACTCCCTTCTTTACCTGTTGGCTCAGGCATTGAGGAGCCCAAAGGGACTGGTGGCAGCCTTAACTTCCCACTCAGCTAAATCATTGTTATTTCTATTGATGGAATCTCTCTTCCCTCTGAAACTAAGAGCCTTAGACAGCAGAGCATAAGGCAATGGGAAAAATAATGGGTCACTAGAAGTAGCAATGGTGTGTGGTGCCAACTACAGCTCCATCCCTTGATTCCTGGAACCCTGAATCCTGGCTATGGGAGAAATAGTGCTATATTGGACACTGATTCAGAGTATATACAGCCTTCTAGAGAGCCATGAAAAATATTGCCACTTAGTTGGAACTCTCACTGAGTCTTCAGAAAGCCATTCCACAGTTATTTGTTTTGTTTTGTTTTATTTTGTTTTGTTTTTAGTATCAGAGATCGAACACAGGGGTGCTCAACCACTGAGCTACATCCCCAGCCCTTTTTATTTTTTGTTTTGAGATAGGGTCTTACCAAGTTGCTTAGGGTCTCGCTAAATTACTGATGCTGGCCTCAAACTTGCAGTCCTCTTGCCTCAGCCTTCTGAGTCTCTGGGATGATTGGCATGTGCCACCACGCCCAGCCATAGTTCTACCAAGCTTCAGGATGATGGGAAGTATGGAAAGATAAGTGAATTCCATGAGCATGGGCCCATTACTGCACTTCATCACTGTAAAGTGAGTTCCCTCATCAGAAGTGATCCTGTGTGGAATATTGTGATGGTAGATAAGACATTCTGTGAGTCCATGGTTGGTGGCTTTCACAGAAGTCTATGGATACATTTGAGCATGAAGAAGCAAGTGAGAATGTTATCTCCCTAGGAACAAGTCCCTTACAGATGAGAGCATCTATCGTGATAATCATGCAGAAACTGTGATTTATTAAGATGCCTGAGACCAGCACTGGTGTTCATGTGCTCATGGACTGGGCTTGGTGGACTGACTTTCAGGCAGACCAGAGTGAAAATATGTGAGTTAAGAGGAGTCTGATTTATGGGAGGCACACAATAGAGTCTGCAACAGAGCCCATCATGAAGGTGATAGCCTGTGGAGGATTTTTCACATACAAATGGGGATTAAGGTTTCCCTTCCAATCCTACATGAACAAAGAGAACCTAGGTCAGTCTGTGTCTGTCTGTCTCTGTGTGAGCAGTGAGCAAAGAATGGACCACATGGGGTAATGCAAAGTAGAAAAACTCCAGAGGTAGAAACAAATAGTATATAGAAGACAAAGTCCCTGCGTTGTATTTCTCCACTGAGTTGTGCTGATAATAGGGTGTAGGGTAGATGGGAGGGGAGCACACACAAAATGGAATGACCTTTCCACCAATTCCTTGGTGCCTTGCTGGGTTTTTTTGTGCATTCGATCACTCTACCCCTTTATCTCCTCCAAGCTTATTTGAGCTACAGATTATTCCACCTCCACTGCTTCCTCCATGCCTCCCCGCCATGCCCCCCCCACCCCCCCACCCCTGCAACCAAACACCTTCAGGGTTCTCCCTCTCCTCCTGCCCTGGGGAGTAGAGATGTGTCTTCCTTAGGAATAGTTCTTTAAATTCTGAAAGTAGCAGCTTTTGAAATCTCCTTGTAAGCAAGTTTGCTTTTAGATTTGCCAATATCTTAAAAGATCATGATTGCTCATTGTTATATCTACCTGTAGATGAATAACAGATTAAGGTGTCAATAAGGAGACTCATCATAACAGCCCACATTTCCCAAGTCTTCAGTCTGTTCCGGGTGCTGTTCTCAGACTTTGCTTGCATTATCCATACAAGCATCTCAGTGCCAACTGCTGAATGAGTGATGCTATTATTCACATCCCCATTTTACAGATAAGAAAGTCAGTGCCTTGTAGAGACTCAGGTGCTAACGATCAGAGTGGAATTAGCATGGTGTAACATAATTGTTGAAATGAACATAAAGATGTAGGAGAAAACTTGTCTTAAATCTGTTGAAGATAAAGTGAGTATGTTCATAGGACAATGGGGTGATATGTGTGCTTTTCTTTACACATGTAAGAAGTTCTGTTGTACATGTATCTTTTGGTTTTCACCTTCAAAATGTCCAATTTATGGTCATGAAGAAAAATACCCATAAGAGAGAAGTAGACACTTAAGATTCAGTAAACAACCCAGACATCAATTACCCTTACCAGCTCCATTTTTAATAATGAAGGCCTTTGAACTTCACAGATTGTCACAGGCATCACTATGCTAAGAATCTGTATGTATATCTTAAAACTTTCTTTAAAAAAAGACTATAAAGAAAAAGCAACCAAATGTTAACCATAGCTATCTTGGGGATGAGTGATTATTTTCATTTCAGTTATTTGTACTTTCCTTACATTCTATGCTAGAGGGGAACAAATTAATTCGGTTTTGAAATTCAGAAGAATCCTAATAGAAAAGCACTGGTAAAATTTGATGGTGGCGTAGATGTCTCTAAACCTAAGTAAAATGGAAGAGGTGGTGGGGAGGGGTGTTCTTTCAGGAAAGGCAGGAAAAGGTGGCGGGGGGGGGTGCTTTGCCTCCCAAGAAGATGGCATCCAACTTCAAGTTCTTCAGACTGATGCTAAAGTCCTAAGACTGAGCCTTAGCATATCATGTAGGTTATTTTGGGTATTGGTGGGTTTTGCTGAGGTGAGTGTTTTCTGGCCAATAAAGCCAAGTTATTTTGGGCCACCATAATTGTGAGTTAGACAGGTGGTTTGTGTGTGAAACGTTTAATTTACTGGCTGTGTAGTCTGTTGACTTTGGATAAGGCTAGGAACAATTCTACACAAGTTTCCCCAAATGATGGGCTCTGATGCTGATCTTGTCATTGTTACAAGCAGATGCACATTACCAAGGCAGGCTGGACGTGGGCAAGGAGAGCTCTATGGGAAAATCATGGTGTTACTTTTCATTGTCTTTAGGCTAACCACTCTACAGGATTCAAGTGACCGTTAGGTAGTGATTTTGCTGTGTGTGTGTGTTTCTCACAAGAGTACCACTTATAAGCATAGTTATTAGTCATCAGTTTTTCTCCACTCCCTTTTTATGGTGTGTTAGTGTTGTGGTGATTTCTAAAATTACTTAGAAAAGCACTCATCTTCAAACAATACCCAATAGAATGTCTTTTTGATATTAAAAAATATATATGTTTATTCATTAGTCCAGCCCCAGGTAACAGTTTGAATAAGTTGCCTTCACAGTTTTTGCTATTGCATCTGTCCCAAACTTCAGGCAATTTATACAAATAATTTATAAAGCAAAAATAATAAAGACCAACTAAATTGATGGTACCCAATTTGCAAGCAGAGGCACTGATGTGAAAATATGGAACAGATTGAGAGACTCCAGTTTTCACTCTGTCATTGATGAGGGCTTATTTTCCCCAAGTAACTTTTACAGATGTCTCTTACTAGCTTTATGACAACAATTTCTTCTTCCATTTGCTTCCTTCCTTCCTTCCTTCCTTCCTTCCTCCCTTCTCTCCCTTTCTTTTCTCTTCTTTCTCACTTATGACAGCAAATGTTCCTTGTCCCCTCAGATCTGGATGCTGGAAGTTCCCTTCTAAAACCTGCAGGGGGAGTACCTTCCTTGCCTTTTTCCACCTTCTGGTGGTCTACCAGTGATCCTGGCTTGTGGACCCATCATCTTTAAATGCAGTTCTTGCTATATGACAGATTTTTTGGTAGCCATGGCTTCTGAATCTTGCTGCTGTGTCTTATCCATTTTCTCCAGTGTCTCAGGATCCCATTTTACTTCTACTCTGCATGTGTGATTCTTTCTGCCCCCATCAGCCCTCCTTGCCCTGACCCTTCATTACATCCCTAGTATTATTCTTTATTCTTATTTTTAGCATGCTTCATAAGTGTTTGGGATTTTTTTTTTAATTTGTAAGTCACTTCCTCATTCTTTTTTTTGAAATTATACTTTCCACAACAAATTATTTCAACTCGACTTTGGTCTGGGGAGAAATGTTACTTTTAAGGAGATCTGTTAATGTAGGAAAGAGGGAGCACTCCTGCTTTTTTCAGGGGATGGGGAGGGGTACCAGGAATTGAACTCAGTGGCACTCGACCGCTGATCCACATCCAAAGCTCTATTTTGTATTTTATTTAGAGACAGGGTCTAAGTGAGTTGCTTAGCACCTTGCTTTTGCTGAGGCTGGCTTTGAACTTGTAATCCTCCTGCCTCAGCCTCCCAAGCTGCTGGGATTACCTACCATGCCTGGCAGCACTCTTGCTTTTTGAGAATAGAAAACAAGGGTGAATTTTAAAAACTGGTTGGGAAATAACTGTCTTTGAAATATGGCATGGAATAGGTTTTAGTAAGATGAGGGAAGAAAACCACATGGTGATGCAAAACTTAAATATAGACTTTTTGTAGCTGCAGCTCAGCTAGGGGAGAAGATCGAGTGGCCAGTTAGCCTGGGTGAGGTGGAAGGAAGCCCTTCCCAAAAATCCAGACCCACAGCATTAGGATCACCCGGGGAAAGAAGAGAAATACAGTTCTCATGGAGGGAGGGAGAAACTCATGGGGGTACAGGGGCAGTTGGGCACTCTCTATTTTAACAAGTCCTCCAGGGGATTCTGATGCAGGCCAAGTGCAAGAACCATCTTCTAAGAGAACTTAGAATGTTTATGGCCAGCCAGGTGGCAAGACCCAGTGCCTAAGAGGGATCATAAGAACTATGGTGTTTGAGCCTCACCCCTCAGCTAGCATGCCATGCTAGCTCATCCTCTGTATCATCCATCATGTTGAATCTGCTTTGAGACCTTAGGGAGAGGAACCCAGTTTTATGGATCAGGCTGTTAAGAGTCCATGAGGGACCTAGTCTGAGCTAGACAGACACTATATTAAGGGAACAGACGAGAGGCGTGGGCATCGTTAGTTCAGGGGAATGTGAGCTGGGGCTGCAGGGAAGGCCGGCTTCATGGAGGAGTGAGTGAGACTTGAGCTGCCCTTGGAAGAAGATGAAAGAGAAGGGCGAATGCAGGGAACAGCCAACCCGACATCACGATGCACTTACTTCTCCCTGGACTTCTACACATCTCTCTCTCTCTCCCTTCTGATTCTTTTTCTGTCCCCTGGAGTTCCCCTGGCTGCTCCACAGAGGGGAGGACAGGTTTATAGTTGGCAACCTTCTCCCACAGTTGAAACAGGAAGAATGGGGAGGGGAAATATATTTTAAGTTCAAAGTAAGCTTTGCTTCCTTACATTTCTAGCATATTGTGTTGGACAGCAAATTAGGAAAGTGTAAGAAAAAAAGGGCAAGGGACAGCTGATATGCTGCTAGCTCTAAGGCAGTAGAGCTGTTCTCCCTCACTCAGGGCCCTCTGTTGGTGGGCAGACCCGGCTTGGAACTACCTATATAGCAGAGGTGAAAGAACCCTCAAGGGACCCTTCCAGAGGGGTAGAAATAAGTAGCCACCATCACAGGGTGAGGCCATGAAGAAAAAGCATCAGAAAGACACACATCTCTAGGGCATTTAGTCAGAAGAGGCAAAATACTAATACCCTCAGTTCAGGTGACACTTTTCAGTGTCTCATGTAGCCAGCCACCTGTGTGGCACAGTGCAAGAATCTCTTCAGTCTCAAGGAGCATGAAGATGGCCTGAATGCAAGATGGTAGCCATGGGTAGATGGTGTATATATTTACACTATCAGTTGGACATGTCCTTGTGTCTAGTAGGTTTTACAGATGGTAAAACTTAGGCCATCAATATGGAAATAAAAGGACAGAGCTAGCCAAGAAAGACATTGTTGTGATCTACGTTAAAAGAAAAGGAAAAAGATTCCATGTTATGATTTTGTCTTTAGGACACATAATAAGATATTTTGTTGCAGAAGAGCAGTGACAATTTTGTCCATCACCACTGACCTCCACTTTTGGATACAATTGAAAAAGAGGCAGAGGTGTGAGGATGAGAGGGTGAGTGATGTTAGGGTAGATGGGGGCTCCCAGAGAGGACCCCTGGGAGGTGGGGTGCCACGGGTCTCTGTGAACCTGGGATGTCTGAAGTTTAGAGTGGCAGTACAGGTCACTCGATGCCTTTTCTGAGACCTAGAAGGTGGCAGGTAATTTCGTATCTTCTCCATCAGGACAGCTATCTAGATTCTTTGTCCAAGAATGCTTATTCCTTTGAGTGGACACTAGGAATGTTCATGATTTCATCAAGACTTTAAGTCACATAGTGGGCCTATGTGAGAGACCTTCCTTATTGGGTGAGATGGCCCACACCTCGAACACTCCTGCTATTTACAGTGCCAGGGCTGTGGTCCCTGAGGGCAGTGCAGAACTGGGGAGGGCAGATACATAGGCTTGGTAGTGTGTGAGGCTGCTGCAGGTCAGGAGAGAATGGTCTAGCACCTTTCTCTCTTATAAATCAAGAAGATATATTTTGTTTCTAATTTAAGCCACAGTGAATTTCAAAGGTGATTTGAGGCAGCTTTTCGTGAGTCTCATCAGCATTATTCACTTTTGAATCAATCTAGAAGAATGTAGAAAAAAGATGTTTCTATTATATTACTGGAAATAAAAATATATCAGTTAATGCTCTTGCTAAAACCCATATTTTCCTAAAACATTTCAAAATAAACACTAGGGCAACTCAGAAATATATGTGATAGAAAGGGAGACAGAAGGAATCTGTACAAGAGTAGTAATAAAAACCTGATTTACTCATAAGCTTCCTGGGAACCAAGGCAAAAAAGGGGTCAGGGATGATCTGGGTCAAGAAGCCCTCATTTATTTAATTAAAATGGGGAGAATGTGGGGTAAGGAAGATCTAAATTTGGGGACAAATTAAAAAGATACTGTTGTAAAAGACATTGAGCCCATAATAGATAATATCTCCCAAAACAGTTTTGTATAAAGTGCAAAAATGTTCTTATTTGGTCATTTTTATATCGAATTGAGATCAAGAGTAATGACTAAAGAGTGCATTATAGAAAGCTAAGCAAAAGTAGGACACAAACTTGATTCTCTAGAATTCTAATGAAAAAAGGGTAGAACTTTGAGGAAGCTGGTGAAGAAATGTACAGTATTAGTCCTGGATTGCATCTATCTCATGGCAGATGACTCACCCATGCCTTGTGGCCAGACCTGATCCACAGTCAGTTCAAGATTTGAGTCCCATGGCAACTTGGCAAGTCGTGGAATGTCAAATTTTCTGAGGTGTTGATTAAATAAAATTCATGTGCTTTGATATACGAGACATCCTGGAGTCAGGACTTCTATTTTGACAATGAAAATGTAGGCACCAGCTTTGCCAGAAGGGACTGCCGGCGACTCCCCAAAGTTCTCTGCTCTCTTCAAAGGTAAGGCTCTAGAAGTGCATAAAAAGAGAGTGAAGCCCCCTATCCCCCTGCCCCGCACTCTTAAAAGAGTTTTGAATATATAGAAATCCCTGGACAAATGGAAACATGATTTCTTTCCTAGACTGTTGAAGAAAATCTTTTGGCTTAGCAAAATTTAAGTGCAAGGTATTCTCAGTAAGATTCTGTTAACATTTTCTTGGTAAAAGAACCTTAATTTCACTCTTGCCTGACAAGTGATTTGTGTGATTTTGAATAGACTTGCCCCTTTTATGAGCCTAGCAGAGTTTTTCCTGCCATACATACCCTCCGGGATAGGTGAAATAATTTGTTGGCCTGGGCTTCTTTTATAATTTGCAAAATAGTAATAATGATATCCTTGCCGCATGCAGATTAAATAGGGAAGTAAGTAAATGGTATCCATGTGAATACTGCAGAATGTCAAAACCCAACCATCATGATGTGGTTTTCAAATGTCAGTGTTGATCTAAACTATCTGATAGTAATTAGCCAATATTCTAATATTTTAGATTACTCTTAAAGTTACAACATCAGCATAGAAGAGTGATCCTGTTTACTAGTTTGCTTAAAAAGGCACAGGAAAACAAACTGACCCTTCAATTTCAGGTGACTAAGTCTCAGCAACATTCACCAAAGTCAGCATTGCTGATTTTGACCCTATACAAATGTAGTCTTTGCCCCAGGGAGCAAATTTTTGTCTCTGCCCCCATGGAATTCCACTGAGCCCAGTCCTGGTCCATATGCCGCATCCAGGGTCACTATCTTTAGGTTTTCTGTCCCAAAGTAAGGAAGCAGTGATGTCCATGTGTGCCAAAGAAAACTCTCTCCTATTACTGACAACCTCACTTAAACACATGGAACATAGCCAGGAATCATTAAACCACTTCACAAATGCATAAAATAGATAACAAACTGATTAGAGGTCTTATCAGTTCCAGGAACTGATAACGAAGTAGAGTCTCTTAGAATTTGGGAAATAGGATGGCACTTTAAAATAAATATATTTCGTCATAGTCTCAACAAATTTTAATAGATTTTCACAAACATAAAACAAGAGCACACTATTATCGATAGATAAATAAATAATAAACAAGCATCAAACATTTTTAGAAATTAAATATTCATTTGTAAAAACACATTTAGACACATTTTGATAAAAGCTTTGATATCTGTAGACTAAAAGGAAAATCTTACCAGCTTCCAGAAACAAATTATAGAAATGCATTCTGCAATAACAGTGGAGTAGAGGGTAGGGAACAAAGGGTAGAAAGAAGGGAGAGGAAGGGGAATTACTGGGGACTGAAGTAGAACAAATTATACTCCATGCTTTTATGATTATGTCATAGTATTCTGTTGTCATGTATAACTAAAAAGAACCAATAAAAAAAGAAAGAAATTCTGCTAGCACTCAACTTCTCTTCTATGAGGCAGGATGCTAGAAAACAGAAGAGGTGAGAATGTAGTCGCATGGAAGAATTTTCATTTGAGTCATACTTGCGTTTAGATACCCAGACAGGATGAAATATTACTCAGCCAAAAGAAGAATGAAATTATGGTATTTGCTGGTAAATGGATGGAACTCATGCTAACTGAAATAAGCCAGTCCCCCAAAACCAAAAGGCTGAATGTTCTCTCTGATGTGTGGATGCTAACGCACAACAAGGGATTGGATGAGACAAAGGGGGATGAAGGGAAGGGAGGGGAGATGGGAATAGAAAAGACAGTGGGATGAATCTGACATAACTTTCCTACGTTCATATATGAATACACCATCAGTGAAACTCCACATAATGTACAACCACAAGAATGGGATCCTAATTAGAATAAGTTGTACTCCATGTATGTATAATATGCCAGAATACATATATCTAAAAGCAACAAGTTAAAAAAAAAAGAATGAGGATTAAGTGAAACCAATATTCAGATAGGACAGGGCTGCAAGAGTAAACCCTTGTGGGGAACCCTTGAATGTAGCCTAAAATAAACAAATTTAGAAAAGAGAAAGACATATGTCATTCACCTGTCAAAGTGTGGTAGTTTTAAAATAAATGTTCCTCTGAGAGCAATGCTGTAATATAGTATACATAATATATATATACATATACATGCAAAATAAGGGAAATTGAGACATTTATTAGATAATATGCTTTAGTTCCAAGGAATAGAAATATATCTTGAACTAGATAATCAAAATGGGGGATTGTGGGGCTTTTGCATTCCCACACCTGGGAATTCCAAGTGACAAATCTTTACTATGAGCATGGTTGGCTCCGTGAACTGAACAGCCTGAGGGCTGTGCTCGTCTCCTGCCAGTGGACAACCTCCATGTGCCAGTTTGAATGACTGCTGTTTTTCCAGAACAGCACTCCAATCCATTTATCCCAGCACAGTGAGACCAGCTTCCTCAAAAGCTCTGAGAGAGAAGTCCTGAAAAGGCTTTGATTGGACCAGTTTCGGACACAGGCCAATGGCTGGACCACTGCCTGTGGGTTTTCAGATTGGCCCAGCCTTGCTTCATCTTTTGCCTACTTGGGTACAGTTAAGAGTATAGGGACTCTTGCAGATAATGAAAAGTAGTTTACCTACAAGAGTATAGAATTCATTGAATACAAAGAAGGAGAGATAGTGCTGGACAGATAACAGCTGTAACTTTTTTCTCTGTGTTTATAAAAGAACAGCATTGGGAACATAGCTTTGTCTTAAAGTGGGATAAGTTGCAATTCTCTCCATCCAGAGATTCTAATGGGCACTTCAGGCTTCTAAGACTAGAGTTATATTCGAGGCTGTGGAGAAATTGGATAGGTTGATACCAAGACTATATTACTTGACTCCTCAGAGAATCCAGGTGTATTTTTAGATCCATAAATGCTTTCCAAGTCTTCCTCATCTTGACTTCTTGAAAAGATACAAATATAAATATAGCAATGAGCCAGTTGGACTGTTGCTTTCACTGTGCAGCATCTTTGAGGAGCTCAGATCTGGGTTTTTTCTTTGATAGGTACATTTATGTAAAATGCTAAATACCCTAAAGAGGCTGTAATTTTGAACAGTAATAAGTCAACTTCACTTTGAGGAACCTATGCCTGAGGGATCGATTGAAGAAAAAAGGATAGCAAATTTTGGGGTCAACAGTCAAGGCAGAATCCATATAGTGCCGGTGGCAATGGGTCTCTCAAAGGCTAATCCCTAAACCCCCTCTCTCCACCCTACCTCCTAAACATTCGCACATGTTTGTGTACACACAGTCATATACATGACATGAGACACAGGATCCCAGCCACTCACCAGAATCCAGCATTTCCTATACAGCCTCGCATATGTATGCCTTGGACCATCTTTAACCTGACTGTCCTTCTCCACCTGCCAAAATCATGGTTGTTTCAGCACCTGGTTCAATAGTCAACTTCCTTTCTCCTCTAATTAGAATGAATGCTCCCATTTCAATATTCCTGCAGCATTCTCCATGAACCCTGTCACTTTAACTCTTAAGTTGATACAAATATATTGTGTTCATCTTTTAGTTTAAACCAGAGTGTGTATTCCCTTGAGAGAAAACCAGGACTTTCCAAGGGAGTCCATTTTCAGAAGTTCTGCCTGCACATGCATTTATCCCAGAACTAATATACCTGAGAACTTAGCAGCCTCATCCCTTCTCTATCTCCATGCCAAGATTTATAAATATGCCTCTCCTCCCTCTCAAGGACATGCATACCCCTCATCCATTGGGCAGCTTACTGGGTACAGGTCCCTCAGGTGGGCAAATCTTATTCCTACTTCCAAACAGAAAGGCAGATGAACATATTTGCACAAGGCTGAACAGATAACTGTAGTGGCTTGGTGACAAATCCTTTTGAACACCAGGTAGTTTTCCAATTTTTATTTCCATCCAAATTATTTGGCAAAGGACCCGAGTTGTCAGATTATAGATCATTAAGCATAATTTTTGTGACAGATCAATTAAGTGATTTTTGACATAGAACATGTGAAGAATTTTAAAAGTTGAGCATGATGATGTAGCTATAACAAAGGTCCCTTAATGTACCTCTGCTTACTTAGGTAAATAAGGCTTTCTGGTGCTTATATCTTATGAGAATGAGAAATATAAGTTGAATTTATGCCAAACCCTGACTGCTTCTGGCAGAAAAGGACTCCAGTCATTTTTAAGGAATTAATTTTTTAAAAGCTTCATTTAACTCATTATAAGATGCATTTTCAATGACATTTTTCCTTTTTGTTTAACAAATGTCAAAATTTCTAGTATATTATGCAACGGGATATAGCTCAGTGGTAGAATGCTTGTCTAGCATAGGCAAAGCCCTGGGTTTCCCAACCCTGCATTAAAAAAAAAAAAAAGAGAACAGAATATTTATGCAGTTTTTGTTGACTATTAATTATCACAATGATAACTTAATATATAAAAAAGAATTTAACACTATTGCCTTATGGTGAGAGGAGATTAAAAATTAAATTTTAATCTACATACATATTTTATATGAAGAGATTTTATCAATAAAAAAATCTCTCAAGCATAAAGTACATTCAATTAAGATGAGATTCTGTTGAGTGGTAGAATGGAAATAAGTTCAAGAAAGGAATGACATGGCTGAAAATCCTGCCTGTCAAAGGAAGAACTTGTTCGTGCATTTTTTCATGGAGTATGATATTTGGCTCCCTGGATTATATTTTTAATGTACAGTGTTGTACATCTGTTGCAACCAATTGAACCCATAATAGAAATTTTATATTTTGATTAAAAATGTAAGTGAGTAACATGGTTGTTCAAAATTACTTGCGGGGGGGTTACATGAAACAAGTATTGAAATGCATGGTGTCAATTTATGTCACTAACTCAGGAGCATTTTATCTTGTTTCTTCCTTTGCTCCTAATGCCTGTAATATAGAGAATTAAGTCAACGAAGGCCAAGATGAAGGACAAGGTTTACTTGTTGCTGCAAATGGTGTGAAACCCCTAAGCACCAGTTGGATGGGGAGGTATTTTGTCTCCCTTGAGACATGTTCCATACACCATAAACTTGGTGAAACTGACTCTTGAGAAATCTCCTTTCTCAAGGACCAGCAAAAATGCAACATCAAGACCTTTAATTTGCATTCAATAAAACACCAATAAAAATGAAACCATAAAAAAGTACTGATGCATCTGGACTCACAGTAGAGTTACATCCCAATAAATGCGTGGAAGCACATGGTAAGTTGAAAATATCATAAGTCAAAAATGCATTTCATACACCTATCCTACCTGCAGCCTAGCCTAGCAACATAGTACACTGTAGAAAATTGGTAGTTTCCCCTCCTAATCTTGTGACTGACAGGAAACTGCGATTCCTGTTGCTGTCCAGCATCTTGAGAGAGCATCAGGCCATGTACGCCAGCCCCAGCAACAATCAAACCTCAAAGTATGATTTCTACTGAGTGTTTAGCACTTTTGCTCTGCAGTATATTGAAAAAACATAAGACAAACCATCATAAGTCAGGGACTGTCTGTCCTTGGAAAATATTTATATTGAATGTTTGAAATTTTCTTTGGTTACTTTGTAAAAGAAAAATTTAAATGAACTAGTAGTGAACTGAGAATGATTGTGTTCAACTTGAGGTACCAAGAGCCCAGAGCATGTTCTTCTTTGTACTTGAGTTAGGGAATTTTCCAGAGCTCTCATTTACATACAGGCACATTTGAACTATGGGATTATATAATGTAGGTGGACAGTGGAAGAGTTAATATTTTCTTACATGTGCTCTGTGTCTACTCATTCGGAAGACAATTTAATCATGAATTTACTTTGGGCTTCTGCTAAAGACAAAGTAGGCGCATGTTTTTACATTTGCAAAAATCCTGCAATAACTTTTGAGTTCAAAAAAGGTTGTTCACACTTTAAGAGAAGAGCAAACTTGCCAGCACATTAATTTAAAAATAATGACAGTGCAGACAGAAAATAGCAGAAAGGATAAAGGTAGTGTCATATGCCTTTTAAGATTTCTAAGTCATCGACAGTCAATTGTAAAAGACATCCCTTATCTTTGTTTTGTTTTTTGGGGGAGGAGGGATTTTTATTTGTTTGGTTGATTTTGGTACCAGGGGATTGAACCCAGGGGTGCTCTACCACTGAGCCACATTTCTAGCCTGTTTATTTTTTATTTTGAGACAGCTCTCAGTAAGTTGCTTAGATCCTTGCTAAGTTGCTAAGGCTGGCTTTGAACTTGTGATCTCCCATCTCAGCCTCCTGAGTTGCTGGGATTACAGGTGTGAGCCACCATGCCCAGCCCCAAAACATCCCATATCTTGATTTGAAATTACAAAGGATGTTCCAGATCAGGAAGGAATCTTAGAGCTTATCAGGACCAACTGTTCATTTTAGAAAAAGGGGAAAGGGATGTAAAGCTCTGAGTAGACTTTGGCTAGGATGGTGGTACTTAGACTTTTAATTTAGTGCTCCTCCGCCGACTGCCCCTGGTTTCAGGCTGGGGTCCCACCTGGGAGCTGTGGTAAGGGCAGAAAACAGAACACGTGGAGCGTGGAGGGCACAGGACCTTCTAGGGGGACCCCCACCCTCCTCACAGCAATGCAACTCCAAGTTCTCCTTCCACATTTGGATTTTCCTGTGTAGAATTGATGGTGGGGGGGAATTTTCCGCCCTATTATCTGATCCAGAAATTTTCAAAATATGTCATGGTTCCTGGGGTTAATCACTGGAACAAGCCAAAAGGAGAAAAGGGAATTGGGACAGGGGCAGGATGAGGGAAGTAGCACTTGTGTTTCTTCTGACAGAGTCACTGTGGAGAGTGATCTGAAGTAGCCTGGAAACTGACGCCAACCAAGCCAGGGCCTCCTCCGAGCATTTGCTCCCATCTGTGAATCCATGCTTCTTTGACAGATCCCCAGAAGCCTGTCCAGAAAGCTGCTGTCCTGTGACTCGCCCTGCCCCCAACCTCCCACCCCCAACAAGCCACAAAGCTTTGCAGGTGCAGCTGTCTTCAGCGCTGGCCGCCCTTCAGGCGGAGTGCAGTTCGGGCGTCACTTTCTGCAGTCTTCCCTGTCCAGGCCTTGTACTCCCTTCCCGCTCCTTTGAGCAATTCACAACTCTGAGCAAAGTTGCCCTTTCAATTCCTATATGACTTCGTGGGTGAGACTCAGGCAACCCCCCTGAGGGTTTCCTTACCTGCATCGCCCAGCCCATCCCCTGGCATGCGCAGAGATGGTGTGCTGTGGCCATGACCAAGCCACAAGGGCCTGCGGGAAGATTACCACGAGAGATGGAGGACTTGCCTGGGCAAGAGGGGAGCTCTGGCCATGGCACTCTACGTTATACACTTTTCAAGAGGCTTAACACATGTGCCCTGAATATAGGGCTTCTCCCACTGTTGATTTAAGGGTTGGCAGTTGACTTAATTTCAACTGCTGACACTCAATTTTCTTAAAATTTTTTGGCCTCAAAATTTCTGAGGGATCTGAAACAAGCCCAAACAAACTTCCCGATCTCAAAAGTAGATAGAAAAGGCGTGGAGAGGGGTTAGTGTCCCCACTCCACCACTCAGGCACTCTGAGCCTCCCGGAGGTAAATGAACCAGAAAACCTCCTTACCCCAGGCAGTCAAAATACCTCCACTGGGAACCACCTGGGAAGATGGTGCCACACCTGAGTGCTAGCTCCTGGAGAGGTAGCAGAGGGAGGAACTGGACTGAGCGCTGTGTCGACCGCCATATGCAAACTCCTCCTGAGACCAACCTGCCCTTTTGGGGAAGCATAGTGGGCATTCCAGGTGGCACAGCCACTCTTTGTGGGTCCACCTGTCTGTCCCCTCGTAAACTGAGTTGCCAACAAGCTCAAACTCTTGAGTCAGAAACCTGTGTCCCCAGGTTCACTCACGGGGCCTGTCTCATTCTGGCAGCCATCTGGCAATGGAGACCTGCCTGTGAAGTACAGTCCAAGCTGCAGCCCTGTGGGTGGCATTGTTGCCCCGCCTTCCAGGGCTCCTTCAGGAAACTGCTCTGCTCAAACTTGAATCCAGGTCTCTGTGACCTAAAAGCTATGTGCTCTTTTTCACTGTGTCATGCTGTTGATATGCAGTATAAGTAGAGAAAAAAATATGTTGGACTTAATTTTCCTACCTGTTTGGTGATGGTAGCAAAAGACAAGGTAAGAGAGGAACAGCAGGCAATAGGGTCTTGCCCTGTGGGCTGCTGACACGGCTGCAGTGGAGTGGGGTTTGTTCTGTGGAATGACATCTCTGTGCTGATTCACAGGTGGCATGATCAGAGCAGTAGACAACTGACCCAGAGATGGCAGCTTATCAGCAAATCATGGGCAGAGAAAGTCTCAGGTTGTATGAATCCATAAGCAGTGTTTCTTCTATTTGGCCTCCAGTTAAGCATCTTGCAACAAAAGCCTAGAATAAGTCTAGATAATAGGTCACTGTTGAAAGGCATTCGCTGCATTCAGTATGTTGCCTTGTGCATTTGTGCTTCTCTGAATAATTCCTCGTCCTTCTGTTCTTTCCTTTCGAGCTCTTGTGAAATGTATTTTCTTCTGAACATTTGTTCTTATGTTTATTTTGTTGTTTGAGATCTCATATAAACTGATACCTGGAAAGGATTTTCTCTTGGTTTTGTTAATGACATGTTGTTGATCTGCTGTCCAGGTGAAATGCTGGCAATGTCGAGTGTGATTCCAAGATCACTTGGCCACTGGTGCACAGTCATGCCATTGGAGTGTGCACTCTGGACTACCTTGCTGCCTCCATTCATGTTAGGCATCCAGGGACTACTCTGTGGGAGCAGCAACTTTCGAACAAAGTACACCAAACTGCAGCAGGACACAGCCCTAATTTCTAGGACTGGAGTAAACGGTGCATAGACCATCTGCCTTCAAGTATCTTGAAACTTAAAACCTATTTCTACATTAATCCACACAATGACTGTGGTTTAAAGCTGCTCTAGAGTGGCGGGTACCTGTCCTTCAAACTCCAGCTCTATGCATAGAGCTTTCGTTGATTTTAGAGGGCCTAGAAACTCAGGAATTAAAAATAATGGCCTTACACATTACGTATATTCACTTTATCTCCAAATGACTTGATAGATATGCAGGATGACTATAGTGTTCTTCATCAGGTCTAAATGAGAGATGATCCCTAATATTAACATTTGACAGAGCTCGACTTTATTAAAGCGAGTTGTAGCTCTGTTCATCTCATTATTCCTGCTGCAGCAGTCAACACAGGGTTTAGGGGCCAGAGAACCTGAACCACAGATTCATTTTTGTGCTTATTTTTTAAAATTTTGCCTGAAGGTTCTCTCCCTGGTTGTTTCTTACTGATGCCTAAACTTACTCTTTTAACATATAAAAATTAAGGGAGAACCAAATGCTGAGGAAATGTGTCATTCATATTTTGGGCTCTCTTTCAAATGCAACTTGATTTGTCAGAAGTTCCCCTACTAGCATTACTGCTTTCTAAGTCTGTTTATATTTTTTTAAAACTCTAATTGTTTGTAATTTTCTCCTAAAGAACTCATTTTACACCAACTTCAATTAAACCAAGGATCTGACTAGAAACCATCACATTTATCATATCATTCAATGTGACTGAATACATGTTTTAAAGGGCTAATTTAATCAAATCCTGAGTATTGAAGAGAATATTTTGCTTTCAGTTGTGCATGAACATATGGCTCCTTCTGAGAAAGTTTCCAGAGGAGGATGTGTGAGAAATATTGGCCCTCTTTATATGGTGCACCGTAGAATTCATATTTCGGAAATATCCACAGATGGATGTTGCTCTTGTTAGGCAGTGTGGGGTGGACCTGGAGTGGTTTCTGCTGACTTGTCCTTGCCCTGTCTTGTCTAGTGAGCCTGCCCCTGGGTCCCAGTGGTCACTGCAGTGGGGATGGAGTCCCACTGGTGCCATCAGAGGCCGAGGAGACTGTGTCTGTTGGCAGCTGCTTTGCATCAGAGGACACAACCGAGGACTCGGGGGTGATGAGCTCCCCCTCAGATATTATCTCTCTGGATTCGCAACATGACAGCTTGAAGTCCAAGGATAAGTGGGCCACAGACCAAGAAGACGGCAGCGACCAGGACCTCATGGGAACCCCGGAACTGGGCCCACAAAAGAGCCCCTCTTGGGAGAGAAATGGCTGCAGGAACTCACATCTGAGGTGAGTCATGGCGTGGGTGGGAAAGGAAGTCACTCCCATCCCGGGCTCTAAAGAGGGGGCTGTTTGTCATGGTAATCCAATTAATATTCACTAATATAATATCTAAACATCAGGTGCCTTCTGCAGAAATGTCTATACCATGACTTAATGGTTTTATTTATTTTTTTCTTTTCTTTCTTTTTTTCTTAATTTTTATTTTTACAGACTGCATTTTGATTCATTGAACACAAATGGGGTACAACTTTTCATTTCTCTGGGTGCACACAATGTAGATTCACACCATTCATATAATTGTACGTATATCTCTACTCTACTAAACTTACTCTCTGTCTGTCTCACTCTACTATCTTTCCTTCCCCCACCCCCTCCCACCTCATTTTCCTCTACACCATCCAGAGTTCCTCCATTCTTCTCTTGCCCACCCCCACCACACCCCGCCCCCTTTTTGCCCCCCATTATATATCATCATCCACTATCAGAGAAAACATTTGACCTTTGTTTTTTTTTGGCTTGACCTATTTCACTTAGCATAATATTCTTCAACTCCTTCCATTGCCAGCAAATGCCATAAGTTTATTCTTCTTTATGGCTCAGTAATATTCCATTGTGTATATATACCACGGTTTCTTTATCCACTCATCAATTGAAGGGCATCTCGATTGGTTCCACAATCTAGCTATTGTGAATTGAGCTACAGTTATATCTTCATGCCATTTGTAGACATGCAGGTACTTATAAATAATACATAATAATGCCTTGTATGTTTTGACACTTCAAATGAATTGTTTGAACCATACTTTTAGTTTACATTTCTACTCAACAGCATGTTTTTAATAATTACCCATGATGGTACAGGTATCATCCATTCCTTTATTTCTCCATTTTTTTATCAATGGAGATTTAGATTGTTCCAGTTTTTCAGGGCTGGGAACAATGAGCAAGTTGTACAGATATGTCTTTATTTACATGTATAGAAATTTATAGAAGAAAAATTATTAGACCTTCAGGAAAAGGCATCTTCAGCTCTATGAAATACTGGCAAATTACCATACAAAATGTTTGTCCCACTTACAGGTCCTACAGTGGTCTGTGATATCCTGTCATTCCACGTCTACAACAATATTTGAGATTAGTAGACATCTTAAGCTTTGCTGATCCTCTAGGTGTCGAATGTCATCTCATGTGACTTTAGTTTACAGTTCTCTCAATTAGTAAAGATGGATATCTTGTCTATGTTTATTAGCAATTTGAATTTCTTCTTTAATGAATTGCTTTTCGTAACCTTTGTACACGAAGAGTCTCTAAGTCTGTGACCTGCATTTACCTTTTATTGTATAATTGTCTTTAATGTTACTATCATTGATTGTATCCTTTATCTCACAGACGTATATGATCTTTGCATATTTAAGAGATGTTTACCATTACCCTAAAGGACTAAAGATAGTCTGAATTTCTTGTAAAAGTTTCAGTGTTGCTTTCTCACACCAGGGCTCTCCTCTACCTGAGGTCTATTTTGGGGCATGGTGTGAAGGAAGCATCTGTTTTTTTCAGCCCCCTTCTTTGACTCCAGCAGGATATTATGTTTCCATATATGCACTGGTCTGTTTCAGTGCCCTTCAGCACAGTACTGGTTTATTTCTTCATCTCTGCACCAACACCACAGTCTTGATTCTTTTTTTTTTTTTTTCACTATGGAAAGGCATGTTACTTCTCTTCAACCTGTCAATTTTTTTCACCTTTTACCTAACTTTAAGAACTAATCTGATGAACAATATTCTGGAAACATTAAAAGAAATAAGCAAATTTTAAAAAAATAGTCTATAAGTCGATCATCAAAATGAATTAATGTTTTGTATTTTTTATGTTTTGTTCCAACCTAGCCCATATGAACACATAAATCTTCATCTGGTTAAAGTAGTTATATGATCAGTCATATTTATTTTGATTTATTTTTGCCTAACAGTTTATCAGGAGCATTTCCCCATGTTATTATATATATATTCCCTGATAATTTTAAAATGTAACTCTTCAATCTTAAGGACAATTCCAAAGCCAAGTTCATATTCATTAGAAGGCAGCAATTGGTCCCTATCTACCTTTGCTCCACCCATGATACATTTAACTGAACTTGGCCTGTGTCATTTGTAGCTGTGAAAGAAGATCAAAATCATGGCATTTCCGTTGTAATCATTTAACATGAAGAAAAAACTTTCTATTGCAATCTCTAGGTCTGTTCATTTGTTTGCCTGGGACTTACACACGTTTGAGTTCTCCATCTAAAACTAATCAGACATTTTTAACTCTGAGCCCCAGGGATACTGCACATAGGACTCATAGTCTGCTTTGCTGGTGCTGAGACTTGATTTAAAATTGTGCTGATTTTTAGCCAAATATAAGAGTGAATGTTGTCTGTGACTGCATCAAGGATAGTCAGAGTTGGAACCTGATACTTCTTCCAAAACAGGGAACAGGATATGTTTTTCTACTGTTATCTCCTGGGTGCCATTGAATTTTGACAATATTCTGGTGGGGAGGGAGTGAATTGGGAGCCTGAAGGACCTACAGTGGAATTCCACCGCTAACAACTAGTTGCTTGGCCTTTGAGAGTTCACTGAACTTTGCCAAGCCTTATGCTCTGATGATGGTGATACTGACCCAGCAGAGGTGTCCTGACTCTGAAGAACCCAGCTCAGTATGATGCAGGACATGTGGCATAGCTATGAAGCAGTATACATTGTAAAATGACTCCTGTTAGTTTAGGAAATGGGGACACCATTGATTCTGTGCCATATTGATTATTACCTTTACTGGTAATCAATATTCATGGCAAACTTATGAATCAAGTGAGGATAGAGATGTGTCCCTTACCCCTGTCTGTGATACTATGTTATTTACCCAAAGGATGAAATCAAGTCTCTGCCCATGATTTTTTTGTGAGATGAAACACTATAATTGGGGGGGGGGGCTTTTAAATTATTTTATAAGAATTATCTCAGCTGACAAATTAAATATACCCTGAGATTTTAGAACTATATATCACCCATTTATCTACAAATACATGATTTTCAGTATACTTCAGGATGACTTGAAAACAGTGCCTATAGCATAAGGAGAGGTTGTGAACTCAATTACTCAGAGGGCTGGGTAGATAGATGGTAAGGCTAAGGGGAACTCAAGAGGTGAGCAGTCTCCAGGATGGAGGAAAGCTTGGACAGCAGCCTTTCCTCTTACCAGTCATCACCTTGTAAGGAGATTTACAGACCATATGTGGCCACTTTTTGGGGACAAGCCAAGCATCCAGATTTTTATGTGCTATCTCCCAAATTTTCAGTGTTGGCTACCAATTCAGACATTCAGGGCCATACTACACACACATGCAAGCCAGCCATACCAGTTCCCAGATATGCCCTCATCTGAGGATCAAGGGATGCTTTTGGTCATTCTGTTTCCCTTCTTGCCTGTTTGTCAACTTTGGAATACAATTGCAGTTACATGGGTATTTCCTATGCCTTAACACTTGAAAAATATCTGTTCCCAAATAGTTTAGAAAACAATTATGTCCTTCTTTTAGCCTCAATGAGATATCAAAGGCTTTTGCAATCCCTATAGGCAAAGCAACTCATGTAAATGTCTTTCCTGTGAAGGCCTCTTAGTGCTCTTTTGGATGAGTGCTCCTTGAGGGCTCTTTGGCAAGTGCTGTTCTGTGTCATTCCCCTGACACAGGTCGCACCTGGGGCAGATACAAATACTTCAGCTATCTAGATAAAGAATATGTCTCTTTTGATGAAAATGGTGCCTTCCAGTGACAAGCTTTGTGTTCACATCTGCAGATGACTGTATTGAAATCTTGGACTACACAAAGGTAGAGAAAGCTGGAGGGGGCAGGACTGAGTTCAGACAGACTGTAGGGGGCTCACCAGTCAGTAAAACGTAGGTAATGCATGGTGGAGCATGTAACAGGCTTGGACGTCCAAGCCTGACCACAGTTGAGTTGAGTGAAATGAGAAACTTGTGCAAGGGATTCATGACACAGAACCAAGTGGACACTGGAAGAGAGAAGAACCTACTCCTATTCATGAGCATGTGGCCTTAACCTTAGCCATCTGGACAGAAAAACCAGATCGAATACAGAACATTGCTGTCCATGTCCAGAAAATAGTAATCCAGGCATAGTAACAAAGAGGTTTTCTGACACCACACATTCCCAGGGAGCATAGACAGTGTCCTTGCCCAATGTAGAGTCTCTCTTTTATTGTGCCTCTGAATATGTGCCCCAAGGGCATTACTCCTGTTTTTGGTGACAAATGCCTAGTATCTGAATACAACCTCCTGTCTTTACCCCAAATGATTCTGATACCTAGTTTCTCTTGCTAATCTTAAGTATTCCACAAGGAACATTTATCCGTATGACAAAGGTCCAGGGCCTGGCTGTGATATTGACCTCTCCTTTCCCTTTAAATCCCAGACCTTAGGGGCTTAGGCAAAGCAGAGTCAGCCTTTTCCACAACTGGCAAGACCATGTCTCTAAGCTTGGAATGGATTCTGCTAAGTTTTGAAGACATCCCTTATAGTCACCCTCAGCTTGCAAGAAGTATCCACCATGGGGTCAGTCACCAGAAAAGGAATTATTACTCATGGTTTTCATCTCGCCAACGTAGTGTCTTCTATTGCCACCTTCTGTTACTTGGAAATTCACTGAACACTGTTTGGGAATAGTGGTAAGCCATTCATGACCTGAGAAAACCCAAGTGTGTAAGATCTGTGTAGTTCAGGTAGAGTTTTCTTGACTTTCTTTGTCTGTTTCCTACTCAATGTCAAAGTCATCTAGACTTCCTGGCTCTGATTGCTTAGGTTCACATATATGGAAATTGGAGGCAAATGTGTTTCCTTTAGTGCTCCTGCCACCTATCCAGAGTTTGCTGTGCAGGTTGGCCTCAGCTACAAGCTATCTTTTTTCCTTTGTGCAGTTATGTGGTTCTGGGCAGTGGTATTTAGAGGCTCAGCTCATTGTTGCTGCAGCTGCTACTTCATCACTGGCAGCATTGGTGGGTACCACCCAATGCCCTTAGGGCCAAGGACTTAAACTGAAGAGTCTCAAGAGAAAATCCCTAACTTCTAAAAAGAGCAAGTGTGGATGCTTGCTAATGATGGCAATATGTTGTCGTACTGCAGTTTGAAAAGGATATGTTTCCCATAAAGTCATTTGATTGAATCCAGTTGTAAATTTTCACTGCAAAATAAGTCTGTACTCTCAATTCAAACTTGACCTTGGAAATGGGATATCAACTTTCCAGAGTCTTCCTCTAAACTTAGTACAGGCAGTAAATAAACTCCTCAAGAGAATTCAGAGATATGCTTTTGGTGGTTGCCCGTTGTTCTGGGAACACATAGAATAGCCCTCAGTGAAGATTACTTGAGCCTCAGGAATGGTTCTCCCCTGGGTAAGTGGCTCCCACTCATGGTGCATGGGCTTACAAATCTCTCCTGAGATACATTTGTCCTCTGTCTGTGATCCAGGACAAAATGCCTAATTCTTCAAGATATGCTTAATGTAAAGATTAAAATTCCATAGTTAGACTGCCTGTGGTCACAGTGCCCATTGCTCATAGCAGTCTACCTTGGGAGCCACAACTTCACTCCTTGCTTCAATTTTCTTGTCAGTGAAATTAAGATGGGTAGTACCTCCCCCTTAGAATAGTACCTGGCACATTGCCAGCTTTCAAAACTGGTAGCTAATTATTATTGTTATTGTTACTATTTACAACTGGAGGAGGAAGACATTTTTATTTATAACTGCATCTAACTTAGATTATCTTTCTCTTTTTAAAAACTTTCTTTGAAAAAAATGATAGACTGATATGAGGAGATGCAGAGAGAAGTGCCTCCTTCTACCAGAGATGAAATAAGTGTGGAATTAGTATTATTTCTGAACACTTGAATCCCAGAAGTAAACGACATCATCAGACAATTCATCTATTTTGTGTAAATACTGTGAAACTCTTGAGTTCTGGGGTTCCATCATTTGGGAACATCAGTTCTGTAGGACTGCTGTAAGGAGTAAAAGAGAGTGAATAAGTAGGTTGCAAGCTTTTTTCTTCTTCTTCTTCTTTTTTCTTGTTTTTAACGTAGGACCAAAATCAAACACATGCAGAGGTCCCAAAGATAGAAAGTAAAACTTCTCCAAGTGAAGGGGCCCTCCCTGTGGTGCCCACTGCCCTTACCTGCTGTCTAACAACTCTTTTTAAAGTTCCTTCTCAGCTCCCACTTGTCCATGAGTGGTGCAGGTGATGACTGCTGAAGTGCTTTGTGAGAAATGGGTGCATTGCCTGCAGGAATTGTGGTCTCAAGTCTTCTTAGGAGCTCATCATACAGTGGAGAGGCTGGAAAGAGAGCCAGGCCCAGGATTTCCTGGTCACTATGGCCTCTTGAGCCCTGAAATGTTCTAACTGTTGAGTTCTGACCACAGGAGCATTTGAATCATTTAACACCATCCAGAACCCTGAAACTTCATAACTTTTAGGGCCTTGTGACTACTACAACACTTAGAAATACGTTATGCATTCTAGACCCCTTCTAGAACCCCAGAACTTTGTAACCACGTTTTCAAGGGAGCATTTAAAACACAAGAACTTGGTGAGTTACACACTCCAGTAGTGTAACCACAAGGGCCCTTTAAAAATGTCATTTCACTGCCTTCTGTCTTACCAATTTTCTGACAAGAATTCCACCGTTGTTTGAATGGTTCCACATCTGTCAATAAGGTATCATTTTCTTCTGGTTGACTTTAAGTGTTTTCCTTCATCCTTGGTTTATAAGTGCTGTCATGTGTCTGGACTTGGACTTCTTGGGGTTTCTCCTACCAAGGTTTGCTAAGCTGTTGAAGTCTGTAGATTCATGTCTTTCATCACATTTGGGAAACTGAGTCATAATTTCTTTCTGTACCATAGTCTCTCTTCTCATTTTGGATCTCTGATGACATTAATGCTAGATCATCTCATATGATCATTAAAAATAACAGCAGCAGCAGCAGCCACAACAAATTTTCTTCTCTCCATTGTTTGTTTGGAGAATACTCTGTTGATCAATCTTCCAGTTCACTTACATGGATGGGGCTTCCTGGGCACCCTATGCTTGGTGACTTTCTGGGCCACAGTCTTGCTCTCACTGAATGTTATTGAGGCCTGCTTCTGTCAGAGCCTGTGAAAATGGTCATCTCTTCTGGGTTTCTGGACCACTACCCATAAACTCCTCTGAGTTGTGAACTTGCACTGACCCAAACATCCATCCCACCCTCTGCCTGACTGAGCTAAGGGTTTCTAACTCTTTTGGGGGGCATAATTCACTTTACAAAATTCAGTGCCCCTAGAACCCAAAAGAAAGAACAATTCCACATGAGTGCACTTGGCTATTATGTCATTAGCAATCATGGAGGGGTTTAATATCTCCAGTTCCCAGAGCCCATATGCTCCCTCCCTGGGACCTCTAGCAATGACCAGGAGGAGATTTTGGATAGAGAGGCTGCATGACTGTAAAGCACCCAGCCACTGCTGCAGGGAGGTCCACCCCTGCCCACTGGCCCATCCCTGCCGACTGGCCCACCTCTTACTCCCCTGCACACGGGATAATGGAGATGATGCCACAGACCATTCTGGAATGTCCAGTACCTTTCCAGATGTGTCTTCTCCAATGGCTGCTACCCACCTTCTCCACACATCTCAGGGAGGAGCGTGAAGACCAGGAAAGGGAGTCTTTTTGACCAAAGCAATCAGCTCAAATGGAATCAACTTTACAGTGGCTCAAAGGCAGAATCTCTTGTTGACACAAGGTCAAGGGCAGCGAGTCCGAGACCCTGTCTACCTCAGCTCAAGGCAAGTAAGTCCCCATCTAAACTGGCTCAAGGTGCATTAGTATCTATCCTGAACAGGAGAGGGAAGCACAGTGGTCCAGGCCTTGGAGTGGACCCTAGCCCTTGCCCAGAGGCCTCCCACTCTGGGTGTTGTTTCTCCCATTTTTTTTTTCTCCCATTTTTTTTTTTAAATATTTTTTAAGATGTTGATAGACCTTTATTTTATTCATTTATTTTTATGTGGTGCTGAGGATCAAACCCAGTGCCTCACATATGCTAGGCAAGCACTCTACCACTGAGCCACAACCACAACCTCCCCTTTTTTTAAACTGATTTTTTTTAACCTTTGGAAGATCAATTTTATCATACAATTTGTAAAAGCAGAAATTTATTAGGAACCATCTCTGCTGTCTCAGAGAAGAGCAGGGCAGACGGAAATGCCCCAGGGAAGAGAGTCTCTGATGCCTCTGGCAGGTGGGAGTGGAGGAGAGTCCTGATGGATCCAGATACGCTCCTGGCTGGAATCTACATGGAGAAGTGAAAGCCAGTCTGCGTGCCATGCTCCTATAGCTGTTTGAGTCCACTTCCTGTCAGATTCTGTGCCATGATGTCAGGACACTCAGAGCTCAGGGTCTTCTGACTGTCCATCGGTCTGTCTGTGTCATGTGTGCATGTTCACTGGAGCCACTCTGTTTTGGAACCTGGGGTATCTGTGGTCTCCTTCCTTTGGAGCCACTCTTCCCCTGAAGCTGGGCCTGTGTAAGCAACGCACGCAGCAGCACAGCTGTTGAATGCAGGTGATGATCCTCCTCACCACTCCCTTCCAGCCCGTCTCTGTCATGGGATTGCCCTGTGGAGGTACCCTGGGAGGCCAAGATGCCACCTTCTGTGACCAGGCTATGGGGGTTGGGCCTGGGGCACAGGGTCCTGCTGGGAGGCTAGGCTAGAGGGGTGTCTTCACATGGAGGAAGCAGAGAGGAATGGCAGGCACGCTGGCACTTGGATCACCCTTCTGCCCTGACTGCTTGGCCTCCTCAGGCTGCTGCTGCTCACAGGGCAAGAAAAGGGCAGGCTGGCTGACACTCTTGTTGGGGTGGGCACTGGGAGGATCCTTGGGGCCTGGGCGAGGCTCAACTACCAGACGTTGCACAGGCTTGGCCTGGAGTTCACAACCTGCCCCCTGGGTTCTCTGGTGCCAGAGGATGAGGCAGGTAGCCATGGCCCCACCAAATTTGTGATTTGCCAGAGACACCCAGGTATTATAGGGGTCATAACCCATGTCAAATGATGGTCATGACGACAGGGTCGGGCCTTTTGGGGAGTGGCTCGCTATGATCACTGGGTGAAGACTCCTCGCCCTGGCTCAGCCATGGGTGTCCCATTACCTGCTCTAGGGTAGGTAGGCCTCTGTGTGTCGTTCACTGTCAGGATTTGCTGGATAAGGTTCCATGCTCCCTCAGAAACATACGGAGGAATGTTGTAGCTTGCCTATGTGACCCACTTCTCCAGCTTTCTAGGGGTGCTCACCCTAAATGGCCTTCTCGCTGTGAGCATAAAACAGGGTGACACCCGGCAAAGGTCTGGAGCCTCCTCAAGGCACACCCCTCAAAGCTGTTAGGTTGCGGTTGAAGCGTCAACAGGAATTTTGGAGAGAGACGCATGTTCCAACCATAGCACCAAATAAACAAGAGCGCAGGGAGTTGTTCCCCACTAGATGTGCCCTATGCGAGGGGAGTCCTTCAGGTTGAGCAGGACACAGGACTCAGAACTCAGATCTCCTTGAAAGCAGAATGATCTCTGGTAAAGCATATTTATGAGAAATATAAAAGCTAGTGCCACTTTTGTTTTCTACAAGATGTAAGAGAATAATATAGCAGAAAACCCCAACTGTGTTCTGTGCTATTGAACACACAGTGCATATGCATGTCACATGGGGACATCAGCAGCTGAGGGGGTGGGGACGGAGAGGCACAGCAGCAGCTGTCTCTACACTACTGAAGCTGCCCTGCTGCAGGTTTGCATCAGCATGGTGTCCCTTTCTCATGTTAAATGTAACCCCCATTGGGAACCACAAAGAAATACCTACAGGACATACCCTAAGTGAGAAGTACAAGAATTAAAATATTTCATTACAAACGTCAACTAGACAGGAGAGAAGATAGTCATGTATTGACATAAGTTACACTGAAGCATAACTTGCCCTGTTCTCCTTATAAGGGAGCAAGCCAGGCTGAACCATGACCTCACCCTAGCCCCTCATGACCCCTCTTAGGTAATTACATCATAGTATTGCCACTTCTTAAAAAAAGACCTTACCATTCAGTGTGGAGATTTGAACCTACACATGTCTTTGGGGGATATGATTTAATCCATGGCACTCCCTGGTCCTCCCTATCTGAGAGTTTTTATTAATAGGTGTTGACTTTTGTCGTATAATTATTCTACAGCAATCCGTACCATCATATGTCTTTCTTGGCTTGTCCATAAAGTGCCTTATATAGGGACATTTATATCTACGTTCATGATGGACGTGGGTCTGTCAATTTTGGGTTTCTTTTACGGTTTTATTCTGGCACCATCTTTACTGGTTTCATGGCCGGGTAATACCAGCTTCATGAAATACATCGTGAATTGTTCCCTATTCTTCTACTTCCTGGTAATGTTTGTCTATGATTGATATTAATCCTTCTTCAAATGTGTGGTAGAAGTCTCCAGTGATATCATCTTCACCCAAAGACCTTTGTGGAGCTTTTCACTTAATTTCCTTGATGGCCACCCAGCCATCTAAACGTCCATGGTGTGTTACCGTTCCTGCTTCTCCAGACGCTGCCCACTTGGTCCATGGGTTAGTCTTCATGATTATTTTTTTTTTCCTTGTGCTGGTTTTGGGTTTAGTTTGATCATCATTTTTCTGTTTCTGAAAGTGGAAGTTTAGGTTATTTATTTGAGAACCTTCTCCTCGTCTAATGTAAGCATTTGATGCTATGAATCTCTCTCTAAGCAGTGTTTTCATCACACCCACAAACTTTGATATGATGTCTTTTAATTGTTGTTCAGTTCCAGATATTTTTCTCAATTTTCCCCTTCAGTAGTCTAGACATCTCTTAAAGAGCTCAAAAAGAGAAAAAATAGTGTCTTCTGTTTACCCATATATTTGTTATTTGTTTTTTTTCTTTTTATCCCTGATGCCTGGGTTTCCTTCCAGTGTCATTTTCTGTCTCTCTGAAGGACCAAGGGTTATTTTTGTTAACAAGTATGCTGGCTCTTAGCTTTGCTTTATATGAAGATATATTTATTTTTCCTTCCTTTCTGAAGAATATTTTTGATATATGGGATTTTGGTTTCCTTAATGGCTACCCTACCGTATAGTAATTTGGCTACTGAGTACTTGCCAAGCGACTAGTCCAAATTGAAATGTTTTGTTGGAGTAAAATATGCACCAAATCTGGTACAAAAAAGAAAAAAAAATGTGTGGAAATAAATAATATTAAACTTGAAATATTTAACTAAAATTAAATCCACCTATTTCTTTTTACTTTTTAAATGTGACTTCAAGGAGATCTTAAACTGTGTGTATGCCTCCTGTTTTATTGGACATCATTGTACACTCTGCAACTTTGTCAATACAGACACATTTACAAGTGGGTTGGGGAAGTTAAGTGTATATGACTGTCACCTGCTCTGTCTTCCCAGGCTTCTTGCCTTTAGTTTGTCCAGTCACGAATTCTGAAATCACAGTGTTGGTTGGTCTGGTTGTCATCAGCAAATTGAATCACACCTGAAAACAACATCATTCTTTTTCATTAATTCTCCCATTGCACACATTACCTAGACTCTTACGTCAGAAACAAACGTGACCTGGTGTGCTATGAATAGATCTTGTAAATCTTGTGAATTTCAGATTTACTATCCCAGCAAATGAAAACAAAATATCAAAAAACCTTTATTTCTCCTGGTGCTAATTGGACAGGATGGTTCCCTGCTGTCATTTTGCAGGGAGCTGGGTGAACCAAGGGCAGGAGGCCAGGTAGGGCCTGTGCCCCCTCAGCCAGGTGGAGGCAGTTACTCTCTGCCTGTACCCTCAAAGGAGTAGACCTCAGGATGAACCTCAGGAGGCAACCCCACCTCCTGGGAAGACTGGTGTGAAACTCCCCAGTGCTGTTCTCTGTTCCTCATATCCTGTGCAGCAGTGGCTCTAGCTTTATCATGTTCTCTGTAGTCACTGACTGTGTGAGAAAATAGCTCTGGCCGTGTTTATTCAATATGTGCAGCCCGATAGCAAAACGCCTGCCCTATGTTTGTCTGATTTTTATTTCTTTATCTTCAGCCATTTAAAAAAAAAAAGGTCAACAAGAAACGTGTCTGAAGATTGGGTGTAGGTGGAGGGTAGGGAGGAAGCCTAGGAGAGGAACATCTGTGCCCATTTGCCTTACTCCTACCAACAGAGATGGTGCTTCTTGCCCACTGTTGCCTTAAAGACACTCAAGCTTAATGCTGTCATGCTGAGCCCACAGGGAGCTTCCCTCCAAGCCCAGTGACTAACTAAGAACATTAATCTGGTGGTTTTTCCAAGAAGGAGGAATAATTATAATCTACCAGTAACCCGTTGGGAAGAAGATGGAAATGAGGAAGAAAAGCAAATATCACTAATCTCTGTCTCTGAAAATCTTATATTGAAAAGCAAAATAGACATGTTTCCTCTGGCTTTGGCTTTGACTAGAAAATCTCTTCACCCAGAAGCCCAGAACCCAGAACATAGCATCAACAGAAGAACAATTTACAGAAGCAGTTGACAGGGTGTATCTACCCTCCCTCAGAGATATCAGGGGTTTGGCAAGCTCCAGAGGAACACCAATCAAGGCCCTGGCTCACCTCAGCCCCTTCTTCACTCCACAGCGCACCCAGGGCTGGTTGCTGCTAGCATGTGTCCATGCTCTCTTCTGGGACATGCAGATTCCTAAGGACCCAGACCCTCAGTGCCTCCTAGAGTGATATGATCTGAATAAAAGCAAACACTTTGAAGTAAACGTGTGTATGTAATTTTGTTTAACTGGGCTTCCAGCATCCTAAACCAAGAGTAAGCATTTTAAAAGTGCTCTATTTTCCACTGCCAGAGAGCAAGGCCAAGGCCATGGTAGAATGGGGATGTGTTAGCAAGGCCTGGGACTGCGTAGCACCATCCATGGACAAGCCTGTGAGATCCAAGTGAGGCAGGCTACAGGAAGGGACAAGGCAGGAAAGAGAAACACAGGCACAAGAGAATCGGACTGAGCTTGAGTCCTCATACTTCAACAAGAGAACTTGACTCCACTGGAGGGCATGGGAGAGACCAGCTCAGAGTCCCCAAGCCCTTGGAGCCCAGCTACTGATGCTCTCTATGAAGCAGGTACAGCTGAGCCTGGCTAGGGGAATGTTAAAGGTCTGAGATAGCTCTGGTCTACTGCTGTGTTCTCATGATGGTGGTCATACTAACAGCTATGTACTGGCATCATTGGGCTCACAGTAAGAACACAAGGTCATATAGACTGTACATGGCATTAAAACATAGAATTAACTGGAGAATGAAAATGTTATTTGAAATTTTGTTCATTAAAAATATCACTTTTTATTTTTATAGACTACATTTTGATTCATTGTACACAAAGGGGGTACAGCTTTTCATTTCTATGTTTGTGCATGATGTAGATTCATACCATTCATGTAATCATATATGTACATACGGTAATGATGTCTGTCTCATCCACCATTTTTCATACCCCTGCCCCCTCCTCCCTTTAATTTCCCTCTACATAAAATTCCTCTATTCTGTCACCCTCAAACCATTTTTTTTACTAAAACAAGTATAATTCTAAAGTAAAAGGATAAAACAGTTACCATAATTCCTTCTTTTTAATAAGTCATACTGGTGTGTTTGTTGATGTCTGAATTTTATCTCACCCTTGTCCACAGGCATATGACAGATTTTTTTTTTTTTTTCTGCAACATGGGGTTTGAACCCAGGGGAGCTGTACCCCTGAACCATGTCCCCAGCCCAGCCCTTTTTACTTTTCATTTTGAGAAAGGATCTCTCTAAGTTGCTGAGGCTGGCCTCAAACTTGTGACCCTCCTGCTACAGATTCCCGAGTAACTGGGATTACAGATGTCTACCAGCACACCCAGTGGCAGGTGCTATTTTTACATCATCGTAGTTCTCCTACATATAGTTAAAAGTCTTAGTTTATTCATAAAATGTGCTAGGTGACACATTGGTCTGTATTTCTACATAGGATTCATGATTGTTAGAGTTACTGTTAAAGCCTTTTGCCACATGCAGTGATTTAGACAGTTTTCCCTACTGTTGGACACATTTTAGAATTCTTCACATAAGTACAATGACTACTGTTGTGTTTATATTTTTCCTTCTTTTGGATTGTTTTCTTAAGATAAATTGTAAAAATAGACACTAGCACACCAAGGTTGCTACAAAGATACAGTGATTTTTGTTCTGTGTGTTGTTGTATGCTTCTACATTTTTTTCCAGTTAAAACCAGTAAAAGTGTGTGTCTCTCACATTCATTGCATCTTTATCAGCTCCGGATGATGTATTTTTATATTTTTTGCTAGTTTTAATGTTTACAAAAGCAATGCAGTTTTTATTTTAAATTCGTTTTTAGTTTTTATTAATATTATTTTTTCAATGCCTCCTAGAGTGATACGATCACACATAGTCTGAATAAAAGCACACTCTTTGAAGTAAAAGTGTGTATGTAATTTTGTTTGGCTGGGCTTCCAGCATCTTAAACCAAGAGTAAGCATTTTAAAAGTGCTCTATTTTCCTTCGCAAATATTATTTTGTCCACCAATTTCCATATTTTCTTCCAATATGTATTTTATTAAATATTTAAATTTATTTATACCATCACATTCTATGAAAGAGAAAATGCTTTTATAAAATGCATTCAAATAATTAAAGTCTGAGGCCAAAGCAATGGGAAGGACAATTGTGCACCTCTTGTGGTCCTTATTAATTGGTCCACATGCACACACATCTCTGACCAGCCGCCTTTGTCTGGCTTGTCAGAGGACATTAGCTGAGACTGATTCTGAAGCCACTTCCTGGCTCCCAAATGGACATAGTCACTAAGAAAGAAAGAAAGACTCATTTATCGGAATAAAAACTTCGCTGCGTAAGTGAGGATTGTGCAAGGCATATTTTATGCATCATTATCTGGGCCTGATTAGCAACGATGGAGATTGGTCCTCAATTTTAACAATCAGCGGAAAAGAACCTTCAGCTTTCACTAAAGAGAGACAATTGCCTTAGACATGTCTCTGTGTTTTCTGCACAATAGGAAAATAGAGGCAATAGCCCTTGCAAAGACAGCTCTCAAATTGTTTTGGCAGCAGTTGTCTCACGGATGCCATTGTCCCCTTGACGCAAATCAGGCACCATCCTGCTCTCCTGAGCAGGCAGGCTGACATCTTCTGGGACACCCTGTGCCACAGGGGGCTGCATTGTGCTTCTTGGCCTCAGACATGGCCTGGCCACCTGGTTGGCAAAGCCCAGGCTTTGGAGCAGGTACACCTGGCTCTGAATGCTGGTGTGATTTTCTGCAGGTCTCCTTGGCTCTCTGCATACCATTTCCTATCTGTACAATGATGATAACAACACTACCTATCTTATAAATTTCTTGTGTGGATTCTTGTAAAATAATCTGTACAAAAGAGACCTGTTCAGGGCCTGGCATGAGACAGTTACCTGCTCTGAAACAAAGGCTTGCCAGGCCATCTCCTCCTATTGGGTCTCAAAGGAGGCACTTGGGGAGGAGCATGAGGGGCAAGAACGGGAGCTCTTGTACTGCTGCAGTCTCTACAAGTTTGCTACCACCTTCACCATTGTCTTCATGTTCCCAGTGACAGGCCTGGGAGTACAACTCTGGGTGGCATGATTAACCTTCCCTTGCATGCCCCTGTCTCCTCCATCACTTGCCCAACACAGGAATTAAGCCAGAGTAAAAACTTGATGAAGGAACAGATCAAAGAGTATATGAAAGCCTTTTATTATAGAGGAATGGCAAGTCTGTCCTTTTTAGAATCTGCAGGTAGGTCATTGCTAGGGATGGTGCAGATGGAGACATGAACTTGAAAAGTTGACAGGGCTTCTGGAAACCACCCAAGGAGCCTGAATGTCCTCCCCATAGTTCTTCTAACAGTGAACTGCATGGCCATGCCCTGTGCCAAAGCATGCAGCCTGCATCACTGGGGCCCTAAAGGACACTGAGAGAAATCCCAAGTGCTCAGGGACAGCTTAACACATAGGGTCCAGGAGTGAGCTGGACCAGCCCCGGCTACCAAATACATGTACATACTGGGGATTCAGAGTCCTCCTCTTATTATCAGGTGCTAGGTATAGGTGACTGCTGCCACGTGACACAGGTGGGCAAGCAGATCCCATTGCACATGAACTTGTTTTTGTGTAGCAGAATTTATAATTGGACTTTGGACTGTAGACTGAATGGTACTGTGTGTGGTTTGGGTGTTGCTAAAACTTTGGGATCACCAGCACACACACCCCACATATGCACACATGCCACATACGTATCTCCCACACACACATGCTTACACACTCATACCATACATATGCACATACACATCACTCACATACCCCCCCAACACACACATACACAAAACCTGTCTCAGTAGTTGTAAGAACAATGGTGGGCTAATGAGTATGTGACTGTTTGAATTTGAATATGAACTGTCCCATTCCTTTTTTTTTTTTTTTTTTTTTTGCGGTGCTGGGGATTGAACTCAGGGACTTGTGCTTGCAACACAAGCACTCTACCGACTGAGCTATCTCCCCAGTCCATTGTCCAATTCTTAACTATTTCTGGAAAGGAGTTCATTATATCATTACTGAGAGAAGTAAATAAGTGCTCTTCCTTTCTCTTTGGCCTTCCCTAGATCTGAAAAAGCTACCATAGTTTTAAATAATGATGAAGAATTATTCACTGCTGGACAATTCCATAAAACCTTGGCAGAACTTGATGAAGAACTGGAAGGTGAGAGCTACCTACTATTTTGATAGTATACTGTGCGGCCTTATCTGCTGAAGGTTACTATTTCTGAGGATACTTAACTCTAAGTACCCAAGGAAGAAGTCTTCAAAGGGTTTCACAGCTCAGCCTGGAGATAGGACTTGAGGACTGAGCTCTCAAGAGGGCTTGAACTTGAGGGTTGAATTGGACTTGAGGGCTGAGCTTACAGGGGAGTATGGTTTTTAATGGACATCTTTCCGTCAGGAATCCAAGCTGTACATGGAAATGTCTAAATGACTGCTTAAAATGTGCTCTGATTAATACTAATTATACAATTAATACTAATTGTGCACATTAAAAAGTACCCCATACACATTTAAGAAAATGAAAAGGTGTGGAATATAGGGAAACAGAAGGTACACAAAGCTAAATAGATGTCTTTTTAAGATTTACAACCCTTTACTTGCTAGTAAGGAAAGGCACAAACTTTTTCCCATTAGACCCATTTAAAGGAGCATCCCATGGAACTTTTTATTCTGTTTATATATTGGGTGGGGGTTGGGAGAATAATACTGTTAAGGCCAGAACAGATGCAAATAATTCTGGTAAACAAGTAAAAACATTTCAAACAAAAGAGTTATTTTCTCTAAGGCACAAAATGAAAGTAAACTAGGAATTAGATATTGCTGATGCCTTAAAACAAAACAAGAAGGAGGAAACAGATTATAAAACTGATCAGTAGTTTTGTTCAACTTGCTTTTCAGTTTCTTTCCCAGCTTGGTAGGCATAGTCGAGAAATCCCTGTCAGCCAAGTGTCCCACAGCCTGTGAACACATGACCCACTGCCTCACTTAGCACTTGAAAGAGCTGATGATTCTGTGGGGCACAGGCTTTAAGAAGTTAAAGCTAGAGCAAGTCCTCCTATGCATAGTCTTGCCATGCTCCTGGTGGGCACTGGAAATTCAAAGGCCAGACCCCCAAGTTCACTTTCATGCTTCTGTGTTAAGAATAGATTTTTTTCCAGAAGCTTGGATTTAGAAATCTATTTTTTTATTGAACAGCATTGGCAAAATGTTATAACTAAACAGTCAGTTTACCTGGAAGCATCATGGATCTGCAAACAGATCTTGTGTAGTTTATGAAAGTTGAAATTCTGGCCCCAAGCCAATGTAGATTACAAATCAAAACAATCATTTTAACACCTGTAAGTAGCTTACACAAAGTAGACTCGGGGAAGTCAAAGTCAGGGCCACGATTAAGTCATCAGCTTGGTAATTGTACATGGAATGGTAACCAGTGACTTACATTTGTCTTTCTTTTAGAAATGGAAGAGAGTTATGAAACAGACACCAGCTCACTAACCAGCTCTACAAATGGTGTGTCCCACCACAGTGTGCAAGATGCCATCATCCCTGACAGTGACGCAGATACCATCCCAGTGACATTCATCGGGGAAGTTTCAGATGATCCTATAGATTTGGAACTGTTTTCCAATAGAAACAACAATGCTGGTTCTTTTGACATGGGAAATGTTGCCAGCAGGAGAGCCCCCTGGGCCTCATTTCAGGCCGAGCACAGCCAGCCTCAGGGAAGGACAGGGGAAGAAGTGCCTGACCCCTACACTCCTTCCCACGACCTCAGAAAGGGAACCCAATCCAATACCTCTCAAGATGGGAATTTCGTCGACACAGGGCCCAAGGTGACTTCTTTTGTTTCAAAACTTCAAATAAATGGCCTAAATGCAAGGGAAAAAGGAAAAGGTCCTGTTCCAGCTTATAGTGAGACAACGCGTCCTGTCCAGAGAGCGAGTTTACAGCCAACAAGTGAAAAGGAAAGCAACGATAAAACCGATAAAACCGCTGTCTCAGCACCACCATCATGGTATCAGCAAGGCCAAACTCCGAGGGGAAGTTACGGACTGAAGTGCGGCCTCACTACCTATAAAATCGTTCCTCCCAAGTCAGAGATGAAGTGCTACGACAGGGACGTGTCCCTCTCCATGGGCGCCATTAAGATTGATGAGCTGGGGAATCTGGTGAGTCCCCATGTGAACAGCAGCAGGACCATACCCCTCTCATCATCTGTTATTGAAACAGAAACTCAACCCATTGGGAAAGTGAAGGAGTTCTGGAGGTGCAGCTCATTGGAGAAGCAGCTGACCCAGCCCAAAGATTGCTCAGCCAAGAGGACCACCACCACCACCACCACCACCATGCCAGCCAAGCCACAGCCCAACAACAGACTCGAGGTAGCCCCAACGTTAACTGCACCCCAGCAGCAAGCTGACCCCCAAGAATGCAGGACACACCTGGAAGAGGGGAGGAGCCGGCCACCCTCGGCACTCACTTGTCACATGAAAGTGCCAGCAGGTAACACCACAGAAGTCACATTCCTCAAGCCTCAGAGAAGAACATCTAGCCAGTATGTGGCCTCTGCCATTGCCAAGCGGATAGGACCCCCCAAAGTCCACAGTGATGTACTGAGGCAGCACAATAATGAGGAAAAGTGTCATGGGGACAGAGTACCAAAGCTTCCAGGAGAGCCTGTCACTGTGAAGCATGACACAGCCCCCAAAGTGTACTCGGAGGCACAAAGACATAGACATGAGGCAAAGCAGCCTGACGTCAGCCTTCCCAGCAATGCTGGGGGACAGTTAGCCGCGGGAGCCCAGCCTAGAGGGGAGGTCAGCAGCCCATGTGGGAAGCTGTCTACTCAAGACTGTCCTGCCACTGTCCACAGAAGCTCCTGTTTCCCACTAGTCAGATCTTCCCAGAAGGATCATGTTTCTGTGGGACAGAGCTGTGGTTTCAATGAAAAGCAAGGCGCGAGTAACCAAAAGACCAGCTCAGCGTCTGACCCTGCGCTCACACTGGACAGGGTGCACCCGCCTCCTTCACGCCTGGCAGATGCTCAGAGCTCCAGCAGGGCACTGGTGAATGGCTCTACAGGGGCCCCAGGCAACAGCGAGCCTCCTCACTTTCCCAAAGTGTCCAGCACTAGTAGCCACATCATCCTAGAAATGGAGCAAAAACCCAACTCATTATCTACAGATGTGCAAGAAACAGATGGTACCTTGCCACCCAGCATTTTTGGGCCAAAGAAAAAATTCAAACCTGTTGTCCAGAGGCCAGTTCCAAAAGATACATCCCTGCACAGTGCCCTGATGGAAGCCATCCATGCTGCAGGAGGGAAGGACAAGCTCCGCAAGGTGAGTGCAGTGGCCACGGGGGAAACAGGTGGAGGGAGATCTTGGCCAGAACTACCACACCTGTCCTAGATTCTTAGAAGAGGATTGGAGGAGAGACAGGAAAAGCATAGCAGTAAGGATTAATACATAGGTTTCATTTTCACCTGAATTTCTGTCTCCTTCTTTCCTCAAGAATATTTGAATAGAACCACTAAAGAGGCTAAAATGAATGGGTTTCAGTTTTTCAGGCTCCAACTTTCCTATGGAAAAGATGTCAGCCAATGAACGTCCATCCACTAGGCAAGAGAAATGGAGAGACTGGGTTATGGCACGACCCTTTGGACCCTGGTCTTTGAACACTGTGTGTTAGTTAGCTTTCTAGTACTGTAACATAAACCTGAGATGCTCAACTTAATTAAAAGACAGGTTTATTTTGGTGCCCAGATTGGAGGTTTCAGTATAAGTTCAGTTGACCCATTACTTTTGGATCTGTGGAAAGGCAGCACATTATGGTGGAATACATGGTGAACCAAACCTGCTCACCTGATGGCCAGGAAGCCAAAAGAGAGAGGAAGAGACCAGCATCCCATAATACCCTTCAAAGGCATGCCCCTGTAACCTAGGACATCCCACTAGTCTCCACCTCCTAATGATTACCCCGCCTTCCAAGCAGAGGACCAAGCCTTTAACACAAGGGCCTCTGGAACATTTAAGACCCAAATTATAGCATGCTGAAGTGGGCAAATAAAAAATCCAGGCAGCGCCACTGCTCTCCTCTGCAATCCAGTGTTGTTTAACAGCGGGGATACAATCTAAGAGCTGTGTTGCTCACTCATATCATCACTGTGTGAACATCCTGGAGTGTGCTCACACAAATCTGGATGGTGTAGGTCAGTCAGTACACATGGCCTCTTGCTGCATGAAGAGATGTGGTAGGCATGAGGTGTAGGAGACTGTTACACATGTAACATGGCACACGTGTACAGAACTTTATTTTACAAGTGGGAATTCACTCTAACCATAAAATTCATAGTATAGTAAATACATAAATCGCAGCTTAGTCATTTGTTATTATTTTCAAGAATTTCATGCCCTGTGTAAATTGTACATGCTATCCTTCCATATGACTGGCAGCACAGAGGTTTGCTTACAGCAGCATCACACAAACACATGAGCAAAGCATTGGAGCAGGATGGTAGGAAGGCTACAGGATGTCTGGGTGGCTACAGTGTCACTAGGCAACAGGAGTTTTTCAGCTCCATAATTCTTATGGGACCAGTATTGTACATGTGATGCATTCTTGACTGCACTGTTATGAGGCGCATGACTTTATTTGTAGCATCAGCATATTGTAACTCTCCAGCGTTAAAAGAAGTAAGTTTATGACATTGTTCCTCCATTATCTAGACATTTAACCTGTCAAAAATATTATTTGTGAAGCCAACACTAATAATTGGGAATCATTTCCTCCATTTCTCTGATGAGGAAACTCATCAGATTCAGTGAGACTAAGTATCCTGGGCTAAGGTTACACACTCACTAGCAGGGACCCAGGATTCTCATTCAGCTCTGCAGGACTTCTGCACACATTTCAGTCATGGGGAGATAGGACAGATAACAGGTGTGATCTGACATTAAGAGGCAACATTTGATGCTACCCCAAATATACAGTATTTGATTCTTTTTCACATCATCTTCGACTTTCAGTGGGGTTATATCCTGGTATGCCCATGGAAAGATGAAAATATTGGAAGTCAAAAATATGTTTAATACACCTTATCCAGCACATATCATAGTGTGTAGTCTAGCCTATCCTAAACATGCTCACAACACTTAGATTGACCTGCCCTGGGGGCAAAATCTTCTAACTCTCTACCTATTGCATAAAATGTGTTGAATATCTTATGTAACTTTTTAAATACTAACAGTGAAAAACAAAGTGGTCTTTGGATATGCTTTCACATGATAAAGTGGAAAAATCCTAAGTTGAACCATAGTAAGTTGGAGACCTTGTGTATGCACCTTTTAGCAGATATGGAATTGATCTTAGAGGCCTCAACTGATATGCGGGGGTTTTCTTTCAGGCTGTCTCACAGTTAATATTTCTCCATCTTCAGAGTGACATATGTTGACACTGTTAATATTCTAGACTGCAGAACACACCATGGAGGGAGGGCCAAAGAAACCGTCCTACACAGAGGCAGAGAGTGAGCGATCAGCCCTGCTCGCAGCCATCCGTGGGCACAGCGGTGCCCACAACCTGAGGAAGGTAAGGAAGACCATGGTGAGGTGGGTGCCAGTGCCCACCCACTCCTCTTCCCAGTGACCTGGGTAGTTGGTGTGGAAGCTGCTGTAATTCTGAGAGGATGGTGATCTAGCTTCAGAGCAGCCCATCCCTCCATCCTGGCACATTGGCACTGGAGGCAGGCACCCTGCTACTTGAGGCTGGGACGGCCACTGCACGGGAAACATGAGACTGCTCAGAGGTTCTCCCACCCTCTCCCAAAAGCATAGCTCCTGCCTGCAACTCGCATTGAACTTCTCCATATTCCCTCTGGCACTCAGCATGGCTTCCGGGCTTTGATAATAACCAGGCTGCCTGCAAATGCATACTTGCTGGAATGAAGTTGCTGCATGAGTAGAGTGCTGGTTTTTGCACAACTGCAGGAAAAAAAATGATCTTGAGTTTGGGGCAGCATGGTATCACCCATGGCTTCCACACACAGAATTCCAAGAACAACATAACTTATAAATTACTTGAGTTCTGAGTGTATGTCCTCCCTCACTCTCCAAACTGGTCAGATTTGTGTTTCTAGCCTCTTTTTCTATCCCCACGTGCTAAAAGAAGTTATGAGATCAGAAAATTGTCAGCAAGCCATCACTGCCAGATCCTGGTCCCTGTGATCCGTGACTTGGCAGGACACAGGGGCAAGTGTCTAAGCCATTGGGCAAACAGACTTCCTGGGCTTAGCATAAAGGAGCTGTCCGAGGTCCAAGGGTAAGACAGTAAGCTGTGAGTTGCCCTCTTGAAAAGGACCTTTATGGACATTGCCATTATCTTTGTAAGACTGCTATAACAAAATGCCATAGACTGGGTGGCTTATAAACAACAGAAGTTTATTTCTCTTCAGCAGATTTGTTGTCTGGTGAGGGCTCACTTTCTGGCTCATAGATGGTGACTTCTTGCTGTGTCTTCACATGGTGGAAGGACCAAGGGACTCACTAGGGTCTCTTTTATAAGGTCACTGATCATATTCATGGGGGCTTCACCCTACTGACCTCATCACCTCCCAAAGATTTTGCCTTCTAATGTCACCACCTTGGGGATTAAGAATTCATACATGAAAATTTAGGGGGCCATGGATACTCAACCCATAGAGCAGTCATTTAAATATCTCATTGCTAGGTGTCCTCCTCTGCCTCTGAAGAGCTCCAGAGTTTTCGAGATGCTGCACTCAGTGCACTGGGTGCAGAAAATCCTCAGCAAGAAGACCATGGCCTTCCACCCCCACCAGCCCTGCCACCTCCTCCCCCACCGACCTCCCAGGCTGCATCAAGGACAGCTTCCAGGTTCAGCTCAGGCACCCTCAGCAACCCAGTGGATGCCAGGCAAGCCTTGATGGATGCCATCCGCTCTGGCACAGGGGCTGCAAGATTGAGAAAGGTGAGTGTTGTGTGGTGGATAGAGAAAGGGAGGTGCATCTGCCCGTGGGAGGAGCCTCAGGCCAATCAGATGGGGGTAGGTGAGAGCTGGCCCAGGAGAGCAGGCCAGCTTCCTGCATGTTCACTGCCTGCCCAACCCTTGGCTCTTCAGGAGGTAGAGGCCAAACCCTACTTCTGTCCCCCACCTGAACCCACAGGTGTACTGGTCTAGGGACATGCTAAAGAATGATTCAGTATGGACTCCACAGAGCTCACAGCACAGCCAGTCCTTGGCCTTCAGTGGGGCTTCCTAGCACACTCCTCTTCCTCTCCTCCCCTCCCCTCCCCTCCCCTCCCCTCCCCTCCCCTCCCCTCTCCTCTTCTCTCCCTCTCCTCTTTTCTTTATTTCTTCCTTTCTCTCTCTTCCTCCCTCTTCCTTATTCCCTCTTTCCCTTCCTTCCCTTCTTCATTTCTCCTCCTTCTTCCCCACTTCTTCATTTTTCCCTTCCTTCCTGCTCCGTCTGCCTCTCTCTCTTTCTGCCAGCATAATGCCTCACTGTGATCCAGTTCAAAGTTTCCTGGGCAGAGCATTCTTCTCCCCAGTTCCTCTTTCCATATAGTCTGATGCTGGTCAGCATGTCTGTTGCCCTCCTGGACCCAGTCAAATCTCTGACTCCTGCAATAGGATTCAGAAATTAAGGGACATTTGGGCCAGATGGCTTCTGATCAGTTCCAAAATGATTCTGTAAATACATTGACCCTCTATCCCTGCACATTCCTACTGGGTTTGAGAATTATGCTAATAATAGGGAGTCTGGGGTATGTTTTTCTATCTTCTGAGAGATTATTTCTATATACTAAGCGTATGTTTTCTCTCAAGTGGTCAGTGCTAAAGATTATTCTCAATTTCATATAAAATGAACAAGGCTCAGAGGAGCCAAGTGTCTTGGCTTTGGACTAAGCACTGAAGGTCTTTGACATTAGGAAACAAACTGTGTGCTGTAGAGAGCACAGGTCACTCAGAAAATAGGAGGTGGACTACTTGTGTTGCTATGGCCACTAACAAGACAGACGTCTCCCCTTGTTTCACACATAGGAGGCCGAGGAGACAGAGAAGAGAACCCCACACACAGCATGGCTGTAAAGGCTAGCCCTCCTTAAGCAAGGCTCTGTGGGTGCTTAGAGGCCCCAGCACTATTTCCCTGTGCAAGAGCTTCCTGAATGCCCAATGACTGACTTTCCATGTCCCCCAGATGCCATTTGTGCCAGCTCTCAGGTCAGTCTTTCAGGGCTCCTCCTGGTTTGAGTGTGAGACATTCATGCCTGTGTGTGTCTGGCACTGATTAGGGACCCAAGTCATCACCTGTCCAGGAGGCTAGCCAGTCTTTAGTGGAAGCACACCCCACTTTAGGATACTGGGGAAAACATCCTTAACTGAATAGCAGTGAAAGATCACAAATTTCATGCTATCTCCTCAAAAGGAGGAAAAGTTAAAAATATTCAGGACTTTCTGGATTTCTTTGTGGTTTCCCTCTTCTGTGGAATCTATGCATTGATGACTTTATATGCTTATTTAGAATGAGGGAAAAGGGAAGAAAATGGAGCGAAGGGCTACAAAGGGGTCATAAAAATTAGACTGCATAAGCCCTGATAAAGATGTTAAGTGAGGCCCCGAGGCATCCACTGACAGATTTCAAGGGCTGTTGTTTCCAAGCCTCCTTGGAAAAGTCCAAAGTAAGTGATGAAGTTAGAACCAGCTCCAAGGGCCTGGCTGACCCCAAGGCACATAATCTGAGTTTTTAATATAGTGTTTCTCAACATGAAATTCACATTAAGACATCTACATCCTGAATCAGATTGTTTGGAAGTTGCAGCCAGCACGTCTGCCATTTTTTAAATGTTTACCTTGTGGCTTTACGTTAAGGTTTGAGATAATAATCTGAGTATCTCACTGAAGCCTTTGACCTACTTTGAATAACACTGAGAGGAATTATAGTAGTTGTCCTTTATCCGTGGTTTTGCTTTCCATAGTTTCAGTTCATCACAATCAACCAAGATTAAAAATATTAAATGGAAAATTCTAGAAATAAGTACTTCATAAGTTTTAAATAACTTTCAACCGTATATTTTTATAATTGTTCTATTTTATTACTGTTGTTGTCAGCTGTTCAATGTACCTGATGTATGAATTAAACTTTACCATAAGTATGCATATATAGGGGAAAAAATAGTTCATATAAGGTTTGGTACTATCTGCAGTTTCAGGCATCTACCAGGAGCCTTAGAATGTATCCCCTCTTCTCTCTATGACCACACACTGATCTTGTTGCTTTATATACATCTTCTCTGTCTGATTTTTTTTAAGCTTTTTAAAATAGAAATTGTTTTCTGGGGTCATGAGGGGTCCTGGACCCAGAGAGGGTAAAAACTTGCTTAGGGTCATATGGCTAGCAGTTGGTGGGCTACAACTTTAAACCTATGTCTTTCTTTCTCTGAGAATGCTTTCCAGAAAGAAAAGAAAAAAAAAATGTTAGGGAATAGTCTCAAAGAACAGAGAAAGTTGTGCTGTGAGAAAGAAAGTAGGGAGAAATGAGAGGACAGGAGATGAGAAGGGCCCAGACTAGACAAGGCCAGCCACACATTCAGGGACTAGGAAGAAGCTGGGTGGCATGAGCCCCAGTCACGCTTGGAGGAAAGGTCACTGTGGCTGGAACATCCTGGCTGGAGTGTGAGACCAGTCTGTGATTTCTAGCACAGTCTCAGCTTTCTGTCAGCTGCTTAAATGGCATTCAGAAACCCAAGTTTTGATTATTTCTTGGATGTGTCCCACCATATCCACCTTGGAAAATTCAGTAAATATTTCTATGACACTTCTGAGATTTTGATGCTCTAAGAAGTTTACGAGATACTCTGAAAGCTGGGCCCTGAGTGACGGGGTGAGTGTCACTCTGTCACTACCTAGGTTTGTGACTCTCAGGGAAGTCCCCAGGTATCTAGGTTTCTTCCACCTGCCAAAGGGGGATGTGCACCTTTGCCGTGACCTGCTCCTGTTTCTTCATAGAACACCGCTGCTTCCCTAAGATGGTGCTCAATACATACCCACCTCCACATTCAATCCTTTCTTCCCCTCAAGCACACCAGTGGTAAAACAGTGTCTGTGTCTGTGTGTCTTTGCCCATCTGCTTTCCATGTATCATTTCAGAGGACCTGGAATGTACAGTTAGTACCCTCTAAACCCGTGTTCAGATGTAACACATGCACCTGTCCAGCACTTCATTCCATAAGCCTTTCCAGAGAACCAACCAGGGTCCAGTCACTATGAGAGCTGCTCTCAGAGAAGGATGAATGAAGTATCATTGTGTCTGAAGAAGTTCTCAGCTAGAGAGAGACCCATGAGAGTCTGGGCAGTGTTTATAGTTGAACCGAGGATGTTTTCAGAAGGTATGGACATGATTAAAATCCCAAAATCTTTCCCCCGACATGTTCTCTCATTTTACAGAGGAGCTGAGTGAGCCCCAACCGGTGACCTTCCTGGAAGGCGAGAATATAGTTTGCAGTTGACAGATGGGCAGGTGGAGTGTAGATGTACTCAATGACTAATGCTAGACCTTTCCCAGGTCAGTGCCAATGCTGCACCCAGACATCTTATCAGCTCCTGACTGCCTTGGGAAATGCCCATGAAACCATGCCAAGCTCTAGTCTTGCAGTGGAGGCCCCCACAGGTGCCCATTTTCCCACTGCAGAAATTAACAAATGCAGACATGCACATGTCACACCACTTGGCCTTGACCGTAGTCCCAGTGAGAAATGATTAGACGTATGACACTATCAGGAGGCCCTGAGCCAGGAAAGAGAAGCAACAACAGCTCTCCTTCCATCTAAGCCTTAGCGCTGTCACACATGGCTAGAGAACTCCAAGTTCCCGGACTAGGGAATAGTGATTTATGTCAGGACACAGACTCATAAGTACAACTGCGTCACACATTGGGTTTGGAAGCTCATTATGTAAGCCTTTGCTATGTTCTGGTTGAGTTGGAATGGTATCAAGGTACAGGGGGTCAATTTTGTCCTTGCTGACTTCTTTATGCTGACTTCTTTCTGTGACAGTGCTCCCAAGATGCCTGTTCTTACTACAAGGGTAAAGGTGGTGGGGAAGCTTCTCATGAGACCACTGAATGCAATGACCCCCCAACACACACCAATGGCCTTCACAGATGCCATTCTCCACACTGTACCAGCAAACTCCCACTCATTCTTCATATTCCCATATTTACCCAGTCCTTAGAAAACCTTTCTTCTTCCCCAAACTGATTTAGCTTCCCATTATAGCATCACATAGTTTTTCCTTCATAATGCAAATCACAGCTCTGATTTCTCTAACAACTGGTGTAACTTTTGTTGAATGTGCACCTCTCCTTCCATGGCACAGGCTCTGTGAGTCTTGCCCATTGAATAGTCAGCACCTTCTGTAGTTCCTGGCATGGAGTAAGTATTCAGTAATTATTTATTGGGAGGAGAGAGAGACTCATTCATTGTACACCATGCTTCCTGGCTGTCCTAGTACAACTTGCTGTCCATGTGCTCCTAACTCCTCTATTTCATAATCATTATACAATCATGCCAGAAATCCACTTCAAGCTGGAAGAACCCATCTTCTTTTCCCTTTTGAAAATAAGACAAAATTTGTGCATTTCCAGGTTTCTATCATGGGTCCCATTTGCATCCTCCAGAGCCAGTCGGTACTATGTATGTAGCAGGCTCCCTTGTGAATCTTTCAGTGCCTGGGATCTCTCCACCCAACCTGGAAGGGGAAAATTTAGCTAGAGAATTTGAACGCTTTCTTAGCAACTTCTTTACTCTCTTATCACCATTGCTCCTTTTACCTTTTCCCACGTAAAGAGTATTCTCCTTAGTCGGCAAAGAAGCAAACAAAACTGAATATTTTTAGTTTTCTTTGTGGGCCTCACATTGCAAGCCTTGACCCTTTACCAATTTTCTCTTTGTCCAACCCAAATAAAGAGAGAATCTTTTAGAAAGCCCAGAATGTGTGGGAGCCAGGGAACTCTTCCGAGCTCTACTTTGCAAAGGCCTCCTCCAGGGACGGTACATTTCTCTCTCCTCTGTGCACACACTTGTTTGGTGGTTCCCAACCTGGTGTTGATCCTCATCTGGCTAGGCCAGTCCAAGCAGGACTGCTGCCTGTGAGACAAGAGGTTGATGAGTCCCTCCTTGCTTCACTATCTTGCCCTTTAATTTCCCCCTTGGGCCTGCTCTCCAAGTTACAGGCTCAGAGAGATTTGCCTTGGCAAGGTGTAAGAGCATCCCAAAAGAGAATCAGCTCAGTGTGTTGGGTGTTAGATGATCCAGAGATGCCCAAGCATCTCCATAGCTCTATCCCCAAACCTTTATTACCGTCTTGTCTTCATTAGCCCTGCCTCTGGCTAAGTACTATAGTTTGGATCTGGGGTAACCCCCAAAGGCCCATGTGTTAAAGACTTAGTCCTTAGCCCAGGATGCTATTGGACAGGGGTTGTAACTTTGAGAGGTGAAGCCTAGGGGGAGGTCTTCCAGTCATTGGGGATAGACACTCAAAGGGGATAGTTCCAGTTCTTTCCACTTTCTTTTTTCTTTTTTTTTTTTAAATTATTTAATTTTATTTGTTCTAATTAGTTGTGTGTGACATTTGAATGCATTTGTACATTTTGATAGATCATGCATAAATAAAGTGTTATCTCCCATTTTTCTGATTATACATATTACAGGATCTTTACCTTCTCAACATGAGGTGATTGGGTTTGAGTTTTCTCTGCCACCTGCTGCCACCACCATGTGCCACCACAGGCCCAAAACCATGGAGCTATTCAGTTATGGATTGAAAACTTTAAAACTATGAACCAAAACTAAACTTTTTCTTATATAAATTGATTTATCCCAGGTATTTTGTTACAGTAATGGCAGGCTGGCTAAAATAGTAAGCTCAATGAAATGATGCGGTGAGGGTATGCAAGCCCCTGTGCTGAGCGCCTTATGGAGATGGTCTCAGCTACTCTCTTGGATATCCCTATAATGTGGATATCATTCCTAGTTTATCAGTGAAAGAAGGAAAGATGAGGATGGGTAAGCAGCTCTCTTAGACACAACAAGCCATAATGAAAATTCACACTACCAAGTGTGTACTCACTATTAATATTTCCACATGTTCTTCTTTTTTTTTTTTTTTTTTTTCCTGGATGTTCTCATTTTAAATTGAGGAGGAATTTGTGTTTTCCAGTGTACAACTTCAAAGTCAGCTGGTAGGTTTTCTAGGAAACCCACCTGTGCCTCCCAGCTATTTATTCCTCTGACTTTTGATAAATTCAGCTAAACAAGCCCTGTTTTTGTTCTCATTTTATAAGAGATTATTTCTATCATTTTGTTATAAAAATGTCAAAGATATTAAGAAGTTGAGATAATTGTACAGTGAACACCCTTACACCTACCCCCAAGGACTCATGATGATATCTTGCTGTATTTGTTTGATCTCAGATCTGCCCACCTATTCATCCTTCTGCCCATCCACATGGAATTTTATTTTTTATGTATTCAAAGTACATTGTAAACATTATCAGTATGTATCACATCTAAAAATGTAATATGTGAATTACTGGAGTTTATTTTTTATGATTATTTTTCAGATAGAATGTACATTCAGTGGAATACACACATATCTGGATCACATTCGAGTAGCTTGAAGCTCATTTGAACATTCTGTACCCCTGATGAGTTTGGGTTTGGTTTTGGATAAGTATTAGAAGAATAAAACTGAAACAGAAATAGTTATATAGAATTTTTAGATTCAGGATATATGTGTGTGTATGAATAGCAATGCATGCACACACAGATATTTTGGGGTGATTAGGTTACTTATACCATCTGGTTTAAGGGAGGGTTTACACTGGCACAGCTGAATATAAGATTGTTGAAAAGGGAAAGTCTGGATGGAGCTAAAAGGCACTCAGCTAACCCAGAGCACTGAATGTGGACCATTTAATGCTGCTGACAGTGTCAAAGCAAAAAGAGGGGCAAAACAAAGTGTTTTAAATGTGTTCATTTTAACAAGAATCCCTGGTAGCTCCAGCTTGTGGCCCAATGTAGTTTCAGTGATTGGATTTCCTGACCCACCTGAAACAACCAAACATCTAGACAAAACATGGTCTTCAGATTACTGGACAGCATTCCAGTAATGATGGGAACACTGATCCCTGAGGGACATGAAGCAAAAGGGGCAAGACCTGTGAGTCCTACACCTTCCTGCCTTAGAAATGCCTATGCTGTGGTGCAGGCAGGGAACCCAGACAGAGGTCTGCAGACTCCCAGACCTCTGAGGAGCAGTGTCAGAGTCTGGGAAGGCCAGGAGAGCTGAAGTGAGTAGAGTAGCTACTGAGGAGGACATTACAGCACCAAGAGAAGGTTCCAGAAGCCTCCAGAGGTCCCTCTGCAAGATTTCATGGAGCACTCATCATCCCATGCAATCAAGGCTGGGAGTAGAACCACCCAGTAAGATGTAAAAGGGCAGTATCTAGAGCTCACACAGACTGAGAATATACCTGTTTCTATCAAACAGGTGAGAAAACCTCAAGACTTGGGTGTTGGGTAGAAAACTCAGAAGGGTCTTGCCTCAGCAGTTTACTGACCCCTGTGCTGCCCCCCAAATCTTAAAACAACACCTGAAACTATCCAACTATGTTTTAATAACTGCATCCTAGAACAAAGCTCAGGAATATTCATAGGAATATAAAGTCATCTAGTACCCAACAAGGCAAGATGGACCATGTCCAACTGTCCGACATCCAGTCAGAAATGATCAGGCACACACAGGGGCAGCATAGTGTGAAACATTGTAGACTGAAAATCACAGGTGTTTGAATTGGCAGATGAGGATGTTTAAACAGGTAATATAACTATATTTGCAGTATACAAATAAGTATGTTCTGTGGCTAAAACAGGATTAAATTTGAAATTAATAACAAAATGATCTCAGAGAGATTCCCAAATATTGAAATAACATAGATTTAAGTTATCCATGGGTGAAGGAAAATTTCAAAGGGAAATTAGAAAGAGTATTTTGAAGTGAATGTAAATTCGAACACAATATAAGACACAGTGATGCCACTAAGCAGCACTTAATGAAGATCCCATAGCCCTCCATTGTTCCGTTGGGAAAGAGAAGTCTCCTAAGAGGGACCTCACCTTCACCTTCAGAAAATAGAGAAAGAAGAGCAAAACTAAAATCCAAGGTAAGCAGAAAAAAATAAATAAGTAGTAAAGGTCAGAGCAGAAATCAATGAAATAAAAAGAGAAAAATAATAAAGAAAAATCAATTAAACCAACAGTTTGTTCTTTAACGAAACCAATAAAATTGATATGCCTATAGCCAGACTTAGCAGGAAAAAAGAAGACAATTTGGCAATATCAAGAAGAAGAGGCATAATATCACTAACAATTCTACCGATATTAAAAACAGAATATCATCATAAAGAAAATAGAAATAACTATGCAATGAACAAGTTAATTTAAACGCAAACTGCAAACAACAAAAACTATAAAATGCAAAGCTTATGCAAGACATGTATGATCTGAATAGCTCTGTATGTGTTAAAGAAAAATTTTAAGTTTAATTTTAAGTCAGAAACCCACATACACAACATGCACACACACACACACACACACACACACACAAATGCGACCTTGCAGGCCCAGATGACTTCACTGAGGAGTTCACAAACATGCACCCAGACTACTATATAAGTTCTTACTGTAAATTGAAGACGAAAAGGGACTTCCCAGCTCACTCTATGAAGACATTATTATTGATTCCCAAACCAAAGATATTACGAGAAGAAAACAGTATATAAAAAGGATAATATATGATGGCCAAGAGGGACTTATCCCAAGAAGGTTGGTTAACATTTAAAAGTAAATAAACTGAAAAAGAAAAAAATTATATGATCATTTCACTATACACATTAAAAGTATTTGATACTATCTATCATCCATTCTGATAAAAACTCTGTAAAGTAGAAGAGAAAGGAACTTCCTCAATCTGATAAAGGGCATCAAAGAAAAACTGACCGCTGACCTCAGAGTTAACAATGGAAGAATGAATACTTTCCCTAAGAACAAAAACAAAGTAAGAATGTCCGTTGAGCACATTGATGAAAGTTCCAGCCATTGTAGTCAGGCAAAGAAGGAAGGAAGCCTAAACCCTTAGTTCCCCATTCATAGCTAACCTTCTGGATCTCACCCCGCTCCATTCTCTCGTTGTTACCGTTTGGATCTGAAATGCACCATAGAAAACTTGTGTTTTGAAAACTTGATCCCCACTGCAGCAAAGTTCAGAGATGGGACCTTTAGGCAATGATTAGGGCTCCTTATGCTTGTCTTCCTCTCTGGGCATGTGTTCTCCATGGGGAACAGGCTCCTCTGTCCATCCTTCATTGTAGCTCTGGAGTTGGTCCTTTGACCTCTTTCTCTTCCAGATCTACTCCCCACTCCAGAAATACCCTTCCTCCTCTGTGACTCTCATCACCATCCAGATGCCAATGACCCTGAGTTCTCTGTCCCCCAACCAGGTGGTCCTGTGCTATGCTTCATACTCATGTCTTCAGGTCTTCCCTGCCATTCATACTGCATGGCCCACAGGCTCAAGCTCAGCAGATTCAGAACTGAGGCAACTACCTCAACGCCCGCCCCCAAACTCCTCTCCCTGTGCTTCATTTCTCAGTAACCACCATGGTCCACCTCCTTTTATGGCTGCATCTCTGTTGAGCATTTACTTGCTCTGGGCATAGGCTAAGCCCTGGTCATTGTACCCTCTGATTATTGCTCTTCTTCCCACTTTGTTCCCACCTAAACTGAGTCCATCTCCAGTGTAGATTGTGGCCACAGCTTCCTACTGGGCCTCCCTACCCCTGCCTTGTTCCCTGGCCCCTACTCAACCACAAGCAAACACAGTTGTGTCCCTCCCCTACTTTTGGTGGCTCTCCGTTCTCCAGCACAAAGCGCATGTGCTGCAGGAGGGCCTCCCTACACAACCACATCTCTGCTGACCTCTCCCATGCTGCATCCTCCTCACCTCAGGGTCTTTGGGCATGCTTTTGCTTCTGCCATAAATGCCATTGGTCAATTGCCATTTGTCTGTCTGACAGATATTCAGTTAAATGTCATTCCTATAGGAAATATTTTCTTGACCCCCACATCTGGGACATCTGCTCCTACTAAGTGTCTGCCACCACCTCTGCCTCCCCTACACATCACTCATTCCCCACAGGATCATATTTGCACATTCTCCCATTAGATCATCATCCTGGGAGGGCAGAGGACCATGCACACCCACTTGGTTCATAACTCTTCAGCACCAACCCTAAAGTCTGTGCCCCAGTAAATACTTTTGAATAAAGACAAGAGGGAAACTGTAGGACTGGAAGTCAAGGTGATGCCTCCTCATCTTGGTCCATTGAGGCAGCTATAAGAAAATGCCAAGCTGGGTGGCTTATATACAACAGACATTACTGCTCACTGTTCTGGAGGCTGGGAATTCAGGATGGAGACACTGCAGATTCAGAGTCTAGCAAAGGTCCACTTCCCCACAGATGGTCACTTCTTTTGGTAGAAGAGTGTAATGGTAGAGGTGGGAATGAGCTTCCTCCAGCCTCTGTTATAAGGGCACTAATTCTGTTCACGAGGGCTCCATCCTCCTGACCTGACCTACTCACCTCCAAAAGGCCCCACCTGCTAATACCATCACCCTGGAAGTGAGGATTTCAACAGATGAATTTGGGGAAAAGGCAAAGGCAGAACATATAGCCCATAACATTGCTTTTGTTAAGAAAATGGGGTCTTTAAGAAGCCTCCAGGAGAATGGATAATGAGAGCAGTGCCCTTCTGTTTCTACAGGTAGTCTCTAAAGCTGCGATGTTGGAGAGTTGAGGAAGAGGGCCCCAGTGTGGGAAACTCGAGCAGCAGAGCGCTATGGAGAGCTGTTGGAAAGAGGGCAGAGCCGGCATCAATAGTTCCCATGCCCCTTCCAGGTGTTCAGGGCCTTTGGTCTTCATTTTTTCCATAGTTAATAGTTAAGACTATTGTGAGGGACGAAATGAAGGAGGGTGTGTGCAGGGGTGGCTCGCTGCCTGGAGCAAAGATGCTTCATAAATGCTAGCTATTATCAGGGCTGCCACCACACACCTCGTCTGAAGCTTCATCAAAAAGACTGCCCAGGGAGGGGGGACCCACCAAAGGTGGAGGTGGTGCTGATGGAACTGGGAGGTCAGGGGGCTCGTGGGCCTTGTGAAGACCAACGGCATTTGATGTGAGTGAGTGGGCAGAGGGCCCCTGCTCTCTGTGGGTCTCTGTGGCCTGTGGGTCACTACTTATGAGCGTTTGATTAGGAGCAAGTTACCCTCCCTAGATTTCAGGTCATAGGTATTGTTAGTAGCAATACCCACAACAGTGGAAATAATGCATAATTTATTGGGTTGAGCTGATATTTGCAGGAGCTAAGATTTGTACAGTGCTTCCTATGGCATCCAGCACATGGAAAGCACACAGGAAATATCCTGGATACTCAGTGTGGTGGCAGTGGTCATTAGTGTTAAGAGAAATCTGTTTGCATCCTTGAATATTTGCTTTGCTTGGCACACTGAAGAGTGAAACGCAGTAGCCCAAGTCACAGTATAGTTAAACTCAGAATGTGTGGAACTCGGCAAAAGACCAAGAAAGCCAGTGTTCTTTTCACATGAATCCTTTCCTTTTCTTGAAAACACAGTTTAATTTTTGTCTTTAGAGGCACTAAACTTATTTCCTTCAGAATCGCATGAATGTAGCTTTCGGTAGCTGGACTATCACAGAAGGACTCAGGGTTGAACTAACAGTCGAAGTTATTTTTTTCATCAAGTGGAATAGGAATGCACTCGTGCGTTCACTCCACAAACCTTTGCTCACTTGGATGCCCATGTGCTGGGGATGGAGTGGTGAGTCCATCGTGATTCCTGCCTCAAGGAGCCTTGCTTCCAGCAGTGGGAGATAAACCATTAGGACACCATAGCAGGCTGGGGTAATGGTGGGAGGTACAGGGACAGCAGACAACCCTGTGGGAATGACAACAACCTGCAAATAATCCAGACTCACCAGTGGTTTCTTTTCTTTTTTTTTTTTTTTTTTAATGCAATAAAAAGTCATTGAAAGCTTTTAGGCATATTTTTATTTTAGAAATATTCCTCCATGGATGTCAGTGTAAAAGGTCTCCATTTGTTCCAAGAGCACTGTTTATAAGGCTGGTTGTGCACACAGCCCTTGAGCATGGGTCTAGAGCCTCAACTATCAACAGATCCTGAATAACCATACATCTGTCCTCTTTGCAGGTGCCCTTGCTCGTGTGAATCACTGAGAAAAGTCAGAGAATGACAGGAACCCACCTGTAAGACTCCCCCAATCATCACTCAAGGACTCCACATGGCAAGGAACATCACGATTTGGTGTTATTTTCTTGTCTACAGGCCAAAATGCGTGCAGTTGATTTTCAGTATTCCTGCATAATGGTTCAAAGGAGAGGAAAATGCTGCTTTGCTATGCGGCTTGTGTGCCAAGGAAATGTGTTTTGCCTCTGAATACTTAAAGTTGCCAATAAACTATTCTTGTTGGCAGGTTAATGGGAATATAAATGCTGGAGCCCAGCGCTCACGCTTAATTAGATTTATGAGCACAGTGAAAAGAATCATGGCTTAGATTGATTTTGGACCTTGGAGACTTTGACCACATGTAGATGGTTAAAATCATTGACTTGTTTAAAATCTTTTGAATTTTAGGGGGGGGAATCCATAAATCAACAGAAGCAATCTGAATGTCATATGCCATGTGATGCTGTGTGTTTAGGGAGTAAGAAGAGAGTTGGGAGGCTTTTCCAAAGACGACTCGTGTTGGGTAATAAAACTATTCAATTTTTATTCCTCAAATATTTGAGGCTAATACCTCATAGAAGGTCTTAGACTGTGATCTGACCAACTAAACTTTTTTTTTTTTTTGGGTGCTGGGGATTGAACTTTGTGCATATGAGGTAAGCGCTCTACCAACTCAGCTGTATCCCCAGCCCCAATTAAACTTTTAAAAACCAACAGTTACTGCCTAGAATAATAATCTTAATTGTGTGGAGAGGGCACTTCCAAATCCTCAAAGGTGGCAGGTAGCAGAGATCAGAACAGTGTTGGAGGGATGTGTCCCGTGTGGACAGCCATCCCCAGCTGGCTATGAAGTACAGCAGGTTGACCCCACCCCACACCCCTGGGGACCTGAGTATGGAGCCTGATGATGTGGTCAGGAGCCTCCTGAAGTCCTGCAGAGCCCCCAGGAGCTAGGCTGTTGGGTACCTGAGTGTCACAGAGTGGATCAAGGTTCTGCTTCAGATTTCATGATTTGGATGTGACCCTGATGCTTTTCCCAACAGTTCAGTGGCTGCTCTTGTATTATATTACAGTCCTCTTGCAGCACACGGTGCTCAGTCACCAGCATTTATAAAAAATTTAAGCACAGCCGTAGTGTTTCACATGTATCTCTAAAACATTTTATTCAATGAAGAAAAACAAGAGATTAATAGATATCAAGAGGAGTTCATTTAATAAAAATCTCCTAGCGAAAAAAACAAGATATGATGAAATCATTTTAATGTTTCACAACTACTTCAGATTCAGGCATCAGGTAGAATGGGAACTTTGCATTGTCTGATTAATGTTGCTGAACTTTCTCAGTGAGGCAAGAACTACCAGCCAATTGCTCTTAGTCACAGCTGTCCACTATTTCTTTTAGTGCCACAAATAAACAAAAGTCAAATCATAGCTCTGTTTTGTGAATTTCATACTATGATTTGTTTGGATACCCTACCTATAAAATGGGAAGAAAAGACTCATTTTTTCAATCAACAAATATTTTCAGCTACTGTGTTAGTCAGCTTTCTATTGCTGTGACAAAATGCCTGAGATAAATAACTTATAAAGAAGAAGGGTTTATTTTGGCTCATGGTTTCAGATGTTTTAATACATGATCAGGGGCCCTGTTGCTTTGGGCCTGTTGCAGTACACCAGGATGGGAGCACATGGCAGAGAATGCCTGTTCACCTCACAGTGACCAGGAAGCAGAGAGAGAGGAAGGGTCTGGGCACTTCAAGAGCACATCCCCAGTGACCTGACTTCCTTCCCCCAGGCCGCACCTCTTAAAAATTCTACCTGCCCCCAGTAGCAGCTCAGACTAGGGGCCAATCATTAGCATAAGGACCTTTGGGAGACACCCACATCCAAACTTTTCCAGGTGCTAAAGCTGTCTGCTTTACTTCTCTGATCAGATAAGAAAACAGACAAACATCTTCACTCTTGTGGAGTGTAGATTACAGCAGAGGAGTCAAACCACAAACAAGATAACAGCAAAATGACATTTATATTTAGGCGCTGATAAGATAAGACATTTATATTTAGATTCCAAGGACCGAAACCACCAGGAAAAAGGGGATGCAAGACTCAGATAGGATAATGAAGGCCTCAGTGAGGGGGGGATGTATGAGTAAAAACCTGAAGGAGATGAGAGAGGAGGTCATGGGTGGATACACAACTGGCAGTGAGAAGAGCAAGTACAAAGGCCCTGAGGCAGGATTTTGCCTGATGCATTAGAGGAATAAGAAGGAGGCTATTGTAGAAGGCAGAAGAAGAGACAAACATACTATACAGTGTCCCTGGCCTCTGCTCCACCCCAAGTCTTCACACACACTTGGAGCCCCATTTCTTGTAATAGTCTGGTTTCCCAACAAGACCAAGAGAGTGGCAGACATGAGAGACCCAAAAATGGGGCTTGGTGAGGAGAGGGCTCTCCCTTCCTAGCTTATTTTGCTCATATGGGGAAGGATCCACTTTATAGTAAAATTATTATTTGTTGAAATTGTGTTGCATTCTGCATCCCGAGCAGGGCAAAACCCTTGGGTTTTGAGATGTGTAACATGGAACACTTAGAGCCTGTGGGGTCCTGCTTTTGTCTTTATTCCAGAGTGTTTTTTCGAAACAGTTCTTGGTTCATCTCTCTGTGAACCCGAGTGGCATTAAGAGGCTGCCTCGCAGGGGAGCAAACTGAAGGCTGAGAGGATCAAGCCAGTCCGGGCCTCCCGCAGTTCTCGCTCTGTGGCTCCTACAGCCACCCTCCATGGCGCCCTGCTGCCTACAGAGCTGGACCTAAACTTCTTCCCCAGCCTATAGGACCCCTAATAGCCTGGATCCCCCCCTCCCACTTCCAAGTCTCAACCTCAGTCGGTCCACCTGTTTCCTGCACGTATCCCGAGAGCTCCTTTGTGCCCCCATTATTCCTTGAGTATTTCCTCTGCCAGAAATGCCCAGCACTCTCCACTACCCACCTCCTTCAACTGGAAAATCCAGCCCTGTCCTGGACACTGGACCTCTGCATCTCCACCAGGGTCAGCCTTCTCCCCACTCCCCATGTGTTCTCCCCAGGCTCCCTTAACTCTCCCATACACATCACTCTTCATCTCTGCCTTGACCACAGTGAAGAGTCTTAGGGCAGGAGACAGGAAAAGGCCTGCCTGTTATACCAGCATAATTATTAAGAGCACTCTTTCTCCCCAAATGTTCCAGTCTGAATAGCAAATTCTACATTATCTCTTATTGTCCTGGTTCAAATGAGGTATTCAATAAAGTTTTAGTGAAAGAAGCAAGGAGAAGCTAGTGGATTTGGAGCCCTCTGCTCTGGGATTCTCGGCATTTTTCTCTGTCTCTGTGTTATACATTATGCCCAGAAGAGACCCCAAATAGGTCCTCACAGACCTCCTGCCAAGTAGGTGACCAGAGCAAAGGCTGTTGAGACTCTCCCTGATGGATCTAGCTTGTAAAACCTGCTCATCATACTAAAACAGGAATTTGTACACATGCCCTGGTTTAGATCATTTGCAACCTGCAGGATTTCACATTGCCTCTTTTTAAAAAATAATTTTTAGTTGTAGATGGACACAATATCTTTATTTATTTTTATGGGTGCCGAAGATCAAACCCAGTGCCTCACATGGGCTAGATGAGTGCATTACCACTGAGCCACAACCCAAGCCCTCACCGTGCCTCTTTAATGCTGGCTTCCCTTATGTCCCCCACTCTGGGCATCTCTCCATAATCACAGCCTGCCTGTTATACAAATAGTGCCCATATCTATGTCCCCAGGTAGCTTCCCACCTAAGTTGCTGGTCTGAAGTTCCATTACCTGCAAAACCTCTCATTTGTATGCGCTGCCAAGTGCCCAGTGTGACTGTGACCCAGACTGTTGTACCTTCATTTTGTTGCTCACGCCTTCTGGGCAACCTACCCCTGTGTGTTCCCCTCAGAAAGACAAAGAAAACAACTCTCCTATCGCCAAATTCTTTTTCTTCTTCACCTCTCACAGCCATCAGTCATTGAGTGTTCAGCCTGTTGCTTCTACTTCCATAGTGTCTCTGATCACCTTTGAGTTAGGCAGATTCCTGACGGTATAGCCTCTGACCTGTTAGCACCTTCCCTACTGGACCCAGAGTTAACCCGAAACAGGGGCTTCTGTGGTGGCAGCTCAACATGCACCAGAGGTGAAACTTGCCCTGCAGAGGGCAGCATACTAAGCCATGTCATAAAGTGATCCTCATTCAACTTCTGGCCACATTTCTCAATTGGTTTTGAACTTAAAAGAGAAGTTCTCACATTCATCACAGAAACAACAAAAAAGAAAGGAAGAAAAGAAGAAGGGTAAAGAGAAAGACAAATAACAGCACCAAACCCAATGCCCAACAGGGTGGCCTCTTCCTGTGTTCACAGATCAGTAGCTGCATTCTCTCTCCTTGTCTCACACGCACAGAAGGAACAGGGTAAGTGTGCAACACCTCAGTCCATCCCTGGATGTTCCATACCAGATAAACCTTGGAGAACTATGACCTTTTGATGTATGGTGACCTGTGAATGCCCAGGTGGAATTCTGCAATCTGACATTAGTAACACTTCTTCCTCAGGTGGAAGCATAGAAGGCAAGACCAGGTGGTTCAGGAGAGTTCCACTCCTCCCCCATGGCTCCTCAAAGCTTCCAATCATGGAAGGGAACATTCCAGGGCCAGAAAACCTTGGTAGTTCAGGCTGCAGCCTGGGGTCATTCCTTGTGTTGTTGGTTGAGGATGCTCTGGCAGGAGGCCTGACAGCCAAGCATGGGTGCATTTGCTCCTGAAGACATTGACTTGGAGGTTCTGACTGATCCCTGAGTTTGCTTCAGATAATGTGCTTTATTAGAGTGGAGATGGACTGAGAATTTTTTTTTTTTTTTCCTCACCACAAAGAAACATGCTATTAATGGGAGGTGATTGGACTGGCCACTAGAAGGCAGGAGTTGATGCTTGGGAGGTTTCGGGCAGAGGCAGCAATACCTGATTTGGGCAGTGGTGATGGTGGAGATTGGGAGGCTGAGACTTGTCTGATGTTGGTAGAACAGGGTGCCCACATAATCAAGAAGGAAGGAGAGAGGTGGAGAAGGAGCTTTCCAGTGACCAAAGACACTAGGCTGTGCTGCCAGCTCCGATCAGGCATGCTAAGATGGAGCTCTGATGTTTAATTCTCAGGCAGATCCTCCCCAGGTGAGCTCCGAAGCATTTGGGTTCCTCAGACCTGTGCAACCTGCATCTGAGTCCTCAGGTGATGCACCCATTCCCTGCCCAACTCTCCCATCCTCCTATTCTTTTTCCTTCTCTCTTTCCTTCCTTCCCTCCTTTTTCCTTCTTTCTCCCTTCCTCTCTCTCTCTACCCCACCTTTCCTCCTTCATTCCTACTTTCCTTCTCTTCCTCCCTCCCCGCTCCATTCCTTCCTTCCCCTTTCCTTTCTGCTATTTCTTTCCAACAAACACTAAGCTTCTCTATGCCAGACTGTGATGGGTGCTCGGGACAATTATGAGTTAGAGTCCTTACCTTCCAATAATCCCACTAGAAGCAGGGTCACATGAAAATGGCCAATCATAGTGAGTGTGACACACATCCCAGGACAGGGAGAAATAGGCAAGGTTGGAGACTTCCTGGAGGCAGGGCTGGGATGGAAGCCCCTGAGGTGAGCATCAAGGTTGAGTCCTGCTTAACAGGTGGAAAAGACAAGGAGTGGTTGACCAGGCAAAGGGAGCAATACCTGGAAACGTCCAGAAGCTAAGATCATACACCACGGCCACTCAGGGCTGTGCTTCTAAGTTGTCCCACGGTGAAGTTTCTGCACTGGAGCTATTTCCACCACTGAGACATTCTCTGGATTGAGGCCACTGTCTTCCAACTCATGTGCTCCACTGGAAGTACAAACACATTCAAAGCTGAAGGATTGGGCCAAGAAGTGATTACCTTGGTTGGCACCTGCTGGTAAGTGGTTTGGCTATGCTCCTGATTGGAGTACTGATAGGTAAGTGCAGGTTGCAAGAGCTAACCCAGAGCTGACAGCAACCCGGTATTAAAAATACATATATATATATGTATATATATATATATATATATACATATATATATATATATATACACACACATGCACATGTACTCCCCAGGGCATATAAAATATATATGAAATATTATATTTACATATAAATATATGTGCACATATATTGCATATATATATATATATATATATACACACATATATATATAATTGCATTATGGCTGCTGCACTTAAATCCTAGATTGTGTGTATAGATGCAGAGACTTTGAGGAGCATGAGACAGGGTGGAAAGGTGAAGTTCTGAATCCCAGCAGTGACCACACATTTTTCTCCCAACCAGTCCCTGAGCCTGGCCTGGGGAGAGCAGCTCTGTCCCAGCACAGTCCCCCCCCCCCACATACAGCAGATTCCTGGGATTCTCTCCTGTTCTAGTCAGCTTTTGCATTGCTCTAACCAAAACCCTGACAAGAACAACTTTAAAGGATGAAAAGTTTATTTTGGCTCACACTCTCAGAGGTTCAGTCCACAGTCAACCAAATCCATAGGTGAGGCAGAACATCATGATAGAAGGACATGGCAGAGGAAAGAAATTCAGGTAATGGCCACCAGGAAGAAGGAGGAAGAGAGAAAGATAGGGGAAGAGAGAGAGAAAGAGAGAGAGCTCTCTGCCCACCAGGGACAAAATATAAACCCCAAAGACACATCCCTAATGACCTACTTCCTCCAGTCGCACCCTACCTGCCACAGTTACCAACAAATTAATCTCTACCAATGAATTAATCCACTGATTAGGTTATACCTTTTATAATCTTTAAAATGCCAGGACACTGATCTGGGGGCTCAAATATGTGATCTCATAATATCTCTTTTCTCTAAGCAATGGAGGCTCAGAGACATTTAGTGGCTTTCCCACAGTCACACAGATGGGGTCACCCTTACATTATCATAACCCCCAAATCTGACCCTCCTATCATCCTTCATTCAACGCTGGGAAGAGTTTCTGCATCCGGGGACTGAAGCATGAAGTGCTTTTTATGTTGTCATAGAAAGGAAATGTCCTTCTGCTTCTCACTCACTGGGTCCAATGTGGGGAACAGTTCCTATAATTATGAATGTGTCCTGAACATCATCTTTGATTTCAGAACCACAGTGTATTCAGTTCCTCAATCAAGAATCACAACTGCAGCCCTGGGTTAGGACCACATCAGCATCCAACAGGACTGCTGGGGTCCTGGGGTGGTCTCATTCTTGCACCTTTGAGGTATCTGAGCAATAAAGGTCTAACTTAGACCTTCTAATATGGCTTAGAAAACCAGAAAAGTCAGATAAAATTTCCTCATAAGCAATCACATACCATAAATCCAAACATTCCTGAGCACCAGAATTAGGGCTAAGAGGGTTCACACAAGAAACCTCACAAGGAGCAAAGTTAGAACAAGACTTGGGAAGTGAACATTGGAGTTCCCTGGTTCCATGGGTCCTGTCATGCCTGGGCTTCCAGTGGGGGTTTTCTGACCATGGAGATTCTGACTCTGCTGGCCTTGAATGTCAGACCCTTGAGTCACCAGAAGCTGAGCAGCTGCCGCCAGGGCCCTCTCTGACTGAAAAGCCCTGGTGTGAAGATGAGAAAAGAGGGAGTCAATGTGCCAGGCTCTCCTGTCATAATCTTTCTCAGCCTTGTTCCCAAGCAGAAGTTCATCTGTAGGCCGGGGCATCATAAGATGGACCTTCTGTACAAAACCCACCAAGCTTCATTACTCATGAGGAAATGAAAGCTCAGGAAAATGGTGTAGCTTCCTTCATTGGGCAGAGCCGGTGAGGGCAGCGAGAGCCAAGTGTACCAGACAGGTCCCATGCCCTGGCACCGTGGCAACAGGTACTCAGGGGCCAACAGGCAAAGCCCAGATTTGCCAAAGGGGCATGGCAGTGCCTTCGTGGTGGGTTCTCTGCCAGACCCTATGTTGAAGTCAGCTCTTTCTCCCCAAAACATGGTGTCAAGAACATGGACTTTGGTGGCAAATATGGGAACATTTCTGAAAGCAGCATTTTCTCCACTTCCAGTTTCTACCAATTTTTCCTCATTAAACAGATACTAACTTGATGATACAAAATATAGACAAGGACAATTGCTGTATGTAATTCTTTTTAAAAATGTACTTTCATTTTGCTACACATGGATTTCCAGTTACCCTAGCACCATTTGTTCAACAGGCTATCTTTTCTCCAATGTATGTTCTTGGTGCCTTTTTCTAGTATAAGATAACTATATTTATGTGGGTTTGCCTTCTATTTTGTACCATAGGTCTACATGTCTATTGTGGTGCCAATATCATGCTGTTTTATTATTATTGCTCTGTAGTGTAGTTTAAGCTTCTTCTCAGCAAAGGAAATAATAAAGTGAAGGAAGAGCCTACAGAATGGGAGAGAATCTTTACCACATGCACTGCAGATAGAGCACTAATCTCCAGGATATATAAGGAACTCAAAAAACTTAACACCAAAAATACAAATAACCCAATCAATAAATGGAACTAAGGAACTAAGGAACTAAGGAACTGAACAGACACTTCACAGAAGAAGAAATACAATAGATCAACAAATATATGAAAAAATGTTCATTGTGTTTAGCAATTAGAGAAATGCAAATCAAAACTACTCTTAAGATTTCATCTCACTCTAGTCAGAATGGCAATTATCAAGGATACAAGTAATAATAAGTGTTAGTGTGTATGTGGGGAAAATGGCACATTCATACATTGCTGGTGGGAGTGCAAATTGATGCAACCACTATGGAAAGCAGTATGGAGATTCCTCAGAAAACTTGGAATGGAACCACCATTTGACCCAACTATCCCACTCTTCGGTTTATACACAAAGAGCTTAAAATCAGCCTACTACAGAGACATAGCCACATCAATGTTTATAGTAGCTCAATTCACAATAGCTAAATTATGGAACCAACCTAGATGCTCTTTGACAGATGAATGGATAAAGAAAATGTGGTACATGTACACAGTGGAATATTAGCCTTAAAGAAGACTGGAATTATGGCATTTGCTGGTAAATGGTTAATGGAGTTGGAGAATATCATGCTAAGTGAAATAAGCCAGACCCAAAAACCCCAAAGACTGAATATTTTCTCTGATAAGTGGATGCTGGTCCATAATGGGAGGTGGGGTAGGGAAGAATGAAGGAACTTTGGATTGGGCAGAGGGGACTGATGGGAGGGGTGGGGGTGTGGGGATGGGCAGGATGGTGGAATGAAATGGGCATTATTACCCTATTTACATGTATGATTATACTACTGGGATGACTTTGTACCATTCACAGCCAGAGGAAAGAGAAGTTGTGTTCTATTTGTGTACAATATGTCAAAATGCTTTCTTTACTTTCATGTATAACTAATTAGAACAAATTTAAAAATAAAAATTACTTTAATTCAAAATTATTATTATTATTACTATTAATTATTATTATCATTATTATTATTCAATTCAGGATCTTGCTATGCTGCCCAGGCTGGCCTTGAATTCTTGGACTCACTTGGTCTTCCTGCCTTAGCCTCCCAAGTAGCTGGGATTATAGATATGTGCCACTATTCCTGGCCTCAAAATCATTTTTAAATTGTAGATATTTATGGAATATAGTGTGATAATTCATTACACATTGTATGACTTGGATCTGGAATGTCTCCCAAAAGCTCATTTGTTGAAGACTTGGTCCCCAATGCAGCAATGTCCAGAGGTTTCCTCACCCCTAACCCTGGCAAAAATGCAGGAGCCATATCGTGAGACTGAGGGAACTGAAGATGATAAATATACACATTTAGCACAATGATGCCACACCAGAAACCCTTAATAAAAACTATCTAATGTAATAGGGATCATAATTATTAATAATAAGAAAGATCATTGATTTGATTCATGCCTTTTAGAACCAAGGTGAGAGCTTTGGTCTGAAAAGACAAGAGCCCTTGTTTCTAGTCTCCAGTTTGCTGTCTTTGGTTGTATGGAGTCCAACCTGCCCCTTCTCTGTGAGTACCAATATCTTTCTTGTAAGCAAGGAACTTGGAATAAGTGATCTCTAAATCTCTATTGTTCTGGAATTGTGTTTTCTAGGCAGGAAGATCTTTGATGCTATGTCAAAGTCCCAGAAACAAATGACTTACTCAAATGGGTTATCTGAGGAAATGCTACTGCTAGGATTATTTGTTGTTATCATTTGACTCTGGAATGTCCCCCGCACCCCAAAACTCATGCATTAGGCAACGCAGCAATGTTCAGAGGGGAAAAGCTTGAATTGTGAGAGCTGTGACCTCATCAGTGGATTAATCCATTTGGTGGATTAATAACTCAAATAGACTACTAGGTGGTAACTGTAGGTAGATGGGGTATGGCTGGAGGAAGTGGGTCACTGGGTGTGTGACTTTGGGCTATATCTGTCCCTGGTGCCTTCCTTTCTCTCTTCCTCCCTCTACCCCCTCTTCTTGGCTTATCTGTGAGCTCAGCATCTTTCTTTTACCATGCCTTCCTTCATGATGTTCTGCCTCATGTTGGAACCAAAGCAGTGGAGTTGGCTGACCATGGACTAAACTCTGAAACCATGAGTCCCAAATAAACTTTTTCTCCCCTAAGTTGTTCTTTACAGGTTGTTCTTGTCATCACAGTATGGTCACAGTGATGAAAAACTGACTTAACATTTGGGCAGGGTTTAAGGAAACTATCAAGGGATGGTATGATAAACTTAGGGCTGTCAACCAGTAGTCTTTACCCATATCATAATGAAGGACGAGGAAAGGTAAAGTGACCACAGCCTGGCAAGTGTTCTGCACTTATTAGGGTCTCATAGACAAGCGATGGGCTGTTGAGATGGAAATAAACTCACTGCCAAACCATAGCCTGGCTTGACAATAAATACTCCAACCTTGTTCTTTTTCTGCCTCTAATACCTTCCATTGTTTTCTATTGTTCAGATCCAACCAGAATTCAGAAAGCAAGGGAACTTGTTGATACAATCCATAATGGTCAGCCCCCTGGTGCAGACAGCAAGGAAAGATAGAAAGATGTTCTGGAAGGACAAATGTCCTTCCTAATTCCTAATGAGAGAAAAGAAAACCTCAATATATCTTCATAAGAGTATTGACTTGAGGTGAAAAGATGACTTTGAATTAATAAGAGTGGATATCTGAGTTCAATGTGAATCTAGAAATTTCCAAGTAAAACAGTGTATGGTCTTTCTTTGTATGAGTTGGAAGTTTCCCGTTTCCTTTTTCCTCTTGTATCATTACCATGAAGATATGTGCCTCCACCTCTCTCATTTACCAAAGTTAATCATTTATTCACTTTCCCTCCTACATAATGCATATATCCAAGGAAGCCAAACTATTCCAGTTTTATCTTGTAATTAGCAACCTTGTCTGACAATATAAAAATGAAGAGTCACATGTTTTAATGATGATAATTTAACAAACTACTTTATTCCACTGAAGGACCTGACATAACCCAACTAAAAGAAAAAATAAATGTTTAAGAAATTATAATTAATTACAAATTTATTCCTAAAAGTAGTGTGTTACCAGTAAGGTGGAATTTCCATGGACTAGGTTGGAAAATGCCAGAAATATGAATTAAGCACCAGAAATTTCTAAGTAGTAATTTCATAGCCATGTGTCAAATATATCAACTTTGGGACCCTTCATAGATTTTGAGAATGAGAGGAAAATATTTATTTGAACAAAGTCACACGTATAGGGGATACCAATGGAACTGTGCCCTTCCTCCCTTTTAAATTCAACAAACACCAAAGGCTCTTTGCCTAAGGGCAGGCTCCATACTGCAGAGCAGCAATGCCTGACCCAGAGGCCCTCCTCAGAGGCGGGTGGGGAGGGGAAGAGAGATGTGATGGCAAATGCAGAGTGGGATAGACACCTAGAACATAGGTCCCAAACACCACCAAAGAAAGTGACAACTAAGTTGGTGAACAAAGAATGAGAAGGGGTTTGTGAGTCATTCTGGACAGAGAGTGTTTAGCAAAGACTGGGAGAAATAGAACAAGATAGAAATTTTCAGAAAATAAGTCTTCAGAGAAGAAAATTGATGCTTTTGGAACTTCATCTTGAAGCCCGTGAGAAGTCGCTGAGGTCTCTGAGGAGGGAGTAACTGGACGAGTCCAGAAATATCTCTCAACTAGGGCATGTTTGATGGAGTAAGCATGGAGAAAACAAGTCACTGGAAAGTTACCTCTGGTAATCCAAGGGATTGAGAGAAGTACTAATTGACAGGCTGTCTGGGTAAGGGTGAGAGGGTTTCCCAGGTTAACTCTAAGAGCTGATGCAGAAAACCCTGAACGGTTCTAGAAAACAAACATGGGCACAAGCTCCCCATACCCTGGCATGACCCAACAGGAATCAAGAGTCAGTGGTCATATACCACGTGCATAAAGTATCACAAACTAAGAAGCTATGAGATTTGCCAGCATCCATATAAAATCAATGCAAAACAGTTATAGACTGCATTATGTTGACTTTTATTGCAATTTTTTGTAACTATGATAAGAGAGCTTTTGATGGCATTCCCAATATTCCAAAGGTAACTAAGAATGGGTGCTAGGTAGTGCTACAACCTGTGTCCCCTTTTGCCAGGCCACCCACCACACGAGCCAGAAAGCCAAGAGTACTTCTGGATACCTCTCTCTCTCATTCTATGCTAATCCATTACCCAAATGCTCCATTTTGTTTTATAAAAACAAAGAATAACTTCATTCTGTTCATTTTTCCCTCTCTTGACAAATCTTTAAATGACCACATGCAATTGTATACATTTCCCAAATTTCTCTCTCTTTGGTTGTCTTTTGTGGAATTCCCTCTTACTAAATAGAAGTAAGCTTTTTGTTCTGTTTAGACCTTCTGATGAGATGAGGTCCACTCACATTGTGGAGGACAGTCTGTTTTACTTAAAATTCCCCAATTTAAATGTTAATCTCATCCAAGAATGAAATGGATTCTAGAAGCATCTAGAATATCAACTGACTTTCCTGGCACCATTGCCCAGCCAAGTCTCCATACAAATTTAACAATCGTAATTAGACCTTTAAATTTTTAGCCATCATAATAGGTGTGTAATGATATCTCATTTTGGTTTTAATTTGCATTTTCACAATAACTAATAATGTGGAGAATTTGCCACTTGCACATCTTTGATGAAGTATCTATTCAAATTTTTGGTCCACTTTTTCTTTTCTGTGCTGGGGATCAAACCTAGGGCATCAAACATGTTAGGCAAGCATTCCATCACTGAGCTACATTCCCAGCCTGAGAGCTATTTATATATTCTAGACATAAGTCCTTAATCTTATGGATGATCTACAAATATTTCCTCAGACACATTGTTTTAATTATAGAGTTAGTTACTAATTATTAATATTGTTCAATATATGGAGAGTCTAGCCCTCCAAAATAGCTCTTCATTTCAGAGTTTCCTGACTAAGCTAAATCATTTTTTCTTGAAAATTAAGTTTTAAATCAATTTGCTCAACTTATTTTGATAGCAATAAATTATAAATTAAATTTTGGAAAAAAGTTGTGATATACATACATGTGGATAAATATGTATATAGATATCCATTTGCGAAAGTCTATTTCTATTTTATAGATTTCTTCATACAGGTTTTTATTTTTAAAGAGTACATTCCTTCTAACCATTTTTTTAAATGTCTATTGTCATAATCATTCTTGTTATTCCAGCATATCTGCTAACAGTTTTGTTTACATTTATGAAGATAATCAATGTAATAGTAAGTCATTTTATTGTTTACAGAAGTATTGATAGCAAAAGTATCAATTCTTTTGGTTTTGCAGATTTGTGATGACACCATTTGTAAATAGAGGTAGTTTTGTTTCTTCCCTTCCAATCTCTGTTCTTCTAATTGCATTGTCTGAAAGCCTCTAATTCAAAGTTAAATAGTAGTGGAGATTGTGAGCATACCTGCTGCCACCACCACCTTATCACCAATAATACCTCTTCCTGTCCCCTCCCATCCTCCTCCTCCTCCTTTTTCTTTTTCTGTTCTAGGGTGAAACTGCCTCTAAGGTTTCCTCTTTATAGGAAGGTGGCTTTTGATATGCTATATAATTTTTTCAAAAGTATCTCTTCCTTTTCTTTTATTAAGTTTTTTTTAAATCATGATGAACATAAAATTTTAAGTGCTTTTCCAACATCTATTGAATTGATAATAGGATTTTTTTTAATCAGACTTTTTCCAGTATATTGGAAATTTGAACACAGGACCTCACAGACACTGGGCAAGCACTCTCCCACTAGTCTATGTCCCCAGCTCTTTTATTTTAATTTTGATACAGGATCTCACAGAGTTGCCCAGGCTGGAACTTGCTACCTTCATGCCTCAGCCTCCCAAGTAGCTAGAATTACCAACATGTGCCACCAAGCCCAGCTAAACAGACTTTCAATCCCCCAGTGTTGAATCACCTTTTCATTTCTGGAGTAAGCCTCATTAGGTCACAATGAATTCATATTTAAGTGAGCTGCTGTATTACTTTTTCATATTAGATTTATTAAGGTTGGGGATCCATTCTGTCTCATGTCTCACTGGAATTTTCTGATTTTTAGTGATTTGGTAAAAATTTTTCTAAGCAAACATCTGGTCATGGGGCTTATTTACAAGGAATCTTTTTACAACTTCCTCCACTTCTATGGGAATTGTTCCTCATTATACTTTTTCTCTTTCCTGGGGTCAACTTTAATAATTACATTTTCCTAAAAAGGTACCCATTTTCGCTAAGTTGTTAAATTTATTTGTAGAACATTCTGCTAAATATATGACTTCTTTTTTATTTCTTCTCTTTTAATAGTTATTTTTCTTGTCAACTCTTTTCTGTGTACTTGTGGTTTCTCTCCTTCATTTATTTTATTAAGCTGGCTCTTGTTTGCAAAGAATAAACTTCACATTCTTTTTTAGCTAATTCTGCTCTGGGTTTCTCCTTTGTTAATCTGATACTATTTTTACTGGCTTTTTCTTCTTTCAGTTTATTTTGTTGATCTTTTTCTGCATTTTGACTTGGCAATTTATTAATGTATTTTCACTTTTAGTGAAATAAGTATTTACTACAATTAATTTTAGATTCCAATGTACTGTTTTTATTATTTCTATTTTCTGGAAATTTTTAAATTTAGTTTTGTTTTTCCTCTTTGAACCAAGGGTTGTTTAATAACCAAGAGTTCCTTGATGAAAGAAAGAAAACAAAGTGAGCTCCACAATTGCCCTTTCTTACTGCTTCAAGTTAGTTTTATGGCTTTGAACTTGTTTTTAAATTATTGGAGGGCCTTTAAAAATCGTTATTAACTTTTAATTTATTGTATTATGGTCATAGGTGCTGTCAGTAGTTTGTTTTTGTTTTTGTTTTGTATTTGAGGTACTTAATATCATCGCATGTGTCTTAAAATATGGTCAATTTTTTAAAAATTTCAATTTGTGCTTGTGAGAAGGTGTGTTTTCTATAACCTGGTTTGGGAATCCCATGTATAGTGATAAAACAACCTAATGATTTGGTGGTTTGGTATTTTATGTCCTTATTAAATGTTTTGTCTATGACCGAGGAAAGGTTTCCTGCAGTGAATGTGTTTTGATCTACTTCTCCTTCCGTCTCCTCAAGTAAAGGTTATTGCTCTGATATTTAATGCAGAGGCATTCACAAAACTTGTATCTTCTCTACAAATTTTAATCTCTAGTGTTATTGATGTGTGTATTTGTTGTGCTTTGGTTTGTTTTGGGGGACTGGATTCTGCGTTTTCTGATATCCTCTCACTCTGGGTTTCTTTGAAGTAAATCTTAAGACAAGGATTCAAGTGCAAGGGGTTTATCTAGAAAATGAAGAAAGCACTAGTAAACTGATGAGAAAGGGAGTCAAGGAAGAATGGAGAACCAAGAAATGGTGCATTGCAAAGCTGTGTGCTCCTAGAGACCGAGGGAACTTTATTTCACTTAGGAACTCCTGTGGAATATGCATGCCTCAGGGTGATTCTGGCTAGGGGTGAGGGAGTTGGGGTATTTGTATGCCACCTTTCATCACTGGGTTGTGGACTGCTCAGGGGATATGAATTCTTCAGCAGGTCTACTCTACCACATGGAGAAGACTCTGGCTGCCAGGGAAAATCATCTTAGAAAAAAATAAGTAGCTGGAAGAGGAAATTTAGGCTGGTAGGCAACAAAGTAGAAATAATGAGATATGAGCAAGGTCCTGATATGTGTGCTCCAGCTACCCAGAGCATAAACCCTGCTTTCTTCTTGCTTATGTTTACCTAGCATATTGTCATCCTCAGCTTTTATTTTGAATTTTCTAAACTCTTCATTTTAACTATCTTATAAATAGAAGGGATTTGAATTTTCCTTTGTTAGTCCATTAGAAAGACAAGTACAACATAATCTCACTAACATGGGGAATCTACAAGAGCTGATGTCACAGAAGTTGAAAGTAGATGGTGGTTAGCAGAGGCTGAGGAGAATGGGGGATTAATATAAATTGGTTTTACTCACCTAAAAACAGGAATTGTTTATGTTTTATATTTATTAATTTAATCAATATGTTTGATCTTTGATTTGTTATATTTCAATATGTAAGTTTTTAAAAATTTTAAGTGATATGAAAGCATAAAACTTGTGCATGTATGTGGCGTACTATGTGATGTTTCAATACATGTACACATTGTATCATGTTCAGTCAGGCCAGAGATATCTATCTCCTCAAATAAGTTATCATTTCTTCATGGTGAAAACATTCAAAATCCTTTCTTCAGCTTTTTGAAATGTATAGCACATTATCATTATCCATAATCACACTCACATTTACTCCTATCTAACTCTCAGAACCCATTGATCATCATCTCCCCACAACGCCATCCTCCCAATCTCCTCAGCTTCTGCTCACCACCACTCTATTCTCAACTTCTGTGCCATCAGTTCTGTGGCTTCCCCATGTTAGTGAGATCACGTGGTACTTGTCTTTCTGTGTCTGGCTTATTTCACTTAACATGTATTTCATTCAGTTCCTTCCTTATGGATATTTTAAATTCAAATATAATGTCTTACAAACTTCCACGTTTAATCAAATGGAGTTATAAGAAATACATTTGTCTTCCTAGGTGAAACAACCAAGAAACAAATACATGAAGCACTGGTCTTCTAGATATTAAGAATCTGGCAATGAATTGATCCTTAAATGAAGGAAAACAAGTAATCGAGTCTTGCAGTTACCTAGTTTCTTGCTTTGGGAGAGTTTCTAGGATGAGTTGCAGCAAGAGAAAACAAGGCATGGTTGGGTGCACCCCTTCAGTAGAGGAGATGGAGCTGAGAGTCCAAGGAGAATACAACCACTAGAGTCCACAGAAGGCTTAACTGCATGGAGAAAGAGCTCCAGGGCCCTGCAGAGGGTCTGCTTGAATATTCATCTGAGACGACCTATTATCTATTAATCTGTTAATCCATCAACAGATTAATCCATTAATTACTAATCACTAATCCACTAATTCCCTGTTAAAAGGCCCCACCTCTTAATACCTCACAATAAGAATTCCACATCAGTTCTGGTGGAGACATAGTAGTAACTAAGGGCTTTAAGGGGAAAAAATATGCCAATAATCCGGGGGTAAGAGTTTTCCTATTTTGGCAATTCCTGCCATCATAAGGATCACAAGGTTGTTCGGCCTTGGGGAGAAGAATCAGTAGAAACAGCAAGAAAGAGGCAGATATCAGGAGAATTATTTTCCTTAGAATTATTTCTCCAGCTTCCTATGCTTCTGCTCTGATGCCATTCCATTCTCCTCTATCTGCTCCAGCCTGCAATCATGGCCAGAAAGCTCAGTGCCTTTCTCTTTCTTCCCAACTTTCATCTAAATGAATCTGTCTCTTTCCCATTCTTACAGAGGTTTTCATGGTGATCGTTTTAGTCAGCTCTTTGTTGCTGTGACCAAAAGATCTGACAAGAACAACTTAGAGGAGAAAAACTTTATTTTGGCTCACAGATCAGAGGTTCAGTCTACAGTCAACTGACTCCATAGCTCCAGACCTGAGATGAGGCAGAACATCATGGCAGAAACGTGTAGCAGAGAAAAGCAGTTCAAGACATGGCAACCAGGAAGCAGAGAGAATGCCCCACTCACCAGGGATAAAATATATACTCCAAAGGCATGCCCTAGTGACCTACCTCTTTAAGCTGTACCCTACCTGCCTACATGTTAGTGGATTATTCCACAGATTTGGTTACACTTCTTTTAATCTAATCATTCACCTCTGAAAATTCTTGCATTCTCTTACTCATGAGCTTTTGGGAGACACCTCATATCTAAACCATAGCATTTCACCCTTGGCCCTCGCAAACCTCATGCTCATCTCATAATGCAAAATACATTTAGTTCATTTCCAAGAGTCCCTGTATTCTTAACAGTTTCAACCCTACCCAAAAGTCCAAGTCCAAAATCTCATCTGAGACTCAAGGCAAACTCACAGATGTTTTCCCCTAGAAAGATTAAATTACTTATATCCAATATATAATGGCACAGAGTAAACATTTCCATTCCAAAAGGGAGAAAGAGATGCATAGAAAGAAGAGATGGGACAAAAGCAATACCCAATTCCAGCTGGCAAACAAGTACTGTAGCTCCACATCCAGCATATGGGGCACGTGGCACCATAATGTTCTCTCCATAGGACCTGAGTAGCTCAGTCCCTAGGCCTTGTTGGTTGCAGCCCACATGGCTGCTCTGTTGCCTTGTTTCTGCTTGATTCCTGCAGCTTTCCTCAGTAAATGTCCAATGTTAGTAGCATCTCTTAATCACAGGGTCTCCACTGCAACTTCAGCTTCCTTCAGCTTCCTCATTTATTGCCCTTTCAGGGGCAACCTATAGGAACTCTGACCCTGCCACACTTTGCCTAGCTTTCCAGACTTTCCTCTGAAATCTCAGTGGAAGCCTCCATGACCCCCTAACTCCAACATCCTGCATTCCTGCAGAAACAGCATCATATGGTTAACACCAACATCTGCCATCATCTTGGGTAATAGCCAACCTTCCTGGCACCATGGCTGCAGCAGCATCTGAGTGCCTGGGTGGCTGAGCATGGTGAAAAACTTCCAAACGCCCTGCGGCAAGGTGGGGAGATAAATGGATCAAACCACTGATTAGGTTGCACCTTTCATGATCTAATAATTTCATCTCTGAAAATCCTTGTATTGTCTCATACATGAGCTTTGGGGGACACCTCATATCTAAACCATAATGGTCATTTATTTATTCAACCAAAACGATGCACTGAAATGTGCAAACAAGTACTGAGCGTGATGGCTTATGGTGTTCTACCTCCCAGGAATCCCCACATCCCTCTCAAGGGCTCAAGCCTCTATTGTGATGAGATGATATGGTGAGAGATTCAAGCAGGGACTGACTGGGGAGGGGAATTTCACACGAACAACTAGGTGCTTCACCTCAGGAAAGATTCAGGGCTTCATTAGAAGAGGACTCAAGGAAACCAGTTTCCACTCTTATGCCTCTTGTTCAGAGTCATACAGAGTGAAGATCAACATAGTTGGCAGTAATGGAGATCAAGGAAGAATAGAAAATGTTCCTGAGCCCCACAGCCAGAATCAGATGCCATATTTTCAGTCTTGTCCCTATTCAAAGGACAACGCAACTGCTTTATGCCTCTATTTCCATACCAGTAAAGTGGTATGGTCCACAAATGTGCATTGAATGCACATGGAAATGAATGACAGGTGAAACTAGCCTTATTCACCAGGGTGGAGAGTTCTTATATATTTAGTGTTAGACTTACTTATAGGTAGGAGTGTTAGAAAATAACAAGATTCTTAAATAGATCTACATACACCCAAATGGATACTACTTCAGCAGTGACATCCCTTTTTAATGTGGGAAAGACTGTATGTAATGCAAAAATCTGTGCATTAAATTCCTTAAATGTCTACAGAATTATGATTGGGAACTCCATTTTGCTAACATGAATCCATCTAGAATGGAGAAAGCTATCCTGAATGGCCATGGTATTCTCACTAGAGAGCCCCCAGTTACACCAGGAGATAGCTACTGTCATTGATGTTCAAATTTTGCCTTCACTTTGAATAAAAACCAAACTATCTCTTGCCTCTTATTGTCACTCAGTGTTCTCAGATAATTAAGACTCTGTTAATTCTTGGCAAAAAGTGTAATTAAGAGGCTTAATTATGTCTGTGTGGAGTGAGGGGACTCAGCAGGGCACAAGGCAGAGGCTCTCAAACTTTAATTGCATTAGAGTCACCCAGGGAGCCTGTTAAAAATGCAAATTCCCTGGCTCCTTGCCAAAGTATTCTGATTCAGTGGATCTGGATGGAATTCAAGAATCTGCATATTTGTTCTACATGTAAATCTACAGGTAATTCTAATGCGTTTATGTAAAGACAACACTTTGAGAAACACTTGTCTAGCAAGAAGAGAACCAGAATTTGAAGGCAGAAGAGATCTGCATATTATGAATTCAGCTAGCAGCTCAAGTCAACCCTCTAACAGAGATGCAGATGGTTTCCTATATTCCAGATCCAATGAGGAGATGGTTTGAAAGTGCTTTGAAGTTTGAATGTGCTTTGTAAACCTCCTATAAAAACCTATGTTTTATTGAGCTCTTCCTAGGAACTCAACAAAAAGTGCTAACTGTCCTTTAATCCTTCAACATTTTTATATGTGAAGTGGATTCTATGTCTCCACTGTACAGAAGAAGACATGGCGACTTAAGGATAAATAATTTTCTCATGGTCCCACGAAGTTTTCAATATTAAGATGAGTATTAATCAGGGTTCTCCAGAAAAGCATAGCCAATAGTATGTGTGTGTGAACATAAAGATATAGAGAGATCTATTATAAGGAATTGGCTTATGTAATTATGAAGACTGAGAATTACAGACTCAGGAGATCTGATGCTTTAAGTTCCAATCCAAGTCTGAAGGCAAGAAAAGTTGATGTCACAAAAAGAATTCTTTCTTATTCAGTCTCTTCTTGGATTGAATGATACCCTCCTTGGGAAGACCCATCTGCTTTACTCAGTCTACCAATCCAAATGTTAATGTTATCTGGAAACTCCCTCACCAATACCTTCAGAAATAACATTTAGCCAGATATCTGGTCACCCTGTAGCCCAGTCAATTTGACATCTAAAATTAACCTTCATGGTAACTAGACAAGGGTTGGTTCTTCAGCATGTCCACCCTGGATCTAGTAGAATCATTTGCAATCTCCCTCTTTTCTGGTCTTCACATGTCATGCCCTTCAGGCAGAAGGCAGCTTGTAACAGAGCCAGGTACAGTTGTACAGGAAAGGAATTGTGCAACAGGAGTGAAATTTCATTCTCCTCACCGATGGAGTCTTTTGAGCTAGGTTTGAGGTAGCACAACCTTCCTTTTGTACATCTCTTTAGGCTGTGTAAAGCAGACACACCTTTGTCTTCATGATGGTGTTTGGTTATCTCCAGAGGCCATGATCTCTAAAGGGTCCTGGTTCAGGGAGAAACTTCAGGGTTGGGGAGAGAGTCGGAACAATACATTCAGAACTTCATTCCATCTCCCATTCCTGGGGAGGAAATTAATCCTAGGACTGTTCAGAAAAAAATTAAAAATTGCTGGGAGAACAGAAGACAAAGATGGAAACAGAAAACCACTTTGATTTGTTGTTACTATTGTGGATAATACTGTACAGTTTCAGCATTTGATGCTCATAAAAACTCAGAGTGGTGGCTAGATGAAAAAACTGAGGCACAGGGAAGATGACTGACACAGTCAGCAAATGATACAGACAGAACACACGTTTAGGCTTTCCATACTGCAAATTATTTTCTCTCTCTTGGACACTTAAAACCCTGAGAACCACTAAAAAAGAGATCCAGGCCATTTTCAGATGCCTGGGATGCATCAGGGAAACATAATATGTAGAATTTGACCATTTTAGGGTTTAATTTCATAGAAAATCTGTAGAACAATGGGGACTATTCGTTGGACCTGAAAGTAGTACTGTTCAAAGGCTGAAGATGGTGCATACCAGTGTTTGAATGCCATTGGTATGACAAGACAAATGTGATGTTTTTCTCATGGGAAAGCTTTGGGTAGAGCAGTGGGCAGGGATGTGGTGTGTCAGGGAAATACAAAGAATTCAAAGAATTCAGAAGTGGGAGAAGGTGGAGAGCCTCCATCACACATGAAGCAATGCTTCACAGTTACAGCTGCCCTGGAAGAAGCTGTGAGGTCTCAAGGCTGGGTCAGGTATCTGGGGACAGTAGAAGATGTCCAAATACTAAAGTCTCATGCTGCAAAGAACACAGGACCATTGAAGGAAAGTAGATCAAAGCCCACTTGATCTTGCAAGATGTTTGAGAAAATCCTACAAGACTGTGATGACAGGTTTTAATAGTAAATAATTGGTTCTCAAGACTTTATGGGAAATAAAAAGTTAAAAACCAGGGTTATAATAGTGGTCACCTTAAAAATTACCAAAGGCTCTAGGCACGATGGCACATGCCTGTAATCCCATCAACTCAGGAGGCTAAGTCAGAAGGATTATAAGTTCAAGATCAGCCTTAGCAATTTAGAAGACCTGATCTCAAAACAAAAAAATAAAAAATAAAAAGGGCTTGGGAATGTGGCTCAGAGGTTGAGTGCCCCTGGGTTCAATCCCCAGTACTAAATGAATAAATATGTAAATAAATGAAATTCTTTATTTTTAAGGCAAACCAGGTCTGGTGGTACATACCTGTGGTCCCAACTACTCAGGAATGAGTTCAGGAGTCATTTCAACCCAGGAGTTCAAGGTCAGCCTGGGCAACATAGAGAGACTCCTTCTCAAAAAATAATAGTAATAAGAGAAATAAAAGCAAAATTACCCAAGGCTAAAAATTGTGTATTGCTGAGGGTATTGGGAGATGAGTATCATCTCTGTAGCTATTGGTTAAAAATTAAAATTATTACAATGCTTCCATTGGACAACTTGAAAATATATTTCAGCCTCAATTTATGCATACCTATCACCGGGTATTTCTTTTATTCTCTGAGTTCTTATGGAAGAAATAAAGCATGAATATATATGAACAAGGATATATTTAATAATAGAGACTTGGTAAAATAAATTATCCCTTAGCTATACAAAAGAAAACTTTTAACCATTGAAAATGGTGGTGTTGATATGTTTACTTAGGCTGTGCATGGTGGCACATGCCTGTAATCCCAGAGACTCTGAAGGCTGAGGCAGGAGGATCGAGAGTTCAAAGCTAGCCTCAGCAACTTAGTGAGGCCCTAAGTAACTCAGCAAGATCCTGTCTCTAAATAAAATATAAAAATGGACTGGGGTTATGCCTCAGTATTTAAGCACCCCTGGGTTCAATCTGAGTACCAAAATTTTTAAAAAGTTTACTTAAGTCAAAAGGTCTTAAAAATATTAAGTGCAAAAATGAAATTAGAAAACTTGATATATTATTTTACAATTCTATCTAATCTGAGTAAAATATTTTCTTCAGTAAATTTATTTGAACCAATTAACCATGCCTAAATATGGCAATAACTTTAGCTATAGTTTTAGGTCTTCAACAGAGTAGTGACAACCATCAACAGCAGTCATTCCTGCAGAATCTGTGTCATGATCAACTCATTCATGGTCATTCAAAGGTCAGTGCCATAGAAGCCTTGAGGTTGTGCCTCCCAGGCTTCAAGGGACAACTTAGGATTTGATCCTAGACACAGGCCCTGCCACACTCCCAAGTCTTTATTGACCTTTACTTTGGCTTTGCTTTAGCTCCAACAATAAGTGGGTTGAACATGGGGCATTGGTGACACTAATTACATGGGCCCAGTGCACTGCCTCAGACCTCTGTCCTAAAGTGAACACTTGCATTGGGAAAGTTTCACCAGTATTGACCTTGATCATAGAAAAGATTCTAGTCACCAACCAGCCTACTAAAAGAAACCAATTTCCAAAGAATTCAGCTGGGCTGAATTTTCTTTAAAACCTGGCTACCCAGTAATTAAACACAATATCATATTACATTATGATATTGGGCCACCATAACAAGACTGTAGGTAAAATTCCATAAATATTTGAACATACATATGCTAGGAGGAACGAGTAATTCACTCTGTCAGCTCTGTAACATTTAAGTCCCCTCCTCCTAATCCCTATTTGACTAAGCATTTGCAACTACTAATTACATGGTGGTGAAGAAAATATGAATGTAATCAAGGAGTGATATCAAAATAAATTACTTTTCAAATTTCCCTTTGTCTCCAAAGAACATGTTTATTACTCGGTGGAACTCTGGCATAAAGTATAGAGTGCCTGGATTATTATAATGTGCAAGGAGCAAGCAAGAGTGAGTATGTATGTTAGTGTCACTGGTGTCTGGATTCCTTTTGAAAGCTCTTTGATCTCAGCAGGGTTTTGAGCTGAAAGACTTCAAAAAGCACATTGTGAGGCTCAGCAAACACAAACAGCAGTTGTAAGGGTGGAGAGACCCTTGGTATTTTTTTGTTAACTGGAAGTGTGCAGAAGTTAATCAAATCATATTAATCATCTACTGGTCAATATAAGCAACTTCAAGATAAAGCGGAAATGGATTTCAGATGCTTAAAGTACATTTCAATTCTGGCATTGTCTGCTGGCGTGTTAGAGTGCTAAGAATCACTGTGAGAGCCCTGTCTCTAATTTTGCACCTGCTTTGGGGTAGTTTAAGGAATGCTGGAGGACTACAGTGTCTATCATAAACTATTTTGGCTGAAAGTTCAGGCAACTGAAAACTGAAAATGTGCTCTGTATGTTAACCAATGTCAAATCATAAGTTTATTCTATTTGCTTCCATTTTAAAGATCTCTGGTCATATGGATAATATGATAATATATTTCTATTAATACACCCGTGTCCTAGTTTTCATTTGTTTGATTATGCCTTCATCCCATTTTCTATTATTTTAAAAACGTTTTGTGTTCCTCTTTGCTCTATTTTGTTTTTCTGCTAATAGCATCCTATTTTCCTTTAAAAAAACACCAGCATCCTACTTCAAGTGCTCCCGGTTGGACTGTTAATTCCCTGCAGATTTCAAGTGCCCCAGCTGGTCAGTTAGGGAACTACCTCCCTGGACAGGCTGCAGCTTGAACCTTGATGATGTGGCTATTCCTAAGTCTCTGTCAATTGAGTTCACTTATTAGAAAAGAGATAGGCAAACTTTTTCTGGAAAGTGACAAAAAGTAAATAGTTAGGCTTCATGGGCCATCTGGTCTGTTGGGATGACCCAGTACTGCCACTGTACTGAGGAAGACATGGACAATATGAAAACATATGGCCATGGCAGAGTTTTCAAAAACTTAATTTACAAATGCAGGCAGTGAGCTAGGTTTGGCCCATTGGTCATAGTGTGCCCACCCTGGCTTTACTGTTAGTTTACAAACTATGCTCTCAAGAAATTCCTCAGTTAGTGGGTAATATGCCTCCACCTCACCTTACTTTATCTTTTGGGGAAACAGAGCAGATACTCTTTCCTCTGCTTATATATTAGGGATGCATTTTTGATTTTATGTGAAAGTGACATTTTTCATCACGCAACATTTTTGAAGATGAATGACTGAAGTTACTAAATGAGTTACTAATGATTTGACTTTGGGTCATGGTTCTGAGAGGGAAAGAGAACATTTAGAGAGTTTCCTCAGGTTCAGTGCAGTATTGGTGGCCATCACACATGACATCTCGTGCGCTACCTCCGTCATGACAGGTCTCTGCCATCAACTGTCACAGCTTTTATCAACATGGTATAAAAGCATCATTTGAAACTTTTTAGTCTTTTTTTTTTTTTTTTAGTTTTTAGTAGGCTCTGCTAGTAAGGCCAAAGACATCCACTATGACAATTAGCATGGTTACTCCTTAAAAAAAAATTTAAAAATAGAATTACCATATGATCCAGCAGTTCCATTTCTGGGTATGTATCAAAAAGAAGAAGGCAGAGACTTCAACTGATATTCGTAACCAATGTTTGTAGCAGTGTTATCCACAATGGCCTAAAAGCGAAAATAATTCAAGTGTCCTTCCTGGATAAATGAATGCATAAAATGTGACATGTACAGGTATGTACACAAAAAGAAAATTCAGGCACATTTAACAACGTGGATAAAACTCAGAGGCATTGTGTTAAATGAAATAAACTCATCACAAAAATAGTATGATTACACTTATATAATGGACCTAGAATAGTAAATTTAGAAAGCAGAAAGCAGTATTTTGGTTGCCAGTGACTGGGGGTTGGGTCATGGGGAGTCATTGTTTAATAAGTATAGTCAATTTGGGAAGATGAAAAAAGTTCTGGAGGTGGATAATGGTGATGGTTGTACAACAGGTGAATGTACTTAGTGTCTCTGCACTATACACTTGCAAACAGTTAAGTGTTATTTTGTGATACTTTTTAAAAGCCAAGAAAGTCTTTCATGATGTATTTTTAATTAAAAATTTTCCTAATTACAATTTATCTGACTTAATAGTCATACTTCTTTCAAGATTCTATTTATGCCACTTTTTTATTTTTTAACCTTCTGAGGCTCTAAGTATGACTACACTCTTACAACTCTTATTTTCACACTTTTGTAGTCTTCAATTGTTATGATTGGGAAAAAGGAGAAGAAATTGTATCACCTTAGACAAAAGGAGCCAGAAACAGGACACAATGAAAAAGAACTTTATATTCCCTAACTCCTGCATCCCAGAAACTGTATAAATGCACATCCATGGCAAACTAGGACTCAAGGGAAGAGCAAAAAGTCACAGAGAATTACTGCCAGAAAGCAATTTAGGCTCTAATGAAGAAATTGGCCAACTGGGCTAGCTGAATTCCAGAATTGCTATGGGCCAGTGACAGCTGCCTCCCCACCCCTTTTTTATAGGACTCCTAATAGTAGTGTGTTAATTCTCTAGTCTGCTGCAACAGATTACAACAAAAAGTTGATTTGAAAAAAACAGACATTTTGCCAAAAGGACAAAATCAAGTTGGTGGCAAAATACACTCCCTCAGAAGGTACTAAAAGGAATCTTCCCTTGCCTCTTTTGCTTTCTGAGGATACCAGGGGCTTCTTGGCTTGGGTGATTCCAGTCTCTGCCTCCATTGTCATAAAGGCAGCTTCTCTGGGTCTCAAACCTCCCTGTCCTTTTTCTTATGAGGACATTTCTCACCAGACTTAGAAACATCCCTAAATCCCGGATGATGCCATCTTGAGATCCTTGACTGACATATCTGCAAAGACATTCTTTCCAAGAAAGATCACAATTACAGGTTCCAGAGTTAGGACTTGAATATATCTTTTAGGGAGACACCAAGCAACTTGCTACAAGCTGGTATTCAGTGTCTGTCCACTTGCTAAATGGGGTCTTTAGACTTCATGGGTCTTCAGATTAGGGAGCCCAGTACATAAGAAACTATATCCAGGAAACCTCAGTCACACCTGAATTTGATTGAAATAATGAGATCCTGGTCCTTCAACTTGAGCCTGATGCTATAGTATATAGAGAGTTTGAGGGACTCTTGGGAAGGGGGATGCATTTTTATGTGGGAAATACAAATTATTTAATTTGTAATTAGAAGTCATAAAGGGCCAAGAGGTACAAGATGGCAGTGTGAAAATATGTGCTCCTAAGTCTTTGACCTTCCTAATTGTAAAGGTCCTATCTGTGTCCTATCCCCTTGAATCTAATGGGTATGGATGTTTTTAAAAGTAGACCAATGTGGAAATGATGCAGTATAACTTCTGAGCATAAGTCCTAAAAGTCTTGGAAACTTCTACCTGACTTTTGGAAGGAAACTATCTCCAGGGAAATCCAGCCACTGTGTAATAAGATCAATTACACTGACACCTCCGCACTACAGCAGGATCATAAGTGGGAGTCCTGAGTTCCTAGTTGACATAAACCATAATGAACAAGCTATAATGAACATCCCAGCCAATGTCTGGCTGCAACTGCATAAGAAGCCCCTAGCAAAACCTTTATGGACAGAGATGTTCATTACAGTGCGACATAGAGAAATAAAATATGAGTAGGAATTGCCTAAGTGTCTAACAAAAGGAAATGCTCATGTAAACTAAGCACAGATGGTCCACAATGATGACTCAACAATTTTCCCACTTTACAATGATGTGAAATTATACCCATATAACCACTCTATTTTCCTTTTTAGTACAGTATTTAATAAAGTACATAAGATAGTTAACGTTGTGTTGTGATAGTTAACACAAATGGGCTTTGTGTTAGACCATTTTGTTCAACTATAGTCTAATGTAAATGTTATGAGCATGTTTAAGGTAGTTGGCCAGACTAAGGTAGGATGTTCAGAAAGTAAGTTATATTAAATACACCTAGGAAGAGAGAAAAGATCTGAAAAATAATACACCAAAATGTTAATAGAGGTTGACTACTAGAAATGATCATGTTTTTCTTCTGAAATTCTGAATTTCTTCAACTTTCATCATTCACAGGAAGGAGATGAGGTTAATTTGATTGGTATTGCAATGAATCATAATGTACACCCCATATTTTTATTTTATTATATTAAATAGTGCTATATCATTCTTTGTATCACAAAAGATAGGTAGCAGAAGAATCCTCCTGTCCCAGGAAGGAGGTATGTTCAACTTGACCCTGTTGCTTGCATTTTAAGTTGAGACACAATTGTGTTGGTAGTTGGACTTGGGGTCCTGGCCACTGGACTAGGTCAATCCCTGGAGTGAGTTGGTTTCAGGAACTCCCCATGGAATGGCTACTGTGATGACAGCCCTGTATTCCCACCAACCACCCAGCCAAATTGTATGCTCCTGCCCAGGTAGCAATAGACTTTGAGGGTGTATGTATGACAATAACCCTGAGGATTTGGGGCTCTCGAATCTCTATAAACATCCTCAATCCACCACAAATAAATATATGTCCTAAATAAAAATACTACATTTGTTATAAAAATATAGCTTCAAACAAATTCCCTAACACCTCCCTTCCAAAAGGAGACACCAAAAAAACTTCCAGTGGAGAAGTTTAGGTGCTATTAGTGTGACTGAGTCCCTCCAAGAAGACATTATCAAGGACAAAGGGGCAGTGTATTAGTTTCCAAAGGCTGCCATAAGAAATACCATGGACTGAACAACTTAAACAACAGAAATATATTTTCACACAGTGTTGGAGGCTGGTGGTCCCAAAGGTCTCTCTCCTCATGTCATCTTATCCTTATGTCTTCATATAGTATTCTACTTGTGGTTATCTGTAGATGTCCTTCTCTTATAAGGACACCAGCCATATTGTATTGCTGCCCACACTAATGACCTCATTTTACCTAAAGTACCTCTTTAAAGGCCCTTTCTCCAAATACAACCTCACCCTGAGGTACTAGGCATTAGGACTTCAGCATGAATATTGGGGAGGGCACTGTGAACCCATAACAAGTGGTGTTCCTAGCATGCTGAGGGGGAGGGTGGTAACCCCATCAAGAACAGGACTCTGGAACTTGGCCCTGCCAAGGAAACCTTTGGCAGAGTTACTTCACCCTTCAAAATTGGAGTTCCCCATTTTGGAAAATGGAGCTAACAATCATACCTACTAGACAGTGTTGTTGTGAGCATGAAATTAAATACAACCATCTCTCCATATCTATGGATTGCATATTCACAGATTCAACTAACTGCAGATTGATAATACTAAAAAGCAATACATCTGTACTGAACATCTACAAATTTTTTTCTTGGCATCAGTCCCTGAACAATATCGTATAATGACAAGTTACATAGCATTTGCACTGTGTTAGGTGCTATAAATAATCTATACATGATTTAAAGTGTAGGGGAGGTTATATGCAAATAGTTAGCCACTGTGCTTAAGAGACTAGAGCATCCATGCATTTTAGTATAGGAAGCGTCCTGAAACCAATCCACCATGAATGCCAAGGAATGACTATATAAAAATAACACAGGACACAACTAGAGCTGGCACAGCAGACAATCTTACTAAGTGTGGGCTGATCTGGATTGGGCTACTGGGCATCACTGAGGCTCCCAATGAGGTCAGGAGGTGGAGAACCATGGCTCCATGAGCTTCTCCCCCACATCAATCTGCTCTCCACAGCAACTTGATCTTGATAGTCCCTTGCTTAGAATCCCTTAGGGGTTTCTCCTTGAATGGGGGATGAAACAGAATGAAGTAGAATCTCATTTGTCCTTGTTGTTAATCACCTTGATTCTCCCCTCAGTCACTTCCCCTGTCACCTTGGTCTCACCTCACCACCGTGCATGGTACTCCTTCAATCCCTTCCCTCCTTGGAACATGCTGTTCCTTCCCCAGAACACTCTTCTCCCGCTTATCAACTGAATTTGACGACTTGACTTAGACATCACTTCCTCTGAAATTGTCTTTTGTGCCTCAATGTGAGGTGGACCTCATCACCCATGCTGCCTCAATCCACCCATAGCCCACAGTGCTCCACATCTGTCCCTCCACACCTTGCATGTGGCCTGCTTTGCAGACCTTAAGCAGATGTGTTCTCAGTGACCAAAAAGAGATGTAGATGGAGGATTAAGGCAAAGGTTCCTTCCAGCTACTTTAGATGTTTTTTTGTTTGGTTGGTTTTTTTTGGGGGGGTACTGGGGATTGAACTCAGGGCCTTGTGTTTGTGAGGCAAGCACTCTACCAACTGAGCTATCTCAACAATCTTAGATTGTTCTTTTAGAAAAATCTGCTCAATCCATCCTACTTAACACCCTTCATGAGGTCGATGTAAAATTTCATCCTAATCACAAAAGCTCCTTCTCTACTAACATATAGGACCTTAAAATGGAAAACAAGTCTGCTTGAGACAAGTCAGGTTCTTAAATATAGGAAAAGCAAGCTTTGTTCTCTACATAAAACAACTGCATATATGACACAGAGTAATCACTTCTGAAGCACTTCTGACAGTGCTGTTTGGGTTGGATCTAACAACTTTTTAGGATGGTTGATAGACTCACAGAGAGGCAGGTGATGTTGAACCATTGAGATGGAATGTCAACGAAGACTTTCACTTGAATGAGCAGAGGACTTTTCATGTTCTCTCACTAATCGCTGGTCATGACAATTATTGGTGGTTTATGTGACACAGGTCTGTCAGGAACTCAAGCCACTTCACAGCCTCAAGCAAACCTCAAGCTGTCTCACATCTTTGAGAGCTGTGCACAGGTAATGAGGCAAAGGAAGTCAGATCTGTGTGGACCGTATAGACTTCAACAAGAATTGCCCTTACCACAGGGACAAACCCACACAGATGCAGCCATCTAAGCCTTGACAAAGGTGCCAAAAGCATACCTTGTAGAAAACATATCCTTTTAAACAAATGGTGCTGGGAAAACTGAATATCCACAGGTAGAAGAATGAAATGAACTGCACAAAGGTGAACTCAAAACGGACAAAAGATCTAAGAATTAGACCAGAAATTAAGCAATTCCTAGAAGAAAATGTAGGGTCAACACTCATAGCATTAGGCATAGGAATATCTTTCTCAATAAAGCCAGTAAAGCTCAGGGAATAAGGCCAAGAATTAATAAATGGGACAGCATTGAATTGAAAAGCTTCTGCACAGCAAAGGAAATAATTAGGAATGTGAGGAAAGAACCTACAGAATGGGAGAAAATCTTTGCTAGTTACTCTTTTGATGGAAGATTAATATTCAAAACATAACTAAAAAAGTTAACATCATCCCCCCTCCCAAAAATCAACAAATGACCATATGAACTAAACAGACACTTCTCAGAAAAGGAAATATAAGGACCAATAAATATAGGAAAAAGTGTTCAGCATCTTTAGCAATCAGGGAAGATAACTGTCCACACCACTATCCCCCATTAAGATAGGGAGAAATCTAACAACAAATTAAACAGTGACAGTAAGAAAAGAGTATATTAGTGAAATAAGAATAATGTCCAAAATTATTTCTAGTTTGATACTAATTTGCAAAGAAATTAGGCAACCAAGCTGGACAATAGCAGCTACTCTGAGATTTCCTCTCACCCCAGTTAGAATGCCAGTCATCAAGAACACAAATAACAATAAATGCTGATGAATGTAAGGAAAAGGAATACTTACACATTATTGATGGGGTTGTAAATTAGTACAAACACTATGTAAGTCAGTAAAGAGTTTCTTTAAAACCTTTAATGGAACCACCATATGACCTAACTATACCTCTCCTCAGTATTTGTCCAAAAGAAAGTCAGCATACCCATGTTTATAGTAGCACAATTCACCTTAGTCAAGTAATGGAATCAGACTATGTGTCCATCAACAGATAAATGGACAAAGAAACTATGGTATGTATACACAATAAAACTTCATTCAGTCATAAAGAAGAATGAAATTATGTGATATGCAGGAAAATGGATGGAAGTTGAGAGCATTATGTTAAGTGAAATAAGCTAAACAAGTCAAGGGATGTATGTTTTCTCTCATATGTGGAAGCCAGAGGGGAAAAACAACCTGGGAGGGAATCTCATGAAAATAGAAGGGAGACCACTAGAATAAAGGGATACCAGGGAAAGAAGGGAAGAGGAAAAGTGAAGGTACTGGGAAATGAAATTGACCAAATTATGCTGTGTGCATGTATAAATATGTAACAAAAAATCCCACCATTGTGTATAATTACAATGCTCTAATTTAAAAAATTGTCTTCACACAGCCTTGTCCTCATAGTGAATTTTACTAGTAGAGCTGAGACCAGTGGCTTGTACACATTCCCATACAAAATCAACTAAAAAGTTCATTTGAGCACCAAGTCTTTATAGCATAGCAAATGCCTTAAGGGAGTTACCTGTCTGAGCTACAATATAACCCCCTTGTCAATTACCATGAGAGGAGCAGGCCCGTTACTATACCACATCTTCATTTCCCTCTGCTATTGTCCAGGTTGGTTACCTAATTTCTTTGCACATTGATAACAAACTTGAAATAATTTTGGAGCATATTTATACTTCACTTGTATCCTGTTTCTTACTGTCACTATTTAATTTGTTGATAGATTTTTCCCTATCTGGATGGGGGATAATAGCATGGACAGGAAGGCAATGAGAAATTGCAAGCACATCCTGAACTCTTGTTAGCTTTAGCTTGTTGCTAAAGATGCTCAACACTTTTTCCTATATGTAAAAGAATATGCCCATTCTTGAAAAATACAAAGTGAAGTGTTTAGGGTCGTGATGTATGTAACTTACTCTCAACTGGTTCAGGGGAAAAAAAAAGTAGAGAGGCAGAAACAATAAAGTAAATTGGAGGAAACATAATATAGGTATATTTTTATTTCATTACATTTATTACATATTATAATATTTACATTTGAATATTGCATTTATTATGCAACTATATGCAATGTATATTGCATTTATTATGAATGGGGTAGTAAGAGTCCAAGTAAAGGCACTCAAATATTTTAAAAAATTTTTAAATTTGTTCTAATTAGTTATACATGACAGTAGAATGCATTTATGCATTTTGATAAATCATGCATAAATGGAGTATAATTTCTCATTTTTCTGGTTGTTCATATTATAGGATCACATCAGTCAGGCAGTCATGTATGTACATGAGGTAATAATGTTTGTTTCACTCTACTATCCTTCCTATACCCATACCTCTTCTCTTCCCTTCACTCCCCTCTACTTAATATAGAGTAACTCTATTCTTCCCTAGCACTGGCCCCCACTATTGTGAATAACCATCCGCATATCAGAGAAAACATTCAGCCATTGTTTTTGGGGATTGGCTTATCTTGCTTAGCATGATATTCTCCTAGGTTGGTTTCATAGTCTAGCTATTGTGAATTGAGCTGCTATAGACATTGATGTGGCTGCATCACTATAATATGCTGATTTTAAATCCTCTGAGTATAAACCAAGGAGTGGGATAGCTGAGTTAAATGATGGTTCCATTCCAAGTTTTCTGAGGAATCTCCATTTTGCTTTCCATAACGGTTGCACCAATCGGAAGTCCCACCAGCAATGCATGAGTGTACCTTTTCTCCCATATCCTTGCCAACATTTATTGTTGCTTGTCTTCTTGATAATTGCCATTCTGACTGGAGTGAGATGAAATCTTAGAGTAGTTTTGATTTGCATTTCTCTAATTGCTAGAGATGTTGAACACTTTTTCATGTATTTGTTGATTGATTGTATATCTTCTTCTGTCAAGTGTCTGTCTGTTCAGTTCCTTAACCCATTTATTGTTTGGGTCATTTATATTTTTCCCTCTCATCTCTTTTATTATTTGTGCATGTGGGTGATTGGTATTTTTGGTGTTAAGTTTTTTTGAGTTCTTTATATATCCTGGAGATTAATGTTTTATCTGAGGTTCATGTGGTAAAGATTTTCTCCCAGTCTGTAGGCTCGCTCTTCACATTGTTGTTTCTTTAGCTGAGAAGAAGCTTTTTAGTTTGAATCCATCCCAGTTACTGATTCTAGATTTTACTTCTTGCACTTTAGGGGTCTTGTTAAGGAAGTGAAATCCTAGGCCAACATGGTGAAGATTTGGACCTACTTTTTCTTCTAATAGGTGCAGGGTCTCTGTTCTAGTGCCTAAGTCTTTGATCCACTTTGAGTTGAGTTTTGTGCAAGGTGAGATAGAGGTTTAATTTCATTTTGTCACATGTGGCTTTCCATTTTTCCCAGCACTGTTTGTTGAATAGGTTATCTTTTCTCCAGTGAATGTTTTTGACACCTTTGTCTACTGTGAGACAACTGTATTTATGTGGGTTTGTCTCTGTGTCTTCTATTCTGTACCATTGGCCTGTGGTTTGATGACAATACATGCTGTCTTTATTATTACAGCTCTGTAGTATAGTTTGAGGTCTGGTATTGTGATACTCCTGCTTTACTTTTTTTTTCGGTAAAATAGCAGGATATAAAATCAATACCCCAAAATCAAATGTGTTCCTATACATCAGTAATGAATCCACTGAAAGAGAAATTAAGAAAACTACCCCATTCACAGTAACCTCAAAAAAACAATACTTGGGAATCAATCTAACAAGAGGTGAAAGACCTCTACAGTGAAAACTACAGAACACTAAAGAAAGAAATTGAAGAAGACCTTAGAAGATGGAAAGACCTCCCATGCTCCTGGATAGGTAGAATGAATAGTGTCAAAATGGCCATGCTACCAAAAGTGTTAAACAAATTCAATGCAATTTCTATTAAAATCCCAATGACATTCTTCATAGAACTAGAAAAATCAATCATGAAATTCATTTGGAAAAATATGAGACCCAGAATAGCCAAGTATTCTTTATGCTGTTTTTATTTTGGCAAACTTTCTATAAGTTTTAAATCAAAGATTTGTTGTTCCTATGCTTTCTGAGCTCCTACTCTGACTTTCAAACAAGAGTTTCTGGCACTTGTGTGTCACTCACACTGCCAACAATTGTCATGGAGAGGGATTAGACAAAGGGTGAAAAACTCTTTGCTCACCAAGTGAAAGGTCTTTTGCACTGATTTGTGCAACTGTTGAAAGACTCAAATTCTGATCAATCTCTGCAACCCTCCACCAAGCTCACCTTGACTGAGACTTGATCAAGAAAAAAGAAGAAATTAATTTCATTGATGCTAAGACATTAGTAGCTGAAGGAAGTGCATTTGTATTATTCCATCCTGGAGATGTTTTGAAGCAAAAATGTTTCATCCCCAAAGATTTTTTCTCCATAGGAGAATTTCCACATTCTGTGCTCCTCCAGGGTCAGAGGTCTTTCCTGGGTTTGTTCAAATCATACCGTGGAGATGACAAGTGCCTGTTCCCTCCACCCTGGGAACAAAGCAACACCACGCATGCTTTCCCACAGACCCTGCTTCCGTTCAGGTCGTCTTTGTGCTCAATGTCATATGTACCTTGCTCTGTCTTTGAGCATCCTTGCAAACTCACTTGAAAAGTTTGTTATTACCACTTTACCATGTTCCTTAATTATATTAGGAACAATTTAGGCCAGCTGGAACTCCAGGATCCTTGTGTAAGAATAAGCTTTATTTGATTATAAAAAAGTGTAGACGACCATGGATAAAACTGGAAATACGAAAAGGTATAGAGAAGAAAACAGCCCTCATCATCCTGTGATAAACCAATGTCTGTTATAAATCTTCTGTGTTTCTCTTTAAATCATTCTACTTTGTATAAAGGAAGGTGGATAATCAAACTGACTGTTTAAAATCTCCAGTGCCTTCTAAAGGGCATGCTGAATTAAACCACAGGGCTCTTCCCAGTCTTGTGTGCAGATAAGAATCGGGAAAGGGTTTGGAACGGATCCCAAAACAGACCTGAACTTGACTTTCTGAGAACTGTCTGGAGAGGGGACAGCTCTGATGAGCGGTAAAGGAAGAAACTGAAAGTAAGTTCAGAGATTCACTTAATTCCTAAGTGCTAGAAATGAAGCAGAAGGGATTGACAGGGCAGGGCACTCTCAGAGGGTGGTCAGGGAAGGAAGCCCTTTGAGGAGGCAACATTTAGGCAGAGAAAGGACAAGTGTGAGGAGACTGGAGGAGGTGTCCTCAGGCAGACCAAGGCTGGGAGTGGGAACGAGCTGGGTGTGCTCTAGAATCATCTGGAGCCCAGTGTTGCTGGGACATGGTGTGCAGAAGGGAGAGTGCCTGTGTCCAGGTAGATTTTGTCAGCTCAGTCTTTGTGCGTAACCTCATAGGTACTTCGTATGAGGTACCTATCAGGCCAAGTGCTACATGCTGGGTGACTTAAACAACAGACATTTATTTTCTCACCGTTCTGAAGGCTCCAGGTCTGAGGTCAGGGTGTCAGCAGGATTGGTTCTGGCAAGGGCTGTCTCCCCGGCTTCTAGACAGGTGCCATCTCACTGTGTCCTCTCATGGCAAAGAGAAAGAGAAAGCAAGCCCTCTCATGTCTCTTTCTCATCTTGTTAGGGTACTAATCCCATCACTAGGACCCCACCTTCGTGACCTCATCTGACACTAATCATGCCCCAAAGGCCTCATCTCCAAATGCCATCACATTTGGGGATTAAGACTTCAATCTATGATTACCACAGGTTAGGAAGGATGTGTGTGTGGTGGCTGGGTGTGGTGGTGAGAGGGGGGTTAATTTCTGTTAGTTGAACAGAAAGAATGACTTCTAACATTCTATAATGTCATAGGTCAACTCTAGCTGACAACCATTAGTTAAAGACTTCAAAACAGTAGTAGAGAAGATTTTGAATGTTCCCAACACAAAGAAATGATAAATGTCTGATGTACCCTGTTCTAATCATTACATATTGTAGACCTTGATTGAAATGTCACCCTGTATCACATCAATATGTATAATCACTATGTGCAACTAAAAGTAAAAATATAATAAAAATTTTTAAAGACACACCTAGGAACTTTGTTGGGGAAGGACATAATTCAGTCCACATCTGATTGAATTCTGTGTCTTAACCTAGGGACATTGAGTACATAATTCAGTTCCAGAACAAGAGTAGTAGCCGCCTCACAATCCCAGCATCATCCTGTGGTCAGGATGGCCATGTTTGCAAGGCTATCAGTCCCACGGACACTAGGCATTCTCAATACTTCCTCCTCAGCTCTCACAATAATGTAAACTCTCTAACATTTTTCTCTCTGAAGAAAAGAAAGACACTCAGAGATTTGAGTGGCGTGCCTGAATCCATACAGTAAAGTTTCTGTAACAAAATAGCTTAAATAATGAAAGTATTCATTTAAAATATTTATCATTTTTATGTCAACAAAAATGGGAATATGCATAAAGAAGAGACAGTTGTTCCTTGCACTATTTTTATTTGTGTAACTTTTGAAGCTTTGGTATTATTTCCAATTAAAAGTTAAATAAAAAAGGGCGATCATGTTTTTTATCCCCACCAGAGCCAGCCCTTGGGTTCTCTGCATTTTGTGCATTAACTTCATTCCTGCATGGGCACAGTCCCCTCCATAGGCGGGGAAACACTCTGTGTGGGAGGCCCCGGTGGAACTGATCCCATGTGCCTGTGACTCTTATGCCCACATTCTTACCTTTCCCATCAGTTGCCTCTCAATCTGTTCTTAGTGATCCATCGTTGGGCACAGTTTGAGACTCAGCTATTCTGTGCCCCCAAAGGGGCAAAACCTCTCCTGTGTGGTGCTTTCCAGCCTTCAGAGGTGACCTCAGTCCCTCTTCTCTCAGAAAGAAGGATGGAAGCCCTCAAAACCTGGCAAAGAAGAAGGGAGCTAAGAAGAAGGTTGAATGGCAAAGGCAATTGGAGGCTCCCAGCAGAGACAAATGACCTGGAACCAAGGCTGGAAAGCTTGCAGACCAGAGCCAAATGCGCCCTACAAGACAGGAGGAGTGATTCAGACTCTGCTGGCCCAGGCCCAGGTCCAGGTGCAACTCCTCCCAGTACCTGGTGCCAGCATTGGAGGTCCTGCCTGGGGAGATGTCCCAGCACCCACTTGGGTGCAGGGCTGGAGTGACTGATGGAGCAAACCCCTGGGCAGAGGTGGGGACCACTCAGCATTGCTTTCCCAACCAGCCCATGCTGTGAAAACAGAGACCTGGAGCAATATACGCCACCTGGGCATGAACTTTCCTGAAGAAAAGGAGGATGGATCTCAGAATGATGTCATTCGTTTTAAAGTGGTTCTTTAAAATTCCCATTGAAATCGATTATCTCTACTTCTGCTAATAAGAGCTAACACGTATGGAGCATTTATGCCAGCAGCTAATGTCACAGGGATGTGATGTTTCTTACATTGAAATGAGCTCAGGTCCTTTACATAAATTTCCTGAAATCACATATCTAACAGGCACCGAAACCAGAGTTCATTCACAAATCTATTTGTCAGCAAATTCCACATATCAGAGCACCAGTCAACTGCTGCTAGTGCTGGTCTTCACATGCCCTGCAGCTTAGGTGACCAAGTAGCTGGTCCTTCCACTTATCAGATCTTGGTTCTCATCCTGCTCCATCCTTTGGCAACTTTGAATTCATCTGGTCACTGCCACCTGTTGAAAAACTATGCTGGTTGATGTAACACACCTTGGATGAGCCTCCTGGGAGAACTGAGTAGTTGGTCCTTTTCCCTGGTTTCTCTTCTGTAGCCACTCAACTTTCCCATGCATTGGCTCTTAGACTCTCTTCTCATCTTAGCCTTTCCTCTGTGTTTGGGTGCTCTCACACACTCAGATCCACAGTCCTGCAATATCCCTTCCCCAGCTTTCTCTCCAACCTTGACTTCAGAATCCAACTGCCCATTTAAAATCCCTACAGTGATACCTAACAACGTCTCTCATCAGATGCATCCAAACCAGAATTCCCCATATTCTCCCCAATACATATCCCTGTGCTAGTCTTTCACAATGTGGTTAAAATCCTCAACATTTACTCAGACATCCAAGTACCAAACTTAGAACATACCCTTAATTTTTCTTTTTATTAACTCTCCATTTCTACCCAGGGAACTAGAAAGATCTTGGGCTTCCATCTTCCAGATAGGCCCTGACTCTGTCTACTTCTCCCCGTGATTTCCCCAGCACTCAGTCAATCTCCAGTCTTGCAGGTAGGGCCCACTCACCACATCTTCCCACCTGTGCCCCCTTGACCTCCACGATTTCTTCTCCATAGACCACTTGCATGGAGCTTGAGAAATGCATCGCCATCCAACACCGACAGTGATTTTTTGCGTCCTCCAAGGAATCCCCAAGTTCCACCCTTTCCCAAGAATGTTACCTCATCTGCCTCCTACTGACTTCTCTACATCTGTTCTGATGTCCTGGGTTGTCTATGCAGCCGCTTTTATGGCTTCTGTAACACTGAAATCATTCTCAAAGTGGGGTCCCTGGACAAACAGCTTCAGTATCCTCCAGAAGAAATGTGTTAGATCCCATCCAGACTTACAGTCACAGAAACTCTGGAGGGTATGAATTTTAACAAGTCTTCTGGGTCTGTTATGGACTGAATTGTTTAACCCCCCAGTTTCATGGGTTGAAGCTGTAATTCACAATGTAACTGATGTGAAGACAGGGTTTTGTTTTGATTAGAGCATTATGGTTACATCTAGTAGTTGGGTTCATTCTTACATACTCATGCGTGCATAGAAATTGATTTCAACTCATGATCTTCCCTTTCTCTCCCCCTTTTGCCTCCTGTCCTCCCCCTCCCTTTCTCCTTCCTCTAGACTTTCTTTTTTAAATTTTTTATTTGTTTTAATTAGTTGTACATGACAGTAGAATGCATTCATACATTTTGATAGATCATACATAAATGGAGTATAATCTCTCATTTTTCTGATTATACATATTGTAGGATCACATTGGTCATGTAGTCATACATGTACATGAGGAATAATGTCTGTTTCACTCTACTATCCTTCCTACTCCCTTACCCCTTCCCTTCCCTTCACTCTCCTCTACCTAATATAAAGTAACTCTATTCTTCCCTATCTCACCCCCCTTATTGGAATTAGCATCTGCATATCAGAGAAAACATTTGGCCTTTGGCTTTTTGGAATTGGTTTATTTCACTTAGCATGATATTCTCCAACTCCATTCATTTACCTGCAAATGCCATAATTTCATTTTTCTTTAAGACTGAGTAATATTCCATTGTGTATATAACATAAGTTTCTTTATCATTCACCTGTGAGAGACACCTAGGCTGGTTCCATAGTTTGATGAATTGAGCTGCTATAAATATTGATGTGACTGTGTCACTGTAGGATTCTTTTTTTGTTCATCCTATTAATTTGTATTTAATTGGTTCCTTATGTAATCTTATCTTTCCCTCCCTCTTTCCTTTATTTTACTCCAGCTTCTGCATATGAGAGAAAACATTGAACCTTGGAGTTGCGGAGTTTGGCTAATTTCATTTAGTATGATATTCTCCATTTCCATCCATTTACTGGCAAATGTCATAATTTTATTTTTTGAATGACTGGATAGAACTTAATTACATATATAATTATATACATATATACATACATGTATGTATATAATTCTATTGAGAAGGTTCTGTTTAGTTTTTTTGCCCATTTACTGATAAGGTTATTTGTTGTTTTGGTGTTAAGTTTTTTGAGTTTTTGTATATTCTGGATGTTAATCCCCTATTGGAGGAGTGGTTGACCAAAATTTTTTCACATTCTATAGGCTCTTTCTTCATGATTTTAATTATTTCCTTAGCTGTGCAGTAGCTTTTTAGTTTAATGGCATCCCACTTATTGTTGATTTTGTTTCTTGTGATTTGGGGGTCTTGTTAAGAAAGTCTGTATCAGCACCTATATCATGGAGTGTTGACTATGTTTTCTTCTAGCAGTTGTAAGATTTCTGGCCTAATTCTTAAGTCTTTGATCTATATCAGTTTGAGTTTTGTACAGGGTGAAAGATAGGGGTCTAATTTAATTTTTCTACATACAGTTGTCCAGTTTCCTCAACATCATTTGTTTAAAAATCTATCTTTTCTCTAAGATGTATTTTTGGCACACTTGTCAAATATCAGACACCTATAGATTCGTGTGTTTTTCTCTGTGTCTACTATTCCATTTGTCTCCATGTCTATTTTGGTGCCAATATCATGCTGTTTTTGTTACTACAGCTCTGTACTATATTTTCAGAATGGATATTGTGAAACCTGCTTCACTTTTCTTGCTTAGGATTGCTTTGATTATTCTGGGTCTCTTATCCTTTCAAATTAATCTAAGAATTGTTTTTTTTTTTTCTAGTTCTGTGAGGAGTGTCATTGGCATTTTGATGGGGATTATATTGAATCTGTATAGTGCTTTTGGTAGTGTGACTAAGAACATGGGATGTTCTCCCATCCTCTAAGGTGTTCTTAAATGTCTTTCTTGAGTATTCTATAATTTTCGTTGTAGTACTCTTTTTAACTCCTTGGTTAGATTCATTCCCAAGTATTTATTTTATGAAAGGTTACTGTGAATGGGATGTTTTTCTTGATTTCTTCCTCAGCCAAATCACTATTGGAGTATAAAAGCTATTGATTTATAGGTATTAACCTTGCATCCTATTACTTTGCTCAATTCATTTATAAGCTCTAGAAGTTTTCTGGTGGATTTTTTTGATCTAGATATAAGAAAATATTGTCAACAAAAAGAGATAGTCTAACTATTTCTTTTCCTATTTGTATCCCTTTGATTTCCTTTTCTTGTCTGATTGCTCTGGCTAATGTTTTGAGGACTATATATACATTGGATAGGAGTGTTGATATTCGAATACTTGATATTAGTTTGTTTAGGATTTCTATATATTCCTGTTTCAATTTGGGAAGGTCATATGTGTCTATACTTTTGTCCAGGTCCTCTAGATTTTCTAGGTTATTTAAGTATAAATTTTCAAAGTAGGATCTGATCATTCTCAGAGGGATCTGTGGTGATATCTCCTTTGTCATCCCTTACCTTGTTGATTTGCTTCTTCTCAGTCTTTCTTTTGGTTACTTTGGCTAAGGGTTTGTCAATTTTACTTATCTGTACAAAAACCCAACTGTTTGTTACACTGATCCTGTGTAATTTTTTTCCTATTTTCAATTTCATTGATTTTGGCTCTGATCTTAATTATTTCCTGTCTTTTACTGGTTTGGAGATAGTTTGCTTTTCTTTTTCTAAACATAAGCTTATTTATTTGGGATCACTCTAATTTTTTAATATAGGCACGCAGTGCTATAAATTTGCCCCTTAGAACTGCTTTCACACTGTCCCAGAGATTTTGATATGATGTGTCTTTGTTCTCATTCATTTCTAAGAATTTCTTGGTTTCTGTTCTCACTTTTTCTTTGATCCATTATTCATTAAAGAGATTCTTATTCAATCTCCATGTATTTATGTGGTTTCCATTATTTTTCTTGCTATTGATTTCTAGTTTCATTCCATTATGATCTGATAGGATACATGGTATTATATCAATTTTTTAATATTTGCTAAGACTGACTTTGTAGCCTAGGCTATGATCTATTTTGGAAAAAGTTTCATGCACAGATGAGAAGAAGGTAAATTCAGCTGTTCGGGGATGGAATATTCTGTAGATATTTGGTAGGTTCATTTAATATATGGTGTTGTGTAGGTTGGAGATATCTGTGTTGATTTTTTTGTTTTGTTTTTTTGTTTTGATGGCCTGTCTACTGGTGATAAGGGTGTATTGGAATCCCACAATATTATTGTGTTGGTGTCTGTGTGGTATTTAATGTCATGGATTATTTTTTCCAAGTAATTAGGTGCATTGATATTTGGGGAACAAATTTTTACTATGGTTATATCTTCTTGTTGCATTGTGCCCTTTACTAGGATGTAATGGTCTTTGTCTCTTCTGACCAATTTTTACTTGAAATCTACTTTGTCAGGTTTGAATATAGCTACTCCTGCTTGTTTTCTTAGACCATATGTCTGGAATATTTTTTGTTATCCTTTTACCTTCTGGTGTCTTTGTGTATAAGATGGGTCTCTTGTAAATAGCATGTGGTTGGATTTTTTTTGACCCATTCTGCTAATCTTCTTTTAATGGCAGAGGAGTTGAGCCTGTTAACATCAGCATTAGTATGGATATGTGTGTGTGTGTAGTTTCCTGCCATTTTGGTGTTTTCTTATATTTTATCCTGTCTTGATTCTTATTTAGTGGATTATACTTCTACTGAAATTTTTCTGTGGGCTTTGAGATTTGTTTCTTAGTTCCTCTGTGTGAAGTCTGAGTATCCTTTGTAGTGCTGGTTTGGTGGTCACAAATTCTTTTGACTTATTCTTGTTATGGAATATTTTTATTTCCCTCTCAAATTTGAAACTGAGTTTTGCTAGGTATAGAAATCTTGGCTGACAGTTGTTTTCCTTTAGGGTGTGGAATATCTCATTCCAGGCTTTCCTTGATTTTAGCTTCTGGGCAGAAAAATCATAAGTGAGCCTTACTGGTTTGTCTCTATATGTGACCTTATGCTTCTCTCTTGTGACTTTAATATTCTTTCCTTGTTTTTGATGTTAGACCTTTGATTATGATATGTCTTGATGAACCTCTCATTTAACTGGTCTACGTGGGGTCCTATAAGCCTCCTGTAGGTGGATGTCTATCTCATTTCTGATATGAGAATAGTTTTCTATAACTATCTCATTGAAAATGTACTTTATGCCCTTTAATTTGTGTCTCCATATTCTCTTCTATCCTAATGTTTCGCAGCTTTGTCTTTTAAAGTTGTCCAGAGTTCTTGTATATTCTGGTCATGCTTTATACTTTTTCCCTTTTATTGCCTTCTGTATATTCAAGATCATATATCATTGCTTCAATTTCTTAAGTTTTGTCTTTGAGGGCTAAGGTTCTATTTTCTACACCATCTAGTCTGCTATTGATGCCTTCAAATTAGATTGTAATTAATCAATCGATCTTGTCTTTCATTTCTAGGAGTGTTGCTTGGTTTATTTTCACTATTTCTATTTCTTTATTAAAAAGGTCTTTCATCTCCTGTATTGGCCCTCTTAATTAATTCCTTACATCTTCTTTTAGTTCAGTGAACATTTTGATACTCAGTTTTTTATAATTTTTCTTCAGGTTTTTGTCTGCCCCACTATCAGTGGGTTCCTTTTTTGGGAGATTGTGGATTTGGGGGGAGATTTGTTTTTTCCTGTTTTTTCATGCTTTCAGAGGTCTTGAACCTGCATATCACTTGAAGTGGATTACTCTACCTCATTTGTGTGTGTGTGTGTGTGTGTTTGTGTGTGTGTGTTTGTGTGTGTGTGTGTGTGTGTGTCCTTTTGCATGTGTTTATCTTATTTTTTTTTTTCCTGGGACTTCTCTCTGTTTTCCATGTATAAGTAGATGCCAAGGGTGAGGGACCTAAGCTCCCTCTCTGGTTGTTCCTCCTCGGTCAGTTTTGATGGCTTGGGGCTTTTTGTCTTCTCCCTTCTTTGAGTAGGAGTAATGTAAGGGAATGTTTAGTTCTGTTGTAGAATCTCTAACCTGTGAACTTTGAGTGTCCCTGTAGGTTTCCAGTATCTCACAGAATGGGGACAAAATAAACAATAGTAACAACTATTGAAAACAACAAACAGAAAACAGTGTAAAGTAAGCACTCAGATCCTACTATGATGACTTCAATATTAATTGCCAGCAATAAACAGGAGCAGTGGGTTTAGGAATTGTCAGCAGTGAAAACATGAACTAGCTCTGGCTTTAAAGCAAATAGCTAGTGTCAGTTATATCATCCACAGTGGTAATGATTGTATTAGCATTACTAGTAGGGTCTGGGGTTATATAAACCATTTAGTTCTGAACAATGGGTAAAAATACAGTTAATTGGTGGGAAAGGAAATGTATTAGGAATTTAGAAAAGAATACAATTTCAAAGAGTGAACAGAGAGAATGCAGAAGAGTAGTAGCAGGCTATGTTTATATAGGGGGCGGGCAATAGAAGAAGTGCAGTATTGGAAGAGAGGGAGAAAGAACAATAGAATTAAGTTGATAGGAGAAGTTTAGATTGAAAGAGAAATAATAGAAATAAACACATGAAATTCATTAAAATCTAACTACAATATACAATCCAATGAACCCAAACTCTCACAAGACAATGCTAGAAAAAGATAATTACATTTTAAAAAATGCTGAATACACTTTTTAATTGTGAGAAAACAACATAAATAAGTTTATAAGCATATGTCTCTGAAAGAATAGGGACAACCAGAATTCACATTCTCTCTCTCTCTCTCTCTCTCTCTCTCTCTCTCTCTCTCTCTCTCCCTCCCTCCCTCCCACACATACACTCTCACACAGATACCACATAAGGAATAAGACTAAAAGGTGCTTCTGTACTGAAGTGGTCAAAATATTTGACCAGAATGGGTAGTCAATATTTATATCCAATAATCTTTCTTATCAATTATTCTTGAGTAAAGTACAGATAGAGAGAACAAAGGGTGAAGGATGTTAACCCTTTCCTGTTATTGTGTTGCTCTCTGAATCACTAGATGGAGTGACCTAAGATTGAAGCTGTTTGCTATAAGACTCAATTTCCTTTCTTGCCAGTATGAGGTGGTATGAGTTAAGCTGTATGGTCAGTTTGCATTTTGACCCTTTGTATCAGATCCATGCACTTCTGGGGTTAGTCTTCTGTAGTGCATTCTGCAAGGGGGAGATCCAGCAGGTGGTGCTGAGATCTATTCAGGCTTCAGGTCTTGCCCAGCCAAGTTGAAAGGTGTATTTTTAAAAACATTTTTCTTTACAAGCAACAATAGGTGTTGGCGAGGATGTGGGGAAAAAGGTACACTCATACATTGATGGTGGGGATGCAAATTAGTGCAGCCACTCTGGAAAGCAGTGTGGAGATTCCTTAGAAAACTTGGAATGGAACCACCATTTGATCCAACTATCCCACTCCTTGGCCTATACCCAAAGGACTTAAAATCAGTATACTACAGAGATACAGCCACATCAATGTTCATAGCTGTTCAATTCACAATAGCCAGATTGTGGAACCAACCTAGATGCCCTTCCATTGATGAATGGATAAAGGAACTGTGGTATATATATGTAATGGAATAGTACTCAGCCATAAAGAATGATAAAATTATGGCATTTGCAGGCAAATGGATGCAGTTGGAGAATATCATGCTAAGTGAGATAAGCCAATCCCAAAAAACCAAAGGACGAATGATCTCTCTGATAAGTGGATGATGATACATAATGGGGGTTGGGAGTGGGGCAAGAATGGAAGGAGGGACTGTATAGAGGGAAAAGAGGGGTGGGAGAGGTGGGGGGAAGGAAAAAATAACAGAATGAATCAAACACTATTACCCTATGTAAATGTATGATTACACAAATGGTATGCCTCTACTTCATGTACAGAGAAACAAGATGTATCCCATTTGTTTACAATAAAAATAATTTAAAAAAAACATTGTTCTTTTTAGATATACATGACGGTAGAGTGTATTTTGACATATTATACAAACATGGAGTTTGTATAACTTATTCTACCTAGGGATCCCATTCTTGTGGTTGTACATGATGTGGAGTTTCACTAGTCATGTATTCATATATGAACATGGAAATTTCTGTCCAATTCATTCTACTGTCTTTCCTGTTCTCATCCCCCCTCCCTTTCCTTACTTCCCCTTTGTCTAATCCAATGAACTTCTATTCTCCTCTCCCCACCTTTAAAGGTACATTCTTTGGAGAGACTAGGTTGATCTAGTCCTAGGGCTAGAATTTGGCCAATCAGGTTCCTGGGTTTTGTTCTCAGGTGCCTCCCAAGAAATCCAATTATGGGCCAGGGGATAAATACTACATTTCTTTTGCCCAGGAGTTTAGTTATCCTGGGTGTAGTTCCTGAGTGTACTCACCCCCACCCACTCCAACTCCTGGACTGCTTCAGCTGGTCCCATGAGCCATCAGACACAAAGTCTCCCCTTGGCCCTTCCAACTCATGTCCCCCTAGGTACAGTCCACTCCACAATCTTTTCTCTCACATTATGCCAGACACTGCCTAAGGCTCCTTTTTAGGTGCCTGCCAGAATACGGTGGTTGTGTATGTGTGTGTTTTGTTTTGTTTTCTGATCTCCAGAGTCCCACTGATGTCATGGTAAGCACACTTGCCCCAAAATGACTCACCTCAACTCTCAGCAACCAGTCAGGATATAGCATAAGCTTATTTATTACCTCAGTGTGCTTGTCAAGGACCCAAAAGGTTTGCTCTCTCTTCATCCAGATAAGTTCAGGCAGTGTTTTTGATCTCAAATTTTTCCACACCAAGACAAACCTTAGAACCACCTGAAATGTGGTTTTCTCTAGTTCCCCACCATTTGCCCGTGGGCTGACTCTAGCAACTGACATCAGCTGCAACTTTTTTCTTTATTTAATCACATTCAACCTCTGAGCCCCCAAGCTGCTCTGAGTGTCCAGTATTAAATCCCAGGGAAATCCCTCTTTCACCCACCTCACTGAGAAGCTGTGTATCTGCTACCTTTATCTCAGACCACAGAGCAATTTGGAAAGCTGCCTCCTCTACTCCTCTGTCTTCCCAGAATCCCCAAGAAAGGGTCTTTAAGGTGGCAATAAAACTATATCTAGTTCATGACTGTTGTTGTTGTTGATTTCTGACCCCACCAGTTCTGTTTTCATGGTTATTAGTGTTGCAAATGTCATAGTAATAACCTGTAATTTACCTTATATTGTGAAACTATAGATTCATGGGGTGGATTCTATGCTGCTGAGCCACATCCCCAACCCAGTTAAAAGACAGCAGAGAAGACAGAATCTTAGAACTTGAAGACCAAATGGCCATTGGTCTTGAATATTCAGAGAGTATTTAATGAAGAAAATAAGAAACTATAATCAGAATATATGCAATTTCCATGGACACATTTATAGAACAAATTTTAAATTATTGGCACTAGCCTTAAACCTCTCTCTTTCTCAGCTCACTCTGCTCTACCTAATGGATGTTACTTTCACCTTCAATAAATCTATACTTTTCATATTAAAAAAGAGAATATCTTTGGCATTGAAGAAGAAATAGAAAAAGAGGTTAATGGTATTGATAACCTTTTTAGTGAGATAATAGTGGGACAAATTTCCAAACCCTGCAATTGAGATGAACATACAGATATGGAGGCATTTAGAACCCCAAATAGGATAAAAAAGATCTTCTCCAGGACACATTACACTTAAAGTGCTAAATATACAGAACAAATGGAAAAATTTTAAAGTCTAAAGGTCATATTTAAAAGTAAATCAACCCAATGAACATCTGATTTCTGAACAGAAACCCTAAAATCTAGGGGTCATAGAAAAATGTGATTCAAACTTGGAAAGAAAATAACTGCCAACCAAGATTGCTATATCCAGCAAAGCTATTCATCAGGATAGAAGGAGAAATCAAAACCTTTCCAGATGAGCATAAACTAAAAGAATTCATGACTAATAAGCTAGCATTGCAGAAAATAGTTAATGAAATCCTACACACAGAAGAAGATAAAAAACAAAAACTTGGGACAGGACAAATTTTATTAGAAAAGAACCCACACAAATGATAGAAAGAAATAAATGGTAGAAATAAATCAAAATGGCAGGAAATAACAAATAACTCTCTATAATAACACTGAATGTAAAGGATCTCAACTCTCCAATTAAAACACTAGCAAGACCCAACTCTATGTTGCCTGCAGGAGACATACCTCTCAGGCAAAGAGATACACAGGCCAAAAGTGAAGAATGGAAAATAATTTCCCATGCAAATGCAGTCCCAAAACAAGCTATGTACTCATTTTTTCTGATAAAGTGGACTTCAAGTCAAAATTAATCAAAAGAAAAAAAAGAAAGTCACTTGAAACATTAAATAAGATGTTATAACTGTAGTAAACTTCAGTTTGCCTAATTACTTAAAACAAACACTACTCACCATAAAGTCTCAGATAGATCCTAATACAATAATATGGGGTCATTTAGATTTCAACAAAGCTCTCTCATCCAGACATAAAATCAGCATAGACAATTTTTTAAAAAATTTTTTTATTGTAAACAAATGGGATACATGTTGTTTCTCTGTTTGTACATGGCATAAAGGCATACCATTTGTGTAATCATAAATTTACATAGGGTAATGTTGTTTGATTCATTCTGTTATTTATCCCCTTCCCCCCACCCCTCACACCCCTCTTTTCCCTCTATACAGCCCTTCCTTCCTCCATTCTTGCCCCCTCCCTAACCCTAACTCTAACCCTAACACTAACCCCTCCCACCCCTCATTATGTGTCATCATCCACTTATTAGTGATATCATTCGTCCTTTGGTTTTTTGAGATTGGCCTATCTCACTTAGCATGATATTCTCCAATTTCATCCATTTGCCTGCAAGTGCCATAATTTTATCATTCTTTATGACTGAGTAATTTTCCATTGTATATGTATACCACAGTTTCTTTATCCATTCATCAACTGAAGGACATCTATGTTGGTTCCACAATCTGGCTATTGTGAATTGAGCAGCTATGAACATTGATGTGGCTGTATCTCTGTAGTATGCTGATTTTAAGTCCTTTGGGTATAGGCCAAGAAGTGGGATAGCTGGGGCAAATGGTGGTTCCATTCCAAGTTTTCTAAGGAATCTCCACACTGCTTTCCAGAGTGGCTGCACTAATTTGCAGCCCCACCAGCAATGTATGAGTGTACCTTTTTCCCCACATCCTAACCAACACCTATTGTTGCTTGTATTCTTGATAATCGCCATTCTAATTAGGGTGAGATGGAATCTTAGGGTGGTTTTGATTTGCATTTCTCTTATTACTAGAGATGTTGAACATTTTTCCATATGTTTGTTGATTGCTTGTACATCTTCTGTGAAGTGTCTATTCATTTCCTTAGCCCATTTGTCAATTGGATTATTTGCATTCTTGGTGTAGAGTTTTTTGAGTTCTTTATAGATTCTGGAGATTAGTGCTCTATCTGAAGTATGATTGGCAAAGATTTTCTCCCACTCTGTAGACTCTTTCTTCGCATTGCTGATAATTTCCTTTGCTAAGAGAAAGCTTTTTAGTTTGAATCTATCCCAGTTATTGATTCTTGCTTTTATTTCTTGTGCTATGGGAGTCCTGTTGAGGAAGTCTGGTCCTAAGCCGACATGTTGAAAATCTGGACCTACTTTTTCTTCTATAAGATGCAGGGTCTCTGGTCTGATTCCGAGGTCCTTAATCCATTTTGGGTTTAGTTTCATGCATGGTGAGAGATATGGGTTTAGTTTCATTCTGTTGCATATGGATTTCCAATTCTCCCAGCACCATTTGTTGAAGAGGCTATCTTTTCTCCATTGCATATTTTTGGCACCTTTGTCTAGTATGAGAAAATTATATTTATTTGGGTTTGTGTCCGTGTCCTCTATTCTGTACCATTGATCCACCTTTCTATTTTGGTACCAATACCATGCCATTTTTGTTACTATTGCTTTGTAGTATAGTTGAAGTTCAGGTATTGCAATACCCCCTGCTTCACTCTTTCTGGAACCCTCCCAAACTCATTCTATGAAGCCAATATTACCCTAATACCTAAACCAGACAGAGACACATCGAGGAAAGAAAATTTCAGACCAGTATCCTTAATGAACATCGACGCAAAAATTCTCAACAAAATTTTAGCAAATCGCATACAAAAACATATTAAAAAGATAGTGCACCATGATCAAGTGGGTTTTATCCCAGGGATGCAAGGTTGGTTCAACATCAGGAAATCAATAAATGTAATTCACCATATCAATAGACTTCAAGTCAAGAATCACATGATTATTTCAATAGATGCAGAAAAAGCATTTGATAAAATACAGCACCCCTTCATGCTCAAAACACTAGAAAAAAAAACGGGATAGTGGGAACATTCCTTAACATTGTAAAGGCTATCTATGCTAAGCCCATGGCTAATATCATTCTAAATGGTGAAAAACTGAAAGCATTCCCCCTAAAAACTGAAACAAGGCAGGGATGCCCTCTTTCACCGCTTCTATTCAATATCGTCCTTGAAACTCTATAGCCAGAGCAATTAGACAGACCAAAGAAATTAAAGGGATACAAATAGGAAAAGAAGAACTCAAACTATCCCTATTTGCTGATGATATGATAATATACTTAGAGGAACCAGGAAATTCCACCAGAAAACTTTTAGAACTCATAAGTGAATTCAGTAAAGTAGTGGGATATAAGATCAATGCACAAAAATCTAATGCATTTTTATACATAAGTGATGAATCTCTGGAAAGAATAATTAGGAAAACTACCCCATTCACAATAGCCTCAAAAAAAAAATAAAATACTTGGGAATCAACCTCACAAAAGAGGTGAAAGACCTCTACAATGAGAACTACAGAACACTAAAGAAAGAAATAAAGAAAACCTTAGAAGATGGAAAGATCTCCCATGTTCTTGGATAGGAAGAATTAATATTGTCAAAATGGCCGTACTACCAAAAGTGCTATACAGATTCAATGCAATTCCAATTAAAATCCCAATGATGTACCTTACAGAAATAGAGCAAGCAATTATGAAATTCATCTGGAAGAATAAGAAACCCAGAATAGCATAGACAATTTTGACCTGAAATATACTGTAAGTCAAATTGGTTTAGTAGATATTTACAGAATATTTCATAAACAACAACTTAATACAGTTTCTTCTCAGCTGCTCATGTAACCTTCTCCCCAAAAGACCATATTTTAGGCCACAAAGCAGATTTTACCAAATATAAAAATAATTTATATAATTCTTCACATCTTATCAGATTTTAATGGAGTGGAATTAGAAATCCAAAAGCAAGAGAAACTACAGAAATTAGATAAAAATATGGAAATTAAAGAATACACTTTTGAATGATGAGTAGGTGACAGAAGAAATCCGTGGAGAAATTAACCTTTAGAGTCAAATGAGAATGCAGATACAGAGTATTAGAATCCCTAGGTCACTATGAAGACTGTTGTAAAAGGAAAGTTTATAGCTATGAGTGACTAAATTTTTTTAAAAAATCATAAATTTCCCAAATTAAAAATCTATTTACACATTCCAAGGCTCTAGACAAACAAGAACAAGCCAGCTCCAAAACCAGTAGAAGAAAGGAAATAGTTAATATTAGATCCAAAATTAAGGAAATAGAGAATGAAAAAATAATACAAAAGATCAAGGTAATGAAGATTTGGTTCTATGAAAAGATAAATAAAATTGACAAACACTTAAACAAACCAGAAGAGAGATAACACACAAATTTACAAAATAAAAGATGCAAAGTGTGATATAACTATAGACATCACCTACATCCAAAGGATTATTCAAGACTATTTTGAAAACATACTTCACTGGGCACCGTGGTGCATGCCTGTAGTCCCAGCGGCTCAGGAAGCTGTGACAGGAGGATCATAAGTTCAAAGTCAGCCCCAGTATCTTAGTGAGGCCCTAAGTAACTTAGCAAGACTCTGCCTCAGAAATAAAAAATAAAATAAAAAAATGACTGGAGATGTGGTTCAGTGGTTAAGCACCCCTGGGTCCAACCCTCAGTACTAAAAAATAAATTAAAAAAGAAAAAAAATACTCCTATAAATTAGAAAATCTAGAAGAAATGGATAAATTTCTAGAAATTGAACCAAGAAGATTTAGAAAATCAATACAGTACAATAACGAACAATAAGATTGAAGCAATAAGAAAAACCTTTCCTCCTCCAACAACAAAAAGCACAGGAATTTCAGCTGAATTCTGTAAAACCTTTGAAGGATAACTAAAACCAATGCTCCTCAAATTATTCTATAAAATAGAAAGGCAGGGGAATATTTCCATATTTATTCTATGATGTTGGTATCACCCAGATACCAAAACCAGAGACATCAAAGAAAGAAAACTCATGTTAATATACTTAAAGAATATAGATGCAAAAAATCTTTAATTATAGATCAGCAGATTAAATTCCATAGTTCATAAGAAGATTGGTCATCATGATCAAGTTGGTTTCATTCCAAGGGTGCAAGGATGGTTCAACATAAGCTAATCAATAAATGTAGTTCAGCACATAAATACAATTAAGAACAAAAATCACGTAATTATCTCAATAGATAATTATTGAGAAATAATTATGCAGAAAAGGTCTTCAACAAAATTCAGCTCTCACATATGATAAAAACACTGAAGCAACTATGAGTAGAAGAAATTTACCTCAACATCATAAAGGTTGTATATGAGAAACTCAAAAGCAACATCATACTGAAGAGAGAAAAACTGAAAAAAAAATTTCCTCTTAAATCAGGAATATGATTAGGATGTCCACTCTCACCACTTCCATTCAGTATAATTCTTGAAACTCTGCCAGAGCAACAGGAAAGAAAAGGAAATGGATATAAATTGTAAAGGAAGAATTCAAATTATCACTATTTGCATATGATATGACCCTATGCTTAGAAGATCCCAAAAGCTCTACCAGAAGACTTCTAGAGTAATAAATAAATTCATCAAAATAATGGGATATAAAATCAGTATTTAAATCAGTAGGTTTTCTATACATTCATTATGAATCTTTTTTTTTTTTTTTTTTTGGAGAAATGAGAAACTTTATTTTTTTTTTTTTACATTTACATAGGGTAATGATGTTTATTTTATTTTTCCCCTCCCCCACCCCTCCCACCCCTCTTTTCCCTCTACACAGTCCTTCTTTCCTTCATTCTTGCCACTCTCCTTAGCCTAACTCTAAACCTAACCCTAAACCTAATGCTAGCCCCTCCCACCCCCCATTATATGTCCTCATCCGCTTATCAGCGAGATCATTCGTCCTTTAGTTTTTTGAGATTGGCTTATCTCACTTAGCATGATATTCTCCAATTTCGACCATTTGCCTACAAATGCCATAATTTTATCATTCTTCATTGCGGAGTAATATTCCATTGTATAAATATGCCACAGTTTCTTTATCCATTCATCAACTGAAGGGCATCTAGGTTGGTTCCACAATCTGGCTATGGTGAATTGAGCAGCTATGAACATTGATGTGGCTGTATCTCTGTAGTATGCTGATTTTAAGTCCTTTGGGTATAGGCCAAGGAGTGGGATAGCTGGGTCAAATGGTGTTTCCATTCCAAGCTTTCTGAGGAATCTCCACACTGCTTTCCAGAGTGGCTGCACTAATTTGCAACCCCACCAGCAATGTATGAGTGTACCTTTCTCCCCACATCCTCGACAACACCTGTTGTTGCTTGTATTCTTGATAATCACCATTCTAATTGGGGTGAGATGAAATCTTAGGGTAGTTTTGATTTGCATTTCCCTTATTACTAGGGATGTTGAACATTTTTTCATATATCTGTTGATTACTTGTACATCTTCTTCTGTGAAGTGTCTGTTCATTTCCTTAGCCCATTTGTTGATTGGATTATTTGTATTCTTCGTGTAGAGTTTTTTGAGTTCTTTATAGATTCTGGAAATTAGCGCTCTATCTGAGGTATGGTTGGCAAAGATATTCTCCCACTCTGTAGGCTCTCTCTTCACATTTCTGATAGTTTCCTTTGCTGAGAGAAAGCTTTTAAGTTTGAATCTATCCCAGTTGTTGATTCTTGCTTTTATTTCTTGTGCTATGGGAGTCCTGTTAAGGAAATCTGATCCTGAGCCAACAAGTTGAAGATTTGGACCTACTTTTTCTTCTATAAGATGCAGGGTCTCTGGTCTGATTCCGAGGTCCTTGATCCATTTTGAGTTGAGTTTTGTGTAGGGTGAGAGATAGGGGTTTAATTTCATTCTATTGCATATGGTTTTCCAGTTTTCCCAGCACCATTTGTTGAAGAGGCTATCTTTTCTCCATTGCATATTGTTGGAACCTTTGTCTAGTATGAGAAAATTGTATTTATTTGGGTTTGTGTCCATGTCCTCTATTCTGTACCATTGATCTACCTGTCTATTTTGGTACCAATACCATGCCGTTTTTGTCACTATTGCTTTGTAGTAGAGTTGAAGATCTGGTATTGCAATACCCCCTGCTTCGCTCTTGCTACCGAGGATTGCTTTAGCTATTCTAGGTTTTTTATTCTTCCAGATGAATTTCATAATTGCTTGCTCTATTTCTGCAAGGTACATCATTGGGATTTAATTGGAATTGCATTGAATCTGTATAGCACTTTAGGTAGTATAGCCATTTTGACGATATTAATTCTGCCTATCCAGGAACATGGGAGATCTTTCCATCTTCTAAGGTTTTCTTTAATTTCTTTCTTTAGTGTTCTGTAGTTCTCATTGTAGAGGTCTTTCACCTCTTTTGTGAGATTGATTCCCAAGTATTTTATTTTTTTCGATGCTATTGTGAATGGGGTAGTTTTCCTAATTTCTCTTTCTGAATATTCATCACTTATGTATAAAAATGCATTGGATTTATGAGCATTGATCTTGTAACCTGCTACTTTACTGAATTCACTTATGAGTTCTAAAAGTTTTCTGGTGGAATTTCCTGGTTCCTCTAAATATATAATCATGTCATCAGCGAACAGGGATAGTTTGAGTTCTTCTTTTCCTATTCGTATCCCTTTAATTTCTTTGGTTTGTCTGATTGCTCTGGCTAGAGTCTCAAGGACGATGTTGAATAGAAGCGGTGAAAGAGGGCATCCCTGCCTTGTTCCAGTTTTTAGGGGGAACGCTTTCAGTTTTTCACCATTTAGAATGATATTAGCCATGGGCTTAGCGTAGAATGCCTTTATAATGTTTAGGAATGTTCCCACTACCCCAATTATTTCTAGTGTTTTGAGCATGAAGGGATGCTGTATTTTATCAAATGCTTTTTCTGCATCTATTGAAATAATCATGTGATTCTTAACTTTAAGTGTGTTGATATGGTGAATGACATTTATTGATTTCCGAATGTTGAACCAACCTTGCATCCCTGGGATAAAACCCACTTGATCGTGGTGCACTATCTTTTTAATATATATTTTTATGCGATTTGCTAAAATTTTGTTGAGAATTTTTGCATCGATATTCATTAAGGATATTGGTCTGAAATTTTCTTTCCTCGATGTGTCTCTGTCTGGTTTAGGTATCAGGGTGATATTGGCTTCATAGAACGAGTTTGGTAGGGTTCCCTCCTCTTCTATTTCATGGAATAGTTTGAGAAGTATTGGAATGAGCTCTTCTTTAAAGGTTTTGTAGAACTCGGCTGAGAACCCATCTGGTCCTGGACTTTTCTTTGTTGGTAGGCTTTTGATGACCTCTTCTATTTCATTGCTTGAAATTGGTTTATTTAAGTTGTGTATGTCCTCCTCGTTCAGTTTAGGTAGTTCATATGTCTCTAGAAATTTGTTGATGTCTTCGAGGTTTTCTGTTTTGCTGGAGTATAGATTTTCAAAATAGCTTCTAATTATGTTTTGTATTTCACTCGTGTCTGTTGTGATGTTTCCTTGTTCATTCCGAATTTTAGTAATTTGAGTTTTCTCCCTCTTTCTCTTTGTTAGTGTGGCTAAGGGTTTATCAATTTTATTTATTTTTTCAAAGAACCAACTATTTATTTTATTAATTTTTCCAATTGTTTCTTTTGTTTCAATTTCGTGGATTTCGGCTCTGATTTTAACTATTTCCTGTCTTCTACTACTTTTGGTATTGGTCTGCTCTTCTTTTTCTAGTGCTTTGAGCTGTAGCGTTAAGTCATTTATTTGTTGATTTCTACTTCTTTTTTTGAATGCACCCCATGAAATAAATCTTCCTCTAAGTACTGCTTTCATAGTGTCCCAGAGATTTTGATATGATGTGTCTTTGTTCTCGTTTACTTCTAAGAATTTTTTTATTTCCCTCCTGATGTCTTCTGTTATCCATTCATCATATAATAGTGTATTATTTAGTCTCCAGGTATTGGAGAAGTTTCTGTTTTTTATTCTGTCATTTATTTCTAATTTCAATCCATTATGATCTGATAGAGTACAAGGTAGTATCTCTATCTTCTTGTATTTGCTAACAGTAACTTTGTGGCATAAAATATGGTCTATTTTAGAGAAGGATCCATGTGCTGCTGAGAAGAAAGTGTATTCGTTCTTTGTTGGATGGTATATTCTATATATGTCCGTTAAGTCTAAATTGCTGACTGTGTTGTTGAGATCTATAGTTTCTTTATTCAATTTTTGTTTGGACGATCTATCCAGTGGTGAGAGAGGTGTGTTAAAATCGCCTAGTATTATTGTGTTGTGGTCTATTTGAATTCTGTAATTGAGAAGGATTTGTTTGACGTACGTGGATGAGCCAATGTTCGGGGCATAGATATTTATGATTGTTATGTCTTGCTGATTTATGCTTCCCTTAAGCAGCATGTAATGTCCTTCTTTATCCCGTCTGATTAGTTTTGGTTTGAAGTCCACATTATCTGAAATGAGGATGGATACTCCAGCTTTTTTGCTGTGTCCGTGTGCATGGTATGTTTTTCCCCATCCTTTCACCTTTAGTCTATGGGTGTCTCTTTCTATGAGGTGAGTCTCTTGCAGGCAGCATATTGTTGGATTTTTCTTTTTAATCCAATCTGCCAGTCTGTGTCTTTTGATTGATGAATTCAGGCCATTAACATTCAGGGTTATTATTGTGATATGATTTGTATTCCCAGTCAATTGACTCATATTTGTTTTTGACATGATTTGGTTTCTCCTTTATTTGGCTATTCCTTTAGGCTAGCGCCTCCTGTTGCTGATTTGCATCGTTGTTTTTCATCTCTTCCTCATGGAATATTTTGCTGAGAATGTTCTGTAATGCTGGCTTTCTTTTTGTAAATTCCTTTAGCTTTTGTTTATCATGGAAGGATCTTATTTCATCGTCAAATTTGAAGGTAAGTTTTGCTGGGTATAAGATTCTTGGTTGGCATCCGTTTTCTTTCAGGGCTTGGTATATGTTGTTCCAGGCCCTTTTAGCTTTTAGGGTCTGGATTGAAAAATCTGCTGATATTCTTATTGGTTTCCCTCTGAATGTAATTTGATTCTTTTCTCTCGCGGCCTTTAAAATTCTGTCTTTATTTTGTATGTTAGGTATTTTCATAATAATGTGCCTTGGTGTGGGTCTGTTGTAATTTTGTATGTTTGGAGTTCTATAAGCCTCTTGTACTTGGTTTTCCATTTCATTCTTCAGATTTGGGAAATTTTCTGTTATTATTTCATTGAATAGATTGTTCATTCCTTTGGTTTGTTTCTCTAAGCCTTCCTCAATCCCAATAATTCTTAAATTTGGCCTTTTCATGATATCCCATAATTCTTGTAGATTCTGTTCATGATTTCTTACCATCTTTTCTGTTTGGCCAACTTTGCTTTCAAGATTAAATAATTTGTCTTCAATGTCTGAGGTTCTGTCTTCCAGGTGTTCTATCCTATTGGTTATGCTTTCTATGGAGTTTTTAACTTGGTTTATTGTTTCCTTCATTTCAAGTATTTCAGTTTGTTTTTTTTTCAGTATCTCTAACTCTTTATTGAAATGATCTCTTGCTTCCCGTATTTGGTCTTTTAACTGTTGATTGGTGCGATCATTTAATGCCTGCATTTGCTCTTTCATCTCCTCCTTCAATGCCTGCATTTGCTCTTTCATCTCCTCATTAGCTTCCCTGATCGTTTTAATTACGTACATTCTGAACTCCCTTTCTGACATTTCTTCTGCTGTGCTGTCATTGGGTTTTATTGATGTAGTATCTAGGTTTGTTTGGGACATTTTCTTCCCTTGTTTTCTCATATTGGTCAGTTGTCAGTGGGACCCTGAGATATTGCAGATTTCCTCTATTGGCTTATAGTGTCCCGGTAGATTTCCAGTGTATCACCTCCCAGCCTTCAGTAGCCTGATGTCTTGGAGGAATCTGATAAAGCAGCTCATCCGAAGAAAACTGCCCCTAGCCCCCTACTGGTTCCACGGTTTGGAACTGGCTCTGTGCGGAAATGCTCTCACTGTGGGCCTGCGCCGTGCAGCTGGCCGTGTGGGAGGAGCCCACTGCCAGAGTGTGGAAGGCTACCTTGGGAAGACTCTAGCTGCCCTGCCCGGCTCCAATAAGCCACCTCTATCTGGGCCTGCCACCCGGGCCGAGCTTTACCCAGTGGGCAGACTCACCTGTGGCTCTATTTCAGTCCGAGTCTCTCAATGCCTCCCCATCTTAACTCCTGGGTTCTGGAGCGACTAGGGGTGCAGTCTCCCTCTAGGCCGCCATCTTGGATCGCCCCGTGAAGAGAGCCTGCAGCCGGAGTGGGCAGAGCCGCCTGAAGAGGTCTCTGGCTGCCCTGCCCTAATCCCAGAGGCTGCTTGCTGATTGCGGCTCTCCGCTGGTTTGTTGCCGGAGTACGCTGCGCTGCAGTGGCTCCGGGAGTCAGAGCTTGTTCTGGTCAGAAAGGCTCTCACTAGCAGGCCAGTTCCGTTCCGAGAACCTGGAGAAGCTGGCTGTGTGGGCGGGGCCCACCGCCCGAGTGTGCAGGGCTGCCTGTGAATGACTCTAGCTGCCCTGCCCAGCTCCGATAAGCCACCTCTATCTGGGCCTGCCACCCGGGCCGAGCTTTACCCAGTGGGCAGACTCACCCGTGGCTCTATTTCAGTCCGAGTCTCTCAATGCCTCCCCTTCTTAACTCCAGGGTTCTGGAGCGACTGGGGGTGCAGTCTCCCTCTAGGCCGCCATCTTGGATCGCCCATTATGAATCTTTTGAAAAAGAAATTGGGAAAACAATTCCACTCACAATAGCCTCAACAATAAATAAATAAAATACCTAGAAATAAAACTAACCAATGAAGTGAAATCCCTGTGCAATGAAAATTAAAGAACATTGAGGAAAGAAATTGAAGAAGACCTTAAAATATGGAAAGAATTCCCATATTTGTGGATAGACAGAATTAATATTTTGTTAAAATGACCATATTACCAAAATCTATCTATAGATTCATTGCAATCACCATCAAATGACATTCTTCACAGAACTAGAAAAAAAAGTCCTGAAATTCATATGGAATAATAAAAGACCAGAATAAACAAAGCAATACTCACTTTAAATCATACTATAGAGTTACAGTAACAAAAACAGTATGATACTGTCATAAAAATACACATGTACACAAAATAGAACAAAATAGAAGACAGAGACAATCGAACACAGATATGATCACCTGAGCCTTGACAAATGCACCAAAAACATACCTTAGAGAAAAGACAACCATTTTTTTTTTAACAACTGGTTCTGGGAAAACTGATTATCCTCAGGTAGAATAATTAAATGACTGATATCTCTCACTCTGCACAGAAGTCAACTGAAAATGGTAAAAGACCTGGGAATTGGAGAAGAAATTTTTCAAATGCCAGAAGAAAACATTGAGTCAACACTCCAACATAGGCTTAAGCAACAACTTCCTAAAACTCCTAAAGCTCAGGAAATAATACCAAGGATGAATAAATGGGATGGAATGAGTACATTTAAAAGATTCTGCACAGCAAAGGAAACAATTAAATGTGTGAAGAGAGAAACCACAGAATGGGAGAAAATCTTTACAGTCTAGTCTTCTGATAGATGAGTAATATCCTGAGTATATAAAAAACTAAAAAAGAAACCTAACACCCAATAACTAAATCAATAAATGGGCAAATGAATTCAATTGACATGTCTCAGAAAAGAAAGTACAAATGGTCAAAACACATAGGAAAAAATTTAGTATCTTTAGCAATCAGGGAAGTACAAATCAAAACTACACAAAGATTACATCTCACTCCAGTTAGAATGACAATCACTAAGAATACAGGAATAGAAGATGGGTTAGCGGGAAGTGGCTTTTCTCACAACTCAGTCACTCAGGACTCAAACAGTGATAAAACTACTTCTCTGTGAGGTGAGAGAAAAAAAACCACTCCATTAATACTCAATATTGGACAGAGAGCCTTGAAGACTGGGAAATCTGAGGCATATCAGTCAAAGCCAAGGAATAGAATTGGAGCCTGAACTCCTGGTTAGAACAGGAAAAATTAATGCACAAGATCAGAAAAGACTGAAAAGTACTGGGAAAGTCTTAGCATGGAGAATTCCATAATCAGAGGGGCAGCGTGCCCTGGGCCAATCCAGAGGCCATTTGGCTCATGAAACTGGTGCACAAAGGTTACAGTCTACCAGCCGTGCATGGGGAACCCAAGTTGGAAACATTTTAGTACTTCCTTGTGACAGTGGTGCAAACTCAGACCTGAAACTTAGATTTGTGAGTCCAGGGCTGAGTCCAATATATGAATCCAGCAGAGCCAACTGTGAGATCTAAACTGAGCCTAGAAAATCAAGAAAATCTCTGGCATGGAGAATTTATGGCTTGGAGGCCATTTTGCCTGTGTGTAATACAGATCAGAGAGGCCAGAGAAAGCCTGTCCTCCCCTGCTCCTTTGAAACTAGCAGCACACAGGATGAGTGGCAGGGAGAACCTGAACAAGGCTGAGTGATTGAGCTCAGTGCTTTGAAACAGTCCTTGAGAAGCCAAAAGGAGCAGTAGTCTCAAACGATGGAACCAGCAAAGGACAGACTCCCCCGTCCCATGAGTGGTGTCCCAGAGGGGGGTATGGGGGGGAGTGGGCTGTAGTCCTAGAAATGCATTGATTCATTAATGTCCCCAAACTTCCCACCCAATAGAACCCCTGGGGCAATCCCAGACCAAATCCCCACCACTGGGAGTTTCACTTGCAGAAACTTATCTCATGGAACCCAGTGGTAACTATGCCCAGGAAGTGAAGCCAAAAGTATCTTCCACAGTTCCTCACACCATCCCACTGAGAAGGGAAACTGAGAAAGGGAAAGACAGTTTGGCACAGACAGCATGCATGAACTCGCATTGACTATTCTGGTATTTTTTTGTTTTTGTTTTTGTTTGTCTTCTCTTCTGCTTTGTTTTTGAATGTGTACTGTACTCTGATTTTTGAGGGTTAGGGTCATTGATGAGTACATTTTGGATCGATTTCCTATTGTTGGTTTCACAGCTCTGTTTCCCTTTGTTTCTATTTCTCTTTCTCTCTCTCTCTCTCTCTCTCTCTCTCTCTCTCTCTCTCTCTCTGATAACAGCCAAACTCTATTATTCTCTTTTTTCTCTTTCTTTAATTATTTTACCTCTATATTTTTCTTCTCCCACCTCATAAACACATCCTACATCACCTATGCATTTGACCTATTCAACTCTTGAATCTATAAACCCTTTTCTACCCCCATCCCTTCTTCTTCCTCTTAATAAACTCTATCTTGAACTTCAAAGGTGAAATAGATATGCTTTGTATTAGGTGAAGGGGAGTGAAGGGAGAGGAAGGGGGTATGGGGATAAGGAAAGACAGTAGCACGAAACAGACATTATGACCTCATATACATGTATGACTGCAGGACCAATGTGATCAGAAAAATGAAAGATTACACTCCATTTATGCATGATCTATCAAAATGTATAAATGCATTCTACTGTTGTATACAACTAATTAGAACAAATAAAATTTAAAAATTAATATAAAAGAAAGAGGTAGAGATTCTGACAAAATATAAAATCTTGAAAATAAAGTTGACCATGGAGAAAAGATGTTAAGAGACCATGAACAGAACTTCCAAGAAGTATGGGAACATGAAAAGACCAAATTTAAGATTTATCAGGATAGACGATGTCTCAGAGATGCAAAACAAAGGGGTATACAATCTTTTCAATGAAATAATGTCAGAAAATTTCTTAAAACTTAAGAATTAAATGGAAAATCAAATACAGGAGGCATACAGGACCCCAAATACACAAAACTACAACAGACTCACACCAAGTCACATTATTATGAAAATGTCTAACATACAGAATAAGGATGGAATTTTAAAGGCAGTCAGAGAAAAATATTAAGTCACATTAAGGGGGAAATCAATCCAGATCTCAACTGATTTTTCCAACCTAGACCCTTAAAGCTAGGAGGTCTTGGAATAATATATACCAAGCTCTGAAAGAAAATGGATGCCAACCAAGAATTCACAACTAGAAAGCCTTCACTACAAAACATACTCAATAAAATATTTAAAGAAGAAGAAATAAAAAATAAAAGTGAAAAACAGCAAAGAATAGTCAATCAAAGGAGAAACTAATGCAAGTTAAAAACTATCACCCTGCACAAAACTCAACTCCAAATGGATCAAGGACCTTGGAATCAGACCAGAGAACCTGCACCTTATAGAAGAAAAAGTAGGTCCAAATCTTCATCATGTTGGCTTAGGATCAGACTTCCTCAACATGACTCCCAAAGCACAAGAAATAAAAGCAGGAATCAATAATTGGGATAGATTCAAACTAGAAAGCTTTTTCTCAGCAAAGGAAACTATCAGCAATGTGAAGAGAGAGCCTACAGAGAGAAAATGTTTGCCACACATATTTCAGATAGAGCACTAATCTCCAGAATCTATAAAGAACTCGAAAAATTTTTACACCAAGAATACATACAACCCAATCAACAAATGGGCTAAGGAAATGAGCAGACACTTCACAGAAGATCTACAAGCAATCAACAGATATATGAAAAAGTGTTCAACATCTCTAGTAATAAGAGAAATGCAAATCAAAACTACCCTAAGATTTCATCTCACCCCAATTAGAATGGCGATTATCAAGAATACAAGCAACAATAGGTGTTGGTGAGGATGTGGGGAAAAAGGTACACTCATACATTGTTGGTGGGGATGCAAATTAGTGCAGCCACTCTGGAAAGCAGTGTGGAGATTCCTTAGAAAACTTGGAATGGAACCATCAATTGACCCAGCTATCTCACTCCTTGGCCTATACCCAAAGGACTTAAAATCAGCATACTACAGTGATGCAGCCACATCAATGTTCATAGCTTTTCAATTCACAATAGCCAGATTGTGGAACCAACCTAGATGCCCTTCAATGGATGAATGGATAAAGAAACTGTGGTATATATACACAATGGAATATTACTCAGCTATAAAGAAGAATAAAATTATGGCATTTGCAGGCAAATGGATGCAGTTGGAGAATATCATGCTGAGATAAGCCAATACCAAAAAACCAAAGGATGAATGATCTCTCTGATAAGTGGATGATGATACATAATGGCGGGTGGGAGGGAGGCAAGAATGGAGGAAGGATGGATTGTATAGAGGAAAGAGGGATAGGAGGGGTTGGAGGAAGGGAAAAATAACAGATTGAGACAAACATCATTACCCTGTGTACATGTATGATTACATAAATGGTGCGACTCTACTTCATGTACAACCAGAGAAATAAGTTTTACCCCATTTGTTTACAATGAATCAAAATAAAGAAAAAAAAAACTAGAAATAAATCAAAATGAAAGATAATAGGAATAATTCCTCAGTAATAACCCTGAACATTAATGTCCTAAACTCATCAAACAAAAGACATAGAATGGCAAATTGGATTAAAAAACAAGACCCAACAATATGCTGACTCCGAGTGACTCTCCTCACAGGCAAAGACATGCACAGACTGAAGGTAAAAGGAAGGGAAAAAATATTCACATGGATTTTGTAAATAAACAGGGTTTTCTATACTCATATCAAATACAGTGGACTTCAAGTCAAAATTAATTAGAAGGGACAAAGAGGGTCATTTCATACTGCTTAAGGGATCAAAGTCCTAGAAAAAGAACAAATCAACTCCAAAAGCAGTAAAAGACAGTAAATAATTAAAATCATAGATGAAATTAATTAAATTAAAACAAATTCAAAAAATTAACAAAATAAAAAGCTGGTTATTTGAAAAAATAAATAAAATTTATAAACCCTTATCCAAGCTAAAGAAGAAAAAAAGAGAATAAACTCAAATTACTAAAATTCATGATAAGAAATGAAGAACCATCGTGGACACTACTAAAATACCCACAATAATCAGAAACTACTTTGAAAATCTATACTCCATTAAAATAGAAAGTCAAAAATACATTGACAAATTTCTGGAGGCATATGACCTACCCAAACTGAATCAAGAGGACATATAAAATTTAATCAGGTCAATTTCAAGCAATGAAATTGAAGATGCCATCAAAATCCTATGAGGGTGCAAACTAGGGAAGAATAGAGTTACTTTAGGTAGAGGAGAGTGAAGGGAGGGGAAGGGGTATAAGGGTCAGAAGAATGGTAGAGTAAAACAGACATTATTACCTCAATACATATATGACTGCATGACCAATGTGATTCTACAATGTGTACACTCAGAAAAATGAAATATTACACTCCATTTAGGTATGATTTATAAAAATGTATAAATGCATTCTACTGCCATGTACAACTAATTAGAACAAATTTAAAAATTAATAAAAGAAGTTCTACCAATCAAGAAAAACCCAGAATCAGATGGATTCTCAGTCATGTTCTACCAGACCTTCAAAGAACTAATGCCAATACTTCTAAAATTATTCCATGAAATAGAAAAAGAGGGAACTCTTCCAAACTCATTTTATGAAGCTAGTAGCACCCTGATACCAAAACCAGACAAAGACACATCAAAGAAAGAAAACTTCAGACCAATGTCCCTGATGAACATAGATGCAAAAATCCTTCATAAAATAATGACAAATCACATACAAAAACATATTTAAAAGAGAGTGCACCATGATCAAGTTGAGTTCATTCCAGGGATACAAGGTTGGTTCAACATACAGAAATCAGTAAACATAATTCACCACATCAATAAACATAAAGATAAGAATAACATGATTATCTCAATAGATGCAGAAAAAGCATTTTACAATATTCAGCATCCATTCATGTTCAAAACATTAGAAAAACTGTGAACAGTAGAAACATGCTTCAACATTGTAAAGCTATATTTGCTAAACTCCAGGCCAACATCTTCTAAATGGAAAAAAAATTGAAATAATTTCCTCTAAAAACTGGAACAAGACAGGGATGCCCTCTTTCACCAGTCCTATTCAACATAGTACTTGAAATCCTAGCCAGAGCAATTAGACAAAAGAAAGAAATTAAATGGATATGGATAGGAAAAGAAGAGCTCAAACCATCCCTATTTGCTGATGACAGGATTCTATAGTGAGAAGACCCAAAACACTCCACTGGAAGGCTTCTAGAACTCATAAATGAATTCAACAACATAGGATATAAAATTAAAACTCTAAATCAATTGAGTTCCTATACACCAATTACAAATCTGCTGAAAGAGATTCCATTCACAATAGCCTCAAAAAAAGAAAATACTAACTGTGGTATATATTACAATGGAATATTACTCAGCTATAAAGAATAATAAAATTATAGCATTTGCAGGCAAATGGATGAAATTGGAGAACATCATGCTAAGTGAGATAAGCCAATCTCACAAAACCAAAGGACGAATGATCTCGCTGATAAGCGGATGATGATACATAATGGGGGGTGGGAGGGAAGTAAGAATGGAGGAAGGAGGGACTGTATAGAGGGAAAAGAGGGGTGGGAGGGGTGGGGGGGAGGGAAAAAAACAGAATGAATCAAACACAATTACCCTGTGTAAATGTATGACATATGTACATACATTATGTATGTACATATACATACATAATGTATGTATAATTACATATGTAATGTACAATGTATTACACAAATATTATGCCTCTACTTCATGTACAACCAGAGAAACAAGTTGTACCCCATTTGTTTATGATAAAAAAATTAAAATATGTGGACTGAGGGGAACCTCTAGGAGGGGAACTGACTAGCGAGACCTCCCCACCAGGTGAGTCTTCCCCGCCGGGTGAGGTTTTCCCACAAGGACGGTAAAACCAGAGACACAGGCACAAACAGGCATTGCCTCAGCCCGCAGTCTAGTTCCCCTTTGGATGACCATTGGTCAACAAGTAGAGGCACCTCCGCCCACTAGCAGGGAACATACCCCACCTGAAGACCACCACCCCTAGAGAGGCAGCTACCTAGGGGAACACCGCAGTATCAACTTCCTCTAAGACTTCAGGCTACTGAAGGATAAGAGGGGATACACTAGCAATCTTCAGGGACATTATAAGTCAATAGAGGAAATCTGCAACATCTCTGCAGTCCACTGACACCTGAACAACATGAGAAAACAAGGGAAGAAAATGCCTCAAACAAATCTGGATGTTATATCAATAAAACCCAATGACAGCATGGCAGAAGAAATGTCAGAAAGGGAGTTCAGAATGTACATAATCAACATGATAAGGAAAGCAAATGATGAAATGAAAGAGTAAATGCAGGCATTGAATGAACGCACCAATAGACAGTTAAAAGAGCAAATACAGGAAGCAAAAGACCATTTCAATAAAGAGTTAGAGATATTGAAAAAAACCAAACAGAAATCCTTGAAATGAAGGAAACAATAAACCAAATTAAGAACTCCATAGAAAGCACAACCAATAGGATAGAACACCTGGAAGACAGAACCTCAGATATTGAAGACAAAGTATTTAACCTCGAAAATAAAGTCGAACAAACAGAGAAGATGGTAAGAAATCATGAACAGAATCTCCAAGAACTATGGGATATCATGAAAAGGCCAAATTTGAGAATTATTGGGATTGAGGAAGGCTTAGAGAAACAAACCAAAGGAATGAACAACCTATTCAATGAGATAATTTCAGGAAATTTCCCAAATCTGAAGAATGAAAAGGAAAATCAAGTTCAAGAGGCTTATAGGACTCCAAATACAAAAAATTACAACAGACCCACACCAAGGCACATTATAATGAAAATACCTAACATACAAAATAAAGACAGAATCTTAAAGGCTGTGAGAGAAAAGAACCAAATTACATTCAGGGGGAAACCAATACGGATATCAGCAGATTTTTCAATCCAGACCTTAAAAGCTAGAAGGGCCTGGAATAACATTTTTCAAGCCCTAAAAGTAAATGGATGCCAACCAAGAATCTTATACCCAGCAAAACTTACCTTCAGATTTGACGACGAAATAAAATCCTTCCATGATAAACAAAAGCTAAAAGAATATACAAAAAGAAAGCCAGCATTACAGAACATTCTCAGCAAAATATTCCATGAAGAAGATATGAAAAACAAAGAAGCAAATCAGCAAAGGGAGGAGATATCCTAAAGGAACTCTCAAATAAAGAGGAACCAAATCGTGTCAAAAATAAGCAAATAAATGAATAAAATGAGTCAAATGACTGGGAATAAAAATCATATCTCAATAATAACCCTGAATATTAACGGCCTGAATTCATCAATCAAAAGACATAGACTGGCAGATTGGATAAAAAAGAAAGATCCAACAATAAGTTGCCTGCAAGAGACTCATCTCTTTTTTGAGATACCCAAAGACTAAAGGTGAAAGGATGGGAAAAAACTTACCATGCACATGGACCCTGCAAAAAAGCTGGGGTATCCATCCTCATTTCAGATAAAGTGAACTTCAAGCCAAAGTTAATCAGAAGGGATAAAGAAGGACATTTCATACTGCTTAAGGGAACCATAAATCAGCAAGACATAACAATCATAAATATCTATGCCCCAAACAGTGGCTCATCCATGTATGTCAAACAAATCCTTCTCAATCTCAGAAACCAAATAGACCATAATACAATAATACTAGGTGATTTTAACACGCCTCTCTCACCACTGGACAGATCTTCCAAACAAAAATTGAACAAAGAAACCATAGATCTCAATAACACAATCAATAATTTAGACTTAACAGACATTTATAGAATATACCATCCAACGAAGAATGAATACACTTTCTTCTCAGCAGCACATGAATCCTTCTCTAAAATAGATCATATATTATGCCACAAAGCTAATGTTAGCAAATACAAGAAGATAGAGACACTTCCTTGTATTTTATCAGATCATAATGTATTGAAACTAGAAATAAATGAAAGAGTAAAAAACAGAAATTACTCCAACACCTGGAGATTAAACAATATGCTATTATATGAGGAATGGATAACAGAAGATATTAGGAAGGAAATTAAAAAATTCTTAGAGGTAAATGAGAACAAAGAAACATCATATCAAAATCTCTGGGACACTATGAAAGCAGTACTTAGAGGAAAATTTATTTCATGGAGCGCATTCAATAAAAGAAGCAAAACTCAACAAATAAACAATCTAACACTACAGCTCAAAGCCCTAGAAAAAGAACAGACCAACACCAAAAGTAGTAGAAGACAGGAAATAGTTAAACTCAGAGCTGAAATCAACGAAATTGAAACAAAAGAAACAATACAAAAAATTGACAAAATAAATAGTTGGTTCTTCGAAAAAATAAACAAAATTGATAAACCTTTAGCCACACTAACAAAGAGAAGACGAGAGAAAACCCAAATCACCAAAATTCGGAATGAACAAGGAAATATCACAACAGACACGATTGAAATACAAAACATAATTAGAAGCTCTTTTGAAAATCTATATTCCAACAAAATAGAAAATTTTGAAGATATCAACAAGTTTCAAGAGACCTATGAATTGCCTAAACTAAACGAGGAGGACACACAATTTAAATAGACCAATTTCAAGTAATGAAATAGAAGAAGTCATCAAAAGCCTACCAACAAAGAAAAGTCCAGGACCTGATGGGTTCTCAGCCGAGTTCTACAAAACTTTTAAAGAAAAGCTCATTCCAATACTTTTCAAAGTATTCCATGAAATAGAAGAGGAGGGAACCCTCCCAAACTCATTCTACGAAGCCAATATCACCCTGATACCTAAACCAGACAGAGACACATCGAGGAAAGAAAATTTCAGACCAATATCCTTAATGAACATCGACGCAAAAATTCTCAACAAAATTTTAGCAAATCGCATACAAAGACATATTAAAAAGATAGTGCACCATGATCAAGTGGGTTTCATCCCAGGGATGCAAGGTTGGTTCAACATCAGGAAATCAATAAATGTAATTCACCATATCAATAGACTTAAAGTCAAGAATCACATGATTATTTCAATAGATGCAGAAAAAGCATTTGATAAAATACAGCACCCCTTCATGCTCAAAGCACTAGAAAAAATAGGGATAGTGGGAACGTTCCTTAACATTGTAAAGGCCATCTATGCTAAGCCCATGGCTAATATCATTCTTAATGGTGAAAAACTGAAAGCATTCCCCCTAAAATCTGGAACAAGGCAGGGATGCCCTCTCTCACCACTCCTATTCAATATCGTCCTTGAGACTCTAGCCAGAGCAATTAGACAAACCAAAGAAATTAAAGGGATACGAATTGGAAAAGAAGAACTCAAACTATCCCTATTTGCTGATGATATGATTATATACTTAGAGGAACCAGGAAATTCCACCAGAAAACTCTTAGAACTCATAAGTGAATTCAGTAAAGTAGCAGGATACAAGATTAATGCTCATAAATCCAATGCATTTTTATACATAAGTGATGAATCTTCAGAAAGAGAAGTTAGGAAAACTACCCCATTCACAATAGCCTCGAAAAAAATAAAATACTTGGGAATCAATCTCACAAAAGAGGTGAAAGACCTCTACAATGAGAACTACAGAACACTAAAGAAAGAAATTAAAGAACACCTTAGAAGATGGAAAGATCTCCCATGTTCCTGGATAGGCAGAATTAATATTGTCAAAATGGCCATACTACCAAAAGTGCTATACAGATTCAATGCAATTCCAATTAAAATCCCAACGATGTACCTTACAGAAGTAGAACAAGCAATCATGAAATTCATCTGGAAGAATAAGAAACCCAGAATTGCTAAAGCAATCCTTCGCAGGAAAAATGAAGCAGGGGGTATTGCAATACCTGAACTTCAACTGTACTACAAAGCAATAGTAACAAAAACGGCATGGTATTGGTACCAAAATAGACAGGTAGATCAATGGTACAGAATAGAGGACACGGACACAAACTCAAATAAATATAATTTCCTCATACTAGACAAAGGGGCCAAAAATATGCAATGGAGAAAAGATAGCCTGTTCAACAAATGGTGCTGGGAAAATTGGAAATCCATATGCAACAAGATGAAAATAAACCCATATCTCTCACCGTGCACAAAACTAAACTCAAAATGGATTAAGGACCTCGGAATCAGACCAGAGACCCTGCATTTTATAGAAGAAAAAGTAGGTCCAGATCTTCAACATGTCGGCTTAGGACCAGACTTTCTCAACAGGACTCCCATAGCACAAGAAATAAAAGAAAGAATCAACAACTGGGATAGATTCAAACTAAAAAGCTTTCTCTCAGCAAAGGAAACTATCAGAAATGCGAAGAAAAAGCCTACAGAGTGGGAGAAAATCTTTGCCAATCATACTTCAGATAGAGCACTAATCTCCAGAATCTATAAAGAACTCAAAAAACTCAACACCAAGACTACAAATAACCCAATCGACAAATGGTCTAAGGAAATGAACAGACACTTCACAGAAGAAGACCTACAAACAATCAACAAACATATGGAAAAATGTTCAACATCTCTAGTAATAAGAGAAATGCAAATCAAAACCACCCTAAGATTCCATCTCACCCCAATCAGAATGGCAATTATCAAGAATACAAGCAACAACAGGTGTTGGCGAGGATGTGGGGGAAAAGGAACACTCATACATTGCTGGTGGGGTTGCAAATTAGTGCAGCCACTCTGGAAAGCAGTGTGGAGATTCCTTAGAAAACTTGGAATGGAACTACCATTTGACCCAGCTATCCCACTCCTTGGCCTATACCCAAAGGACTTAAAATCAGCATACTACAGAGATATAGCCACATCAATGTTCATTGCTGCTCAATTCACCATAGCCAGATTGTGGAACCAACCTAGATGCCCTTCAGTTGATGAATGGATAAAGAAACTGTGGCATATATATACAATGGAATATTACTCAGCCATAAAGAATGATAAAATTATGGCATTTGCAGGCAAATGGACGAAATTGGAGAATATCATGCTAAGTGAGATAAGCCAATCTCAAAAAACCAAAGGAAGAATGATCTCGCTGATAAGTGGATGATGATACATAATGGGGCGTGGGAGGGGTTAGTTTTAGGGTTAGAGTGAGGGTTAGCGAGGGGGGCAAGAATGGGGGAAGGAAGGACTGTAATGAGGGATGGGAGGGGTGGGGGTAGGGGAAAAAATAACAGAATGAATCAACCAACATCACCCTATGTAAATTTATGATTACACAAATGGTATGCCTTTACTCTATGTACAAACAGAGAAACAACATGTATCCCATTTGTTTACAATAAAAATAAAAAAAATAAAAAAATAAAAGAAATAGTTTATTTTTTACTGCATTCATGAAATAGTTACCTCTAATATTCTTGGTATCCTAACAGCACTGAAAAATAACATGTGTAAAGTACACATGCATAGAAAGATAGGAAAAACTGGGAAAAAAAAGGAAAAAGTGATCAGAAATTTGCACTCATTACAAATGATAAATATTATTGAAGTTGTGTGGACATCAAATGTGAATTCATGTCAATAATTGAATTAAAAATATGTAAAAAGTAAAAAAAAAAATTAAAATAAATAAATAAATAAAATAAAATACTTGGGAATCAATCTAACCAAAGAGGTGAAAGACTTCCACAATGAAAACTATATAACACTGAAGAAATTGAAGATCTTAGAAAATTGAAAGATATCCCATGTTCTTAAATAGGCAGAATTAATATTGTCAAAATGACCATACTATCAAATGTACTATGCAGATTTAATGCAATTCCTATTAAATTTCCAATGACATAAAATTTATAAAAATAAGAGACCCAGAATAACCAAACAATCCTTAGTGAGAACAGTGAAGCACAAGGCATCATAATATCAGACCTTAAATTATACAACAGAATTATAGTTATAAAATGGCATGATATTGGCACAAAAACAGACATGAAGAAGATCAATGGAACAGAAAAGAATATATACAGACATACCCACATAAATACAGTTATCTCATACTAGACAAAGGCACCATAAACATACATTGGAGAAAAAATCGTCTCTCTAGCCAATGGTGCTGGGAAAACTGGAAATCCATATGTTGTAGAATGAAAATGAACCCCTATCTCTCACCCTGCACAGAACTCAACTCAAAGTGGATCAAGAACCTAGGCCTACTAGAAGAAAAAAATAGGCCCAACTCTCCATCATGTCAGCTTAGGAACCAACTTCCTCAATAAGACTTCTAAAGTGCAAGAAGTAAAATCAAAATAATCAATAAATAGGATGGTATCAGACTATAAAGCTTCTTCACAGCAAAGAAAACAGTGAAGAATGTGAACAGAATGGGATAAAATCTTTACCACTGGCAATTCATATAGACTATTAATGTCCAGGATATACAAAGAACTCAAAAAACACCAACTCCCCCAGCCAAATAACCCAATCAATAAATGGACAAAGGAACTGAACAGGCACTTCACAGAAAAAGAAATATCACTGGAGAAAAAAAGTTCAACATCTCCAGCGATTAGAGAAATGAAAATCAAAACTACACTAAGAGTCCATCTCACTCCAGTCAGAATGGCAATTATCAAGACTACAAGTAACAATAAATGTTGGTGAGGATATTGGGGAAAAGATTTACTCATACATTGCTATGGGACTGTAAATTGGTGAAACCACTGTGGAAAGCAATATGGAGATTCCTTAGAAAACTTGGAATGGAACCACCATTTGATCTAGTTATTCTACTCCTCAGTTTATACCCAAAGGACTTAAAATCAGCCTTCTACAGTGATGCAGCCACATCAATGTTTATAGCAACTCAATTCACAATAGCTAAACTGTGGATCCAAACTAGCTGCTCTTCAATAGATGAATGGGTAAAGAAAGTGTGGTATATGTACACAAGGGAATATTACTCAGCATTTGTAAGTAAATGGATGGTAATGGAGAATATCATGCTAAGCTAGATAAGCCAATCCCAAGAAACCAAAGGCCAAATGTTTTCTCTTATAAGTGGATGCTCATACCTAAGGGGGATGGAGAGAGGTAAGGGAAGAATGGAGGAACTTTGGATTGTACAGAGTGGAATAAGAGAAGGGGAGGGGGCAAGCGGTGGGAAAGATGGTGGAATGAGACAGACATCATTATCCTATATATATGTGTGACTGCATGAATGGTGTGACTACATTGTGTACAACCAGAGAAATGAAAAGTTGTGTTCCATTTGTGTATGATGAATCAAAATGCATTCTGCTTTCATGTATAACTAAATAGAACAAATAAAAAAAGACAATATGGTATATATACACAGTGGACTATTACTCAACCAAAAAGAATAATAAAATAATGGCATTTTCTAGTAAATGGACGAAACTGGAGAATATCATGCTAAGTGAAGTAAGTCAGTCTCCCAAAAAACAAAGTCAAATAATATGTGGATACCAACACACAATGGGGTTGGGGAGAATAGAAGTTAATTGGATTATTCAAAGGGGAATGAAGGGAAAAGAGGGAGAATGGGAATAGAAAAGGCAGTAGAATGAATCAAACATAACTTTCTTATGCCCATATATGAATACATGACCAGTGTAACTCCACATCATGTTCAACCACAAGAATGGAATCCTAATAAGTCATACTCTATGCATGTGTAATATCTCAAAATATACTCTACTGTCATGTATGTCTAAAAACAACAAATAAAATAAAAAAGATTACAATTAATAATAAATGCTGATGAAGATGTGAGAAAAAGAAACTCTTACACATTGTTGGTGGGACTGTAAATTAGTATAACCAGTATGGAAATCAGTATGGAATTTTCTCAAAAAAGTTGTAATGTAACCACCATATGAACCAACTATACCACTCTGAAATTATCCAAAGGAATAAAAGTCAGCATTCTATGACAAGGCATGTATACCCATGTTTACAGCAGTGCAATTCACAAAAGCCAACTTACGGAAGCAGCCTAGGTATTTGTCAAAAGATGAATGGATAAGGAAAGTGTGGCATAGATACATGATGTCACCTGCAGAAAAATGAAGGGAATTTGAAAACATCGTTAAGTAAAATAAGACAGACTCAGAAAGTCAAGGGTTGCATATTTTCTCTCATATGTGGAAGGTAGAGAGAAAAAAGGGGGAAAGACATGGGAGAGATCTCACAAAATCAAAGGGGAGGGAGGAGGACAGGAAAGGGGGAGGTAATGGGGCATGAAATTGATCAAATTATTTTATTTATTTATATTTATACACATACATACAAATATGTCACAAATGAATTCCACTATTATGCCTAATTATAATGTGCTAATAAAAAAAAAACAAGAAATAAAGAGGTAAGTAAGGTTAATCAGGTCACAGTTTAGGGCCTGGAGCTGACAGCACTGTGTCCTTTAAGAAGAAGTGATCAGGACACAGATACTGGCAGGCATGGCCACGCGAGGACACATGGAGAAGATGGTATCTATTGCCCAAGGAGGGCGATCACAGGGCATATCAATTCTTCAGGCACCTTCCTCTGGTATTTCCAGTCTACACACTGAAGACGACAGGCTTTTGTTGTCTACACTGCTTAGCCGTGGTGCTGTTATGGCAACGTAAAGGAGTTGGTTCTGAGAAGCTCTGTTCTAACACAGGTTGCTTTCTCTGACCTGAGGGGCTTTGCTGTGGTGGTCTTGCCTCCACTGAACAGGTGCCCTGGCTATCTCATGGCTGGATCCTACTCATGAGGCTGACTTCAACATGGTCTCCACAGAGGCCCTTCCCTGATGAACTAATAATAGCAGCCCTACCCTGTATCTCTTGGCCCTACCTCTTAAAATTTCTATCACCTCCCAATAATGCCATAGGCTGGGGACAAAGCCTTCAACACACGGTCCTCTGGGGGACATGTCTACACCATAGAAAAACCTGGGATATTTATTCCAAGGCCAGCTCATCTCATGTCATGGCACCTATTTTCCCAGATTTCAGAATTCAAGATTAGAATAAACATGCTGTGAAATTATAAGAACGATTGATCTTTTATCTTCTGTGAACTGGTTGACTTCAGGCTGCTTTCTAACTGCTTTTATGTAGCCATCATATTTAGTATTTCTGTACAGGTTGTGCCATTTTTAAACACTAGAGGATTTACCATTAAATTGATTTTCATTTTGGTTACATATAGGGTAATATGATCCTCCTGTACAGTAAGGATTGAATTTGGAATTTATGCTGGTATAAAATGCAACCAATTACTATTTTTAAGACAGTAATAGAAAATATTTCTCCCCTTTGTAAGAGACTTCTCTGGATCAAGCAATACTGATATTCTTGTTCTTCCCACACCTACCCATCATGTGAAAATTCATCTTCGTGGACAAATCTGACCTTTTAGATGAATCATTATGGGACAGGCCTGGAGATGGGTGAGGAGATAATTTCAAAGAGTGCTGTGGTTTGAATCTAGTTTGTGAACTTCAAAGCTTACACTGAAGTTTGATTCTCAATTAGTAAGTGTTGTAAGGTGGTGGACCCTTAAAGGTAATGAGAACTTTACCTTCATGAAGCGGTTAATGCTATGCTCACAGGACTGGATTAATTTTCAAAGGAGTGAGTGGGTTTTTGCTTTTGGCAGGGCTGTATTAGTTACTGCAAGAGGGGATTGTTATATAGTGAAGACACCACTCCTCTTTTAAATCCTGCACACATGTCTGTCCTTCCCTTTTCTGCCATGGGAGAAACACTATGAGGACTTCTTCATAAGCACAACAGATGCCAGCACCAAGTTCTTGAGCTTTCCATCCTCCTGAACCACTAGCCAAAATAAACTTCTGTTCTTAATAAGTTTCCCTGTCACAGGAATTCTGTTATAGTAACAGAAATCAGACTAAGACAAGGGAAATGCTATTTGGAGGATAAATTCACACATGCGCCACGAAAGTCAGGTAGCTTCAGTGTTTTGAGTTCTCATGAAGTAAGATTTTTCTCACTAAAACTTCACTAGAATGAGTAGAACTTGTCAGAGTAACAATTTGCTTTCTCGATGCCCTGTATATGATGGAACAGAAAGAAATGGTGCTAGTCCCTGGAAAGGTTATTTTTATAGTCTAAAAATGATTTACTAGACTTTGGATATTTTCAAAAATACTAAACTGATGAACCCACATTGCTCATATCCAGATGGTTTCTCATGTAATGTATTTACGTCTGCAAGAAACTATAATTGGGGCTGGGGTTGTGGCTCAGTGGTAGAGCACTTGCCTAACATGTGCAAGGCACTGGGTTCAATTCTCAGCACCACATACAAGTAAATGAATAAAATAAAGGTCCATTGCCAACTTTAAAAAGTTCAAAAATTAAAAGAAATTATAATTGGATGGCAGAGGAGGTGCCATCTAGAGGGCTACCTTACAAATATGTATGTCCTACCATCTGGGGTCCCTCCTTTGAGTTTCATGGTAGAAGTGAACTATCCATCTTCCCAAGGTTGGCAGCATTCTAAGTCTTTTTAAATTGTTTTTTTTTTTATCTGAAAGATTAATATTAGTAACAACTACATGACAGAAATTCTGATAAACGTGAGGACTATTAGCTACTCCCATATTACAGATGAGGGGAGTAAGGTTTGGGGAAAACAGATCTGATCCCACAGTTCATACTCTGAATGTTAAGTGTGCAAAATTGACCAGTTTTTCCTGCCTTGATCATGGCAGCCCAGGTGATTCAGACTGACCCTACTGCCAACTCTACTGCTTATGACAATAAAAATCTTGGAGAAATATGAGTCAGTCTTCTTAGAAGCACAGAAGAGCAGGTGGATGGTAAGGAGTCACTAACTTAAACTTAGCCCGAAGCCATCTACTAATCAAAGATATTAGCTTTTGTTTTCAAAAGTCTCCTGGAGCACAGAGAGACCACACTAGGTACGGAGTATAACAGGAGATCCCTGCACTGAGCACGACCCCTAAGGGCCACTCCCTGAGAATGGTGGTTTGTAGAAGAAAGGGCCTTAGCAAAAGTGTGCACAGGTGTGACTCAGTGGATCTAGTTATTCAAAGATTTGACCTTGGTTAAAGAGGTCTTGGGTTAGCAGTGTCCCCAAGCACTTTTAAATGCAAATTCTTTCTGTGAGAGTCATTTTCTTTCTGCACCTTCTAGTATTTCTGCAAACAATTCTGAAAATGCAGTGACAGCATGCAAAGATAGCCATGGAGATAGACGTGGAGAATAGATTTTAGGAGTCAGAACAACAAAAAACAGCAGCCACAAGAAACTTACCTGCAAATACTACGTTTGTTAGTCTGTTTTTCATTATTGTAACTGCAAAAGTTAATTTGGATTGTCAACTTGATTGGATTAAGAGATGCCGATGATTAAGAGGCTTCTGGGTGTGTCAATGAGGGCGAATCTAGGAATGATTGGAATGTGGAATATTGAACTGAGGTGGAGACCCTCCCTAAGTGAGGGTAGCACCACTCAATAGAATGGTGGCTTGGACGGAATAAAAGTTGGAAGAACAAAGAAGCAGATGCAGACGCAAACTCAACTCCTCTTGAACAGGTTCTTGACTGCTGCTTCAATCGTCTGAGGATATCAGACTCTTGCTTCTTCACTCCTCCAAAGCAGACTCTGCCAGTGATTCTCCAGGTAGTTTCCAGAAGCCTTGGTCTTGGACTATGGTAGCACTGTTGATCCTTCTTGTTCTGGGGCTTCCACCTCTTGGACTGCACAGCTACTGGTTCTTCCAGGTCTCTAGCCTACAGACGGCCATTGTGGACTATCCAGCTTTGGGTTGTGTAAGCCAATCTAATAAAAACCCTTCTTATAATCATACTTCCTATTGATTCTGTTCCTCTAGAGAACCCTGACTAATGCAGAAAAAAACTACCTGAGATAATCAATTTAAAAAGAGGAGGAGCTTGTTTTGACTCATGGTTTCAGTTCATGACTTACTGGCCCTATTAATATGGGCCTTTGGTAAGGCAGTACCTTATTGTGGGAAGTGTGTGGTGGAATGGGCTGTTCACCTCATGTTGCAGGGGCAGCAAAAGAGAGAGGAAGAGATCTGCATCCTGAAAGCACCGAGAAAACCACTCCAGATGAGAGAACTCACACAAGAGATTTTATTAAGTAGATGAGCAGAGTGTTTGCCCTTGAGAGAGGGAGAGAGGCAGAGAGGGAGAGAGAGAGGCAGAGAGAGAGAGAGAGAGAGAGGGAGGGGGAGAGAGAGAGGAGAGAGAGAGAGGAGAGAGAGAGAGAGAGAGAGAGAGAGACAGAGGGAGAGAGAGGGAGAGAGAGAGGGAGAGAGAGAGGGAGAGAGGGAGGAGAGAGGGAGAGAGAGGGAGAGAGAGGGAGAGAGAGGGAGAGAGAGAGGGAGAGAGAGAGGGAGAGAGAGAGGGAGAGAGAGAGGGAGAGAGAGAGGGAGAGAGAGAGGGAGAGAGAGAGGGAGAGAGAGAGGGAGAGAGAGAGGGAGAGAGAGGGAGCAAATGGCAGGGGAACTATTCTTAAATAGTGGACATTCATGAGCTAATCAGACCAATGACTAACGAGGAAGTTAACAATCTAGATTGTAAAATGGTGTGTGGGGTGGGGAGGGGCAGAATCAGGGGGGAAATGGCTGCAGCCTTGTTCCCTTCACATCCTACAATCCCCTTCAAGGGCATGCCCCTAATGTCTCCACCTTTTAAAAATTTCTTTCACTTTCCGATAATACCAAGCCGAGAACTAACCTTTTAATGCATGAACTTTTAAGGAACTCTTTCCAGATCCAAACTATAGCAGACTTTTCAGGATTAGAATTATCAAAGACTGTAAAAGCTTTTGCTGACTTTGCTTACAGGTTTAAAAGACAAACTCGAATATTGATGCAGGGAAAATGAAACTCTATCAGAGAAGATTTTGAAAAAAGCAGATTTGGGAAATAAAGAGTAGAAAAGCAATTTAAAATTCAATGAATAGGTTTAATACCAGATAAGACACAGTTACAGACAATTTATAATCTGGAGAGCAAGAGATTATATGCACAAACAATACAAATGAGAGAATAAGAGACACTGCAATAGAATGAAAAGAAAGAATATTCTTTGCATCCCAGCAGAAAAAAAAGAAAACAATGAAGTTGAATTAAAAGTTAAAGAGATAATGGCTATAATTATTTTTACTGATTCACTAAAAGGAATTATATTAGTTTCCTAGGGTTTCCATAACAAATTATCACAAAATTTTTGATGTAAAACAACAACAAAAAATTTTAATCTCACATTTCTGGGGACTGGAAGTCCAAAATTGAAGTATCTGCAGGGCTACGCTCTGAAGTCTCCAGGGAAGAATTCTTTCTCGTCAAAATGTCATACTTTCTGGAAAGCCACAATGAGGGTTTGTGTCCTTGGCCAGGACCACAGTATAGGCAGTCACAGTACAATTGAAACTTTTGGGGAGCAAACTTTCCTTAGCCAATCTTCTCCTGAATTCCATGCTGTGCTAGAGATTCATTGATTTAAGCATGTCTATCTATCAAGAGACACCCATATACATAAATACCCATAAAACATCTGCATCTGGATAAAAAATAAGCCTCAAAAACCATGTGCACCAATACTCATGCTAGGATTAAGTGGCAAAACTCCTTACCCAATGTTCATAGTACCCTTTGCTAAGAAATATTCCTTCTCTCACTCCTCTGAATGATAACTGTAAGAATTTCCTGCATCTTCAGATGACAAAATCAGGGGGTTGGAAACACCTTAGAAGCATGCACTGGAATTCTGAAAGTGTAAATATTAAAAAGCTATGTGTATTTCAAGCACTGTGCATAGGGAGAGAATAACTTTCATCATTAAAGAGTTGAAGTAATTTAAAGTTTTCATTTGTTTGTTTTCCACAGTGTAAAGAGTGTATTTTCTCTGCCAACATTCTGTGACTTTTCATTGAATTCCCTTTGTTACATGGAGGTTGGGTACATATTTCTATTGTTCTTTGAGAGTTAGTCACACATTCTTTACTTTTAGTCTCAAATATGAAATACAAATGGGTATATATGCCACCTATGTACACCATGAGCTAGATTTCCATGCTACACCCTTTTTCTTACCAAAAACTTTTCTTCTGAGCAACTCTTCAGCTCTCTCTTTACTAGTGTTTTTTCCATGCCCCTATGACCCAAGTACCCTGGGATCTGGCTTCTCTGGGTTCAGTGGAGACATTTGCCCATTGGGCTTACCTGACAGAGCCCAAAGCCTTTGATCCATCCACTGGCCCTTCTAGTAGACCTTACAGGACCTCGTGACCATGGACTCATGGAATTTCCTACTTCCCCCAGAGCTGGGTGGGGTTCACAATTACAGCTATTTGATCTTCCCTTGTCGCATCCTTCATCTTCCTACTTTCATTGTGCAGCCCCTTCTGCAGAGGGTTCTTGATGCTCTTTTCAGAATTTGCTTCTCATAGTTGGGAGTTTGCTGTTGTAGACTGCCTCCAGCCCTGTAAATATCAATACTCATACAATTACCAATAAGATAACAGAACAGCACTGGCTGAAGATCAAGAACTGCGGAAAGCTCCATCACCATTAATTCTTTCAATGACCCTTTGAAATAGGTACTGTCATTATAACCCACACTTTCAAAAGAGGAAAGGGAGCCTGTGAGGTAGCATCTGGCAAATTACTCAGCCAATGAATGGGAAGCTTCGAGCATCTGACTTGCTCCACACTGTTCAGGTGTCTGTGCCAACCCCCAGGTGGGCCTTCAGTGGGCCCTCAGTACTCATGGAAGCGCTGAGATTGAAATTTTTTTTTCTTATTTGCCTGTTTCTTTCCATTAAGAAAGCAAGAAATCAATGTTTTCTAACAGCATCAGAATAAAAAAAATCACTAAGGCATCCTTCAAAGAGAAAGGACTAAATAACCTCCTGTAACCCTAATGTGAAATTTAGCTAAAAAAAAAAGTGTTAGGGAAGAACTTCCTTAATCACTCAAGACTTGCTGTCTAGACTGCAGAAACAGGAAAAGTCAAATGGCCTTAGTTTCATGGCCAGATCCAGCCTTTGGGGTAGGAAAGGCACACCATGGGCCATGCTCAAGTTGGCTTGGATCATAGCTCTGTCGCTCACGCTAGGGCCTTGGACAAGCCATTGAGACCATTGCTTTCTCTTTCTGGGTGTTAGTTCAGTTTAATTTTGCAGCACATGGTTGATTCAGGAACCATGGAACTTTCTGCCAAGCTCCGTCCCACATCCATGTCATTGATAAAGGGAATGAAGAGCAGCAATTTATGTTGATTCTTGATTTTTAAAAAATCATTTGACCCAACACTAAGTCCTTTCTCCCAGCCTTGGAGTATCTATGTATTGGCCTCTGAATAATTTCAGGTGTCATGTAAATATGAGAAACTGCCATCCAGTCTTTACCACATCATCAGGGAACATGCACAGCAGGACTGGGGCATGTGATTCCAGTAGAGCCCTTCCCTCCCCCACAGCAGACCTCCATAGGATGACAACTTCAAGGCTGTCCATTGGCCATGACTGTGCTGACATTTGCTAATCTGCCTAAACTCACTCTGGGACACTTTTAATTAAGATTTTACTAGTACCCACATCGTTCTTCTCCACTGATGCAACAATTTACTGGAACATCATGAACTGAATGTTCTAAAAGAATTACTCAAGTGTCTGTCCACTTTGGAAAAGGTTTTATTTGTGTTATCTGTGCAAGTGGCAACGCTCTCACATACCCTGGGACTCCAGACGGTTCCAGGTGGAGTAGGGAGACAGTCCAGCCAGTAAGTCTTTGGCAGAGGTGAAGAAAAGAGAAGCCCTGGCGATGTTACTGGTATATTAGCCTGGGAAAAGGCGGTCAGTGGAAATCATGATCTTCTAAGGATTTTCCTTCATGCCCAAGGATGTCAGTTCAAACTACTCCCAAAGTTTCCTAATTCTACTTGAAGAAACACCTGTGTTTTCATCCTGTGCCTTGAACTTCCTGATGCCCCGTGAAGTACAGGTTTGCATAGAGAAATGCCTGTCTCTGGGCAATTATGGAAAGTTTAAAATGTCATTTCCCTCTGGGCACCATGGAGTTTCTTTTTCAAAGAATTAAACCACCAGTCTGCCTTCCAGTTTGCAAGAAAATTTTTTTCACAGGCTGCCAAGAAACGATGTATTACCAAGCCATCTTAGTGGTCATTAAAATGTGATGGCACCGCTCACCAAGAGTGCCTCCGATACTTCATAGAGAACCACACAAAGTTTCACAACCAGGAGCAGGTGCCAGCCCGCTTCCACCAGCAGTTACCTGTGCCTACGTCAGCACTTTCAATACCGGCACCCACAGTCTGCTCTCAGTTTCGAAAATCAGTCTTCTAAGGAGCATGTGACTTCTTATTGCTTAAGAGAGCACTTTTTAAAATAGTGAAAGTCTGTACCAAGCTTGTGAAATTATCAAAACACAAACAACAGCAAACAGTAGAGGGGAGGAGAGGGCTTTATTCAGCTGGCATCTTCTCAGGCTCATTGGCTGCATCTACCTTGGTGAGTCCTTGGATGAGGTAGCAAGCAGAAGACGTCAATGATCGATGCTAGTTTTCAATTGCTGCTCCAAGGTAAGAGCAGGCAGCAATGTCCAAGACATCCCAGATCCACCCTTTGAGTGAGAAGGGTGCTATTGGGTCTGAAAGCAACTTTTTAAAAGAGGGTTATGAATTTTCTTCACCCCTCGGTGTCTCTATGAGATAAGCAGTAGGCAATGTGTATCCATTTAGTAGATGAGGAATACAGAGCATAGAGATACTACCCACAACAGTGCATTGAGGAAAGGCAAAACCAGAATCAAACCTCTTCTACCAAAGCCTGTGTCTTCCTTGTGAGGACACTATTTAGAAGTCACATTCTTATAAGAATGCTGAGTTTTTGACCTGCAGAAAAGGACTGTTGGTCAGTAGAACCCAGTTTCCTAACTGCGGGAGGGGGGGTGATTTTCTATGTAAACTCAAATTACTCACATCAAAGAATAAATTCATAATGAAGGTTAAGGTTTCATGGATTTTCTTTTTAGTAGGTTTTTTTTTTTCTGGAAAAATTAGGCAGGAGAGTCTTTCAACAGAACATTCTTCCTTGCTGTCTTTGTCTCTGCCTGTACTTGACAGGTGGAACTTGGTGAAGGAGAGGGATGTTGTAGAAATGGTTTAGAAAATATTTTGGGGGACATGGATCTCTTGTCAGCACAGAAATCAATGCTTTTTGCATGCACTTTTATTTTTATTATTTCTATTTGGTTCTATTCTTGGTTTGGATTATTAAATATATCTATATGTATAACACTAAGAAATTCCAAAATCTCAGCTTAACTTCTACATCAGACATTTGTATTTTTCTATTACTTTGATTCTTATCAAGACTGATTTCACCATGTTGTTTGGCAGAACTTTCTGTTGTTAAGTTTCTTCAAGATCTTCTGAATTTGCATTCCCATATTTTGAGTTGAAAGGACTCTCTCTCCTCTGTCTCCATAGCTCTTCCTATTAAATGTTTCTGTCATTGCTCTTATCCAGCCCCTTCCCAACCGTATCTCATACTGATGGTTGAAACTTCTGCTGGTATGGATAATGGAGAAATCTCTGACTCAGAAGCCAGGTCATAAGTTACTTGGCTATTCCTGTTTGTGTGTGTACATCCTTCATCATTTATAGATTCACAGTCTCATAAGTCAACATCTCTTAACCCAGCACATCCACCCACCCACTTCTTATAACTATTTTAAATTTCTTTTCTGCCATACTAAAGTATAAAATCTCAGTTACCCAACCTACAAATAAATATAATTGTTGAAATATATTTGATGACCTGGCTATAAGTTGAAAAAATAGTAAATTTATAATCAATCTATAATTTAAATTACATTTTGACTTACAATTCAAATTATATTTAAAAATTTAAGTATAATGCATTTATTAAAATAAGGAAATATTTATGTATTTATACTTCTTTTTGTGTTCATATATTTATTTTTAATTATTTTTTATTTTTAAAATTTTTTTACAGACTACATTTTGATTCATTGTACACAAATGCAGTACATCATTTTGTTTCTATGGTTGTACACAATCCAACCTAGATGCCCTTCAACAGATGAATGGATAAAGAAACTGTGGTATATATACACAATGGAATATTATTCGGCCATAAAGAAGAATAATATTATGGCATTTGCAAATAAATGGATGGAATTGAAGAATATCATGCTAAGTGAAATAAGTCAATCCCCAAAAACCAAATGTCCACCTGATAAGTGGCTGATGATATATAATGGGGGTGGGGGGGAGTGAGAGAAGAATGGAGGAACTTTAGATTATGTAGAAGGAGATGAGAGGGGGGATATGAAAAATGGTGGAATGAGACAGACATCATTACCCTATGTACATGTATGATTACACGAATGGTATGAATCTTCATTGTGTTTATACTTCTTAAAATTAATATGTTTGGGAATTTAGATTTATAAGAGATAAGGAGATGTTTACTTCTGGGGTTGCTAGGTAGCTTCTACAGACTGATCCTCTCACAGATGACAATTATTTTATCTTTGGAAAAAAAATGTAACAAACAACTACTTGGAGTTTCTGTAGAATAAACAAGAACAGGCAGATTCTAGGAGGAATTTGATCCTTATGTCAGTGGCACAGCCCTGGGTGAATTTCTCATTTTTATTTATAGCCTGAGGACAAGGATTCTGTTCATATGACGTAGGATGGTAAAACCTCTCATAGGAAACCTGCAGGCCAGCTTTCTGATGGACCAGAGGATAGAATGTGGGACCACCACTGCCTTCAGCCACAAATCCCATACATAAACTCTGGATGAGTCTCTGTTGAGCTCTAAGCCACACAGGTAGGATGGATTTTAAGGAGTCCAATAAAGTATAAACAAACTGATCTGAGTTTTGGGTTGCATCCCCAAGAGATAGTTTGCAATGTAAGTCTAACCAAAAAATTAATAGTCTTTGGAGGGATATAACAAAATTCAAAGTCTTCACATTTTCCAGGCTACAATATAAAATTATTCAATATATAAAGAATTATGAGAGAAAACAAGAGCCCAATTTGTGGTAATCTAGATGTTGGAATAAGTTAATAGTGGATGAAGACATTACAGAAGCCATTATAAATATTCTCAACAACCTAAATGAAAATATGGTTTTAATTAATGAACAGATAGGTTAACATAGCAGAGAAACAGAAAATGTTTGTTAATATAGTAATTGTACAGTGGAAGAAATTCTACAGTGGATTTTTAGGAACAAAAACATCACTGGATGGATAATGAGTCATAACTTTCAGATAGATCAATATAAATTACTGACTCCAAAAAATAGAAAAAAAAAGATCAAAAAAGAAAATGAACACAGCCTTAGGGATCTCTGAATAGTACTAAATGTTAAACAGACATGTAACTAGAGTCCTGAAGGAGAAAGAAAAGAAAATGGAAGAAACAAAATAAAAAGAAGTAAGAAAACTATAAACTGTTTCTGCACAAGAAGGATAGGAAAAGAAGAGAGCAGAGCTAGGATGGACTCAGAATAAAAACTATTGACATGACAAATAATAACATCACATTTATTTGTGAAAAAGAGGTAATGACTAATTGTAGTACTGAGAGCATACACAGACAACCTGTAGGCGGTTCAAGTCTAAAAGAGAGGACAATTCATGATATTCTCACAATTGAGCTTCCCCTACTGTATGATTAGTGTCGTAAATCATTCCCTCAGTGACGCCATGGTTCTGGTTAGCCTGAGCTGAAGCTATGACTTGGTTCCCATGGGATTAGAGAAAGATGGAGAACAAGACTCAGGGATCCCACTGCTTCCAAACACAATTTGCTAACTGCTCTTGGGTCTTTTCATTACCTCTTCAACATTCAAATTCCCACTAGCAGCATCTGAATGGTCACATGATTAGAGCCTGACTGGCTTTCTACAATTTTAGCATCCCCCCACACCCAGATTATAGCCTCAAAAAATTCCTCTTTAAAAAGAGTCAGAGAAGGCAAGCGCTCTGAGTCCTGAATGTTCGAACTTCATATTTCACCCTCATTCTTTAATTAATCTTTCCTTGGTACAGAACTTCAAATATAGATCCAGGTGAATTTATGTAAGGGGAGGGGTGGGGGAGAGAGGGAGACCAGGAAGAAGTGGGCAGAGTCACACTCCAAAAGCCCAGGACTCAGCTCACCAGGGCTTTTTGGTCCCTGCCTCCATAGCCTGTGGGGTTGCGTGGAAGTCTGCCACCTCCTGTGAGTCAGGTGGGACCTCCTGTCAGAGCCCGTCCCCACTGCCCTCCCTAAGCTGACATGGGCAGTCCCACTCCACAACCAAGCCACTCTCATCCCATCACTCTGCATAGTACATGTTTCACAGAGCTATTCCCCCATGGAGGTGATGGATTCCTCTTGTCCACTGCTACATTCCTGGAACCTAACACAGAATATTCACACACTAACATCTACTGAATAAATAAAGGTGTGTCATCCAGACCCTCGTCAGTGCCACCATTTATTAGTTACTTGGCCCAGAGTCCACACACGCATAGTATCCACTGAAGCACTGAAATACTTTTGCCATGCTGAAGATGGCGCTCTATCCTGTCGATCAGACCCCAGAGCTCAGCCACTTGGTCCACCTTTGAGTTATCCATTGCAGAGATAGGGTTTGAACACTGATCTCTGTCCTTCCCTGAGTGATGTCTCGAAGGGTCAAAGCTGTGTCTCCATGTCTGTAGATAAAGACAGGGGAAGGAACAGTGAGATTGAGAAACCTAAGCATCATGGCCAGCATGTCTTTCTGAGGCTTGAGATGATCTTGTCCTCATAAATCCAGAAGGAGGGATGTGGAGAGCCATGACTACAGTTGAAGCTCAGAGTTTTGAGACTCCAAGGCTGGTACAACACAGCCAGAAGGCTCAGCCACGTGCCTGCCTTCCCGCAGTCTCCTACTTGAAGACAGGGAGTTGGAATCCTGGTAATTCAAACCTTCTTCCTCCCCTTGCATGTGCCAGAGTTCACAGCTGCTGAACACGTGGCTGCATTCTTGAATCCAAAGATAAAATAACAGCCAAGAGGTTTGTGCCTTTGTTATTTTGAAGGCTGCAAATGCCAGGAAGGCTTCTCTTTGTCAAGAGAGGGAGCAGGAATCCCAGAAATAGTTACTAATCTAGAGGCATGCTGTCCATAAAATAACAAGGGGGAAGAAGCCAAAGAATCCTAAAATAAGGCGGGGTGGGGACTCTTGGGAATAAGTAGGTCTCCCATACACTAGATGCCTTTGCACAGAGTCCAGCTGAAGCTGCTGGAAGTGGAAACAACAGGACTTGAATGCCCCTTCCACCCCATCATCACCCAACTAATGCATCCTTCATCATCCGGGCATCCCAATGATGCCTCCTTCATCCCTACCCCAACCTACACACTGGTCTCCTCTGTGCATTCTCTTGCTCCCAGTGAAATTTACACTTCCACTGTCAACAGAGATGAGGTCTCAGAGAATCTGGAAAAGTGAGTGTTCCCCCCTGCAAACATCACATGTAGGAGTAGACACAACATAGAGAAAAAAGGATGAAGAGGTGAGGAACCTCAGCTTCCACTCTGTCATCCTTCCAAACTTGTGACCAAATTCTGTAGCAAATCTAAATCCATGGAAGGCAAATTTGGGGGTACCAAAATATGGTCAGGAAGAATTTGTTCCAATATTCCAAATTATAGCAGGATAACTATATCAACAATAATCTATGGTGTATTACAAAATAACTAGAGAAGAAAAGTCTGAAGATTTCCAACACATAGAAATGATAGTAATCAAGGTGATGGAAATGTTAACTACTCTGATTTGATCATTATACATTATGTACATATCTTGAATTATCACACCATACCACATAAATATGTACAGATATTATGTTGGTTATAAGATTAAAAATCTAAAAATATTAAATATTTCCTTTAAAAAGAGCAAGTTCACTGATTATGATTAAATGCAGTTCCTGAAAAAATAATTATTTACTTGCAACTTTTTGGTAATATGTTCCATAAAATGGAGAACATCTCTGACATGTTTTAAGGCAGGAGCTTCCTTTGACCCTTCTGGGTCTTTGCCCAATTTTAATTTGGCCTTTGTTCCCCTAAAGGTCTCCATCAGAGAGCAGAGGTCAACAACAGACATTCCCAGGCAGGGTCTTGGGCCAGACCAACTCCCTTCAAGCCTTCTAAACAAGACCTGCCCTTGGCCTTGACCACATCAAGGGCCGAAACATGGCTTAGTGATGCTCCACAGCTGCTAGTGGTCGGCTGACATGTCCCTGCTCAGAGTCATATTTCAATTCTGTGGTTGTGGAAAACAGCTGGTCTGCAGGACCCAGCGGACCAGCAGCTGGGGAAACTATTTTCAATTGCATATAAGCACTAATGCCTTAAAACACCTAATTCTTATGACATGAACGAATGAGCATTCCAAGATATGGGATTCAGACACCTCCCTATCCCTTGGACAGTCCTTGGTAGGGCCAGGGACTGCCTAAGTGGGGGCTGTGACCTGGTGCTGAGGAGCAAGTTTCAAATATGGTAGCCCTTCCTATAAAAGGGGACATATAAGGGGCTTATTTTACAAACACTGAAGCTCAAAGAGTGGGGTTGTTTTTTGTTTTTAATTTAAAAGCTTATCTTCTAAAACAACTGATTTGTATTTTATTCTAACATGTAATGCAAAACCCAATGGTACACTTTACTTTCTCTTTCTGATGCTCAGCAACAAACTAGGGTGGGAAGGTGGGTCCATTTCTCTCAGTCCTCGAATCCCCTATTCTCTTTTTATGATTTAGGAAACAGAGATTTGTTCATTTACCTTCAGAGATGGGATGGATAATCGTTTCTTTTAAAATGAGAAATTAAGGAGAATTTTAATTAAATTTCAAAATTCAGAGTGAATCTTTGCTTATGGGAACTCATACCTATGTAAGTGTATTTTTCTGTTTTTGTTTTTAAATCAAGTGATTTCCCCAATAAAACGGTGGCAGGGAGGAAAATATACTAGTTAAATTGTTATTACCATCTTTAATCAAACAATTCCTTGTGCTGTGTTATAGAAAACAAATATTTTTGAAAAGGTTGTAAGTCAAAGGGATGAATATATAGATAAAACTGCCTGAAACCAAGATTCATTCTTAGGCTTCTTTGAGGCATGGTTTAACTGCATTCCCTCTTCTTGGGAAAAAGGATTCCTCTTCATCCTTCACAATGAGCTCTCCCTGTGTTTCACAGAGACCTCAACTTTGGGTCATAAACTTCCTCCTAAAAACATTGCTTTGGTGCTAATTGTTTTTTATGTGAGATTTGATCAACTCAATTTTCATTAACTGCAGAATTCTGATATCTCTGCAGAGAAATGTCAGGGCCCAACATGGTTATGTTGACATGATTGACTCAGCTCTGTGACTTCCCTCACCTGGAAAGGTATCTCCAAACCTCTGATATGCCACTCACATAAAGAGATGCTTTTGTCGGACTTAAATGCAGCTGGGAATCCCCAGCTCTTACCGCACATTTACATGTGTGCAAGAATTAGCTGGCCTGAGTTGTGCCTTGTAGGTGGTTCTGATTAGGGATCTAGGGGGAGAGTAAATGGATATTTGGCGGGGAGAGAGACAGAAAATTAGAGACAATTAGGAGGAAAGGGAATATTGAGGGAATTTGCTGGACTCACAGACAAACTGTTTATGACTCTGCAAATGAGAGAGAAAAAGAGAAGGTGAGGGGAGAGATAGGATGATGCTTGGGTTCCCTTAGGGCTGTGGTGATCTGCAAAATTTTGTGGTCCTAGAAAGATAGGACCTCCCATCTTAAAGTGCTATGCAGGACATTAATTGCACCTTCCATTGAAGATAAATCCCACAAGAGCAGATTTGATCTCCCACAGGCTCATTAGGGTCCTCCCCCAGGAAGTCTTTCTGATTCCTGATTTTACCTGGAAAAGTCAAGTACTCTTTTCTCTACTGTGGTGCTGTGTACTTATCTCTATCATTTATCACATTTTATTGTGTCAATTTTCTTATCTGTACCTGCCCTTTCTTAAGTATAGGAATTAACCCCTGCACCCAGCACCTTCTTTAGTACTGAAATTTATGGCTTTTGCAGTTGATTGAGGGATGGGGAAGGGCAAGAGGAATGAAAGAGGGAAGGAGGGCAGAAATAGGAAAGAGAGAATGGAATAAAGCATAACCCTTAAATTTCCAGTCACCTCTAAATCCCAGCAGGCAACAGGCAGATGCAGCTTTTAAAAACCACAACCTTTGGGATTTTAATTATATCCTACCGAATATGCTGAACCATCTTCAACATCCTTCATAATTTATAACAGTAAAAAAAAAAGCATTCAAAATCAAATTGCACCCTGACATTCTGTAATTTATACTTGCATCTATCTCCAAAGTGGATTTATATTAATAATCACTACCTAACCATGGCCTGAGCTATTGCCATGAATCTTAAGGCAAATGTAATTGAATGACTGTAATATCAAAACCCATCTTTGAAAGCATGCAATTGAATGTGAACTAGAAACTTTTGGCAGTTGTTAGAGACAAGATGCATAAAATTAAATATTCTTGTCAAACCATAATTCTCCCTAGCAATTAGGAAAAAGAAGAAAAAGCCTGGAAATTTCAGGTAACTGAACATGGGTATGAGAATCAAGCCACCATCAAAATTAAAGAGGCTCCACATAGCTTGAAAAAGTCTAATTAAACTCTTGCTATTTGGCACATTCAAAAGGCTCTAGATCCAAGTATTGTAAATACTTAGAAGTGGTTGAGAAGATTTTTTTTGCCAGAGATAAAGTAAAATAATCACTGGGTCAGGGACCCCAATACTGCTCATACGCTTGGGTTCACCTGCTTGATTCAGTATTTTTTTTTAATTATTAAGTCTTGAGTGAATACAGGTAGCACCTGTGTCCTGACCATCCACCACCTCAACCCGAGGTGGAGGCGATATTTGGGCCGGTTTGTAGCCTCTGCTCAGTGTCAGACACAAGGTAAGTGGAAAGATGACGTAGGTCCCAGTTACATTTATGAACAAAACGCACTGATTCAGTTCCTTATGGAGTTTACAGTCAAGTAAATGTGACAACCCTTATCCTGTCAGCTGCAAAAATTAAATACATTTAGGAGGCGTTATAACTCCTAAAGGGAATCTGATAGCCAAATCTGAGATTTCAGAAAAGGCTTCCCACTAGTAGGGTGACACATGCCTATAATTTCAGCTGTTCAGGAGACTGAGGCAGGAAGATCTCAAGTTAAAGGCCAGCCTGGGATATGTAGCAAGACCTAGCCTCCAAATATTTTTTTAAAGGGCTAGGAATGTGGCTCAGAGCTTGTGTGCAATGTCCAGGTCTAGTCTCCATTACTGCAAGAAGGAGGGAAGGAAGGGAAGGAGGGAGGGAGGAAAGGAAAGAAATGAAGAATATATGAAAAGTTCCCTAAACAAGTGACATTTAACATGGAACTTAACCCTTGTTAGGCAGATAAAGAAGTAAAGGAAAGTTGTTCTAAAGATGCTTATAAATGCAAGACCCAGAAGCAGGAGCCTAAGATGTCTCTGAAGTCTGCATAAGATGACCATAATGATTAGAGAGAAGCAAACAGGGAGAAAGTTGACCTTAATAAATGGTTGAGAGCTCCCCACCCTAGCATTGGAGATCGAATCCAGAAGCACTTACCATTGAGGTATATTCCCAGTCTTTTTAAGCTTTCCTATTTTGAGGCAGAGGCTTGCTAGCTTGCCAGGCTGGCCTCTAACTTGTGATTCTCCTGCCTCAGCCTCCTGAGTTGCTAGGATTACATTGTCTGCCACCACACCTGGAAAGGGGATTTTAAAAATAGAAGTGGGAGAGTCCACCACAAGCAAAGTTTATGGGCTATGTCTGAATCTCAAGATTAAAAAGAAAGCCCAGGGGCTGGGGAGATAGCTCAGTCGGTAGAGTTCTTGCCTTGCAAGCGCAAAGCCCTGGGTTCAATCCCCAGCACCACAAAAAAAAAAAAAAAAAAAGAAAGCCCGGGAGAGTTCTGAAAAAGGATCTTAATCATGAAACAGAAGCGTTTGGGACTCTAGAAATTAGCATATTGTTCCAATTATTTTGCAGATGAGAAAACTGAGACTTACAGAAGGCGAGGAGCTTGCCTTGTTCTTCCTCATTAAGCTGGTCGGGAACTGCCCGCCTGTCCTTTCACTACCAGATGTAGATAGTTGTGGTTTGCCTCCCCAGCATGTCCTACCTTCTAATAACATTTAAATTTTTATTTTGAGTCCTTCTCCTCTGTGTCCGCCCCTTCACTGTTCAAAGGACTCAAGGAGTGGAGCACAAGGTCAATTCTGAACCCACCAGAGCGTGGCAGTCCCTAGCCACAGGGGTTACTTTAGAGACAAGTGCATGACCTAAGGCTACACTCAGAGTGACTCGCAGAACTATTTCCTGGAAATCATGGGCTAACGATTCAGAGAAGATTTAAACCTAGAAAGACTTGACTGTAGAACAGATTCTCTTTCTTAAGTCAATTGGGAGTGCATTGACAGTAGATTTTTTTTTAACAGTCTGAATCATGTTAACAAATGGCATCCATTCATTAACACTGGCAAGAGTGCACCACAATTTCCATGTCGTCACATGAAGGAATGTATGATTCACCTCCCCTTTAAGCAAATATAAAACTGGGCAAAATGTGTGAAACAATTTTTGGGAAATTGGACCCAAGCAGCAAAGAGAAACAAGGTAAACCTATGATAGCCCCATTTTCCATGTGAAGGAAAATTTCAGACTGCAGCACAGGCTTTTTCACACTGAAACAGGCTGGTGATCTTTACAAGCAAAAAAAATAGATTAAAGTTTAGGGCATTCAACACTGCTAGAATTTATAGGACAGAGTACCAAAAAGAGGCGAGCCAAACAGAAAAAGTTCATTAGTGCAGAGAAAAGGCATCACCCTAGGTTTCTGGCTCAATATGAATTCAGATATGTGTAGGTGAAATATTAGGAGGACAGGCAATGAACAACGGGGAAGTTACAAACCAAAAAATTCCCAAAACTCACAGTATTTCAGGTCTCCTCAGCCAGGGTAGAGTCCTTGATGAATACATGGACATTCAGTAGTAACTCTTTTTTCATTATTTATACTGGTGCATTATAATTATATATAAGAGTGGATTCAATGTGACATATTTGTGCATGCACATAATATAATTTAACTAACTTCACTCAATACCTCCCCTTTTTAATACCCTCTTTTGTCTCCCTTGATCCTGTTTCTCTATTTTACCAGTAGTAACTCTTGAAGGTTCATGACTTAGAAGTAGTGCCAAAATTCACATCTAGAACTTAACAAGAAAATTAGTTATATATGAAATAGTGAAAAAGAAAAAGAAATGTAGAAGTAGTCAATAGAAACAGAATCAGAAATTCCTCTCTCTCTCTCTCTCTCACACACACACACACATACACACACACACAGAGAGAATTAGCAGATAAGAACCCTAAAATAGCTACTATAAAATTTTTAAATGTACTCAAAGATTTAAAAGAAAACAAGATAATTTGACAGTATATTGAAGGAAAAAGAAAGAAACAATGGAACATCTACAGAGAAAAAGTATAAACTATGGTGTAAAATATATCATTGAGTGAGATTAAAATCAAATTAAACCCTAGGAAATAAACTTGAGTTAACTTGGAGGAATGACAATAAAAACTACTGAAACTAAAGCAAATAGTAAAAAGTAGAGAAGTAGAACAAGAAAAAAAAATTTCATTGACCTTTGGAACAAGAATAAATGATCTAACAACTGAATCATTGGACTTATAGACAGAAGAAAAAGAAAGGAATATAAAAACTATTTGAAGAAATAATTGTCGCCGCCCGCGGCAACAGTTGCACGGATATTGTTACCGCCTGCAGCAACAATTGCGCGGGTATTTATCGGAGGTGGACTGGAAACTGAGCTACTTCTATTATCTTTCTCTTTAGTGGGCTGCTTTCTTGCTTGTTTGCTTGTTCCCTAGCTTTTACAAAAAGAGAGAGAGAGAAAGAAAAAGCTTTGTTTAAAGGAGAATCTTTGCTTATCGGAGAGCCTACACTTTCAGAGATGCTACTTCTCAGTGTTCTGCTGCTTCTTCTTAAAGGTGCATCCTACATCCTGTGTCCTAAAGGTGCCTGCTAGAAGTGCGTGCTAAAGGCGTGTCTATGGTGCATCCCGCATACTGCAATACTGTGATCTATCAGAGGTGCTGCTTATACGATGACACTTCCTATAGGTGTGTGTCTTATATACCTAAAGCAGCCAATCAGTTTAGGATTAAGTAGCATGGTTGGAGCATGCGCTACGGTACTAATTAAGAATGAGGAACATCTGTTGACCACTAGCACAGAGGAGACATTAACTAATTAGGCAAAGGTAGAGCACACCGTGTTAACACTAACTATGCGCCACCTCTTGGCTCAACGCCAGCCGCCATCTTAGGGTTACCCAAACATGTCTTCTGCAATAATGGCCAAAACTTTTCTGAATTTAATGTAAACTGTATACCATAGATCCAAAACATTCAAGCAATTCAAAGTTACATAAAAACACACGTGCCAACATGCACACGCACACACACACACACACACACACACACACAGTTAAAGGGAAAATCTTGCAAAGACACCACAACTCTTAAGAAGACAAAACAAATCTATGAGCAGCCAGAGAAAAATTAACATATTGACTTCAAAGAAGTGACAAAAGAGTGGACAGCTGAATTTTCAGTAGAAACTATGAACTAGATGATAATGGAATCTTTAAACACTGAAAAAAATTTCCTACCAAGAATTCTAAGCCCAGCAAAACCACATGCATTCCAGGAAATACAGAAATGCAGACAGAAATCAACCTCTATGAAAGTATGGTGATACAGAAAGAAACACCACCAGCGTGGGTGACCCTGCCAGGAAATATAAGAGAATATTGAACTATTTAGTAATATGAGTAACATATTAGGTAAAATTAAAATATTGGGCAATTACAATCTCAAAAAAACCAAAAGATGAATGATCTCGCTGATAAGTGGATGATGACACATAATGGGGGGTGGAAGGGGGGCAAGAATGGAGGAAGGAGGGAATGTATAGAGGGAAAAGAGGGGTGGGAGGGGTGGGGGGAAGGAAAAAATAACAGAATGAATCAAACACCATTACCCTATGTAAATGTATGATTACACAAATGGTATGCCTTACTCCATGTACAGAGAAACAACATGTATCCCATTTGTTTACAATAAAAAAAATTAAAAAAAAAATGTTGGGCAATTATCAAAAGAGTAAATGAGTTGGAGTAAGATTTTGTATTTGTACAAGAAATGTTAAAAGTGCTAACTTAAGGTAAATCAAATGTACACGTTTTAATCTCCATGCAAATGATCTCTGTAATATCCATGAAAACAACTAAAGAAGAGTAATAGAATACATAATAATGTTCAAGATAGAAGAGAAAAAATACACATGCTGCATTCAAAAGATGGCAAGAGAGAATAAAAAAAGTAAAGTATAGGTAAGACAAAAAAGCAGTAAAAAATGGTAAGACGGTAGATTAAAACCAAACATTGATAATTACCTACAAGTAGAACTAATGCTGCCAATTAAATAATAAGATTGTCAAATTGCATTTTTAAAAACTTATGATGGTATCAGGAGATATACCTTAAATTATAAGAATTCAAAAAGTTCAAAGTAAAATTATGAAAAAGGTATATTGTACATAAAAATAAGAAGCATCAAAACATGTGGGATACTGCTATTACTGAACCAGGCCTATTTTGCCCACTGAATGCCGATAACTGAAATGATGAGTTTTCCAAATGAAAGTTTACTTGTTAGCTTGTAAGGAGACAGAAGACTGAAGTTCAAATATGCCTCCCTAAGGATAGGGTTTGAGACTATTTATGAGGTATGGGGAAAGATGATTGGAGGTCAACTGGAAGCAGGTAAAGTGGGTAGTGTGGAGGGTGTGTTCAGGTTTTCCCTCAGTTTCTGTCTCCCTTTGTTCTCGTTTACCTTCATTTTACACAACACATCTCGTTTCATAACCCTTGATAAAATATCAGTTTGTGTCCTTTTATGTAGGATTTAAATGTTCGCAAATGTATTTCAGCTCTCAATTCACATTTCTTCATGTAGACTGTTCTCCAACACAAATCAACAAACCGAAGTGATAATTGTTTCCCTTTTTGATCTTGGTTTTGGCTACCAATTCTTAGAAATTGTGTAGACCAATCATTTTCCCCATTTTTCTTTTTCTTTATAAATTTATTATTTTATGCATCAGAAAATGTAGCTGCTTTTTTAAAAAAGTTAAACCAACCACATTAATTAAGCAAGTCTCATTTAAAATCATTTCAGTTAAAAAACATTTGAGATTTCATTTATAAGCATTCATTTACTTCTAAATCAATTTGGTACCATGTACATGTCACATAAAATGCACACATAGACACAAACATACATAAAAATAGAGACAAAAAAATCTTCATTTAGAGACATAATTTGCTAACTTCTAAAAAGTTTTTCTCCTCCTTTAGACTACCAATCTTCTGATCATGTGCTCCATCACTCTAAAGAATCCTCAACCTTAAATTTACTTAAGTCCTTCTGACCTAGTTTGTTTACAAATCTGATCACTGACTTTGGAGCATAGACCTTCAAATGAATAGGGCAGAGCTTTGCTTACCTCACATGATAGTAATTGAAAGGCTTCTTTATTTGGGGAGGATTCTTTTTAATGAGGCAGTTTAAATTCTCCTGGGGAGGAGCCAGCAGAGAGGGAGGCTGAGGTCAGAGGATTACAGAGGCTGCAGGGCAAAGCCCTGAGACACAAAGGGATGAGCCCAGAGCCTGGGGACAGGTGACCCTACATGGACAGGATGGGTGTGAGTGGAGGAGTTTTGATAATTTGGGACCAGCCAGGAAGTCATTGCTGGCCAATATCCTTGGTTTTCATGTGGTGAGCAGCCAGTATAGCACAGCGGAGCAGCATGGCGGAGACTTGCAGGTTGTCCAGGATGGAGTGAGCCGAGGAAGGAAACAGGACTGCTTGGGACTGGAGGCCTTAATGGACTCTCCAGAAGCTCGTGCCTATCTGGAGATGGGATGTCATTTTGATGCCTATGTGCCGTAAACTGTTTCAATACTCAAATTTAGACAAGTTCATTAGTAGTTAAACAGTATCCTCTCACAAGCTGATGCTGATCCCTCACTGTCCCCTTGACAGCCCCGTGGGATGTCAGTCAGCCACCCCATCACTTCTTCCGCTAACCTCAAAATCCCTGGAAGCCATCTTGCTGTGGAGGCACCTCTGGGACTCCAGGGGACTAGCAGGGGTTTTCTGAACTGAAACCTGAAGGGGAGGAAGGTCTTCAAACAGGAGCCAGAGTCAACTGAAATTGGCTCCTACACCCCTCTGTTACAGAACAGTTCTGTGTCTTCTGTCAAAGCCTGAATTTCCTCTTCAAGTTTACTGTACTGTCCAATATTTTGAGACATACTAAGACAGGGGAATCATCAGTCTCATCGCTAAGAGAGTACAGGACACTTTTAGGGTCCATATGGTTTGTGGATTTTTCAGGAAAAACTTTTTTTGTTTTGTTTTGTTTCGTGTTTTTGTTTTTGTTTTTATTTTTAAAGGTAGGTGAAGACTTCAGGAATAAAAGCTGAGGTCATAAACAGCACAACCCTGGAGTTTACTGTTTCTTTAAAGGCCTTTCTCCCAGTTCTTCTGGAAAGGCCTCTGACATTGCTTTCCTTGTCCATGACCTCAATCCCTCGAATGGGCTACAAACTCTGAGGAACAAAAGCATTCACTCCACTGATTTGGGTGAGAAAGACGATCGGTAAGGCTCCTTTTGATCCAAGGGTTATCCAGGGGATACTTCATTTGGACCAAAGAGGGATTAGCCCAAAGAAGGTCGAAGAAGCCAATAGTCCTGCTCTGATTAATATTTTTGCTGGTAGACTATGTAACTTGCACTTCCATTGACAATAGTGAACCCTGTGATGTAAGCATATAAGGAAACCTGGGGTAAAATCATGGACTTCATCCCTTTTGCTGGTATCACTGACAAAAATACTGTGGGCACCAACCGAGAAAGGCAAGAGAGTTGCAGGTCGGAAAAGAACGGGTATCTTGCTTGACCTGCTGCTGTCAAGATGCACAGTTGAGAGGTTTCTCCTTCAAGCATTTTTAATTCTCTGGTCATCTGCGTTGAATCTGCAAGCATCTGCATTGGTAAACAATGCATGCCTCAACTTTTCTATTGCTTTCAATTGAAATGATCAAGTCTGTAGCATCTAATAATCCTATCCACGGAAGAAATTTTCTAGCAAAAGATCAGTGTTCCGCGATCCAGAAGCGCACAGTGGGCTCGGTGCGTGCTGCGGGTTCTGGTCTCACCCTTCCTCCTCTTGCTGAGAACTACTTAGTGACTGGAGAGGCTCCTGCCGCCAGCCGGGCAGGGAGGAGCCAGGCAGCATGCCCCGCCCAGGTCCGTGCTTCCACCTCCACGTCACCAGGTGCACACGCCCAGCTTCCCTGGGAAAGCCGCCTTGGTGCTTTCTAAAGCTTTCCCTTCCTGTTTTATTATAGGTTTCAGTCATGTCAGAAAAAATAAATAAAAATCTCATAGGAAAGGGATTCTGCTCTGTAGAGCATCATAGAAGTCTAAACCTGAGTGTTTTGTTCCTAGTTGCTCTGCTCCCTCCAGGTTTTCAAAACAGTTTTCCCTTTGGAGAGAAAGAAATGAATATGTGCATCAAGTTTCTAAGAAATCCATACCAAAAAGATGTGTTGGTGTAGACAGGAGAAGATCACAGAGGTGACTGTCTAGAGGGGGCCCCATCTGGAGCATTATGAGTTGGGACTTGTGCGTGGTGGTAGGATGACTAGAAACCCTGAGTGTTGGAATGGTTTCAGTACTCAGAGGAAAGGGCAATGTGAACTGGTGGGGCCCAGAACAGGAGGGGTAGCTCCAGTCAGTGTCCACTAGAACTCAGGTGTGCTACATTTCTGTTTCTCCCAAGGTGTTGGTAAGGAGAGAAGGATCTCATGTCTCTTTGAAGCAACCCTATGGGACACTAAGGTTGATTTAATGGGGTTTTAAAAAGGGACAGTATAAGGAGGAGACCACATTTTCCAATCTGGGTCACCAAAAATTGTGCTGTGGACCAAATTTTTCAGGTGAAGCAGGTTGCATAACAGCTTTTTTTTTTTCTTTTACCTTTTCCTCTCTTTTCTCATTCTCAAATGAATTATTAGTTAACATTTTACCTGAAATAACAAACTTTCAGGCAAAAAGACTCAACAGATTAAAAACAGGCAGAGAACTACAAGCTCTTTGCATGTTAACTATATAATTGCAGTTTAAGAATTATCTCAAAAGTGTTCAAAATTTTTTTAGGCATGCTGAACGAACAAAATATTAGGCTAAGTGCACAGAACCAAAGTTGAATTCACTACATAAAGGCCATAAGATGTCAGAGTACCAGAGAAATCTCTGCCTAACCAAAGTAGAACAGCCACAGGAACCCCACAAAGCTATTCTTAAGAATTCCAGAGGTAATTTACCTTATTGGGTTTGAATAAATTTCTGCCAATGCTGTTTCTGGATCCATTTCCAGGTCATTTATTTCCTAGGTCTGAAGAATACTGGGGACAGAGTATTACAAAAGAAAAAAATTAGTTTTTCTTTTTAATGGATTTCTAGCTGGCCCAATTTTGGAGAATGCAGCCCAATGGGCTACACATGGGGATCAAACAAACATTTTCTACTGCTTTTGAACTTAGAGATGAATGATCAGAAGTATAGTTTATGTTACTTATGCTATGCAGCAGCTAGAATCAGATTTCAGAAACTGCACAAAATGAAGAGAACTTCTGTGAATGGAGATTCCTTAATTCTCCCCTATTATTGGACGTTCTCAAACCAAGACCTTTGCAATGAAGGCCCAAACAAGGCTTCCTCTCAGAGGTCCTATATCAGGTATCCCCATTCCAAGACCTTCATAATGAAAGTCAATCAGAGGGAAGAAGAAGCAGGAATCAGGTCACTGGTGCTGAAGTTGCTCATTGAATAAGATGTCCTTCAAACCCAGAAACCATTTCACAGGGAGAATAGGAACTGAAGGTTGGTGACACTGAGCTGGAGAAACAGCCCAGACAATAATTTGAACTCATTCACAAGCTCTGGATACTGGGAACAGTATCCAGATTTGAGATTTCATATTTGCCTGGATATGAGCAACAGGTAAAAGGTCCACCTGGTCTTGCCTCCTAGCTGGCTCTCCAAATTGTTACTGAACCAGGCCCACTTTCTCCACTATGTAGACATTTTGGTGCATGAAATGACAAATTTGGCAAAAAAAAGTTTACTCAGGAGGTAGCCAAGCATGTGAAGCTGGGAGACCCACATCTCAAATCTGCATCTCCAAGGAGAAAGTTTGGGGATTCACAGGCCAAGATGTGAGAAAAAAATGGAAGTTAACTAAGAGCAGATGAAGTGGGTTAAGTCTAGAGGACTTGTTCAGGTTTTTCCTTGGTTTCACTGCTAATGTGATTTCAAGGGGATATTGACAGTCTTAAATCTAAAGAAAAAGAAAAGAAGAGGTTAAAAAGTCAGACTGAAAATCGATGTTCTAATGTCTCTCTTAGGAAGCTAGAAAAACAGGAATAATGTTGAAGGAACCAGTACCAGTAAGATAATAGGTAACAAGAAAATGAAGGGAAGGGAAAGGAAAGGAAAGGAAGGGAGAAGAGAGGAGAGGAGAAAGGAAAGGAAAGGAGAAAGGAAGGGAAAAAAAAGAATGAGCAAACAAGCAAACCACAGAGAAAATCGAGAAAGCCAAATACCCAGAAAAACTAATGTAATTGGCAATCCTATAGCAACACTAATCAATAAAAAAATCAAAGTAAAAATTATTATTTCCTATTTTAGTGAGACACTGAAATAAATATTCTATTGGCATTAAAATAATTAGAAGAAATATAAATAAATATCTTCACATTCTTATAGAGAATAGAAAAGGAGTGAATAATTAATTAATTTTCTGAGTTCAGGATACTTTTGACAAACCTAGACAATAAATCCCAATCCCTTCAACAAAGAAGCAAATATCAAAGCTACCAATATATTTAAAACAATAATATATCATAAACAAGTTTCAAAAAATGGTCTCATATTTGAAATCAATCATAATTTATCACATCAGTGGAAAAAAATCATAAAGATGCCCCAATTGATAATGAACAAAAGTACTTGCTAGTAAATTACAATTATTAAAATATTTCATTTAAATAAAACAATCAGCAAATTAGGAATGAAAAGAATTTTGTTTATAAATCTGATAAATAATGCCTCTACAACAAACATCATACTTAATCATGAAATTTCAAGTGCTTCTTCCTAACATTAGGAATATGACAAGGATATTTATTGTGTTAGGGTTCTCCAGGGAAAGAGAACCAATAGGACATGTAGGTGCTCCTCAACTTACAATGGGTGCATTCCAATACACCCAACCAAGGTGAACACATCATAAATCAAAAATGCACTTAATACACCTAACCTAACCAGACCTCAAAGCTTAGCCACACAGTAGGCTATTGACTGCTAGTTGTTTATCTTCTTGATCATGTGGCTGACTGGGAAGGGCAGCTCAGTGCAACTGCTCAGCATCACAAGAGAAAATCGTCCCACATATCACTAGCCCAAGAAAAGACTGAAATTCAAGACTTAAAAAGCAAATTCCTGGGCTGGGGATATAGCTCAGTTGGTAGAGTGCCTGACTCACATGCACAAGGCCCTGGGTTCAATCCCCTGCACCACCAAAAAAAAAAAAAAAAAAAAAAAAGCAAATTCTTCTGAATGCACGCTGCTTTTGCAGCACTGTAAAGTTCAAAATTTGTTCAACATCATGAGTTGAGTATTAAGGAAGAATGAGTTTTTAAGGGTTTGGTTCACTTGGTGGTGGGACTGTCAAGTCTGATATCTGCATGGCAGGCCAGCAGGCTGGAGACCCAGGGGACAGCTGAGGTTGCATGAGTCCACAGGCCATCTGGAGGCAAAATTCCCTCTTCCTCAAGGGACCTCAGTCATTTCTCCATTAAGGTTTTCAACTGACTGAAAAAGGCCCACCCCATTAGAGAGGCTAATCTTCTTCATGCAAAGTCTACTGATTTAAAATGTTAATCACAACTTTAAAAATACATTCACAGAAATACCTAGGTTGATGATATTTTTTAGTTTACCTTCAAATCTGTTTTTTAAATACATTTTTTACTTGTTCTTTTTAGATATGCACGATAGTAGAATGTATTTTGACATATTATACATATGTGGAATACAACTTACTCTAATTAGGATCCCATTCTTGTGGTTGAATATTATGTGGAGTTTCATTGGTTGTGTATTCATATATAAACATAGGAAAGTTATGTCCAATTCATTCTACTGTCTTTTCTATTCCCATCTTCCTTCCCTTCCCTTTTTTCCACTTTGTCTAATACAATGAACTCCTATTCTCTCCTCCATTCCTTATTGTGTTTTAGCATATACATATTGGTCTTTGTTTGGGGGGAATTGGCTTATTTCACTTAGCATGATAGTTTCCAATTTCATCCATGCCATAATTTCATTCTTCTTCATGGCTGAGTAATATTCCATTGTGTATATCTGCTACATTTTTTCATCCATTCAACTGTTGAAGGGTACCTAGGTTGGTTCCATAGCTTAACTATTGTGAATTGAGCTGCTATAAACATTGATGTGGCTGTGTCACTGTAGCATTCCTACACTGAGGTTTAACCAAATACAAGGTACCATACAAGTTAACATGTAAAAGTAATGATCACACCCATTATCAACACTCATATTTGATATTTTATAGGAAGGTCTAACTAGTGTGATAAAGGCAAAGAAAAAAATCAATGCCTGAATTGGAAGCAAAGAAGTAAATCTGCAATTTCTTATGAATGATAGATGATATAGAAATAATCCAAAATAATCTACAAACTATTAGAAATCAATATGTAAATTTACTAAGGTCACTGGATTCACTTTCAGAATATACATATAAAACATTTTCTATATACTAACAATGAATAAATAGTAAAGTTTTAAGTAAGTAGCATCAAAAAATCAATCATGTAGGAGTAAATCTAACAAAACATTTGCAAACTTCTATACACACGCATACACAAGAAAAAAGACCAAAAATTGCTAAGAGAAACTAAAGACCCAGATTTATAGAGGGAAATGCAATCAATTTTTTCTATCTGCAGTAGTTATGTTCTATAAAGTCATTGCAAACACTGACCTAATGATTACTAACTATTGCTCCTAGGGGAAGTATGAGGTTAGGTTTTTGCAAGCCTCTGGTCACAGCATTTTAATCCATCAATCAAATACAACCTTACCTTATGTAGTTTTACATTTAAAGACATATACACTTGGAGGCCATTTTAAATAGAAAGACCATCAACAAAAAAACACAAAAATGTGCAAAACATGGTACTTATTTAGTACTACTAACATGAAAGCTAAAATGAAAAGTCAGTGTCACCTTATTCTACCTTAATTGGGAACATGCACATCAGACAACTTAAAGTGTTCACCACTACATGTATTGACAATGGTCCAAAAACACCACAAGTATTTATACGAGGGTTACAAATAAATTTTAGTGTTTAGATGATTTCCAAAATTTAGAAGTCACAAATAAGGAGGATCATTTCCACCATCTTGGAGAACTAAAATACTGAAGATCTATATATTCAATGAAATCTCAGGTGGTATAAAAGTGGACTCTTGTGGAAATCCATACTATGAGCAAATTTCAAAATTTATGCAGGAATGCAAAAGGCTGGAAAGGGCAGACAACCTTGAAGAAGAAAACTAAACCTGGCACAGTTCCACTACCTGACAGTAAGACTTCTGTAAAGCTATATAAATTGTCTTTGTGACATTGCTCAAAGACAGTAAACTATACCAAACAAACAAAGTCTAGGAACCATTCCACACTTTTATAGCCATCTAATTTACAACAATCATATCATTGACTTGTACCACCAAAAATAGGCAAAAATATAACTAACCCAATCAAAAATGGTCAAAAAGTGTTGTCTAGACGCCTCAAAAAAGAGGATATCCAAATGATCAATGTTATATTGATCAATGATCATATGTTATTCACATCAGTTATAGATGGGAAAATGCAAAATGAAACCAATGGGATACAAAATAAAATCATCAGAATGGACAACATTTTTAAAAGTCGGACAATATTCAGTGTCAGAAGAGTGGAACAAACATAAATTGCTGATGAAAATACAAATCGAAAAAAAACACTTTGGAAAATAATTTGGCAGGATCCGTTAAAGCTGTACTTACCTAATAATAATGCTTGCAAAGTTTCAAAAATCCATACATTCTTCCTGTAAACTTTCTAGAAAACTTTAGAAAATATCTTACATCAAATGATTAAGTAAATCAGAATCTGGCAAAATTGTTCTATTACAAACTGGACCACAGCAAATATGATAGGATTTGTGGGCCATAGTGTCTCTCTCTCAAGGATACCCATAGCTAATATGCAGGCAAATAGGCATCTTGGTTCCCCAGTAAAACTTTATTTATAAAAAAAGGCAAGGGGAGGGCATAGTTTTCTGATCCATGGAATAAATCATCAAAGAAGGGGGCATGAAGGATAGGAGAAAAGAAATAAATGCTCAGGGTAGTGCAAGAGAAATCCCAAGACACCATCTGTATAAGGAGAGGGGCTATGATGGTGGGAAGGATGGTGGAATGAGATGGACATTATTACCCTATATACATGTACGATTGCATGACCAGTGTCATGTACAGCCAGAGGAATGAGAAGTTGTGCTCCATTTGTGTACAATGTTTCAAAATGCATTCTACTGTCAGTATAACAAATTAGAACAAATGAAAATAATAATAATGAAAAAGGAAAAGATGAAAGAGAAAAAAAAAAGAATCTACACATAAACCAATCCACATTGGAAGAAGCCAAAGGCAAACAGGACTAGAAAACTATTAACCCTAAGAAGACAAGATTTTGAAGGAAATGAAATAGAAATTATGGAATATCGAAGAGCTCAGCTATCCATAATATTTATAAAACCATACTGGAAGGAACACTAAATGTTGACCAAATAACTGTTGAGTGGATGTAGGTAGGAAAGATGCATGTGTGTTTTGACCAGGATGAGATAAATCCTCCTCCGTAGTGGCTAGGATGAGATAAATCCTCTTCCTCCTGTTACAAGTCAATAGATTCTAACACTGATGACTCAGAAAGTAGCAACACACGCCCTATTTAGAGATGTAGGTATAAATATCAAAAGAATTGGGGGCTGGGGATATAGCTCAGTTGGCACAATGCTTGTCCTGCAAGTACAAGGCCCTGGGTTCAATCTTCAGCACCACACACACAAAAGAATATGCATTCTTCAGAGATTCAAGATGGTGGACTAGAGGGAGACTGCATTTCTTGTCACTCCCGCAACTCAGGAGTTAAGCAGAGGAAAATATGTTTCTCTGTGAGGCAGTCTCTGCTGCTCATTGTTTACCCCATTCATTCACTGCAATCACCTGCCATCTGCCAGCATATTGCCTACTTTTTGAGTGCATATAGCTCAATGACTGCTGTCTATCACCCACCATTTGCCTGTTTGCCTGCCTCTTGCCTGCCCATCACCTGCCTTTCACCTACATATGGCCCACCTGTTGTTCTTCCACCGTTAGCCTGCAGGCTGCCTGCAGATTGTCAGTGACTCACCTGCTGCCTGCTGTTGCCTGGAAGTCCACTGTCATAGTACCCGCAGGTTTGGTTACATGTGGCTGCCGCCATTTTGCGACAACAGCTAGGATCTTCAGGACCCCCAGACCAACCAACCCTACCCCACCTCCAGGACCCCTGGTCTGACCGACTGTGCCCTGCCTTCAGTATCTCCAGCCTGCCTGCGCCCTGCCCATGCCTCACTCTGGGGCTCCCCATCTGCTGACATGTTTGGAAACCAGTGCAGCCATCTTGGATTATTCTGGAAGCAGAAGCCACCATCTTTATGTGGGGCATATCCCATCCCAAGATGCCTGTTGGAGACTGGAAGTTCATGGTCAGGTACCTCTCATGCATCAGTCTACTGAAGACTGGAAGTTTTGAACAGTATATGACTGTTATAGTGTAGTCTTTTTTTCCTCCTTTCTGAAAAATTTTGTTTTAATTTCTATATTTTTCTTGCTCTATTTTCCTTTTTTTTACCTGTTTCCTTACCCTTTTTCCTCATGCTAACAACCACCTTCTTTTGATTCCACTTTCACTCTTCCTATGATCTAGTACTTCTATATATTCTTTACTTATCCCATTAACAGTTACAGCCTACACACCTCCCCATCCTCTCTGTCCACCATTAGAAACTGTAAACATCATTGCAAAGCTATTGATTATACTGTAGATAATAATTGAACTCATCCTTTCTGTTTATTGTGACAATACTGCTAATGTCTTCATAGGGGCTATTTGGTTTAGGGTTGCATATTGTCTGTACCAGGTGCTGCTAATATTGATCTCCCCCTTAAAGAAGAGGTTTTGGAAACCTGCAGGGTCACAACAAGCCAATAGGGGGGAAAACTGCAATACCCCAGATCTGCACTGCTACAGGGGAAGATATGTGAACAACATGAAAAAAACAAGAGAAGAATGTATTCCAAACAAACCTAGATTCTATATGAATAGAATCCAATGACAGCATGGTAGAAGAAATTTCAGAAAAGTTCAGAATATACATAATTAAAATGATCCAAAAAGCAAAGGATGAGATAAGAGAGTAAATGCAGACAATGAAAGATCACTCTAATAAACAGTTAAAAGAGCAACTGCAGGAAGCAAAAGAACATTTCAATAAAGAGATAGAGATTCTGAAAAAAAAATTCCTGAAATGAAGGAAACAATAAACTAAATAACAAACTCAATAGAAACCATCACCAACAGACTAGATCCCTTGTAAGACAGAACCTCACACAATGAAGACAAAATATTTAATCTTGAAAATAAAGTTGACCAAACACAGAAGATGGTAAGAAATTATGAATGGAACATCCAAGAATTATGAGATATCGTGAAAAGACCAAAGTTAAGAATTATTGGGATTGAGGAAGGCACAGAGATATAAACCAAAGGAATGAAGAACCTATTCAATGAAATAATATAAAAAAATGTCCCAGACCTGAAGAATGAAATGAAAAATCAAATACAAGAGGCTTACAGGACACCAAATGTACAAAATTGCAACAGATTCACATCAAGTCACAGTATAACAAAAATGCCTGACATTCAAAATAAAGATGGAATTTTAAAGGCTGTGAGAGAAAAACATCAGATTACATATATGGGGAAACCAATATGGATATCAGAAGATTTCTCAGCCCAGATCCTAAAAGCTAGAAGGACCTGAAACAATATATTTCAAGCTCTGAAAGAACATAGTTGCCAACAAAGACTCTTATACCCAGCAAAACTAACCTGCAGATTTGAGGACTAAATAAAATCCTTCCATGATAAACAAAAGTTAAAAGAATATACAAATAGAAAGCCTGCACTACAGAACATTCTCAGCAGAATATTCCATGAGGAGGAAATGAAAAAAAACAATGTAAGTCAGCAAAGGGAGGAACTACCCTAAAAGTAAAGCCAATCGAAGGAGAAACCAAGCCAAGTTAAAAACCAAAAAAATAAAAATAAAAAAATTAAAATGACCAGGAATATAAATTATATCTCAATAATAACCCTGAATGTTAATGGCCTAAACTCAGTAATCAAAAGACACAGAATGGCAGATTGGATTAAAAAGAAAGACCCAACAATATACTGCCTTCAAGAGACTCATCTCATAGAAAAAGACATCCACAGACTAAAGGGGAAAGGATGGGGAAAACATAGCTTGCACACGAACTCAGTAAAAAAGTGGGGGTTTCCATCCTCATATCAGATAAAGTGGACTTGAAGTCAAGGTTAGTCAGAAGGGATAAAGAAGGACATTCCATATTGCTTAAGGGAACCATCAATCAGCAAGACATAAAGATCGTAAATATTTATGCTCCAAACAATGGCACATCCATGTACATCATTAAAATCCTTCTCAATTCCAGTAACAAAACAGACCGCAACGCAATAATAACACCACTCTCAACACTGGATAGATCTTCCAAACAAAAACTGGACAAAGAAACCATAGAACTCAATAACACAATCAATAACTTAAACCTAACAGACATGTATAGACATTCCATCCATCAATGAATGAATACACTTTCTTCTCAGCAGCATGGATCCTTCTCTAAAGTAGACCATATATTATGCCACAAAGCAGTCCTTAGTAAATACAAAAGAAAAGAGATACTACCTTGAATTCTATCAGATCATAATGGAATGAAATTACAAATCAATGATAAAATAAAAAACAAACTACTCCAATACCTGGAGACTAAATAATATGCTATTGAATGAAGCATGAATAACAGAAGACATCAGGGAGGAGATTAAAAAATTCTTAGAGGTAAATGAGAATGGTGATACAATGTATCAAAATCTCTGGAAACTATAAAAGCAGTACTAAGAGGAAAATTCATTGCATGGAGTGCATTCAAGAAAAGAATAAAAAGTCAACAACTAAATGATCTAACATTACATCTCAAAGCCCTAGAAAAAGAAGAACAGAAAAACTCCAAAAGTAGTAGAAGACAGGAAATAATTAAAATCAGAGCTGAAATCAATGAAATTGAAACAAAAGAAACAATTCAAAAAATTGACAAAACAAAAAGTTAGTTCTTTGAAATAAACAAAATATATAAACCCTTAGCCACGCTAACAAAGAGAAGGAGAGAGAAAACTGAAATTACTAAAATCTGTGATGCAAAAGGAAATATCATGACAGACACCATTGAAATACAAAACATAATTAGAAGCTGCTTTGAAAATCTGTACTCCAACAAAACAGAAAAATTTCAAAGACATCAACAAATTTTTAGAGACATATGATCCTTCCAAACTGAATCAGGAGGACATACACAATTTAAACAAATCAATTTCAAGCACCAAAATAAAGAAGTCATCAAAAGCCTACCAACCAAGAAAAGCTTGAGACTAGATGGATTCTCAGCTGAGTTCTATAAGACCTTCAAAGAAGAACTAATACCAAAACTCCTCAAAGTATTCCATGAAATAGAAAGAGAGAACCTTTCCAAACTCATTTTATGAAGTTAGTATCAACCTGATACCCAAACCAGACAAAGATGCATCAAGGAAAGAAAACTTTAGATCAATACCTCTGATGAACATAATTCAAAAACCCTTAACAAAATTTGGCAAATTGCATACAAAAACATATTTAAAAGATAGTGCACGATCAAGTGGGTTTCATTCTGGGGATGCAAGTTTGGTTCAACATCCGGAAATTAATAAACATAATTCATCACATCAATAGACTTATGGTTAAGAATCATATGATTATTTCAATAATGCTGAGAAAGCATTTGATAAAATACAGCATCCCTTTATGCTTAAAAAACCTGAAAAAATAGGGCTAGTAGGAACATACCTCAACATTGTAAAGGCTATCTATGCTAAGCCCATGGCTAACACCATTCTTTTTTTTTTTTTTTTTTTTTTTTTTTTAATGTGTGTGTGTGTGTGTGTGTGTGGTGGTGGTGCTGGGGATTGAACCCAGGGCCTTGTGCTTGCAAGGCAAGCACTCTACCAACTGAGCTATATCCCCAGCCCAACATCATTCTTAATAGAGAAAAACTGAAAGCATTCCCTCTAAAAACTGGAACAAGACAGGGATATCCTCTTACCACTTCTATTCAACATCATGCTTGAAACTCTAGCCAGAACAATTAGACAGACCAAAGAAATTAAAGGGATACGAATAGGAAAAGAACTCAAGCTGTCACTATTTGCTGATGACATGATTCTATCATTAGAGGATCAAAAAAACCCCACCAGAAAATTTCTAGAACTAATAAATGAATTCAGCAAAATTAGCAGGATATTAAATCAACATGCATGCATTTAATGCATTTCTATTCATAAGTGATGAATCTTCTGAAACCAAAATCAGGAAAACTACTCCATTCACAAGAGCCTCAAAAAAATAAAATAAAATACTTGGAAATCAATCTAACAAAAGAGGTGAAAGAAGACTACAATGAAAACTAAAAATGCTAGGGAAAAAATTAAAGACAACCTTAGAAGATTGAAAGATCTTCCATGTTCTTGGATAGGCAGAATTAATATTGTCAAAATGGACATATTTCCAAAGGCACTATACAGATTCAATGCAATTCCAATTAAAATCCCAATGACATTGCTCATAGAAATAGAGAAAGCAATCATGAAATTCATCTGGAAGCATAAAAGACTCAGAATAACCAAAGCAATCCTGAGCAGGAAGAGTAATGCAGGAGGTATCACAATACCAGAACTAAAACTCTACCGTAGAGCAATAGTAACAAAAATGGCATGGTATTGGCACCAAAATAGACATGTAGACCAATGGTACAGAATAGAAGACACAGAGACAAACCCACATAAGTACAGTTATTTCATACTAGACAAAGGTGCCAAAAACATACAATAGGGAAAAGACAGCCTCTTCAACAAATGGTGCTGGCAAAACTGGAAATTCATATGCAGTAAAATGAAATTAAACCCCTACCTCTCACCCTCACAAAACTCAACTCAAAATGAATCAAGAATCTAGGAATTAGACCTGAGAACTTTTACCAAATAGAAGAAGAAGTAGACCCAAATCTTTATCATGTTGGCCTAGGACTAGACTTCCTCAACAAGACTCCCAAAGTGCAAGAAATCAAAGCAAGAATCAGTAAATGGGATGAGTTCAAAATAAAATGTCTTTTTCTCAGCAAAGAAAACAATCAATAATGTGAAAAGAGAGCCTACAGAGTGGGAGAAAATCTTTTCCCCACGCATTTCAGATAGAGTACTAATCTCCAAAGTTTATAAAGAATTTACAAAACTTAACACCAAAAATACAAAGAACCCAATCAATAAATGGGCTAAGGAACTGGGCAGACACTTCAAAGAAGAAGATATACAGGCAATCATCAAATATATGAAAAAGTGCTCATCATCTCTAGTAATTAGAGAAACACAAATCAAAATCTTAGGGTGCTAAGATTTCATCTAACTCCGATTAGAATGACTATTATCAAGAACACAAGCAATAATAACTGTTAGCGTGGATGTGGGGAAAAAGGCACATTCATATATTGCTGGTGGAATTGCAAATTGGTACAGCCACTCGGGAAAGAAATATGGAGATTCCTCAGGAAATTTGTAAAGGAACCACCATTTGACCAAACTATCCCAGTCCTCGGTTTATCCCCAAAGGACTTAAAATTAGCATACTACAGTGATGCAATGTTCACAGCTGCTAAATTCACAATAGCTAGATTGTGAAACCAACCTAGATGCCCTTCAATTGATGAATGGATAAAGAAACTGTGGTATATATACACAATGCAATAATACTCAGTCATAAAGAAGAATAAAATTATGGCATTTGCTGGTAAGTGAATGGAGTTGGAGAATATCATGCTAAGTGAAATAAGCCAATCCCCAAAAACCAAAGGTTGAATATTTTCTCTGATAAGTTGATGATGATACATAATGGGGGGGAGTAGGGGAAGAATGGAGGCACTATGGGTTGTGTAGAGGGAAATGGGGTGAGGGGTGGGGGAAGGGAAGATAGTGGACTGAGACAGACATTATTACCCTATGTACATGTATGATTATACAAATGGTGTGAATCTACATTGTGTACAACCATAGAAATGAAAAGTTGTACTCCAATTTGTGTACAATGAATCAAAATGCAGTCTGTAAAAATTTTTAAAAATGAAAATTAAAAAAAAGAATTGGTAAAGAAGTTGAATGCTCTTTCCTCTGCGGAAGGAGGAAATTGTAACTGTGCATGTTCTGGTTTTTCATAGCAAACCTTGCAGAACTCTTTTCCTCTTTAAACCATATGCATGCATGTTCTTGATAAAAATACCAACCAAACTTATATAATAGTGAATGAGTACTCTGAGGATCTGAAATTAAACCCAACACTGGTTGACATAGTTTAAAATTTCTTCAGTTTATCAAAACTTCAATGTTATGCTGCACTCCACTCCATGGTATTTGTATTCTAATAACTATAATCCTTATATTGTATACTTGAGACTATGAAAAAATTACACCATTCATTTCATATTCAAATTATGGAGTGACATCACACTTCTATTTCTGAGCTATTCCCTTTCCATCTTAAAATAAGTATCGATCACTCCTTCAGTTCTCCTTTCTTACTTCATTATGCATTTATTCAACAAATATTTACTGTGCACACACTATTCTTTTTCTTTCTTTTTTTTTTTTTTTTTTTTTTTTTTTTTTTTTTTTTTTTTGTGGTGCTGGAGATTGAACTCTGGACCTTGTGCTTGCAAGGCAAGCACTCTACCAACTGAGCTATCTCTCCAGCCCTCATACGCTATTCTTGATGCTGTGGATTCCATGGTGAGTTAGGATGAATGGGTACCTATTCCCACTGACTTACATGCTAGTGGGAGAGGAGATGATCTGTAGAAAGAAACACAGATATGGACAGGAAGGCGTCCCCTCATCTTAAAAGTTGAAACAAACCAAGTGGTCACGTTCTCTGTTCTGTGCTTACCCCCAAGGTCACATCTCTGCTACTTTGTTGCCAAATACCACAATGAGACAGGGGAGTCTTTAGATACAACTGTCTTCCATTGGACACGACCACAAAATATCCTACTCCGAACCCAATGAGGGCGGCACTGCTGTTCCTTTTGAATAGAGATGAAGATGAGAAGAAGCCTTCCTAATTCCTCACAGCCTAGCTTGGGCTGAAACTCTGAAGGAGTCTTTCTAAAGGCCAGGAGACAGACACACATAATATCACATCCCTGACCAGAATGTCTCTCCAGGTGGGGAGCCTGAGTCCACTAGACAGAAGCCAGCTCACTTGCCATCACTGGGCATTACTAGACCCTCCTGTGCCTTGGAGCCCAGATCAAACCCAAATAGCTACGTGTAGGTTCCCAAAAAAGAGTCCAGCCAGCCCAGTCTTGTCACAGGCTTTCTTCTACATGAAACAAAGACCTCCTTTCCAAATTCCCATCTCTTAAATGCAGAAAGCCCCAAACAATAATCCCCTACAGTTGCACACTACCAACTATCTCTATAATAACATTATACTTTTTAAGACTCATCTAATATAGACTTAGAAGGGGTGGGGGCATGTTTTAATGAAATATTTCACACACTTGCATGTGAACCTCAAAATTGTTGCAGGTGCACCATGGTGGACATGCTGGTTTATCCCCAGCATCCTGTCTCTTTTCCTTATATCTTGCACAATCATGATCGTCCTGGCCATATTAATGCTGCTCAACCTGGCCCCACCTTCAGTTCCAGGACCAGCTACAGTTTATCTTAATTTATCACCTGGGTCTGAGAAGTGCTGGAAACAGGTGTAAGCCAACAGCAGATGCCTCAAATACAGAAGACCTCTGTTTCTAAGGCTGTGGAAAGAAAGTTTAAAAGGTATACAGAGTAAAACAAATGAATTTATCTGCATTTCAGAGCCATATTGAAGAGGAAAAATATGAACGAACCCAAGTAAAATTTTTTTGAAGTGCTGGTGATTGAATGCAGGGACTGGCACATTTTAGACAAGTGCTCTACCACAGAGCTACATTCACAGCCCTCACGTAATTTTTCAATACATTCAGCCCTCTATATCTGCAATTTCCTCATTTGTGGATTCAATCAACTCAGATCAAAAACATTTGAAAAAATTGCACTTCAACTCTACGTGCGCATATGCTTTTCTGAATATGTGGTCAATATTCCCTAAACAATACAGTACAACAACTATTTTTATGGTATTGACACTGCATGAGGCATTATAAGTAGCCAGATGTGATTTAAATTATACAAGATGATATGCACAGGTGACATTTTCTACAAGGGGCTTGAGCATCTGCAGATTTCAGGACTGTGGGGGAAAGGATCCTGGAATTAATCCTTGTGGATACTAAGGGAGAACTGTTGTATGTGTGTGTGTATGTGTGTGTGTGTGTGCATGCATGTGTGTGTATCTATATATCTTTAGGCTATACACATATACATATGTGTATATATATGTGTGTGTATATATATATACATATATATACATATTTTATATATATATCTTTATGCTAAATACAACCAATTTTAATAAATGCTGAACTCTAGGTATGAAGTTAAGTGTGTTAATTTTGAAATTACTTTCTGTGTATTATAGGATTAAACAATAAGTAAATAGATGGTGGATAATGGGAACCAGGTTTCTCACTGTTACTCTAACTACAGTTGTAGTCGTACTACAATTGTACTCTAAGTATCGAATCAGAAGGAAACTCAAGACTTTGTTTTCTACTTGGGGAAAGTGAAGAATGTAGATATGGCTGAAGAAGAATGTAGTCCTGAGAGCTTAAGAAACCAGATTTATTCCCAGCAGTGAAGATAGCATGAAGAGAAGAAAGGCACCAAGACAGACAGAGCAGCTGCTCTGATAAACCACATTGCCTCTAGCCCAACCTGTCTTAGAACCTGTGCCATTACTAGGCATTTCTGTTTCATGAGACAAGACATATGAAATAAGCCAGTGTGAAATGGAACTTTGTGAATAGTAGAAAAAAACACAAAGTGATATGCCCACATACCACCACACTACAAATCAAATACTCTTTGTGTTTGTCAGCTTTCTGTCACCATTACAAAATACCTTAAAAGTAGAAAAGGTTTATTTTGGCTCACCATTTCAAAGGGTTGAGTCCACATATGTTTACCCTGTTTCTTTGGGTCTATGACAGCACTGTGTATCATGGTGTAAGCACATGGTGTGGGGAGCCCATTCGCTTTATGTCCGCTGCAAAGCAGAGGGAGAAAGAGGTAGGGACCCCAAATAATCCCCTAAAGGGCACACCTCCAATGACATAATTTCCTTCCATTAGGCTTCAGCTTCTAAAGGTTCTACTACTTCCCAGTGGTACATGGGCTAAGAAACAAGACTTCAACACACGGGGACTCTGAGAGACATTTGGGATCTAAAATGTAGCACTTTCTTCACTTTTTACTCAGGACTACCATTCTTAATAACATTATTGAATTCTTGGGGTTAATGCACAAGGTATTCTTTCCCAATGTAGAGTCATCCTTCAGTATCCACAGGGGATGGGTTGCAGGATCTTTTCTAGACACCCAAACCCGTGAATACGCAAGTCCCTTACCTAAAGTGACCTAGTATTTGCAAATCACCTATACGAATTCTTCCATGTTCTTTAAATCATCTCTAGATTATTTGTAATTCCTAGTCAAATGCAAATTCTGTGTAAACAGTTGTATTGTTTAGGGAATAATGACAAGAAAACAAGTCTGTTCATATTCAGTAAGATGCAGTTTTTTTCAAATACTTTATACCCGTAGTTGGTAGAATCCAAGGATGCTGAACACATGGATATGTAAGGTCAACTATATGTTAACAGGGAATGATTTTTCTCTTCTTAATCATTAAAAGCCCATTTGAACCAGCACTTCATTTTGGCAAATGCAGGTGGAGTAGAAATGAGCACAAGTACATAACAAAAAAAGTCCACAAAACTAGAAAATCAGCTGGACAGAAATAATAAATTCTAGTGTTCTACATCACAGGGTGAGGAACTATGGTTCATAATAATTTATTAAATATGTATCTTAAAGAACATATTCTCTTGTTTAGTTTTGTTTTTGTTTTTGTATGGTACCAGGGATTGAACCCAAGGGCACTCAACCATGGAGCCACATCCCCAACCCTTTTTATTTTATATTTTGAGACAGTGTCTCACTAGGTTGCTTACAGTCTCACTAAGTTGCTGAGACTGACTTTAAACCTATGATCCTCCTACCTCAGCCTCCTGAGTCACTGGGCTTACAAGTGTGTGTGCTACCATGCCCAGCAAATTATTATATATTTTATAAATAACTAGAAGAAAGAAGCTTTAAGGTAATGATGAGAGGTAATCACTCTGATTTTATCAGTACATACTACATATGTATTGAAATATCATACTTGTCCCATAAATATGTTCAATTATTAAGCATTAATCAAAAAATTTTAAGATCAAAATGTTAACTACTTGATTTGATCACTAAATATTGTATATGTATATACCCATATGTACACACACATACACACACAAGCATATATATATGTATATATATATATATATTAAACTATGCCCCATAATTTATATAATTACAATAATTTTAATGCCCACAATTTGTTTTTAACTCTAATGACTGAACATCGGGAGCCTGATCTTTATGTGATCGTACTATGGTCTGGTCTCCCTCAAGAATGGATGGAATCTTCTTTTATACTGGTAACTAAAATTTCTGCTCCCAAGGAGATTTAGGTCAAAAGCTAATTCCAGTCTCCATTTTAAAAGGCAAGATTATTTGTAACTTCCAAAAGTCTCCACCAGGCACAGATGTTCATGTAAAACAACAATCTAGCACAAAGATGCTCATGGAAAAAAGTACCAATTACATTGGATTACCTCCCTCCTCCAATCTTTGCATTAAATGGGTCTCTATGGATTGACTGTCCATCACCCACCATCAGTCTTTCTAAGCCCCACTGCTGTATACAACTTACAGGAGACGAGCAAACATTTGTCTTTCAAGTTCTACATACAAATAATTACTCTAGTTTATATTTCAAATCATTTTATATGCATTCAGAAAAGAAAAGACTCCCTGTAAGAGATTGGGAATTTCTATTTTATTACAACAAATTTTAAACTAAGCCCAACTTAAGTTCTAATTGGTTAAAGTATTCAGCTAAATTCAAACACCTACTTTTAAAACACCTACAAATGAAAAAAAAAAGATTCAGTTCTTCTGAATTCTTGGTTTTAGTCCATCCCTACCTCTCCAGTAGGAATGACATGGGATGCACACCAATGTCTTCAATAGTGCCTGCAACATTGTTGGCACTCAATGAACAATTCCAGAAGGAAAGGGAAGGGAAGGGAGGAAGGGAGGGAGGAAGAAGGGAATAGCACAACCATGGAGATTTAACTCTTGAAACAATGTCTTCTATTTTTCTCTTCTTCCTTCTTATCCTTTGACAGGTGAATTTCATGAAGTTTAAAATCTGACATCAATTTATCTGTACTACCTTTCCTTCCACCAGCACCCTTTTAACACCCCCTGAGAAGCAGTTTGATTTTGAAGGAACTCAAAACACTTTATTATCCATAGAAAATACCTGGAGGCAACTAGAATGCCTGCTAGTCCATTATGATATTTTTAAGACAAAGTTTATCACCTCCAATTCTCACACTATGCATCACATATATCGCAGCTTCCCAGTTCAGCTGGGTCAGGCTGCTGAAATGTTTGGGCAGTTGAAGTTTTGATGTCATTTGTTGGTAATATCTTTAGGCTGTGGCCTACTGTCTGATCTTTCTGTTGCAATCCAATCAATTTGAATTTGTTTGAACCCTGAAAACCCAAAAGTCATTATAAAATATGAAAAGCACCTGAATAAATGTTGCATTTCTCACATGAAGAAAACACCACATTCAAGAATGAGTTGAAAGTACAATTATTGTTGCAACTTCCAGACCAGTTTCTCATAGGTTGATATGCATGGTTTTGTCAGAGACCATTTTTAGGTCATTTAATCATAAAATTCTTCTTGTTGTTCTCTTCTTTTTTGTTGTTGTTCTTTTCCACATAATCTCTAGTAGAGAATATCAAAATTTCTCAATGCTTTACTACCCAGAAAATAAATTATGGCTATGGTTTGGACCTTGAATCCCAAAATGTGTTTAAGGTTTGACCAACAAGTTTTGCTCTTGGGAGGTGGTGGAACCTTTAGGAGGTGGGCCTTGTAGAAGGAAGTTAGGTCACTGGAGGTATGCCTTTGAAGGGGATGCTGAGATGTTTGTCCCCTCCTCTATTTCTCTTTCACTTTCTAGCCATCATGAAGTGAGCCTCTTTGCTCCACCATGCGATTCCACCATGATATACTGCCTTGCTAAAGGCCTAAAAGCAATGGAACAAACTGATCACAAGCTGAAATCTCTGTAACTATGAGCTAAAATAAGAATTTCCTCTTTATAAGTTGTTTATCTCAGGTATTTTGTCATAGTGATGAAAATCTGACTAACACAGTTACCCTGAGTTGACAGAAACATGTCATCATTAGTTTCCAACAATCAAATTCATATTTTGTTTTGTAATTGGCAATAGGCTGTGAAGGTAGATTTATATAAAGCCCCATAATAGCATTTTGTCTAAACATTTATATTCCAATCTATTGATCTGTGTTCTGAGTAAATATAGGAAACTTATGAGATGAAATCATGGCAGAATATAATTTTATTGTGATGCTAGAACTCCAGAATTGTACCTTTCATATTTCATCTTATTGACTTCATCAATAAACCAAAATGGGATTTAATGATCAAAAGTGGGATGATTAAAAACTCCAATGGTTCAGTTCGATTACACAGATATTAATATTTAATGAAATATGAGACTTGCTTTGTGTTATGAAACAGCAAGCCGAGTCCTGAAGAGATAAACCCTGAATGTAGAATGAAGGGTGAAACACAGATGGTTTAGAGAAAGGGTCAATGATCTTATAAAATATAGAAAAGAGATATTACTGAAATAAACAGCAAAACATTTACAATTGGCATAAAAAATGATTTATAAAACTGTTGAATATCTTTCTTCCCTCCAGTGCCTCTTCCTGCTACCTGACTTTCCTTGGCTTAGATGTGACTGTGCTCTCTAATGAAAAGGCAGAAAAGGGGAATGATGCTCTCCTGGGGCTTCTGTATTGACAGCAGCTAGAGCCAAAGAATGCCAAGGGAAGACTAAATGAGCAGAAATAAGTTTAGTAAGCCAGCGCATCAGAAGCTCAATGTCACCCCCACAGAAACACCAAGATCAAGGTCCCAGAACACTGAGGTAAACACACACATAGGAAAAAGATCTCCTTAGGCAATTTGAATGTGTGCTCAGGATTTAAAAACTGCTTAAGTAGACAAACTAGACTTGCTGGGTTGGCCATCTGTGGGGCCTTGGGTCATTGACTACACCATCCATAGTTTCAGTTTTCTCAACTACAACATAGCATTACCATTTTCAGCATTGGCTCTCTGTAAATCCTATCTGCTCCTCACCACCACATTGTACATAATAAATAAAAGGAAAACAAATCCTGGTCAATCTGGTTTCCCATACAATTATGCTTGCTTATACTTCAGGACTGAAAGATATCATTGCAGGATTGTAAGAAGTAAATGCCATAATTGTGTAAAGTGCTCAAAGAGCAGAGCCTAACAAAGGTTAGTGCTCAGAATTCAGAACCTGCAGTTGCTCCACTGGCTGAAGTTTCAGGGTATTTGGAAGGAGACCTTGGGCTACACCAGTGTAGAGACAGGCCAGTACAATGTCCCTTTAAGAACACAGTGTCACCTGTAGCCAGTCCTAGACACTGAGTGCTGGACAGTGTCATGAAATTTGTAGGGCATGACAGGAATGTCACCATCAGAGAAGGACTTCCTTGGAGTAGACCCTGTCCAACAGTGTTGAGGCTCTTTCCCATGTGAGTCAATTCAAATATCATTCAGCACCTTCTCAGTCACATCTCAAGGGCTTCTTCTAATTCTTAATAACACCAGATGAATTACATTAGTTCCCCTTCTCTGTGAGGAATAGGTTCCAAGAACCTCTGTGGATGTCTGAAATCTGGAATAGTACCCAACCCTTTGTATACTATTTTTTCCTATACCTGTGTACCTATGATAAACTTTTACTTGAAATGATGTGTTTTATGATTTCCCTTAAGTGTCGATGAATTGTCAGTATCACTACACTCATGTTTGGGCATCATTATTAAGTAAAATATGGGGTACCTGAACACAAGCACTGTGATACCATCATAGTTGACTGCAGTGACTCACAGGTAGGTAGTGCATAATATGTGGATACACTGGACAAAAGACAATTCACATCCTGAGCAGGAAAAAACAAGATGGCATAAGATTTACCAAACTACTCAGAATATTTATTTTAAAACTTTGGAATTATTAGTTTCTTAAATTTTTCCATTTAATATTTCCAGACTCTGGTTAACCATGGGTAACTATCGCTGTGGAAAATAAAACCTTGGATAGGGAGGACAACTGTACTAAACAATATACTCAAGGTATTGTTTAAATATAGTCTATCCCTTCCCAAAATATAGGTTTAAACTCCATTGTGAGACATGAAGAGGATGGAAACTTACTCTGACCATGATGAGGCATTGGGGAAGTGATTAGGATTAGATAAAGTTATTAAGGTGGAGCCCCATGATTGAATCCTTGTGGGTTTCTAAAAGAGGGAGAGAGACCACATATGTGGGTTTCATGCCTCTCACATGTGCTGCCCTACATCACCTCTGGACCCTTCATCTAAAACACCATCACTAGATGAAGCTCTGAGGCCTTGGACCTCCAGAATTGTGAGCCAAAATAGCTTCTTTTCTTATTCCTGGTTTGTGATATTATGCTACTTACACCTGAAAATGGAGTAATAACACTCATCCATGTAAAGAGCATTATAAAATAATCAAGGGTATTTCCACATTAAATGTGTATCTGGCCTCCAATGGGATCTAAGAGAGAGTAATCAAAAATTCTAATTCTTAACATCAGAAAAATATTGACCATTCTGATGGAGGACCATACACATAGGCGAGAATGTCTTTTACTTTGAATATAACCTGTTTCAGAGCAAAAATATGGAAGAACATCTCATTGGAATTCCTGGACAGAGTTTTCAGCACTTCTAGCAAGTAAGGAATGGTGAGGAAGTAATTTTACAGAACTGCTTATTATCCATTTAAGATGGGAGGTATCATTTGTCATCCCTTTCAGCATTCTGTCTTCTTAGTGAGCATCATGAATATGTATGAGGACTCTCCAACTATTTCCTCTGGAGTTTTGGTACTTTGGTTGCAAATTCTCCCCATTAGGTTTTCACTGATTTTTGCTTTGGGAAAGGACTATTATACTCATAAGAACACCACAATAAACAAAAGCCATGTAGTGATGAAATGATGTGGGCAAGATTATTAGATTAAACCAACAGAAAACCTGTAGGATTATTTTGATGAGGGTGCCTGTTGCAGGCAAAGTGAAGATCAACAAATCAAAGGAACTGTTCAAAACAGATGAAAACTTAACTTGCCAAGAGAATGAGATCAAAACATAGAAACATTGGCTTTGTTGTTTTTAAGTCTCAATCCAGGAAAGGACCTTAGGGAGGTGTCCCTCTCTTATCTGGAAACACCACACCTACTGATGAAGAGATGACATGGCAAACATTTCCCATGGCCTTTGCCTCAGAAGAGAAGGGGAAAAAGATGCTTTTAAATGTCATGCATAAGTGATCTGTGATGTTATTTGGGATAATGCTATTTCAAAATAAATCACATGGCCTGAAAATGAACTTCATATTTACTAATTTCTGACTCACTTCGTCAAAGGGGCAAAAGTGGAGCAAATAAAACTGAGAAAATATGTGCCTATTTTTCCTAACATCACATTTTCCAGTGATTCAGTTCAACTCCCATGATATCGTGTCTTTGAGATTGTCCCCAGTGAAGCAGAGTATAAACACAGCTCTCAAAGTCAAGCCAAGAATGCCAACAGAGGAACCTGCCTTTCTGATTTCAGAGGCAGAGAAACTCAAATAGCAAAACGGCACCTTTTAATTAGATTCACACTCATTTGCTTATGTGATATGCTTCTATGAATGTCAATTTCTAAGTTATAAAACTTAAGTAATGGTAAGTATCTTACTAAAGTAACAAGATACATTTTTTTCTAATATTTCACAGTTTTCAAAGGATATCTTAACATGTGTCCCTGGTTTTGACCCTTAAGCTAACAACACCAGGCAGCCAGAGTAGTCATTATGATACCCATTAAAGAAAAAGGAAACTGAGGGTCAAAAACATTGAGTAATTTTAAAAATTCACACAGCAAATTAATGGCATAAACAAGAATAGAACACACATCTCTATTCTAGTGTGTGTTCTCTAAAGGACAAAGATGTGAAAAAATGTTTCTGAAACCCTAACACCAAACCGAAGTTTAGAATTATATTTTAGGATATTTGAGTTGGAGGTGGGGGTAGGTTATGTTTAAGACAGGAAAATGAAAGGAATGGACAAGTTGGAGCTGAATTTGAGAGCATTCATAAATGAAAGAGAAGAAAATTGTTCTAATACTCTCCCCTGTCCATCTTCATCAAGGTCTCAAAATCTCTGGATAGAAATAAAATAGACAAGAAGAAATTAAAATCAAACTAGGAGATAATAAAGGGAAATTAATCAAACCACATCCAAAACACCCTTGAGTCTTCGATATGGTATGAGGAACTGGGGATGTAAGGTAAATAAACCAAATGTACAATTCTGAAATACAAATTTTCAATAATAACAAAAAGGAAGTTAAAGGAGTCCCAAACATTGCTTGGTGATTATAAAATGTATCCTATCAATGTTATAGAATTACATAATAATAGTTTATGCACTCAATAGACTAGAGATACCTTGAAAAGAGAGATGATTTCGCCTTCCTGGTGACTACCACTGTGGCTTCTGCTTCATAAGCACTCAATAAGTGTATGCTGAATGTGTTATTCAGCGGTGTCACTGTGATCTGATACCTCAGAAAATCAACTCAAAGGAGGAAAGATTTCATTTGGCTTATGGTTTCAGAAGTTTTAGTCTGTGGTAAGTTGACTCCATTGATTCTGAGCCTGTGGTGAAGCAGACCATCATGGCAGGGAGTGTGTGGTGGAGCAAAATTGTCCCCTCATGGCAGTCAAGAAGCAGAGAGAGAGAAGAGACAGAGAGACAAAGAGAAAGGGGCCCAGATCTAGATACACTCCTCAAAGGCACACCCACAAGGACCTACTTCCTCCAACTAGGCCCCACTTCCTAAACTTCTACCACCTCCCAATGGTCCATTAAATTATGAATCCATCGACTGATGAGGTTAAAGCCCTTATGATCCAATAACTTTCCAAAGGCTCCCCACACTGCTGCATTGGAAACCAAGCCTTGAACACATGCTCTTTTGGGGGACATTTCAGATCTAAACCATAACACTTACCTACCTAGAAAACAGAACATGAAATAGTGACTATTAGAAGCCCATATGGCTACACTAAGAAAGAGCAGAGGAACTTCATGACTTTGATGGGTAGATAGTCTCTGTGCCTGGATTTGAGTAAGTCATCAAAACAAATATCATATCCCTAGAGACAAGATTGGAAAGGATGGCTTGGGAGATGGTTCAGTTGTATGGACTGGTAACTGGCTGAACATGCATGCACTGAGGTAAATAATTGATGAACATCAACATAATGTGAGGTCTCCAGAGCCACTACCTTCAGCTCTGACTTTTTAACACCTTGTCCTTTGGAAGGTTTTAAGAGACATCTTAAAAAATCTTTTCCTACAATGGAAACATTGTAGATAATTTTTGCTCTAGATTATGCACTAACTGTATTTTTTAGATCTACTGGCATTTTGTTAAAATTACTTCATAAACTCCATAACACCTTTAAAAATATGTTCAAGTTTTTTAATACAAACTTTTTTTTTTTTAGAACTGTTTTCAATTCACAGTAAAATAGAGCAGAAAGTACAGAGGATTTTCATAGGCCATTTACCCCTGCATGTGCACAGAATCCTTTGTTGTCAACATCCTGCACGACAGTAGTACATTTGTAACAATGGATAAAGCTACACTGATACTTCATATGACCCAAAGTCCATAGTATACATTAGGGGTCATGTTTGATGTCATGTGATATTGGTTTGTATAAATTTACTGCATGCAAACATCATTATAGATTGCAAGTTTATGCCCTTAAAAATCCTTTACACTCTGATTCTTCATCCCTCCCTCTCCCCAACCTCTGGCAATCACTGATTTTTTAGTCTCTGTTGTTTTCCTTTTCTGAAATGTTATGTATGTAGCCTTTCAGATTGACTTCTTTTACTTAGTAATTGTGTTAGTCAGCTTTTCATCTCTGTGATAAAAACACCCAACAGAAACAATTTAGAGGAGAAAAGCTTTATTTTGGTTCCTGACTTCAGAGGTTCAGTCCATGGTCAACAGACTCCAAGGCAGAAATATGACAGAAGGGCATGGTGGAGGCAAGTTGCTCAGCTCATGGTAACAAGAAAGCAGAGAGAAAAGGGAGCCAGAGAGAGGAAACCCTTGAAGGACATGCCCCCAGTGACCTACTTCCTTCAACTAGGTCCTACTAGTACACTAGTACACTCAACCATCAGTGGATTAATCCACTGATGAGGGTAGTGCCCTCATGATCAAATCACTTCTCCAAAGTCCCAGCTCTGAGCACATGAGTCTCTGGGGGACATTTTAGATCCAAACCATAATAGTACCATGCATTTAAGTTTGTGCCTTTTCATGGCTTTGCAGTTCATTTCTTCTTAATAATGAATTATATTTCATTGTTTTGGATTTGCCATAGTTTATGTATTCACCTATTAAAAGACATATTGGTTACTTCGAAGTTTTGATAATTACAAAGAAAGCTGTTATAAACTTTGATGTGCAGGTTTTTGTGTGGACCAAAGTTTTTATTTCATTTGGGTAAATACCAAGAAGCAGGAATGCTGGGTTGAAAGGTCATACTATGTTTAACCTTGTAGGAGACTAACTACCTGTTTCTCAATGTGGCTGTATCCTTTCATTCCCAACAGCAATGAGTGAGACTTCCTGATGCTTCACGTCATCAGCAGCATTTTCTGTTGTATTTGGGATTCTGATTTTTCATGTAGGTGTGTCAGAGTATCTCCTGCTTTAAGTTTCAGTTTTCTAATGATATATAATATTGAGCATTTTTTCATGTGCTTGTTAATTTTTAAAGATTAAAAGAAGGGAGATTTTTAAAGAAGAGTCTTTTCTTTCTCTCTCTCTCTCTCTCTCTTTTTCCTAAAAGCAAAGAACTTGTCCTATTTAATTCAATACTTACCTACAGGACTCAAGACAGTGTGACACTGGTATAATAACACATACAGATTGTTGGAGCCCAATAGTGTCTAGAAACGGAGCCCCACTCACAGGGTCTGTTGATCTTTGACCATGAAGGACCATCTTTATACATGTTGCTGGAACAACTGGATATATGTTTGAAAATAAATTAATCTCAACATTTACCCCACATCACAATTTAAAAATTTTTTCCTTTATTTTTCCTTATTTTTTTTTACAAACTAAATGATATTTCTTTATTTTTTTTTGCCTTTGATAATCATGCTAAGTTCTTTATTTATTTTTAATTTTTACAGACTTTTTTATTTTTATTTTTACAGACTGCATTTTGATTCATTGTACACAAATGGGGTACAACTTTTCATTTCTATGGTTGTACACACTGGAGATTCATGCTCTTTGTGTAACCATACAGGCACATAGAGTAATGATGTCTGTCTCATTCCACTCTCTCTCCTTCCCCTGCCCTCTCCCCTCTCTTCTTTTCCCTCTACACAATCCAATGCTCCTCCATTCTTCCCTTACACAGCACATTTTTAATGACAATCTTAGACTAAAATATATCAGCTAAATTATAAAACTTCCAGAAGAATACATACAAGAAAATCACTGTGATCTTGGGTTATGCAATGATGAATTAAACAGGACACAAAAAGTTAAACCATAGGACAAAGTATGAATGTAATCAATATCACCAAAATTACAAAATTTGCTCTTTAACAGAGTTAAAAATGAAAGGGCAAACTTCAGAATGTGGGAAATATATGAAAAACACATGGCTGACAAAATATTCATATCCAGAATTTATGTGACCAATAATCCCAATAATCCCAGCTACTTGGGAGGTTGAGGAAGGAGGATCACAAGTTCAAGGTTAGGGGGAACTTAGAAATATTCCATCTCAAAATAAATAAATATAAAGGGCTGGGTATATTGCTTAGTGGTATAGTGCTTGCCTACCATGTGTGATGTCCTGGATTTGTTCCCCAGTGCTTAAAAAAAAAAAAAGAAAGAATAAGAAAAAGAAAAAGTTTAGCAGAGTTTTATAAAGCTAAATGTACATTTACCACATTATGCAACAATTCCACTCCTAGGTGGACAACAATTCCACCCAGGAGAAATGAAAACATGTCCACACAAAGAACTGTATGTGAATGTTCATAGCAACATTATTGATAATAACCCAAATTTGGGAATATCAAAAAGGCTCATCAATGAATGAAAGAGTGAAGAAATTATAATGGTTGTTTTTATTTTTGCTTTCTGTGCTTTTGATGTCATATCCATGAAATTATTTTTAAAACCAATTTGTAAAACTTTTCCCATGAGTTATTCTATGAGTTTTATAATGTCATATATTATTTAGGTCTTCAATTCATTTTTTTAGTTGACCTTTGTGTATGGTATAAAACAAGAGTCCAATATCTTTCTTTTACTTCCAATTTTCCTAACATTTTTGAAGAGACTATCCTTTCCCCATTGTGTATTCAAGATATCTTTGTCAAAGACTACTTGACTGTGTATACATGGATATATTTCTTGACTCTCTATACTATCTTGTAGGTCTATACGTCTGTCTTTATGTCAGTATTTTTTAAAACTGTTTTAATTACTGCAACTTTATACTGCTAAATGTGTTCCTCCTACTCAAGGTTGAAGTTGTCTATATGTATTCTTCTGTGGCAACATATGCATCATACAATTGCTCTATTTCTACAAAAAATGACCTTGGAATTGTTATGGTTTAGATATGAAGTATCCCCCAAAAGCTCATGTGTGAGACAGTGCAAGAAAGCTTTGAGGTAAAATGATAAATTTTACTTAATCAAGATTAGTAAACCCTAGAAAGCTGTTGTACAACATTGCACTTATGATCAACAATAATGTACTGTGTATTTAAAATTGTTGCAAAGGTAGATCTTTTCTTAAGTGTTTTCATCACAATAAAGTAAAAAATTTAAAACCTGTAGGACAGTACTAGCAATAAAAAAAGAAACAAACTACAGATACATGCAATAACCTGGATGAATCACAAAGACATTATTCTAAATAAAAGAGAAAGAAAAATATGTATACTGCATGATCCCTTCTTTCTAAAGTTCTAGAATAGGCAAAACCTTAGTAAGAGAAAGCAGAGTTCTTCCTTAGGTTGAGTCTGGAAAACAACTGACTATTAAGGGGCACAAGGGGGCACTTTCTGCAGCATTGGAAATTCTGATTGATTGTGGTGGTGGTTATAAGACTTTATTATTACCAAAAGTGTCTCAAACTATTTCCTTAAAGTTAGTAATATATATTATAACATAGGAATTAAGAAGAAAGAAATAGGGAAAAAACATGAAAATTAAAAAATCTTATAAATGACAAGTGTAGCTACTGAAGACCCAATGTATCAAAAAACTGAATGAATTCTAAAATGGATGCCAAAAAATAGAGAACTTGAAACTAGTAATGAAAAATTTACCCAGAATGCTCACTAGAGAAGCAAAGATTTTATTTGAATGAGACAATGGTTGAGATGTAAGGGATAGATTTAGAGGTCACAATATATTTATTTTAGGAATTTAATTAAAAAACTAAGGGAATGACAGGAAATAAATATTTCATGAGATAATGACTGAGAGTTTTCTAGAATTGTAGAAATAACCTGATCTCTCAGACAATTAGCTCTGAGCTCTAATCGGGGTAAGTGAAAATAAAACCTCACCCACACACATGGCTATGAAATGGCAGAACACCAAGAATAAAGAGAACATCTTCAAGCTAACACATAAAATAAAAAAGAAATAGATCACCACAAAGGAATAACAGATTGGCAGTAGACGTCTAATCAGCAACAATGGAAAATTATCTTCAAAGTGCCAAGGAAAATTAATTGTGAACTTTGAACTTTGAGCATGCCCATTCTTCAAATGAGAGTGCAAAATAAAGACATTCTCTGATGTTCAAAGACTATGAGTTCACCACCTACAGTTCACTAAAGGAACAAATTGAGAACATTCTTCTCTATAGTAGAAAAAGAAAACCCAGAGGACAAGGCTGGGGTAAGGAAACATGGGTGAGCACAGAAACAGATCATTAAATTTAATTAGCCACTGACTATGAAGAATGACTGTTCTGTGGTTTAAAATATTAAAATAAAAGTTACCATGACAAATGGGGATGGGAACCTCTTCTGTTCTAGAGGCGGTAAAGCCTGTATACAGAATAAGTAGCATTAGATTCAGCTGAAAATCTTATACTGAAGCATGTTACCAAATCTCAGAGTAAGCACTTAAAACAAACTTCATCAAATGAAAAATTAAATGCAATGAACCCATATGAAAATAAGGAAGTCTGATACCCATCTTCGTAAGGGATCTCTGCAATTCACAATGGGAAGCTTAACTCCATATACTCCAGCAAATATTATCGTCAGCATGATATTTTCCCCTGGTTCCCAAATTATCCCCTAAGCTAAGTGAAGACTTTGTAATTTAGTCATAAAGCAGGGTGATACAATGGCTTTACAGTGTATCTGCAGTTTGATTTACATATAATGGTGTTATATTAGATTCACAAGCATGACTACCTTTAAGATACCCACTCTCCTAGCTCTGTTGCAGAATCCTTTTACAAATTGCTTTTTCTATTTTTGTTGTTATGTCTCTTTAGTTTCCCTGTTTATTTGTTTTAGTTTTGGGCTTTTTGGTTTTTTTGTTTTGTTTTGTTTTGCCATAGTGAGGATAATATCCAGGACAAGCACTCTATCACTCAGCTACATCCCCTGCCCTCTTTTTTTTATTCTGAGATAATGTCTTGCCCAGACTAACCTTGAACTTGAGATCCCCCTGCCTCAACTTCCCTAGTAGCTGAGCTTACAGTGTGCAACACCATATCTGGCTTAGTTTCCCTGTTTCTAACATTTTCACTACATGTCATATATACAGGACGAGGAATAAATGACAAAAATATCAATGTAATTAATTATCGCAAAATGAACATAATGGTATTTACTCCACCCAGGTCAAGAAGCAGAACATCACAGCCCAAGAAGTCCTCTTGTGTTTCTCATTTCTCCCCACAGGTTGCAAGTCCATCTGTCACTGTGGATTAGATGTGATAGACAGATAAAAACATTTACATACTAGATATTCTGTCTAGCTTTTTTACTTCATATTTTTGTGAGATTCATCCACATTGTAATGTGTGTTTATTTTTATGGCTACATGGTATATATTTAAAATTCACATAAAATTTATAGCCATATATTACAAAATTTTACTTTCTTGGAGAATATGTGAATACATTTCTATAGCACATTTGATTACAAGTGGAATTTGGAGGTCATAAGGTACTTGTATGTTCAACTTTTCAGATAAAGTCAGAATTTCAAAAGTATTTTTCCAACATTCACTACCATCAACACTATCTGAAAGTTCTCATTGCTCTACATTCTCACCAAGACTTGGTTTTACCAAAAATTTAAGTCATGACCATTTTAGTGGTTAGATGGTGGCATCTTATAGGAGTTTCAATTTGCATGTATTGCATTATGAATAATATTGAGATATTTTCCACATATGTACTGGTCATTGGGTATTGTCTTTTATGAAGTACCTCAAAGTCCTTTGCCTATTTTTTTATATTGCATATTGCATTATTTGGATTTTCTGTTTGATGTGAAAGACTTCTTTAGACATTATAGATACTAGTCTTTACCAATTATGTACATTGTAAATATATTCAATTTCTGTAATCATAATGATACGTTCAATCATTTTTGGACATAAAAAAACTTTTGTTTGAAATAATTTCAGATTTATAGAACAGTTGCAATAGTACAAAGAATTTTCATAATACCCTTTATGCAAATTTCCCAAATGTTGATATTTAGCTATATTATTTTATACTTTTTTCTAAATGACTTGAGAATACATATTTACATAATCTCTAAATACTTCAATGTGAATTTCTTTTAAAAATAAGGATAATATTTATGACTACAGTATAATTATAAAAATTGAGAAATTCACACGGGTCTATACATCTTATTAAAATGTCACCAATTATCATAATAATGTTCTTTATAGCAAGAGGAAAAAGTGTTTCTCCTCATGGATCCAATATAGGATTATCGTGCATACATTTGGTTACCATGTCTCTTCAATCCCTTAATCTTAGTTTCTCAGGTTTTATGTGCCATTACACTGACATTTTTAAAGCAATTAAATCAGTTATTTTGTACAAAGTACCTTGAGTATATATTTCCTTATAATTTGATTCAAATCACCTATTTTGGGCAGGAATAGCACAATAGCATTCTTATATTCTTCCAGTGCTTTTATCAGGAGGCACTGGATAATACTTTGTCCTAATACTGGTGACTCATTAATTTTAGCTGCTATGATTTTAGTCATAATTTTACACAATTTTTGCCAAATTGTGACTTTGAACTTCCATCAACCCTTTGCAGTTATTGGCTGATATTCTGTAAAAATATATTATTCCATTGATTCCTTTCCTTGTTCATTAATTTATTAGTATGGATTTACAGAGTCTTACTTTCTTCAATAGGTTAGAATCTACCAACATAATCTCACATTAACTTTTTCTCATTTCATTTTATTTTTTATTAGTGCATTATAATTGCTTATAACAATGGGATTCATTGTCATATATTTGTATATACATAATATAACAATTATGTATTTGATGACTTTCATACCCTAATATCTTCCCTTTCCCTCCTCTCCTCCATCTTCCTCATCCCTTAGCTCAAATCTATTGGTCTCCCTTCTATTTTCATAAGATCCCCCAACTTTTGCTTCTTTTTTTTCCCTTAACTTCCATGTGTGAGAAAACATGACCTTTGACTTTCTGAGTTTGATGTTTCATTTAGCATGGTTTTCCAGTTCTATCCATTCACCAACAAATGACATGATTTCTTTACAGCTGAATAAAACTCCATGGTATATCCATAACATATTTTATCAATCATCTGATGACAGACAACTTGGCAGTTTCCATAAATTGGCTTATGCAAATTGTGCTATAACCACGTGCATGCTTGTATCACTATAGTATAATGACTTTAATACATTAGGATAAATATGAGTAATGATATGGCTGGATTATAAGGTGGCTCCATTCGTAGTCTTTTGAAAAACCTCTATAATGATTTCCTTGATAGTTGTACAAACTTACAATCCAACCAAGAGTGTTCCTTGTCCCAACATCCCTTCCAGCACATATTTTAAATTGCATTCTTGATGACTGGCATTCTAACCAGACTGATAGAAAGCCTTAATGTAGTTTTTATTTGCATTTACCTAATTACTAAATTTGTTGAACATTTTTTGGACCATTTGCACTACTTCTTTTGTGAAGTGTCTGTTTAGTTCATTTTCCTTTTTTATTTATTGAGTTACTTTTTTGTTGTTTTTATTTCTTTATATATTTTTGTTATTGAATTCCAACAGAAGAGTCGCTGGCAAAGATTTTGTCTCATTCTGTAGGCTTTCTCTTTACACTCTTAATTGCTTCCTTTGCTGTGCAGAAGAAGCTTTTTAATTTGATGCCATCCCACTTATTGATTCTTGGTTTTATTTCTTGAGCTTCATGAGTCTTATTAAGGAAGTCGTTGCCTGTGCCAATATGTTAGAGTATTGACCTATGTTTTCTTCTAGCTGTTTCAGTGTTTCCGGTTTAATTCCAAGGTCTTTGATCCACTTTGGTTTGGCTTTTCTTCAGGATGAGAGATAGGGATCTAGTTTTATCCTTATACATATGCATAATCAGTTTCCCCAGCATTGGTTAAAAAGACTTTCTCCAAAGTATATTTTTGGTGCCTGTGTCAGAATCAGATGAGTCTCTAGTGGATTTGTCTCTGAGCCTTCTATTTTACTCCAGTGGTTTTCAAAACTGTTATTGTGGCAATACCAAGCTGCTTTTGTTACCATAGCTTTATGGTATAATTTAAAATTAGGGCTTGTGATCCCAACAGCATTGTTCTTATTGATCATTTCTTTGATTATTCTGGATCTTTTACTCTTCCGTATGAATTGTAGGACTCTTATTTCTAGTTCTTTAAAGAATGTCATTGGTAATTTGATGAGGCTCAAATTGAATCTGCTTTAGATAACATGGCCATTTTGACCATATTAATTCCGTTTATCCAAGAAGGTCTTTTTCAATTTCTTTCTTTAGTGTACTATAAAATTTCATTCTAGAGGTTTGTCATCTCCTTGGTTAGATTTATTCCTAGATTTGGTGGTTGTTGTGTTGTTTCATTTTTGGAGTCTATGGCTAATGAAATTGTTTTCCTGATTTTTTTCTCATAAGATTTATTATTGGAGTACAGGAAAGCTATTGGATTTTAATGTTAATATTGTATTCTGCTGCTTTGCTGAATTTGTTTATTAGCTCTAGAAATCTTCTGGTGGAGTTTTTTGGGTCTTCTATATGTGGGATCACGTCATCAACCAACAGAGATTATTTGACTTCTTCTTTTCCTATTTGTATCCCTCAAATTCTTTCTCTTGCCTGATTGCTCTGGAAAGAGTTTCAAGAACTATATTGAATAGAAGTGGTGAGAGTGGACACCCTTGTCTTGTTCTGGATTTTACAGGAAATGCTTTCAGGTTTTCCCCATTAGCTATGGTGTTAGCTTTGGGTTTGTCAAATATAGCCTTTATCACGTTGACATAAGTTCCTTGTACTCCTGGTTTCTTCTGTGCTTTTAACATGAATGGATGCTAGATTTTGTTGAAGGCTTTTTCTGCATTCATTGAGATGATCTTGTGATTTTTGTCCTTAGTTCTATATATGTTATGGAGTATACTTATTGGTTTGCATGTGTTGAATCATCCTTGCATCACTGGAATGAATCCAACTTGATCATGGTGTACAATCTTCTTAATGTGTTGGTAAATATAATTTGCTGATATTTTATTGTGTATTTTTATTTCTATGTTCATCAGAGTTATTGATCTGTAGTTTCCTTTCCTTAAGCTGTCCTTATCTGATTTTGGTGTCAGGTGATGCTGACTTTATGAATGAATTTGGAAGTGTTTCATCACCTTCTATCTCAAAATAATTTAAGCAGCCTTTGCAATAGTTCTTCTTTAAAGGTCTAGTAAAATTCAACTGAGAAGTCATCTATTCCTATGCTATCCTTTTTTGGAAGTTTTGTTTTATTGTTGCCTTAATTTCATTGCTTGATATTGATCTGTTTAGGTTTTCTGTATCCTCATTCCATTTTGGCAGGACTTATGTGTCTAGAAATGTATCCATTTATTCTAGATTTTCTAGTTTATTGGAATATAAATTTTCAAATTAGTCCCTAGTGATCCTCAGGATTTCTCTGTTGTCTATGATATTATCTCCTTCTTTATCTCTAATTTTAGTAATTTGTATGTTCTTTCTCTCTCTTTGTTAGCTTGACTGAGCATTTATCAATCTTGTTAATCTTTTCAAAGAACCAACGTTTCATTTCATTGATATTTTGTATTTATTTTATTCTCTGTTTCATTTATTTTGGTTCTGATTGTAAGTATTTCCTTCTTTCTACTGATTTTGAGATAGGTTTGTTCTCATTTCTATAGGGCTTTGAAATTTATTATTCATTTGTTTGTTTGGGATCTTTTTGATTCCACAACATCCCAAAGATTCTGATGTATTGCTCCTCTATTCTCATTTAATTCTAGAGATTTTTTTAATTCCTTCCTATATTTCTTCTATCACTAATTCATCATTCAAAAGTATATTGTTCAATCACCATGTGTTTATGTTTTTTCTGTGCCTTTTCTTAGAGTTGATTTCTATTTTTATTTAATTATGATCTGATAAGATGCAAGGAATTATATGGACTTTTTGAATTTCCCAAAAGTTGCTTCCTGGTCTAATAAACAGTATATTTTGGAGAAGGCACCATGGGCAGCTGAGAAGAAAGTAATTTCAGTTGCATTTGATAAAATATTCTACAAATATCTGTTACATTCATTTGACACATAATTTTTAGGTGTGAAGAGTCTTCACTAATTTTATGTCTGAATGACCTATCTATTGATGAGAGAGGTGTGTTAAAATTACTCTGTATTGTATTGAGGTCTATCTGAGTCTTTAAGTTTAATAGTGTTCATTTTATGTATTTTGATGCTCTGATATTAGGAGCATATTTGCTATTGTTTTATCTACTCATTTAATTCCCCCTTTAAGGGTATTGAAGTTACTTTCTTTGTCTATTCTGATTAATTTGTACTTAAATCTGCCTTGTGGTTGTGAAAGTAACTTCTACTGCTTATTTTGGTGCTCCGTTTGCATGGAATGTCATTTTTCATCATTTCACTTTCAGCCTGTGGCTTTCTTTACCTGTAAGATGAGTTTCATAGAAACAACATATACTTGGGTCTTGTTTCTTAATCCATTCTGCCAGTCTATGATTTTTAATTGGAGAGTTGAGATCATTTACATTCCATGTTACAGAAAAATGTTTGTTAATTCCTTCTGTTTTTATTTCTGTGTTTAATTTGATCTTATTTCACATTTTCTTAGCTACTTTTCTAATAAGATTCATTCATTTGCAAGTTCTGGAGTTAGTGTATTTTTTTTTTCATTTTTTCCTTTTCTTTTCCCTCCTCTTTCCCATATTCCCCTCCTCCTCCTCCTCCCCCTTCTTTCCTCCTCCTCCTCCTCCTCCTCCTCCTCCTCCTCCTCCTTCTTCTTCTTCTTCTTCTTCTTCTTCTTTGGCTTGTGTGTGCAGCATTTGAGCAGTATAACTTTCTAGCAGTCATAAATACTTTTAATTTTTGCTTATTTTGAAAAGTGTTTTTTTTTTTCTTCCTTCAATTCTGAAGGATAGCTTTGCTGGATAGAGCAATCTTGGTTGGCAGTTATTTTCTTTCTGGGCTTAGAAAAGATTCCAAGCTCTCCTGGATTTTAGAATTGGTGCTGAGAAATCAGAAATAATTCTGATTGACCTATCTCTAAAAATGACCTGATGTTTTTCTCTTGAGGCTTTTAAAATTCTGTACTTGCTCTCCATAATATGTTTTTAATTATAATACTTATCCATCATGGATAAGTTCTTTTTTAATTCTATGGGATTCTGAATGACTCTTTTATCTGAATGTCCATCTCATTCCCAAGGTTTGAAAATTTTTCTGTTATTAAGTCCCTAAAGAGGATATCCATGCTACTAGCTTGCATTTCACAACCCTCTTAAATTCCAATAAGTCTTAAATTTCTTTTACTTTTTCCAGACTATTTGTATATTCTTATCATAGTTGCTTATTTTCTATTTTTTTTTTTTTTGGCGGTGCTGGGGATTGAACCCAGGGCCTTATGCTTGCACTCTACCAACTGAGCTATATCCCCCCTTGCCTATTTTCTACTCTTTAATGCTGTCTAAATGTTCAAAGTTAGCCACTTTGTCTTATAGCTCTGAGAAACTCTTCTACTTATTCTGCATTATTGTAGAGACTTTCCACTGAGTGCTTTACTTGATTTGTCATTCACTTCCAAAATTTCAGTTTGGTTCTTCTTCAATATTTCTATGTCTGTGTTAAATTTATAATTCATATCTTGTATTTACTTCCTTAATTCATTCAGTTGTTTTTCTGTGTTATCTTGGAATTTATTGATCATTTTTATAATCATCAGTTTGTATGCTTAATCTGGTACTTCATCCTCTTCAGTATACTTGAAGTTCATTGCTAGTGAATTACAAACTTTAAAGAGTGTCATATTAACTTAATTTTCCATAATTCTTGTGCTTTTGTGCATTTGGTTGGATTTCTTTTCTACTCTTATAAGAGGGTCATTTTAGGGCACAGACTTCCCTTGTTCTGGGATATCAGGTTGTTGTGAATTTTTCAATTTATTTACAATGTGGATTTTATAGTATGGTTTCCAGTTAGTTCTTCAGTGGTGATTAGTGTGTTTTGAAGAAGTTGAACAAGGACTTGAAGATTCCACTTTCCCTGCAGATCTTACAAGAGTGGGGTCCTTCCATAGATGAAGCAATTGTGTTATACATGGCAGAATATATGGGGTACATCCCCACTCTGTATGTTCTAAAGGGCAAGGGAATTATCTAAGTTGCAGCCCTTTGTAGGTGTGGTGTCCACAGTCTTTGTTTTATTTCTCTTTCTTTTCTCTGTAGAAATGGATTTCCAAGAGTGGGATCTACGGACACATTTTAACCATTCTCACTTGGGGTTTGGTCATTAGTTTGGGTTTTTTTCCTCCCTTATTCTTCGTGTTGAAGTTTGAGTAGGATTGGGTTGTAAGTGAAGCAAGATATGTGGTCTCTTGGCTGAACTGTGGGTATTGCTCAGCAGAAGAGTCTCTACCCTGTGAACTTGTAATGTCCCAATAGATTCCCAGCATCTCACAGAAAAGGAAAAAATAGCAGTGAACAATATGCAGCATTAAAATAAGTACCCAATGCCTAGTATGATATCTATATCACCAATTACCACAAAAAATGAAATGGCATGGTCAGTAATGAGCAACAGCAAAATAATGGACAACTGTGAACTAAATCTAGTATAAAGAAGTTTCAGTTATGCCATCCATAGTATTAATAGCTGCAGCAGCATGAATGGTGGAGGGAGAAATTATATGAACTAAATAGTTCTAAAAGATAAGACTACAGTTCATTAAGAGATAAGAAAATGAGATAGAAACCAGAAGAAAGTTTAAATTAATTAACATATGAACTGAGAGAAAGCAGAAAAAGAGGAGGAGAAAACAGATAAAAAAAGCAAAATACAGACAGAGAGAGAACAAGAGAATCTGACTATCAGGTATAGAAGAAAGGAAAGATAGTATAATATGAGAAGCAAAAACAACACAAAACAAACTAAAAACCCTAACCCTCAAAAGATAAAGTAAAATAACAAATGAATGAATAACAAATGAATGATAAAAGGGGAAAATGGTAAAAATGAAAAGAAAAAGAAAAAAGAAGCAAATATGTACATCATGTATAGTCACAAATAGTAAATGCAGAAAGAACACACAAAAAAGTTCTTAATGAAACTTTGAAAGAATTGTCTCTTCTGAGGTTATCAAAACTGTCAACAAAGATGATGTTCACTCCCTATGACAGACTGCTTTTCTTTCTGTTTCTTCTTGGACTATGTACTCCTTAGATAGAGCAAGGTCTGGGAGGTATTAAATATATTCTCTTTTTGTGTTGCTCACCAGACTTCCAGCTGGTGTGGTCTGGAACCAAAGCTGGTTGAAAGAGTTCTTAGCTTCTCTTCACACCAGTATAAGGTGGGGTGGAAAGGTACTACTGCTGGCTGTCTGGACAGATTAGGTGGAGGTACTCCAGGGCAGAGCTGATATAGAGTTCTAAGTAGGAAGTCACAATAGCTGAAGGTTAGCTCTAAGTGGAGCTTTGGAGCTTTGTTGACTGGATAGCTTCTTCGGAGAGATTACATCAGCACACCCCTAGGGCCAGGCAGATGCTGATCTCTGCTGGGTGTGTGGGACTCAGGAGCCTCCACAAATTCTATTCATAGGGTGTGGTAACCCAACCTCCATAAGTCTCACACACTCCACACCCGTAACTATGGCCTTCCCAGATTCAGTGCTTGACTGTAATCATGCCCACCTGTTGAGTGTACCAACCCTCTTCTATTGGTCTCATGACACACCAAACTCAAAGGTAAAGCAAGCTGTACCTCCCCTCTGTCTCCTGGAACTGAAACCCTAGAGCACATGTTTTGCTATGCCCATTTCAATCACATTCTGCCAGGTACACCCTAGGAAACGTGGCAGCACTTGCAGAGACAGTACGGCAATATATGCTGTGATCTCCTGGGCTTCCACAGCAGCAAGCCACAGCATGGCCTCTTTGAGATGTCGCCCCATCTCAGCTCTCTGGGGCCAATCAAACACGGAGCACTTTTCAAACACCATCTTGATCTATGGCCATTGATTTAGCTAAGTTCAGACTGCTTTTCTGTTCTCCATTTCCATGTCAAATTCATTTGTTATGTTTCTCTCTCTCTGCTTGTTACCCTTCCCATTGTGGTGAACTGGCACCACTGCCACCATTAGCTTGACTCCAGTATATTGTTTCTTGTCCTCTGTTCAAAGCACACAAATTTCTGAATCTTTGTGTTCTGATTCTCTAATATGTCCATGAATTTCTGCTGTCACCCACCTTGTTGAGAAGCAATACTGCTACTGCTCTGAGACACGGAACAGCTAGAAAGTACACCCTTCCTTTAATCTGTCATCTTTGATCTCCCAACATTATTAATTTTGATAATCAGTTGTTTCAGACTTTGCCAATACAGCTCCTTAGATATGTCTCTGTATCCCTTTGAAATTTTTGCATGATTCTTTGAGCAGTTTCTTACTTTATTGAGCAATAAGATAGCCTGGACTTACCTTGTATTCCCCTAGTTCCAACCTTATAATAAGCTAATTTACTCTGAGATCCCTGTTTCTTTCTAATGAACTGAACATTTAGAAACTGAGATCTTGGCTCTGGATGTGCTCATTGCTGCCAGGATGTCATTGCTTTTAGCCTGTAGTAGACAGAGTTAGGAAAACCTATACATAATGATAAACAGGTAGATAAGATCTATCATAAGTTCTTACTGATTCCTTCAATCCCATTTCAATATCCAATTACATTCCACTAACACAGAGTTCATTCCAGCTTTTCCTATATTCACATTTATAATTGCCTTTTCCAGCACTGAGAAACCTGGTTCCCATTACCCACAATCTATTTATGTATTGCTTAATTCTAGAATACACTAGAATACACACAAAGTAATTTCAGAATTGCTAACCCACACTAAACTTCCTACTTAGAGTTCAGTCTTTTTATTTTTCTCATTGAGATTTTTAATTCAAGGAAAATGTAATCACTAATCCATTTATTCTTCTTATGTAATAATATTCAGTATTAAATTTTTCAAGCGTAATTTTCAAATTATAAACATCTTTTTCTGAATCATCTTTATGAAAAAAAGGCGGCTAAGACCAACAGCCTAGATAAAATCAAGAGTGATCAATCCATGAGGGATAACTACGAAAAACCATGATACAGAATTTTAACTTCACTTTAAAAAATAATATTTTGTATCTGATTTCATGCATAGTACATGCTCATGGTGGACACTTAATATTTTTATATCTGCATCATTTTTAAATACTATGGTTCTTTTTTTCTCCTAGTAATTTACTTCTTTTTTTTATTATTGTAAACAAATGGGATACATGTTGTTTCTCTATTTGTACATGGAGTCAAGGCATACCATTTGTGTAATCATAAATTTACATAGGGCAATGTTGTTTGATTTAGAGTTCAGTCTTTATTTACTATTGTTTGTTTATAGCTCAGGGATATACACTCAAATTGTTGAATTCAAAAATCACTTGGTTTAGTTTACTTTTTCCCTTCAATGTGGTTCTGAAATAAGTTCATTTACTTCACTTTGTATATATTTTAGGGTTCCTTTCCACATCTTTACTGACTTTATTTTACATATTGAGTATCCGAAACACTAATATAACTCAAAGTCTGAATTACACAAAAAGGAACATTCAGAAGGTATTATGTTCCCCATCTCTTCCACACTTCTCTGATCCTTCTGTCCCCATCTCTTATAAGTAGCCAGTTTTTACAATTGAAGATTTATCAATTTCATCTATATTTTAAATTATTTTACATATAAATATGCATAATAATTTTGCATATTTGAAAAACATCTGTTTCAATGTCATTTCATTACATAGTTTGTACATTTGTCTTTGCCCCACCCCTTTTTATTATTTAGATAAACTAATGCGTGGTCTATTTTGTTCTTTAAAAAAATCAGGATTTTGATTTATTAATTAGATATGCTGTTTTTTATTATCTACCTCATTCAACTTAATCTTTTATCTTCATTTTGTCTTCTTTTTGCTCTTATTTAGTTAACTTAGTTGTTCTCTTTCTATCTTTCAGAATTGAAATTTTAATTTATTTATTTATATTTTTAATGTTTAGTGGTATCTTTAAAACCATGAATTTTCCTCTGATCACTGGCTTTAATATAGGTTATAGAATTTAACATTTAATGATTTCATCATCATTAATTTTCAGAAGATAAATGGTTTCTGTTATATTTTCCCCTTTTGCCTGATAGGTTTTTAATAGGTGTATTTTTTTTTAAATAATTTTTAGGTGATGAGGGGATGGGCTGTTACATTGTGATTAGTTTCTTATTTTATTGCTTTGTGATCAGAGACTGTTATATTTCTGTTTTACAGAACTCCTTGATTCTTTTTTTTTAAAAACTCAAATATCATCATTTTGGTCAGTATATATGTTTGATTAAGAAAAGCTAAATTTGACAGGATGTAAATGTGGATCTAAAAATATAACATGTATTTTATTCTTCTCGGCAGTTCATGGATTTTTTTCCAAAACAGACCATACTTTTGGTCACAAAGCAAGTCTTAGCAAATATATAAAAATATTGCCATAATCCCTTGTATCTTATAGATCATAATCAAATAAAATTAGAAATCAACAAAAAAAACTATAGAAAGAAAACACATGGAGATTTAACAATACTTTTTTGAAAGAGAAATGTCATTATAAAAATGAGATGAGAAATTTTAGAAGTTCTTAGAATCAAGCTAGAATAGTGTACAATGTACCAAAATCTCTGGGACTCTAGGAAGGCAGTTCTAAGAAGAAAGTGTATAGCACATAGAGCCTAAAATTTTTTAAAAAATAAAGATCTCAAATAACCCATCTAATCTCAAGGCTCTGGAAAATTAGAAACACGCTAATTCTGAAGTCAGTAGAAGAAAGAAAAAGATTAAAACCAAAGTGAAGGACTGGGGTTGTGGCTTATTGGTAGAGCGCTTACTTAGCAAGTGTGAAGCATTGGGTTCGATCCTCAGCACCGCATAAAGAAATAAATACAATAAAAGTATTGTGTCCATCTACAACTAAAAAAATGTTTAAAAAGCAAAGTCAAAAGAAGTAAAGAATTGAAAAATAATACAAAGGATCAATGAAAAAAAAAGAGTTGCTTCTTTGAAAAGATAACAAGATTGATAAATCCTTAACCAAACTAACTAAAAGGAAGACCCAAATTAACAAAATTAGAGATAAAAAAAGAAATATCACAGACATTTCTGAAATGCAGAGGATTATTAGGGACTATTTTGAAAATTTATATTACATTTAATTGAAAAATACAGAAGATAATGACAAATTTGTAGACACAAAGGTCCTACCTAAATTTAGCCAAGAGGATATAGAAAACCTAAACAGATCAATGTCAAGCAATGATATTGAGGCAGTAATGAAAAGCCTTCCAACAAATAAAAGCCTGAAATCAGATGGATTCTCAGCTAAGAATATCAATCCTCCTAAAATTAGTTTATGAAATATAAAGGTCCAGAACATTCCCAAATTTATTCTATGAATTCATTTCATATGATATGAAAGCCACATTAAAACACATTGAGAAAAGAAAACTACAGATCAGTAATTCTGATGAACATAGAAATAAAAATACACAATAATATATCAGCAAATTATATTTACCAACACATTAAGAAGATTGTACACCATGATCAAGTTGGATTCATTCCAGTGATGCAAGGATGATTCAACACATGCAAACCAATAAGTATACTCCATAACATATATAGAACTAAGGACAAAAATCACAAGATCATCTCAATGAATGCAGAAAAAGCCTTCAACAAAATCTAGCATCCATTCATGTTAAAAGCACAGAAGAAACCAGGAGTACAAGGAACTTATGTCAACGTGATAAAGGCTATGTTTAACAAACCCAAAGCTAACACCATAGCTAATGGGGAAAACCTGAAAGCATTTCCTGTAAAATCCAGAACAAGTCAAGGGTGTCCACTCTCACCACTTCTATTAAGTATAGTTCTTGAAACTCTTTCCAGAGCAATCAGGCAAGAGAAAGAATTTGAGGGATACAAATAGGAAAAGAAGAAGTCAAATAATCTCTGTTGGTTGATGACGTGATCCCACATATAGAAGACCCAAAAAACTCCACCAGAAGATTTCTAGAGCTAATAAACAAATTCAGCAAAGCAGCAGAATACAATATTAACATTAAAATCCAATAGCTTTCCTGTACTCCAATAATAAATCTTATGAGAAAAAAATCAGGAAAACAATTTCATTAGCAATAGACTCAAAAAAGAAATCTAGGAATATATCTAACCAAGAAGGTGATGGATCTCTATAATGAAAATTATAGAACACTGAAGAATAAAATTGAGAAAGATCTTAGAAGAACAAAATATATCCAATGTTCTTGGATAAGCAGAATTAATATGGACAAAACGGCCATATTATTTAAAGCAATATGCAGATTCAATGTGAACCTCATCAAATTACCAATGATGTTCTTCAAAGAACTAGAAAAGAGTCCTAAATTTCATTTGAAAGAATAAGAGACTCAGAATAGCTGAAGAAATCCTAAGCAATGCCATTGGCATCACAAACCCTAATTTTAAAGTATACCACAGAGTTATGGAAACAAAAACAGCGTGGTATTGCCATAATAACAGTTATGAGGACCAATGGAATACAAGACTCAGAGACAAATCCACATAGATATAGTCATCTGATTCTGACACAGGCACCAAAAATATACTTTGGAGAAAGTCTTTTTAACAAATCCTGGAAAAACTTATTATCCACATGAAGAAGAATGAAACTAGATCCTTATCTCTCATCCTGCACGTAATTCATAACAAAGTGAATCGAAAATCAAGGAATTAGAACAGAAACACTGAAACAGCTAGAGAAAAGCATAAATCAGCACTTCAAGAATTGGCACAGGCAACAACTTCCTTAATAAGACTCCTATAATTCAAGAAATAAAATCAAGAATCATTAAGTGGTATGATACTAAATTAAAAAGCTCTCCACAAGAAAGGAAACAAAAGTGTGATGAGAAAGCCTACAGAATGGGAAAAGTATCTTTGTAATTACTCTTCTGACAGCAGATTAATATCCATAATATTTAAAGAACTCAAAAACCTTAATACCAGAAAAAAAAACCCATCAATAAATGGGTAAATGATCTGAACAGATATATTTCAAAAGAAGAAACACAATTACCAAAAAAATATGAAAAAAATGTTTATCATCCTTAGTAATCAGGGGAATGCAAATCAAAACTACACTGAGATTTCATCTCACTTCAGTTAGAATGGCAATCAAGAACACAAATAATAATTTCTACTAAGGATGTGGGGGGAAAGGTACTCATATGTATTGTTGGTGAGGCTGTAATTAGTACAACCACTTTGGAAAGCTGTATGAAGTTCCCTCAAAAAAAACTAGGAATGAAACCACCACATGACACAGCTATCTCACTATTTATATTTATCCAAAAGATTCAAAATCAGCACAGTATAGCAATACATGAGTACCAATGTTTATGGTAGTACAATTCATCACAGACAAGTTATGGAACCAATCTAGGTGGTCATAAACCAATGAATGAATAGAGAAAATGTAAATATACACAATGAAGTTTTACTGAGCCATAACAAAGGATGAAATTTGTCATTTGTGGGTGAATGGGTGGAACTGGAAAACATCATGCTAAGAGAAATAACCAGAATCAGAAAGTTAAAGATGGAGTGTTTTCTCTTATATGCAGAAGCTAGAGAGAAAGGGGAAAAGGAATCAAAATGGAGGACTTTCAAAATTAAAAGGGAGCACAATAGAGTAGAAGTGGATAAAGAGGGAAGGAGAGGGAGATGTACTGGGGAATGAAATCTACCAAATTATGCTATATCCATGTATAAATCTACCACAATAAATCTCATATATAGAGAGATTATATATATGTATGTGTGTAAATATATATATAATCTCAAATATATATATGCATGTAATTATAGTGTACTAACTAAAGCAATAATGATAATAAAAGGGAGATCAGAATAGTGTAAGCAGATCATGGGGAGAAAGAATAAGAGGGAAAGAGAAGGTACTGGAAAATGAGATTGATCAAATTATGTTATGTGCATGCACCAATATGGCATAATGAATCTCACTACCATGTATAATTACAATACATTAATGTTAAAAAGAAATGGAAAAGAAAAGGCTGTACCTTATTTAGACCTTTAGCCACCTTGTGTACATTCTGTCCATTTGACCTGCCATGTACTAGGAATGCATGCTGCATCCTCCTGTCATTAAAGTGTTCCTGTGTCTCTTTGAGTCGCCTATAGTTTCTGTTTCACAGAGGTGATTCCTATATTGTTTGGTGCACTATCATTCATCATGCTATATCTTCTTTGTGAAACGTGGTGTTTAGCATTAAAATGCAGTGCACTTTAGTTGAGTTTAGTTGCCATGGTTAGAATTATGCTATACTGACATCATGATTGTAGTTTCTGCATTTTCATTTCCATTTTTTTTCTAGAAAAACTTTATCCTTCCTATAAGTCTTTCTGAGCTCTAGTCATTTGGGGGTAAGATGTGTTCCTGTATGCCAGAGCTGTGTCTTATTTTGTGGGCCAATTTTGAAATGTTTTAAATATCAATTAAACTCACATTGATGTGATTGTTATACTTGCTCTCAACTCCTTTTTTTTTTGGTTATAATTCACTGTGTATGATATTTTCTTTTTCTTTTTGCAATGCGCTTTCTTTACTTTCTATTTTTAAACATTTCTATTATTTAAGAAGATGATTTATACCTTTGCACATTTAAGTTTACCATCTGGCTTATCAGTGTTTAATAGTGTTTGAATTCTATGTATTAAATAATCCATGAGCTTATTGCACTTTCTCTTACACTCCCCTTTCTAATACCATTTTAAGTTGCATTATTTCTACTTGACAAAACATATAACATTAATGTATTATGCATCTACTCTTATCTAGACCTTTGTTATAGGCTTAGATCTAAAATTAAAATGCATTAAATGTTTACCATCTTGGGTTTTCAATTTTACTTCTTATTTTCTGTGCATGTGTGTTCTTAGTCTTTGACTTTCTAATTCCAGGTGTGTGCTATTTACCTACTTACAAAATACGTGTATGTGTGTGTGTGTGTTATATAAATATAATCTAGATCTAGATAAGTAAAGAGATATATATTTTTCTATAGATACATAGGTATAGATAGTTCTACCTCAAATGCTTCTTTGGGGATATTAAATTTGGTCTGGCGTGTTGGAATCCTCCTGCTCAGGGCTAATAGCTGGGGGAGGATGCATAACACCCAGACCTGGCGTTTGGCCCTCCTTTCCCATTTTCTTCTCACTGTGGCATTGTGTGGGTAGAAACTGCTTGTACCAGTCCCATTCAGTGGATGGGGCTCATGGTCCTAGCTCCAGACAACTACTGTCCTCAGTGTACAAAGTACAGCTTCTTTTTCTAGGTGAGTGTTTTTAGGGAGTCAGTGTCCTTAGAATTTTAAAAATATTTTATTTTGTTTTACAGGATTCATAGTTTCTCCCTATTGCTTTTTCTGCTCTCAAAACTGTTTCCAGAGTTTGTCTCTACCTGTGTTTTCACTCTTATCCTCAAAAGTGTTGCCCTCTCGGGTTGGTTTCTTGAGGTCCCACGTGGCCTTCTGGGTATGTTCTGACACCAGAGCTCTTTTCAGTTTTGTTGGTTCATTTTGTTTGGGGTTTTGGTGTTTAAAGTGGGACTTTTGGGGGATGGTTTAGGTCCGTCTTGGTACCCCTGTTCTCTCTTCTGTGTCATTTTTTGAGATTCCACCTTATTCTCTGCAAAGTCTTGGGTACAAGCCCAACAAAATAATATATGGTAAATTGAGGTTTGTGTTTAGCATGTAAGTGTTAGGAAGTTGTGTTTTCTCTTTTTAAATTATGTTGGGGAAAGCGTGCAAGTCGTGAAATTTGTGTGGTTCTGTCTGTAGGGTTTGCATTTTTTTTTTTTTTTTTTGAGAGTGTGTGGAGAGATTAGAATTGAGGCAGTCACCTGTACTTGGGCTTCTGCAAGTGTTCTAACTATGTAATTTAAAAAGATGGTCCTGGATGTTTGGCTATTCTAGATAAAAGTCTGGGTCAGATAATCATATTTGTCTTTGAAATTCTGAAGCAACAAGGTATACCCTTCAAGATTATCAATGCAGAAGCCATTCCTCTCCATCCCAGACAAGGAATAAACGTAGTTTCTTCAGAACCTCCAGGCTGACTGAACTATACCACCACCCTAACTCTCCTATCTTAGTAGAGATTCTCTCAATTCTCAGAAAGATGGGAGAAGAGACTCTAAAATCTTCACTCTGATTCTATGTTCTTTGTAAAAGCCACCATGCTCTGAAGTTCCATTGCTGGAACTAAGAAGTCAGTTCTTAACCAGATCAATACAATCACTTACCATTTCTGGTCAGGAAATGGTCTCATTTCAATATAATGAAACAAGCATTCCCTTGACAATCTTTCCCACTTCAGGTTCCAAAATGTAAGCAGGAGATCTCAAAAGCTTTTCATAATCTATGCTTGCCTAACATTTACACTAGAGTCATTATTTTTTTAGAGAAATGTGTGGCATTCAGATGATTTTATGCAAATATTTTTATAATTTAGCAAAGGAGTCACCCAGACTTCTTCAACACTCTTCATCCTTTCCCACAGGCTACAGTGTCAGTGTTTGTAACTTGGGATCAACAGACAGAATATTCTTTTTGAAAGTTGGAATCCACATAGCCAAATCCCCAAAGGGGGGAAAAACACTCTAAGTAAATTGTGCTCAATTGTCTGACTTGTACTTTCACTTTCATATCTGGGCCATTACAGACCCATTTGATGTACTTTAAAAGCCAGTGCACATGGGGAGAATTCATGGGATGATGAATATTCATCCCCACAAACCAAACCAGGCATCTACGTTGCAGTGACTGTCCCACAAATGTCACTTGTCAAATGGCCCCACATGTTGGTTGGGTTTCCTGTGTTCAAGGAAATATTCTTTTCCTCGAGATCTCAATGTCTCTCTCTTTCTTCCTTTCTATATCTCTTTCATTTTCTCACCCTCTGGGTAATTTTATACATTCAGTTTTAACATCAGCTAAAAGTTCCAATAAATTGTGTAAACTTGGGGATTTTCAGAAGGATTGTAAAGCACTTCTCAGATGTTAGCTGATGAATCCAAACTGCCTGATAAACTTGCTACACAATGAAAACAAAAAATGCAAAGAGATTTTAAAAAACTCCTTAAAACATAGCAAGTCAACTGATATTAGCTGGAATTGGGTCTCAGCATCCTTAGGCAGTAATCTTAGTTTCTGAAACTTGTATAATTTGGAGTTTTAAAAAGTATAAAAATGGAATCCCATTTTTATATTTGAAACTTCCTAATATTAAAAAAAAATAGAATTACAAAAAATACTGATGTTCACAATAAATGTCTGACAATGCTAGTGACTTAAAAATTATAAACGATGACTTGTTGATTACATGGGAAAAATGCTAATACCATTGGCAACAAGAAACAAGCCCTCTCACCTATGGGTAGGGGAAAGGAAATGCCTCAAGCTTGTCAGGCAGGCAATTGGCAATGCACACTAGTCATGCCATGTTTCATATGGCTGAACCAAGCAAATCCATTTCTAGGCTTTCATCTTTAAAAAACCATCTTGAATATGACAAAGATTTAGTTAATGGGACAGAATATTCATTACATATTATTATTGATAGCAATGAAAAAATAAGCAAGAAGATAAAACAACCTAAAGTCCTCTAACCCCACCCCCAAGATAGTCAAATATCCACCTTGAACTTTGCATGAATATATATATATATATATATATATATATATATATATATTTTTTTTTTTTTTTTTTTTTTTTTTTTTTACAATGCCAGCTCAGTTCCCCCAAGGACACTCTGGCAGCATTTTCCATCTGTCCGTGCACCAATACCCCAGCACCATGGCTTAGAGATTTCCATTAGTCACCATGTTTATGTGTCCACTCCTTCAGAGCAGACAGTCTGTGCATCAACCACAGCAAACTAAACCAATGGGATGACACCTTCCCCACCCCAGCTCCCCACTAACTGCCATCTTCCATGCCATATGAAAATGCTAGCATCCAACGGCTGCTGACCCAGAAGAACAGTGACAGTAGAGCCCTCATAAGGTTCAACCCATGAGAAAAGTCTCCATTATCTTTGTTTTCTTTCCATCAGAAGCTCCTCACCAGGTTGTCAGTTGATTTAATTCATGTTAAAATTTTACTTTACTGTAAGGTGTTCACTCTGCTAATAACTCCTAAGCATCAAGTTGAGGAGTTATGTTTATATATAAAATATAATTACATTTATATACTATATTTCTATATTATATACTACATATATTTATATATAAAATATACATGTATTTATATAGATATTCATGCAAAATGCATGGTGGATATTTGACTATCTTGGGGGTGGGCTGAGGGGACTTTAGATTGTTCTATCTTTTTGCTTACTCATTGCTATCAATAACATTATGTAATGGATATTCTATCCTATTAACTAAATCTTTGTGTAGAATAAATATCAGTCCAGAGATTGAGATAAAAATTGTGAGAACCACCAGAATGAGGACAAAGAGTTGAAAATGAGATTGGTGGGCAGAGGTATAATAAAAAGGTGCTGCTGGAAATGGCCAATTTATGTGTCAACTTGACTAGTCTCCAGTACCCAGTTATTCTGTCAAGTACTACTTAGGTATTGCTGTGAAGGTATTTTGTAAATGGAATTGCATCTACAATCAGTTGCCTTTATATAATGGAGATTATCCTGCATTTCCTAGGTGTGCCTCAGCCAGTCAGTTGAAAGTTCTAAGTAAGAGCAGAACCAAGGTTTCCCTGAGGAAGAAGAAATCCCACCTGTGGATTGCAACTTCCACTCCTGCCCAATGCTTTCCAGCCTACCCTTCCTGAAGACTTTCCCCACAGGTTTTATTCTTGCCCTACCAGCCCTGACAATCATGTGGGCCAAACAACTGTCATCTATCTATCATCTCTTTATATCTCTATCATCTATCTGCCATCTATCTATATTTATTATCTGTTTACCTACCTATTCTCTTGTACCTATCTCTATCTCTATCTACCTATCATCTATTGCCTGTATCTTTTTTCATTTACCCTGCTGGTTCTCTTTCTCTAATGGAACCCTGACTGAAACACCAACTCAAAATTTTCTTGACAATTGCAGTCTTTTTTTTTTTTTCTTTTACAGGGGAAACATCCCTTCACTCCCCCTTCCCAATTGCTCTTTATGCAATTGTAAGTGAAGCCCTTTCCCATACCCACTGCTTCTGCCTGGAAGAGGAATTGGTTCCACTGCTTTACAAGGAGAGAAGGAAATGGAGTTCCCTAGCTTTGGGACTCCAGAGTCTTCTCTCCCTACCCCCTTGTCACTTAGAGTCTCCTTAGTCCCAATGCTACACTCAGTCTATACTTTCTCACAGGTGCTCCTCAGGCTGTCACACTGGCAGGTTGTATCACTCCACAGGGCACCCAGACTTCTGTGTATCCAACTGCTCAGAATTTCTCCTCTAGTCGATCTCCCACAATTCTTAGCATTTTCCAGACTTACTACCTGCTACCCTGGAAAGAGAGAGTAGGCATTTCACCAGCTCCTCATAACTTTGGATGGGAATGAAACCCCCCTAAACCAGTAGTTGTTAACCCTTACAGCACTTTCAAATCACCTCTGAACTTTTTTTTTATAAATGCTGATAATGGACACTTTCCCAGACCAACCAAACAAGTTCTATGGCTATGGACAGGCACATGAGTTTTTTTCAAAGCTCTTTGAGAGATTTCAATGCCAAGTAAGATTGAGAACCTTTGTTGTAAATCAGACATTCATAATCAGTAGCAACTATTCTCTTTCTTCTATCCATAGCCTCCCAACCTGTCTCCATCAGCTCTCTGGCCACTTATCCAGGCAACTTTAGGTTCTTGGCTGACACATTCCCTGAGTGACACACTTCTTAATGGAGGCATGTAAGGAGTGAAAGAGAGCATCAGCTTTGGAGTTAGGTGTGCACAAGTGCAAATCTCAGTTCTGCCAATAACAGGCAGATATATCCTTGTCCTAATATTTTGCAGCTTCTACATCTCCAGCCCAGCTGAGGATTTGGAGTTTTTGGGCTGCCCACCCAGTTATCACAGGGAACTTGAATAACTGTCTCTAAATACAGTGAAACCTGTTGTGTTCAAGGTAGCCAAAGCAGGGAGACAAGATGTACATGAAAAGTAGAATAGTTTAAAGAAGGGCTTAGAATATCCGGGGTTCAGTCAGGTATTTGACAATCTCACATGACATTTTAAAAAATTCTACTTAAACATCACCTGACACTTCTCTCTTTTCCACTCTGCAGTGGAATAAATCCTGCACTCAGGATCTTAGTAGGCTTTGATAAAGTCTGTCAGGCCATGTGGCCTTGAAGGTCTACCACAATCACAGACTTATTAAAAGCCAGTTATGCTGAACGTACCCAATCTCTGTTGTGATTTCATGGAGGAAGGAGCCCGACATCACCCTTCTTTCCTGATCTTGTTACATGATTCTTAACTATAAATTCAAAATTCCCTCTTTCCTTCTTTCTTCCCTTACTGTGTAATGTCAGGAGGCACTATAGTCCTTAAATCAAATATCTCCTCATGTCCTTGTCCCTTGCAGGATGTTTGACTCCAGTGATAAACTCTGATCCAAGCATGGTTTTCTACCTCATCTGGATCTACTTCTTAAATTTTGCTGCTAAAATATACCTGAGTACATCTTATATAGAGAAGCTAAAACTATAACCATCATGTTCTTGAAGTCCTCATGTTTTATTATTAGAATTCATATGATTTTGGATTTCTTGTCCATTTGTTTTATTAGAAAATATAACTTATAAATTACCTGCCATCAAGTAAAATTGAATCTCTAGGAAGATAGGCTATGATTATGCTAGAGTCTGAATTCATACCTTCAGGAGTATGCATAGCTTTCAGTCACAGATTTAAAAGCATACAGTTGGTGTATAATAAATGTGGATTGGTTAGCACAGTAATCTAGACCAATGGTTCAGGAATGGCCCTCAACTGGAGGTCCTTATGCCATCATGCCCCTTTGGAGGCATATCAGGGTCCTTCTTATAGTTGTTATAAGAACCTCATCCGATCCACTGAGCTGGGGCCAGAAAGGAACCCTTTCTGCTCTTCCTGTTCTAGGCTCCTACCTATCAACTCCACTGCTATTATCCCAGGTAGTTTCTTTCCTGCCTTCTAATGTTTGCAAAATTAGGAGGTTAGAAATTTGTTCTTCTAGCCCAGAATTCTATCCTGTGCATAGAATAACTTCATATTATCCTTTCAAATTTTTTTCCCTAGAGGAACTGCTTTAAAACAGATTGTTTGTAATTAATTACCAATTACCTCTATGTGAACGAGTATCCCCCAAATGCTAATCTATTTAGATAAATGTTTCTTCTGCAATATCAATATCAATAGGAACTAATTTGCTTAGAAAATCCTTTCCCCCTGGTTCCTGCAGCAGTAATCTCTTCCTTCAGCACCTTGTCGAAATTACCTCCAGTTCCAAATTCATGAAAATCATGCTAATGAGATACTCCTCTACCTGCATCTGGAGACTGGTACCATAGCAAGTCATGGCTCTGATTTCAGGAAATCCATTATCAATGTCACAGTCTGTGTTGCCTGGAGGGTTCAATTCATTTTAGGCAAAGCCCAAATGACATTGCATTTTGTCTCCATTCCCCTGTTGCCCACGCAGGAGGACTTGGAAGAATAACATTTTAATGGCTTGGAAAATGTTCCCAACAGAATTATCTGAGAGAGGATTTTTCAAGGGTTACATCACTAAATGACCAAACAAAGACACAGTGTCTGGCTACCGCCCACATGATCCACTGTGAGCCATGTTTTCATAATGATGTAGCGAGATTTAGACACACCTCTTTTATAAGTGGCGAAAGGAATATTAGCAAGGAAACCAAACCTGGACCTCAGAAGTAAGAAGACGTCAAGTATCCTAAGATCAGAGTAAACCCTAGTTTGTGGTTTATTCTTAATAATAATGAGCTGAAAAGTGTTGGGCATGTTAGGCACGTATTGCACGTTACCTCATATGACCCTCAAAAGAACTCGAAGAGATGGGTCCTATTATTGCCCTCATTGACCCCAAGGGGACACTAGAGGCTTCAAGATACTGTCTACTTCAACCAGCTACCAAAGCAAAGAATGGGGATGACCCCTCGGTAAATATGATTCTAAAGTCTCCGTTCTTCCCTGTTGAGTCTGATTAAGCAAGATTGAATTAAACATAACTGTGTTGGGTTTAAGGGTATTTACAAGGGTTTTTGTTTTTTTAATAGGTTACATATTCTGCCCCAGGGCTGTCTCCAGCTGATCAGATTTAGTATGAAGTCTCCTTTTTTTTGTTCAAAGGGCTAGATTTGACTCTGCATAAAGCTCATTGTTGATTCCCTTTGTTCCTTTATGGGAAATAACACTCTGCCCCTTCCCTCTTCTCTGTGCACATCACATTTCCTTCCTACCCATCTCACAGAAATGCGAGCCAGTTAACCACAACACGGTTCAGCAGCCCTCTCCTGTGCAGGTACACTTGAGTAACAGTCACTTGGTAAGCATCTTCAACACTGTAGGAACTAAGAGTGAAGTTAATATTTCAGAGACGTGCACAGGTGCAATCCTTTCCTGAAGTAATCTGCAGCTCAGCCTGATTTTCTCACTACCTTTTATGACACAATTTTCCCTCTCTTTGGACCTCTGCTGTAGACTTCTTCATTTCTCCTCACATACTCTAGTCTTCTGTCACGTGGACTATCTTACTTGCTCCCGGGAATCCCAATGCTGTTCCAGGCCACTGAACCTTGGCTGTTCCTTCTGCCTGGGGCTGCTGTCCCATTCTGCCTCACCTCTTATATCCTCAGTCCCAAGGGCAATGGCAGATCCAGCAGATTCTGGCAAAAAAATTCACTATCTACTTAGGATGGGAGGGAAGGCTAAAGCAACCGCAGTGACTCCACAATATATCTGAATTCATTTCTAAAGGATGTAGTCCATTAGGCAATGTGGGTTGTTTTTCCCAGGTGGGAAGAAAAAATGAATTGAGGCCCACATCATTGAAACTGTCTTAGAGATGAGGAACTGACATTAGAGGGAAAGAAGTCTTGTTCCAGAGAACTTCTAGGCTACACACTCTACACACTCCCAGAATCACTTCAGCCTTGCTTCCTCAGTTCCCCATTATGTCAAGGCCCAATGTCTGAGCCACCCCCTCCACTGCCACATAGAGTTTATATATCATGGGTCTCAGTCTCAATCAGGTTTTCAAAAATAGATGCTGATTTTCTTAAAACCCTTCATCCAAACAGCCTCATCTTGCCAATGGGTTTTAAAAGCTAGACCAACCCCTCTGTTCCTGGAATCTTTGTTACCACATTTTACTCTCATTTGTGCTGCCTCCATATTAACTTTCTTGATTTCCTTTTAAATGAGGAAGCAAAAGGGAAAGTATGATAAACCATGTTGTTATGGTCTGAATGCCCCCCATATTAATGTGTTGAAACTTAATCCCCACTGTGATGGTATTAAGAGGTGGAGCCTTGAAGAGGCAATTAGGCTTTGAGGGTTCCTCCCCTTCCAAATGGGATTAAGGTGCTTATAAAAAGGTCTCATACAGCGTTCCTTTGCCTTTCCACCTTCTGCCATGTGAGGGCACAGCCTACCTTCCTGCAGAAAGAGGAGGCAGCAACAAGGAGCCATCTTGGAAGCAGAGGGGGCAGGCCCCTCAACCCAGCCTCTGGAACTGTGAGCTAGAAATACTTGTTGTTTATAAATTATCTGTGTCAAGTTTGTAGTTTTAGTAGTACAAATGGACTAAGACACATGGTTTGGATAATACAGTATCATTTCTGAAAAGCACCGCTATCTAATGTTTTTTCTTTGTCATTAGTGCAGCTGATGTAGGTATGTGTGACAAAACGTAACAAACACTTGGGGTGGGAGAAGAAGTGTTTAAGGTAGACTCTGTCCCCACCCCTATACCTACTGAGAAAGTAAATATACAGACAATGGTTAGACCATGCGTAAAAATAGAGTTCTGACCTGTAGCCCACAGCCATCAACACTGGGAAACCAATCAACTATCTGTAGCAGTTGAGGAGGCCAAACAATAACCAATGCAGTGATCAGCCCCACACAGCCAGGACTTGATTAATAATTGACAGCCTACCCCATTTTTGTCCCCACTTCCAATTGAAGACCAACTGGAAAAAGTCAAGTTTGCCAAAACTGGTGCATGGATTTTGGTTGGAATAAACAGATGCCATTTACCATTATGGGAAGTCCAGAGAAGGATCTCAATTTCCGCACTTTGCAGAACATGGTCTGTGGACGGGTACTGATCCAGGAACCATCTGTTATGAAGCTGCAATTGAGATGGATAGTGAGAGTGTTCAGAAACTTTTGGAGCAATAATAATATATTTGTTCTAATTATACTTATTGTAATGTGATTTTATGTCGTTAAATCTAATAATATAAAGTCAGGGTTTATCATTCATATGACTTATTTCATTTATTTAGCAATTCATTTCTATTGTACTTTATGAGAATATTAGTCAGCAATAGATCAAAAATAACAATAAAAAACTGTTTCTGTACTACAGAGAATCTGAAAATCACTGTGGCTTTTCTGCTTATAGAAATGAGTGGCGGCAAAGACAACAGATGATGGTGGATTATAAACTGATGCCATAAATTTTTCTTGACTAAATAAACAAATGTGTGAGTTGAGTGAACATAATTATTTATCTGATACACATGAGGTCCGCATGGTTTTGAGAGGTTAAGATTCCTACCCTTCATTTCCCAATGGGGACCCAAGCCCTTCATTCTGTAGGTTTTTCTACAGTAAGAGCAATGCACTTAAGAGCTAGAAAGTTAGTCACTGAAAAACCTAAACAGAAAGAAATCTGGCCTGCATACAATGTGAGTAAATTGCAGTGGAAAACTAAACAAGTAAAAGATTTGGATTCCATTTTTGGAAATAAAATAGTAACAGGAATACAGAGAAATCAAAGCTATTAGTATCTTGTTGGCATGTTAAGCTATGTCTAATTCAAAACAAGTGTTTTAAAGGGTAGAATCTAGTTCTCATATGTTAGAATCTACCATGGCTGCTCCCTGTGGATCTGGGAAACATTCCCTCAGGATACATCCCATTCAAAGGGCTGATTTGGCAAGTGAATGTGTGTAGAAAGAGCCCCTGGAAAGTCCCACTGGTGCACCTGCCAATGTGCACAGTACTTTTACCAATCCCGTGTCCAATTTAGAATCTACTTCCTTGTTGTTTCCTTAGCCAACAAAACATTGACAAAAATAATAATGACAATTAGCATCCTGTGAGAAATACTCTGCCAAAACCCAATAGAATCCAAGTGGCTTACTCAACACATGCACAACCAAGAACCTACGCATGTACCTCTGCTGTCTCAGGTTTACACCTGTTTCAATCCCAAAACACACAGTCCTCATGGTCCACTAACCCAATATTTCCCAATCTTTTATCCACCCTGATATAAATGACTGATGATGTTTACTTCCAAGACATACTTCCTTGGGCAATATGAAGTTATGAATATTTCCAGAGGAGGCATCTATAACTCAGAGGAGTATAATGGAATGCAGGTAAATAATGCAATGTCATTAAAGGGTTAACCTTCATTCCATTCTGGTTTTCTGTAAGCCATCTGCAAACTTTGATTCATTACTAATATCTAACTTGGATGCACCTAACAAATGAATACAACTCTCCAGCATGTTACTCTAGGATTAAAAACTCTTTCCTCATAGCTTATTATCATGGATTGAGTTGTGTTCCCCAAATTCATATGGTGAACCCTAGCTCCCCTGTTATTATGCTTAGAAATAGGACCTGAAGGAAGATGATTAACGTGAAATGAGATCATGAGATAACCCCCAAGACAGGTTATCTATTCTTACAAGAAAAGGAAGAGATACCAGAGCAGCTTCTCTTCTCCCTTTCTCTCTCTCTCTCTCTCTCTCTCTCTCTCTCTCTCTCTCTCTCTCTCTCTCTCTCTCTCTCTCTCTTCCTTAGCAGATGTCTCAAGCTAGAAAGGGAGCCTGACCAGAAACTGAATTTACCAGCACCTTGATCATGAACTTCACAGACTCTAGAACTGTGAGAAAATAGTTGTCAGTTGTTTAAGCTACCTAGGATTTTGTTTTAGCCATCTCACAGGAAGGCATACTTTTTCTCCCATACTCTCACAATACAGAACACTTCTGTGACTGATGTCTAAGTTTTCTTCCCTATACGCTAAGCAATTCTTCAGCAGAACTCAAATGGGTATCCTATAATTCAATACTACCTGGAGGTAGTATCAGATACCTCAGACAGCATCAGTTTTGTGGGGAACAGTTTTGTGGGACTGCCCCCCACTCCAGATGGCTATGGCATCTCAGGTTGAGACCTGCACTTCTAATTAACCAGTCATAAATTGGGTTTCCCATGATTACTGCTCTTAAGTTCAATAATTATCTGGGATGGTTTATAGAACTCAGGAAATACTTTACTGTTTCATTGTAAAGAATATTACAAAGGATATAGATGAAGAGCCAGATAGGAAAGTTCTGGAAAGGTCCCAAGAACAGGAGATTCTGTCCCCATGGAGTTGGGATGTACCATGCTCCCAGCCCATAAATGTGCTCACCAACCTAAAAGCTCATCCAGTCTCATTGTTTAAGAGTTTTTAGAGCTTAATATCCAACCCCAGTCCTATTCCTAGAAATTGAAGCTGGGCTGAAAATTCCAATGATCAAATCCTCTAATCACAAGGTCTTTCTGATAAATGGCCCCATCTTAAAGCTACCCAGGGGCTCCACCCAAAGTCACCTCAAAAATATAAACTTAAAAAAAAAAAAGTCAGCATGAACTCAGGTGTTATTAAAAGTGGTCCAAAATATACTCCCATCACTAAGGAAATTCCAAGGGTTTTAGGAGCTCTGTGACAGGAGCTGGACACAAAAACACATATTTCTTCTTACAATACCCAGTCCAAATAGGTGAATACACCTGCCTAGAATCATGATGTTACATTTCATCAGAGCTAGAGGCAGGCATGGCACCAAAGCAAGGATCCATAGTCATCCAACCATTCATTTCTTAAACATGTATTCCGGGCATCCTGAGTGATACACTCCATACAACATTAGGAAAACAAAAGTTGAATAAAACTAGAAACCATGTTTTAAAGAAGCTCAAAGTCAGTGGGAGAACTGACTAAGGAAGCCAACAGCATATGTCAGTGTAGAAGTGATAATGCATGGTGATGAAGGGCAGGGGGGTTCTTCTAGACCAGAAGCTCAGTTATGATATTCAGCACTGAGAAGGAGAAAGTAATTTTAAAATCTGGCCATTCCATGATGTATGGTTTTCTTAGTTTCACTTCAATTTTATGTGTCCTTTTGGATTTAAAGGACATAAAAAATCATAAAGGCATTTCCAGATTACCAAGAATTTATTTTAATCAGGTGTGATAAGAATTGTAAACATGGAAATAACTGTCACGAAGGAAGAAGGTTGTTGTCTACATTACCCTAGAGGCAGGAAGCACAGCACATGAGCCACTGGGGTATCTCAGGAGCTGAGAGTGAAGGGAAATGATGGGCAAGAGCCTTCACTGTGGTTTCTGTAGGAAGAGAAAAGTCAAGGCAGGGCGAGTGAACTGAGAGTGGGCTATTTTGAACAATTTCAGCAAACTGTAGGAAATAAGGGCTGTCCTTAGTTTTCTTATACCTAAACCTGGGGAATTAGGACAGGTGCATACTGGACCAGAGTGGATGTTGGACAGCCCAATAAAGAAGGTGGATGAAATAGGGCATGGTGACACACACCTGTAATCCCAGCAACTAGCGAGACTGAGATAGGGGAGGATCATAAGTATGAGGCCAGCCTCAGCAACCTAGTGACGCCCTATCTCAAAAATTTTAAAAAATTAAAAGGACTAGGAATATACCTTAGTGGTAACTACCTCTGGGTTCAATCCCCAATACCAAAAAGGATAAGGAGGAGGAAGGATAAAGAAGGAGGAGGAAAGAGAAAGAAGGAGAAGAAAGGAGAAAGAAGGAGAATGAGGAGAAGGAGGTGGTGGTTAGAAATATGGACCCTGCGTTGGCCAGTTTGCATATGCCAGGTGTGGTTGCGGTGAGTTGTTGGCTATCTCTGGGGATTGACTAGTTCAGGGAGGGGCCATTTGTCCAAAGACAGCAGGGCCTCAAAATGTCAAAGCATCAGTAATACAGAAAAGAAAAAGTCATAATTAATACAAAAAGCAGATGTCCTTTGCATTGCTCACCCATCACACTGCTGTTGGCAGAGCCTGAATCACAGGAACCCTGCCAATCAGAAAACTTACACCAACTTTGCTAGTCACAGAGATTCCCAACTCACTCTGAGCCACTTTAATGCAGGATTGTGAACATATTCATCCTTGGCCCACATTAAGTGAGCATCTGCTTAGCACATAGCAGGCAATGGGATCTATTTTTTAATATGACCATTCACATAATAATGCTGGGAGACTGAAATCATCTGGTCCAATGTGTGACAACTCATCCTTTTTTCTGGTCTCACTCTAGATACAATCAATGATTAGTCCTTGATGTTTTGACCACACTGTTGTTTGAGGAAGGGCAGTGATATTTAAGGTATTATTTATGTGTGCCAGGTGTTTTACATTATTATATATCTTAATATGTATCTTTTATCCCATATCTCATTAAATCTTAAATAAGCTTTGTGAAGGTTCTCCAAATAAGAGTGATTAAGGAACTTGCTTGGGGTCACATTGCTAACAAAGGTTAGATGCTAGATTCTAACCCAGAAGCCTTGGGTTAGAAGGCCACATTCTTTCCAAGAATGAAATCATAAGCTTTGGCATAAGGGAAACCTGATTGTGTGGGAGTTTAAGGACCCACAATTTGCTCTATGAGAGTGTTGGCCTATAGCTGCTGTGGGTCCCAGGCTGTTTGGAGAAACTCTGGCTTAAGTGGCTCTGATGGGCATTGTTGGTGTAATACCAGAGCGCTTCCCTCCTCCATGTCCCTAACCTCTGTTAATTTCTCATACAGCATCCATACCTCACATTTTGTTGCTTTTGCTTTTGGTTTGTTAAGTAGCAGTCACTCATCTTTCATTTGTTAATGTTTTATGGCAATGCTACTGTTCCTGAGTTTATTCTCTCCTCAGAAAAAATCTATTTGATCCAAAAAATCTCCAGATAAATTCTCAAAATTTAAACAATTGCTGCTTTGATATGTACTATGTTTTGAATAAATGGCCCCCAAAGGTTCATGTTTTAAAGGCTTGGTATTTGGGAGAGGAAATAAAGCACTTCAGAGGACACACCAAGTGAGAAGTTAGATCACTGAGGATGTGCCCTTGGGTGGGATATTGGGATACCAGTCCCTTCTTCTCTTTGCTTCCCAGCCGTCAGAAGATGGACATGCACTTCTACCATGATGTACTATTCTTCCACAGGAACAAAGCAATTGGGTCAAACAACCAGGGACTGAAACTTCCAAAACCCTGAGCCAAAATAAATCTTTCCTCCTTTTAAACTAAGTATCTCAGGTATTTTGTCACAGTAACAGAAATCTGACTAACAACATGGTCGATGAATATTATATGGACTATGTAACGTGCCACCTTTCCTTCCCAAGGATGTCTGTGTCCTATTTATCAGAACAATCACATCTTGTTAAGAAGGATCCTATCAATTTCTAGATCAGTGGGGACTTAGTATTACCCTTGTTTGTCCTGTAAACAGTGACCTAAAAGCTTGATAAGACATGAAATGAGGAGAGACCCAGAAAGATATATGAAAAAGCCAAAAATATGATGTTCCTTCAAAATGTCACTCCTGAAATATGAGTTCAGTATGGAGGTAAAGAAAACAGAATTTTCTGTTAATACAAATTTCTGACCTTCTCATTATGTAGAGCATTTAACTCCTCCACAGCTTCTCACCCCAAGTTTGCATGCCCCATTCACCACATTATACTGTCTTGGCCTGAGTCCCTGAGAAACAAAGACTGAAGCAAATGCTTACAAGTTAATATTTGATATGGGAAACAAGCCCAGGGAGCCCAGAGTAGAAAAAAAAGCAGGATTGGTGAAGGCAGGATTGAATAGATTAAGACATCATCACAGAACCCATTTAGTAGCAAAATAAGCATAATAGGCATGTGACCACAGATCCACTGAACTCATTGTTGACCCATTGTAGCAGAAACCAGCCTGATAGAAGAGAGAGATGGCCTGTGAAGGATTGGTGAAGGAACAATGGGAGATGCATTCCCAAACAGGCCACTGTCAAGGGTGTTATCAAGGGTAACCACTTTTGAGTCTCAGGTCATCTTCAAATGATTCTCAGAACACTTGGTCTCAGAAGAAGATAGGAAGGGAGCAGAATTTACCTGCCAACTCCCATCTTCATTAGTTCCAGTTCTCATAATGGCAGTTAGTAGTTTAGACACATGTCCCCCAGTCTCCATAGTGTGGTAGCAACCCGTTTCTAACAGGAATTCACAAGGATAATACGTGCTTGCTTTCCTTTCCAGTTCACTGGAACCTAAAGTGGCCAGTTGCCCTTTGCAAATTCCATGGAAATTTTACTGTGTTCTATCCCCCTGTGGAAGCATTTCTCCATATGAAACCAGGCTTGCTAACCTTGAAGAGCCTGAGTGTATAGGGACAGGAAGCACAATCTCCAGGAGAGGTCTCTGGAAATAATGGTGAGAAGGATCACTCCTACCCCCATCCCTCCTTTTTAGATGCATTTAATCCAGCTACGGGGGAACATAGCACCTGACCATTGCCCAGTCTTACAGACTAGCACTGCATCTGACCCAAGTGTTGTTCCTTGGTGGAACTTTCCCAGGTCATCCCTCTCTTCTATCAGGCCGTTGCTGCTGCATGGATCCTTGATGAGTTCTGTGGCTCCTACGGTCACATGCCTGTTGTGCTTATTTTGCTACTCAATGGATTCTGAGATGTTTTAATCTATTCAAGTTGCTGTAAGAAATATCATGAACTGGGTGGCTTATTAACAACTGAAATTTATTTCTCATAGTTCTAGAACTGGGAAGTTCAAGAGCAAAGCACCAGTTGATTTGATGTCAGGTGAGGATTGTTCTCCTGGTGCATAGACTGCTGACTTTCTGCTATGTCTTCATAGGGTGGGAGGAGTAAGGGAGCTGTCTGGGACCTTTTATCAACAAATCATTAATTCCAGCCATGAGGGTTCCACCCTCATGACCTAATAAGCCCCCAAATGCCCCACCTCTTTATAACCATCATATTGAGATTAGGATTTCAACATATGAATGGGGGACATAAATTCTCATTCTATTGCACTTGTCGTATTAGTTTCCTGGGGTTGCTATAACAAAGAACCACAAGTCAGGTGGTTTAAACCAACCAAATTTTATTTACTCAGTTTGGGAACTGAAAATCTGAAATCTAGATATCTAACAATGTTGGTTGAATCTGTAGGTTCTGAGGGAGAATCTGTTCTAAGCATTTTTTTCTAACTTCTGGTGGTTTCTGGCAATGCTTGGTGCTTCATGGCATGTAAACACCTCATTCCAATCTGCCATTGTCTTCATGGCTGTTTCTTCTCTGTGTGTCTGTATGTGCTCCCCTCTTCTTATAAGGAGTCCAGTCAAATTGGATTAGGGCTTACCCTAATTCAGCAAGCTTACATTTGAAAAAACTCTTAATTTCACACGTTCAAATTACCAGGGGTCAGGCTTTCAACACATCTTTTGAGAACACACAATTCAACCTGTAAAGCTTGGTATGGAATCTTATATTAAAGGATTAGAGACAATCTTCCTTTGGTGATGCTGGCCAAGACAGTAGAAGCAGCAAACTCATATTCCTATCACAGTGGGGGGTATAGTTCTTAGTGGACCCTACAGGGTGGGAGGTATCCAATAATATCAACCCTTCACTAAGTGACTACCTGGTATCCTGAAGGAGTGTGTGAGGACCCAGTTTTGGTCTCACTGCTGGCAAGTAGGCATTCAGTTGTAGAGTCAACTGGTTGAAACATCATGAGAGAGCTCATGCTTTTGAGTTCATGCAGAGCAGTTAATCCTGCTATCACAGCAACCCCACTCATAAGAACTCATAATACAAGAAGGGGTGGTCAAGTAGAGAGACTGGCAGACTGAACCATCCTGTTCAACTGCCAGAGAGTGCCAATGTGGGTAGGCATCAGCATGAAGCCTAAAGATATGTATGTTGCATGCCTAGATCAATAGGTATCCCATACCAACCCTGCCTAGCTTTCCTTGAACCCAATCTTCCAGTCTTATCCCTTCCTAGGGTCTGTCCAACTAATTATTCTATTTTTCAAGGCCCAGGAGTCCATGTTCATCTGTACCTTGGTTCTCTTATCTCATCACACCAAGTAAACATCCAAGTTCTGCCCACCAGGAGGATTTTCCTCCATCCCTGCCTTGTGTCACACTGGGTAGGGATGCAATGCCATAGTCATTTTCACCAACCAACACTATACGGCACCAATACAGCTTCAAACTGGACTGGTTTAGGATGATGTCTCAGGGAGGAAGCAGAGGAATAAAATTTAGACTTTTCTCTCCTTCCTCCCTTGGGTCTCTAGCAGGTGTGAACCAAGTTGTAATCCCAGGGGAAAGACAATCTACTGGGGTGTCCCATACCATTCATCCCTCAAACACACAGCAGGGGACAGGGGAGCCAAGTGAACCCAGTGGCATGTGAAAGGAGTCCAGAACAAATAGTAGACACCACTCCCAAAAGTGACTTTTTTTTAAATAAAAGGAATATCTACCTTGGTTCTGCATATGATGCTATCTTGTCTCTTTCCAGAAACTGAAGCATTCAGCTGGTAATGAACCCCTGGGATCTCTCAGAAGGCACATTGAGCCTTGCAGGCACCTGCATTGATCTGTCCCAATTCTGACATGGATTTCTGTGAGCTGGGGATGTGAGCTCTGTCACATCACTAGGTTGATCCCTCACTCCTCAGTGACCCTCACAAACCACACACACACCTGCAGGCCAAACTTTGTGCAGGTGCAGGGGAACAGAAAGGCATCAGGAACTTTGACCTGACTCCTAAATAAAATTGACTCAGTAATCTTTGAAAATTTGAAACAAGTTCACCCCTCTTCACCCCCAAAATCCTAAACTTTAAAGTTTTTAGCCCTTTTTGGTCCCCTTGCACAGGAAGGTGATATGGCAGGCTTGCAAAGCAATATAGCTGGGGAGGGATTGCAACCGAAGACAAAGAAGCAGCTAAGCCATTCTTGGTGCTGGAGGAGACAGCCATACGTTTCCTATCTCTCCAGTAGTTGGGGATGACTACTGCCCCATCCGCCTCTCTTGGCTGGAGGCACCCTGGATATTAAACCCTACTGTCTAAAGCTTAGAAGGAACCGTTAGCTCCAGGATATTATATTTTCCAAAGATGGCTATAACAATACTTGTCACACATCAGTGACTTGGGTACGACTTGGGCATTTCAGTGAAGGTGGGCCTGTCCCTTCCCTTGCATCTAAGGATGCTTGCTGCTGCTTCAAACGCTTCTGCCTTGAGGTAGAAGTGATAAGTGCAACCTTCACAACTTGGGCAGAAGAGCCCACACAGCCCTCTTGGAATGTTTGCTCCCTGGATTGCTCCTCTCTGGTCCTCCCCACTCCCAAACAGGCTGCCACACTCTGAGAACACTGAGCTACATGGAGAGGCCACATTCCTGCTCTGGTCACCCTTCTGACATTCCCAGCCTAGGCAGCAGACAGTGAGTGAGGAGGCCATCTGGGAAGGGATCCTTTAGTGCCAAATGTTTGCATTATTCAGTCATTTCTGTCCCACTGAAACCCCGTCATCAGAAAACAGAGAAGGGCTTGCCTTGAGTCCTGCCTGACTCCTGACCCATTCATTTATGAGCATAATGAAGTGATTACTTTATACACAGTTTAAGATCGCCATGGAGCAATAGAACTCATGTCTCCTCTCTGTCCCATAGCAAGATAGGTCCATTAGAAAACCCTCCCTGGTTGTTTCTGATATCGCTGGGCTGCTTTCATGTGGCCAAAACAAATTCAGGGTGTGGGGCACATGAACTGGGAACTCACGCCTGAATTTAAGACACCTGTGGTGGCAGCTGGGCATGAACAAGTGCCATCAATGGCATGACCTGCAGAGGGAACTGGAGTTCTGCTGTTTAAGGGTACCAGAGAGGAGGGCAAATCTTACCTCTTACCCATTGGAGTCATAACTGCCTAAAAGACCCAGGCTGAGCAGCCTCCAAGCTTGCAGGAGCCTGTGGTAACCCCATCACAGTGCAGCTAATTTTGTTAGCATCATTGGAGAGAATGGGGATAATAAGGAAGAGATAGAAGAGCTGAACTCTAATTCAGACAGGCACATCTGTGGGTTTATAGGTTCTCCAGAACTTCTTAATGCTGGCTGCATTCCAACAATGGTCAGAGTTGTAGAACTAGAATTTATTTTTGGTTACACATAATCATCCAAAGAGATATCAGAAAAAATGGGGGGGTTATGGTTTAGATGTGAGGTATCCCCAAAAGCTCACATGTGAGAAAATGCAAGAAGATTTGGAGGAGAAATGTTTGGGTTATAGCCTTAACCCAATCAGTGAATTAATCATCTGGGATTAACTGAGTGATAACTGAGGGCAGGCGGGGTGTGGCTGAAGGAGGTGGTTCACTGGGGGCGTGGCTATGGGGGTATATATTTGTATCTGGCAAATGGAGTGGAGTCTCTCTCTCTCTCTCTCTCTCTCTCTCTCTCTCTCTCTGATGTGAGCTGCTTCCCTGCCACACTCTTCTGCCATGATATTCTGCCTCACCTCGAGCCCTGAGGAATAAAGTCAGCCTTCCGTACACTAACACCTCTGAAACTGTAAGCCCTAAAATAAACTTTTTCTCCCCTAAAATTGTTCTGGTCAGATCCTTTAGTCACAGCAGCAAAAAAGCTAACTAAAATAGGAGATGTATCTAAAAGACCTAATTTGTATCTGTGAAGCAGCCAAATCCTTGGTTCATAAGGTCTATTGGCATTCATAGCCAGACCAAACCTGGTCCAGTGGTCATGACAGTAGTGGTAGAATAATAATGGATATCAGTGCAGGTCAGGCTAGGCTAGGAACTCAGCTTTGTAGCTGACCAGTCCTGTATATATGGTGCCACAATACAATGTTCAAGGATACTTAGATGTAAGTAGAAGCCCAACATTTTCAAAGGTTGATTGTGAAAAGTTCTATCTCTAGCCTCCCAGAGCAGATCTACACAGGGACTCACCTGGACAGCACCTGTCCTCTAAGTGGGAGCCTTGACTCTCCAGAGATGACACATGACACAGTTGGTGCCAGTGGTTATGGCTTAATGGGTTTTCATGAACCACTCAGCATTTGAAGGAGACAGCTGGGGATGCAGGGAGTGGTCAGGGCTGTGCTGCCATGAGAAGGCAAATTAGATTCTTTCTCCATGAGAAATCTGAATTGAGGAAGAAGGAGGCTCTGGTCAGTCTTTGATACCTGCAGGAACTAGAAATTCATTGTTTGGGGATGCATACTCTAATAAGAAAGGAGAAAGCATGATTCTTTTCACAGTGAAACTGGAGACTATCTCAGGGACAAAAAGGTGAAGAACTACTGAGAACAGTTGAGAGCTGCAGCAACCACAGCTTCTGGCTCCTCATGGGTTCCTACTCTTAGGAGGCCTCCACCTGAGTTTCCTCAAGTACCCTGTCACTTCATGGAACTTGAAGGAGTTTCTGTTTCTTGGGACCATCATTCTCGCAAATAATAATGTATTAGGAACCCTCAAAAACTTATCTACAGGTTGGGCTCCTGATATGTCCCAGGAATGTACCAACCTTATTTGATCATTGGCAGGGGTCAGGTCAGAGAAAGCAGGACAAGGGAGGGAATATCCACCCAGAGGGCAAAATGCCAATATTTGGGTTTATAGAGGTTGTTGTGTTTGGTTCTGTTTTGTCTGTCTGTTTGTTGCAGTCTGGGAATGGAACCCAGGGCCTTGCACATGCTAGGCAAGCACAGTACCACTGAGCTACATCTCCAGTCCATAATCTTCAGAGAAATATCTAGGATCAGATAAAAGGAATCCTTTCTGTGTCACCACCTGGAAGATTTGATCAATACAAGTAACTCATGCATAGTCAAACAGTTGTCCCAGGGTCTTTGACCATCAGTCCTTTGTGCCTCGGAATTTCCTTTGGCCACAGTTAACTATCCATCAATTCCTTCCTCAGTAGGAGGGAAAGAAAGAGCACACCACAACATGAAGTAGCAAGCTAGTTAAGCATTTGAGGTGCAAATGGCAACAGATTTAGAATAAGTCATCCTGCCTCAGTGCCTGGCATCTCAGCAGGGTGCACCTAGTCAGTACTGAAGAGGTTGTAGAGGAATTTGCCAGACATGGAGTGGATCTGACATTTGCTGATATCCTCATGGTGCCAGATTTTGTGCTTGCTACTCTGTCATTCCCTTTCAACCCTCAGATAGGTATTATCTGAGGTATTTGGATAGGTATTATAGTAATCTCAGTTCTGCTACTTGGTTAAAATAAGTGACAGCTAGAAGTTAACCCCACATATGTATGCCCCAGAACCTGTGCCTATATCCTTCTGGACCTGGCTGCCCATCAGCTAGTTAGGATATGCCTGTTCCCAGCTAGTTGTCCTATATCTGGGGCCAGTGGGGAGGAAACTTCCCCAAGAGCCCTCTCTCTTTCCACACACATGCAGGCAGGTATCTCCTGTATGGGACTGATGCTGGGGTCAGGCAAATGTCACAGACCTACAGATGCCCTGCATCCCTTCCTCCTCCACCTTGGGTTCCATATGAAGCCAGACCCCACCCCATGACTGAACCTGCATTTCATTTTTACTGTTTCTTTCCCTCAAATTCTCTTCTCTTTTCTCATTTCTTTATCAACATGTATATAGCAACAAGTATTCCCTGAGGCTGGAGAGGTCAACAAGTCTCTATTCAAACTCCAAATGCAGACTGACAAGAAATAGAAAATGCTCCATTCAGGTATCATACTGGGGAGATGTGGTATGGTAACCTTATTTGCAAAGATGAAAATGAAATCAAGGCCCAAGGACCGGTCTAGAACTCACCTAATGTACTGAAGCAGAATCACCTGGCAATGAGCAGAAGGGGAGTCTGCTTAGGAAATTCAGATTCCATGTCCTCACCTAGATCCTCTGCATCAGTGTCTCTGAAGGGAATTTAGGAGAATGTGGCTTTTTCAGTAGTGCAAGAGTTGGCATAGGTTAGAAGGATCGAAGAGTTGCAATTGAACAAGGGACAGGGGGCAGAGGAGAACCAATCCTTCAATGCAGGGAAGAAGATGCAAGTCCAGGTTGGACACCTCTGGGTCAGTCCAGATGGATCAGGGGAGCAGGTCCACAAAAAGCATGATGGGAACAAAGTATTGATACTGGAACTAGGCCTCACCCAATGTGCAAAAATCCAGAGGAAGTTTTGTAAAGGATTCACCTGCAGCTTGCCTCAGACCATGGTGTGAGTAGCCATGAGTAGCCATGGTGTTCACCAGGCCAGGTGATGGCTTATAGGAAAATCCAGAAGGCTGATAATATGTCCAGTCAACAAAGTGGGGCTGCAAAGGGTAGTTTGTGGATAACGTTTTTGAGAATTTGGCACCTCTACTGGTTACTGCACCTTTTGAGTCTGCACAGGTTAAAGGTGTGAGAGGTTAGGGAAGAAAAAAATGGGTGCAGAGCTTAGAGTAAGGAGGACGCTGGGCACAGCTACATCTTTCTGCCCCTACGTCCAAGCGCAGTGGTCTGAGTCATGGCTGATAATTTGCTTCTGATTCTCAGTTACCTCCAAAGTTCTTCTTCTGGCTAACCCTAACTCAAAACTACCCAGGGAAGGAGATTCTGGGAAATGGTTCCAGCTTAACCAGGTATATGAGGGTGCAATCCAGCATGACCATTTTCAGAGACTCAAGAATAAGCAGAATTGGATTTAGAAGACAGAGTCAGCCTGCAGCTCTGACTCTAGTGAGGGGTGAAATTCCTTTTGGGAATTTCTTCCAAATGAGTCTAATGAGAGAAAGTTAAATGGACCACACAGTAGACACATACACACATTCACACAGACACACACACACACACACACACACACACACACACACACACTCACACACACCTGTTCTATCTTTCTTGCCTCCTGATCATGAAACTCTGTACTGACATCGCAAAATGGGTCACCTGTCTTCTTTGTTCTCCTGTCTTCAGACTTCAGGAATTCTTTCAAGAATCTTCTATTCCTTTTTAGCCATATGGAACACTTATAGTTCTCTACAAAACACAGCTCAAACCTCTTCCGTTACCAGAGCTTTCTTCAGACCATGTTTTAGTCAACTATTTCATTGCTGTGACCATAAGACCTAACAAGAACAATTTGAAGGAGGAAAACTTTATTTGGGGGTTCATGGTTTCAGAGGCCTCAGTCCACAGACAGCCCAGCTCCATTGCTCAGGGCCCAAGGTGAAGTAGAACATCAGAGTGGAAGAGTGTGGAGAGGAAAGCAGCTCAGGACATCACACCAGCAAGCAGAGAGAGTTCTACTCGCCTGGGATACAATATATATCCCAAAGGCATGCCCACAGTGACCTACAGACTCTTCCAGTCACACCTGCCTACACTTACCACCCAGTTAATACCATCAGGGGACTAATATGCTGATTAAGTTAAGACTCTCATAACCTGATCATTTCACCTCTAAACTCTCTTGCATTGTTTCACATATGAGTTTTTGGGGGACACCTAATATCTAAACCATAACCCACCACTAATACACTTTAGATATAGCACCATTATACCAAAACATTCTAGTGTAATTTCTTTCTTTATATAGTTGTTCCACCCACCCTTGGTTACCACCTTCTTAGAGAGGGATATTGTTTTATTCATCTTTGCACATTTAGTACCAAGGATAGTGGTTCAAATGCTGTTCTGAAAATATAGATGAATGGATATTTACCAAGTGATGCCTCTTATAGGATTATGTACCTTTCAATTTCTTAATTTAATGTCACTCAATTAGTTGGATTTGGTGGAACTGAAGTCCTTGGAAGAGGCAGTAGGGGAGATGTTCAGGGACTGGAAGCTGTAATCAGACTTTCCACTCCACCTACTCCCTGGGTGGAGGCAGATGGAGCCACACATATAGACCAGGAAGAGGCAAACCCATGATTAAAATCTGCTTCTGTTCTATTTCCCATCCCCCACCCCAAAGGGAAACCTCTCACTGGGTTCTTCATGAGGACTGTGTTTGGTTACCAGACAACTCCCACTCCTTGAAGGATGCGTAGGGGTTGGCAGGAAAATGCCACAAGAAATTTCCTAGCTTCACAAGGAAAGTGCCTCCTCTGTGAACAGAGGATCTAGTTTAGATCTTGAAGAAGCAAAGTCAGATTTCTTTTAAGCATAACCCTTAGTTAAAATAGAAAAGGGAATAAACATTTTTTTAAAATCTTACACAAGATCAAGCCTTAGGAATCCTAGACACTATAATGGAAGTTAATTTTTATAATAATCTTATGAAAGCTCACACTTGAGGAAAGAAGACCAAAGAGATTAAATAACGTTTCTCTGGTCAATCAGAGAGAAAGCAGTTCCTCCGTTTCACCCTTGCCCATTCTTTCCTCAACAAGTTACAGACAGAATGGTGTGCTTGCCTGGTATAGGATACCCACCTGCAATCTTTCATACAGAATTAGACTTAACTTTCTTAGCAGAACAAAGAAAATAATTTTAAATGATTTTTAGAGACAAAATTCTCAAATGACATTGTCTTTGGTTTTGTTGTTTTTCAGATTTTAGTCACATTTACTATAAATCAGTAAGCCATTTTTGTAATAAGATGACAAAGGATTAGAGTCTGTGATTCTTAGGAAGAATTTAAAAGTTTTAGCTTTTACATTTCCTTCTTTTCTTTCTTCTTCTATACTTATTTTTTTCAACTTTGAACAAAAAATTAATAAATTGTATTGTACATGTAAACCTCTGATGAGTGTTGCCCACATGGATATCAGTCATTTTACATGTACATCAACCTGCGCTTTTATCAAAACATTCCTGGAGGAGAAAGGTAGCAGGGGCATGTGTCTCTACTTTCAGATCATTGTAGCCCACAAGTTGAAACCAGCAACATACTGAGACCCCCATCTCAAAAACAAAAGCAAAAGGAAACCACTACTGGGGGAGAAGACCACCCTCAACTGAAATCCCCTGAAATTAAATTCCTGTTGGATTGTATCACCCCATAAGCTCTCCTTACTCTTTTTATTCATTTTTTTCACTTGCAATCTTACAATGTTTTTGTTGTACTTGTTGGTATAATGATTAATAATCCATGGTTCCAGGTTTCACTGGCAAATATTAATACATCTAACAAGAGAGATAGACTCCAATAAAAATGATTGGGGACTTCACCACACCACTTATATCAATGGACGGATCATCCAGACCAAAAAAAAAAAAAAAACAAAAATCAACAAAGAAGCATTGGATTTAAACAATACTCTATACCAAATGGATCTAAGAGGCACTTGCACAATGCTTCATCCAACTGCAGGATACACATTCTTCTCATCAACACATGGAACATTTTCCAGAATAGACCATATGTTAAGACACAAAGCACATGTCAACAAATTTTTAGAAAATTGAAATCATATTTAGTTTCTTATTTGACCACAATGGAATAAAACCAGAAGTGAAAAAGGGAAACTCTAGAAATTCTAGAAATACATGGAAATTAAACAACATGCCCTTGACTGGCCAACAGATCAATGAAGAAATTAAAATGGAGATTAAAATGTCTTGAAACAAATTATAATTGAAACACAACATGCCAAAACCTATTGGACACATCAAAAGCAGTGCTCAAAGGGAAGTTTATAATAATAAGCACCTACATCAGAAAAGGGTGGAGGAGATTTCAAATAAACAGCCTAACTGGAAAGAATTAGAAAAGTGAGAACAAACTAAACCCAAAATTGTTAAGAGGAAATAAAAAACAAACATCAAGAGCAGAGGGAAAAAGTGAAATAGACACTAAGACAAAACCAAACCAAAATATAAAGAATAAATGAAATAAAGAGTTGATTTCTCAAAAAAGATAAAAAGTAAAGAAATCTTTAACTATACTAACCCCCCCCCCAAAAAAAAGTGGGGAAAACACAAATTGATAAAAATCACAGGTGAAAAACGAGATATTACAACTTGATACCACAGAAATGTAAATGATCATTAGAGACTGTTAAAACAAAAATATGCCAAAAAATTAGAAAACTTAAAAGAAGTTATAGATTCCTGGATACATACAGCCTACCAAAAATGAACCATGAGGGCAAAGAAAACATGAACAGACCAATAATCAGTACGAAGATTAAATCAGTAATAAAAAAAATCTCCCAACAAAGAACAACCCAGAACGAGATAGCTGAGAGCTGAACTTCACCAAATTTTGAAAGAAGAGCTATGCCCATTGTTCTCAAACTATTCTAAAAAAATTGAAAGAGGAAACATTTCAAACTCACACTACTGTAGCATTATTATAATACCAAAATTAGACAAGGGTGCACACAAAGGTAAATTATAGATCAATATGCCTAATGAACATAGGTGCAAAAATTCTCAGCAAAGTACTAGCATACCAAATCACAGAATGTCTATGTTCACTGGTATTATTCCTGATAGTATTGAAAGTCTTAAGTTAGAAGAATAAGCGATAGAAAGAAATAAATGGCATTCCAATCAGAAAGAAAGGAGTCAGATTATCCCTGTTTGCAAACAGCATGATTGTACATATAGAAAACCCTAAAGCCTCCCCACTAAAACCTGTTAGAACTGATAAATTCAGTGAAGTTCAATATACAAAACCAGCAAACAAAATCAGTACTATTTATACCCCAATAAAGACATTTCAGAGAAAGAAGTCAAGAACTTCCAGTCGTAATGTTCACACAAAAAAATCCAAAAGTAAACTTAACCAATGAACTGAATTATCTCTGCCACAAAAATTACAAACATTGATAAAAGAAATAGAAATGGAAGAACAGACAGAGAGACATATACCTATAAATCAGCTACCCAGGAGTTGGAGGCAGGAGGATCTCAAGTTTGACAGCCTGAGAAACTTAGTGAGACCCTGTCGCAAAATTAAAAAGGGAATCTGGGGATAGCCAGTTGTAGAGCACCACTGGGCTCAATACACAATACTACCCCTGCCCAAGAAAAAAGAAAAAGGAAAGACATCTCATGTTCGTGGGTTGAAAGAATTTATATTGTTAAAAATGTCCATTCTATTCGAGGTGATTTATTGATTCAATGTAATCTCTATCAAAACACCAATGGTGTTCTTCACAGAAATAGAGGGGGAAAAAGCCTAAAATTTAGAAACACACAAACACATACTGTATAACTAAAGAAATCTTGAGCAAAAATGACAAAGTTGAGGCAGTGTAATATCTTATCTCAAAACATACTGCAAAGCTATAGTATCCAAAACAGCACGGCACTGACATAGAAACTGACATGTAGACCAATGGAACAGAATAAAAGTCCCAGAAATAATTCATGCATCTAGAATCAACTGATCTTTGACAAAGCTTCCAAAAACTACATTGGAGAAAGGACAGTCTTATCGATAAATGATGCTGAGAAAACTGGATATACATATGCAGAATAATGACATGAGAGTCATATCTCTCACCATATACAAAATTCAACTCAAAACAGGTCAAAGATCTAAATGTAAAACCTCAAACTATGAAACTACTAGAAGAAAACACAGGGAAAAACACTTCAAGACATCATTATGGGTATGATTTTTTGACCGAGACACCAAAGGCATGGGCAGCAAAAGTAAAACTAAATAAATTGTAGCAAGGTGTTATGGTCCTCATAGCTCATGAGACAATGCAAGAATGCTTAGAGGTGAAATCATTGTTATGAGAACCTTAATCTAATCAGTGCATTCATCTACTTGAATGGATTAACTGGGAGGTAACTGTAGACAGGTAGAATGTGACTGAAGGAGGTGAGTCCTTGGGAACATGCCCTTGGGGTTTATATTTTGTCCCCACGGACCAGAGGTCTCTCTGCTTTCTGGTGCTATGACCTGAGCTGCTTTCCACCTCTGTACCCTTCCATTATGGTGTTCTGTCTTACCTCATGCCCAAAGCAATGGAGTTGACCATCTACAGACTGAGACCTCTGAAACCGGGAGCCCCAGATAAACTTTCCCTCCTCTAATTATTCTTATCAGGTTTTTTGACAACAGCTACACACAAAACAACAACAACGAAACATCCCAATACAGCACAAAGTAAGAAGCAGAGCAAAGGAAACAGAGAGTCAAAAGACAACCTGCATAATAGAAGAAACTATTCACCATTCATTTATTTTACAAGGGATTAATACCCAGAATATTCAAGAAATTCAAAATATTCAACAGCAGAAAGCAAACAATTCAATTAAAAATAGGCAAATGATCTGAATATATATTTCTCTAAAGAAGATATTCAAGTGGACAACAAGTATATCTAAAAAAAATGCTCAACATCCCTAACCATAAAGGAAACACAAGTTGAAACTATGATATCATCTCACCCTACTTAGAATAACTCTAACCAAAAAGAGCAAAAAAAAGGCAAATTCTGGCAAGAGTTTGGAGAAAAAGGGACTCTGATACACTATTGGTGGGAAAGTAAATTGTTATATCCATTAGAGAAAACAGTATGGAGTTTCCTCAAGTATCTAGGAATAGAACTACCATAGGATTCAGTTATCCCACTACTAGGTTATATAACCAAGGGAAATGAACTTAACATATTAACAAGATACTTATTCTCCCTTGTTTAATGCAGCACTATCCATAACAGGCAAAATAAGGAATTAACCTAAGTACACATCCATGGATGAATAAAAAAAGAAATTGAGGTGTATGTATATATCACAATGGAATATTATTCAGCCATAATAAGTGATGAAACCCAGTCATTTGCAGAAATATGGAAGGTCGGATAGAGAAAAAAAGTATTTTGTGTTCTCACTCATTTGGAAATAGAATAGTGGTCACTAGAGGTGATAAAGGGTAGGGGAAGGGAAGATGGAGTTTGGATAAAGTATACTTTGTTAGCCAGTTTTTCTTCACTGTGACTAAAATACCTTATAAAAACAACTTAGGAAGAAAGTTTTATATTGGCTTGTGGTTTCAGAGGTTCAGTCCATGGCTGGCTAGCCCCAAGGCAGAAACATCATGGCTAAAGAGCATGGAAGAAAGTTGCTCTGCTCATGGCAATGGGTGGGTGGGGTGGGCAGAGAGAGAAATGGGAGGGAGAGGAAGAGGAAGAGGCTGGGGAGAATATAAACCTGGGCATGCCCCCAGTGATCTACTTTCTCCAACTAGGTCTCACTTCCCGGTAGTCCATTCAGCTTTGAAATGTTTAATCCACTGATGAAGTTAGACCCCACCCCCATGATCTTACCATTGCCTAAAAGCTCCACCTCTGAACCTCGATGCTTTGGGGACCATGCTTCCAACACATGAGCTTTGGGGGGATATATCAAAATACAGTTACACCAGAGGAATAAGTACTGATGCTCTACAGCACAGTAAGGTGACTTTAGCTTAAAGCAATTTATATTTTATAAAGAACTAGAAGAGTTTAGAGGTTCTCAACACAAAGAAATAAGAAATGTTTAAGGAGATGGAAATGCTAATTGCTCTGATCTGATATATTTTTGTACTGGGGATTGAACCCAGGGGCACTTGACCATTGAGCCACACACCCAGCCCTATTTGTATTTTATTTAGAGACAGAGTCTCACTGAGTAGCTTAGCGCCTCACTTTTGCTGAGGCTGGCTTTGAACTTGCAATCCTCCTGCCTCAGACTCCTGAGACCCTGGGATTAAAGATCTGCACCACCACGCCCAGCTCTGATTTGATCTTACACATCATATATATATATTTCAAATCATTACACTGTAGTCCATAAATATGTACAATTAATTTTTGTAAATTTAAAAAATTAAGCCAAGTAGATCTTGATGCCTCAATGATAGTGGCGATGTCCCTAGATGATCCTCACACAACTCCTAACATGTTAGCTATGACCTCTGACTTGATATCTCCCAATGTCTTTCTGTAGCCCAGATCTCTCCACTGACCTCTAGACCTATACTGAAAATTCATAGGATACAACTCATCATTTTCCTTCCCAAAATTTGTTCTTCATCTTACGTGGCCATTCTCATACAATTGTATGGTGATCTACCCAGTTCATTACAAGGGTGAGTAGTAAGAAAGAAAGGAAAAAAAATAAACCAGAAAGCAGATATAGTTCATTTATTGAAGAACTAACTGGGAGAGCTATGAAAGACTTAGAGACTATTGGGGAAGTTTTCACATAGACTGGATATTAGATCATGCTTAGGAATTACTATCAGTTTTCTTCTGGATAGTGGGTGTATAGGGGTTTTGTAAGTGATTATCTTTATTCTTAGAAAGTGCAGGTTGAGTTTTTAGTTAAATGACTCAGGAAAAATACATAATACACATGCACACATACATGTGTGCTTATATACAAACACACATATGTATATATATGCATAGTCTTACATATATATATATGAATCAGTTTTTGAAATGTCAAATTATTAAGAATTTTTTATTCTGGGTGGCAAATATACAAGTGTTCATTGTTGTACAATATCAACTTTTCTGTAAACTTTTTAGAATGAAATTTGAAATAAAATATTGAAATACAAAGAACAGAGATGTTTGAAATAAACACATGTGCTGTGTTTGGAATATGTCTTCATAAGACAAGGAATATTTTCTTCATTCTAGACATTACAGTTTCAATCAATGTAGCATTTTGGGAGTCACATTATTAAATTATAATGACCTACTCTGGTCTAAATCCTAACTTCATCTTCTTTCACATATACTTTTCTGAAATGACAACAATCCCTGCCTATGGAAGGATATGGTTGGGACTTAGCCTCATCAGAATTTCACTGGAATAGCTTAACTATATTTCCCAACTTTGTGACATATGCATTTGGGATATTTATAACTTATTTGTTTTCATCCAAGTCATTGGGTCACAACATCAGAAGAGGGTCGGGTTGGAGGACACAGTCTTCACCATAGTCAGAAAAACCTCATTACAAGACTAACCTTTGATGCTGATTAAAAATACCTAATTGTGCTAGGAATGTAGCTCAGTGGTGGAGTACTCACCTAGCATGTACAAGGCCCTGGGTTCCATTCTCAGTGACACACACACAAAAAGGATCGAAATGTAATTGTATTTCTGCTTAATGCCTCTCTGCAGCTTACCCATAGAACTTTTCACTCTCTATAATTTAATTTAATTCAATTTTGAGAATTGCAATGATCCTGCTCATTTTCATTTCATAATTCCAATTAGGATTTCTAGGATTCCTTCAAGATCACCCACAGAAGTTTAATATTGTCATTTACAAGGTTTCTTGGTCCCCTGGGATGTGAGAAGACTTGGATGAACTTAGAGCACTTACATCACACACAAAGTCAAGTTTCCACAGGAGCCAAGTAGGAGGTGGGAGGGGGAGGGAGGCCATGAGGAACTGGGAATGCCCATCTGAAGTTAGTGGCAAGCCCTCAAACTTCACCATCCAGGAATAAGGGCCCAACATTGCCAAATCATCTAATATTGCAAGAATTCCAGTGTTTTTAAGGAAAAATAAATGGTTTTCGAAATTGTGGTTTCTACCTTAAATTTGAGACTCCATGCAGGTCCAACGAACCCATCAGTGAGACATATGCTAACAGCAACTACTTTAGCATTTCTCCCTGACCCTCTCACACTCCCACTGGGCTTCGTTTTTCCTGTTAGTGCTAGTACATTCTTCCTGACTTAGGGCCAAAGATTTGTTTGGTTGTTGTTGTTGTCACTGGTTTTTCTTTGTCTGTTTTTGCCATCTGTCATCATTGTCCTATGAACCACAGACCAGCTGATTCTGTTCTTCTCTCTAAGCTCCTTTTGCTGCTGTTAGGAATTTCTGTAACCATTGGTGCACATCAGGCCTTAGTCTTCATGATACTATCATTATAAACTTACGCTTCTTTCATATTCCCCATAGAATATGATGCCATTTTTCGATGTTTTATTCATGTGCTATTTAAATCTGAGCTCACCAGAGAGTTCCTGGGACTGCCTTGCTGTTTTCTTTCATTGTGTGCCCTGTCTATGACCTTTTAAGTGATTCTGACTCAAGCACAAACCAGCACGGAGCCAGTAGGCGGCAACATTCCAGGCAATACCTCAGGACCAGTCCCTACACCCACTGCCTTTTTGGTCTTAATCTGGCTTCTTCTTGTTTCTATTTCCACCTGACTCTGAGCTCCATCCCTAGACCCTGATGGTGTGTCTGGGCCTTCTTCAGAATGTATCCACCAGAATCATACCTGGAACTGGGCTCTCTCTCTGATAGCCCCAGTCTTGACTCATTTCTTTGGCATGCAAAGTCTTAGGAAGTAACTTCATACTCTCCTCCTGTCCTAGAAAAGATCAAGACTGACCCACTTCCAGCTTCTACCTGGCATGATACAACCCATCTCTTTCTTCTCTGCCCTGCCTCCATGGAGGTTGTGAAGGATTCATCTTACATTTCCTCTCTTTTTACCCTGTTCACAGGGCACAGTGAGAATGGACCCCTCATTGAAAACGTCCTACAGGCCAGGCACACCAATAAGCACTTTACTTGGATTATCTCCCTTAATCCCAAAGTCAATCTTACGAGAAGAACCATTATTACTCCAGTATATATTAGAAAACTGAAGCGCAGGGCAATGTAGGAACTTGTCAGAGGTCATATGGAAAGGATACTGCTGAGATGAAATTCAAACTAGACAGCTTGGTTCCAAGGCCCACACCCTTGGACCTTAGGCCATTTTTCTCTCACTGGTGGCTGAGAAGGCAATACAACCAAGCAGCCAAGAGAGCAACCCAGATACTTGGAAACTGAGCTGTTGGCCCTAAAACCCTCTCCAGACTCTTGCACGTGCTCATATTCATTAAACATATACGCACATTTTTTTAGAATGTCACATAATATTCATTAAAAATTATCTGTATTGGGGTCCTTGAGAAAACTCTAAGAAAGCATCAATGACTCCAAAATCTGATCTTTAGCATGAATTCATTCTATAAACATTAACTGATATCCACAACATGCAGGATTTTAAGCCAACAATAGCAGTCAAAAGACAGAGGTGGCCCTTGCCTTCACAGAGCAATCTTTGCTACACACTTGTTCAGTCATTACAAAACTTTCCTCACACACTCATTTACATGTGCTTCTCACATACCATTCAAAGGGGCCACCTCTAGTTTCAGATACTGATGTACACAGGACAGATTTGACTGTGGTTCCACTGGATTCCTATCAAGTTGCTGAATTTGCACAGCTCTTTTTAATGATGTCCAAGAATCTCTTGTCTGACAGCAAGTTCATGGATATTTTTAGAGTCTTTCTTTCACCATATTGGCATTTTTAATTTTTCAAGGTTTCTTCTCCTTAAATATGTGTTTAGGGATCTCTGAGATGTTTCATTCCTTTCATTTATTCCCAACCCTGGTCCATGAGTATACAATGAATTGCTCGTTTTTCTGATACCTTAATATAATGATTATTATTATAGCTTCCCAGTAAATTGCTTCTGTTATTTTTGCCTGAGGTCTTCTTCTTCATATAACAAAGACAGGTTAGCACAGGTTTGGGGCATAGATAACCTTCATAGTCTTGACTGCAAGTAGCCGGACTGCAATTAGACTTTTAAGGTCTTGACTCTCTGAAGTTGGATGGGTAAGGGAAGATCAAAGTTAATGTTCTTCTCTTTCTCAGAACATTTGTGCATTCAATTCATTCGATTTTTGGGTTTCTGTATGCCAGGAATACTGGGGACAGCAATAAAAATGGTTACAGTTTATTTTCAGGGCAAAAGAGGTTACAAAAATAAAATGACAAGTAAGTAAAAAAAAACAGAGTATATTAGCTGATGGCAAGTGCTAATAATGAAAAAATAAAGCAGGAAATGGAGAAAGGGTTACTGAGAAGGTAGCATCTGAATGAAGATCCACAAGCAATAAGGGAGTGAGCATGTCCTCATATATGGGAGATTAGAGATGAGGGAGAAACAGGTGGCTATGGTAAGCAGTTGGACCTTACCTGGCATGTTCGAGGCACCTCAGTGGGGATAGAGATAGGAGACAAAGTCAATGGTCATGGACATTTAGGAAGGAGGGACTTATGGACCATTATAAAGACCTTGGCTTCTACATGGTATGAAGGAATGCCATCAGAGAATTTTAATGGACAATGCTATAACTTAACATCTGAACAGGTCCACTCTGCGTGCCATGTAGAGAGAAAACCAAATGTGAACGAAAGTGAGAGGGGAACAATATTCCTACCCTTCTGTTGTTCCTTCTATCATGTCTTCTGTCACAGACACCTGAGAAGAGGTATCTATACTGCAGTCCCATCTTACCAGGTGGTCTTCTCCCAATCACACTTGGGATTTAAAGCCAAGTTCCTTTTTAGCCTCTGAGTTTAAAGTTCCTGATGCTAGACAGACCTGTCCCTAAATAAAGCTGTGAGTAGTGTCCATGAAGAGAGGTCTTCTTGGATGGAAAAGAAGGAAGGAACTAACATTTGAACATCAAATCTATGCCAACTTAGGCAAGATCTAGGCACTTGACATGTTATTTGATCTGATTGTTGCAACAATGTATGAAATCCTCCCAACAGAATGATTGACAATTCAGGACAAACTTGGGTGTATAAATTCCACCCCTTACTCCTCTTCCACTCCTGGGGTTTCACTTATCTAAAGCAAAGTATTAACTTGATTAGGAAAGTATAGGGCTTCCCTGAGAACTAGACTAGAGAGGACACATCTCAACTGAGTCTCCAGCTGAAACCTCAGGAGCTGAGAAACTCAAGGTTACTTCTTAGGTCACAAGCTAAATTCAGCCCTACCTCTGTGAGATAACCACAAATAAAGGTGTAGCCACTTGTAGGAAGAAATTTCAACTCAATAAAATTGCACTTAAAAGCATGTATTCTATATCTCACCATTGTTCTTCCCCTACTTAGGAGGCTTGAGCAAATGCAGGGAGAGATGCCAAACTTTTCCTGCTGCTCCACTACTTGGGGCCAGGTGGGGAGGAATGAGGTCTGGATGGAGGAACATGACTGTGTCACCTTTAAATGCCACACAGTCTGGGAGAACCCATCCTCTGTCACTAAGATGCTCAATTTTTCATGTGCACTAGGTGGAGGGAGGGAGACTTTCATCATTCCCACTCTCTCTCTTCCAGGCAGCATTACTTCAGGTAGGACAACAGGTGTCTCACCTACAGATGATTCTCAGAGGGCTGAGAGCCAATCCCAGCCTGATGAGCTCTTCTAGAAATGAGAGACTTATCAGAGATCTTGGCTGTAGGTAGGCTCTGATCTCCCAGACTGGGAAGAATAACTAGAGGAAATGATGGCTGGAACTTCCTGAATAATCCCCGGAGGATAGCACATGGGGTTACCCACAAGGGTCTTGAAATTTCTGTTTTAAGATACATTGGATCCCTTCCAAATTTGTATGTTGACGTCCTAACCCCAATATCTAAGAATATGACTGTATTTGGAAATAGGGTCTTTCAAGAGATGATTAAGTTAAAATGAGGTCATTAGAGTCTAATCCAATCTATATCCTAATAGAGGAGATAAAAACCCAGATGTACACAGTGGGAAGACCATACAAGGACATAGGGAAAAGATGTCATCTACAAACCAAGGAGAGAGGCCTCATGAGAGACCAGTCCTGCCTGCACCTTGACCTTGAGCTTCCAATTTTCAGGACTGTGATTAAATGTTTGTGATTTAAGGCACCCAGGTATGGCATTTTGTTATGGCAGCAAGAGCAAACTAAGGCAGTCACACTGGTAATGACACTGGGGAATCTGGGTTTTTTAAGCAGCAGTCTGGCTCTAATGCCCAAAAAGAGAAGAAATCACCTCTCAACATGACTCAGAAATAGGGTTGTGTTATGACTAGGTCATGAATTCCTTGACTGTGTTCCTGTTGCCTCCACCCCTGCTCCATAATTCCATCATTCCAAGTTTCTCCTCTAGGTCACCTTGCTACATTCCTCTGCCCCCCACTGTCCTGACTCAGTCCCTCAGTCCCTTCATCCTTGTACACTTAATATGTCATGTCTGTTCTTCAGAACTTGCAGATGCACGGAGCATGATAGCATCCTTTTCCCAAGATTTGGGCAGAATCTCTTTAGCTGGAACTTCTGCTTTTGTTTTTTATCACAATTTGTGTGTGGATTTTCTTCAGTCTATTGAGATCCACACCTGCCTGTTTTCTGTCTGTCCACATGGTCACACCCACAGTCTATTCCACTCATGGTTCTGTACTCTGTGCAGATGTCAGTGAGTGATCCAGTACCCCTAGCCAGGGAACTGACTTAGATATAAAGTTGTTCTCAGTGGAGACTTCAGGCAGCCTGTGCCAATAGATCTTCCGTGATCAACCTAGGGGAGGAGAGCTGTCACTCAGGAACCCTCATCTCCTGACTTGGCAGATAGCACAGGACACACTTACACACACGTGGATGCAGATACACAAACGCCCCCACATACACTGGCGAGACTTGACTCAACAAACAGACAAGCACATTGCTGCTGATCACTGGACTCATCCACCAACCTTACACACTTCTCCATTATGTCTGAATTACTGAGTGCAATCCTACCCCTCCAGGGATCCCTTGGGTAATTCCCTAATTGCCTCAATAAAACCTCCATTCTCTCCACAGCTCTGTCAGTCCTCGGCGTTTTGAGATTTCCTAATGGAAACCATTCACCTCTATTGGAATTCCAGGGTGTAATTAGCAGTCTGGGACATCAGTGTCCTTGCTCTCCTTAGCGTAAAGGTGAAGCCATCCCCAAAAACGTTGTCAATGTCAGCGGAGCTGCTCCTTGAAGAGAGCATATGAAGGAGTTGTTACATGTTGACTGTCTCCTGTGTATTTATTGACTGAAACATTTGAGCTGTTGCTTTTCACATTTGTAATTTTAGATCACAGATGCCTAGCGTGTTTAATCATACAGCAAAGCTCACATTTAATGAGAAAAATGTCAAGTATATTGTTATCCACCATAAAAGCTGTGAAAAATATTTCTGCCATCTGCAATGTGCCTTCTGCTGCTGCCTCAAAGAATTTTCCTAGTAACAATACGAAATTAACTATGGGGCGAACATTTAAAAAGGGGAACTCGCTGAACTTCCTCTTTGGATTGCAAGACCAGAAAGAGTACAAAGCATGCCTCAATGTCGGGTCAGGATACCTCACCTGGATTCTCACAATAACCTGCTCCTGTATAACGGCAACTGCAGCCTCCGCATACACCTTCAACATTCCTGCCAGAGTGACTTTCTAAGTCCTACATCTGGTTATGTCCACCATCATGTGATAAGTAAGCTTGTGAGGCATTTCCTCTCTCCGCCATTGCCAGCCACCACACTCTGTGACCCCATCCCATGTTCTTCTTTGGCTTCCCCTCCGATGCCCCACATTCCATCATGGTCAAATTCTTGATTACTATCTGAGCTCACCCACTCCTGCCTTTGCATTGTCTCTAACCAAACCCATTTCCTTTCCCCTGCATGCTTATTCCCATGCATTCTGCAGTATTTACCTGCAATGTCCTTTCCTCTGGGAAGCCTTTGGTGTCCCCCAAAGGCAGAATCCATTGGAGCTCTCTGTGTCCATAAGACAATATTTGTCCACCTGCATTGGAGGACTTTTCCTATGCAGCCTACTGCACTGCTGGCCACCCTCTTCCAGTTTAACTTCAAGCTTCTCAAACGTAGAAACAGTGTTTCAAGCCCGTTGCCTCCTAGCCCACTACAGCCACTACTGTGAAGATGTGGCAGCTGCTTTAATTTCCTTGGATGATACAAAATCACTGTAAAAGCGGCAGGAGTAGATGAGGTTTCTTGCCCAGGAACTTGCTCTTTTGACTTTGGCAATGCAAAACCTTACCATTACGCAGGTTGTGTTTATTTCTAGGTTTTCTCTCTGTATTTTAGCCTTTTCTCCTGCCGAAAGAAATAACAGCCCTGTCAGTCAGAGAGCAATTGATAGTGATAAAAACTCTCCTTTTAGACAGTGAGTTCACTTGTTCTTAAGTCATTCTTTGCCACAAACTGCAGGCTCATTATATGAGGAAAATGTGGTATCTCAGAGAAGCCACACTCTTAGAAGTTTATAATTTACCTCGACTGATGACTAAGGTCTGGAGGTTTTCACTGCTTATTTGAGTGTGGTTTGGGTGGGGAAGCAACGATAAACAAAGCCTCATCTTACTCATTGAAACCCGTCTGTGGAAACCATGGAGCAATACCTGTTCTTGGGAAAGCACCTACTACTGGTTTGGGGGTGCTAGAGGGTGAAGGAGCAATTCTCTCAACTTAAACATAACCCCTGTCTCTGAGCAGATACTCTCTGCCCAGGATACCTGCCCACCACCTTTCCTTTACTCCCTATCCTTCCACCCTCTGAGTCTCAGTCAAGACTTTCAGTTGCTAAAGATAAACTCTCCCTTGTATGACTTTTGGCAATAAAAATGACATTTGGGGAAGAATATTCGGAAAGCTTAGTAGACCCACAGAAAGGATGTACAGTTGGATTGCAGAAGGAAGTTGAACTAGGAAAGGGAGAGCAGGAAATAGAAGTGAGGCTGCATATAGCTCTGCACCCTCACCTTGACACAAACTTGCCCAAAGAGAACCAACCCTGAAGTCTCAATATCATAGTTCTCTGTTCAGAAATTCAGTGGATTCTCTCCATCTTGTTTCTGAGTGGCCAGTGCAAATGTTTTCAGTCAATTTCTCCCAGAAATCAAGTTTGGCACAGAAGCAGGTGCATGTCATGTACCTGGAGCCCAGACCTACAGGAGAAAGAGCATGGATTTCACAGCACCCTCAAATGCTGATGGCCAGCTCCTGCTCATCTTTCCTCTTCCCAAACCATGTGAATGTGAAGGCAGAGATCAGCCAAGGAAATTTAAAGACTGCCACAATCATGAGAGGCTGGGGAGAGGCCTGGAATACACCCTCCCTCAGTAGGAACCAAATCTGCCAACACCTTGACCTTGGATTTCTTGTCCCCAGAACTGTGAGAGAGTGAATTTCTGTTGTTTGAGACACCCAGCTGTAATTTGCAACAACAGCTCTAGGAAACTAACACATCACCCTTCAAGAAGAAGGAGACAGACAAGTTGGGCAGGATAGAGATCTTTAGGGTGCCCTTAATACAGAGAGATTAGAATGAATGGACCTCTATCAGTCAGGCCATATCTCACCATTAACATGGATGGTCACTGAATTGGAGATTTTTCCTCTTTGCAGAATAAGACAGTTGAATTAAGGAGATTTTACAAGTACAAATGTATGTATATATAGATGATTATATGTTATATATAAAGAGATGATAAATATATATATATATTTAGAGAGAGAGAGAGAGAGAGAGAGAGAGAGAGAGAGAGAGATTAATTATACGTACCAAGGTAATCACATAGAAATAAAGAAAGTTAAGATCAAATCATTCCTTATTGAATCTGGAAATTTGTGGTTGTTTTTAAGAAAGCCTTTTCTTCTGAGGGAATACTTATTCATTTGGTCTTTGATCCCTTAATCTATCTTTTCTCTTAGGTTCAGTCTTGTTTTTGTTTTGTTTTTTAATTTAGACAGTTTTCTTTCTTTTATGGCAGGATTACTGGCTGGAATTTTTTGCAGATTCCCCTCTTCATTCAGGAACCAACTTAAAAATTCTCAGGTCAGAACTTCTTTGTCTATTGAGCAGGTGCAATTTAAGGGTTGAAAGAGAAAAGAGGTCCATCTGTAATAGTCTGGAGTTGTACTGTGCAATATGGTAGCTAATGGACACAGGTGGCTATTTACATTTCAATGAGTTTAAATTAAATTTTAGTGTCCTCAGTCACACAGGTCACACTCATTAGCCACATGTGGCTAGTGGCTTCCATATTGAATATGCTAAATTTGGAACATTTTCATCACCACAGAAGGTTCTGTTGCAGAGTACTATTCCAGAAATGCAACTGAGCCTAGATTCATGGCTGGGTCCCAAGCTGTGCTCTCCAATTTCCTAACTATTCATCTTAGGCAAAATCTTTGAACTTCTTTAACTTTCTTTTTCTTCCCTCTTAAAAAAGAGAAAACCATCTCGTTTACATAATGGACTCGACTAATGAAGTAAAAGAGACTATATAGTTGGTTTGGTACAACAAATTTGGATAGAACATTCAGGAGCCAGGAATTATGTTAAATCTGAGATAAAGTCATAGAATTTTCTCTTGGCCTCATGGTGTTTGCAGTTACTTATGAGAAAGATGAAGCTAAAAATAATTCTAATATGAGCAATAACAAATATATACAAGATAGCAGAGTATAACAAAATGATTACAAAGATGGAAGGATTAATATGAAGGATGTATAGACATTTGCAGGAAGACTCCATCCAGAAAGTGTTTCTCAAGGAGAAAGTTCTGAGGAAAAATTGACGTTTTGATAAGTTGCAACTGAGTTTTCTGGTATGGACTGTTTACAGTAAATCCTACGTCTCTGCAGTCTTCCTCCTTCCTTTTCTTTGATCACTGCTCTCAGTCACAAGTTTGTGAAATGTTGTCTGTCCACAGGACCCAATATTCAAACAAGGATGTCATGTGAAACACAAAATATAAAATGGGTACAGGGGATCCCACTTTGGGTAAACATAGAGTGACAGGTCCTCATATTTATCACCTTAGCTGAAAAAAACAAAAAACAAAACAGAAAATTAAGCAACATCAGTTTCTAAGATATAAGATACCATTTAATGGAGGTCAGTGGTCACCAGGAGTCATGAAATAAACTAGGCAAGTCCTAAAACTGCCCCAGCCTTGGCAGAGTCTCCAGGGGACAACATAGAGAGACAAACCTCCAGCCAGAAGATGCCATAATTTCAGGAGACAGACCTGAGAGATTGTGTTATTCCATTTATATGACATATCCAGAATCAGCAAAACCCTGAAGACCAAAAGTAGACAAGGAGTGTCCATGGACTGGGAGGAGGGGAAGACAGGGGGAGAGTGCTAATGGGCACAGGGTTTCCTTTTCGAGTGAAGACATGGTGGTAATGGTAAGAGTTGCACAACTTTGTGAGAATAGTAAAACTCCAACCAAATGGTAGGTACCCTCTGAAAGGGTGAATTTCATAACATGTGAGCTATTTCAACAAAATAGTCTTTTAAAAACGAATAGCATATGTACCACTTTTTCTTTATCCATTCATCTGTTGAAAGGTACTTAGGTTGGTTCCATAGCTTAACTATTATGAATTAAGCTGTTGCGATTATCAAGAATACAAGCAACAACAGGTGTTGGCAAGGATGTGGGGGAAAAAGGTACACTCATACATTGCTGGTGGGGTTGCAAATTAGTGCAGCCACTCTGGAAGGCAGTATGGAGATTCCTTAGAAAATTTGGAATGGAACTACCATTTGACCCAGCTATCCCACTCCTTGGCCTATACCCAAAGGACTTAAAATCAGCATACTACAGAGATACAGCCACATCAATGTTCATTGCTGCTCAATTCACCATAGCCAGATTGTGGAACCAACCTAGATGCCCTTCAGTTGATGAATGGATAAAGAAACTGTGGCATATATATACAATGGAATATTACTCAGCCACAAAGAATGATAAAATTATGGCATTTGCAGGCAAATGGACAAAATTGGAGAATATCATGCTAAGTGAGATAAGCCAATCTCAAAAAACCAAAGGAAGAATGATCTCGTTGATAAGTGGATTATGATACATAATGGTGTGTGGGAGGGGTTAGTTTTAGGGTTAGAGTGAGGGTTAGGGAGGGGGGCAAGAATGGGGGAAGGAAGGACTGTATAGAGGGAGAAGAGGGATGGGAGGGGTGGGGGGAAGGGGAAAAATAACAGAATGAATCAACCAACATCACCCTATGTAAATTTATGATTACACAAATGGTATGCCTTTACTCTATGTACAAACAGAGAAACAACATGTATCCCATTTGTTTACAATAAAAAAAAAGATTGATGAATGGATAAAGAAAATGTGGTACATATACAGAATAGAATATTACTCAGTCATAAAGAAGAATGAAATTATGGCATTTGCTGGTAAATGGATGTAACTGGAGACGATCATGCTAAGTGAAATAAACATTATTTATTAATCAAAAAAAACCAAAAGACCAAAGGCCTGATGTTCTCTCTGATATTTGGATGCTGATTCATAATAGGCAGGGGAGGGGAGTGGAGACTCACCAGATTGGAAGGTGGGTAATGAGGGGGAAGTGAGGGGGGATGGGAATGGGAAAGACAGTAGAATGAATAGGACATAAATTTCCTGTTCATATATGAATACACCACAACCAGTCTAAAGTCACATAATGTACAACCACAAGAATGGGAAGTTATATTCCTTGATATGTCAAAATACATTCTACTGTCATGCATATCTAAAAAGAAACAAATAAAAAAGTAACCCCCCTAAACAATTAGAATAGCATAAAGCTAGGAAAAGAGAATTGAAAGTATCTGCTACTTATTATATCAACCTGTATTCTGCCATTCTGTTTCTTTGCGGTTTTTTTTTTTTATTTCACCCTCTTTAGTAGAGATCACTGCTATGTCAATTATTTTCAGTGTTTCTCATTTGTAAGGATATCCTAGGCTCATACCTCTCTGCCCCTGTATTCATCAACTCAGGATTCCATAAGAGAATCCCACAGGCTGTGTGCCTAAAACAACAGAAATGCATATTGTCACAGTTTGGAAGCAGGAAGTCCAAGATCGAGGAGCCGGCGTGGCTGGAGCCTGGTGAAGATTCTCTTCCTGGCTTATAGGCAGCAGCCTTCTCACTTTGTGCTCAAACGAACTTTCCTGTGTCCACAAATTCCTGGGGCTTCGTCCCCTTCTTCTAAGGCATGACGACTCATGCCAGCTCATGCAGCCTCCATAAGGAACATCTTTATCTTGCTTGAGGATCTTCATATTCCCAATATCTAAAAATCACATTATATTTTAGAGTTCAGATTTAATTATTTTTTCCAACAAGTCCCTATGGTAGAACATTTTGACTGTCTCCATCTTTACTAAATTATCAGATTATAAGGATCATTTTTGTACTTATGACTCTATCTGTTTTGGATTAGTTCTTTGGATTATATCCCCAAGTGAGATTACTGGATCAAAATATCCATAATCTTATGGATATTGATTTGTATGACCTCTAACTCTGTTTCCTATAATATGTGAATACATGTGCTCCATCATGTCTTCATGAGCATTAGGTAGTGTTATTGTTTTAAAATTATTAAAAGGAACTATTAAAAAGTTACATTATTTGAAACAAATCTGATATAGTGAATGTATATTTACATAAAGTGTAAGATGGGGTGATTACTACATTTCAAAGACAACTTTCTTAGGGATATAGCTCAGTTGGTAGAGTGCTTGCCTTGTGTGTACAGCCCTGGGTTCAATCCCCAGCACCACAAAAAGAAAAAAAAAGGCAGCTTTCTGAAGTGCCTTTAAAGCTTTATTCAGTCTATAAGCAAAATGATTGTGTCCATGTGTGAGCAAGTGCGAGAACCGTGGTGTGGTGTCCATTGAAGTGACTACAAAGGGAGAGGTTGGCAGAGGGTTGTTTTCCTATACAGGGTACCTCAGATAAGTGCTACACTTGGTAAGCTTAAAAAGCAAAGGGAACATCTTGGCTTTAATAGGTGAGACTTCATAAGAATGTCAAGTAGAACTGAACAGAAGGTCAAATATTATAGGCAGGTCTCTGTCTCTCTAGGTCAGCTCTGCCTCCCATTGTATTGACTTCTTCTGCAGACAAGTTCCCCCATTAGTTAGGAAGATGGTAACCAGCAACCTTCAGTTATCAACTCAGGAAAAGAGCAACTTCTTTTCAGCATTGATACTGCCCCCATCAGATCCAGCTGGGAACAGAAGTTGTGTGTGCCAACCCCTTCTGTTGTGGCCTGCAGGAAGTTGTGCACTGATGGGCATCCAAGGGAAAGTGGGCTCCAGACAGGGCAAATGATAAAAGGCCCTTAGCTCATGTATCCTCCTATAATCCTATGATTGTATTCATAAGTATATTAGCGGAAATTCCAGATCAGCCTGGAGCATCTCATGACACCAAAAGTAAGGGCTGCTTTAAAAAATAAAAAAAGTAATTTAAGAGGACATAGGAAGGGCCGCGAATGTAGCTCAGTGGTGGAATGCTTGCCTAACATACACTAGGCCCAGGGTTCAAAAAAAAAAAAGAAAGAAAGAGCACCCAGTGGCCAAAGTTGCAGCAATCCATAAGTCTAGACTGATATATACAAAAGATTAAATAAATAAGATGGGATAAATAATACAGGGGAATATCTGCAAAGTCTCCTCCCCTCCAGGTGGTAAAGATTATTTCCTCTCCTTTGGAGTGTGGGAGAGACCTAAGGACTCACTTTCTATGGAATTGGGAAAGAGAAAACAAGCAACTTGATAGTAGAGAAATCTGGCAGACACCACCATAACCAAGGGATCAAGGTTAACTCCACCAGCAATGAGTCATGCTGAGCTCATGTACCTCTGACATGATGCGATGAGGAGCGCATTTCACCTCTGTGGTATTCATTCCCCAAAACGAAACCCCAACCTCATCATGAAAAAGCATTAGCCAACTGGACATGATGACACAGGACTATAATCCCAGTGATTTGGGAGGCTGAAGCAGGAGGATCACAAGTGCAAGGGCAGCCTGGACCACTTAGCCAGACCCCATCTCAACATAAAATTAAAAGGACTGTAGATATAGCTCAACAGTAGAGTTCCCCTAAGTTGAATCCCAATACAGAAAAAAAAAAAAAAGCATGAGCCAACTCATATTAATGGAAATCTTACAAAATATCTGACTAGTGTGCTTCATGAAAAGGATGATGAAATTAAAGAATACCCAAGAAACTGCCATAGAGTGAAGGAAATAGGAGATGTGAAGATTCTGTGATCCCGGATAAGATTCTGGAAAGAAAAAAAAGGATGAGTAGAAAAATTGGAGAAAGGCAAATAAAGTGTGGATTTTAATTAACAGTATCTATCAATGTTAATTTCCTAGTTGTGACAAATGTACTAGGGTTATGTAAGGTGTTAACAATGAAAGGAAACTAACTGAAGGGTTTATGGCAACTCCCTGTATTACCTTCACAATTTTTCTATAAATAAAATTATTCCAAAATAAAAAGTTGACTTAAGAAATTAGCTAATATTTGTTAAATGTTCCACACTATGTACAGATCCAAGAGATATGCATATAATAACTTTGGAAATCTTAACAGCTTTGTGAGCACATACTGTTATGACTATTATCCTAATTGTGCAAAGGAAACTATCAGGCCTGAGCTCATGTGGCCCCCTATAGTAACATCTTTCTGGCAAAGAGTTGAGATGAGATTAGAACTTGAGTAGTTTGGTTCTGAAACCTAAAATCTGTAATCTTTAACTCTGCAAAGCATACTTTCAAGGAAGTGGTAATATTTCTGTGTTATTTTTTCTCCTGTGCATACTTAGGACAGTGATATGTTCATGTCTCCACAACTCACAGTGCTTATCTTTTATATAATTCCCTTCTTCTTAGCTTTCCCAAGAGTGGGACTTTCCAACTTTAAGCTGTCCTAGTCCCTGTTTAATCAGGGACTAGCAATTTCTAAGAGAAGTACTAGCTATACTAGCAATTTCTAAGAGAAACACTGACATCCTGGAAAAGAGATAACTGGGGAAGGGAGAGCAAAGACCATGAAGTAAAATTAAGTGAAGGTATGTATAAAAAGGATAACAAGTTCTTCAGTGTCAATCAGTGTCAATCATCAGTTGAAAGAAAACTACTCAGGGTTTTAGGTGAGGAATAGGTGTTACAGCAGCAGATCTAAACTTATACAGATGAAAATTGTGCTGGGCTTCAATATCCTGGTTTATGTAATGAAAAGCACCAGTTTTCCTATGTGATAGAGATCAATGAGTACCATTATTATATGACTACCAAGGGACATGCCTTGGGTTATTAGTTAAAACTTATACTCACTAATTCTCTGAGTCACGTTGTATAGTTGTTCCCTTTTTCTCCAGTAGAGCAGGCTCACAGGCCAAACCTAACTATCACCTGTTTTCATTTGGCCGTGAGCTAAAGTGGTTGTTACATGTTTAAATGGTTGAAAAAAATAAAATGAAGAATATTGTGGAACATATAAAAATTATACCTAATTCAAGTTTGGGGACCCATAAATAAAGTTTTATTGAAACATGCCTTTGCCCATTTGTTTATATATCAACTATGACTGCTTTCCTATGGGTGGGTGTGCCTATATGGATTGCAAGGGCTAACTATTTACTAACTTATGTAAAAGATTTGCTGAACCCTTGTCTTATTCCATTTTTTATTGCTATAACAGAATACCTGAGACGGGTAACTTATAGAAGAAAAGAGTTTATTTAAGATCACAGTTTTGGAAGCTGAGACATCCAAGATCAGGCAACCATATCTGGTAAGGGATGTGTGCCTTACCACACACCTTCATAACTGGTGAAGTTGGAAGGGCAAGAAGTTTCAAGGGGGAGACTGAAAATAAGAGTGACAGACTTGCTTTATAATAACCCCTTCTGGCAAGAATAAACTCACACCTGTGAGAAAGACATTAATCCCCCTTCATGGCCTGCTCATCTCCTAATGGCCCTGCATCCCAACACCACCACAATGGCTATCAAGTTTCAACAATGGTCTCATAGGAGACAACCCATAGTGCCTCAGGTATAGATAAAGACACTGAGGTCCAGAGAGATTGAAAAACACAATTGTAAGGACCCAAAAGAAACTGTTGGTCAAATTACCCCTGGAGTATAGGAACTCCATTTTTGGGAAGAAGAGGAAGTGGGACATGAGGTGACAAAACTGGGGTCTTTGCAGTACCTCTGTCTGTATTGAGGACAATGATTCTTTTCCATTGGCATCAAGTGATCAAGCCAGCAAGCAACAGGCACATCACTCAAACCTAGGCAGCTCTGTAAAGCCAGCTCCATTGAGTAAATGTGAGGTGTCCTAAGAAATAAAGCTCAGGAAATTCTTTTCTTTGAATGAGTTCTTCTAGATCCTGTGAGGTTTTGTGATTTGAGAAGAATAAAAACTCCAGAAAGGCACTATATTCACAGAAGTGTAACAGACTAAAAAGTGAAGTCAATTCTAAAAAGTTTTTAAATAAGCAAAAAGCAAATAAAAAGTCTCAATATATTTTCTCTACAATAGAATATTTAATGCTAAAAAAAAAAGAAGGGTGTATATGAACTGCCTGAATTTCCTTAAAACCTGCAGTTCATAACACTTCAGCAAGACTGAATTTATTCTAAATGATAGGCACAAAGCAAAAGTGTGTCATGGTAAGTGTCACCAAGAATTAGTTAATGCCAGGCATGGTGGCACACTCCTGTAATCCAGCAACTTGGGAGGTGGAAGAAAGAGGATCGGAAGTTTAAGGCCCGTCTCAGCAATTTAGCAAGAACTTCAGCAACTTAGCAAGACACTCAAAAGAAAAAATAAAAATGGCTGAGGATGTAGCTCAATGGTAAAGCGCCCCCTAGGTTCAGTTCCCAGTACCAGCAAAAGAGGAGGAGGAGGAGAAGGAGAATTAGAGCCAAGTTTCCTGATAAAGAGGTCACCATGAAGATTGAAAAATGGCCGCTCCTCAGGGTTGTGGTAGAAGCAGCAGCATTCTTTCATTCAATAAATATTAGGTAGGGGTCTGCTCTCTCTGGCAGTGGTTCATAAAGAAGGACCAAGACAGGAAAGGTCCCTACTCTGCAGAAACTTACATTCTTGTAGAGGACAGAAGTAATAAATAAGAAAATGAGTTGAAAAAGTCATCTCAGGTGGGGGTGAAGCTTCCAGAGGAATACTCCAAAGAGGAAGTGGAAGTGTATTCCCTCTGTGTAGCCAAGGAAGGCTCTCTGAACAAAGCCCTGAAGGAAGAGAAATCAGCCTTTTGAGGACAGATTCCAGGCAGAAGGGGAAAAGCAAGAGGCAGGCTTGGAGGACAGAGAGGAGTCTGGTCTGCTCACAAAACAGAAAGAATGGTTGCAACAGTGAGCAGTAGGGACAGCAGCAGAGACAACACTGGGAAGGAGGAAGAAGTCAGTGGATTGGGACCCCAGAGGTAAGGGACCACAGGTCCAGCAACATTCTGAGGAAGATGATGTGGTGGGTGGGACCGTGACCCTGCTCCCAAAGACAGGTTCAACCCTCTGGCATCTGTGAATGTGACCTTACTTGGAATTAGGGTCTTTGCATAGTAATTAAGATGAGGTCATACTTATAGGAAAGGTCCTAAGTCCAATGACTGGTGTTCTTATGAGAGGTTGTTACATCAGACACATGTGCAGAAAAAATCCATGTGGCAAAAGAAGCAGAACTAGAGAGATGCAGTTACATGCCCCAGATGGCTGGAAGCTGGAACCACCAGAAGCTAGGAAGAGATAGGGAAGGATTCTTCCCAAGAGATTTTTTGGGGAGCCTAGCCCCGCCAATTCCTTGGTTTTAGAGTTTCAGTCTCATACTGTGAGAGAATAAATTTCTCTTGTTTTAAACTGCCCAATTTGTGAATTCCAAACTCTGAGGATACTCAATTTCTTATATAAAATGGAGCAATATTTGCATATAGCCTACCCACATCCTTCTCTGTACTATAAATTATCTCTAGATTACATATGATACTTAATACAATGTAAATCATTCTTATACTGTTTTATTTAGGAAATAATGACCAAAAAAAAAAAAAAAAAGTCAGTTCAAGTTATACAGATGCAACCACAGTAGGTCTAACTACATAGTATGATTCAACAGCATAACATTTTCTCTTTCATGGTGGGAGGCTACATCAAAGTATGTATACACATCCCTTTATTCTGCTGGATTCATCATGGTGCTTGATGCAGGGAAACTTCAAGTTTTGCTTTTTGAAAGTTTCTTGAAATTTGTTTCCAAATATTTTTCATCCACAGGGGTTGAATTTATGGCTGTGGAACCTGCAGATGTGAGGGGCAGATTGTATATTGTTGGCATAGCCCCTAAGAAACAAATGCAGATGGGAAGTCATCAGAGGAGGTTGAGCAGAAGAATGGTATGACCAAGCTTAAACTGTGCTAGGTGCTGTGGCTGCCATGTTAAGAATGAACCAGAGGACTGGGGGTATAACTCAGAGTAATTGCTGGGCTGGAGTTGAGGCTCAGTGGGAGGCTGCTTGCCTGGCATGTGTGAGGCACTGGGTTCAATCCTCAGCACCATGTAAAAATAAATTTAAAAAAAGGTATTGTGTCCATCTACAACTATAAAAAAAATTTAAAAAGAGTAATTGCTTAGCATGCTTAAAGCCCTGAGTTCAATCCCCAGCACTGCAATAAATAAATTAATAAAATAAAAAATTTAAAAATAGAGAATGAATGATAAGACACCACTTAGCAGCTTAGTACTGTAGGTGAGATAACAGGGTAGCACCAGGGAATAGGGATCCCATTCCAAGGCGAAGATTTTGTAGAGGAGGCCAGGCATGATGCAATCAAACAGCTGCACAGCTGCACAGCTGCAGCTACCTTCATTCCTGGAAACCAAAAACTGTGGGACCCAGATTCAGGCAGGAGATTGCCATTGTGGGCCCTGATAAAACAGGTCCTTGCAGACTGCCCACTCCCAAATCTCTCTGGAGAAGTGCTTCTTGGGCTCAGATTCGAGGGTTTCCCATTTTTCTGTGTCCCCAGCTAGTTTTACCAAGTCAAGTTTGTACCCTAGTTACTCTAGTGACTAATGAATGCTTGCAGATGGGTTAAAACTGAAAAGGTGGACAAATGCTAGAAGCTGAAACCTTGCTACATGCCAAGATTCTGTTTTCTTTTCCTTTTTCTTTTTCTTCCTTCAATTTTGCTAGAATCCATCCTTTATATAGGTAAAAAGTAACTTCTTTTTAATTCTGAAATTTACCAGTTGTCAGTAATCCATGAGTTTATTTTGCCTCTTCCTTAGAATGAGAAAAATTTTGACTCTTCTGACTCGGTATCCATGACAATAGGGATCAACTCACGACAAGTGGACTATATTTCTGGTGAATGAATCAGAGATTCCTCACAGTGAAAATGGGACTGCCAGGTTCAATTCATAGAGGTGAACAGTAGATGTTTCCACCAGGCTTGGGTATCCTTCTTTCTTTAATAGTAAATTTTAAAAAGCTATGCTCATGGTCATGATGGAGAGATTTACAGATGTTTCAATGAAACTCTTCGTTTGGAATTTATGCAGCAAAGTACATATTGACTTTGTGTCACTAAGAACACCAAGATTTATTATTCCTGAAGATAAGTAATAACCTTGACTTTGACTTGGTCAATATTTATCTCACGAGTCGATAAATCTCCTGCAATAAATTTCAACAAAAGCTAACACTTTCTGAAATGGGGCTGCATTTAGTAAAGGACCCCAAACTTCTCTGCTGTTTCTCATAGGGAGCCAGTGACCAAACCTGAGGAAGTAGTCTCAGACATACTTTATTTTTAGTGAATTCAGTCCGGCTATGACAGCAGAGTTTTATCCAAATAACCTAATGTGGGTGGGAAAATTACAGACTCCAAATCGTTTTGTCTCCCTTTCAATAGTTATAACCAATGAATCTTCTAACCTGTTCAGCTTTTTCTAAAGCTGATCCCAGTGCTAACATCAGACAACAGCCTGAGCAGGCTGAAGGACAAGCCTGTCTGCAAATAAAGGTGGTATATGACACTGGTCATTTGTGTGCTTGTCAGTGAAGGTACTATCTTAGCTCTTCTATTATATTTTAACAGTTGCATGATCTCATGCTAACTTACCATAGGCTCAAAAGCCCTTTTTGGAGTTTGTTAGTCAAACAGTCTGACACCCTTTAAAACTAAGTGTACCCATAAGCAGTCGGTTTTTTTCATCTAGCTGGACATGGTATGACAAGTATCCCCAGATGACTTGTCTTCTATAGCTCGAAAAGAACTTTCCCTATTAAGATAGTCAAGGCAATTCCTCCTCTTTCATAATCTTTGGGTGGAATATGTGTCTAAGTCTGTTTTTGTATTCCTATAAGAAAATGTCCGAGACTAGGTAATTTATAAAGAATAGAGCTTTATTTATCTGATGGTTCTGGAGGCTGGGAAGTTGAAGAACAAGGCTCCAGTATCTGTTCACTACCCAATGAGGGCCTTCTTGCTGCATCATAACATGGCAGAATGTACCGCATAGCAACAAAGAGCAAGCATGAGAGCTCAGGTTTCCCATTTTCTTCTTATAAAGTCATTAATACCATGATGGAGGCCCCAATATTGTGACTTCATCTAATCCTAATTACCTCACAAAGGCTTGACTTCTAATAACATGAATTTGAGATCAAGTTTTCAACACATGAAATTTGGGGGACACATTAAAACCACAGCAATATGTATCACAGTTTATTAGCAGGCACATACCAACACTTCTGATTGTATGTATCTCTTTAATTTCTCCTTCAGGGAGCAAGGACATGGTGGTGGTACCTACTTTTCACATGATTCCTGGATTTACCTGAGGCTCAAAGGAGCTGATTCACAGAAAAGATCCTTTAGCCTGAGTTTCCTAATTGCCTGTTATGGTTTAGATACGTGGTGTTTCCCAAAAGCTCATGTGTGAAACAATGCAAGAGAAGTTAGAGGTGAAATGCTTGGTTATAAGAGGTTTAACCTAATGAGTGCACTAATCCCCTGAGCAGGGGATTAACTTGTAGATAGGGAGGGTGTGGCTAGAGGAGGTGGCTCCCTGGGGACATGCCTTTGGGGTATATATTTTGTGACCTAAGTTTGGTCTCTCTGTGCTTCTTGGTGTGGTGTCTTAAGCTACAACCATCTGTCAAACTCTTCTGCCTTAATGTCACTTTAGCCCTGAGGAACAAGCCAGCTGTCTATGGACTAAGACCTCTGAAACTGTGAACCCCAAATAAACTTTTCTTCCCCCAAAATTGTTCTTGTTGGATCTTTGGGTCACAGCAATGAAAAAAGTTGACTAAAACATTGCCCATCCTCTTCATCTTCTCCTGCCTTGCAGACACCTATTCCAACATGCTGATAGATGGATCTGTAAAGGTATGCTTCAGTAGTCAGTGGCTTTTACCTGCCCACTGGAAACTGTTTGTCTTATGATAATTTGGGGGAAGAGAATTTTTAGCTGACCTACATCCAGATTTTCATCCATCAGGAAGGCTGTGTTGATATTGTTTCATAGTGCTGTGTTTTGTTTTCTTTGCGACTAGGTGTATTTATTTAATTTTATTTATTTACTTGCCAGAATTGTCAGAGAAGCTGTGTTATTGATGGAATATTCTGAAAAAAAATCTAAAATGCACATTTAAATTACATCAAAATGATCCCAGTGAATCAATAATACTACATAGCAGACTCCCCTACCCAATAATAGGATGTTTCTTCTCTGATATTTATGCTGAGGCATAGCAGATCAAAGCTAGAATTCCTGAGTCAAACTGCTTGGATTTGGATCCAGTCTTTTCAAATTATCAGCTGTCTGACTTTGGGTAAAGTAATTATCGCTTGTGTGTATTTCCTCATGAGTAAAATGGAGATCGCCACAGTACTATGCAGTGATTGTTATGAGAATTACTTGAGCTAATATTTGAAAAGTTCTTAGAATAGTATCTGGCACATAGTAAGTGCTATGTTGCCAAATACATGCACTGGTATTTGGCAAAAATAGTAATTTTTAAAAATTAAAATATATTCTAAGTCACTTCATGTACATTAATACGTCTAATTTTCATAACAATTCCTCAAAACATCTATCATCTTACAGGTGAAGAACCAGATTCAAGAGGTCAGTGATTTGCCTAAAGTGATGAAAGCTGGGATTTGAATTCAGGTCTTTTGTTTATCTTCTACCACATCCTACAAACCAGAATTAACATATGTTGAACATAAACTTTGAGTGACTTTCACACTGCTATTCTCCCAAATACTAACTTTTCAATTTTAAAATTTTCAGGTCTTCAGAAAAGTCAAAAGAACAGAACAATGGATATCTAAAGCCCTTTCAACTAGTTTCAACAATTATGAAATCTGGTTGATAATTTATTTCTATGATAATTATTTCCATTTGCAAAGAAAAAAATGTGACAAAGAAGGTCCCTTTCAATCTTAAGTGAGCAGTATATAATAAGATCTGTGACAAATATGTATGCACCAAATAACAGCATTAAAATTCACAAAACAGCTGTGTTTTGTCAGCTTTGTAATGCCATGACCAAAATATCCAACAAGAACAACTTAGAGGAGGAAAAGTTTATTTGGGGCTCATGCTATTAGAGGTTTCAGTCCATGTATGGCAGACTCCATTGCTCTGATCTAAGGTGAAGCATCACATTATGGGTAGATGGGTGTGGCAGTGGAAAGCTGCTCAGGATAGCCAGGGAGCAGAGACAGAGGGAGCAAAGGGGCCACAGGTCATTTGCAACCCTCCTCCACTCATGCCCCACCTGCCCACAGTTACCACCCAGTCCATTCCAACTAGTATGGACTGATTAGGTCACAGCTCTCGTAGTCTAATTGTTTGCTTCCATATTAACACAGGAGCTTTGGGTGAACCTCCCCCACATCTCATCCTTAATGGCAAATACCATAGGAGCTATTATGAGGATAAACTGAAACATAAGAAGTATGGGACTTCAATTCGTTGTTATCTGCTCATGAAAGATCAAATAAGGATACAAAATGCACATAAAACCAAAACAAGAAGAGAAACTTAAAGGACCAGTGGGAGCACAGGCAAGCCAGCTAATCTAGAATAGCAGAGTGGGAGAGTAGAGAGTGAGTAGGCTTGGGAAGAGGAGCACTCCAAAGGAAGTGCTTTATTACCATACCTACTGCCTGAAAGAAGGCATCAAACTCCAAACTGCTAAGAGACAACACGAAAACCAGTCCTTGAAGAAAAATGTAAGCAGGAGTCTTTCCTTCCTGAGGTATAAAGCAAACAGATCCCCTTTTTATCAGTAAATAAGTCTCTGCTCAGGTGGCCAGGGCCAGATGTCTTCAGAAATCAGGCAGATGAATGGGTAGAGGACATGCAAGCAAATGAACTGACTATTTTAAAAGAATACAACTGAAGACTGCATGGGTATTTTCAAGATTAAGCAGATGGAAAAGTTCTCATTCAAGGACTATATTCTCCTAAAGACATCTCTGACCCAAGTCTGAGATGGAGAGTATTTGGGATGGTTTATTGCATCAGGTGGTGAATGAGATATTTAAAGGGTGTTAAGAGGCGTGATTGCATAAGGGATAGGATCTGCCAAACCTTGACCTAAGTGGTGGTTCATGGGCAAAAATTCTAGACATCTCAAGATCCTCCTAATTCTAATTGAGAGTTTTATCTGTATACTCTGAAGTACAACCTGAAGTTGTTAGACACAAGCATACAAAATGCAAGTGCCAAATAATACCTCATGGTTTAATGAATTTTTAGATTTTCAAATGCTTTGGTGCTCACTGTCTTCCCTAAGCTTCACATACTTGTATAAGAATTATCTATCTCATATGGATAAGAATTAGGGATTTTATGTCTTCTTTCTAGATGGGAGCATTGTGACTGGCAGCAGGATATGATGGAGACTGAGTCCTTTAGATATAAACCTCTATCTTTGATGCTACTGGTGTGATCGAGTGAATGTACCAATGAGTAGGTACACCAGAGGAAGCTGAAAGTATCAAGAGGAAGCTTTGTATGCAGCACAAACACAGCAGCAAAGGTACATAGACAGGTGACCTTGTGGTACCTCTCCTCTCCCACCTACAAGTGATCAGTAGTTCCTGGGTACTTGAGAGAAGATGCAAATACCGAGACTACAGGTGGACTGACAGGTCCTTACCACTGAGGAAAGAATGCCAACTTGTGGCCAAGAAGTAATAAAAGGGATATTTCAATCCAGAATACCAGATTTACCCTCCCACCAAAACAACTAAAAGAGGGAGAAAAAACATGAAACAATATCAGACTTATTGGAAATATGCAACCCAGGAACAGTGAAATCTATCCTTAAAGTTAAAAAAACCTCCATAGAATTCCATGTGTAATGAAAATATTTTTCAGAAATGAAAGTGAATAAATATTTTTTCTGACTTTAAAAAGCTTTCAAAGCAATTGTCATCAGCAGAAAATAGTAAAATTAAAATCTGCATTCACACAAAGGAATGAAGAACATCAGTCATGGAAAATAACATCATAAGTAGAAAAGAGCTTTTTTCTGATCTCCAAATACTCATTAAGAGATAATTGACTGCTTAAAACAAAACAAGTAAGAATGGTGTACAGGGTTTAAAACATGCAGGAGGGCTGGGGTTGTGGCTCAGTGGTAGAGTGCTTGCCTAGCACATGTGAGGCACTGGATTCGATTCTTAGCACCACGTAAAAAACAAATAAAGACACTGGTCCATCTACAACTAAAAATATTTTTTAAAAACATGCAGGAGTAGGAGTATGACAACAGGAAGTCTATGGCTGAAGTCTTTATCATCTATGTGAAGTGGGACAGTATTACATTATATCAAGCATCTTTATGCTGTACAGAGACCCTGAGCTCAGAGTGGAAAGAACTCATTTGAAATCATGGTTTCCTGTGAGCTTTGAGAGACTGTGGGAAAACCACTTAGCTTCCTGGAACTTCATTTTTTATTTCCTCCATAAATTAGTGACTTGAGAGTTTTTTATTCCTATAACAAAATGCCTGAGTGTGGTTATTTATAAAGAATAGAAGTTTTTTTAGCTCATGGCTTTAGAGGCTGGGAAGTCCAAGAGATTGATGCCAGTATCTAGTAAGGGTCTTCATGCTTCATTGTAACATGGTGGAGGGTGTCACATGGTGAGATAGAGGAAGCATGCCAGCTTGGATCTCTCTTTTTTGTCTTAAAAAGACACTAATGTCATCATGGGACCCATTCTCATGACCTCCTTTAACCCTAATTAACTCCCAAAGACCTCAACTCCAAATACCATTAACCTACAAATCTGAGGAATAATTTGCCAACACATGGACTTTTAGTCAACACATTTGAACCACAGCAATTGGAGAAAGCAATTTCTGTACATTGATACTCAATGCGTGGTCCATGGAACATTTGAAAATTTCAGGTCTCAGGTCCTACCCCCAAACCTACTGAGTCTGAATTTTCATTTTAAAAGCTTCCCATGTGACAAATATTCACCACAAAGATTGAGAATCAATGTGGTAAGACTCAATAGAATTGATAAGAAGGCCCTTTTTAACATTAACACACTAAGTATGAAGTGTTTTGCAAAAACTAAGAAAATACAAATTGGGTGTTTCTTATTTATTGTTATGATTGCACATGTAATTCACTTTATTTTCAGCTTTATATAGTATGCTATTTTACAACAAAATATAAATAGCATTGAAATTATAAATTATAAAACTGTAAATTATAAATTATGAAATAGCATATTTTATAATATGCAATCTATATAACATGCTATTTTATAATAAAGTTAAACCTTTATTCTTTACAAATGCTCAGACTCAGGCATTTTGTTATAGTAACAGAAAATCATCAAGATGCCAATTTAGGGGCTGGGGAGATAGCTCAGTTGGTAGAGTGCTTGCCTTGCAAGCACAAGGCCCTGGGTTCAATCCCCAGCACCAAAAAAAAAAAAAAAAAAAAAAAAGCCAATTTATACAGGAAATAAAAAATGAGGTAGAGAAGAAGCTAAGTGATTTTCCCAAAGTCTTTTAAAGCTAACAGATTTTATCTCCATGCATTAATTGCCATGTAAAAGTTTCTATTTTCTTCCAGTTTTTTAAAGTAGCAGAAATCCCTACCAGGGTAATGTTTTTGGATATCAAAATGTGAATAAAATGAGAAGAATTCAGTCAACTACTTTTTTCTTTCCCCAAATGGATAATAAGAATAACAAATGGATAATAAGAATAATGGATAATAAGAATAAATGGATAATAAGAATAATTGTTGCAAGCTTTGTTTTTAACTGAGAGGTACTTTAGTTTGAAACTGCTATAAACTAGTGCAGGTAGGGGCAAGTAGCACTAACATGGGGAAGAGAGGATGCTCTTGTGGGGGCTAGGGCAGGGCCTTCCTATTCTGGAGGGGACAGAGTAGAGGGCAACTAGTTCCTTGAAGCTCCTGAGCACATATGGTACCAGCTGCTTCTCCTGTCTAGGGACATCAAGTTCAGCCTCTGAGGCTCGGGGACTTGGCAGTGAGTTACTGCAAAGCTACAAGCTGATATGCAAGGCTGCCTATTTCAACATAGGAGAAGGGAAGTACTGTACTCCAGGGGGTTGTTGCTTCCTTTCTCCTCTGGGAGGATGGAAAGCAATCTCTGGTCACCTGAAAATGTAGGTCAGGGAATGCTTGTCCATCCTCCAAGAGCATATGATCTCATGACATTGGTTTGCCTGATACCTTCACTGCAAACTAAGTCAGTCTCTCCATATTTCCCAAATAGAATCTCTAAAGCAAGAATTAAAGACACTGGGCACTGTTTCAGTCTAGACCATTTCATTGGTCTCTCACCAGCCTCTGAATGGGCTACTATGGGTCAGGTGATTACCAATAGTCCAGTCACCTAAAGAGGAAGAGAGGTGTGGTCTTACAGTATAAATCATAGCAGAGTTGGTAGGCAGTTAAGTTTATTCATTGGATGAATTATTATGGCTTCAAAGTAAGAAAAATGTTGAGAATTCTATCTATATCTTGTTACGGCAAAGCCAAAACCTATTTCCTCTAAGTCATTTTCTGGGGGCAACCTTGCCTTGTGCTATTTCTTCAGAGCTCAGTGTGGTGAAGACTTTTAGGGACCTTCCCAAGGTGCAGCACAAGGGATGGATGTCATACCTGCAATCGGTGGTATTTAGGGGCCAGGACAAACTGCAGAGCATACGTAATATTTTTACAGGAGTGATAATGTGGTTTAAGTAAATATCCAAGATAATCTTAATCAATAAAATCTGTACTAAGAAATACATTTGGAACATTCAGGAGGTAGCAGTGCTACAGGGAGATGCTGTTCTACAAAGGTACATATAAATGTGTCAACTGATAGCTTCTCCTCAGGAGTAGCTGCAAAGCCCAACCGAGTTAGGGACCTGCTAGAAATGATCCTGTCTTTCCCCTGCATCAGGACATCTCTGACACTGTTAATCATTTGAACAATTTCATAATAGCAGTTCATTATAACAAAAGGCATTTGAGCCTCTACTCATGCCAGACAGCAAGCAGGTTTTGGTGTGAAAAGTGAGTGGGATTGAATCCTGATCCCCAGAGCTCAAAGCGGAAGGATAAACATGAAACAAAGATCTATTGCTGGGCTGAGATTGTGGTTCATTGGTGGAGTGCTTGCCCAGCACCTGTGAGGCACTGGATTCGATCCTCAGCACCACACACAAAACTAAATAAAATAAAGCTGTTATTTAAAAAATCCAGTTTTTTTAAAAAAAGAGATCTGCTGCTAACAGTACAAATGTTGGAGGCACAGAAGTTGTGGGACTCGGCAGGCCCAGCTCTGTCTGGACTGAGTCCTGCCTGGGTCTTCCCATTTCCCAGATGGTGGTTCTCAAAGGCCAGCATGTCAGAACTGGTTTGGGCTCAGGTCACTGCAGCACCGCCAGAGTGCCTGATTCTCCAGGTGGTCAGGGCCTGAGAATCAGCATTTCTGGCACGATTGCAGGAGGGGGTGGATCCTACCAGTCTGAGGACAACTCTGAGAAAATCACTCTACTGAGTGGTCTTGGGCAGCATATTCTGTATCTGGCACGTGAGTGGGTAACAAAAGGAAAAAGAAGGTTAAGTCCCCCAAATTATAATCATGAACTTGAAGTGTGTGCAGGGCACACAGGTGGAAATGTCTGGTGAATACTTGAGGACACAAGTCTGGAGCTCAGGCAATCTGTTGATCGCAATGATCAGTGGGAAGGGAAGAGGCTGACCTCTGGAAGTATTACAGGATGTAAGAAGGAAGACCACCATATTCTCTCTCTCGCTCGCTCTCTTTTCCCCCACCTTCCCTCAGAGTCAAACACTCTTTAACAATTTGTCTCCAGGAATTTTCATGTATGCTATTCCCCTGAGCATTGATAACCCATAGATTTTGTGAACTTCTCAGTCACCTGCTCTCCTGGGAACTGTCTTTACAACTTCTCTTTGCTTGTGGCATGACCTGGCACTGCCGGCACCTCTCCCTCCTGGATGCTCTCTCAGTCCCAGGCTCCCTCTCTAGAATTTCTCAGCCTTGGTTTCTGGGCAGCGAAAACTCTAGGCTGGAGTGGGATAGAGGGGAGGACACTTCTAGAACCTAGAGAAATGAGTGATAAGAAGAAGGCAGAGAGGGTGGAGGACAATCAAAGGGATGAGGCTGCACCTGCTAGGGCTGAAGACCTCTGCCTGAAACTTCTCCCTGGAGGATGTTTCCAAGATCTTTTGATCAAATTGAACACTTTGAAAGACAGCACAGCACTGGACTGAAGTCTTTATTTAGATAGAGGGGAAAGTAAAACATTCTTACTCTATAACCATATCTTTATATTTAAGCCTAGGAATTCTGAAAAGTAGATAAGAAAAGCAAAAGACCAGATGTAGCCAGGACTGGAACCCATCACCCCAAGAAGCTATGCATGGAAACTGAACTCTGGGGTGCTGTGGCTGACTTAGGTCCCCCAAGTCCACATGTTGAAGCCATAACTCCAATGTAATAATATTTGGAGATGGGCCTCCTAACAAGGTGATTAAGGTAAATGAGGCCATTAGTGGGAACTTAATCCAATAGGATTGATGTCCGATCAGAAGAGGAGATCAGGTTTGATCGTGTCCCCCAAGGGTTTACAAGTTAGAGGCTTGGTTTGCAGTGTGACATTCTGAAGAGGTAGTGGAACATTTAAGAGGCAGGAGGTAATCAGGTCACTGATGGTGCTGACCTTGGAAAGGAATAAGGCTGATCTCACCAAGTGAGTTAGTTTCCATGAGAATGGGCTGTCCCCTCCTGCTCTCTGGCTTCCTATCTTACCACATGATCTTCCTCTCCCTCTCTCTTTCACACACTCTCCTACCATGATGCCATCTGCCGCATTATGACAGCTAAAGGAGCTCTTATCAGAGGCTGAATCTAAGGGATCGCCTGATCTTGGACTTTCAACCTCCTCAACTATGAGCTAAACAAAACACAACAAAAACAAACCTTTTCTTTAGAAGACCCAGCTTCAAGAATTTCATTATAGCAATGGATACATAGAGTCAGGTGGATGTCAGGCCACGTGGCCCAGTCCCCCTTTCTTGACTAAGAGGATCTTTCTTCCAGCTGCTGTGAGTGGGGGTGACTGCTATCATCCACTGGAGTTTCTCTTAAAGACTGGCCCAAACTTAGGTCCTCTTACTGGAGGCAGCTGCCTATAACAGTTGCTCAGTGTGGGGAGAGATGGTAATAAGGCTCAGACTCATTGTACCAAAGCTCTCCATGGGGTCAGCTAAGATCTCCTATGACTGCAGTGCTGTTCCACTTCTTTCCCCACACAATTCTACTTACTCCCTTCCCTTCCACAGGTGTTCCCAAGAATACCCTCCAATGAATGTCCTGCACACTAATCTCTACCTCTGAATTGGCCTCGCCTCACCCCAGAACAGCTTACCTACCAGCTGACCTATTACCAGGCTTATGGCTGGGAGGGACCAGTTGAGACCTATGCCACTTCCATTTGTAGAGCACCTGGTTTATAAAAATAAAAAAAAAATTACTAAAGCAGGATTGCAAAGTGTGTGGTAGATTCTCAATGTTTATACCAAAGACATGAAAACCTTTAACAAAAGCAGACAAAAGATGCAATATGATTATGCTGTTCGTGAGGTTTAATTATAAGATATGATGTGACCAGTTCCAGAAATGAGACACCTTTGAAGAAGTATGGAAAGCACCCTTTTCAAGTGAGACACAAGTCTTCATGCCTGCACGTGGTGGTGTGATAGCAATGATCTTGAAGCTCACTGAATCACATGCTGCTCCCCTGAGCATCACTCTCCCAAATGGATGCTAGTCTTGGCTCCTGCCTTGCTGTCACCACTATGACCTCAGCAAATGTGACACAGAAACTTACAACTTTTGCCCAGTGGAACACACCTTGAGATGATGTCTGAGTCACTGGAAGACAAAGTCACATGGAGCCCAGGCAGCTGTCCTGACTTTGGAGCCCCAGACTGTGCAGCCCCTGGCAGGCCCCAGCTCTCCTGCGCTCTTTTGCCACATAGGAGGGACAACAAGTAAGGTTGGTAGAAGCACCACCTGTCTAGATCTAGTCTAAAGCAGAGGTCCAGAAAATTGTGAGCAAATATGAGGGTGGCAGGATTTAGTCACTAAGATTTGGGAATAATTCGTAAAATTTCATTTGGAGATGAAATTACATTGAGTTCCCTTCAGGACACAGTCCTCCTGCCTCATCAGTGATCTGTGAGAAATCTGGGTTAGACTAAGAAGGTAGCCCTGCTTAGGAATATGAATTATGGCAACTATTTTGGCAATGGAAATCAAAACTGTAGAAAAACTGGTCCGTGTGGAAGGAGCCACAAAGTCCTAAGGAAAGGCAGGCACGGAGCACATGCTACACAAGTGGAATAGCCAGTACAGTGAGGGGCAGGGAGATATAAGGAGTCAAGAGCAGCATGTCTTAGGGGGCTGGAATTGTGGCTCAGTGGTGGAGCACTTGCCTAGCAGGCGTGAGGCACTGGGTTTGATCCTCAGCACCGCATACAAAACTAAATAAAATAAAGTTATATACATTTAAAAAAAAGGAGCACCAGTAAGACCAACAAGCTTTGCCTCATGTTATAAGCAGATATCCTATCAGGAGCCCATTTGCTTAGGGTTACTTGAGTGAATCCTTTCTTCCTTGACTACACTAAAAGAAGGAAAGGAAAACATCAGTGTTGTAGGGAAGGGTTTTTTTAAAGAAAAAAAAAAAAAAAAGCAGCTTGCCCAAGGGTGTTTATTGCAATGCTATTCATAGCAGCCAAAACCTGGAAGCAAGCCAAGTGCCCAACAGACAGGCATGCGGAGGGTATCGATTCATAGAAAGGGGTGCCTTGAGGCAGCTAAAGCCAAAACAGAACATGAGACTCACTCTTCTTGTGCTGAGATGGAAACATGTACATCATATTGGGGAAAGGCCCAAAGGTTATATAAATAGTTGACATTTCAAGTACTTTTTAAAACTCTTCCTGGAAACTTGTGAATATAAGGGACACCTATTCTTTCATGGATGACTGTAAGAAGAGATTCTCGGTGTCATACAGCATTGCTTTCTTTCTTTTCCTTTGTTATACAGCTAATGATGTTGGGTTCCCCCATCTGAACATCATGGATGTCCCAGGAATTGGATGTCAGTCCCGGGGATGTGTGTGGTGAGTTCCCCTTCAGGTGAGAGGATTACAGAGCCTGGCTCAAAACTCACCTTGTAGGCAGCCCTGCTGCCTGTCCCTTCAAAGAACCTATGAACATAACAGGGTGGGGATGGGGCAGATGTCCAGTCCTGGGCAGAAGGTACAGAAGTACATTCCTTGGACATTGTTGTCTGACAGACTCATCTGTTGCTTTTCTTCCCCAGGAGGAGAGTGACTGAGGACCCGAAGGCCAAGTTTTCCTCCTGGCAAGATGAGTGCATACAATAATGGTCCTGAGAGTCACCGTAATCCCCAACATATATGGATTTCTCACTTGGAGGTAGAGTACCTGTGTTAGTTTATTTGCCCGTGCTATAGCAAAATCCCTAGTGTTGGATAAAGAAAAGAAGTTTATTTAGCTTACAGTTCTGAAGACTGGAAAGTTCAAACATCATGGCACCAGCATCCTTCCAGTTAGGACTCCCTGGTTGCAACACCTCATGGCAAGTGACATCACATGATGAGAGAGAGAAAGGAGGGGTATGAGAAGGAGAGAGAGAGAGAGAGAGAGAGAGAGAAATCATGGTGAGATAGGAAATAAGAGACTGAGGAGGAGCCAGGCTGGCTCTTTTCTATCAACCCACTCTCAAGAGTACTAATCTACTCAGAGAAACCAGCATTAAAATCTTGGTGAGAATGGTCATAACCCAATTGCTTTCCATGTGGCCCCACTTATTACAGCATCTTGCAGTATTTACACTGGAGAATTAAGACTCACCATGAGTCTTGATGGGGACAAACTACAGTGAAACTACAGTAATTCCCAATATAAACTGATGGTAGACACTGTTGAGCATTCCATGTATACACGCTCAATTAATCCTAAAAAGCTGCCCTGTGAAGTTGGAGCTGTTATTTCCTGATGTTAAAGATGAGTAAAGGCAGAATAAGTGTCCTTACCAAGTGGCAGTGTGGGAACTGAGCAAACTCCAAGTATCACCAAGGTGCCTCCAGGTAGTGGTCATCATAAAACCTAAATGATGAGCACTTTCTGTGGGCTGATGTTTCAATAGGCACTTCAGACACATTATCTATTCAATTTCCATCCCACAGTAAGTGATCCCCACATTATACCTTAATACTCAGCTTGGTATCAGTGGGTGGTCTCCTCAAGACCTCATGGCAAATAAGTGGTATGGCCATACTGAATCCCCAAATCTGTCGTCTTCAGTACAATGGGATTTCTCAGTAGCTTTTCTGGAAGCACAACTGTTCTGCATGTTTTTGGACTAGACATATCATTCCCAAAAAATCCTACCATGAGTGATCAGTGACAGCCTCAACTCAGGTTGAGTGGTTGCTGTGGTTCAGATATGGTTTAAAAGCAGTGTCACTCCAAAGGTTCATGTGTTGGAGGCATTGTTCTCAGTGTGCTGGTGTTAAGAGGTGGAGGACCCTTAAGAAGTAGGAGGTCATCTACTTATCAGAGGAAAACATTCAGACTTTGGTTTTTTGGGCATGGCCTATTTCACTTAGCATGATATTTTCCAATTCCATCCATTTACCAGCAAACACATGATTTTATTCTTCTTTATGGCTAAGTAATAGTCCATTGTCTATATGTACCACAGTTTCTTTATCCACTCATTAATTGAAGAGCATCTCAGTTGGTTCACAGTCTAGCTATTGTGAATTGAGCTGCTATGAACATTGATGTGGCTGCATCACTGTAGTATGCTGATGGGGGCCCTGACCTTAAAAAGGATTAAGGTTCCATTGGATCTTGCTTAGCTCTCATGACAGGGTTATTATGAAAACAGTAAACCTGGAACCTCCCCTGGCTTCCTGACTGGTCACACTGTCTCTGTCTTTCAAATGTTCTCCTACCATTACAATGCCATCACCATGAGGTTCTCACCAGAGCTGAGCTGATGTCAGACTACGTCCTTGAACCTCTAGCACTGTGAGCTAAATAAACCTCTTTTCTTTATAAAACTACTCAACCTCAGTTATTTACTTAAAGTTATGAAAAAATGAACTAATTCAGTGTGTGTGGTGGTGTCCCTAAGTATATGTCTTTCGGGGTTTGTGAGGGTATTTTGGCATTCATATTTGGAGAGATTCTTTGAGATATTTGATTAATATGGTAGAAATGGATGTAGGTGACCTTATTCCCTAACAAGTTCTGAAAAGCAAAGTGTCATTGTGTGTATATAGATATCTTTTTGAAAGACAATACAAATAAAGCATCTTAGGATGATTAGTGCATCTTCCAAAAACATCCACAAATCTGTTTCAGACCAGAGTTATTGGTGAACTAGAGGGCAGGGTGGTTGGTCCAAAGCCTGTGTTGAAGATTGAAGGTCCACTCTCAAACCTAAATCTTATAAAAGAGTAGTTTAAATGATCAAGAAGTTCTACCTAACTCAAGAATATTTGGAGTACCTTGTTCTGTGATGGCATAAGGACCAGAGGCTTCTGTGAAGAAACGTGACCCTTTAATCCTTCTCTTTATGAGGTGTGCATTGCATGCCATCTTAGTGACCAACTAATTTAGTCATAATGCTTTAAGCTGCAAATAAAAGTAACAGCAGTTTAAAACCTAAACAATGGGGACATTTATTCACTCTTGGAATGGGAGTACCAGGGTTAAATGGTCTGGGGTGACTTCAGATGTCTACATTTCCTTTGCTGCTCCCCTTTGAGGTCTGCATGGTCAGCTTCCTCCTCAGCAAATGCCCCATGGAGCCAGAAAGGCTGCCAGTGCACCCACAGTTCCACACTTTCTTAGTCTCTGCTTGTGTCCTATGAGAAAAAGGAAACTCCTTTTCTGGCAGCCCTGATAAACAACCCCTGCTACTTACTCTTCTTTGGTCTGAATTGATTCCCATGCCCATTGCTAAGCCATCCACTGTATTTCTGGGACATGGAATTACTCTGATTACCAGATATGGTAGAGAAGAGGAAAGTACCACCATTCTTACCATGCTGCATCTAAATTACTGACCCAGCATGGGTCATGCTTGTAATCCCAGTGACTCGGGAGACCGAGGCAGGAGAACTGCAAGTTCAAAGTCAGCCTCAGCAACTTAGTGAGGCCCTAAGCACCTAAGAGAGACCCTCCTGTCTAAATAAAAATTAAAAAGGGCTGGGAATGTAGCTCAAAGTTAGACATTCTTGGGTTCAATCCCTAGGATCTACCAATCAATCAATCAATCAATCAATGACTCATAGTATCACATACATAATTGTTTCATGCTACTAGGTTTGAGTTGGTTTATTATGCTGCACTAGCTTGTTAAATCATTATGGACACAATTAAGTAAAATATAAAAATCCATTAAAACAACTCTTTTAGGTAAAAATTATTGTCCTGACTTTATAGCTGAAGAAATTGAGTTGGAAAGTCTATATAATTTGCCCCAAATCACACAACTAAATAAGAAATGAAGGTAGAATTTGTATCCGTTTCTGACTCCAAAGCACAAGTACTTAGAAGAGAATATGCAGCCCCAAACCAATCCTCCACCAGGCATTGTGAAGAGCTGCCTTCATGGGAGATGGTCCCTGTTTCTGAAGTTCCCAGTGACCTCTACAGGAGGAGTCCCCTAGCAGTTTATGTGACATGAAGAGATGGAAGCTCTTAAGAAAGCAGTGCTAAGTGCAGTCCTTGCTGATTGCTTGCATGGAGCCCTGGCTGTCTCCTTGGACTCTGGATGAGTCGAACACTCCGGGTCCAATGACAGTTTGGAGGGTCTGTACAGCACTCCTGGTGAGAGACACTCCTGGGGGTACCTCTGCTCTGGGGATCAGAGCTTCTCTAAGGAGCCTATTCCAACACCCCCAGAGTCTTGTTAAGGAAGCCTTTATAAGACCATCAATGCCAAACTCCTAATTGCCTTCTTAATTACTTTGTATCTGTATGATGCTTTGCAGATAGTGAGCATTTAATCAGCATTTGCTAACTGAATGAGTCAACTCCAAGGCCACTGGTCCCTGAATGCTCCGCATCACAGGCTTTATAAATGGGTTCTTTTCATCCACTTTTCCCTCAAAGACCTCTGCAGATGCTAGGGTTCATCTCATCCTAAGGGGAAAAGGACAGAACCTCACAGAGGTGTTCAGGAAGTCAGGTCATGCCCCAGTCCCAGAAGTGGGGTACCCCCCTTTTCTGTAAACAAGCTTTGAACTCTAACTCGTTTCCTGCTGGATGGAAGCTCTCTCTTGTTCTTGCCCAGGGATTGTCTGAATCTCTGTCCCTGGACGTCCTTCCATGCATGTGCCTTGCTGACCCCTTCCATCAACTTGCCCTATGATATACATTTGAAGGACACCTGGTGATGCACTGCCTATAAGGGTCACCCACCTGTAGGACATGAATGTCCTTTGGACTTTTTGGATCTATTGCTTGGCTGCATTACCACAGACCTGGTTTCTTCCTTTATAGGATGACTCTTCTTCCTACTGTCTATTTCTGGGTCTACCTAACAAGGTGCTATCCCCAAACTATGGCTGTGTCTGGGCTCCAGGAGGTCAGAATTCCCCAGCTGGTTTCATGACCAAATCCTCAAATCCTCTAAAAGCAAGGGGTAAGTGGGAGGAGAAGGGAAGGTTAAAATCTTTCACAGCAATAAAGAACTTAATATCTTCTTCTCCTGGCCCTCCCCTTCCTCCGCCTTGCATTCACAAATAGAAATGTTCACATCTTATGATCCAAAAATAACTGAGAGTATCTATCCTAAAGAGTAAGAAGTTTATGATATTAAAATCTATTGAAAAATTTTGCACAAAAGACATCCCATGAGGTCATATGTTGAAATAACTGGTTACATGGCAAATAATAAAATGATAAGAAAGGACAGTAGAGACAGCTCAGAATAGAGGGAAGAGGTAGGTGGGGCTCAGAGTCAGACAAATGTGCCTTCAAACTCCAGCCCTGTCATTTATTTGTTAAGTGACCTTGAGAAGTCACATGGCTCATAGCTTCTCCGAGTTGTTTTCCTTGAGTATAAAAGTAAGGCATCAATGTTTACCTAAAAATTTATTGTGAGGATCAACTGAAATATGTATACAAAGTTACTGGTCTAATGTGAAATATATATATTTACCAGCTCATGAATGAATGGAGATAGATAGATAGATTTTTATATATGTATATAAAATACACACACACACACAACACATACATATACATATATACACATACCCATATATATATATATATATATATATATATATATATATATACCCCCTGCCTATGTGGGACAGGTACTAAGAGATAGTGCTAATTTGGAGAATGAAGAAGGAATGGAAAGAAAAGATGATGATGAAATAGAAACACATGGGAAGAAGAGGGTAAACCAATTTCTTCTGGAAAAAACTGTCATAAATGGCCATTCAATCTTCAAATCAGAAGAGCTCTCCTTAATGACCACGGGCTATACTTCTGAAAAAATAAGAATGATTCTTCGCACATTATTATAAAATGTAATTGTCCTCAGTGCAATTCAAACAGTCATACTTGGCTAATAGAGGCACAGGTACCCCTCTGAACTCTATCACCCTCCACCTGGATGGGGCTTCTCATCACTCTAAGTACAACGGTGTGATCCTTTATCCAGTACATCTCCAGGATTATCTGTCCTATTTTCTGTGTAGTCTCACACCTCTTGCAGGCAGATTAATCCTTTTAAAGAGTAGATGCGGATAATGGAAATACTATCTGGCTTTCACAAATTAAACATTAAGGTGTTGCTATCAAAACATACATTCCTTTGCCCTGTCACACACCATGGAAGTTGTGCTCATATTAAATCTCTGCTAGTTCTACATTATTTTTTTTTTTTACCAATTAAGTAATTTTGCCCTTATTCTGGATTCTTCTATTAGCTATGGATCTTGAGTTATTAAGATCATGAAGTGTACTGGGATGAAGATATATTTCATTAAGTAAAGTTTGCATGACATTAGTGGTTAATTAACTTCTAATTGAGTTAGTTAAGAAGCTGAGTTGATTTTTTTCTTTCTTTCTTTCTTTTTTTTTTTTTTGAGGCTGAAAAAAAGATATCTAGAGGATATCTAGGTTTGGATTATCAAGGGATTTGGAATCACATGCTATCCCTAGGATTCTAATTCTCAGGTTGTATTTTATTAGGAAGCTACATCTAAATGAGATGTTTTTTTGTTCCTAGAAGAGTCATGTCCTTTTGTCCAGGTCCTTTTGGTTGTTAGTTTACCAGTCACCCCTATCCCCAAAACTTCTTTCTTGCTGTAGAAACTGCCCCAAATACAGAAGTTAAAAATGCCAGACACTTGGGCTGGGCAGTAGCTTAGTGGCAGAGCACTTGCCTAGCAGCCTAGCATTTATGATGCCCTGGGTTTGATTCCCAGTACCAACCACACATGCACACACAAACCAAGATGCTCACTTCCTCACTTCCTTCCTGCTAGGATGGTCCTTCATGCCGTGAAATGTCCTAGATACTGATGAGTGAATAGAAATCTCCTGGAGGTTTCTGGCATGAGTTGAGGGAGGAGAAATGTCCCCTTGTGCCCTTTGAACACAGTGGTCAGGGGAACTGATGCCTGAGGCAGTACCTGCTCTGTGATCTTGACATTACTGGGGACAAATGTCAGGGAAATTTTGCCTGAGGTTGACCAGAGGCAAAACTGGGTAGTTCCTAGGTTTCTGAAACTAGTTTCTGGTTCCTAGGTTTCTGAATCTAGTTTCCTAATTTCTGGGTGATGTTGGTGAGCCTTGCTCTGTTTCCTGTAGCCCAAAGCATCCTAATGGTTGTAGTTGTCTTTCCACTAAGATGAAGATGTCTCAGAGGGTGCCCCAGGAAGGTGCAAACTCACCATGCTCCCTGCACTGCTCCATGACAGAGTCTTCCCACAGTGGCAAGGACCACAAGCTCTCCCTGCACCCTGACTCTCTATGATAGGCATTGTGTTCTTTGCCCCATGGTCTCAACTAATCCCAGAGTCACCAGAGAGGTGGAGACTTTTGATTCCCATTTCCAGGTGACAAATTGAGCCTTAAAGATATGGGTAACTTACTGGAACATGGGACCTTCTCAAAGTCCCTGGCAGGGCTATTGGGCTCCAGCAGAAAGGGACTGAGCCCTTGCATGAAGCAGACTGTGTTAACATGCATACCCCATGAAGAGGCCACCTTAGCTGCCCAGCCAAAGACCACTGCTATGAAATGAGAATGGGGGCCCATATTGCCCAGATCTGCTGATTTTCAAAAAGAAGCAATTTATGTGATTTTATAGGAAAACTTCACACTTTGAATTATTTTCTAAAAATGTTAAGTACAGTATAAACCAACCTCCACTCCAAAACAAACAAAAACAATAAAAACCCAAGATATGTGTTGACCATTTGTACAGGCCACCCCTTTTGAGACCTTCCCTACCTTCCAAATCCCTCTATAAGGTTGAACTATATTTTCAGTGCCATTAAATGCGTCCAATCACCTACATCCCATCTCTAGAACCTCTTTTCTATACTACCCTTAACCAATCTGTCCATTCTCATTCATCCATTTTGTCACATCCACCACTGTTCCCACCTGCAAAGTCTCCTAAAACTGGTCTTCTTGACCCACAGTAAAACCTGATGGAGATTTTAAAAACTCAACTGGAATCATTTGACTTCTTCAAGTCACCCAGTAGAACAAGCAGATATTCAGATGTGAAAAGAACCTTGACCCTTCTCTACAAAAAAAAAAAAAAAAAGAAAGAAAGAAAGAAAAAAAAAGAATTCAAATTGGAATACTACTCTAAATGTAAGAGCTAACACTGTAGAATTTGTAGAAGGAAGCAGAAGAAAATTGTTGCTTTACTGAGTTAGGCAAATGTTTCTTAAATAGGATACCAAAAACAAAAACCATGACAGGATAAATTGATGATTTAATATATAGAATATAAAAACTTCTCTTTGGAAGACACTGTTGAAAAAATGAAAAGGCTGGGATAAAATATTTGTAAAATACATATATGTTGAAGACATATCCTAATATATAAAGAACCCTCAGAACTCAATGATAAGGAAAAAAAACCAATTTTAAAAAATGGGCACAGAGTTTGGTCAGACAAATCACAAAATAATGCATAGGCTTAGCAAGTCAGTGTATGAAAAGATACTCAACATTATCAGCCATGAGGAAAATGCAACTTCAAATCAGAATGAGATATCACTATGTACCAATAAGGATGGCTAAAATTTTAAAGTATGACAATAGCAAGTGGATCAAAGTATAGAACAACTAGAACACTCATACATTTTTTGGCATGAATGCAAATGGTATAGGTAGTTTCTGATAAAGTGAAACAGAGTATATGACTTCCCAGTTTTGCTTAGTTACTTACCAAAAAGAAATAAAAATTTAGGTTTTCAGAAAAACCTTTACACAAATACTTTTAGCAGTTTTACTTGTTATTGCCTAAAACTGAGACTATCCCAAAACTAGTGAATGAATGAAAAAATTGATGTGCAATTTCATACAGTGGAATCCTAATCTGCATTAAAAGGGAAGTACTCATGCTAAATGATATTCTGTGCTATTTCATTCAGAAGACAATCAAAAAAGAGAAACTATGAGGAGGGAAAGTAGATTAATATTTGTCAGGAATATGGAGATCAACTGGGAGGGGTTATGAGGCAAATTTGGGGGGTCATCATTGTTCTGTATCTTCATGGGTTGCCCAGGTGCATATCTTTCTAAACTCTAGAAATGCATTTTTTAAAGTGAATTTTCCTGTCAGCAAATCATACCTCAGTAAACCAAACTGAAGAAACATTCTTCAGTAATCCCCAGTTTGGGTTGTGAAGTTATTTGGACTCAAGCTATCAGGAACATGGGAGCTTATATTATGGTATCACAAGGAACATGTAGTCTCATAGAAATTCTAAATAAGAGTTGCACAGACCCAGGGAGAGGGGAGGTGGAGAGCATCTATTTGGGTCTTCCTTTTTCATAAACTGTGTATACTGAGCTGACTGTCTTGTCCTCACCTAGTCTTCTTGGTCCAGCCCTCCTCCAGTTCAGAATCCCAGATAAAGTTTATCACTGCCCACTGATTCACGTACCTAAGGAACTGGAATTCCTGGGCCAGGTACCTATACACAGGGCAGTTCCAGTTTGGAGGGTGGGAATTATATTGGTAAACTCAGTGGCAGGCATATCTTATACACTCTGAAATGCCTAAGCCTGATGAATATGTCCACTTTTCCCTCTCTAGCTTGGTGTCTGATCAAATCTTCTGACTGTGTGCCTTCCCCAAGTTTCATCCCCAGTGTTCTATGACTAAATGTAGCTACTTAGTTTTATGACTAAGTAACTATGAGGTCTTTCTGTCTTTGGTCTAAAGTGCATGCCTCTCCCTGGACCTAAGTGCCTTTCTTTAGTTTTTCGCTTTACTTACCATGTTTGATGTCCCAGGACTCCACGGAGGCATCACCATCACTGGAAAGCCCTCCTTGAACACGACCAGTCTCTTCACATCTGGACTCTGGAGGCAGGATCTATCTTCTTTGGTTTAGAGGGTTTGAAGAACTGACGTATTTGGAATACTGGTGCACATGCAGATGGTTTGGGAGTCTGTTAAAAATGCAGATCAACCCACAAGGTGTAAATGCTGTAGGACCTAGATAAGCCTGGAGATTTTCAGTGTGAACAGGCTCCTCCTGGTCTGGGGTAGGTACGATGTCTTATGATTGCAGATCACACCCTGCCCCATGTAGGTGAGCTGGTGGGCAGTATTTTGTGCAGATGATCACTAGTTTCTAGCTCTGCCTTCCAGGCAACACATGCATGCACCATGTGCAATGGGGGCTGGGCTGGGGGACCAGCTGTGACCAAAGTGAGAGAAGTGAGGACCACAGCTGGTCAGAGCATCTAACCATCAGGATGCCACTCACTGTATTCTCTTTCCCTTTGCCAAGGCTACTGGCAATGTTTGAGATGGTGCCTGAGGCTCACAGTGAATCATTCCATTATTCCATTCATTTACACTACTGATAAATTCATTTGCATGATAACTATTTTTCAACATGACTTGTTCCATTTAATGCCCTCTCTGTGCTAGGGACTCCCCCCTACCAGAAGGACACTAGTGAAGGGCACATGGTTACCACCGTCACCATGCTTACAGCCAACAGGGGAGACAAATGTTAATCAATTCATTACTAATTAAAAATTAGAGTCTATCAGATTCTCTACTTTCAGTTGAATAAACCTTCTAGCTCATGTTTGGATAATTGAATTCTTCACTATCATGGAATCCTGTTTCTTGTCCTGACACCTAAATCTAGCTCATACATTTCCACTTGGTGAGGTGCTTGAACTATAAAGCCAAGAGGAGGGGTTTTCCAGGATCATTTTTATATTGTGGGGCTGCTGTCCTATAAGGGAGCATATAGGTAGGGATACTTGGAGTTTGGGGGATGAGAAATTTCTCAGGTAGTCTGCACACAGGATTGGCTCAGCCAGGAACATATCATGGAGCCAGCTGCATCTTCTACAACCCCAAGAGTGGCAAGTTCATGAACTTGTATCAGAAAGTAGTACTGATGGGTCCTACTCACTGAGGTCTACAGTGAGCCAGGAAAAGTGGGAATGAGGGCCTGTCTCAGGAAATCTAAGGATCAATGCCAGGATGAGAATACTTGACACTTATTTCCATCTCATTTCCGTTGATAGTGATATCTGAAAACCCACACATTTTGAGACAACTAAATGCAATGTCTGGTCTTAGAAAGGATCTTACAATAAAGGAGAAAGAAATACTATAAAGTATATCAGATCAACTGGCAAAACTGGAATACAGACCTAGATTAGATACAAGCATCTTATCAACATAAGTTCATGAATTTGGTAACTGTTTTGTGGTTACGTAAGATAATCTCCCCACTCTTAGAAAAAGTACATCAATGTGCAGAAGAGAAAGGGGCCATGGAATGTGGAACTTACCCACAAATGATTCTGAAAAAAATACCATGTCCAAGTGTGTAGAAACTTTCAAATATCTATAAAAGTCCCATGACCTGTCAGGCTTTTGGCTGGAGTAGGCATGGATTTCTGATCAGAGCAGTTTGCATAGCTACAATGTTCAAAGCTTATAAACTTGCAAGTAGTTGACTCAAACAGTTTTCTCTTTAATTTTCTTTTGTGTTCTCTATCTACAATAAGAGTCCTTTGTGCTCCTTTCTTCCAGGAATCTAAGCTCCTTTCACATTATTCTCTCTTGATTTTTATTTTCTGGGATTCTGAACTTGAAACAATGAACAGAAATTTTGGAGAGGCCCATTTCAGTGATACGAAAAGATGACCTTTCATTGATTACATTGGTCTAAGGTGAGAACAACTATTGCTAGAAACAAAAGCTATAAAAAAAAATGCCTAAAAAAGCTTGGGACAATGGATGGTTTTCAATTCTTGCCCTGAACTTACCCGCTACTTGACCTTCGGAAATCACTTGGAGATTCAGTTTCCGGGTCTGTACAGTAGATATCTCCTAGGAATCAACTCAGAGGACCAGAGTGAGGGTTAAAAAGGAGCATTCTTGAATGTTTTGCACAAAGTGTTTGCTCAACGAAGGTAATTTATTGCAATAGGTGTTTTTATAACTCCAAGACCCAGAAAGAGACATAATCATCGTCACACTATCTGTATTGCAACTTTGACAAGATAGAGACATTAAGGATCATATTTATGACAATGGTTTCCATTAATTCCGGAGTCTGTTGAGCAGTCATTTTATGTTCCCGGTATGACCTCTTTGAATCCCGGGACATCACTCTATAGGCTGGCATTATTCCCCCACTTCGAAGATAAGGCCATTGAGGCTCACCAGCATTAAGAAAAAATGAAGGGCTTCTCACTTCGCCCGCACTCCAATACTCACACACAGACGAAGAAACTGAGGCTTGGAGAAGCGAGGCCACAGACTTGACCGCCTGTGAACAAACCCAGGTTGCCTTTCACCGGGCCAGGGACCGCCAGCCGCTGTTCGTTCGCTTCGCCCGCGTTAAAGGATTTGGATTGTACAGTTAACACTTTTTGAGTTTCAAACAATTCGTTTACAAAATGCCTTTCGGGACGGGTCGGATTTGTCTTTCGTTGGGGCAGCCGCCGGAGCTCGGCTGTCGCGGTTCGGTGTCGGGGGATCCCGGGGGCCAGCAGGAGGTGTTCCCGTGCGCTGGCCCGGGGCAGAAGGCTCCGGGCGCGTCAGGCCCCCGAGGCGGCTGGGCCCGCGCGCCCCGCGCCACGCCCTGCGCCCAGGCCGCGGCTCCTCCCGCGCTGGCGGCCGCCGAGCGGTCCGGGCGGCGGCGGCGGCGGGAGGAGGAGCAGGAAAAGCGGCCGGGGGAGGAGGCGGAGGCGGCGGCGGCGGAGGCGGAGGCGGGGAGGGCGGGCGGGGCCGGCCGAGTTTAAAGCCCTTCGAGGGGGTGGGGAGGCCCGGAGGAGGCAGGAAGGGAAGGGAGCTGCTGCCGAGAGGGCGGGCGGGCTTGGCGCTCGGAGACCCGCCGGAGCCCAAAGTTTCCGCGCAGCCCCTGGGCGGCGGCGGCGGTGCGGGACGCCCGGGACAGTCCTGCACGCCGTCTTCGCCCCGAGGGGACCCTGTGCTCGCCGCCCGCTGCGCAGAGTGTCGCCGGCGGCCACGCGGAGGCGGCGAGGAGCGGCGCCGCGGCAGGTACGGAGTTGGGCGGGGAGCGCGGCAGCAAGTTACTTTGTGGTCCGCGCCGCCGCGGGGCCCGGGCGGGCCGGGCGGGTCCCCGCCGTCATTGTCTGCGCGCTGGCCGGCTGCGGCCAGGGACGGCGGGCCCCGCGGAGGCGCAACGGACGGAAGGGCGTCGCCTCAGGGCTGGGGGCTTCTGCACCCCAGGCCCGAGGCGGGCGGTGCTGTGAGGCGGGACCGGGGTTGCGGGTACGCTGCAGAGGCGGCCGGGCGCCCCGCCGGGCTCTCCCCGTTGCGCTCTCGACCCCTGGGGGGAGGTGTGGAGCCCGAGCGTCGCATTCTTGAACCATCTTGTCAGACGCCGGCGGCTCGGGGGTTGGGGCGGGGGCCGCGGTCAAGGCCACGCTCTCGGGGGCCGCCGCCCTGAAGGGTGGGCGCCCAGGCGCCCCTGGAGCCCCGGGTGTTCCTGCTGCGCGGCGGGGCCTCGGCGCGCGCGCCCAGGCGGGCCGGGCAGCGGTGCCAGACACTCCCAAGTCCCGAGCGCGGCCCAGCCTCCGACGGAGGGTTTTTTTTCTTCTTCTTCTTCTTGGTCCTGTGAAGTGACCCTGTTACCCGCCGCTGGGGCCTAACACCAAGTTGAGGGCTCGCGAACTAGCCGCCCGCCAGCCGTGGAAACGTGATAAGAGCGGTACCGTTTGCAGAAGGAAATTTCTGATGCAACTCTCCGCCTTTGCTGATTGCCTCTCCAAACGCCTGCCTGGCGAGGGCCCTTGAGCATGTGCGTTATGGAAATTAGGGTATTCTTTACTTTTTATTGTGTTCGAATTTCTTGGGATTGGAAGAAAGGCGAACTTCTTATAGTTTGCTTTGACGAAACGTTGTGGTAAAGTAGTGGAGCCACAGGTGATTTTTACAGGGGCCTTGATCTTTAGGATGCTTTTGAAAGAATGTTTTCTTGAAAAGGTTTCATTCAAGAGATGCAAAGAAAAGACCAAAACAAGTAGCGCTCGTGAGTAAATATGCGTTATTGCACAACTTTCTCTTTGCTGCTGTTTAAAAGGCCAGGCCCAGAAGACTTTGTTTCACAAAATGCTGATTCAGCTGTTTGGAGCCCCTGAGTTTCAAGAAATGGTGTTCTATTTAACGTTTCTCTCTGTTTTACTAAGAACACATGTTGTTAGCGCAGCAACAGGCATAGACTAGGGTTTACAGCACAATGATGGTAATATTTTAACAAGAGTTGACCTAGAGCTCCTCTTTCCAGGAGAACAGAGAGGTAAAATCTAGATTTTTACAGCAGAGGGGATTCTGACTAAAGTAATGGTGAAGTGTCTTTTAGGAAAGTTTTTACTAAGTAAAAGCCCTGAAATCAAATGTTTTTCCCAGGAATGATCGCTGATGTCCAGGTTTTTCTGTTAAAAATCAAAACTCCAGGATTACTGCACATAATATTTGAGTTTTACTGGGAGCACTTGAAAGAGAAGGGCTGCACAGGCCAATCCCCAGATTACAGGGAGGGAATTTAAGGACAGACAGAGTTACATGCCCAGCAGGCATTGCAGTAACTGAGAAGTGTAGCCACTGATACTTCGGTAGCATTTCACAGTTTACAAGGCACTTTCAAAAGCCTTGTTGCTTTTAATCCACTGTATAGTCCCCCTGATCCCCATTTTACAGGTCTGGAAACCGAGGCTCACGAGGTTAATTGGCATGCCTTAGGTCATAGGGGCTGGCAAATGACAGTACTGTCACCAGAGCCTAAGCTTTGGATTCTTTTTAGTCCTACGTGTATTATGCTTGTGCAAAAGTACATCCACTGCTGAAGGAGAATGGCATGGAGGAAGTATGTCCTGCCAGTCACACAGTTGAACAACTGGGAGGCTCTGGGATGGTTACTTAATCCACCGACTCTCAACCTTCAAGATTAATGCCATATTGACCAAACCATTACCAATATTTATTTTTTATACTTGAATACACATTTGTCTTGGGAAGAAACCTTGATGTCCATGAAGTCATAAGTTTGATATGGTAGTTATGATTACTGTAATTAAAAAAGAAAAACTGCGTACCCCTAAAGTCACCTGTTGAATATCACCTGTGGTCTGCAAGACTTTTGGAACAGTGTTGAATTGGTTAAAATGGTTTTCATCTGTGGACCAGGAAACCAGAGCTGGGCAAGTTCATGGTAGCTAACCGTCTCAAGCTTTGTATGCTATCGACTGCCAGCATTGGAACCCAAGGTAGCCCTGGCCCATTTATAGTGACTGTGTCTGCATCCTGTCAGCCTCTGGAGGAGAAAAGAATAAAGTTAGAATCTAAGTGCTGGCTCAGAACTTTTGATTTTGATGATCTAGCTGGGTCAGAGACTTTAAAATGTATGGAACTCAAACTCCTGACTGAACGAAAAAATCTATCTTCATCTTAGAGCTGAAGAATTTTTTGGTTGGAACAGCTAATAAAAACGAATGCTTTAAAGGTGGCATAAGTTAAGGAATTTATTTCCTTGGAATTTTGTCCACCTTTTAACTACTGGGGAAGAAAAGCCTGCAGGATAGTAGCATGTATTTAGATTGTAAGTGGAATTATGTTGCTAACCTGATAGAACTCAGAGTGAACTGCAGGGAATTTTGAGCCTTTTTCATGGGAGAGAAGCATGTGCATTTGCACATTGACGGCATAATCTGTTAAAGTAGTGTGGAGTTGCATGGACTTGTGAGGAGAAAATATTTACCTTGTCTTTGATTTAAGCACTCAGTTTTATGTTAAAAATTTAAATGAGCTTTTTCTGTTAACGGAGATTTTCTTAAAAATCTATCTTATTTTTTGCTTATCTATAGAAGTTTATTTCCTCCTTTTTCTTGTTTTTCATTTTGATGTTCTGGGTGGATCAGAAAATTTACAATGTATAGAAGCCAAACCACTACTTCAATAAAGACATCTATTGTGCCTTTAGCTTCATCTTAGAGTTTTAGAATTTCTTGGATTCTTAAGCATTTCTTAAGGAGAAACCTTAGGGCACTGAATCTAGACTTTTTTTTTTAATATAAGCATTTAAAGCTAGAAGTTTCCCTCTAGGTACTGCTTTGGCTGCATCCCATGAGTTTTGATGTTGCATTTGTTATTTTCTAATAAAATTCAATTCACAAGAATGGGAGAATATGGAAGAAATTAGGTAGTCAAACTGCGTGGTGGGGCTTGGCAATCAGGTGCTTTGGGATCATGGGTGTGTTCTTCAGGATGTGCACAATAATGGGTGTATGACTGCTCTGATATATTTAAGCACTTGATGGTACTGAATTTGTGTTAATATTATTTGAGCAGTACACTTTTAGGGGGCTCTATCTGTTCTCCCTCCTGGTTGGAAACCTTACTTCTGGCTGCCCTCCCAGACTCTGAAGAGCAACCTTTCCTACCACTTTTCTTTTGGAGGCTTTTGTCCACGTTCCTAGTGAGCACAGGACCTGTTCACTGTGCGTACAAAAAAAAAAAAAAAAAAGGGAAGGTTAAAACCATCTGCTCACTCATGGAAAGACAGACCAAGAAGTTATTCTTTAATAATGGAATGAAAAATGGTGTGATTATCCTTTGAGATGTCAGCAACAAAAACCATTTCTTAGGGTTATCAAAAATCATCTCAGAGGTGGAAATGAGTGGTTCTGTTTTCTGCTTTTGGCATATAGACAATAAGGAGATTTGCCTTCTTCCTATTTTAGAGTATTAATATTTTTCATTCATCTACTTTATATATGAATTTTCCTTGAGCAGATCTTAAATTCAAAGAGCTTTTTACTTGTGCTGCATCTAGCAACACAGTAGACTTTTTATTGTTAACATTTACTTGTGTGATGGGAATAGGTACTGGATTGGGGGAAGGGGATAGCCTTTCCCATCATATTCTTCCTCTTTGTTATTTGACCAAGGCAGCAGTGCACACTAACCATTCCATGAGGCACATTGCCTCAGTTGGACTCTTGGTTTCCCATTTACAAGTCTGGTGAGACTGAAAAAGTTAATTAACCTCATTCGTAGAACAGATGTTATAGGAATGTTCAGATCTAAGTGTTATCATGAAAGTAGAATGACAGATTTGTGTGAGTGATAGGCGCAGTGCATGGCACACAGTGACTTTGGTGGCGATGCTTCGCAGTACTGTACAGTCTCACCTTACAGTAGTTTGTGTGCTTGATCACTTGCTTTCTCTTCATTTCTAAAGTGCTAGAAAGGGGACTCTGCTCTTCGTAGTTCTGTCTTGCTGTGCTTTGCACACATTCATTGTGCAAAACCTTGTTGAATTGATCTGAACGTTCTATGGGCCACTGTCACTGTTAAGAATCTTTTTATTGACTATGTTTAGCATGGCAGTTTGAACTCCTCACAGGTAGGATGCTAAGATCAAAGAGAGGTGATGGATCGTAGACTTCACTTTGCTGAAAACCATTTGAAACAGATAATAGTGTATAACAGGCATCAAAAATTGGTTCCCTGTGACCTGTAGCAAAAGATGCAAAGACCCCTGAAAGGCACGAGCTCAACTGGCTGCAGTGTTGGGTGAACAGAAAGATCTTTCATGGAGCCTGTGGCATTTGTCTTTGGGCCCCTGAGGTTGGTGTCTAGCCAGGAATGAGATGAGCATGAGCCACTCATCTTGGACATACTGACCATGCCTTTGGGGAGTGCCTTTGAATCCCATCCAAGGACTGTGCTGGTGGGCAGCCCCACTCCTCCCTGAAGTCCTAGCAGTGTTTGAGCCAGTAAAATGGTCCTGGGCACAAGCAGCTGCTAGCTTACCGACTAACATGAGCTACTAAAGCACATGGCATGGAAAGAGCTCAGTGCATATCACTCCTGGTTGTGTAGGCACTCCAACCTGAACTCTCTTTAATATAAAAACCTTAATATTATTACAAATCTAATACAGTTTGAGAATCTCTAATCTGAAAACCAGGATTCCAAAATGTCCCCAACTTTTTGAGTGGCAAGTTGATACCATAAATGGTAAATTCTACATCATGAAACTTTGTTTCATGCACAGAATTAGTAAAAAATATTGTATTTAATTATCTTTAGACCATGTGTATGTGGTATATATGAAATATAAATGAATTTCATGTTTAGATTTGGATTCCCTCCCCAATATTGTGATCAGATATTCCAAAATCTGAAAAAAACAAAAAAACAAAAAACCAAGCAAATCTAGATCTAAAACAGTTTTGGTACCAGGCATTTTAGATAAAGAATACTACCCAGAGCAATAATTTTAGGATTCCCTGCCAGAAGAAACTTCGAGTGATGAAAACCTGCTATGAGTTGAATGACTTTTAAATGTTTGTACAGTACCCTCTGCTTGAGCACAGTGCCCTGCATTGAATCTGGGGCTCTGCTTGGGAGTACTGCCCTTAGAAGGTCTTTGTGTTGGGAAGAAGGTGGAACTGGGTGAGTCCACTGGCCCTTAGATTGTCCTGAATGGGCTGGCTTCAGGCAGAGGCTGCTGCTCTCCTTGCCACCCTGGCAGCGTCACCTGGCCCAGCACAGGCTGTGGCGTGTTCCCTGAGAGCCTCCACGTTGCCATTTCTAGGGAGCTGCCTGTTCTCTTCCAATGAAAATTGTGTGGGTCTCACAGAAACTGCTCCAGGATGTTCCTAGAGATATGAGAACATTATGCGCCATGGCCTGCATCTCCTTATTGGGATGGTAGAGCCTAGGAGGAGGGAATAAAGCAAAAAGAGAAGCTCCTTGCTTCCTTCTTGGGTCATCCCCAACTCCAGGCCTTGCCTGCCCTCCCTACCTTGCACTCTGGGGCCTTCAGACTGTGAGGGGATGCAGACACACACCCCTGTTGTGGCCCTCCTTCCCCAGCTGAGGCACTGTCTCCACTACATGAATGTGTGCCGTGTTCATCTGGAGGGGCACCTGGCTTTGTAATTCCTTGACTTCTAGACTGTTTTTTCAATTTATTTTTAAATTAGTGATAGAGGGACATAGTTTAAGGAGTCAAATAATTCCCAAGAAGTAACCGGGATTATCAGCATTTTTTCCCCATGTTTACCTTTATATTTCTAAACAGAGGCAGAGATCTGAAATAATGTATTACAATTCCTTTCAATCTGCCCCCATTCCACTGTCACTCTAGTACAGCCGGGGTTTTCACATACTTATTTAACTTCCCTCCATGCAGGATGAGGTTTCGCCCTATTGCCATATCCTATGCTTACTTTGCCAGTCTCCCTTGGTAAATTTGTCGAGATCATTATGCAGAGAGGGGACAGTATCCTAAATGCTGTTCATATCTGAGCCATATAGTTAGTATACAGTGAAACTTTTTTTTATCTTATAGGATATTTTGTTTTCTCCTGGAGTTGTTTCTGCTTACGTGTTTTTATTCACTCCCCCCAAACTTACACAGTTATATGAATCTCAGAAGCATTAGGTAATCTGCTGGTTTTATCTTTGCAAGCAGTCTTCCAGGTGCCCTTTGGAACGGTCACTCTGAAGGCACCCTGCACAGCTGTCATCTTGGAATCTTTCATCTCCATCATCCTGGAAATGCCCTTTGCTTTTCTTTTAGATTTCATGACTTGCTCTTGCTTCGTGTATTCCCCAAATTTGGAAGTACACAGGATGTAAACTTTGAGACCTAGCATGTCTGAAAATGTTCTAATTCCGCAGTTAATGATTTGCCTGAATATAAGTTTCTAAATTGGAGAGTTTTCCCTCAAAAAATGTGAAGGCCACCTACTGTCTTTAGGCAGCATGGGGTTGAGAATAAAGTTCATTTGATTTTTGATTCTGGGTAGGAAAGAACACCAAAGTGTTTCTTTTTATTTTTTGGCTTTGGCTTTTGTTTTGTTTGTTTCGTTTTGTTATGGTAGAAGCTTCTAGGGTATTCTGTGTGTGTGTATATTCTGAAGTTCCTTGAAGATGTGTCTTGTTGGGTCTGCATATATTATGCAGGGTGTTGAGGTTCCTTTCAAATTGGAAACTCAAATCTCTCTGTTTTTTTTTTTTTTGTTTGTTTGTTTTGTTTTGTTTTGTGGTACTGGGGAATCCTACCCAGGGCCTCATGTAAGCCAGGAAAGCATTATACTGCTGAGCCACATCCCTAGCCCTCTTTCTGGTCTTGAACATGTTTTTGAGTAAAATCTTTAATTTCTTTTTTTCCCATTTTCCTCTTTTCTAAAATGGCTATTTAGTTGTTAGCCTTCTGGACTGGATCTCTTACTATTTTACTCTGCTGTTCTCTATTTGTTGTATTGTTTCAGGTTTTGGATTATATCCTTAATTTGACTTTTTTAACCTTCCTATTTGATTTTAAGTTTCTATTAATATTTTTAATTTCTAAGAACCTTTCTATTTCTTCTTTGATTTTTTTTTTCTTAATAGATTTTAGTTCAGAGCCATTTTAGGTTCACAGTACAATTGCCCAACCTCCTGTGATCTCCCCCACTATGGCAAATCCTAAACCAGCATGGTTACAGCCAGTGAGCCCATGTAACACATTTTTAACACCAGAAGGAAATATTCTTTTTTTTTTTTTTCAATGGCATGAGATTCCTTTTTCCATAGATATAATAGCTCCTTTTATCTCAGTTGGAGAGACTTTTTTTTTTTTTTAAACTTTTCATGCGTAGTTTCTTCTCTTCAATTTTAAACTTTTCTTTTTACTTTTCTGCTTGTTTGTGTCTGGCTTACCTGGAAAGCAGACCTATGGCAAACACTTGTGTGCTTGAAGAAGGGTGGGAGAGCTGGGGGAGGGGGGCAGGAAGAAGGGATACTGCTGAGCGGCACTGCATGGAACTCAGTGAAGCTGCCAGGGTTCCAGTGTGGGCTTGACTTGTGGTAGGAACTTCTGATCCTCAGGACAGTCTTGAGGAGGGGGCAGGAGCAGAAGATGTATCTTCTATCAGTGGCCCTTGTCATGGTCCAGGGGTGTATCTGTGCTGCTGTATTGCTAGTCTGTGGAGCCTGGTGGGCAGGCACCTAGTGGTTCCCATGAAGGGAACATGGGAACCCTGGGAGGAGCATGCTCTGCAATGGGGAAAGCTGGACAGGGCCCAGAGAGGTGAGGCCCACAGCTCACCTGTGGGAAGTTGGAAGTCTTCTATCCTGTGAGCCCTTTGTGAGTGGGGTCTTTGACTGATGGACAGATGCTTAGCTGCCCAGTTATGTGGAGGAGACACCCATGATTTCAGGTTTCTTCTCCGTGACTCTGAAAATCCTTGTTTGTTCCTTCTGAAGTGAGGCTCAGGGAGGTAACCCTTGACCGACCAGTTTTCTGTCTAGAACCAAAGAACTGAATGAACCTGCTGACCCAGGTCCAGAGACCTGTCTCATTGATTCTAGAAAAGAGGCCCCTTCACTTACCTGTCTGAGGGAGTCAGGGAGAGGGCTTGTGGTCTAACTGTTGATTAGACTTCTAATTCATCCTCTTATTTTGAATGTTGCCTTCCCTCCAACTCTGATGATAGTTCTAATTTGTGAGATTTTTCTGGACTTCCACTGGGTATATCAAACTTTTTCTATTTTATGACTTAGCTTTCAGCTCTTATACATTCCTCAGTCAGTTACCCCTGGACCATGAGTTTTGTTATCTTCAAAAGATTATCTTACTTTGTCCTAGCAGAGTGAAATACACGTCCAGTAGGTCATTAGGTACAAACCCGGCCCAATGTTCCTTGCTAACAAAAGACCATTTCCCCCTTGTTCTTCCTACATCTAGGAAGAGCTATATTGAGCTAGGTTCTTTTTTTTTTTAATTAGGGAAGAGTGTTATGGAAGACCTTTGTATGATGTAAATAGCCTAGGAGCTGCAGGATGGGTATTGATGTTCAGCCAAAGGAGTTCACCCTCCAGACAGAACAGCTAAGCAGGGAGGCTTGGGGACAGCTAGGCCACCTTTGTGGTGTTGACTGCAGAGGTTGGGTGGAGTCACCATATCAGAATTGCAGACAAGCCTCCAGTGAATCTGGTGTACAGAAGGAACACAGATTCTCCCTGCCAGCCCCTTTCTTGGGGCCTTAGGTGAGGTATGACATCTCTCTATACTTGAGTCTTAATAGGATCTCAGGGTTGGATTCTGTGCTTCCGTCTGCCATTTTATTCCTTGTGATGTTCACTCTGCAACAACTCCACTTAGAGGGTGCCCAGTTGAAGTGAAAAGCCTTCACACCTTATGTGATTATAATGCAGTGCCTCCAGGAGCAGGCAGGAGCAGGCTAGGCTATTTGTGGTCCGCAGGATTGAGAGAAGGGCTTTTTACCCTTTGATTCGGGTTTAATGCTCTGTTAGTGTTTTCTCTCAGAACCTGCCTCAAATATGCTTTTGTTTGATCGACTTTACAATATTGGAATCTCGTGGTCCTGACCACCTTTGAACCTCGGCTCCCTGGGGTGAACATCCGTAGTTTCCACAGCCTCTTACTCTGGTGCAGTTAGGGATTGGAGCTGGCCTCTGAGCCTGCTGGATTTGGGCAGCTTTTCTGCTGTTTTGCACACAGTGCCCAGACCGGGTTTTCGAAGCTCCCTGCTCCCTTTGTAGATGCGAATGTAGCGTAGCATCTCAGTTTCATAATCCATTGCCTGCTGTTGGCTGTCACTGTCTTCCTTATATCTACAACTTCTAGCTTTTTCTACCATGTTCTGTGTTAGGGGAGATTGTAAAATCTACTGCTCTGAGACCTTGTTAAAGTCACAAACAGTATCTCCAAACCTTCTTTTCTGCTCCCTTTATTGCATGATTGTGTTTATATACAATTGACTTTCTCTGTTCATGTGTTCTGTCTGCATTCACAAATTCAAGCAACCATGGGTTGAAAATATTTTTAAAAAATCGCATTTCTATTGAACATGTACAGACTTTTTCCTTTATCATTATCCCTACACAATATACTATAACTGTTTACATAGCAGTTACATTGTATCAGGTATTATAAGTAATCAAGAGGTGAATTAAAGTATAAAGGATAAGCACAGGTTATATGCAAATATGACTTCATTTTATATAAAAGACTTGAGCAATCACGGATTTTGGTATCAGTAGCGGTCCTGGAATCAATCCCTTGAGGATAGTGAGGGATGACTGTGTGTGTGTGTGTGTGTGTGTGTGTGTGTGTGTGGGTGCGCGCGGGCGCGCGCGCGTTTGTGTGAAGTCACAAATATCTCCCGACCTTTTTTGCTTCCTTTGTTGCAGGTTCGTGTGTGTGTGAGTGTGTGAGAGAGAGCGAGAGCGAGCGAGCGAGCGAGCGAGCGAGATAGTGACTACTGCATAGCATAGCAGATGCTTGATATACAGTATCTATTATTTTCCTTACTAACTCTTAATTTAAATGGAACCCTACTTTTTCGTTGATGTCCAATAGCGCTATGCCTGTGGCTTCCAGAGAAAGCCTCTTCCTTCCTGGTTGTTTTTGCTCTGACATTTTGAGTAAGGGTCGTGAGACGAAAGTGAGCTTGGAAACACAGAACTAGCTGGCCCTGGTCACTCAGCCCTCCCTCCCCCCCATGCGGTTCAGGACAGTGGTTCTGCTGGTAGCGTGTCTGACTTATCGGGGACCCACCACTCAGCCCAGTGCTCCGAATCTGGTTTAACGGGTGGATACGGAGGACTTTCGGCGTCATGAGAACGGCCAGCGTACGTGTTTTGCCCATCAGGGCGGAGGGGGCCTGTGGGGGAGGGGAAGAAGCAATGCTGGGAGCAAGAGGTTCTTCAGGGTTGCCATGAGAACCAGGGATCCGGGGATTGGGCAGCTGAGGGCCCCCGCTGGGGCTCGGGGCGTGGCTGCGTCACATGGGTTTGGTCCTGGGGTTCCCATAGTGCGCAAGGACCCAGCCGCGTCCCTGTCCTTAGCGGTGTCCGGTCTCCTGGAAGCCGAGGAGTGCGGTCGTGGACAGGGGTCCAGCTAGGCTGGACTGGCCTCCCGGCACCTGTGCAGTGATGGGGGTGGGTCCAGTTGGGCATGTTCGGGAGGCGGGGTGGTATAGCACCCTTGCCGGGATGGCGTACCCGGAGGCGGCATTGGTTCGCCTAGCGTGTTAGCGCGCGTTCGCCTGGTGTTCGCCGTGCCTTCGGCCCTCCGATTTGGTTTTCTGCGCTGCAGGCCCCTGGTCGGGGCGGAGCTGTGGAGAACTAGCGCGAGCCGCGTGTCCGAGCGCTGTCCATGCGGAGCGCTGTCCACGCGCCGGGCAGTGCCGGGCGCCGGAGCCCTCCCCGGGCCGGTGGCGCGCACGCAGCGACCCCGTGCGGCAGAGGCTGCGGTAGCGGGTTCTCCAGGTACGCAGGTGGGCTCTCCCATCGGGGATATCATCGGGGGGCTGGGGGTAGGGGATAGAAGCCAAGGTCACAGTGGTCAGTCGGAAAAGGTCAGCGCTGCGTGTTGCGAAAAGGCCCTAGCGGTCGGTAGTTCGCCGCGAGCTCGCGAACGCGAATGGCCGGCGGTCTCGGCCGCGCTGTACCGTTGCCGGCTGCCGGCTCGCCTGCAGTCCGGGATCGCGAGAACCTCTGTTGATGTTAGCTGTAGGACAGTATTATGTAACCATTTTTAATCTTAATTGCTTAATATTATGTAACAAGTAATAACTGTCCCCATAAAAACCTGTAACAGGAACTCGGAGATATCTCATCCGCTATCTCTTAGCCAAGTGGTGGGTAGCAGTGTGGGAACCAGCTTGGGAAATGAGCAGATACGGGCATCCGGGGTAACTGGACCTGTTTTCTCTGTTAAAAACAGAATGCCAAGGTCTGCCTGGATGTCTTTTAAACCTTGATGGCGTATAGTTTGGTCTAAAAGCCTTGGTTAAACACATTTTTTAATATTGCATCTTTAGCCATGAAAACCCCTGCTCTATTGAAGGAAAATATCAATTAATGAGCATTGGTGTGATGAAGATATTGTCATAGGTTTTACGTTTTTGTTGGAGTTCAACAAATTGACCATATGTACTCGTCGGTCTTCCTTGCCCTCCATCTTCAGAAAAATAGATCACCTGTTTACACGTTGACTGTCCCTTTCATCAGCTGCCATTTTTCTGTTGATGGCAGGAGTCCTTGCCAGTGTATTGATAGGAGGCCTGGGCAGAGGAGTCGACACACAGGTAGCTGTTGGCTGGGGAGACCACTGTCTAAACTAACAGTCTCATTCCTAGTCCAGTGAGTAAAAAGTGGGTGTTTTTTTCGTTTTTTCTTTTCTTTCTTTCTTTCTTTCTTTTTTTTTTTTTCCTTTTTTTTTTTTTTTTTTTTTTGGTCATCGTTCTCTTTTAAGTCTGAAACGCAGTGAATGACTGCAGGGATTTTGACCTGTTGGTCAGGGAGCTCGGGTATTGCCTTTATTCTACTGCTTGTCTCTGTTTTTTGGCTTTTTAGCATTGTTGGCTGTACTGTCCCTGTTTGCAGTGGGAACCCAGCCCTTGTATTTCCCCTTTACCCATGGCCTCCTGTGCTCAGCATATTGGGTGGGGGCAGGGTAGAGGGGCTTATTTCTCTCTCTCTTTTGTTAGTCCACAGAAGAAAGGTGATAAAAGACACTTCATAGTCAAGATTCCAGGCAACTCTGTGTTGAAGCACAGTTTAATTGTAGGGTAGGGTGTGATATCATGGTGTGGACTTAGGGTTGAATCCCTGTTGTGCTTGTTGTCCCTTCTTGTATCTGGACCTGTGCAACAGGAATAATAGTTACTGCCTTGTAGGATTAGGAATGTTGTATGCTAACTGTGGAAGAACACAGTAAATGGAGTTAATGGCAATTTCACTACCAGTTTAAAGTGGGTGGGAAAGTTCCAGATTGGTAGAATAAAAATGTGAGTTATTTTTATTCCTAAATCCTCTCCTAAGGATTTCCATCACCAGTTACTCCTCCAGCCCTCATGTAATTACCACCCAGAACTGGGCTTCTGAACTTTCAGAGAACACTGCATCTTTTGAATTTTAGAATTAGGTGACATTTAGGCGACAGTCTAAATTCACTGACGTTCAACCCTTGTGGCCCCACAAAAGCCAGGCAGTTTCTTGCAGTATGTACTTGTGACTTAGTAAGAATATTTTAGGAAACTCCCTTGCACTAGAACAGTTTTATATTCCTTTCAGGCTTGGGAAGCAGTACTCTGATAATGCCCAGGTGGAAGAATGTGTGGGAAAGACCAGAGACATCAAAGTGTGCCCTGAACGCCCGCTGCTTAATACTTATCTTTGGGCCCCTCTTGGCTCTTTGCTACTTATTTTCTAGGCCCAGGAAATGTCATCCACCATTTCTATGAGGCACACCAGGTGATACTTAACAGGCACAAAGCTGGGGAAGCGATGCTATGTTCTTGGCCTTGGAACCAACCCGGTTTCTGGTGATTAGGTCGGAAAGTTGGCAGCTCCTGTCTGGTGGAGTTGTTGCCTGACTGGAGGGACAAGGGCAGAATGACGGGTGGCGTTGAGGCAATCTGAGCCCTGTGGCCCCTGTGAGGTCTGGGAACATGTGTCAACAAGAGGCCTTTGTGTGGGCTTTCTTATTCACTCTTCCATCAGACTTAAAAAAAGAAGTTGGCTCAGTCCCCAGGGCTCCCCCAGCTCCACCCAGTGCAGGAGAGTGAGAAGCAAGTCTGGCAGTTGGCGTGGCCACTCATCCAAAATTGGCGCGGTGGATTGTATTTACTCGTATTTCATAGAATTCGTTACCCAGGGTCCCTGATTTTTGGCTTTACGATGGTGTGAAAGCAATACACATTCAGTAGAAATTGTTCTTTGAATTCAGAATTTTGTTATTTTCCCGGGCTAGCAATATGTGCTACAATCCTCTGTTGCGATTCTGGGTAGTGGCAACAAGCTCCTGAGGGGAAACAACTGACAGATACCCTAGTGTACTGAATTGCTATGATTCTCCACGGGTAGGTTTCTTAACTGCGTTTCAACTTACAGTATTTTTAAATTATGATGGGGTTATATTTCAGTAAACCTTTTTTTTACTTATTTGTTATCAAAGTAGTACTGGTGGCTTGAGACTGGAGTTATTTGCATTTGTCACTCATGGCCCTGCAGTTCCAAGCAGTGGTTTAGCACTTAGGTGGGGTGAGAACTGCAGGGAGCGCTCTGACAGCTTTTGACAGGGACTCCTCCTGTAGTCACTGGAGTTGTCTGAGGCTGTCTCCTCAGCCTGTTCTTACCCTACTGAGATTGAAAATACAAAAACCTTTCATTGTGTAGGAAGGGACAGTGAGCAGAAAGATAAATTCACCATCCCCTGCTTATCCAAAGGAGATGTGTTCTAAGACCTCCAGTGGATAGCTGAAACTGCAGATAATATTGATGTTAGTCAGTTTTCCATTAGTGTAACAAATACCTGAGATAATCACCTTTTTTAGGTGATTATCTCAGTCTCATGACTCATGGTTCATGAGTTCAAGGTTTCAGTTCATGGTCACTTGCTCCTGTTGCTTTTGGACCTGTGGTAGCACAGTACATCATGGTGGGGAATTCATGGTGGAATAGAGCTGCTCATCTCATGGCATCTGGGAAGCAGAGGGCAGGGTGGGGTAAAGGGTGGGGTGGGGAGAGGCTGGCATTCCACAGTGTCCTTCAAGAGCACGACCCCAGTGACCTAAAAACTCCCACTAGGCCCCACCCTGTAATGGTTTCCAACATATTCCTGTAGGGCCAAACTGAGGACTAAGCCTTTAATGTGTGACCCTTTGGGAGACATTCCAGATCCAAGCTATCGCACTACTGAGATTAACAACAACTGCTAATAAAATAGAATATTATAACATTGTACTGTAATAAAAATTTGCACTTTGGGACCATTATTAAGTAAAATAAAGGGTTACTTGAACACAGACACTGCAATGCCCCAACAGTCAGTTTGATTACTCTTATGGCTACTAAGTGATTTAACAGGTGGATGTTAAATTTATACGGTGTGGATATGCTGGACAAAGAAATGATTCAAATCCTGGGTGGGAAGGAGCAGGACGGCACAGGATTTCATCACGCTTCTCATGCAAGTTAAAACTGATGAATTGTTTATTTCTGGAATTTTCCACTTAATATTTTCAGTCGTTGGTTGACCGCAGATAACTGAAACCTCAGAAATTGAAACCATGAGTAAGGAGGGACTATTGTAATGATATTCATATATATTTTTAAACTTATTTATTTTCTTGAAGCACATTTCGGGTTGGATGTAAGTTAAATATTAACAGTGTTTGAAAATAGTGCTTCTTAAACTTTAATATGCATGTGATTCTCCTGGGGGTCATGTTAAAAAGCAGCCTAAGTAGGTGTGGTGTGGGACGTGAAATTATGTTTTTCTGACTGGCTTTATGGTGATGCCTGTACGGCTAATTAGTGACCGAGGCTTTGTGTAGTAAGGTCTGAATGTCCTTTCCTCCATTTTATCCTTGGTTTCTTTTTCTCTAGAAATTCTCTGAACAGGTCACTTCACTCTTTAGGAATTTTTACCAACATGTTTCCTGTGATTAGCTCTCCATTGACATTCCTAAGTATGTCCATACTTTATTCCAATTATAAATATTTGCACATTATCCTGCTTTTATATTAACTTGGGTGCCTGTGGGTTTTATTTGGTGATTTCTCTTTTGTTTAGGATGGTAGAACGTTTAGAAACGTCTAAAACGTTTTGAACAGATTGAGAAGCCTTCCCTGCCTGCCTTTAAAAATATAGGATTTGCAGCTGGGCTCAGTGGTGCAGTCCTGTAATCCTAGCAATTTAGGGGGCCAAGGCTGGACGATCGCAAGTTTAAGGCCAGTCGTGGCAACTTAGTGAGGCCCTGACTCAAAAAATAAAAGGAACTGGGGATATAGCTCAGCGGTAAAACACAGGACTGCTGCTGCTGCTGCTGCTACTCCTTCTCCGACTCCTACTAAGAATTATTTGTGTTCACATTGAGCTTGAGTACTCTAAAGCCTCATTTTTTTGGAGGCCCCTGCTCGGTGCCTCCACATCTCAGGTTACAGCGTGGAACTAGGAAGGGCCTTCAAGCTGGGAAGAGAAACAACAAAGATGTCCCAGGGAGGCTGCCTTCTGGGGCCCTTGTACTGTCTTGTGTCAGCATGATCTTTTTCGTGCCGTGTAAGGTAGAGTTGGTTGTCTGATTATTTCTCTTTTAGGGGAGGTGGCATTAAATTAGCTTTCCTTTTACTTGTATCTGTGGGTCTGTGTTCTCTGTGTAAAGTTGCACTCCGTGGATCACTTCTTCTTAGTGTCACCTTTTGAAACATTCTACCAAAATCCTTCCTTAGATAATAAAGACACATGCCTTCTAGTCTGGGTGTTCAATGAATGAGTTGATGGGTCTCATGGAACTCTGGACCCTATTCCTTTGACATCTCTTAACAAGAATTTTCCTAGTCATGTTGCCATGTTAGACAACTTAGTGCTTCTTCAGGGTTAATAGATGCACACAAAATAATCACCCATAGCCAAGGAAACTTGGAAATGGTGGGTTAAAGTTGGTTTCTTCATGGCAGAACTGTTGAGAAAATTCAGTCCACAGTGTACTGTGACACTGCAAAGGGGAAGATAACTATGGTGGTTCCAAATTTAGGGAATATAAGAACCCCTTTTGTGCTGATACTTTATGGGGCTAGCTTTTCATGTAGTCTTCTCTGTCTCTCTGTCTAAAAAAAAAATAAAAGCAGCTTTCTTGAGATATGATTCATATACCACACAGTTCACTCATTTAAATTTAAAGTGTAAGTTTAATTACAGTTAGTATGTTCAGAGATTTGTGCAATTGGTATGTATTTGTGTGTATATATTATACACATGTTGACATAATCTGAATGTATCCCCCCAAATCCATATGTAAATTTAACAGCGAGTGTGATAGATGGTATTCAAAGTTGGAATCCTTGGAGGGTAATTAGATCATGAGGGCAAAGACTTCATGAATGGGATTAGGGCTTTTCTAAAAGGGTTTGAGGGAGTGGAACCACTCTCTTCTGATCTTCTACTTTTGAGGACTCTGTGTTTGTCCTCTCTGGAGGATGCAGCTTAAGACATCTCTTGGAAGCAGAGCACAGCACTCAGAGGATACAGAACCTGTTGGCACCTTGATCTTGGACTTCCCAGCCTCCAGAACTGTGAGCAGTACCTATTTTTTATAAATTACCAATCCATGTAATTTGGTTATAGCAGTACAAACAGACCTAAGAAATATGTGCTAGAATGCAGTGTTACTATAACTAATACCTAAAAATGGGGAAGTGGGCTTGGAACTGAGTAATGAGTAGATGCTTGAATTGTTTAGAAGTATGTGCTAGAAAAATCTCCAGATACTATGAATAAAATCTTAAGGGTGATTCTGGTAAGGGCTCAGAAGAAGAGGAAAACTGTACAGAGAGCACGATTCTTAGAAATTATCAAAGTGGTTGTAATCAGAATGCTTGTAGAAATACAGAGAGTAAAGGCCATTCTGATAAAGTCTTAGACTGTAATGAACAGTATCTTTTATAAACTGGAAGAAGGGCCATTCTTACTAGAAAGTGGCAAAGAACTGGGCTGAATTGTGTCCTTGTCCTGGGGCTTTGTGGAAGGTGGAGTGAAAGAGCAGTTGAATTCTTTGATGCAGATAACCTGAAGAGCAGGATATGTGGTGGAAGAACTCTCCAAGCAAGGTATTTAAGGTGCTGCTTGGTTTCTCTCAGCTGCTTACACAAAGACGTGAAAAGACTCACTAAAAAGTCAAAGATTATTCTCCAGCTTTAAGATTTAATGTTTGCTCTGTTGTGTTTTGGATTTGGTTGGGTTCTGTTAACTCAGAAATGAGTTAGAGGGAATATTTATAATCAAAAGGGAAACGGAATTTACAGATTTGGAAAATTCTCATCCTGGCCAAATTATAAAAGCATGTTTAGGAGAAAACACTAAGGGTATATGGACAGAAGGAAACCACATACTACTTATCAACACCAAGAAAAACCTTGAAGGCATTTGGGGGATTATCAGTCCAAGGCCCAGGGGAAAAAACTATTTCAAAGGAGGTGCCCACAGGACCTCAGCATTCCTTACCTAGTGCCCCCTTGAGTCTCCGAATCTACATTCTGATGCAGCATTACTTGGCTGTCCCAGGTATGGCTCAGCAAACTCTGATGCAACTAGAGGACTGCCTTTGAAGGTACAGGTATTCAGGTGATGCTAACTTTGCAGGCATGCAGAGTGTAAGATCTGTGCAGGCATGCCTCCCTCCACTTACATTTCAAAGAGAACCTGGGTGCTCAGGCAAAGCATTGCCATGGGGGCAAGGCCAGTGAGAATTCCTACTAGGTTAATGCCTGATGGAGCTTTGGAGATAGGGATTTCTATAGCGAGCCCTTCCAAGGACAATGCTCAGTGGTACCGTGGTAGCAGGGTCACCCTTGAGATCCTGTAACTTTAGAGCCACCTGTGGGCATCACTAGCTTGGGGGACCCGCACGCACTTGACTCCAACCCGTGAGAACTGCTGAGTGTGCTGTGCCTAGCAGAGATGTGGGGGCAGGACCCTCCAGAGTCTTGGGTACCCAGCCTCCTCCTCAGTGTATTCAGAAGATGGAACACACTAAAAAGTCAAAGATTATTCTCCAGCTTTAAGATTTAATGTTTGCTCTGTTGTGTTTTGGATTTGGTTGGGTCCTGTTAATATCGTCTTTTTTTCCTATTTCTTCCTTTTGGAATGAAAGTGTCTGTCCTGTGCCTGTCGCTCTGTTGAATTTGGAAGAACATAACTTGCTTGATTTCACAGATTCACAGCTGGAGGACATTTTGCCTCAGGATGAAATATACCTTTGAGTCTCACTGATAACAGATTTGGATAATATTTAGATGAAACTATGAACTTTAAAAGTTTGAGTTGGTGTTGGGTGAGATAAAACTTTTGGGGCTATTAAGATGGAAGGGAATGTATTTTATCTCTGAGAAAGACATGAATTTGCAGGGACAGTCCAGTACTATGGTTGGAATGCTTATGTCCCTTCCAAAATTCACATTAAGATGTAATCACCAATTCAACAGTATTAAGAGATGTGACCTTTGGGAGGTGATAAGTCATATATAAATGGAGTAGTGCTTTTATCAAAGGGTTGGAGGGAACTAGGTAGGGTCTTCTTTTTGCCCTGCTGCCTTTTGCCATAGGAAGACTGGAGGACTCAGAAGAAGACCCTCAGCAAATGCATATGCCTTGGTCTTGAACTTCCAAACTTACAGACTGTGAGAAATAAATTTCTGTTCTTTATATTAATCACCCAGACTTGGATATTTTGTTATAGCAGTGCAGAAAGGCTAAAGCCCAGTTAATATATACCCAGATATTTGGAATTGCTACTGCAGTTTTAGAATGATCTCAAAATGATAGCCTCTACCTTAGCTATGGGCTACCCCTACCCACCCATTCACCCTGCCCAACCCAAAGGAACTCTACTTTCTGCCTACACAGATTTCCTTGACTAGAATACTTTTTACAAATGTGATCATCTGTGGTGTTTGTTACTGGCTTCCTTTATATAGTATGATGTTTTCAAGGTTCATCTATGTTGTAGCATTTTTTTTTTGTTTGCTTTATACCCTTTTATTATCAAATAATATTCCATTGAATATATACAACACTTTTTGTGTATCCATTCTATTGTTGATGGGTATTTAGGTTGTTTACACTTCTCAGCTATTGTGAATAATGCTTTTATGCCTATTGTTGTACAGGTTATCTATTTGAGTAGTTGACTTCAGCCCCATCCCCACTCCCCATATATCTAGATGTGACATTGTTGGATTATAGGTAATTCTGTGCTTAGCTTTTTAAGGAATTGTCAAACTCTTCCGCAGTGGCTGCTTCATTTAACATTCTCACCAAGCAGTATATAAGGGTCCCAATTTCTCTACTTATTTTCTGTTGTTATTCTTATTATTGTCATCCCAATAAGTATAAAGTGATACCTCATTGTGGTCCTTATTTGCATTTTATTTTTGAGTTGTAGGGATTTTTTCCACTTATCCTGGATTCTAATCTCTTGTCCGGTGTGATTTGAAAGTATTTTGTTCCTTTTTATTGGTTATCTTTTGACTGTCTTGATAGTGTCCTGTGAAATTTTTATTTTTTTTGGATGAAGTTGTTTAATTTTACTCTTTTTGTTGCCTGTGCTTTTGGGGTCATATCTGAGGAGTCATTATCAAATTCTTTGTCATGAAGAATTCCCCTATGTGTTGTTTATTGAGAGGAGGTAATTTTACTTCTTCCTGTGAGTTTGGATGACTTTTGTTGTTATTTTTTTCTTGCTTAATTGCTCTGGCCAGGACTTCCAATACCGTGCTGAATGGAAGTGGCAAAAGCAAAAACCCTGTCTTGCTCACAATCTTAGGGAAGTAGCTGTTTCACTCTTTCACTGTTGAGTATAACCTTCGCTCTGAGATTTTTGCTGTGCCTGGCACCTTGTGGGTTACTAGTTACTCAGTTCCCTTTCCCTGGGGGAGTTTTTTTTAAAGAAAAATTCTGTGCTCTCTGACAGTCCTGGAACTCTTGAATTGAGGATGGTCTATAACCATAGAACTACAAACTGGCTGGGATGTTTGGAAACAAGTAATTTTATTTTGTACTATATTGTAAGTAATATCACCTTTGTTTCCAGATGTGGCAGCCATTTTGTAGTTTTGAGTGTGGTGGAAAAGCTTTGGATTTTGGGTGCCATTTTAGAGGCAGGGAGTAGATCTTGTATCATAATTCCACAATTCTGTTGTGTGTGTGTGTGTGCAATATATATACATATACATGTATGCACAATATATATAGATGTATATACACAAAATATATATGTATATTGTGTATGTGTGTGTATTTGTGTGTGTGTGTGTGTGTATGTACGTGTGTGGTTTTAGGAGTCAAATCCAGGACCTCTCACATGCGAGGTGCACCGTTGAGCTGTACCCCAGCCCTGTTTCTTCTTGATTTTTCAGAGCAATTGAGACTGAAGGAAAAGTGACTATGGTGAATGAGTTCACCTGAATAGGTCTACATCTCTCTTGCAGTTTGGTCACTCTGATTTGGTACCAGGTTTAGGGTACATGTGGCATTCACATTAGGTTCACTTTGTAATACCGGTCAGTTTTGGCCTCCCAGAGGGAGAACATTCTACTGACTGCTCATGGGTAGACGTCAGAAGTGTGAGCAAGGCCTTGTCCCATTTGGAAGAGTACATCTCACATTCTCAGGTCAGAAATAGATACTCTTTCAAGTGTTGTCCAGCCCCCAGAGTAGTAATCCAGCCACGAACAAAGAGCGGGGCGTTGTGCTTGAGCTGGGGAGGCCCGGGACACACTGTCGCTCTCCACAGCCCCTCGGATCATTCCTTCCCGGCAGCGGACTCTGGTCTTTTAACATCAAACAGTTTGAACAGAAGGACACAGATAGCTGGCGTCAGTATAAGTGGAGAACAGTTGTTCTTTCTGTGGTTGGGAGGACCTAAACTTGGGCACTGATGTGTGCTGTTCACTTTTGGCCCCTGTTCTCACACTGGGAGAGGGAAGATGGGGAAGCTCTGGCCACCTGTGAGTGTTGGCAGCCCAGAGGAGGCAGTCCGTCATGCGGCTGCACTTCACCCGGGGCCAGGCCTCGAACTCTGCCGGGAAACTGGAAATACTGGACGTGTGACATTTTCTTTCTGTCTCTCCCCATTGGTGTGGCTTATTCAGGAGGTATTGGAAGAACATTCTAAATGACAGAGTTATGCATCTTGCCAGAATCAACAAGCAGGGTAAGCCTTTAGGGACTATAGCTGAGCCACTTTTCAAAGGCTTTGACCCTCCTGGGGCCCCTACTAGTCCCTTGAGAAGCAGAATGGAATGCCCTGCCCTGCCCTGCCCTGCCCTGCCCTGCCGGGCTGTGTGCAGCTTGCTGCACTGCACGTGGTCTGGCTAGGGATAATGATGTGTAGCCAGGTCTCAGGTGAAAAGTTCTGGAACCCTATTTTATTTTTAAGAAAAACTATTTGTATGAGAGTCTCCATGGGTTCTTATTACACACAAGCTAGGAGTTTCCCTGCAGAACTGTATTGAGAATCAGTGCAGTGTCCAGGGGGTTGTGGCTTCTCTTCTTTTAGATGAACCCATGTACATTGAAGTCTTAGGTGCTGGCTGAGGTTATGAATCCCAGGGGAGCAAACTCAGGCCCACAGGACTGTGGAGGCAAAGGGCATCATGTTGGAAGCATCATTTCTTAATCTCTTTGGTCCCAGGACCCCTTAATACTCTTAAAAATGATTGAAGACCACAAAGAGCTTGTGGTTATGTGACTATATATACTTACATTTAACGTTTTAGAAATTAAAGAAGAAATTAAAAAACAAAAAACTTCTTCCATTTAAAAACAACAATAATAAAGCCATCATCTGTAAATACAAATAACATCTTTTATGGAAGAATAACCATATTTTCAAAAACAAACAAACAAAAAGAACAAAAAGAGCGGCATTATTTAAATTTTGTAAATTCCTTTAATGTCTGGTTTCACAGAAGGCAGCTGGATTTCCCTGTCTGCGTCTGCATTCAGTCACATGTCCTGTGGCCTCCAGAAAATTCCAACCTACACTTAGGAGAGAATGAGAGGGAAAAGGAGAGATCGGATCTTAGTGTTTTGAAGATAGTTTTCGGCCTCACTGATCCTGGAGGTTCTGCCCCAGGGTGGGAGGTTCATCATCACTGGGCTCCATGTGACATGTGGGAGTGGAGCAGCAGTCTGAAAGTCCAGGGGTCACTCTGAAGCCCTGGCCCTGCAATATCCCCTTTGCTGTGAAGACGGAGTGCCAGACCCATCCGTTCCTCGGTGGATCTCTGTTTATTGTGTCAATTCCAGCAACTTAAATCTCGGAGACCGGAGGGACACCTGGTATGTAATCTTAAGCACAGAATTAGGGGAGCACTGAGTTTAAGTAAGAGTGCTTTGGAACAAAAAAAGAACTAATCATACTCCACAGTGACCTGTATGATTAGAAGAGGTGGCCCTTTTTTTCTTACATGTAAAAAAAGAGGTTTAGGTGAGATGAGAAGTGAGGGAAGGGTGTTGCAGAAGAAGCAAAGGGTCCCAAGCTCCTTTCCTCCTTTCCTGCCCTTGCCTGTCTGGCACTTGGATGTGCTGTACTGTGCCCCATCAAAAGACCTTGTGAGCCTGGCTGGCGCCTGAGGCGGGAAGGTCAAAAGCTAAAGGTCCCCTTCCAGACCCCTGAGGACTAGCTCCTCTAGAATGCCTTTGAACATTGGCATGCAGTTTTTGAAGAACTGATAAAAGCGATGGTTGATCATGCATGCTACGAGTTGTTTGTCTTTCCACATTCTCATTCCTAGGTCTTGAGCAATGATGAGATTTGGCCACACTCCTGGCATCTTGAACCCTTAGACCTACAGAAACAAGGTTAGGGACCATATTGGAGATGGCTGTGTCACTGATGGTACTAAGACTGAGAACATAGAGAGCACGTTAAAAGTGTTTGATTGAATTAATGAAAGAATAATGAATTCCAGGACTGAAGGTGAACAGTGGGTTAAGGAAGATTGTCAGGGAAGTTAAAACAAAATCACACAGCAGACGGCCATGAGTCCAAGATTTACAATAACTGGAGAAGTAATGAAGGCTTCCTTAGTGGTATAGAAAGAATATTTTCTTTCTTTAGGGCAGTTGTTTCTAAATTTGAGAGTCATCAAAATGGAAAGATGTCACGACATGAGCTTTTACCTTTTCTACCTAAATTACCTGAGTCAGGTAAAACTAGAAATAAGTGCAGGACCTACTATCTCAGCTTCCCACATTGGTTTTCCTGAATTTTGACATTGCAGGTTGCCCCCTTATTTAGTTTGGAAGAAAAGAGCCAAAGCATTCCTGCATGTCTGCCTCTGCATTACGTAGTCCATTTCTACATCCTGGGAGCTGGTGCTGGGTGGGGGGCAGACTGCAGGCTTGGACCATCAGTGATGGCGTGTGGTTGTGGGTGCTGGGATCTGAGCGGTCCCAGCTGGGGCTGCACCAGAGGCTACTGTGTAGATATTTTTGGACATAGATCACTTCCCTGCAAGTGGGAAGAGCTTTCCCTCAGAACCCTGAGATAGGAAACAGATGAGTACCCCAGGCCCTCTGCACACATGAGAAATTGGGGTTTGTAGAACATCATGTGGTTTCTGTTGCTCACTCAGCTTGGACTCTCCCACGTCCACAGGCAGAACAGGGTCACTGTCCTCATACTGTAGGACCCAGATGTCAATTTTGGAATGGGAGAACCAGGCACTGAAAGGTCTAGGTAGTCCAGTGCTCCTATATTGTGGGGTCTCTCTCTACATAGAGCTGGGCTTCCAGGTAGTGGGGACTTAGCTGCTGCAATGGTTTAGCATGGTACAGAGTACCAGGAACAACAGGATCATTAAGAGTCTTTAAAAACTATGGATATATTTTAGAAAATAATAAAAAAATGACATTGTTAAATAAAGTCATTTAAAATTTTATTAGACCCATACTCTATAGTCTTATCACACCTGCCTAGTATAATAATAATGCATTTCAAAGCCATTAGTAATTAGTTTCTTATCATTCCTGTTTGGATGAACTGTGTATTTCCACTGTTCTTGCTAAAATCTTGATTTTTTTTTTTGAACTGAGGGATCAGTTTTCCTTATATATGAATGTATATACTTAATCCTGAAAACCAATGGCTTTTAGTAGTTACTTAGTGAATATAATGAGTGATACTGAGAATGAAAAGATGTGATTAACTTTAAACTCTTCAGTTCTGGTCCTAGAAGTGATGCATATTTGGACTTTGGGGTTCACAGGGTAACTTGGTCAATTTTGATAACAGTCTTTTTTTGGTGTGCTGATAAAGCATCTGAACATCGACTCTACTTCTCAAGAGAGCTGTTCGTGGAGGAGGGCAAGATCTTATCTGTTTGCCATGCCTGCTTCACTCACAACTTCCTGCTTGAACAATGTTAATGATTGCATCATATAATTTATCTACAAGCAGTAGTATCTTTCTTCTTTACTTTCCTAGTATGCTCATCTGTCTCTTTTTTTAAACCTCTTAAGAAAAGAAAGACAAGGGAGAAGAAAGGAAGGAAGGAAGGAAAAGACAAGAAAAAATAGAAGGCCAAGTCCTTCTGCACTTCTGGAAGCAGCCTGTACAGAGAAGGGTCTGTGCAGTTAATGTTCATGTGACTGAGCCTGACGCACTTAATAGGCTCATTGTGTTTAGGTATAGAGCAGGGATTTCTCTGGAATCCCTAGAAAGGGAGGGAGAGCTGGACTAGGGTAGAGGGAGAATCACAGGGACTCTGCATGTAGATTTTTGGATGAGGACTGGGAGAGGCAAACAGTATTGCTGGTTCAGAACTTGACTAAAGCACTTCTTACATAGATTTAAAAATTCGACGAGTAATTTGAGATCCCTGTTTAAAAAATTTAAACCTAGGGTGCAGAGTGAGATTGCCACTTCCCGCCTCTTGTCTGTACCACATGGCAGCCCTCCATGGGGCTGGAAATCGTTCTGGGTTCTTTGGCTTTTCCCTCTGTGTGGAATCACAGACACGACACATGTAGGCTTGTCACATGCATCTTTTCACAACAGCAACTCCTTATTTCTACTCCTTAGTTCTTTTGCCTCTTTCCTCACATAGTTACCTACTGCTAATTCTGTGCCAGGTCTTTTGTAGGAATTACTTTTTGTCCTTGCATGAGATTGGGATTGTGGTCCTCATTTTACAGGTTAGGGAGGGAAATAGAGGCACTGGGAGACTGACTCCTTGCTGTGTCTGCCTCCTTTCCTGGAGCTGGCAGAAGCTGGGTTCTGAACCATTTTGTGACTGCTTGCCACAGACCAGAGACTCATTTCTATGGCGGCTCTTTTAAGGCTATTGCATGATTTTTAAAATTTTTGTTTTTTCTTATCGTACTGGGGATTGAACCCAGGGGCACTCTTCTACTGAGCTACATACCCAGCCCTTTGTAGTTTTTTGAGATAAGTTCTAAGTTGCCCAGGTTGGCCTCAAACTTGCAATCCTCTTGCCTCAGCCTCACAAATCACTAAGATAATAGGTGTGCGCTGCATACTTTTTGTGGCCACTGCATACTTTTCGTTGGATGCCTAGCATTCTGGAGGATTGCTTTACTCTATTTAAGTAGGCGCCTATCGGGGCATTTTGTCATTCGTTCAGCGAAGATTGGAGCTGCTTGACCTTGTGCTGAGAGTCAGGGATACAGCAGTGACTGGGACAGAGGGGTCCCAAGCTTCAGAGCTGGTTCTCAGAGGAGAAACCAGTACAAAACAAGTAGGCAGGAAGAAACACAGCAACAAAAAAACCTGTTGTGTTCTGAAGAAGAGGAAGTCAATCAACTGAGCTACAGAATCGCTGTGAACTGGTATGTGAGTGTGCAGGGCAGTCCGATCTCATAGGGGTGGACAGGGAAAGGACACGGTGGATGGGAATCTGGTTTCTCCAGTGAGACTGCAGACAGGAAGGTGGAAGGAGGTTGGAGGCTTGGGGGTTTGGGAGAATTCCAGATAGAGAACAGAAAACATGCCTAGGCTCTGAGGGAAGAGTGTGACTGAGAACCTGGTGGACAAGGTAAATTAATCATGGGACACTGGTTTCTGGGCAGCCTGAAGGGGAGGCAGGAGCCCTTGGGTCATGTGTGGCAGCTGTTGTTGAGTGTTTGAATGCATTCAGAGTATAACAAGTGTTGTAGGTTGAATGTGTCCTTCTAAAGATCATGTGTTGGGAACTGAATTTCTAAATTCATATGTTAATGGTATTTAGAGGTGGGCCTTTTGGAAGTCATCAGGATTAGATAAAGTCATGATGGTGGAGCCCTTATGATGGTATTAGTGACTTTGTAAGAAGAAAAAGAGAGACCTGAGTTGGCATGCTTGCTCTGTCTGGCCGGTGGTTGCTAAATGAGAGGTACCTTTAGGGTCAGATTCCTACATGGGTATACCTTCAAAGTGTCTTTTCTCTTGTCTCAGCTAAAACTTTTTAGAGAAACTTAGAAGAGTTAGCCATGATCTTCAAGATCATGGAGATACTCTTTTAAGTTTTTTTTTTTTTTTAAACTTCCTAGTGGAAACATGGCTTGTTATATTATTAAACTTAGCATGCCCAGAAATTTTTTTGTCTGCCATTTTAATGACCCTGAACTGAGCATGCCCAGAACCATCCATGTTGGCCACCCTACGTTTTAACCTTTTACCTTGGGCACTATGACCTTGACCTGAGCATGCCCAGGAACTCACCCACCATCTTTTCTTCTTGAACTCTGACACTGATATGAGCATGAGCAGAAGTGGACGTTCTAAACTGAACATGCTCAGGCATGCATCTTCCCCTAAAATGAATATGTGCAGGATCTCAGAATCAAATCTCCAGGCTTCCTTTAATCTGGGAGAGCATTGCTTTGATCTGTGGTGCTCTCCTTATGGGCTTTCTCCAGTCTTTATCTTCTTGTTGTGCTCTTTGTCTTTGTATTCACCAAGAAGTAAATCTTCTGTTTGGTCACCCCACCATGTGATATTGTCCACCATGTTATAATGCAACAAAGAAGACCCTCATCAAATGCCCAGCAGATGTTGGTGCCATTCTCTTGGACTTCTCAGCCTCCAGAACCATGAGCCAATAAACTTCCTTATAAATGACACAGTCTCAGGTATTTTGTTTTATATAACAAAAATGGACAAAGACAGAAAATTGGTACTGAGGAGTGGGGTCATTGCTATAACAAATGCCTGAAAGTGTTGAAACAGCTTTGGAACTGGGTAATGGATAGAGGTTGGAAGAATCTAGAAAAGCAGGCTAGAAAAATCCTGTTTTGCCATGAATGGAGCAATAAGAATGATTCTGGTGAGGATTCTGGAGGTGAGCAGTCAAGGAAAAATCTGGAACTTCTCAAAGATTACTTAAGTGGTTATGATCAGAATGTTGATAGAGATGTGGAAGGTAAAGGCATTCTGATGAGGTCTCGGACAAAAATGAGGAAGAATATGGTGGATACTGGAGTGAAGACCATCCTTGCTAACAGTGGCAGGCATTTTGCAGAATTTTGTTTATGTCCTAGGACTTTGTAAAATGTAGAACTTTGGAGCAATTAATTGAGGTATCTGGTGAAAGAAATTTCTAAGCAACAAAGAATTCAAGCTGCCACGTGCCTACTGCTTATAGTGAAATGAGAGAGCAAAGATATGACTTCAAGATAGAATTTATAATTAAGTACATGGGAAAGGGTGGAAAGATTTGGAAAATTTTTAGCCTGCCCATGTGGTAGAGCATTTTTGTAAGAGAGAATCTAAGGTGTGGCCAAGTGATTCTTTGCTTAAGAGATTAATAGGGAGAGAAGGAAGCAAGGTGCTATTTAGCAAGACATTGGGAGAAAGACCTAGAAGGCAGCCTAGAGATCTTCAAGTCTGTCCCTATCATCATGGGCCCAGAGATCTAAGAGGCCTGCATGGTTTCTGGGGATGGGCCTGGGGCATTCTCCAAGGGCACTGCACAGAACTGCCTGAGTCTCTGCTGCTCTCAGCATTTTGGTCCATTGCTCCAAGGTGTTGCTAGCTGTGGCTCAAGTGGCCCCAGGCATGGCTAAACCTGCTGCTCCGGAGGGCAAAATCTAAATGATGGCAGGGTCACATGGTATTAATTCTTCAAAAAAACAGAATGTAAGGTCTTGAGGTCGTGGCTACTTACATGTCCTTAGAGCATGCCCCTCTAGATTTCAAAGGCTGTTGTGGATGACTGTGGACCAGGCAGAGGCTTGTTGCAGAGTCTCCACTAGAGCAGTGTCTAGTGGGACTGTGGGAATTGGATCACTACCAAGACCCTAGAAGTTTAGAGCTGCCATCCTGGGATAGCTGCAATTATGAAACTCCAACCTGTGATTCCAATCTGAGAGAATTGATGTGTGGTCTGTACCCATCAAAGCCTTAGGGGTATGACTGTCCAGTGCCTTGGGGACCCTGCCTCTGCACCAGATGTATCCATGAAGTGGGATATGGAGTCAAGAACATTTATTCTGGAGTTTTGAGATTTCATGTTGTTTACCCTGTTAGGTTTTAGATTTTTCTGGGACCTATTACTTCCTCCTTATTGATTATTTCTCCCCTTCAGAATGAAAATGTCTGTCCTGTCTACCTCACCATTATGGTTTGAAAGTAGATAACTCGTTTTGATTTCACAGATTCACAGAAGGCAGGAATGTACCATAGAATGAATAGTTCCTTGAATCTCACCTATAACTAATTCACATGAGACTCTGGACTTTGGACTTGAGTTGAAGCTGGAAGGAGTTGAAATTTTCATGCTCTGAGGGTGGAATGAATATATTTTGCATGTGGGAAGGATATGAATTTTAGGGGCTAGGGAAGAATGCTGTAGTTTGAATGTTTGCCCCCAAATTTCATCTGTTGGAAACAATCCTTCCAATTGTATGTTAAATTACTGGTCCTTGGGTATTTTGTTATAGCAACAGAAAATGGACTCGGATGGCATGTAACCATCGCTAAGTCACAGACTCAGTGAAGCTGAAGGATGGGTGGGTGGGCACAAAGGGTACTGAGAGATGAAGAGACAATGTCCATGTCAGAGGAGAGGTGGTGACCGCTTAGATGAAAGGAGATGAGTGACTTTCATTTGCTTCTGCAACCAGAGTTAGTTAGGCTGGTGGATTGTGTGGAAGGAAGGTATGAGAGAAAGTTATAAATGGAAGAGAGCTCTTGGTTCAACCACGTGCAGTTTGGTGGGTGTTATGTATAATGACTTGAACTGAGGGAAGTTGGGGGAATTTGGGCAGGTATGTAGCCTGCTTGCAGTTTTTCTGTGTTGAGGAGTGTGGCAGTTTGCGTCTTATGCATGTGAGTCTTTCTGAAGGATAAGTTATTAAAAGGTGCAGGTCTAAACCCGCAGTTTGCGGAATGCTGCTCCAGCCCCAGTGGTGACCCCAAACCTGTGCAGTGCACCCACTTTTGATTCAGAAGAATTCCATGCTCACAGCTATCCTCAACTCTGGGTCCTTTTAATTTTCAGCATTTTTATAGGTCACAATCATCATGGTCATTGTCTTCTTGGATGGAAACACCTGAAGACTCAGAGAATGCCAGAAACCTAATTGTAGAGTCCTGTGGATCCTGTGCTTAGGTATAGATGAGAGAAGACATATATCCACTCTTATTTTGGCATGGCTCATTCATATACATGCAGCCATGAGGAAAACACATGTGTATTTGTACATTTAGCTCTTCCCTATGAACAGTAGCATGTGTTTTTGTACCAGTAACATACTGTTTTTAATGACTTTTGCTTTAGACTTTTATCTCTCAAGTGTTGCAATATTCTATAGTTTGTGTAGAGCTATTCTTAGGACTGAACTAACATATGCATGTATATCAGCTATTGTGAGCAGGGTATTATCTGTCTGATACTCTGTGTATGCATGTGTGTTTATCATGTCCCTCACTGCTTTTTTGACTTTTAACCAGTTTTAGAGGAGTATTTTGCTTCTTTCAAGTAGGCAGTCTCTTCATCTTGTTGGATTTCTGGCACATACCAGAATGGGACTTCATAGGATCATGGGATTCTACAGTTAGGCTTGTGACTTTCCCTGACACTTCAATTGTTGCCCCCAAAGATGAAAATGACCTTGATGACTGGCAAGGGCAATGACAGCCACCCTTGACTGACATATTTGTGCTTGCTTGATTGGTGCTTCCTGGAAGTTCCACAGTGAGGATTGTTATTGTCTGTTCTGCTTGACTCTAGAATTGAGACTCAGGTGGAGCCTGGGCCTGTATATATCTTTAGGTTAGGTTTTGTTGGTTTCAGTGGTGGTGGCCAGTTTGGAAGATCTTTGTCACGTCAGCATCCTGTTCCATAGCCTGATGCACCATCTCTGTGGACTTCTTTTGGTGTCTGCTGGTAAGGAAGGACCCTTGTGGGGCTGGACCAGGTGAACGGGGCTGTAATGACTAAGTTGTTGCTTAAGTGTTCTGTGTGTTTAATGATTTGAGTGTCTGATAGTTGGCAGTTAGATGAGAAACATCCTGCATTTTAACTTCCTTCCTCGACTGTATTCCTTTGGCCTCACGTTATGTTATTTTCTTTAGAAAAGGAGCTACAGCATTTAGACTGTGCACTGTCTGAAGGTGCCCCCAATATAAGTAGTGTGAAGTGTGATGTTTTGTATTTAATTTTTTTTTTTTTGGCAGTGCTGGGGGTTGAATTCATGGCTTTGTACATACTAGACAAGTCCTCTACCACTGAGCTACACCCAACCCCGGTATTTAATTATTGATTCACTTTTAAGCTGTCCACAAGTTCTAGCAATAACATTCTGAAATTTTATAACTACTTTTTATAGGAATTAGCCCTTTCTTCAATTCCATTTTATTCATGTATTTCTTAATTTGTCCCCATAAATGCCTTCTTACTTAGTGAAAACACAGTAGTCTCTTTATCAGTCCAATATGGAATTTAATTTTTGTAAATTAAAGGTATTCTGTCGCCTTTTGAAAAAGCCTACACTTCACTCCAGAGCTGTCTGGCGAACACGGTGAATATCTTTGTGGTGAAAGTTGTGATTTGTTGGGTGTCTAAATAGTCACTGTTATTACTCTAAATATTTAGTGCGAGAAAGCTAGACAGAAAGAAAACTTTATAGGAATTTTTGGACGATATCAAAGATCCTTGACAGGAATCAAGAGGCATTTTGTTCCTGAAATATTTTGGAAGTAAATAAAACATTTAATTTGCCAAGTTTAGTGTATTCTTTAATAAGATCTTAAGTTTTTGTCACGTCCGTCTGGAAACCTGCAGGAGAAAGCACTCTCTTCACTGATCAGGGAAATAGACAAGTGAGTTCCATCTGGACTCTGTAGGTCCCTGTCCAGTGGTCAAGGTCAGCGTGTGAGACGTGCTGATCTGTGTTTGGGGTGTTTCCTGGCTGGGTGTAGGTGCTGATGAGCTGTCCTGAACAGGGCCCAGAGATTGTGTTTGCAGCAGGCTCTTTTATGGCAGTTGGTCAGCACTGAGGTTATTGTCAAGGGATGTATCTTAGTCACTCTGTTCAGTTTATCAAATTCAAAATTCCTGTTGTCTTTATAAACTGAAGTTTCTTATCAACTTTCTTGAATATCGATAAAAATGATGGAAGTGGTGATGAGCTTGACAGGACAACTCTATTTTCTTTTACCTTAATTACAAATCAATTTCTTGTGCCCAACCACAATTAAAAAAGCAAATCTCCCAAGCATATGTTCTGAATCTGAAGGCATATGCTTGGCAGATGCATTGGGAAGTGGTCCTGGGGCATTCGGATCAGAATTCAGGAAAAGATTAGGTTCCCTGGAGATGGAAGCCCCTCAGGATATGAGGATTACAAGTGATCCATAGCTGTCATTATGGTGATCCTAAGCCCATTTCCCAATCCTCTGGCCCATTGCCATTTCAAAAAATCCTTTCTTTTTTTATGGCACTCCTTGCTTTTTTTCAAATTCTATTTAGCTAGCTACTAGAATTTCAAAATGTTCAGGATGACATCATCATTGTGATACTTTTCAAAAGTTCAAATTCTCTGTTTTTTTTTAAAAGGGTTAAAGTAGGTATCACCCACCTGAACGTATACCTGTTGAGCCTTGAGCAGTCAAATGATTTTGTATCTCCCATTTCGGTCCTGACAAGATCAAGATCCCCTTCAATCATCAAGCGTACAACTTGCAGGTGGTTAATTTTGTATGTGATTATGGGGAAATCGTTTGGTATGTTATAGTTCTTGACAACTAGTGTTTATTGCTTACTAGACATTGGATCTTGTCCTAGCCTTTATGTGCATTAACTCATTTACTCCTCATAAAGGTTCTATAAATGAGATGCTCTTTTTTGGTCTGTTTTGTAACTGGGGACACTGAGGCTCAGTGAGTCTAATAGTTTGCCTAGACATCACCTGCTAAGTCAAGGTAGTATCAGGAGATAAATCAAGTATGTCGGGTTTCCAAGCTTGAGTTCTTAGGGTTGCTGACAGGACATACTAAAGTGACTATATTTGTAAATTGTTTATTTAGGTTCTGAGCCCAGGACTTCTTCCATGACAGGTAGGAGGCTGAGGTAGGCTTTATTTTCACCCTTTAATGATTAGGCAAATTTAGTTGGGTCTTTCATTGAGTGATTGTTGAGAGCACACCCATGTCACAGGTGTACCAGGTAGGGCAGGGGACACACAAAACAGCAACAACCATAATGAGTCTCCTTGTTTCCACCCTTGTTCTATGTTAATCACTCTCCTAAGTCATTTAGGAGTGTGTTGCATTTGAAAGTGTTACTCAGCAGGACCCCAGTGTGATGTACTAAAATCCTCAGTGAGGTGGGTTTTATCCCCAGTGCCCTACAGAAGAGCCAGGGTTTGTGAAAAGCTACCTCCTGCAAGGCAAGGGTTTCTCACCACTCTTTCCATGCCTAGAATAGTGCCTTGAACTACCAGAGTATAGAACTTGAGTAAGTGAATCAAAGTAGATGGGAGGGGTAGGATTCAAGCTGCAGACTTGCCTACTGTTCACCTCTGCTGTGGGGAATCTGTGTTTCATGCACAGTGCGTTGTTCTCTGTTCAGTGCCCCTATGCAGAGAGTGGCATGGGGTGTCATGGGCTGGTGCCTGGGCTGAGGTGGAGAAAACTCTCTGTGAGTTGAATGGAGGGAGCAGGTTTAACTGGGGGAATCCCATGAAGGATGTGAGCTCCAACCTGGGCTTGAGACTTGAATTATAGGTCAGCTTCATCTTGAGCCTTTCCTTTGATCCTCTGGTCTCTTTAGGAACTTGCCCCTGCAGTTAGTGGAAGTGGCAACGAGAAACCTACCTTTTGTGGACTCACTTTCTTGTTTTGTTCTTCGGAAGAGCCTTTTAAACCATCTCCTTGAAAAAAATACTCTTTTATAAGTCTTTTAAAAAAATTTATTCCTGGGTGCCTGTTGAGTGCACATTTATGTCTTACAAATTTGACTGAAGTTCAATGATGGTCTCTTTGACTTTCCAGCTTTGGTGCTGACCACGATGCTGAGTGGGAGGAGACAGCCCTGGGGAGCAGCAACCCAGTGACTGGAGGGGTCCTCACCTCTGTTGTCAGTGAATCTTGGTTGGCCTCCCAGGCAGTCAGAGCCGCTGAGCCAGCTGCTGACAGGTAAGTCCTGGGTGTTTTCAGCTACAGATAGTGCCTTTCTTTGCAGGAGAGTCGTCTGTTAAATATTGATCAAGGCAAGGTCAATAAATGCATGTCACCATAGACAAAGGCTAACACTAGATCCTTTATTCCAGGGTTCCCAAGGGCGTTTCCCTGCCTGTCTGTTCTTTCTCTTGCTCCTCTTTGGCTCCGTTGTGCTTGGGAACACTGAGCTGGTTTGGGTGTGTTGGGAGAGCTGGGCCACTTGATTGTGCAGGTCCCCCCTGCCCTTCCATAAGGTTGGGGCATCAGTGCTGCCTCCTGGGTTTTTCTGGTCAACCTGTTGCATGTGAGCCTTCAGAGTTGGTAGCTGTTGTTTGTGAAGGTGGGCTACAACAGATTGAGCTGGGGTGGAGGGTGTCTTGACCTCTGACTTGTTTTCCACAAGGTGTGTGTAGGTCTGCTCTGACTTTGAGTGGGCATGGGCTTCACTGACTGAGCTGAGAGGGCCTGGGATCCAAGGCAGGACATTGGACCTGAATGCTCGTGTTCCCAGTGTTCACCAAGATAGCTGTTGTGATGGGGTTCGCCAAGGATGAGTCCAAGATGGAAAGTCTTAGCCTTCAAAAACTTCTGTTTCTGTTGATTTGTTCCATGGCTACACATTGCACCCTAAATCCTGGCCAGACAGTTCCTAAAACATAGACTGATGGAGACATGGTAGTAGTGTGGGTGGTACTCTCTAGGCTCTATGTTTTGGAATGTGCATTCTCTCTAAGACAGTGCCAACCCCACCAGGGACATTGATAAGCCTCTGCATTAAAAGACCATAACTGATCTGAAGCTAGACTCAGTTAACTTGGTTATGTTTTAGACTGTATTTGATGGAAATTGTTAGAGGATTAGTTCTTGATTTCCTAACTTGTTGGTATTCATTCCGTAAGTTCCCAGTGCATGCCCACCTAGTACCAGGTACCGTCCTGTGTGCTGTAAGAATCATGGGCACTGGATGGCCAAAGTCCCTTCTGTAGAAAGTAGATTTTTAGTAGAAAGATATTCTGTCAAGAGCTCATGTTTTATTGGACCTAATAGTTGAAACCTAATTCCCTAGGGTTTCAGAAGGATCATACAAAACAAGGGGGTGTGAGAGGAACTAGCTTTTGTCAGAGTAGCTTATGGTTTGCAGAGATTGCAGCTCAAGGAACCCAGGCCTGGATGTAGGCAAAGCCCATAGTGGGAATCAGGGACCCTGCAGTGTTGAGGCCTCAAAGGATAGACTATGAGGGGATCAGGTGGGCATCAGAATAGGCCCTGCTTTTTCTTCTGTATTCAGTGCATCTCGAGAGCCATCCCTATTTATTTGTGGTCATAGTGAGAAGAGGAGAAAGGTTTAGTCATCTAGTTTTATCTGGGTTTTACTTCCCGTGGTTTCATTTACATGTGGTCAAGGGTGGCCTGAAATCACAGTTATAGTACAGTAAGATATTTTGAAAGAGAGACCACATTCACATAACTTTTATTATATTATAATTGTTTTATTAGTTATTAAAATTAATCTATTGTGCTTAATTTATAAATTAAACTTTATCGTAGGTATATATGGGTGGAAAAAACTTGGTATTTTAATGTTCAGCATTGTTTGCCATCTCAGGCATCCACAGGGTTACTGTGAGGAAGGGGTTTTGGATTATCCTGCATGGATAGTGTGGGACTACTGTGTGAGTGTCTTAATCATTCCATTTTCTATTCTCCTACTTTCTGTTCTCCTACTCTTGGACTTAGTTTGACTCTCTTCCATCTCCTTTCTGGCTGCTCATTTTGTTCTTTTTGGAGTCCTAGGATCAGTAGTTGAGTTGGGTTCAGAGCATGACATCCTCAAGCTTAGTATTCAGTACAGCAGCTCCCACCTAGGGCTACTGCATCTTGGGTAGGGCACTTTCCTGCTCATGGCTGTTGGGGACCAACCAGCCCCACCATGGTGCAGCTCTCAGTGGGCTTTTCTCATAGAAGAGGGCAGCTCTCTGCTTGCCCTGCTTACCCTGGAAGATGCAATCAGAGGAGGGTGCATTATTGAGGCTACACTCATTCATTTATTAAGCCCTATAGTTTGAATAAGGGTAGAAATAATTTCTCTGCCCAGTTGCAATGATTGATAGTTCTTTCCCATTTATGGTATACTTTAAATCAAAGCATTCTGAGAATATAACTAAAAATTATGTGACTCCTGCCTTTTTCTTTCCAAAGTTGGAAAAATCACAACAGCTGTGTCACACACAGATAGTCATAAGCTAGTCTTTGAGAAACTCTTGTACATTGTGGTGTTGTATCTTTTTGCCTTTTTTGACATCCTGTTGTTTTTGCCTTCTTTAACAATTAACATCCCTTATTCTCTATTTCTGTGATTCTTTTCCCCTCACCTCTGTGTCTACTGTTTGATCTATATAAAAGCACTTTCATATTCTTTTGATGGACTTGTATTATCCTGTGGAGTTTCCTTATTGTTTTATTTTTGCCTTGTCAGGGTACTTAATCCAACACATTTTGATTTGGTAGTTTTGTGTGTGCCTCCTCTCACACATTGCATTGAAAACAGATATCACATATCATTTGTGTTGATATTCCTGTGCACCCTCTCTTGTGGCAGAATCTTGATAAACACCTGGTTGAATTGTTACTTCAGTTAGCTTCTAATATGTTGGAGTCTTAATTCATTGTTCATTGATCCATAGAATCTAACAAATGCCAAGGTTGAAGGAAGAAAAGTAATCTATTTGTGAGTAACTTAAAGATGTAGCACATTAGCTCTTCTTTCTTTCAAGAGTGTTTGTGATTCTTGTGGAAGCATTTTTATGATGACTACTTTAAAATTCTTGTCAGATAATTCTAGTCTCTTAGTCATCTTCATGTTGGCACCTGATAATTGTGTTTTCTCATTCAAATTGCCATTGTCCTCATTCTTTGTCTGATAGGTGATTTTCGGTTTTATTCTACTCATATTTTGAGTATTACATTGTGTGAATCTGGATCCTATTTAATCTTAGAAGGGAGTTTCACTATTGACCTGTAGTGTGTAGTTCTGAGTTGGTGTGGGATTTTCTGTTCCTTGTTGGGCAGTGTTAACACCCAGGTAGGGGGATGTGGAGGTGAAGGGCTCACACACACACATTGCTTCAACATTGTAGCATGTGGATAGAGACACATTACATGGAGTTGAGGGGGAAGCAGATGTCTTTCAGTTCTACCTCAGATCACCCTGTTCCCCTCAGGGACCTGGGGCAGGAGTATAACCTGAGCTCTCTGTTGGTCCTTACCTACTTTATCCCTTAGGAGGAATCGACTCACTGCCTGCTTCCAAGTGGGAGATAGATCTACTCCCACTTGGTTGGCAGACATCATGCTGGAAGCTTGTAGTGTGTATACCTACTTTTGTAAGTCAGGGGCCAGGAAGGGGTAGAAAATTAGATTCCTACTTAGCCCCCCTGAAACTATAGTGTCAAGAAACTGTCCTGTTAGCATTTGGCTGGGCAGTATTGTCAGAAGCATTGGGTTCTCTTAGATCACACTTTTCTTGATCCTTTGGAAGGACAGGCCTTCTTGGAGCTTTTCTGACCTGAGTGTGCTGGCAGTTCTGGGCTGGAGACTAGCACAGTATCCTGTCTTGAAAACAAGGAGGGATAAAGAACCTGGGAGCTACCATATTCCTCCTCAGTCCCCTTCACAATCTGACTTCTTTTCGCCACTTCCTTGAGTCTTCCTTGGCTTGTTGTTGGTGAGATCCAGGATTGATCATACTTCATCTTGTTTGGAATTGGAAGGTTCCACTTTGGCATTTGAAGGCTCCTGTTTGAAAACTTTCTTTCTCACATGGTTGTTGAGTGTTAAGGAGAGAGTTAGAAAAGATGATTTTAATTATCAGGATCCTATGAATACCTATTAGAGGATAAAAACTTGAAAAGCGAAGTGGGTGATTTTTTAAAATTCCAGCATTTTCCAGAATTGGAAGGATTATGACTCAGTAATCTTTTAGTGGTTGCTAACTTGTCAGTCTTCTCTCTTTTCAAATTGTTAGTCTGTCTTTTTGCTATAATTCGGAAGATTCAAAACAAAAACAGTAGTTTTTGCCATTATTTCTGTCCATCAGAATCAGGAAAAGATCTGATTGCTACTTAGGAAATCATGGTGCCTTAATTTTGGTGACTTTCAGTGTTTCTATGAAAAAACAATTTCTCAAGAATTAAACTCACATTGAAATATTAGTAAGTATTGGTAAGTTTCTGGCAATTTGGGGCATTGGCATATTTAGAGATAAGGTAGCCGTATTATTTCCTTAAGCTTGATGTTTTTAAGGAGTGACCACACCAAAGTTACATTTGAACATAGTGTACTGCAAGTCAAAGCAGTTAGTATGGTATTTAAGATAAGTTACAGAGATCAAAACCCAGCAGTCTCAGCTTAGGCACAATCTGTGGCGCCTCTGATGTCACAGAATGTGGTCTGGTCCTTGGAATGTTCACAGATATTGGGAGCAGTGTGTAGGGAAGTAGATAATAATGTAGAGACTACATGCCACATGGAGAGAGGAGGTTCCTGTTGCTATGGATACAGTCCAGAACAGGGTAATACTAGTGGCAAGAAGAATACCAGCTAACACTTACTGTACTTTGGGTGTGCTTGGTATTGTTCTAAGTGATCCCAGGGATGAGCACATTTAGTCTTTACTATAGTCATAGAAAGTAAATAAATAACGCTCTCCCCATTTTGAAGATGAGGATACCAAGGCACAAAGAAGTTAGATACTGTTGGTCCTCATCATTCGAGGATCCCATATTGGTGAATTTGCCTACTTGCTAAAACTTATTTATAATCCCCAAATCCATATTCATGGTGCCCTTGCGGTCATCCATGCACATGCAGGGAGTGGTGAAAAAGACACAAGTTCCCAGCAGAGCCTGAGGAAGGTTCTTGTACTGGGAACGAGTGTCCTTTTTGTAGTCTATCTGGTGTCATGTTTTTCCCATCATGTTTTTTGTTGGCGATTTTGCTGATTAAAATGGCCCTAAGGCATACTGTTGATGTGTTTCTAAGCTCAAGAAAGCTGTAATATGGCTCATAGAGAAAATACTTGTGTTCAATGATCATTGATTGGGCATGAGTTATAGTGTTTTTGGCCATAAATTCAGTGTTAATGAATCAACAGTATATTTTAAGTAAGGCGTCTTTAAACGGAAACACATGTAAGCCAAGGTCATATATTGGTTGGTTGACAAAAATGTGACCAGAGGCTCTGCTCCTCTATTCCCTCTATTTCCTCCAGGGCCAGTGACTCAGGATTTCCTGATTCACTAATTCAGTGTTCATGATGACTTGAGAGCATAACTACGCTCTCCTTGTTCTTGGTCATACCAAGTCCCTTGGTAGCCTCTTGTCCAATTTGTTTTATTTTATTAAACAGTTGTTGAGGTGTCATACACTGAGTACAATAAACTGCACATATTTAAGATGTGCTGTTTGATGTGTTTTGATCTATGCAGAACCAGCAATCAATCAGGGTGTCGAAACTATCCATCACTCCAGTTTTTCCCATGCTCTTTTGCAGTCTTTCCTTACTCATTCTTTCATGGATCTGTTTTCTTTCATTATAGATTAGTTTTCATTTTTTATAAAGGGAATCAATGCAGTTTGTCTGGTTTCTTCCACTCAGCATATTTATTTTGAGATTATCTGTGTTAAAGCACTTATCAATAGTTTGCTCCTTTTTATTGCTGAGTAGAATTAATGATGTCACAATTAGATCATCCATTCACCTGGGGACGGACATTTGGTATATTTCCAGGCTTTTGCTGTTTCAAATACAGCTTCTGAAGATTGCTTTGTCTTTATCTGTTTATCTTTCTTGGCTTATAGGAATACCTTATCTGTCCTTCTGTCATTCTTTCTGGATTCAGTCTTCTCTTGCTGAGGGTCATGGACATCTGGTTTGGTGCATGACTGTGAGTCTACCTCTGAGTTCTGGTCGGGACAGAGTAGGGTTGAGTGATGAGGAAGGCCAAGTCTGAGGCAAGCTGAGGCACCAAACTGTAGATGACTGTCTTCTACAGGGCTGAAAGTTCTAGATGCATGTGGATCAGCAACCTATTTAGTTGTTCCTGGGTCTGAACTGTAGTGTCAGGAGCCAAACCACTATGGATTCTCAGAATCTCCTCCTGTTGTATTGACTCCAGGCATGGCATAAGGTGGTTAAAGAAAATTCCTGGGAGAGTTTTCCTCTGATAGCCCAGCCTTTGGTTCAGGAGGGCCCATCGTGGTCAGCATGAGTTATTTTGGGACCCTGCCGATCAGTGCAGGCTTTACTCTGGGGCCTGGGGTGAATCATTATCCAAGGTCCTGTTGTCTTGACTCCCCCTATTAAAGTGACCAGCTCCTCAGAGTGGGAACTTCTATATCTTTTATGATATAAAATCTTTACATTTCTGGCATTGCCATGAACCTGTAAGAGGGTGGGCCTGGGTAACTCTGGCATGATACTTACCTATGTATTTATGTCCACTGTTGGTTATTTAGAATTGTAGGGCAGCATGCTCTAGCACTTCTAGATGTCTCATCCCAAGAGTGACTCTTGCCAGACTCGTCTTCTGTTGTCACCATTAAAGCTTGTCTTGAACAGGATTGCCCAGAAATGGAGACACAGAAGAAGAACAACCAACAGAAGCCTTGTCTGCGTGTGTACCTGCTTAGGTGGAAAACAAGAAAAGGTGCAAAAAAACAAAAAGTAAGGCAACTTGGCAATTTTGGTGTTGTTTTTTTTGTTTTTGTTTTTGTTGTTTTTTTTTGTTTTGCTTTGTTTTATTTATTTATTTATTTATTTTTGTTTTCGTTTTCTTTTGGTCTGTGGTCTTTATGCAGTGTTTGCAGCTAATTCAGTTCATATCTAGGTTTTATATATATGCAATGTTTTATGTGTACAGCAGTGTCTCCCAAAATGTTGCTTATGGTCATCTTTGAAATTTATGATAAAAAGAAGATAAATTTTGCTAAGAACTTTCTGCCCTAGCAGCTCCTAAGGAAATTAAGTTCCTGAGTAGCAAAAATGAACTTGTTTCAGGGTGCTTCCCTGTGGAGAGCTGCCAGGGGCTCTTCTGTGTTTCTATATATGATCTAAAGGCCAGACATTCCAACTGTCTTGAAGAAATAGGTTTTTCTTTTTTCTTTTCGAGCATGAGGGCATCCTGGCGACAGTATTGCCAAGAGAGTCCTCAGATCAACAGGCGGTTACAATTCATTCTAAGTTGAAAGGAGGATTAATTTTTAAAAATTATAGTCTCAGTAAAGAGAAGATAGAGGAATGTAATAACATGTGATGAGATTTATGATAAGAGGTACAACTGTGATTGAATAGCTACATGTAAAACATTTCATGCTTTCACGAATACAGAGCTGGGGTCCTTAAGATGGGATGGAGAAGTGAAGAGGGTAACATTTCAAAGGTGCCCTCTTCTTTGTATTGTCAAGGGTTATTTTGATGGATTATTTCATAGACAGTTGGGTTGATGACTGAGGGTCCAGTGTGTGTGTGATTGATGTGGATAATTTTATCAAAAGATGATAACTTTCTTAGTTATTGCAGTTTTTAGGTCCAATGGAGAGGGAAGAAAATGTCCTTTGAAATGACAGATCCTGCAGATTTTTCCAACTTCATAAACTCCTAATGGTCATTTGTAGTGAATTTGAATGTTTAGGACCAGAGTGGTCAGAGTAGATAATTTTTTTTTTGATAAAACCATTTAAAATTTTATTTTATAATTGTACATTAAGGAATTTTAAAATAAAAATCCAAATTTTACATAAAGAAGATTGACAGGTTTGCAAACTTCTTGAACATTGGCGTTTTTAAGAATTTCAGCATGGTCTAGAGTGTAGATTCTAGACCCATTCCAACCTTTGGAGGTGAGAAAACCAGTTTTGGCATAATGTTTAATTTAGCATCATATTATAGAGTGTCTGACTTCGTTTGATGTTTTTGAAAGAAATGGTCTTGTAGCTTTTTTTCTTTGTGTGGACGAGAGGTACCTTGGTTCATTTTCTTGTTGCTGTAACAAAATTCCTAAGGCTGAGTAATCTATAGAGAAAAGAGGTAAGAGGTTTATTTGGCTCACAGTTTTGGAGGCTGAAACTTCAAGATCAGGTGGCTCCATCTCTTCGACCTCTGATGAAGACCTCCTTGGCCGTATCACTACCTGGCAAAGAAGCTGAAAGGAAAATGGCTGTGTGCAGAAGAGGCCAAGTGCATGGGTGACTTCACTTTGGAATAAACTCTTCTCTTGAGGATTCACCCCATAAGACCTGCATTAATCCCTTTTGAGGGCACTTTCCTTGTGATATAATTACTTTGCACTAGTGTTCATCTCTTAAAGGTTCTACCACCTCTGAGCTGTGCCACACTGGGGCTAATCTTCTAGCACATGAACCTTTGGGGACACACTCAACCACATCCTAACTGTGGCAGTTGGAGACCTTTTATACATGGGTTTCACGTTGTCCATGAGAACAGACTGTTGTGCCTCAAAGTCTGTGTGATCAGGATGCATGTCATCATGCTTTACCCCAAGTGGTCTCTATTCTCAGGACACTTTGGGGTTCAGAGGACCAAATCCCAGCCATGTTGCTTAATTCCTAAGCCTCAGAATCCTTGGGAGCAATAGTGCCTCCCAGTATTGTTAGGAAGAATGAGTAGGAAAATATACAGATGGTCCACAGCTTACAGCGGGGTTAGGTCTCAATAAACTCATGCCAAGTTCTCTCTGTGCCTGCCTGTAGCTGGTTCTCCACAGAGAAGTCAGGGTGATCTTATAAGGTCTGCTCAAGCTGCTTGGCTCCCCTGCTCACATGCTTGCAATGATGACCACCTGCTTCTCTGAGCAATATAGCAGAGTGCTCAGTGTGTGTTCTCTAGTCCACCTGCCCAGTCAGTTCTCTGAGGAGCTAAAGGGTGGGAGGCAGGGAAGGGAAGAGGAGAACAAGGGGGGAGGTGGAGGAAGAAAACCCAAAACTGGGAGAGAAGGTAACAGCATGTTTGAAAAACACTTCCTCCCACTTCTCTTGAGAGCTCTGCCTTGCTAGATTAAAGGCTTAAAGACGTGTTGGGAGAAAGTAAAACATTTGGCTTTGTATAAAACCCAAACTTATTTTACTGTAAAGCCTTTTCTGTTTTTGTGGATTTGGAAGGAATTTGGGAAGCCACTCCAGTCTTCTGCTCTGCTTCACTTGCTTCTTCTTCAAGAGCATGTTTCCATGCCCCACTCCAGGTTGAAATTCTGCACCTGCTGCTTTGGTTTGGAGAGGACTCCTTGTCCTTCCTCAGCCTTGCCTGCCACCACCAGTGACCAAGAGTAAGATGAGACCACTAAGGGAACTCTAAATGCCTCTAATAAGTTTTCAGGAGATCAGAATCACTTATTGCTCACTGTACAATTTCTAGCTGTTTTAAAACAAAGCCTATATTTACCCCAGTTGCAATCCTCCAGCCTATATACAATCTAATCCCAAATATATAACCTTAGGGAAGACGCACACTTAGTTAGCATGTGGTATCCAGAAGAGTTTCAGCCAAGCCAGATAATGGTGGGTGTGAGAGGCAGAGAGAAACACAAAGAGTTGTGTTTTACATAGGGTCTTCGGAGAAGTTGGGAGAGAATTTCACTGGAAAGATTATGGTTTGAAGAGGCTGTATTGATTTGAAGCATTGGAAGCAATTGGTTTAGAATAAGCTTTATCAATATTTGCAAAAGGATGCAGAGAGAGACTGTAAGAGCTAGAGAAGAGATGGTTAAGAGAAAGCTCTCCCCTCCTTTTCCTTTGAATATGGGAAATGCACAGAAATATTTAAAACCCAAGGGAAGGAGACACCGGGGAGGGTCAGATATAGAGGGGCAGAACAAAGAGTGGGATTATGGGGTGAACAGGAAGAGGAGGCTTTGGGCAGGATTCAGTGCTGGCAGCGGAAGCCTGAGGGGACTTGTGACAAGGAGAAGGGAGAACTATGAGTTCATCTTGAAGTGGTGTCCATTTTCTGCAGCGAGAAGGAGCATGGGGGGAGAATGGGGTGGGAAAAGGCTTAGGATAATAGAAAAGAAGTGTTGTGAGGAAAGAATAAATAACTGAGGGTGAATGAAAGACTACCAAAGAGCAGGAAGGATTCCCTCAGGGTGTATTTTTTGGTGATTGCCACTATCCTCCTTTGTGTTTCCTTGGAAAATTCATAAAGCTTTTGGGTTTGGTGATGGTTTTTCTCTGACTTGAGGGAGTTGCTATAGTTTGAATCTTAAGTCTCTCAGAGGTCCATGTGTTAAATAAAGGCTTAGTCTCCAGCTTGATACTTTTGGAAGTTGTGGAGTCTTTAAGAAGTAGAGTAGTGGGAAGTCATTGGGGGTGTGTTCTTGAAGGGGATTATAGGATTCTTGTTCCCAATCGCCCCCCCCCCCGTTTTTTTTTTGCTTCCTGGCCATGAGGTGTAAGTGGTTTTGCTTCACCATTGTGCTTTTCTCATGACGCACTGCCTTGCTATATGTCTAAAAGCAATGGGGCCAACTCATCATAGAGTGTATGGAACCTCCAAAACTGTGAGCCAGAAGAAACCTTTTATAATTGTATTGTTTATCTCAGGCATTTTGTTATAATGATGGAAATCTGACTCACACACGTCACAGCTTCTCTCGTTTCTTTGGAATCCTGATCTTCAGAATCAAAGAAAAGAAATTACATATCCCTTCCTCAGAGAGACTCAATCCCTTTACTTGACTTATGAGGTATTCAAGTCTTGCCAAGGACAAAATGCTTAAATAACTTGTCAGAAAAGACTTTATTTATCAATTAAAATTGATATATTTTCTGTTTTAGTTCTTTTGAAATATGAGCAAAACCTCATGCAATAAAATTGGATCTAATAGATCAATCTCATTCCTTTCTCTAGCACTCTTATAGCCAACTACAACAAAAACAGTGACTACATCTTGATGAGGCTTAAAATTCCAGTGTTCTTGTTAAGACATGCAGCTTGAGGCCATAATAAGAGCCCCTGGGATTAGAGTCTCTTGGCATGATGACATTAGATCGTAACCCGTCTTCATTTTTTTTTCCAGTCAAAACCTGGTAACCTTCAATCTTCTAAACTTGGTCAAGAACAATAAGATTGTTATTAATTTTTGCAAAAGTATTTATTATTATTTACCATTGCATTGTGGATAAAAGTTGATTAACTGGTTTCTAATGATTTTCAAAACTTAATGGCCAAGGCCAGCAGAGGGACAGATAGTGATCTTGTGTCTTCTCCTGTAAGTCTCTTTGGTTTGACCGTCATTGTTAAATGGATCCGTTTGTCTCCTACAGTACATAAAGAGCAAATGCCAGTTAATTATACTAAGGAGACTAACTTAGTTGTCTGGAAGATATTTCTTAACTGATTTAACCTGGGTTTGGCAGGTTGTGGGGAACTCTACCTGGTAATATAGCTTAGAACAGATATGTCACATTAGGAATACATGAGTTTCTACAGGGCTCATGGGTAACTGATAGCACTTCCCATAAAAGTTTTTAAGCCAATATACATTTCCTGTATTGTAGGAGATATAATTCTGGGATCTCAGATGGACCTTCATATTTCCAGTGCTTGGCATGTGAGGGGGGGACACCGTGAATCTTTATATTCTCCGCATGGCTATGTGTGGAATAAATGACTGGAGCAGGGTTTGCACATTTTTTGCCAAGGACCATATAGTAAATGTTTTTGACTTTGCAGGCTACATAGTCTTTGTGACTACCCAGCTGTCATCCTGGTATGAGAGCAGCCGTACATAATATGAAAATGGGCAGGGTTGGGTTTGATTTCTAAAAAAAGGCTGTGACCAGTAGACCCCTGAAATAGAGGGACATCTACCCAAATGTCAACTGGTATCATATATGTTTTAAATTGGACCTGAGATTGGTTTTTACTTGATATGGTAAGACATAGAAATGACTGTCATGAAGGAAGAAATTTCTATTCATAGTTCCCTACAAGCAACAGGAAGGACCCATGCAGGGTGTATGGAAAAACACCAGCGTTCATCAGGAGGCTAAGGGACTGAAGGAGAACATGGGCAAAGATCTTTCTTGTAGTTTTCACAGGAAGCAACAGGTACAGAAGGTAAGCTGTCACTCAGATTCTGCTACCTCATTGTTCCTGGTGAAGCTCCTTCGGCTTCATACTTGTCTTCCCCATTCTCAGCCACACCAGGGACACACCATCCTTATGTAAGCCTAAACAAGATCCAGATTGGGAAGAGGGGTCTGCAAGCCTTTCACAAGGTTTGCTGAAAGAGTGAGATTAAGACAATTAGATGCCAGGGTTTTTGCTGCTTTTTAATTTAACCACAGGTCTCAGTCCAGTGGATCAAAAGGGTGATTCAGATCTGACTTCTTAGGACTCTAAAGAAGTTCCCTTTGGGTAAAAAAAAGTCTCCCACCAGTGATTCACATTTGATTATAGGGACAAGTGTGGATTGAAAAGACTCTGGGATATATATATTTTATAAAGTGTTTAAATCCAAGAGCTATTTTATATTTTATTTCTGATAATGTTCTAGCCATTTTCCCAACAACTACAGAATCTTGTTGACAGTGAAACCAGATATGAGTGCCTTGTTTTCTTGTTTTCCTGTCACATCAACTTCATTTATTCCATGTGAAATGTGGAGGTTGAGGTGTGTTTGGTAATGAAAGTGTCATGGTAATGTCCCTCCTCCTTTTTTTTTTTTTTTTTTTTTTTTTTTTAAAGTACTGGAGATTGAACTCAGGGCACTCAATCATTGAGCCATATCCTCAGCCCTATTTTGTGTTTTATTTAGAGACAGGGTCTCACTGAGTTGCTTAGTGCCTTACTTTTGCTGAGACTGACTTTGAACTCATGATCCTCCTGCCTCAGCCTCCTGAGCTACTGGGATTACAGGGATGTGCCACCATACCTGGCCATCCTCTCCTTTTTATTTTGAGGTGCTAGGGGATAGGACACAGGGTTTTGCACGTGCTAGGCAAATGCTCGTCCACAGAGCTAAGACCCTAGTTTTCCTTTAAAATTTTTTTTAAAAGTTTAATTGATTTGTTTTCTTAATTTTTGTTTCCCTTTTAATAGGTTACGTGTACAAAGATTTTTCCCTTGAAAGACATGCAAAAGCTTTCAGTAATTTGTAAAATTCCTAGAAAAGTAATGATACCAATTTAAAAAAAAAGAAATTTAGTGAATCTAGAAAAATGTATCAAAATATAAGTTTTTTTTCAGTGACCCCAGGCTTAGTTCTGTAGTTAAGTAATCTACACTTAGTAATGACTTTTCTTCTCTCTTGTAAACCCCATGGCAATATCCTGGGTTTACTTGTAGGTTGGTAGGATGCTTTGATCTTTGGGGAGGCTGATGCCACTCTCTCCCTCCTGTGCCTTTCTGTGATTCTGGAGCCTGCTAACTTGCAGTATCATGTGTTTGTGGTGTCATGGTACCCGTGTCCTAACTGTGAGATCGAGATGGTGCCCCTGATTTGTCCAGCTCACTTGACTAAGCTTCAGTCTGTAAACATATGCATCTTGTCATAAGAACTCACCCACCTGTTTGGCATGGATACCCTCTCCCGTGAATGTGGCAATGAACAGGTCTGTGTGTGGAGTTCACATTGGTCCTCTCAGCATTCTAGGAGGCTAGTGGTGTCTTCCTCTGGTAAAGCATTTAGGATGGAGAGATTCCGGTATGCTCTGCCTATGGGTGACTTAGGCTATTTTATGTGATTCTCCTCGCACTGCTTTGCTCTTGACTTTGTCCACTGATATATGTCTTGAACCAGTGGGGTCCCTTCTTAACAGGAACCTTTGGGAGCTGGGTTAGCAGTCTTGCCATATACCTCCATTTCTGCACCCAAAGCACAACCAAAGTTAGGACCATGTCTCAGGAAAGGCAGCAGAGCTGAGGGAACCTGAAAGTGGAAATCAACTTCTAGCATTGGCCTCTCCTTGCTCACATGAACTCAGTGCCGTTTTTGGAAGGGGTATGTAGTGTTTCAGTGGTCTGGTTTGGATTCAGGGAGAGCAGAACCCAAATACTGACCACATAGCTGCCCAGCAGGTATAACTAGAAGCAAAACTTTCATTCTCTGTCTCTTGGTCTCTTAAGTGAGACAATCATCAATGTCTCCACACAGGACTATGGAGGGGACTTGATTTTCACACAATGGCAGTAGAGTCGTGGGTTACCCCTGTCACAGGGTGAGGCATTGCTGAGTGGAGTTGCATGATCTGACCTCCATTCATGTTTCCAAGTCATTGAAGCAGATTCAAAATTATGTACAGGTATCAAAATCTACCCTTTCTCATCGGGAGGCTCACCAGACCATAGTGGAAGGGGCTGTTGATACTTGAATAGAATTTGCCAACAAGTCTTTTTCAAAAGCTGAGAATATAAAACTGTAGACCCTTATTCCTAATAACATGTAGCGTGAGGCAAGGAGATCCTTTTTTGCTTCAGGTGATAAAAATAGCTGTTTAATCTAGGCCTTCTCCTCAGTCCATTGGTACATTATGGAAGAGAAGCTAAACTTGGTGATTTAGAGGGATTCTTTGTATTTGTACAGAAAAAAAGATTTTTAAAAGGCAGAAAACATACCAGGTACAACTTCTAGTGAGGATTGAGCCTTTATGGCATTTCTAGTAACTGACTATACTTATATTTAAATTTGTATTTGTATTTATACTTCCATTTGTATTTATATTTAGTTTCCCCTTCCTGGCCCTCAGAAAGTGATGCATGATTCTTTGAAAGTTTATTGCATTCTTCTCCCAAATTTTGTCCACTGCAAACATCATATAAAAAGAACAATAATTAGAAGAGAATAAACAAGAGTAATGATTCTGTTCTTTGTAAATACCTGAGGAACTTCAAACAAGACTGTCTCCCAACCCTAAGATTTATTTTCATTAACTTAAGGGCAGCTTGGGCACCTGAAACTTTATAAATTCCCCCAAAGATTCTAACGTGTAGCTCAGGAGTTGGAGCCAAGTTAGAGTGATTCTGAAACTCCAGTGTGCAGTAGAAGCCCCCAAGGGCTTGTGAAAACACACACTGCAGGGCTACACTCTTGGAATTTCTGATATAATTGGTTGGGTTCTGGGCTCCACAACTGGCATTTGAATAAACTCCCAGGTGATGCCCAGGCTGTTTGCCCTAGGACCATAGTTTGAAGCCATAGGACTATAGATTGAGACCAGGGGCTTCTGAAATGCGCTCCTTCACTCCTTCAGGTTTCTTTCCCAGACCTGGGACCATCCTCTTGGCACTATGATTTCTTCATGTGAACAGTGGGAACGATAATAATGGATACTTTTTGTGCACATGTGCATTTACACATAGACAAATATATGTAAAGCACTGAACCAAGTATCTGCTCTAAACAAGTACTTCAGCATCCTTTTCCCCCGTGACAAATTATAATAATTGATTAGTAAGAACATCTAAATCCATGATTTTCTTTTTTTAAAAATTATTTGTTCTAATTAGTTGTACATGACAGTAGAATGCATTTATACAGTTTAATAGATCATACATAAATGAAGTGTAATCTCTCATTTTTCTGATTATACATATTATTTTGCAAGGTGGGTAGAGGTTGGATTTGGCTCAATTTCATCTTTTGTGTTTTCTTTTCCTTCTTTTTTGGTGGTGATTGGGATTGAATCATGGCCTTGGGCATGCTAGGCAAGCACTCTACCTGTAAGCTACACCCCCAGCTTTTTAAAATTTCTTTAAAATTTGAGATAGCGTTTTGCTAGGTTGCCCAGACTATCCTTGAACTTCTGATGCCTCCTCCAGAATAGCTGGAATTATAGGTATGAGCCACTGCACCTGGCTTGTATTATCTAGTTTAAGGATTTTTACTTTACTCTGATTTTGTTAAATATTTTTAACAAAAATTATGATTTCATTGAAGTTTCTAAATTTTTTTATGAATGCCTATCAAATTATTCTTGATTAAAATATTTTTCTTTTGACAAAACTTGACATACTTATGTTTCTAAAAGATTTGTCTTTTTTTTAATTCTTTCTTGGATTTTAGTAAATTTTGTCATGTTTTGCTCTCTGATTTGTTTTTGACTATTTTCTTCTTTCTGCCTTAAGGAGGAATTTGTGTTGCTCATTTATTTCTTTTCTGTTATAAAAGACGCGAGTGTCTTGATACTAGTTTTCCTCCTCTTATTTCTCTTGCCTCATTTTATTTGTCTTGACACATGATTGTGTATATTGTCCTAATTGTCTACAGACTATTATTGTATCTTAATTTCCTCCTTGGCTCAGTTATTTAGGCCAGAGTTTGTTTTCAATTTTCAAATGACTAAGTTTTTCTTTCTTTTAAACATGTATGTAATTAATTTCTGGTTTTGTTGTATTTGTCCATGGCATAGAGTCCCTTGCCAAATGGACATAGAGTTCCTATGTCAGTACCTAGACCCCTGAGATTCCATCTGCAGTTTCAACCAGACCAGGAAGAGGTGACCTATAATAGGTTCTTCCTTGGAGCCACATTTATTTATTTATTTTTTTTGCACAATACCTTCATTTTATTTGTTTATTTATTTTTTTTGTGGTGCTGAGAATTGAACTCAGTGCCTCACATGTACTAGGCAAGCGCTTTTACCTCTGAGCTACAACCCCAGCCCTGGAGCCACATTCTTTTCCTCCAGAGATCTTTGAATTCGTTCTTTGTGTTTTAGTCTTTTTAAAATAATAATCTTATAGGAGTTTTCAAATATTCCAAATGCCAGTTTTTCATAAATATGTTAATTTTATGTTAATACACATAGCTTATGCATTCTTTTTACCCTGATTACCCTAATTTTATTCCTTCCTGTACCCTATGTGATGAACCTAAGTTTTCAACAGCAGGTATTTTCTCAGTTTATCCTTGAGGGTCTTTTTTTTTTTTTTTTTTTTCTTTTATTGTGATATTTGGGATTGAACTCAGAGGTGCTCTACCATTGAGGTACATCCCCAACCCTTTTTAACAATTTGAGATGAGGTTTTGCTAAGTTGTCCCTGTTGGCCTTGAATTTGATATCCTCCTGTCTCAGTCTCTGAGTCTTTGGAAGGACAGGCATGTGTCACTGTGCCCAGCTCCTTTAGCAACTTTAGTTTTTTAATTTTTAATAGAAACTTTTTGTTAAATTATATCACCCTTTCTTATAATTTTAGGTTCATGTGTTTTGATTCTTTTCTTTTTAGAGGATAAATGCTGGATGCTGTTTTTATTTATTATCAACTACATTGTCATCAATGCATTGTTTTTTTAAAATTTGAATTAGTTTTTGTTTTTGCCTTAAATTTTATTTTGACACTGATACTTTCATGTGTCCATTTGTGCTTGGGTTTTATATCTGTGCCCTTTCTGTCTCTGCTTCTTCTTTTTCTAACTCTTTTAAAAACTTTTCTACTTCAATTTTTCCTTGAGTGTTTTTTTATGTTAGAATATTTTTGAATTGTGTCCTGAACCAGAGATAATTGGACAGTTGACATTTATTGCTACATGTCACGTATCTTTTGTCATAAATTGTTTCTGTTTCACATTTATTCATTTGTCTGTTCTCTATTTTCACTTTGATGTTTGAAGTATTATTGGGTTCCTTTCATCCTTTTATTAGGATTTAGAACTCAAATATTCTGTTGTTAGTCCTATATGTGATTATCTTACTCTGTCACTGCTCAATTATATTTTTCTTAATAAAGAGTAGGATTTTCCAGCTTTTATGGAAAGTACACCCCCCCCCCCCGTAAATCCTAAAAGATTTATTTTAAGACTTGAAACTTCCTCTTTCAATTGTAATTTTTTTTTTTTTGGTGCTGGGGATCGTACCCAGGGCCTTGTGCTTGACCGGCAAGCACTCTACCAACTGAGCTATATACCCAGCCTTCAATTGTAATTTTTATATTCAATTTTATTATTTAACCTGCCTGTCAACAATTATGCTATTTAGTCTTATTAGTTAGCAAATAGTCTTGAGTCCCTATTACTATGTGCTATTAGAAGGAACATACTATGTATGTTCAAGGTCAACCTGGGCAAATTAGCAAGACCCTGTCTCAAAAACTAAAAAAAGTTTGATGATGAAGTTCTTTCAATCTTCAGTACCAAAAAAGGAAAAAAAACAGAAAAACAAAAAACAAAAAAAGTGAGTTGAAATTATTGTCAGGAACTCATTTGGGTTGATCAACATTCTGTTACTTCAGCAAATACCTGAGATAATCAGCATTGAAAGAAGAAAGGATTATGGTGGGCTCCAGGTCTCTGTCTTTGATTGGTTGACACTGTAGCTTTGAATCTGTAGTGAGCCAGCACATCACAGTGGGAGTATGTGGTGGAGTAAAGCTGCCTATTTCATGATGACTGTGAAGCAAAGAGAGAGAGAGAGAGAGAGAGAGAGAGAGGGAGGGAGGGGACGGGGAAAGGAAGAAGGAGAGGGGAAGGAAGGGCTATGCTCCCAATATCCCCTTCAAGGACCTTCCTCCAGTGAACTCACTTCCTCCCTCTAGGCTCTCTATTCTAAAGGTGCTGCCACCTCCCAGTAGTACCCAGTGGGGCCTAAACCTTCCACCACATTGAGCTTTGGGGGATTTTCTAGATCCAAACCATAGCATGGTTTTTGCCATAAGCAATGAGCTAGAACTGCTCATGTTAAAGGGGTCAGGTAGACAGGCATGTGACTATCATCTGAATGTCCCATGAGTAGGCAGCACATTTGAGGGGGACAGAGGAGAAAGTATGAACCATCCATTCTGGAAAGTACAGAGATTTCCTAAGGAAATAGAGTAGAATTTCCTGGCAGTATTGAATATATATTTTGAATCGGTGGTCAAAGAAAAATAGAAAGCTTCTGTTTAGCACACTTAAAAGAATTTTCTAGTCTCATGCAGTTAGTTACTGGGGTACAGACATTCTGGAAACTGAGCTGTTTTTTTCCTAAAAAAGCAGGTTAGAGGATGAGATGGACATGAGAGCCATAGTGTTTGCTGGAAACAATTCTGGAACTGACTCTGGATCCTGAACTAGGGAAGAGAGAAGTGAGGACCAAGGAGTAAAGAGGAGTCGAAATAACAGAGGCAGTGGACCCTCCTTCCATGCTAGTTGTGACCTGGGTGTGAGGAAGGTGGTCCAACAGTTTGGAGACTTGGGCAGGAACAGAGGGTGGGAATTCTCTAGGTAGAATTGGTAACCCTGGCATATCTACAAACCCAAGCCCCAACCTGACCCTACTTTCAAATTGTGGATTGTAACCCATCGGTCATGTTTCAAAATCAAGTTATTAGGTTACAAAAAGCATTTTTAATCAGTAAATTTGAAGAGAGTGAATCACATAGATCCCTTGCATGCACTGGATACAAAAGGTGATGAGCTCCCTGTCCTAGGAGATGAACAAGGTGAGCCTGGTTTGGTCGTGGATGTGTCATTTGGTCATCTGTTGGCATCATGTTGATTTTTCTAGTAGATAATGTCAATTTGACCATTATCTGAATCGGAGGATGGACATTTTACAGTTCAAATCTACTATAAATGTTATTTTTGAGTAGTTGTGATATCAGGCACCTAACAGTGTCAACTGTAGTCTGTCAAAGACTCCAGAGTTCTGTTTGGAACACCCAACATACTTTTCAGAAAAAAGTGTTATTGGGTGTAATATTTTTCAAATTTATTACAGTTGTAGAGTTTTAATTTAATTAGCACAAATTGCCCTTAAAATGGAAAACAAAACAAAACATAGAATCAAAAGAACAAAGGCATGTTCACATTCGGTTTTTGGATCCCAAAGTGTAAATATTGACATTGTTAAGAAAAATGTTGACTTCAGTGTTAGCCAACTTTTGACTTTGCCTGAAATATTTTTTGAACTATAGTCTAATAAAGAAGTACAAACTTTATAATGAAGGTTATTTAAATTTTAATGATAAGGTCAAAACTCAATTAAGATGAACAGGCTTCTATACATTATTTATAATGGTAGTCTTGCACAGGAGGGCTTAACCTTCAATAGTAAAAGGACATGTGAAACTAACACAGCAAGACAAACTTGTCAGTAAGATCCTTTAATCAAAGGAAGACAAAAAGGTTACTGGCACACTGTTGCAGTCATTCTACAACTGTTAATGATAAAGCTTTTTGTTATGGATATAAAGCTGCTATGTATTTACTGCCTTATAAAACTGTTCTTTAATATCTACGAATGTGGCGTACATAATTTTGATAACTCAGCTGATGATTTAGAACTTGAACTTTTTAAGATAGTACAGTAGTTGGATGCGGTGGTGCATGCTTGTAATCTCAGTGACTCTGGAGGCTATGGCCAGAGGATCACAAGTTTGAGACCAGCCTGGGCAACTTAGCAACAATTTTTTAAATTTTTGGTCTCAAAAAGTAAAAAAGTCTGGAGATATAACTCAGTGGTAGTGCACCCCTGAGTTTAATCCCCAGTAGTGTGTGTATGGGCGGGCTGGGGGTGGAAAAGTAGCACAATATATCATCAGGTATATATAATGTTAGGGCACTTAGAAGTGAGAGTTTTGATCTGGTTTGGTACAGGTTATCCAAATGTTTGGAAACAGAAGTTTTTCGGATTTTGGAATATTTCTATAGACTTTCTAGGCTGAATTACCCCTAATCTAAAAATCCAAAACCTAAAATGCTCCAAAATTCAGAATTCTTTGAGCATGTATCAGCAATCCAAAAAAGTTTGAATTTCAGACCATTTCAAATTTCATACTTTCAAATATGGAATGTTCAATCTGTGTAGGTTCTCCAGTCTTCCTAAGAGCACTGATAATGACAGAACTTTTCGTCTTTGACAGGTATGGGTGGCAAAATAATTTCATAGATGGGTTGCATCTAACCTGGTGTACATAGAATTACAGAAGGGGAAAGCATTGAAAACTGTAAACAAATTCCAAGTGACAGATATCATCAGAAAACATGATGGTATTATTTTTTTAAAAAGTTTGAATTTGTATAGAAGTGCTGTTTAGAATCAGTATTTTATGTTTCCAAGCTTTGGTTTCCTAAGACATCTTATACATTTCATGACTGTATTGGAAATTTAGTGAAAATTATTTTTTATTAAAAATAGCTCACCAAATTTCCAATTTTTTTTTGTTAGGGTAAACTGTATAAAACAAAAGTTGTTGTTTATACTACTTTTGTGTGTAGGATTCAGTGAAATTAGTGTGTTCTCAGTGTCATATAACTATTGTTTCCATTTCTAGAACTTTTTCATCATCCTAAAGAGAAACTATACTCATTAACAATTTCCTCTTCCCCCAAATCCCTTGAGGAGATGTAACTCAGGGGTAGTGCACCCCTAAGTTTAATCCCCAGGAGTGTGTGTGTATGTTTAGTGTGCAAGTCTTCCACCTTTTAAATTTGTTCCTAAAAACAAAAGTTACTACTTTTTATCTATAAATTTGCCTATGATAACTATCTCATATGAATGAGATCATGTTATTTGTCATGTGACTGGTTTATTTTGCTTATCATACCTAATGTCTTAAAATTTCGACTATGTTGTAAGGTATCAGAAATTCATTACTTTTTAAGGGTGAGTATCATCCCATTGTAAGTATATTCTATAATAACATATTGGTGGGCAGTGGGGTTGCTTCTGCCTTTGACTGTTGTGAATAGTGCTACTGTGAACATGGTGAACAAGTGCCTGAGTCTCTGCTTTCAGTTCTTTTGAGTTTTATTTTTAGTAGTGAAGTTGTTGGATCCTATGTCAATTCTATTTAATTTTCAAAGAAATTGCTGTATTGTTTTCAACACGAGCCGTATAGTTTTACAGGGACTCCAATTTCTCCAGATTTCTGTCAACACTTGTTGATTTGTGTAAGATACATATTTTAGTCCTCCTGATTGTGAATTGGTATCTTATTGTGGTTTTGATTTGCATTTTTCTAATGACCAGTGCCTTTGAGCATCTTTTCATGTGCTTATTGGTCATTTGTTTATCTTCACTGGAGAAATATCTATTCAAGCTTTTTGCATTTTTTTAAATTGGTTTATTTGTGTTTTTTGTTGTTGAGTCAGATGAGTTCTTTATATATTCTAGATATTAATCCCTTATCAGAGAAAGGATTTGCCAGTATTTTGTCCCATTCTGTGGATTATCTTTTAAATCTTTTTGTTCTTTGCACATTTTTTATTGGTGCAATAGTTTTACATGATAATAAGATTTGTTGTTACATATTCATACAAGCACGCAATATAACAATATAATTTGACCAGTATTATTCCCCGACACTACCCCACTCCCTCCCCTCTTTCTACCTATTGTTCTTTCAGTCTCCTGATAACTTCCTTTGATGTACAAAATTTTTTATGTTGAAGTGCCATTTATCAGATTTTTCTTTTGTTGCATGTACATTGGAATCATATCATAGAAATCATCATCAAATCCAGTTAAAAAATTTTTTTTCCCAGTGCTTGCTTCTGAATTTTGTTGTTTTAGTTCTTACATTTAGGTCTTTCATCTACCTTGAGTTAATTTGTTTATGTTGTAAGTTTAGGATTAATTTTTTCATTTTTTTGTGATAATGTCCAGTTTTACCAGAACCATTTATTGAAAAGACTGTCCTTTGCCCAGTGAATAGTCTTGGCATGCTGCTGTAATTTTATTGCTATATGCAAAGATTTATTTCTGGGCTATTTTATTCCACTTGTCTGTCCTCATATCAGCACTATGCTGTTTTAACTGCTGAGCTTTGTAGTAAGTTTTAAAGTCAGAAAGTGAGTCCTTCAACTTAGTTATATGTTTTCAAGATTATTTTTTTGACCATCTTGGGTTCCTTGAGAATCTATATATATTTTAGAATTTTTTTTCTATTTCTACAAAGAATGCCAATGGGGTTTTGATGAGATTGCATTAACTTTGTAGATGACTTTAACAACATCAGGTTTTCTAAACTATGAACATGGGATGTCTTTTCATTTATTTATGTCTTTATATTGTACCAGCATTTTATTATAATTAGTATGCAAGTCTTTCACCTCTTAAATATGTTCCTAAATATTTTATTATTTTTGATACTGTAGCAAATAAATTGTTTTATTATTGTTTATTATTTGTTTATAAATTAAGGATAATTTATAGCAACTGATTTTTGTGTGTTGATTTTTGTATCCTGTACTTTTGCTGAATTTATTAGTTCTAATAATTTTTTTGTTTAGTATATAAGTTCATTTCATCTGTGAACAGAGATAATTTTCATTCCAACTTGGGTGTTTTTAATTTCTTTTTCTTGTATAGTAGCTTTGCCTAGTATCATGTTGAATAGAAGTATAAACAGTGGGTATCCTTCTTTTATTCCTGATCTTAGGGGAAACCTTTCCATCTTTCACCACTGAATATTATGCTATCTTTAGGTTTGGTACATTTTATTAAGGACCAGAGATATTACTACATTTTTACTGTATCTTATAATAGTTTACTTGTTCCAAAGGAGACTACTTAGTAGGGATTGTGGGACACATTTTTTCCTGGCTGAAATGCAACCTTATTTGGCAGATACTTTCAAAGGTGTTTTTAAATGTTAGCTTCAAGACTTATGCACATTAAGTTTGAAACTACAGGACTGAAATAAACATATAAGTCTATAACTCTTGGATATGTTGAAGATATCTAAGCATTCCAGAGGGCAGGCAAATTAGGGCAAATAAGTTTGTATGTATTGAGCCTAGGGAGACTGGAAATAACAGCAGCAGGGAGGCATTTGTGTGGAGTATGGGGCAGCCTAGTGGGGTGGACAACAGGGACTGCTCTTAGGGGACTAGGAAGAACTGTTTTCTGATGTAGCAAGCAGTGACAAGGAGGCTATCAATCTCTTCTCCCATAACCTCAGGGATGTGGTAAAGGCAAGAAAAATAGAATCTCAGAAGAGTGAGGTAGTTTTAGTGGAAATGGAAGGGGTGTTCAGAGATGGGGCTAGATTTGGATGGGCAAGACATACTGGGAAGGTAGGAGCTGTAGTCAGATGCAGAGTGATAAGATCCACCTGTCTTTTTCTCAACTGTATGGGAAGCAGAGACTGCTGGTTCCCCCCACATAGTGTCATAATGTGGTCCTGAGATCTTATAGTAAAGATCTTATATTTGGGGGCACTTGTTCACATCCAAGGTTGGGGTAATGGGTTGTACAATGAAATAGAACCATATTTATAAAGATATTTATTTTTAGAAATTAGCAAGCCTGAAATCGGAAGGGCAGGTTAGAAATTCAGGCAGTAGTTTGCAACAGTTATGAGGCTGAATTCCTTTTTCTCCAGGAGATCTCTGTTTTTGCTTTTAAGGCCTTCTGGAGACTTATGAGCCTTCTATTAAAGATAATCTCCTTTATTGATGAGCCTTCTATTAAAGATAATCTCCTTTACTTAAAGTCATGTGATTGTTGCTGTTAACCATGTCTACAAAATGCCTGCAAAGCAACATTCATCCAGATGGGTAGATCCTGGACAGGTGACGCTTAGAACTACCTCAGGGACAGAGTGACTGTGAGCAAAGAAATTTGGAAGTTTTGGGGCTATGGTCTTGCCAGAGACTGGAGGGTAGATGTCAGTCACAAACCTTGTTTCAATAGATTAGAGACACGAAGTGAAGTAATGGAAGGACATTTGCCATATTATGAGCTTCTTCCATTGCTTTGCTTTTCCATTGCCTTGCTTTGCTTCCCCATCGCCCTCCTTCTTTTCTTTTAAAAATGTTCCTTTCCACCCCAGTAGCTTCTTTTGGGGGCATTCTTTTGTTCCTTTACTGGTAACATGGAGGTTCCTGGAGAAACATTTGAACAAAACATGGTTGTGAGTTTTAAGATTTAAGATGTTTCTGTTCCTATTAACTATAGTGATAGTTTAGTGACAGTGTTTTTGTGTTTGGGGTCTGTATTAGTTTGGTAGGGCTGCCTTAACAAAGTTCCACAGACTGGTTGGCTTAAACAAAATAAACTTGTTTTCTTACCATCCTGGAGGCTGGAATTTTAAGATCAAGGTGTTGACAGGGCTGGTTTCTCCTAGGGCCACTCTTGTTGACTTGCGAACGACAACTTCTTACTGCATCTTCATGTGGTCTTTCTTCTGTATGTGTCTATCTTCGTCTCTTCTTTTTAGGACATAACTCATGTAGGCTTAGGCCCAACCTAGTGACCTCATTTTAACTTCATTACTTGTTTAAAGACACTCTCTCCAAACACACTCACTTTCTGAGCTACTAGGGATTAGTGCTACAGTTCATGAGTTTTGGGAGGATGCAGTTCAGCCCATACCAGAGTCTTATCTTGATTACTACTATTATTTTTCTAGCTATTTTTATTGGTAGAATTAATATCCCTAATTGTATGCAGTAGCAGGTACTGTGGCCTGCAGGGGAGTGTGTTGATTCAGTATGGTTTGATGTCTACTGAGAATTATGTTTTATTCTTGGCTGTGGCTGGTGTAGTCAGCATTCACACAGGTGAGACTCAGTGTCTCTGGCCCCAACAACATGCAACTTCCTTCAGGACTTCTTTGGAATTTGGCTGAATCAGTATTTCCTAAAGTGATAAAGTCTTCAGGATATTCATAAATGCTCTAGAGGAAAAAGAATGAAGTAATCTAGGGAAATGCTGAGAATGTGTGAGTTTAATTTAGTGAGTTTGATGTATCCTTCACCCTCTGACTGTCCTTCTCTGACAAAGACTGGTGACCACTGAGATATCTTCTCAAGATTCCATATATGTTGATAACCATCTCCTCCTGTAGGAAGAAGGCATCTTAACCAGACTCAGAAGTGTCTTCCAAGAGTGACCCACTCAGACATGTCATACTTGAGCCAGTTTTAAACCAATACTTTTTTCTCGGGCGTGGTTTCTCACAGTTTGTCTTTATTCCAAGTGCTTCAGTGCACTAAATATAATTTAAAGAAGGTAGAAGGAACCAATGGCTTTATCTGACTGCCCAGATTCCTCTCTGCACCATCTATACTACCAGGTATGGGTGAGCATATGTATCACATTCTGGCAAGATGGTGCTGGTTGAGGACCAGAGAAAAAAAAGGTAGTCATCAGCCTCAGACCATTTCCCTTACTAGGACATCACCAAGGAAATGCTGGAGCAGGGACTGTGACTGGCCCCACAATGCAGAAAAACTTGGCACATTTTGCATCCTTCTTCCTTCTTTTGCTCTGCTTTGCAAGAAGATAACACAGTCATTACCATTTGACCACAGCATCTTCTTCTGAAAGAGTTTCATTGTAGCACAAACTTGTCTTCTGATATCTGAGATTAGTATTTGGGAGGAAGCTGGAGTTTTCACCTCCTGGCTTCTTAAGGTCCACATGGGAGCTTGGAATGGTGGTGTGTATGAGCATGATGCCCAGGACGGGTATCAGCTGCAGGTGAGGGAGTGGGAATGGAAAGGGAACAGCTGGTTTCTTTATAGGCAACTTCTTGACCTGACTGTCACCTGCTGGTAACAGAAAGGGTCCTTTCCACAGTCTGCCACCGCCTTTCCCTGATAACCTCAGATGAAGTTTTCTGGGAGAACAAGTTCATTTGTGTTACTTTAGTTTCTTTAGCTCTTCTTCATGGACTGCTGGAAAAATTTCATCTGCAGGTTTCTTCGCCTTCTGGAAGAAATTTGATTTTGAACTTTTACTTTGAGGTATAGAAGGATATATTTTTAAGGGATGATCCTTATCTTCTGATATTTGATGAGTGAAATCTCAGTTTATCCTTATCAATACTTCTATCAGTACTTGGGTTGTTTCTCTCCAGGACTCCATCCCTCCAGCTGGAAGAGTTCTAAGTTTTGAAGTCCTTCCATATGTTCTAGCCTTGATCAGATTTTTGAATTTGTGTTTTTTCTTCCTTAGTCTGTGAAGTCTCTTTTTTAGTTATAAAGATGAGAATTTGCCTACAGTGTTTTGGCTGCAAAGAGAAATCTCTTTCATTCTTTTTGGTCTCCAAATGGAGCAAACCTTCAGAGAAAGTCCGAAGATTAGGAATACCATTGATTCTAACCATCGAATTTGACACAAAGCCAAAATTGGTTACAAACTGGAGGAGACAAAAATCCGTAGCAAACTTGAAGTTGGGCAGTGACCTCTGCATCTCTTTACACTGTGACTCTAGGAAAGGCAGATAATTGTTTCCTTGTTCTTTCCTTGGTGGATTTAAGGTCTGTGCTGTATCCACCGGTCACGGCAGAATCTCATGTGGCCATGAAGCTTTGGCCCTTCTGAGCCCAGGCTGCACTCCTCACCCCAGCCTGCCCTGCCTTTCACACCTTCAGTCTCAAGAGAAAGGGATCATTGAATTCAGAGGGTAGCATCCCAAGAGGAAGTCTGTCTGAAAGTTAATTTAGAGAAACTGGGTCATCATCACCTGTGTACAGGATAGACTGGAAGGGCTAAGTCATGGCATAGGGAAGGGTCATGGCGCTGAGCTGCTCTGACTTCTCTTTTACCTCCCACTGGTATTTCCACTTCCTGCTGGTATATACAGAACCAGCAGAAGCACAAACTCAAGACAGGACCTTACTTCATAGACTTGTTGGGCATTTGTCATCCCTGCCTCTGCGTCTAAGACTGCTCCCCAGGAGCCAGGACACTGACTGAAGCACCAGTGGGCATTCCCCAGACTCCTCTGTCATCCTTTGAGGAAATGCTCAGTGCTTTTCAGTGGCTTTTTGAAGGCACTGTCTTACTCTTGTAAAAATCCAACAGCAAGACTTGGCAGCATTTATTCTGTGTTCCTGGAAAATTAGATGACAGTTCCAGAATTTCTCAGAAGACGGGATGATTTACAGTGGGTTCCAGTCTTGAGCAATCTGCAATTACAGCAATTAGAGAATTCTCCAGGGTTTTATAGAGAAAAATTTCTTCTTAAAATCTTCAACATACAAATAATTTTCTAATTCTAGCTGTGTTCACTACTAGCTGTGGCTTGGATCGGATATATGATTTAGTCAGTGAGTCACTGATAATACAGACTTTTTAAATATATGCAGAAGTATCAAAATTTATTTTGTACAACTAATTATCTTGCTTTCTGCTTTAGGATGGAGGTAGTGGGTTGGAGTGGCGAGGCAGGGGTCTGGCAGGTATAGAGTAACTGGCTTCACTTACAAAACCTAGACTGTTCCTTTAAATAGTGATACTTTACAGTTCTTTTATGTTGGAGAAATCATGCCCCTTTCCAGTATCTCAGCTTGCCTGTTGGTAAGCAAGAATTGATGCTGTCCTGGGTATTGTGGGGAGCAGAGGAAATGCATGGAAATTACCTAGCTTTGGGTTCATTGCATTTCAGGAGCTTGTCAAGGGTCATGCTTTTTAAATTTTAATTCCTGAGACATAGACCAAGCACCAGCCAGATATTAGGCACAATTTTGGGACCAGGGAGCCATTTTGGAGCTTGGCAGACACATCCATGAGGTTCATGGATCCTGGTAGGGTAGGTAGACATTGAATGATAATAATAATAATAATAATTCTGAAGCAAATAAAATAGGACAATAAGAGAGAGAGGTGGCTGCCTTGGCTGGCAGGTGAGGGAGGTCAAGGAAGAGGATGTGCTGAGTGCATAGGCAGATGGGAACTGGGAAGGTGACCCCCAGGCAGTTCAGGCTGAATGACTGGAGCAGGTGAGAGATGCTGAAGACCCAGGGCTTGATCACAGAGCTGACAGACCAGGGGAGAGATTAGGGTTTATTCAGCTAGGAATGAGAGGGCTCTGGGGAGTTCTTTTCATATAGGTCTATAGCTCATTGTTGGCATTTGTAGAATCTCAGATCCTCATGGCAGAATTGGACTGACCTGTCCAGAAGTCTGCCTTCCATGCATTCTGCCTTAGCCACATGATGGGATTTATGGGGGTCACCATTTACCCCATTGTGTCTATGTTCATCATTGTGACCCTGCATTTCTCTTGCATCCAAAATATTCTTAATCCTTAATCATATCTACCCTCCAGGGTTTTGAAGAGGGGAATATGCACCAATGACAGGAGTTATGTTAAATGAAAGCAACATATATCATCCTTCAGAAAAACCCAGAACAGACAGTAAAATGTGCTGTGTACACCTACCTGCACACAGTAGCAAACTGTGCTTTAGAAATGAAACATTTGAATTTAAATTGTATATTATTAAACTTTCTTTATTACTGAATTTCCATAAGCAGTATTTTAATTTTCATTTTTTTCTTGATTCCTAAATTAAAAACGTACCTGTATGTATTAGAAATGAACTGCTTTATTATTCCCTGCTCTCCTCTCCAGAGCGGTAGCTTGCTGGTGGAGACTTGGACAACAGTATCAGTGCTCTTGAATTCCCTGCTGCCCCCAGGTTACCAAAAGGTGCTTATTTTGGTTCCATCTCAATGTTGTGCCTTTGAATATTCTCTCCCAGCATAGGAATTAACATAAACTTCAACCCATGGCCCAATCTCAGCCCACTGCCTACTTTTGAACATAAAGTTTTATTGAAACACTGACATGTTCATTCACTGATTTTCCTGACTGCTTTCTGGCTCTCTTTTCAGAGTTGAATAATTTTTGGTCCTTTACAGAAAAGGCTGACTTCTGTTCTAGAACACCATTTGGAATGAGTCCTTTGTTTGGACAGAGCCAAAGTGGGCCTCTTGTGTCAGCTGGTTTACTCCCCATTTTCTGCATGTGAGACAGTCCCCATGTGGGACTTTGTTTGCTGATCACATATAGCTCTGGATTTTCTGTTAGGGGCACCAAGTTCCTTAATCTTTCTGGCAATGTCTGGAAGAGTTGAAAGATGACATTAACCCTTACCATCTTGATTTGGGATCAGTCCCTAGAAACAAATTCATTTCCCAGAATCTGTCTCTGTTGTTCATAGTATCATAATTATTAGCCAGAGAGTGATTCTGTAACTTTTCCCTTCTTAATGTTCCTTATTCATACTTTAACAAAAGAACATTTTGTCAGACTACATCTATTTCAAGAACTTTGTTTATAATAACTTCTGCTCTTATAGTTGAGGTGGGGGGATGCAAAGATCATTGAAAGCATTTTTTATTTTTTATTTATTTGACTCTTCCAACTGATAGAACACTTACCTAACGCAATTTTACAAATTAGATAGGACTATGATTCTGAATTTAGTAAGAGCAGCCATATTATAGAAATGCTTTCTGAGGTGAAACAGGCAATTTATAAATGTGTTGACATTACTATTCAGCTTCGTGACTGTAGGTACTTTTTTTGCATTCTCTGTATGGTTCTCTGTTTACAGTGTCATTGTAACACTGTAAACAGAATTAGAAATCACTTACAAAAAGCCCTTGGCATTATGCTTAGCACATAAAAGACCCTCATTAAAAGAACCTTTATGTTGATCAGTTTCAGAACATGAACTGGCTATGTGAATTTTTTTTAAAGAACGAAGAATTGTTTTTTAAGAATATAGTATTTTTAAGTGTTTTTATAGTATAACAGTTGAGATATGATCTTTCCAAGTCTTTGAGATAATAGTGGAATAGTCACTTAAAAAATAGATGTTATTTGGTTTGGGGAAACACTTCTTACTGATTTGGCAAGTCACTTGTAGATGTTTCATGTATTGGAATCCATGCTTGTGAAAAAAATATTGCATGCTTTTTATACTTTTGGTAACTTAAGTAGTCAGTTGAAACTTCCCTTTGTTAAATGTTCTGACTGACTTTGGCTTAATCGTTCATTCCCTCACTATTTTGTGGATGCAGCTGGTAGGCAGATTGTAGCTGGATATTGGGGTACAGAATGAACAGGATCCACATGTACCTCCACCGGACTTCCAGCCCCAGCAGGAGGTAGACAGGTGCAAAAACTATCCAGGTCAGCATAGCCTGGGATGTCGTCAGTGGTGTGCTTTGTGAGGTCAAGTAACGGGGAGTGGGATTAATTGTCCATCTCGTGTCATTCCATATTCAACAGCCCACAAGCTGTCCACTCATTGGGGGCTGAGGCAGCATGGGGAAAAGATAAAGAGCTTTCTGTATATACATTTTGTCTTTAAGTCTCCACCATCCCTGTGAGGTGCATAGCTTCATGATAACCATCTTAGAAATGAGAAAACGGAGACACTTACTGTATGCTGACCCTTTTGCCAAGGGCTTGACTTGGATTTTTCCACTTAACCTTTACCAACCATCTGAGGTGGGGACCTTCAGGTTCTTTCCCTTACAGATGAAAGAACCAAGGCAAAAAAAGGCCATTTCACCTCCTGAGTAACAGAGGGAGACTGTGTCTGAGGGGTGCATGTGTTTAATGTTGTTGAGACTGAGCAGATGAAGAAGGTCTCATTCTCTTCAGAGCTACTGTATGTAATACAGCATTTAATTTGGATCCTGTAATTTTGCCCTTATTGAATTTCTTTGTTCCCAAAATGACATGTCAGTTTTAATGATAGCTTTTCAGCTGAAATAAGAAAAAGATAATTACGTATAATCAATTTCTAAATGTGTACTGACCATAAGGTGTTGCGTTTCAAAATTATTATGATGGGAGGCATGCCTTAGAACAAATAAACTATAACAAGTAAATAAATAAAAATACATAAATATAAATTTTTCTTATATATGTGTGTGTACATATGTATGTATGTGTATATATATATATATATACACACACACATATATATATATATAGAGAGAGAGAGAGAGAGATTTGCAAAATTCTGTACGCTTTTCTTTTTAATGCTTAAATTTCATCTTCTATAGTAGTGACATCCCCTTATGTGTGAGCCTGAATCCTTAGATGACTTCTGAATACAAACTGCTATTTACCGCACACTTGCTATGTACTATTTTGTGCCTAACACCTTGGCAGTACTTGGCATGTGTTATTTTATCTATTTTTTTCCCTAGGAAACCAAGTCTTGCAGAGTTGGTTCCCAGCCGAAGGTCACACAGCTTCTATGTGATAGAGTAGGGGTTAGGCCAGGGGGTCCTGTTGGAAGCAATGCCCTGACCACTGTACAGTCCATGTCTCCATGGCACTGCATGTGTGGATGGACAGGTGTGTGCAGGCTGACTGATGGAGAGGTGGAAGTCATTTCTCTTTAGTAAAAATTCATAGATAATGAAGGAACAGAGATTATTGTCTGTGAATTTGTCTTACCTTCAAGAGAGACACATAAATCTAATTCTGGACACCTATATCCCACTTCCGTTTTCCTCCTACTCATCAGGGGGATTAAATCCCCACTGTGAGGAATCCATGTTCTTTTAATTTTCCATCCTGTGAAGGTTGATAATCACCTTTTCCTTTCCCATTTGCCCATGGGTCATTGGGGATCCTCTCATCAAGTCCCTTTTTTTCTTTGTGCTCATGAGACCAGAAGGTTTCCTCTTCAATTGTATGGTCTTAAAGTTCACATGCACCTACAAAAACCAAAACTCGCCTGCTGGCAGGCAGGACCAAGCCCTGAGAGACAGGCAGAAGGTGGGCAAGAGATATAAGCATGACTTCTTGAAAGGTGTAGTCTCTTGCACAACTGCTTCCCTACTACATACAGAGGTGTTAACAGGATCTTGGAGTTGGAAAGGCATGGATGGTGTTGCACCTGGCCACAACCCGGTTCCTTGATTCAACTATTTTCCTTGCATGGGGTCATTTTATATCATTGAGTACTAAACATGAGAAGAGCTCATTTCTTCCAGAGATAGCTTGCTTCTTAGTGCTCAGAAAAGTGGGCTTCCCTGTAACATTTGTTCTTGGTCTAGTCAGGCCTTTTCAGTAACAGTGTCAATTCTCTCTTGTCATGTTTGAAGTTTTGTGGCACATATCATTGCACACCTAGCTCCTCAGCTTCTTTTATTTGTTTTTGTCAGTTTTTGGCATTATTGGGGGTCTCTCCTCAACTTCTTAAGGTATCCTTCCTTCATTGTGATTGTTGTGATGATCTCTCTCCGTTATGCCTATCCCTCTTTCAGGGCTTATAATTCATCAACAACTGAGGTGGATCTAACTGTGTCTGAGCTGGGGGCAGTTATCCCATTCTTTCAGGGCCTAGCCTTCCCATCATTTTATCTCAGAATGAGCTATTCTAAGGGAGTGGGTCTTTTCATGCAGCACCACTGCCATATTCCAGGTGACTTGAATTGGCCATGTTCATTTCCAGACCATGAAAAGTAAAGAAATTGAGAAAATATGTTTATAATCTTTTATAGCAATTGATATGTTGAATTTAATAATAAAAATTTGGGGGACTGGGTTTTTAGCTCAGTGGTAGAGCACTTGCCTAGCACATGTGAGGTGCTGGGTTTGGTCCTTGGCACCACATAAATAAATAAAAGTATTGTGTCCAACTACAGCTAAAAATACATTTTAAAAAATGGGGTATGCATCTTATCATTTTTGTTTTATTTTCTAGTGTAGTCATCCCCTCTTATTAGCAGGGGATATATTCCAAGACGACCAGTGGATGTCTGAAACATTGAAGTACTGAACCTAATACATGTTGTTTATTCCTGTTCATACATACCCTTGAGCTATTTTAACTTGCAAACTAGGCACGGTAGAGATTAGCAACAATATCTAATAATAAAATAGAATAATTAAAACAACATATTGTAATAAAAGATATTTAAAGCTTAAGAATTGTTTATTTCTAGAAACTTCCATCTAATATTCTTGGATCTTGACTGTGGCTAACTGGAACTGAAGAAAGAAAAACTGCAGATAAGGAGACACTGCTTTAATTCATTTATAGCATGCTTCATGACATACATGTTTGACAGACTGGTCACAGGAGCATCAGCAAAACCTCCTACTTCCCCATGAGTGGTATGAGAAGCGCTGGTCTGGACCAGCTCAGAATGTGCTGGTCATGCTTGTGACTGTTCTCTTCATGGCAACTGGAGTTTGGAGCTGAAGTTCAAGTTATTCATTTCTTGTTGGTTTTGACCTTGACATGTCCTGTGTGTCTATTAAGATTTCTTGAGACAGGCTAGACATTTCCCATTCACTAACTCTGGTCCTTGGAGGATGGCAAAGGACTACACTACCCTCATGAGCATGTTCTCCACACTTTCTGAGATGCCCAGCCTGACTCCTACTGTCCTTTTGCCAATAATCTCTGACCAACTGCTTGCCCCTGTTCTGGGGTATGAAGGTTGAGTAGTTGTAAATAGTGGCTTTCAGAGAGACTTGTCTCCTATCTGTCTGTCTTGAGCAGCTTTCTTGTCCCGACAACCTTGCCAAGAGTCCATGCCTGTCATGGAGGGTGCAGCACTGGTGGGAAGTGAGACATCCCTGGAGCCAGGCAGTCCTGGTCCTGATCTTTCTGCTGCCACTGGGTACCTGAGTCCAACTGTTGTACTCTCACTTTTATGAAATGGGAGACTCAAGGGACAAATGAATGGAACCTTGGGAGTTCCCATTTGACCAGGGACACTATGGGATGGAATATGAGACCCTTGAGCCAGCTCATATCTTTGCTCCTGGAATACAAGGAACTGTTTCCTGTAGGTACTCCCCTTCTCTACCCCAAAGTTCTGGTTCAGTAGGCACTAGGGTCTGTCCAAGGAGTTCATCATACTTAGTCTCTCCTTATCTGTGGAGAAATGTTCCACGATCCTGCATTAGATGCCTGAAACTGTATACAGATAGCCACAAACCTTTTCTATATACTGTGTTTTTTTTTCTTCATGCATACATGATAAAGTTTTACCTTTTCACTTAAAGGAAAAACCCTATGGCCTCTTTTTATCATATCCAAATTCCCAGCATGACAGTTCTTGTACTTTGGGACCATTTTTAAATAAAATGAGTATTACTTGAACACAAGTACTGTGATACTACAGCAGTCAATCTGATGAAGAAAGCTACTAAGTATCCTAACAGGTAGGTAGCTTATACAATGAGGATACACTGAACAAAGGGAAGATTCATATTCAGACTCAATGGTGCAGTGAGATTTCATCATGCTACTCAGAATAGTGCTCATTTAAAAACTATAAATTGTTTATTTCTGGAACTTTATTTAATAGTTTTGGATCACAGTTGACCACAAGAAATGCATTGGTAGATAGGAGGTCTTACTGCATTTTCAGACCATCTGAAATCCAGCTTAGTTTTAAGATGAGACTAAATTACAGTTTAATATTTTGTTGTTCTTTGGACAATGTAGAAATGATTATTGTCTTCCATCATGAACCTTTGATGCTATTGATCCTTGTACAATCTGTCTGCTTTGTTCTTGCAGATGGAAACATGCTTTATTTGCCTTTGAATTCTTAGAGCAAGTGAAATTCCCCATGTTTGGGCTGACACGTAGGGTTGCAGGTGCCCTGAGCAAATCTGCATGTGTTGTCTGGTGTCACTGTCATAGTGCAGTGTACCTCCTAAAGCACTAGGCAAGTTGCTTTGGAGGCTTTTAGGGACTCTTCCTATTTTCCTCTTAGGGAGCTGTTCCAGATCTTGGACAGACCCTTACTGGAAACCTGCAGTCATGGCCATAAGTATGTGGTCCATTCCTCGGGTGTCCTGAGTGGGCATGAGAGTGGGCAGGGGAGAGGGGCCATAGTGTGACTGGGTAGTAGGTGGGTTCACCTGGTGAAGGAACATCCTTGGGCAGCAGGGAGAACTGGGGCCCCTGTGGACAATCTGGCCTTAGGTATATGGTGGAGCTGCCCTCAAGGGTTGGGGAATATGAACAGGAGGGCCTGGGAAAGCCTTCTTACCCTGCATCCGTGTTCTGTTCCTGCCCACCACCAGCCTAGACTTTCCCTCGCCACAGCAGTGCTGACCACTGTGCTCTGGCCTCCTTCCAGCCCCTCTCCACATTTCTTCTCCTGCTGCTTTGCACAGCCCTTTTCCTCTGTGTTTTCCCTGGTCTCCATTATCTCCACTGAGTTGACCCATCCCTCTTGTAGAGTCCTGCTGCTGCCTCCACCTGGGTTTTTCTTCATGCTGTCATCTGTTCTCCTTCCTCCTGGTCATCTCAGATGTCCTACATGAGGACAGCAAATTCTGTTCACCACCTTGCTTGACCCTTTCCTGGTGGATCACTGGGGCATTGATGGCCCTGTGTGGGACTGTACCCTGCTCTGGTCAGAACCCCGAGGCTTAATGCTGCAGGGGTTGAAAGATAAAGGTTGGTAGGTTGGGGACTTGGGTCATCCCAGTGGGAAAGTGGCAGTGGGTTGGGTGAGATCTGGGCCCTTCACTTGTCTTCCTTATGAGCTGTACCATGTAGGGTCTCCTGGCTTTGCATTCCTCCCCTTGTAAGTACTGGCTGTCCCTCAACGTGCATTTAGGTGAATGTGTCAGTCCCTTGCCCAGTGCAAGCACTGTGCCTGCTATTGTCCATTGAATGTCTGGCCACCCTTGAGTCATCCCTTTGGCTCATGCTGTCCTGCTTGGTCCAGCTACTGCCCGCCTCTGTCACTTCCCTCAGCTCCTTTCACCTGGCCACATTCTAGCTGCTGCTCTTCACACCTCCTGCAGGTCTTGACTGGCCTCACCTTGGACATGAATGCCCTTGTCTTCAGATGATTTTCCTCCTTGCTTTCCCCAGTCTCAGGTTGAATGTTTCTTCCTTGTAGAAGAGGTAGGCAGTCTGCTCAGGGGGTTGACATGGCCCTGCGGACCCAGTCTCACCTGTGTTCTGTGGTCATGCCCAGTGCCCCCAACCACTTTGACACCTCTTTGGGTTCCAGTACACATTTTGCCACTGGTTGCTCCTGAGACCTACTGGATTGTGTGCTTTCTCCAGTGTAACCCTTGCAGCGGTGGGCCTGAGGCTCTGGTACTACCTGGAGAGTTTGATTCCACTTGTGTCTTCCCAGGGTACTCTTTTGAGGGTGAAGTAGCGCAGAAGATATGCATTGCCTTATGGGTGACTCAACATGGCTTATACTTGCTCAGGAAGTCAGGCGTTGACTTTGTGTGAGGGTGAAGCCTGCTCAACACACAGGCCCATAACCATTTCCAAGAAAGTTTAGAATATATTCATGGCTGGGTACTTTTACCGTGTAATAATTACTTAAATGTAGCAAATAATACCCATGGTATTCATGGTGTTTATGAAACTTCAGTGAAGCAGGATATTTCTTTCCTTTTTGGCACCTGGATGAAGAGGCTGTTTATTATGACAATTTTACTTGCTGAATTTAGATGCTGTAAAACTTCTGTGTTCACTCAGTTGCAGAAGAGAAAAACTATTGAATACTTACTGTAAGCTCTTTGGATAGCCACAGAGAAAAATGATATGTTTTAAATAAGCAGTAATTATACTGATTGATGGAAATTTAGGCAATTGCAGCTGTTTCTTTAAAAATTATGCATTGGAAGGGGGACAGAGGAACCTTAAAATTTACTCCTTTTATTAAAACATACAGAATAATTTAAACATGAGTTTCTTTATTTAAGTTCCTATGTAAGTGTTTGGTCTTTAACGTATTAACTTTAAATTTTATTTTTACGTTCTTGTACTATATTTAACTCGTACTGGGTGTTATAATGGCATGAACAAATTCTTTTATTGTCATTACTTTTTTTCTTCCTAGGCAAGTAATGCCTTTTTTTCCCTGGCCTCCGTGTCTGGGGTGTGCTGTGTCTTCTCTTCTGTATTTCACATGGCACATGCGGTGTCTGGGCTGCCTCACCTGCTCTTGCTGCCTCCAGTTATAATCCCCTGAATCTCAGCAAAAAGAGGGCCACTTATGCTTCACGATCATATCTTTGTCACACAGTAAGCAACTCACTGTGTCACTTTTCCCGAAACGTATTAAATATTCACGTATGTCTGAGGCTGATCCTGATCCTGAGAAGGTAGTTACTTCTTAGGGGCTTCTCTTCCTCCTCTCCTCCCATGCCTGCTCTTTCCTGCTCCTTCTTTTTCAAATTTTGTTAACTAAGGAGAAACGAGAAATAGTTGAAGTTACTATGATAGGAAGATTGACATTATTTTAAATTTCTGTGAGATTTATCTGTAATTGTCTAAGAAAAAGGTAAATTTTTAGCTTATTATGTTCAGTTTTTCCTGTTACTGAATTTTCTGTGACTCAGCTGTGTTTCCTTGTGTTTCTGGAAAAGTGGTGGGAAGCCCCACATTTCTGTTTCTGAAGATGAACTTCTGCCTGCAGCTGTGCTCTTGGGTTCTCTGGGCTCCTGGGGAGGCATTAACTTCCTGGGACAGTTGTCAGTTCTGCCTCAGGCAGCTGGGGTGCTGAAAGGAGAAGGATGAGTCCCCATCAGCTATTTCTAGGTGCATGAGGATCTGCTTAAGATACTGGAACTGGGATTTGACCACTTGGTAGGCGTGCTTAAAATATATATATAAGAGGAGCCAGGCTTGGTGGTGCACCTAATCCCAGAAACTCAGGAGGCTAAGGCAGGAGAATGGCAAGCTCCATGCAGACCTCAGCGACTTAGCAAGATACTGTCTCAAAATAAAAAATAAAGTGGGACTGGGGATATAACTGATGGTAAAGTGTCCCTGGGTTACACCCCAGTACCAATAAGTAAATATATACATAGAGACAGATAAATGAATGCATGTGCGTGTGTGTTTATGTGTGTGTGTATGTGTGTGTGTGTGTGTGTGTGTGTGTGTATTTAGAGAGGGAGAGAGAGAGAGAGGGAGAGAGGGAGAACAAATTCACAAGAAAATAGAAACTTTTCATTATTGGTGGCAAGTTCCAAAGTGTGATGGAAATCTAAGGAGCTAGTAGGGACATTTTTTTCATGGGTAAAGTGACATTTACATAACAGGATGATTAAGATTACTATGAAGCCCCAGAGGTCTCTTACAATGGCTGTAGCACACCTGGCCCTTGGAGGCCCCTGACTGTAAGGGCCTCCCTCCTTCCCACCTTCAGGAAGGCTTCCCCTTCTGTTCACTTTAAATTGCAGCCTCCTGCCTTGTTCCTCTCTCCAACTTTCTTTTATTCCTTCGCAACAATCTCTTAAATTTATAAATAAGTAATTTGCATAGTATGTTTATTGCCCACTATCTGTTTTCTCCAGCTAAAATGTACACTCCATGAGGGCAGGATGTTTGCTTTAATCACTAATGTGCCAGGCATAGACTAACAGGTACTTGCAAATATTTGTTGAATGGTTGAGTCTTTCTGCAGACCAACTATATAGATGCCCTTCGATTTGCACTGGGGTTATATCCTTGTTATTACCATAAGCTGAACACTCATTTACTCTTCTAATTTATTGACCATTCTAGATTCACAACACAATATGCCACAGAGTATCAGTTGTTTCCCCTTGTGATTCAGGGCTGCAGCTTGCTGCCATTACCCTGCATCAGGAGAGAGAGTTGTACCGTGTTTATCATTAGCTGGGAAAAGGTCCAAGTCAAAATTCAGAGTATGGATTCTATCAGATGTGCATTGCTCCTGAACCCTTGTATTTTTGAAAAATGTTAAGTCAAACAATCATGTCAGGGATCATCTACATTCTCTGCCCAAGTGACCCAGAGGTCAGACACTCCAAATCTGTGGAGCTCTGTTTGGGTCCCCCATGGCTGTGTCATCCTTGGTGAAGAATTTATTCTATAATTGTGGGTCCCTTTTCATTCCTTAGTGAAGCTGTCATCCCTGAGTCCTGTGAACAGCAATTTGTACTTCTAGGGTTTTGATGGTTAGAATTTCATGATGATCAAATGTGTATGTTGAGTTTCTCGTGAACCAGATCTTTATGTTTTTGAAATCCTCTTCTTAATATGCAAGTTGATTTGGAGTGATTTTTAATGTCTGGTCTTCAAAGACTGAGATATGGGGTATAGAATGAGGATCTAAGTTGAAGCTTGTGTTGGTCTCCTGGCTCCATGCTATCTAGCTTTCCTGGGAGTGGGGTTCCAGCAGAGTAGTCACTTCTTGGCTGCCTCAGTCAATGGCGTTCAGGATAAGACAGCACAACCTGAACCCAGAGTTCTGTGATGTTCGTGAGAAAGGAGCATGAGTGTAGTAAATTTAGAAAGTAAAATCATGAGGATTTGGTGACCAACTGGAACATGGATAAGGAAGAGTTTTGACCTGACTGTGATTTCCAGCCTGGGTTAGTAACTGAAGGCACATTGATTGGCATTTACTAACCTGATTCTCAGGAGTAGGGTCATGCCACCATTTCAGAAGAGAGGTGTGTCAACTCAGATTCCTTTTCCTATTCCCTAACTAGCTGCTGCTCTCAATGCCCCTCTCTGTGTTAATTCACCCTTGTCCTGGTCACCCATATTCTGTCTCATATCCCAGCACTTAGTCTCCTGGGCTGGAATCATTTGGACAGAGCTCTTAGTCTTACTCCTTTTCTAGGATCCCCAGAGTGGCAGAACAGTCAACACCCTGGGAATCAAGACCGGGTCAGCTCTGTTCCCATTTGGTCCCATTTGGTTCCCATCTTGAGCAGTTTGGAGGAGGGTTTTGTTCTCATGGGTTCCAATTTGAGCAACTGGAATAGGGTCAGTTGAAACTCTTGATAACTGTTATCGCTCCTCACACATCCCTCCAGGAACTGGTGCCAAGGCAAGGTTAACAGATGTGTGTGTCAGACAGATGTGTCATGTAGATCCAGAGACTCATTAGCCTGGACCACATTCTAGACAGAGACCTTGGAAGAGGTGCTTAAAGCAGTTTTAATTTTAACCCCTGATTGAGATATGCTTACATGGAAAATACTCTCCTGAGACCCACTGATAATGAATAAGACTCGTGTTATGGTTTGAATGTGAGATGTGTGAGACAGTGCAAGAAGGTTCAGAGGAGAAATGATTGGGTTGTGAGAGTCTTAACCCAATCAGTGAATTAGTCTCCTGATAGGGATTAACTGAGTGGTAACTGAAGTGGTGTAGGGTGTGGCTGGAGGAGGTGGGGATTGGAGGCGTGGCTTTGGGGTATATATTTGTATCTGGCAAGTGGAGATCTCTCTCTTTGTTTCCTGATGATCTTGTGAGCGGCTTCCCTCTGCCATACTCTTCTGCCACAAGGTTCTGCTTCACTTCGAGCCCCGAGGAAAGGACCTGGCCTTCTGTGGACTAAGACCTCTGAAAACCGTGAGCTCTCAAAGAAACTTTTCCTCCTCTGTTGTTGTTCTCTTTGGGTCTTTTTAGTCACAGCACTGAAAAAACTGACTAAAACAACTCATAACTAGGGAGAAAAAAATTTGGGTAGAGAAACATTTTGTAACTTTAGTGGCAGAAAAATTAAGGCCTTGTGGTAGGTGTGTATTCTCTGTACTGCTTGTTCACATGTACACTTTTGTTCGTTTTCTATATGTGGGTATACGTACACTCCCATACTCCTCCATCTTCTCTTGCTAGTGTTATTCCATTTGGTGACACTATTAGAAGCACACAGCCTGGCAGCTGGCTTCCTGCAATGGAGGCCAGCTGGCTCTACCTCCCTTACTGTCTGTTGAAGCTGGAGTGGCCCTATGAATAGCCAGGCTGTTGCCATTTATAACTGCTATTCAAGCATGGAAGAGCATGTACACCTCTGATTAAAAAAGAACAGTGAAGACCCTCCATTTTCTCCACTGGATTCTCCTTCCATCTCTAGCCCATATTAGGCTGTGAAAGGGTAGAAGACGGTCTCCTTGGGGATGGAGAGGGGAACTTGGCATATGTTTTGTGATAGGACTTTGGACTTTTTATATCCCGTCTCACTCACTTCCCAGCAAACCTTTTGAAATAGGGATTATCATCAGTTTTATTAATATCCAGATTTGCCTATGATGACACTGAGGTCTACAGACTTCTGTTGACTTACCTAGAGAGGCCAAATATCTACAGGGTGGAGGATGCTAGCTTCCACATCAATTCTCTCTCTGTCCCCAAACCTGAGTTCCCTTCCTGCTCTCCCCTTACATGGCATAGTTTGAGGGAGTTGATCATTATCTTTTCCATCTTTGTTGTGCCATTCTGGATAGTTTCTGTTGCTTCCAAGACTATACCATCCCTCAATGACAAGGAGCCTTGGAGATTGGTTGTCAGGCAGGGAAAGTAGAGAAGTGTGGGTCTAATCTTTAGTTAATCCTACCCAATATATTTTTTTATTTCTCATGATTTTTCATCTCTGGTGGCTTGATTCGTTCATTTTTTAATCTTCCCTTTCTCTCCTTATCAGGTTTATGGTGTCTTTTACCTTGTTGAACAGAGGAAACATACTTATCATCATTATTTTACCCTGTTGTCTTCTGTTTCTTTCATCTTTGACATTTCTAGATCTGTTTCTCTAGGTTGATTTCTTTTATCTTTGGGTCTTACTTTCTCTTTTTGTCTGGTAATTTTCATTTGCATGCCAGGCTTCATGCATTTGACATGATTGGGTGCTGGCTTATTTGCGGAGGATAGTAATCTTTTCAGTATTTTTGGGCTTCATTCTGTGCACATTTAAACTTCTTAGGGACAGTCTGATCCTTTTAAGGCTTTCAGTTAAGCTTTGTTAGTTGGTTCTAGAGTTACTTTTAGTGTGGGACTTATTTGCTGTCACTGTTGAGGCAGGATCCTTTTGGGGACTCTACTTAATGAGTCATGTGTAAGAAGGTTTTCCATTTGGGCTTGTGGAAACATACTTTTTCCTACCTTCTGTGAGCTCTGAGGATTGCTCTACCTCCTTCTTTCTGGTGGTTCTTCCCCTGGCCTTGATAGTTTCTTTATATGTGTGCGCCAATCAGTACTCAGCTAAATATCTGCAGGAAACCCTCTGCAGATCTCTAGAACCTTCCCCTATGAAGCAATTTCCGCTCTGCCTTATCCTTCCTGAATGCCAAGTTCTTTCTTCTTAGGAGACCCCCCCGTCTGTGTTTGGGATTCCACTCTTTGCACCACAGCTTAGAAACTCTCCAGTGAGTAAAGTCGATGCTTGGAGGACCCAGTGTTTTGTGTCTTCTCTTCCAGGAATCACTGTCCTATGCTGCCTACTGTCCAAAGTAATAAAACTATTTTAGTCATTTAAGGAGAGAGGGTATATCTGATCCAATATGGCCAGAAGCTCAGAAACCAAACAATATTACTTTAACCATGGTTCTAGGAGTAGATTAACTTTAGAATACTTTTGTATAGTGTCCAGCCTCAGTCATAATGGTGAAAAAAGATTTAGTGATGATGTGATCTGAAGACCTGATTTTATGGATGAGGAAATAGACCTAGAGACTGACGTTATTTGCTCAGTATCATTGAATTTGTCACTTGGCTGTTCATAAACATTTGGCTCATGCCACAATACGGTTTTTCATATAGGAAGGAAGAGGTGAACTGTTTATTGTGGGCATGAAACAGTCCTGTCTGCTATGAAGCCTGTTTTTTCTTATAGGAAAAAGTGGCTCTTTTGCAAAAGGACAGAGTTTGCTGAGCCCTGGGATCTGTGCCACTGTTCATTTTTGTATTAACCTGTTGCTTTGTCTAAAACTCCATTGAAGATAGACCTCAAGGAAGCATCTCTTTGAACTGCTGTCACCTTGACCCGTCAGCTGTGCCTTTCAGTGTGCTCCTGGCAGCTGCTGCTTTGTCCTTCCTTGCTCCATCTCATACCTGCCCTCTGAAGAGCTATCAAACCTTATCCAAGTATGCTGTGGGGACCTAGACTGGAGCTCTGGGCCAGGTCTTTCTTTCTTCCTTCTGACTCCAGGTTCTTGGCTGCAAGCTGCTGTTTACCCTAGGATCTCTACCCTCTGCCTGCCAGAGGAAGAAGAGCCACTACCATAGATTACATCATATCCAACCCTGGGGCCTTTTCCTGGTCAACCAGGACAGTGAGAATCATTTCTAAGTTCTGAGATTGTTGTTGAGCAAGTTCAAGGAAGAGATGTCAGTGCTTATTCTGCTAAGTGGAGAAGAGTATAGGCATATCATATCATGGTCTACTATGCCTCTGATAATCTGCTATGAAGATAACCTTTTCTCAGTTAGTAGTTCCAGTTGCATGTAGTTTGTGTCTCTGGTTTTAGTGTAGATGTTGCATGGGTTTATGAAAATGAGAGAAAATGCAAGCTTGGGAATGAAGAAGCTGTATTCAGCTTGAATAGTGGCTTTGTGTCCCCCGTTAGACTTTAGGATGGCTATTTTCATATTTCAAAAGTCAGCTGAAGCTCAGAGATGCTAAGGGATTGTCTCCATTACTAGTACACTAAGATTGCTAACCTTATCTTTCCAGATTCAGAGGTATGTTCTTGTTAGCATGCTACATGCTGATGAGTACCTTGGTCTCTTTTTTTCTTTGGGGTCTGTGGGTTCATATGTAGCAGGCAGGTTCTGGATTCCCCTTTGTCTTTGAGGGATTTGACTGGTTGATGGCATTTTGGCTGAGTTCTCTGAGATTAGGAAGCCCATTGTATACAGTGGTCTTCTATAATAGGAGAGGGACAAGTGATTGGAAGAAGGACTCAGAGAGCAAAACCCAGAATCCTCTTCCATTTTTCCAGAACTTTGAATCACAGTTGGCTAAAATTACTGGGGCCAAAGTTAAGATACATTTTATTCCATTTGAAATTTTGTTTGTTTTTTAAATTATACTCACATCCTAATTTGCATCTTAACTGATAATCATAGAGTACTTTAAAGGGCAGGTTGTTAGCATTATTATGTGGGTAGTTCAGAGATTTTGTAGTTGTAACTTCTAATTTCCTTACTGAAGCTACTGTTGAGCTCATAGTGGGTTAAGGTGCTACTTGCTGACTATCTAACAAATTAATCTTATGTTAATAGATGGGGAAGTTTTGATGTCTATTCAGTTGCCTTTCACAAAGAGGTTGGTTCAAATTGAGGATGGAGAAGCTGGTTGTGATAGAGGTGGAGAGAAATCATGAAGCTGGTGAGGTTGGAGTTGGTGGAGATGATGGTAGAGATGGAGGTAGTAGAGAGGTGACAGTGAAGATGGTGGTAGAGAGTGGAGGAGGAGATCATGGAGGTACTGGAGGAGAATGAAGTAGTGGTGGAACTAGTAGAAAGAAAGGAGGAGGGGATTATGGAGAAAGAGGTAGGGTGGTAGGAATGGAGGATATAGAAGTGAAAGTGATAGAAGATACTGTTAGAGGATCAGGTAGTAGAGTATTGGGGGAGAAGGTAGAAGTGGAGTTCATGGGAGGAGGTGGAAGACATGGTGGAAGTGCTGGTGGTGAGAGTGATGGTAGAGGTGTAGGAAGTGATAGTGAAGGTGGAGGGTAGAGAAAGAGGTGGAGGTGATGGTGGAGATAGTGGGAGGTGGAGATGGGGTGATGGCGAAGTTGGCAGATAGGAATGGTAAAAGTGGAGGTGATGGAGGAGGTGATGTCCAAGATAGCAGGAGATGAGGGTGACAGGGAGTTGGTGGGAAGGAGTGGAGATAGTGTAGGAGGTGATGGTGGAGAGAGTATGAGGCAGAGGTGGGAATGATGATGAGATTGGTGAGAGGGAGTGGAGTTGGTAGAAAAGGTGGAGGTGGTGGAGGAAGTAATGGGAGGTGGAGGTGATGGTGGAGGAGGAGCAGTAGGAGCAGTAGTGGTTGTAGTAAAAATAGCAGCTAACATTTACTGAGGAGGGCTTTACGTGCAGGATCACACTAAATCTTTAAAACAGCCTTCTGAGGTCATAGGGAGGCTGAATGTCTTCCTCAAGGTTATGAAGCTGCTCATCTGCAGAAATTCTAGAGCTAGTGCCCTTCACCTTTAGGACAAGCTGCCTCCTTGATGTGGGAATACTGGATCAAAAACTGGGAACAAAACTGACTTGGCAAAGGCATTTTATTTTGGGAAAACCATTTGTCAAGATTGACAGGCCCTGGGCACGAGGTTTCTTTGTGGGGTGATGGAAATGTTCTAAAATTAGAACATGGTGAGGGTTGTTCGAATCTGTCATTATACCAGCACTCATTGGATTGTACACTCCCACCAGATGACATGTATATTATGTAGCATATCTCAATAAAGCTGTTTAAAAAATGAAAGATTGACGGATTTCCCCCTTCCTTGAATAACTGAAATTGATGTTTCTGTGTCCAACATTGCAGAATAGGTGGTTAAAGATAGAAAATTTATGTATTACCTTTGCTGATATTGTCAAGAATAGCTGCATTTGAAGGTAGTTATGTTGAAAGAAATGTCTGAGTGTTGAGTACCTATGGCTGTGTGTATCGTTTTAGATGTATAGTTGTTTCGTGTAGGAAGATTTAAGTGAAAACTTAATCCTTTTTTTTCATGTGATAGCATTTTTGCTTCAAGTTTCTTATGTTCTAGAAGTCCAGGTATTTTCATGTCAGACTCAGCAATATACATAAATAAAATTATAAATAAATGCATTATGATGTACCATTATACATTTTTTTTTAAAAAAGTTACTCTCATTCCTTGGTATGGACTGCTGGCATGTAGAGTTTTCTTCTTTTATCTCAGGATCTGGGAAACAGTTCTGGTCTGGATTTTTTAAGAGGGGTTTGACATAATTCTCTGTTCAGAAATCTCTCACTCCCTTTGCTTTTATGTAGACATGAACTGTGGAATCTAAACAGGCAGTGCCATTTTGGGCCAATAAAGGGGGAGGTGCCCTAACTCATTTGATACAAATGTTATTTCCATTTGAGGTAACTAATTTTATATACCTTGCAATTATCAGAATTGGAGTGCTGATATGGTAATGGTGACTTTTAGCAAGTTCTCTGATGCTTTGGTTTTTCTTTTATTGTTGTAAGTATAAAGACAGATTTTGTAGTATCCAGCTCAGTTGTTAAGAATGTGTTCTCTTTGCCCCCTGAGCTCACACCCACAGGTATAAGCTGTGATACCATGGACAATGTGTCTCCTCCCTTTCCCAAATCTACACCAACAGGCTAACAACATAATGTATTACAGGAAGAATTTAAATAGGAGTTCACATAAACTTTCTAGTGCCACTGAACCTGGAACTCAGGAGTTGCTGTAGAAACTGTTGTTTTTGCATTGATTTTTTTTTATTAAAAATAAGGAATTGTCGTATAGTTGGGGGAGGGTAAATGTTTTCAGTCTTTACATCACACCTAAGGATCATCTGTGTTTGAAGGTTCTGGAGTAGGCATGCATACAGAAAGAAGTAGGCACCTGACATTGTAAGGGGGTTGATAACATGGTAGGATGATGCCTCTTCTCAGAGGTGCAGATGACACAGCAACAGATAGCTTTACCACTTATTCTTCACTGGGCCAGTCATCTGACAGGTTAGTGAATCTTCAGTTTGAATCACTTTAACTGCATTTTGTGTGAAATGACAAATCCCAAGTCTCTTTTACACACCCATCTTTGGAAGCATTGCCCTGTTGTAGTTCGGGCAGGGCTGCAGCAAATAGCACCAGCCATCTCAGCTGATGTCCCTAGGTGGGCAGGGGGTCATGGGTCAGTTGTGAGGTTCACATTAAAATGTTATGAGCTATGAGCTTGTCCGTGACTAACGCAACTGAGTGTTCAGTGGGCAGCCTTTACCTGCACACCAGGTCCACTAAAGTCCATACCCTGCTTTGCCACTTTTCTCTCTCCCCATGTCACTTTTAAGGGCATTCATTGAAACCTCAGACTCTTTTACCGGTAGAATAGGGGAAATTAAGTGACCTGCCTTACGGGACTGGGGTCTCAGCGGTATGTAGTGGGTGCCATCTTGAAGGGCTCAAGGAATAGATTTAAACAGAAGGGGCAGAGGCAGGAGGGAGGTCAGAGAAATCAGCAGATAGAGGTCCCAGTCTGGGATCAGTAAGGGTCCTGAAAAAGCCAGGCCAGGGGCCTTCATGCAGCCCCCTGAAGTATTATTTATGGAAGGAACAGCTGAGCAGGAGAACCAAGCGCTCATTCAGTCCTTGTCCCTTTCTGGCCTGCCTTGTTCCACCCGCCACCACTGCTGGAAGCCAGAAGATCAGTTATTTGGCCAGCGCAGGGTAGAGGAGTGGAGGAGACTGTCCTCTTTACTACCATCCTTCCTCCCGACTCCAGGGCTTTGTGTGAGTTCTATAGAGTAGTAGAAGGTTGGGTCAATCTGGGGAAAAGTGGGCTTTCCTTGTTTATTTTTTTATGAAGATAATGTTTCTCCCTAGCCTGGATTTTTACTTTGGCAAATATTTCCCAAAATATATGGATTCCGGAAGGCTCAGCATTAAGTAGTGAAGTAACCTGTGTGATTATAAATAAGAAGCTTTAGGACCATACTCTTCCATCCTTCTACCTTTGCCTGAAGGTAGATAGTGTAGTTGTGAAGGACTCTGGTTCAAAAAGCATTTGTTGCTAATCTGACCTAAAGAAGAAAACTCCACCTTCCCTTTCCAGCACACTGGGGACTCTTACATGCAAGACTATGATATTAACCATAAGGCAACACTATCCTTGCTGTTCAGTTCTTCCCTTATGGGGGTGGTTTGGAGGCTCGGAAACAAACACACAAACAGAGGAAACCATGCCAGTACAATGATAAATCTTTTAGTCTTGTCCCCTTGTTTACTTCCTTCCTCCTGGCAACCTGCATTATTTGTCTCTGAACGGTGGATGGACATTTGCTCCTGACCTTCCAGGCTCTGGGAATTTCTTTCTTTTTAACTACCTGGTCAGTGGTTAACTTTTCCCTGTTGCCTTTTGTGTTTTGGCTTTATTTTACAATCATCTTTATCCGTACTATAGGTTGAGCATCCTTAATCCAAAAATCTCCCAGATCCAAAACTTTTTGCATGCCATCATGATACCACAAGTGGGAAATTTTACACCATGAAACTTTTTTTTCATGCACAAAAGTATTAAAAATATTGTATAAAATTACTACCTTCAGGCTATGTGGGTAAGCTGTATATGAAACATAAATGAATGTCATATTTAGACTTGGATTACATTCCCACGATATCTCATCATGTATATGCAGATATTCCAAATCTGAAAAAAATCTGAAATACTTCTGTTCACAAGCATTTCAGATAAGAGATGGCCTACCTATATTAAATATTTCTTGACTTCTCAAGGGAATAGAACTCTTGTCTAAAGGTCCTGTCTATTGAATTGAAAACGGTACATATCTTTTTTGACCTTGGAAATTCATAAACACATGAGCCACTTGAGATTTCATGGTTGCTGCCATACTTTCTCCTGAAAGCCTGTCAGACGTTGAACATACTTGAGGCAAAGAGTAGCTAGATCAAATGAAGAATTCCCAGTAAAATTACAGGTAAACCACATATAAGTTTTTAGGCTATGTCTCATGCAATACTTGGTACATATTTATACCAAATAATTATTAGGTATTTTCTGAAATTCATATTTTACTGGGCAGCCTATATTTTTAATCACTAAATCTGGTCACACTATTTAGGCAAGGCACCATTAAATTATGTTTTCCAGTGACTTGTCTTTTAAATTGGTGATATCATTGAAGCCTGGTTTCCTTGTCACTTAAAAGGCTTTCTTAGGGAAAGTGGAACATCTAGGAATTTGTGGGTCTCAAACTTGGGTGTTCCAGGAAACATTGAGGTCCTGGTTAACCTGCAGGGCCATACCCAATCACTGACGGTCCTTGAGTATAAATATGTGGGATCTGGGGCACCAAGAGGCTGGTCCCACTCTCTCTTGTGTTACATATCTTCTCGATATAATTTTCTCAATGTTTCTGTGATCTGCTTCCAAGGACGTGGTCCAATAGCAGAATTTGTATGGTGAATGAATAGCAATTACTCATTTACATGTAAGTACATATTTCAGATGAGAAGTTTTAATAATGCAAGAAAATTTTAAGACTGAAGTCATGTATTAGGGATGTGTTCTGAGAAATGCATTCTTAGGTGATTTTTGGCATTGCACGAACATCATAGGGTAAAGGTACACAAACTTGGATGAAATAATCTACTACACTAGGCTATATGGCTCAGCCACCATCACATTTGTAGTCTAAAAATGACAGAAATGTAGTGATAGGTGCATTGACTATATTCTTAACGTGTGTTAAATCTTTTTTGGCTCTAAGTTTGGAAGAAAATGACTAAGGAGTTCATGCAAAAGAAGAAGAGAGGAAATATTCTACTGATGATAAAACATGTTGGCAGACTGTATGAATGGAAAAATGTGGAGTGTCAGCCCAGGAGTGGGGAGCTCTACGGAGAAACAGATGCATGTGTGTATAGGTTTATAAAGTGTGCACAAAGTGACTTCCCCAATCAGGTAAAAGGAAGGATTGTGTGATACATGGTGCTATTGTTTGTGTGTTACATGTCCCCTAAAGGCCCAGGTTTTAAAGGCTTGATACCCAGAATGGTGTGACTGGAAATGGTGGACTCTTTAAGAGGTGGGGCCTAGTGAGAGATATTTAGGTTATTGGGGGCTTTCCTTCCAAGGGAATTGTGTGACCTTAGCTCTTTACTCCCTTTCTTTTAAGTGCTGGCCATGAGGTAAGCTGTTTTGCTTCTCTATATATTCCTTACCATTGCTATCTAGCACCCCCACCAGAGGCCTGAAAACAGAGATGCCAGACAGTCAGGGACTAGAACCTCTAATAGTGTGAGTCAAAAGATATCTTTTTTTCATTTTAAGTTTATTATCTCAGGTATTTGATATAGTAACAGAAAGCTAAAGAATGGATTGGGCATATGGGTAAACCATGGGATGGGGGCTTCAATGTAACTTCTCTCCTCTTATTACCCACCCAAATAAACATCAGATAGATGAAAGGGAAATTAGAATAAAATACAAGTGAATGATTTTCAGTTCTCTTGATAAAGTATGAAAGCAGTTTTTAAGCTCAAAATGGTGAACACAAAGGAAAAGTTTAGTCAACTTGGCTACATTGAATTAAACCTCTAAGAATCAAAAAATATAATAACATCTAAAGAAAAGTGAGGTGGGAGGAGCATTTGCTACAAATATAAGTAAACTAGTTTCGTAAGCATTTAAAACTTATCACAGGAGAATTAAGATAAGTGAAAGTCATGTGGGCCATCACATAATGGGTCACCACAACAGGTCAGCTTGATGTTCTGTGTGGTAAACAAACCTCCCAGCAGTCACTGAGAGATTCTTGAACTCATTTTATTGAGGAACCAGTTGACTGCAAGTAACTGGCCCCAAGCTACTGAGTGGCATGGTGTTCACGGCATATTTATTGGAAAGTCTTTGTGCTCTCAGAACTAATGTAGCCAAAATAAATAAATAAATAAATAAATAAATAAATAAATACATAAAAAAGAAGACATAGGGCTGAAAAATCTCATGAAAAACTGCTCAACCTTAACATTAAAGATCTGCATATTAAAACAGGAGGGTTAAGGCCACTGCTTATCTCTAGAATTGGCAAGAAAAAAATTTCCAGAAAAATAACCAGTCACAGTCCTGGCTTCCTTGGGTGTTATGAAATGGACACTTCACCTCTATTCCAGGCGGAAGGGTAAATCCGGTGAAGAAGAGTTTAACAGGATGTATCTAGAGTCTTTTAAAAAAAGATGCACATGACCTTTGGCCTAGTGCTTCTACTTCCAAGGATCCTACACAAATAATCAGAAATGTGGGCAAAGTTTTATGCCCAAAGGTATTTGTCTGATTGTTGTTTATGTTGTTTGCAAGTTTGAACTACTGGAAAGTATCTGCTAGAGTAGTTTTGAATATGAAAAAGGTGATGTTCACCACAAAGGTATAGAACCACCTCTTCTGTTAATTGCAGAGTCATGGGGGAACAAAACGCAAAATAGTTTACTCAGTTAGATTTCCACAGTGTCTGGCTATGCATTAAAAAGGTATAAAGACCATGAAACTGCCATTGTCCTACTGTAATAAGATTTAGGCTAATATCAGTTTTATATCTATTATGTATTTCCAAAAATTTTGCATGGTTTCTTTTGAAATTCAGAAAAGAGAAAAAAGTTTAGGCCAATTTCAATGTTATATCTAGTCTGTATTTCCAAAAATTTGGGGTTTGTTTTAAAATTCAGCATAGAGGAAAAAAGAATTTCTCTTAGATGGCAAACAACAGATTGGATAGGACAACATTTGCTATGTAATTGCAAAAACTAGATGGACTGACCCCAGGTGGGATGCTGATGAATTTGGGGGGTTGGGAGGAACCACATTCTTAATCAGCCCTAAGAGCATAACCTCCTTCCTCAGTACTTCCACAGGGTTCTTGGTAGCATCCCCCTTACCTTTTGGACACCATGTCTCCCAAAGTATCCTTCTCTTCTTTCCTAATAAAAAACTGTATTAGTCAATTTTCTGTTATCATGACAAAATACCTGAAATAATCAACTTAAAGAGGGGAAAGGTTTGTTTTGGTCCATGGTTTCATATGTTTTGGCCCATTATTGCTCAACCTGCTGTGGGAATGCCTGGTGAGGATGCCTGCTTATCTCATGGTGGCCAGGAAGCAAAGAGAGGACGAGGATCTGGGGTCCTTTTCTCTTCCAAGGGCACTCCCCCGGTGATTTAATTTCCTCATGCTAAGCCCCACTTCTTTAAGGTGCCACCACCTCCCAGTAGTGCCATGGACTGGGGACTAAGCCTTCAACACCTGAGCCTTTGGGGAATATTCCAGGTATTAACTCTAGCCCTTACAATCTGTATGTTCACCAGTAGAATAGTGGCTACGTAAATTACATCAGACAGCCACTCAGTGAGGTATGATAGAGCTATGAAAGAATTCTGTCAATGGAGATAATGTTTATTGACATGGAAAATTTCAGGGACCTGCATTCAAACACAATAATTTGAAATATATTATTGTATATGGAATATACATAAAAGGTACATATCCCTCCCTCCATAATCACTTTTAAAATAAGATAATTTGTAACTTTCATGTGATTCAAATGTAACATACATGCTGTCTGTAAATCATGCAAATGTTCTGCACATGTACGAGTTCCCCCCCCCTTCCCTTCCTGTTTCCCGTTTGTTCCTGTCCTTTCCTGAGAGAACATTAGGGAAACTGATTAGATAACTCCCTGGGTATGAGAATAGAGAGAGATTTGCTTTAATTTTTTCTTCATGTTTTTCTTTACTGCATCGATATTTTCATAATTAGCAAATCATTCCATCTAAGAAACAGAAAAGATACTTCTTTTGAAAAGGAAAAAGAAAAAGACAGACATAGGGAGGAGGGGTGGGAGGAGAGGCACCAGTGAAAATATCTTCAGTTTCGTAGGACTTTGTTTTGTTTTCTACAGATTTTCCGGAGGAGGGTGTGAATGTGACTTCGTTTTTCTTCGAAGTGTAGATATGAATGAGCTGGCTCTTGTGGAATCTCTTCCCTGGGCTCTCCCTCTTCTTCCCCCATTGTGAGCAGCCCCAAAGCACAGCATGGACCAGACATTAACTGTTCACTGGCAGATTGGTGTGCTCATAGATGAGAAGTTAGCCTTGAGCCTGTTTCATACATGCAAGGGAGAGGAGCCACTTACTGGGAGGCAGGAAGGCAATGAAGTGTTTCCTGCCCTGCTGCTGTGATACCTTGGTGAAACCAGTGTCCTGTTTTGAGTCTCTTGGGCCATTGGGTGGGGAGGATTGAGGAATGTATAGCCAGGCTGCCTGCATCCTAGTACTGGGATGGCCTAGACCACTGGTGTTGGTGGGTGCAAAGGCAGCTAACATACCTGTGCCCACATGTCTCTCTCTGTAAAGCAGGAGCCCCACTGGGCACAGGGAGCACAGTGGGCACATTGGCATTGCAGTGCACAAGCATGCCAGATATTTCACATGCTTCAGTTTGCGATGCTGGGAGAGATGGACAGGGATGAGGTTGTTGATGTCAGCTGTGAGTGATCCCCAATTTTTGAAGGTTCCATTTAATGCTTTCCCCCTCCCCACTTTACAATGGTGTGGAAGCAATATGCATGCAGTAGGAACCCTACTTCAGTTGTTGAATTTGGAGACTTTCCTGGGCCAGTGCTATGAATATGATGCTGTCTTGTGATGCTGGGCATAGGCAGTGAGCTGTAGCTCCCAGTCAGCCCCATGATCACAAGGGAAACAGCCAAAATTCTACAGTGGGCTGTGCTGCTAAGTGTGATGTTTGGTAGATCAGGTGAATTCAGTGCATTTTTCATGTATGATATTTTCCATTTATGATATATTAGGGTGTAATCAAGGAGTATGTCTGCTACATTTGTGAATATGTGTTATGTATTAGTAATAGATTTTAGTGCAGACCTTGTGCTTTTGGCACAATTCAAAATCTTCCTAATTACAGAGGTAATACACATGATTGTAAAAATTTTACAGATTTCATTAATCTATAAGAAGTCAACATCTCCCCACTCTGTTAGTTGTTGCTGTTTTTGGTAAGTATATAGATATTAAAAGGCATGTGCTCCCCCTCCACATTTTAGTATGTCTTTCATTGGCTAAATTGTGTATCTATGCAGATGTTTTTATAGAATCATGAACTTGATATTGCTGTTTTAAATTTTGGCTAAATTTTTTTGTCCTCACTCTCATGTCTGAAAAATGCCACTGAAATCCTTATCCATTGTGGAGAGAGCCATTTATAATACACTATCTGGATATTTCTGTCCCAGGTTGCAGAAGGCCAAAACTCAGTTACCAGTAATTGTTATAGAAAGTGCATGTACTCCATGGAATGTTAATTATTGGCATTCATTGCCTAAGCTAAGCAGTTGATAATCATTCTTTTTGAATTGCTATTTGTGATGGGAGGGGGGAACTATTTCAGTTGAGAAAAACAGTAGTAACTATTCTTCTAACTCCCTTACCAACAGGTTATACCTTTTCATGATTGACTTTCCTTATATAGCATGTTCTAGACTATCATTTAAAACTAAAAGAAACCAAATAAGTCAAAATTAATTAAGGAATTGAGCAGAATGGAAATGCCATGGATGATAGTTATTGAAAAGTGTGAAATGCCTCATTTGACCCTCTTGTCCTTTTTTAGGACAAAGTGGAGCAGCCACCTCCCAGTCCACGAGACCTGGCAGGGCCTGGGTTCCGAGCACAACCTGATCGACTAGTGAACCATCCAAGTAAGTAATGAGCAAGAACTTAACTATAGCTTTGCAATAATACTAGGACTTTATAGTCCTTTGTATCCATGGTCGTGGGAGAGGCTCAGCTCCATGATCCTCCAGAGATAGCAAAATCTGAGAATACTCAGATCCCTTGTATAAAATGTCCTAATATTTGCATAGAACTTATGCATTTCCTCCCGCTTACTTTTAATCATTGTTAGATTACTTATCATACTTAATACAATGTAAATACTAAGTGAACAGTTGTTTTACTCTATTGTTAGGAAATGATGATCAAGGAAAAAGTCTGTTCATGTCCAGTACATGTGTAGTATTCTTTCCAAATAATTTCAATTCATGATCGGTTGAATCCATGGATGTGGAACCTGGGGATACTGAAGGTTGATGGTATGTTACAAAAATTATTCTGGACACAAATTAGTAAGATTCTAATACTGTATCTTTTGTAAAGAAAACAAATTCTAAAATAGTTATCTTTATATATTTTCTTTCAATGAACAGACTTAAGCTAAACTTCAAAATCTGTTTTGTGTAAGATTTGGAATTCCACTTCAGGTGATTTGATGTTACCCTTTGTGAGGGCTCCTGCACAGGGGAACCCTTTTGTTTTGCCTTTTTAAAATTTTTTGAAGAGCCTGGTTTTGCATGTATGTATTCTCTGTATTTCTTGACCTTTTTGTTTCCTTCTGTTTTGAGTCATTATGGGGAAGAAAGGAAGGGACAGTAAAGTAATGCAGAGTTACTTCATAAATTAGAAAAAATGATAGAGGATGGGGAGTCTGCTCCTGACATGAAACAGGAACAATGTAATGGATTACTATAGCATTTAAGTGCAAGAAATCATAAGGTTTAGAGCTGGTAGGCATTAGAATAATCAGATTTTTAAAAATTGCTTAATGAGAAAGAAGATGACATTTAGCTAAAATCAAAGCTGAGATCTAACCAGGAAGTCAAATAAATGTGTTCTCAAGCATTAGAAGATTCATAAAAGCCGCCAGAATTTTCTGTAACTAGCCTAATTTCAGGGTCACGTTTCAGAAAACGTTCATATGAGATGATGGAAGGGAAAGATACCAGTTTATGAGTACTGGTTTTGAAATTTGGGACAATTTTAACTCATTACATTGTATTGTTTAGAAATTATCTCTTTCAAACTGAAATAATCTAGGTCTTGGTATTGATGTTCTTTTAGAATTCTGTGTCAGCACTTTCATCAGAAAATTATAAGAATAATTAACTGAGAGAATTTTTATAGTTTATCTCTCATCCTTTGTCTTTACGTCATACTTTCAAATATCCCCTAGATATCAGATATACCCAAGAAATGCCCTGAAGGGGAATTTGCAGAGCAGTACTGAGAATAATAGCCTTCCACTAGAAGAGAGCTAGTTCTCTGTTCTGGCTTGGAGTTAAGCAGCACAGAGTTGGAAGTTGGGCCTCCAGTGCATCCCAGTTCCTAAAACACTGCTTAAAGGAACAAAGGGACATGTTACCATATTGAACTCCACTGCTCAACCTCTCAGAGTTCTTACCTTTAAGCATACTCATGACATCGGCCATTCTGTCCTTGTTCACACATAGCATACAGAAGAGGAGAAGTGAAGGACACAGCTTGACTTAGAACAGGCTATTCCACAGAGCACTGAGCAGTGCCTGCACCACCAAAACCAGTCACCAGTGCAGGCCACTCAGTCCTGGGGAACAGTAAGGACTGAGGCCCCTTCCCTCTGCCAACGTTGGGGAGCAGGACCAGAGCCAAGCCCATTTTATCCCAGCCAGGAGTTGGGGTGGGGCTTCCCTGCTCTCTGAAGATGCTGGAAAAAGACTGTTGCCAAGGAAGACTAGAGCGCATGTGAACTTGTGGCCAAGCAGTCAGGCACAGCCTTGCAGCCAGAGCTAAATGGAGCAGCTTCCTGGTGGGCACAGTGACTCAGGCTGCAACCTCCACAGTCTTCCACCAGGCAGTGGCTGCAGACTGCCCCAGCCTGACCACTCCATAGGGAGGAGTAGGCAGGGAGAGTGGTGGAAAAGACAAACAAAACAACCCACCCCAAATGAGTCTCCAAACCAACATTCCAAAACACACGAAGCAATCCCATACTAGGAAATACAGCTAACAAAATCAACAGATGACCAATTTAGACCATATGCAATAAAAATAAGTCTGACAAAGGCTTTGAAATAGGCTTGTTTATATTACTCCGATGAATGAAAGACTAATGTCTCTAACACAGTGCAAGAAACCATGAAAGACAACCTGAAGAAACAAAGCAAGAATAGCTGGGTATGAAAAAGAACTGCTAGAAATTTTGAAAATGAAATATTTTTATCAATAATTATATTACTATATCATTTCCATTTTTAAAAGTGCTGTCTTTTCTCTAAAGGGGTTTAAGAGCTGAAAGTTAGTCCTAAGGGAGTCAACTTGCATAGATTGCAGAGAGGCAAAGGAAGATGGGGTAGGCAGTTAGGTACCAAGGATCCCATGATCTTTTGGGGAGGGAAGAGTATAGAAGGAAACTTGAGACAAGAACTGAGAATTGTCTAGAACTGAAGTAAGATAAAACCCACATTTTGTACTCAAAGAACTACCAAGGAAACATGACAATTAGTTCATATCTAAAAACATTTAGAACTAGTCCAGAAAATGGAAGAGACGTTGTCTTAAAGGAAACCAACCGTGGGACTGATATTGACTTAGCCACAATGCCAGAGACAAGGTGATTCACTTTCAAAGTGCTGAGGCAAAAATAACTGTCCATGTAGAATTTTATACCAATATATTGCTCCACAGTGAGGGCAAAGTACAACTTTCTTAAGCAAAGACTGAGAAAATGTGTTACCACTAAAAACCAAGAGTATTAAATGTACTTCAGGAAGAAGGAATGTGAAACATGGCATATAAGGAACAGTAATGTGCAGAGACAGTGGTACAATGTTGTAAGTGTAATCCCATATGAATTGTTAAAATAAGATTAAGCTGAAACTCCACACAGGTATTGAGAGTGTATATGTGTGTCTTTGGGAAATAGAGATTACTTAGTGGTTAAATTCTAAAAAGGCTTCATATAGAAGGAGTAAAATGTGAAAAAACTGGAAATCACTTTAGAAAGAAAAGTTTATTCATGTATTTTAACATGTGCATCTAAAATATTGACTATTATTACTGAAAGAATACATATATAATTTGTATTTTATAACCTAGCAGAAAAAAATACGAGGGGATATATAGTTTAAAAAAAAATCAAACAACATCAAATAGAAAAAGATGAAAAATTAAGATATGAAAGAGAGAAGATGTTAAACAAAAAATACAGTGTAACATAGCAGGGAGAATTCCAGATCTGTCCACCCCAGTATTATCAGACTTTCATTGGTTGAGACACCTAGGACCCTTACCCAGCAGAGAGACTCTTGATTCTTCCCTAAAAACCTGTGTAACTTTTTGAAAAATTGACCATATATGGAAGTTGCACTAAATTTTAAGCAATCTATCCCACGCAAGCCATGTTCTTTGACCCAGTGTGATTAAATCAGATGTCAACACAAAATGTTCAAGACAAAACATGTAAACATGTTTGTAGAAACTTTAAAAGAGACCCATATTTCACTCATGGGTTAAAGAAGAAGTCACAATGGAAATGTCAGTCACTTAGAACTGAATGGAAATGAGCATAGTACAAAGTGGAAATTTGTATGGGGCTGCCAAAGAGGTATGTAGGACTAAATTCCTAAGCTTCAAAAAGAAGAAAAATTGAAATTGGAAAAATGCAAATTGAATAAGGCTAAATGCAGAAGGAAGTAATTACAAAAATTAAAATGAGAAGTTATTGAAATAAAGTGTCAATAAACAAGAACAAAATAAAAGGCAGTCTTTGTAAAAAACCATCCTAATAGCAAACGTCTAGCCCAGATGTGTAGAAGGAAAAAAGGCATGAAAGAAAAATCACATTGGGGAGTTTTAGAAACAAGAAAACCATGAACAATAAATGGGGAAATAGGAGGAAGATAAATAATTTATTGCAAAAATATAAAAGTAAAATTGATAATTGATTCTTTAAAAAAATCTTTACCTTTTTTTTTTTTGTGTGTGTGTGTGTGTGATGTTGGGAATTGAACCAGGGCAGGGCCTCAGGCATACTAGACATGTTCTCTACTACTGAGCTACATCCTCAACCCCCAGATATAGAAATCTTAAATAACTCTGGAAGAAATGGAGTCAATAATCATTACTGCCCCTTCAAAAATACCCAGGTATTTTTGTAGATCCATGTTAGCAAACTTTCCAGGAACAAATAATGTCTGTCTTTATACAAACTGTTTCAGAGGTAGACAGAGGATCAAGAACTTTCCCATTCATGATATGTTTGAGTATCTTTGAAACAGTACTAATACAAAACAAAAAATTGGAAATGTAGGTGAGTCAGATTCAGAAATTTCTCTTAAATGAAATCTAAAACAAGTTGGGGTTGGTATAGTAATGCAAGGATGGTTTGCCATTGAAAGCCAGGAACATATTTAATATGTTAAAGATTAAAGGAAAATCAAGTGGTCATCTCACTTAGACATGAAAAGAGAATTTTCCACTTATTGTAGCACAGAACAAAGAACAACAAATCTCTTAACAGACCTTTCCTGAAAAGGAAACTTTTAAATCTTCTAAAATTGATTTGTCAAGAACCTACAGCATGCATCATCCCTAATGGAGAAATATTAAGAGTCGTGCCCAGGAAAATGCAGAACCAGACACAGATGTAAACTGTCACTAGAGGTCTTAACATTGCAATAAAATATCAAAGAAATTAAAATGTCAACTTTGAATGGAAATGAAAGCTGTGTTTATTTGCAAATAATATGATCATTCAAATAGAAAATCCACACAGATATACAAACTTTTAAAATGAATAAGAGTTCTGTAAGATGGTATATATAATGTGATATCAACATGTAAAATTTAATAGTTTTCTTGTACGCTAGTAGGAAACAGTCAGGAAATATAATGTCAAAAGAAATCTCATTTATATTAGTAATGATTTTTTTTTTCTTGTACCAGGAATTCAACTCAGGTTGAATTCAACACATAACCACTTAACCACATTCCCAGTTCTTTTTAAATTTTTTATTTTGAGGCAAGGTCTTGCTAAGTGTCTGAGGGCCTCGTTAAGTGACTGAGGCTGGCCTTGAACTTGTGATCCTTCTGCCTCAGCCTCCCAAGTTGCTGGGATTAGAGGAGTACACCTCCATTCCTGGAAGTAACAAAAATTTAAGGTGTCTAGGAATAAACTCAGCAAGATTACCAGACATAGGATGTTGCTAAAGAGATTAAAGTACTGAAGAAGTGGAGAGTTTTAGTATAGTCATGGATGGGAAGACAACTATAGTAAAGATTGTCATATCTTCTCAAGTTCATCTTTGTTATTAGTTGCAGGTACAACCAAATTCCCCGTAGGGTTTTGGTGTGAGTTGGCAAATGTTTCCTAAGTTTAATAAGGAAGAGTGAAACTCAATAATAGCTAAGGGAAATGTGAAGAAGGACAAGACATATGGAGGGGCGATTTTCACTCTCAGCAAATTTCTTGAGGCATCACAGGAAGAAAGTATATGGTTTATTCATGGACGGTGGTAGACACAAGGATCAGAGTAGAGACTAACACAATGACAGAAATGATACACAGCAAAAATAGTCATGGGAGAACAGAGATCACAGGAAACGACTGTTCTTATTGGGGGCAAGTCGGGTGCCTGGAAACTTACTATTTATTATACCCAATACTCAATTTTAGGCAATTAAGTAATAAGAGTGAAAAATTAAAATGTCTTTTATTTATTTGATTAACTGAAATTAATGAACAGTGAGAATCTTCATGTTCTATGTCAAAATCAGACTTTCCTAAATAAAATGTAGCTCTATTATAAAGGAAAAATGGTAATTTCATGTACAAACATGCATTTTTATACAAACACACAAGATAATATTTAAAATACTAAAAGGCATACTTCAACCTAGGGGAAAACTGCAACGCATGCAACATGCAGTGTATTACTGTCTTCTGTTTATTAAAAAAATTCTATAAATCCTATAAAAAAAAATAATAGTCAAATAGAAAAACTAGCAAAGAGCATGAGCAGGCAGTTTGCAAAAAAAAAAAAAAAAAAAAAAGCAAGTATGATTGTGTTCCTATCTGATTCTGGACACTCATTTTACATGAAAAATAAGGAAACCAATGGAGCTGGAAATCAAGGGAGCCAGTGCTCCGAGGTCTGTTTCAGGGAACAGAAGGGCACAGTCGCTCTTTCAAGTGTGTCCAAGTGCAGTGTTCATCTTCCCTCTTGGCACACACACAGCCCCGGGAGTCTATGATGAGTGGACCTGGGATGTGCTGCTCTCTGGCAGTGCAGTACAAAGGCTCATTCCCTCCCTGGGAGCGGTCAGCCAGTCTCCCAGGCCAGCATGAGCATAGTCTGCAGAAACCTGGTAGGAGTCTATGGTGTGCCTTCTCAGTACTTGCCCCAATCTTCATTCCCTTCCCTTCCCATCCTTGTGCCTGACACAAAGTTCACTTTAACAAAATGCCATGGAACATGTGATCAAATATGACAAGATAAGGTGCCATTTATTTTTTTGTCGTTGATTTTTTTTTTTTTTTTTTTGGTCTTGTTTCCTTAATTTTCAAGTCCTAGTCAGATACTCTGATTTAGATCTGGAGTTGCCTAGTTCCTTACAAGGGGCCTGATGTTGAGAATAAAAGATTAGCTGTGACTTTCCTTGACCTGTTACTTCTATCTGGCAAAGAGGATTTATTGCTCTTGTTTTATTACCTTGTTCCTAACATAAGCTGCTTATTTTTGTGTGACAGTTGCTAAAAATGCTTCATGCCTTACTTAGTAGCACCCTGCAGGATGGGGTGCATTTTCCTTTGAAAGTGGGTGGTTTTGTAATAGCTGGAATTACTCTAAACAATTTCTAAGAAATATTTCTTCATTGTGGTAAAATATATAAAACACAATTTACCATTCTAACAATTTTAAGTATACAGTTCAGTGGCATTAATTATATTCACAGTGTTGTGCAACCATCACCATTATCTATTTTCAAAACTTTCTAGCACCCCAAACAAAACTGTACCCATTAAGCAATAATTCTCCTAGCCCTGGTAACCTCTAATCTATTTCCTGACTCTGAATTTGCCTATTCTAGGTAACTCATATAATTGGAATTATATAATATCTAGTCTTTTGTAACTGACTTCTTTGACCTGGCGTATTTTTGAGGTTCATCCATTTTTACATGTATCAGAATCTCATGTCATTTTTTGCCATTTTGTTTGTCCATTTGTTGTAGATGGGCACTTGATTTCTTTCCCCCTTTTGGTATTGTGCATATTGTTCCTATGAACATGGACTTCCCAGCACATGAGTCTCTGATTTTAAGTCCTGTGGACACATACCCAGGAGTGACATTGCTGGATCCTATGGTAATTCTGTATTTAGTTTTCTCCTTATCATGTGTTTTTTTTTTTTTTTGTTTTTTTTTTGTTTTTTTTTTGTTTTTTTTTTTTGGTGCTGGGGATTGAACCCAGGGCCTTGTGCTTACAAGGCAAGCACTCTACCAACTGAGCTATCTCCCCAGCCCTTCTTTATCATGTTTGATGTGAAGTTGCAGAAAATTACAAGATTTAGAAATTTGGCCTTTTCTCCTTTTAAACAAGCTGTTTCTGTTGCTTACACCCAAAGCTGAGCCAACTGGGTATGATTCGCGCCAGAAGCACAATTGACCAAAGATGCCCAAAGGAGCTGGTAAAGAGGTTTAAAGTCCTCGTTAGAGAGTAATTGTATTGACAGAAGTACCCAGGGGTCTGTGAGCTTGGGAGGCAGTGTGGTGTCTGGGGAAGAGCCTGAGAGGGACGAGAGTCTTAGAGACCTGTCCTCGTATGCTGGGCTCATTAAAATTGCTTTCTTGGATAGCCAACCCTCGGTTTTTCAACCCACAACATGGGGCTATCAGTGCCTTCTTTGCAATTATTGTGAGTACAGAAAAGAGATGTCAAGCATGATACCATGTCTGACAGGGTAGCTCTTGTAAGGGAACACGTCTGAGTGTGGGAGGCCATTGGATTTCATCTGACAAGATCCTCACAGCATTGACACATTTTTAATAATTTTTTATTTCATCTAAAAGATGCTGGACATTGAACCAGGACCTCCCACATACTACACAAGTGCTCTCCCACTGAGCTCCATCCTTTGTCCTGTTCACACATTTTAACCCATGGATTCTAGGAATTTATTTCAAGGAAATGGGTGTGTGTGTGTGTGTGTGTGTGTGTGAGAGAGAGAGAGAGAGAGAGAGAGAGAGAGAGAGATAGAGGGAGAGGGAGAGAGGGAGGGAGAGAAAGAAAGAACACGTATGTTTATGTGTATGTCCAATTCTATTAATAACATATTCCCCCACAATAAGGGGGAGTAACTAAAAGACTAATCACATAAGCATTACAGTCACTTGAAATATTATTATTCTGTCTTTAAATATGTTAAGTTTGTGTAACTTGAGAAAATGCTCAGATGTACTAAGTGAAAAAAGTAGAGAAACAAGTTATAATACCATATCATCCTAATTTTTTTAAAAGAGCATGGTATGTATATTACATACAAATGAGGTTTAATTGTGTTATGGAATTATACATAGTTTTGTTCTCCTTATAATTTTCTTCATTGTAAACATTTTAGCAGGTCTGGGGATCCAGCCCAGTGGGAGAGTGCTTGCCTAGCATGTGCAAAGCCCTGTGTTCTATCCCACCCCCCAAAAAAGAATATGATAATAATAAAATAAATAAAAATTTAAACAAACTTATAACTATTTCATAATGAAGATAAATGAATAATAAATGCTGTTTGGATTTTATTTTAAAGTACAGCACGAGACTTTCGATATTTATTTTCTAAACCTATAGCCAAGAGGAAAAAGCAAAAGTCCTGGGGATCCATGTAAGTTCACATCAGTAAGGGGTGATGTTGGTAGCAGGATAGAATAGGAGGGAAACAAGTTGTCACAGGAACCATCAGAACCCAGTCCAGCAGAGTGAGTGTACTTACCTGTGAACAAAGAGCTGTTCAAGTCACCAAGCCCAGTGACATCACTTATTCTCAGATGGAGGACCAAAGTCATTAGATAAAGGTTACATTGTGTTCTCTGACCCTGCTTAAGAAAGAAAGAAGCCAAGAGTATGATACATGATATTTACAAGGAAGAAAAATGAAAGCAGATTTTAGTGCTTCAAGCCGTTACCTTCACCGTTTAGAAACTATACTGTTCTAGGATAACACCTGCCTCCAAAGTTTTTCCAATAGGTACATTGTTTTGTTATCAGTGATGGGTGATTTTGATGGTGATACATCATCCTGGAGCAATTAGTAGCCCTACTAGTTCCAAAATGAAACAGGTAGTGGGGATGTAGCTCAGTGGTAGAGTGCTTATCTTGCATGCATGAATTCTTGAGTCCATCCTCAGCACCACTGAAAAAAAAAAAAAAAGAAAGGGAGAAAAAAAAAAGGAAAAGAAAAGAAAATGAAATGGGTGTAGGATGTGGAAGTTTAGAAAGTCAATCTATTTTTCTTGGTTTATTCTCAGAGGGGTCACTTAAGATCTTTGGACACAGGCGAGAAGTCACAGTGAGGATGAGCAGTGGATTGGAATGCCCTTTGAATGGCTATTTGCCAGGAGACCCTGGAATATGGAGAAGGGTGTCCATATAGGCAATGGAATGTGCGTAAAGCTCCTAAGATCTTGGGGCTTTCAAAGAGCAGAGAGGATAGCAAGTGAGGGAGGGAAAGGAGACAGCGTATCTCCAAGTTCTCAGAGATTGACAGTCTACCTCCTCTCATGACAATCATTTGGGGTGAGAAGTTTGTTTCTGTTGTTTGCATCTCTTCAATTTCTAAATGTTCTATAATAGGAGTTTATTATTCCTGAAATGGAAAAAAAATAACAAGTGAAAATGTAAAATGAACGATTGTATCATACCAGTATGTACACTAGACTGCAGAAATTTCCAGCTAAAAGGGGCTTGGTGGCACCTGGGTTAGGAACTGCAGGATGACGATGGTGATGATGATGACAAATTGGAGACTTGGGCTAGATTATCCCTGGTGTTTTTTCTTTCAATCAACAGAGCTCTAAATGGAGAAACTGAGGCTGAGAGTCTTAGTAAGATGCCCCAAAGTCCCAGAGAGGTCACTTTCAATGGTGGGATGGGTTTCAAAGCCAAGTGCATTTAGCACCAGGTTTGAGATAACTTAAGAGGACCACCAGGCACACACCTGGAAATACATAAAATAACACTTGAAGAAGCTTTGCCTTTCCGCTTTCTCCAGAGAACATACATTTCTTGAGGACTCTGAGTCTTACTTATTCTGAAGGTTCCACCATAGTGCCATTTCTGGAGTCATATTTCATAGATATTTATTTAATGAATTCCTGAGCTCACATGTCCTAAATAGATATGGGCTTCAGAAAACTCTCAAGCCCTGCCTCTTCTCTGCGCATGTGACATTCTGGTAATTCCAGGCAAGCAAAGACAACCAGCTGACAAAGCCCTTCCCTTCCTGCCAGGCTATTCCCGGGCATTAGAAGCTTAGATAAGGACATGATCATAGAGAAAACACAGTAGTCTCCCAAGAAGAGTGGCTCCTCATTGTTGCTTTTGAACCAGGCTTGTAGCATTAATCCTTTTTGGGGGGTGGGTACCAGGGATTGAACTAAGGGCTACATGACTACTGAGCCACATCCCCAGCCCTGTTTTGGATTTTATTTAGATACAGGATCGCACTGAGTTACTTAGTGTCTCGTTGTTGTTGAGGCTGACTCGATATCCTCCTGCCTCAGCCTCCTGAGCTGCTGAGATTATAGGCGTGCACCACTGTGCCTGGTTTGCAGCATTAATCTTTAATGACCTCTCATTTAGTCCAACTTTTTTACTGTCATATAAAAATGGCCTCAACATATTAATCATTTTTTGCATTCATATACAAGTAAAAGTAACTTTTTTTTCTTAGTTATCAATTTCCTCATGGTGAAACTACACTCTTTTCAAATATAAGGGTCTTTTTCTGAAGTGCTAAATAGAATCCTGAATAATTGTGAATATGGGCCGCTCGTTGGTTCTTGATACCTAAGATTATGATACTTTTGATTTGTTAGCCCCCTTCTCCCCCCACATACCTAATACTTTTTATTAGGGTTGAGATGTAAAAAAAAAAAAAAAAAAAAAAAAAAAAAAAAAAAAAAAACCTAGGAGAATTATCTAGAATCCTTTCCCCACAAAAGTCTCCCAATGTCCACGGTCTTTTTGCCTCATGGAATATGAAATAGGTCATACCACAGGGAATAATGGCATATGCACATCAGTAAAGATCCTCCTGCAGTGTCAGGTAATATGATGATATTGTAGTCTTAGATTTTTATGATTTCCTTCTTCCCATCTTCTACTTCCTGTATGTTTAGGTGACTTCCCTATTGCAAGTTAAGTTCTTAAAGTATTAAGAACTTATGCTTCCTGTTATATCCCATTGAGTCCAGCTAACTATCTCATGATGTAATATTATTATATCCACAGATATAGGGAAGAAACAGAACCAGAGGTGAGTGAGTTGCCCTGGCTACACCCCTCATGTATTGCAAAGCTGAGATTTGGACCAAGGCTGATAGACTCCCTCTCTGAGCCTTTTTTTCCCTCTTCTCTTCTACCTCCAGATTAGCCTTCCTTTCTTATCCAGGTCCACCAATATTTTCCTTCCTTTTTGATTCTTCAGATTTTTCAGTGACTCAAACTGAGATTTCAACTGTAGGGATCAATTTTCCTTGGCCTTGAAGACAGCCAAGGAGATGGGATCCTTGCGGCCCCTCCCCCACCATGGACCATGGCTTCCCCTTAATTGTGCTTATTCCTTCCTTTCCACTTTGAAGATCATTTGTCTTAATAAGGAAGATATGAACAAAAAGGCATTGAGGAGCTTGCATTCTCTCTGTCTTTCCCCAATGTCAGGCAAGCAGCAGACCTCTTCCTCCTGGTCCTTATTTGGAGCAGAACTGAAAAAGCCATTGTCGTCCTTTGTCATTTTTCAAGTCTCAGCTATTCTGGGCCTTCGCTTTCCTGATGCTCTGACAGTTCACGCCACTCTTTTGTCTCGTCCCTTTGAGCAGATAATTGGACTCCATTAATGTTTCATGTTTCCTTTAGCTGTCAGGATGCTCCCTGCTCAATAGAGGGCTTTATCCCTGCAACTCTTTCTGTTCTCCTGGTGGGTTTGCTTTTCCTCTGCTTGCTTGCCCTGTGGTTTTCCTGTGACTTCCATTCATTCGTTCATTCGTTCGTTCACTCGTTAAACAAGTGTGTCTGTTGCTTGTCAAAGCCATGAGAGGCATGGGGCCCAGACCCAGGGCATACACAGTGATCCCCGTGTCAGTTCTGTCTTAATGATCATGTAACGTGGATCCTTTTGTCCAAGGAAGTATAGATTGTAGCAGGTTTTGTTTAGAAATAAATAATTCTTTTATTTAATTATGAGCAGTGATGAACGAATATCTTTAAATTTTCTTTAAGTAGAAAACAAAATTATCCTTTCTTCTAAAATCCAATATTGTTATATTTTTCACCATATTGTACTTTATATAGACTTTTTTAAAAAAAAATCTACAGTTAACCTGTATTAATCAACCTCCATCCATTTCAGTTTGTAGAAAGCTTTTTTAAAAAATTTTTAGAAGGAGTTATTTTTCTTACATAATTTTAAACTCTATCCCCAAAGTAAGACCTCAAGCTAGAGATTTTAAGGAAGGTTAAAAAGCCCTCTGTCATTCAGTACAGAATGTACTACTGCCTTCAGAAGCAATTTAACAAGATCTCAAAAATCACTTTCATTAACATAGCTAATGCACACCCCACTGTGAATTAATCCCACTTCTAAGTAGTTTCTCAAAAATGTTAGTTCCTCACCTGTGGGCAGGCACTATTATGCATGCATATTTGCAGTGAATCTTTGTCGCTAGAAGGAGTAAACATTTCAGGGGAGTTAAACAATCCATCAATCCAGGATGCCCCTCAAATCCACTAGGGTTGGAGCCAGAGCCTACTGGTGTCCTCACCCCCTGCCATTTCCTGTAGAACTTGCCTGGTCCTATGATTGGTCGCCAACATCTGTTCAACTCTGCATTCAATTCTGACCAATAAAGTCCTTGGTAACAGTCTCCTTGAGATGACGTTAGCTTATAGTTTCTTAACCCTCCCATTTTTATGGATATAGTTTTAAATGCATTGCATTTGGTTGTCAAATAGCATAAACTAATGACTAATGCTTCCTGCTGGGGAACTCTATGCAGTGATTGGGGACTCTTGCACCCCGACTCCTGATGGAGGAATAGCCTGAGTCCTGTATCATAGAAAGTATACCTGCTTTGGAGCAGATATGGTAATTCTCAATGTGATTGTGGCTGCTGTGGGAGGCCTCTCAACCTTCTGACTTCTCACACAGCACCTGTACACATCCGCCAGGTGCAGTGACATACACCGATTGCTTTTCTGGAACCTGTTATTGATTTGTGACCTTCTTCATCTGGTGTATTAGCTACCCCTCAGTCGGGACTAGTTATAAGCATTTCTGTATGTTTAAAACCAGCTTGTTCTTTGGTCCATACCACCACCACCACCTCCTCCCTGGGCATTTACCTTTTCTCTCTGCTGACCATTAAAATAAATTGCTTCCTCCTTGGTATTCTTTTCCAACCTTTTACTTCTCTTCCAAACTTACCACACTTGGTTTTATAATTTGTCAAATACATCTCTTTTCTAACAGTTTATTTCTAGGTAAATAAACTGAGGCACAGAGTCTCTCAGTTACCAAGGTATTCTGATATATTCATAACATCCACCTCAATCCAAAGTGGGACACACTTCATCCTTCTTATGTATTAATAATTTCTTTCCTTCCTTCCCTCCCTCCCCTTCCTCCCTCCCTCCCTCCCTCCCTCCCTTCCTTCCTTCCTTCCTTCCTTCCTTCCTTCCTTCCTTCCTCCCTCTCTCTTTCATTGGTACTGGGGATTGAACCCAGGAGTGCTTTACCACTGAGCCACATCCCCAGCCTTTTGTAATTTTTTTGAGACACAGTTTTACTAAGTTGCTGAGACTGGCCTTGAATCTGAGATCCTCCTACCTCATCGCCCTGAGTTTCTGGTATTGCAGGTGTGCTCCACTGTGCCTAGCTTCTTTACACTTTCTCTGTTACACCTTTGGAGACTGAAGATTCAAGATCAAGGCCTTGGCAGTTTCAGTTGTATGAAGGTCCACATCCTCATAGATGCTATCTTATTGTGTTTTCATTCAGTGGAAGAGTTGAATGAGCTCTCTGGGGTCCCTTTTATAAGGGAGTTCCATCTTCATGACCTGATCATCCCCTAAAGGCCCCACCTCTGCGTACCTTTACCTTGAAAATTAGGTTTCTATTAACACATGGATTTTCAGGGAAAACAAAATATTCAGACCATAGCAGGAACTCTGTCCCTCCTCTGAACCAAATCCCAAAGGGTGGGATTCAGCATATCAGGTAAGTTCCAGGAACCTGATTATACCTATAAAAGGCCCCAGGTGGTCCTGCACATGGACAGGTTGATAGAGGAAGCTCTGGATAATCCACCCCTCTGCCCCATCCTGAGTGCCCTCTCCTGGATAAACTGCATTCCCATCCAGGTCCTGGAGAGCCAGCTCCTGTCTCCTGGGCTTTTTAGTTCTGGGAGACATGCCAGTTCTTGGAATTGCCTGGTAGGGTTCTCCTGGGATGACTTTCCACCTCCAGATGCCTCAGAATCAAGGCTTTTCTGAGCTGAATACCCTCTCCATGATTGACTTGCCTGGAAACAGAGATCTCATTTTAAAACTCTTCTCTTTGCCAAGCAGTAAGCATAACCATGCTAGGAGAATTTTTGGCCCTTGGTGTGTGTTCATAGAAGTTTATTCATTTCGCCACAGATCTCTTCATCTGAGGACATGATCTGTACTCCATATTTCCTTTAACTTCCCACCTATTACTAAACTGTACTCAAGATACAGGGTCTTGGGACCTCCCCTCCCCACCCCTGCCCTTTTCAGCTTGAGGCAAGCCCTTTCAGTTGGGAGCCCATTCTTTAATTCCTACAGGATACATCCACCTCCTGTCTCCCTGTTAGTTGCCGCTTAATTGGATCAGGTTTTAACTTCTTCGTAGTTGGAATTATTTTTCCAGAGGTAGTAAAAAAAAATGTTTTGTATCCTTCTGTATACTTTATATTTAGCAGCAGACTCCTTTTCCAGAGCTTGTTGCTTAAGGCATTACATCTGGGTGGCAGGGATTTTTGTTTTAATTGACACATAAACATTACATGTATTTATGGAGTACCATGTGATATCTTGATACATGTATACATTGTATAATGTTCAAGTTAGGGGAAGCCTTTCTCATCTGTCTCCTCAAACATGCATTTCTTTGTGGTGAAAACATTAAAAAAAATGAGACACTTAATGCATTTACATGTTATCCTTACATGGGGCTGTGCTAATGGTCTATCATTCCAATTTGTATGTGATTCCTGTTTTGTTAACATCTGTACTCTAGCACCTGAAACGATGTTGGATATGCAGTAGTGTTCAGTAAATATTTGTTGAACGGAGAAAAATATTGGTCACATGAATGGATTTTAAATTTATGGAGTTAAGTTCATGGAATTATAGAGTGTTAATGTTGAATGTGATAATAAAGATTCCCCAGTGTCTCATTTACCTTTAAAACATCGACTTTTTGAGAGCACAGTGCCAGTGAGTGACAGAGTTTTGGACCACAAGCTGGATTTTCCCTTTTCAATTCCAGTGTTCTTGGACTAATATTTTTAGGGTTGATGGAAAATGGGAACCTTCCAGAATGACAAGTTATTTATATAGTTTCTTGTACCCAGGCTTCTGCCTGATTTATGATGTAATAGAAGAATTAGGAATTAAAACCAAAAGGTTAAAAAGAAACATTAAATTGCTTGAGAAAGATACAATTTATCTTTTGCCCTTTTTGAAGGATATTTTTTTGGGTAGGTTTCTCCTCCTACCCCATCTCTTCTGAAATACAAAGAGAAAACTGCATAGCTGAATCTGTGCTTTTAAAATGTAATTTGTAGCTCAGGTCCTTGGTCCTTACTTGGCAGGGTGAACCTTTTTGGTAGTGGAAAATTCCTTTAGTGTGTTGTGTCGGCTCGGTGGTACAGAATTCAGGCTGTCTTAAAGGACCCAACAGAGACTTAGTAATGCCCAGGTGCTTCCTTGCAACAATGTGGCAGGATAAAATATAAGAAGGAATACTTTACAAACTTTACTAGGTGACACTCACTGGATGATGGATGCCAGGTCTTTAATTTTAATGAATGGAATCATTGAGTAAAATAGGTAGCTTTTCTTATTTTAAAAATAGATTATTGTACAATTCCCAAAACATAGATTAAAATATAAATCTCAATGGAATCAAAGTACACAGGGATTAATCATTATCTTTCTCTCTCTCTCTCTCTCTCTCTCTCTCTCTCTCTCTCAATGGTGGTAGAGGTAGAGTTACCTAGTTACCAATCAGGATATCTTGATTTTGTGATTTGCTCTAGACCTTAGCCTGTACCATTAGTTGCCCTAAGGAAATGGTTGTCTCTAAGAGTAGATAGACTTTCTGTGTTTATGTAAGTTCTATTTATTAAGGCTCTGTTGGCACTGAGGCTTTGAGCAGATCCTACCTAACACAGTCCAGAGAATTGATGGAGGAAGCATAGAGAATTAGTACTGGAAGTTCTTATTTTTGTTAGGATAAAGGAATCCATGTTTATGGCAACTCTGTGAAGAGATGGACAGACTTGTCCTTTAACGAGCCGTCTGCTTGGCATCACCTGAAGGGGAACCTGTGAAGGTAGTTCCAGGTGCCTTTGCACATCCTCACCTGTTGCACTGAGCCTTCTCCTTGTCAGGGTTTTTCTGAGATTTATTTTTCCTCCTGACTAGGTCCTTGCACTTGTCTTGTTGACTGAATATTTCTTTTCTAAAATTGCCCCTTAACATTTTCCCACTACTAAGCCTGTATTGTTACTGGTCATCCAAGACCACATTGGGGCTAACTTCTGTTAGACCAGCCCCTATGCTGGCCACCCTGAGTGACAGCCATGCCTGGATTTTTTCAGCTCCAATCATGGAGGAGGTCCAGTTTGAGTAGGCATGCCGGCCCAAGTGACAAGGAAACAGGGCTGAGGGGGCCACTCAGTGCTGGGGATGAATGTTTCCCACAAGGACTGGAGCAAGCAGGGGCTGGGCTCAGGAGAGACTCTTTTGCTTACCAGAAGGGGCAGTGCTTGGGGCCATGGGGAAGAGGCTCTGTTAATGAAGAGTGAGCATGTGGCATTGTGTCACATTCAGGCAGGTTAGGGTAGAGGGTACCTTAAAGGTACCCAAGTAGATTAGGAAGATGAAACTCTAATTGACCATATTTGAGGGTATTGACAAATCCAATTTTAAAATGTTTTTTTTTTTGTTACTATTGTTAATCGTGTTAAAACATACCTAAGATAAATTTACCATCTTAACCTTTTTTTAAAGAAGCATTCAGTTCAGTGACTTCAACAACAGTTACATTGTTGTACAACACCACCAACATCCATCCACAGAACTCTTTTCTTCTTCTCCAGCTGAAACTCTGTACACATTAAACACCAACTCTCCATCCCCCTCACCCCACCATCCTGGCTGCCAGCATGGCATTTCTGTCTCTATGAATGTGGCCTCTCTTAGGACCTCATATAAGTGGGTCAGTCATAAAATATTTCTTTAGTAATTTTTTGTGATGAACTTATTTCATGGAGAGAATGCCCTCAAGGTTCGTACATGTTATAGTGTGGCTAGCATCTCTTTCTTTTCTGGGCTGAATAGTGTACATTGCATGTACTTTATCCGTTCATCCATTGAGGTACACCTGGGTTGTACCCACCTTTTGTTCGTTACAAATAGTGCTGCTGTTATTATGGGTGTGCAATTTTAAAAAAAAATTTCTCTGGGTACATTCAGTTGTTCCTCAGATCTATGGGGGATTGGTTCCAGGACCTCCACAGAAGTCAAAATTTGTGGATGTTCAAGTTCCTTATGCAAAATGGTGTAGTACTTGCATATAACCTATGTGCATCCTTCCATATTCTTCAGATTATCTCTTGATTACTTGTAACCACTAATGCAAAGTCAACACTCTGTAAATAGTTGTAATACTATTTGTTTAGAGAATAATAACAAGGAAAAAAAATCTGGATATGTTTAAGATAGGCACAGGTTTTTTTTTTTTGTTGTTGTTGTTGTTCGTTTTTGTTTTTTCCCCTGAATGTTTTTGAACCATGGTTGGTTGAATATGTGAATGTGGAACCCCAGGATATGGAGGACCAATTACTGCATTTACCTTTTGTAAATGACACAAAAGACAGAATAACTATATTGATTCTTAGAACTTTCATCTAATTATTGAAGATGTTAAGCAGTTAAATATTAATAAACCCAGATTTTGCATTGCAGTGTTCTTATAGGATATTGACATACAGCTCGTTTATGTTTCCTTCTCATTTGCGTTTGAGCAGAAACTATAACATAGTTGCCAGTGACCAAATCAGTTTTTCATAATAAAATCTTTATTTCTTAGACTACCTTTCATCGGATTCAAATATATTTCCCTAAGTGTATTCATTTTTGTCTTGAAGCTTTTCAAGCTACTGTTATAAAATGACAGGTCGAAATGCAGAGAAACCAAATAGCATGCAGATTGCTTTTCAACTATGTAAAAAACCATAGGAAATAGAAAAGTCTTGCAAACTAAAAAGCAAAAATGGGAGCTAGGTACAGTGGCATGCTTTTGTAATCCCAGTGACTCAAGAGGCTGAGGCAGGAAGATCTCAGGTTGAAGGTCAGCTTCAGCAATTTAGTGACTTAGCAAGACATAGTTAAGTGTTAGCTGCTGGGTTCAATTCCCTGTATCCCTGCCCCCAAGGGGGGGGAAAAAACTGGGAATTGTTCCTGTTAGGATGTTATCAAGCAAGCATAGATGTGATTATCTTTTCAAAATATTGTTAATCAGTCCTTACACACTTAACCAAAACATCATATAGCAGATACTGGTCCTTGACTTTGCCTGAGGGGAAATAAATGACTTTTCCCAACTGATCCTAGAGTCTGGGGGAAATGTTAGATAGAGTTTAGACCAAAACTAAGTAGTCTAGCAGTCTACTTGAAAAGAACCATTAGTCTACCACTTGCCAAACTCTGTGTAACTGGTATGATTCTCACTTCACACTGTGCTGAGGGTGCAAGAAATTATTAAATAACTTCAATTAGCCAGTTGGTCTATGCATTCTTGGGTGAGCTGTTATCCATTCTCAAGAGTCCCTGGAGTGCCTCATGCCCTTCAGGTCCCTTCCCAATTCTTCAGCCACTCATTGAGGAGGGAGGGAGGAAAGGATGGTAGAGAAACTCCCTCCAGCTCAGGGAACACAGAGCATACCACTCTGTCTCCTGCTGGTTCTGGTCTGAGGACCACCTGATATTCTGGATTCATCAACTAGGGGACCACACGGTTCCTTTGCCCAGCATTGACACACCCAGAATCCAGAATTCTACCAGTATGGCATCGGTAGCTGTAAAATTCAACAGACTTGTTGCAGGTACAGAAATAGAATAGCCAGTGCAGAGTGTCCTGATGAGAAAGTTGCTGCACTGGTGTGGAAGGCGAGGTGGAGACCCCATGACACATGAAAGGTGCAACTGGGAACTTGCAGAGAAATATGACAACAGTGTCTTTCATGTTTCCAGAGAACCCCATGAACTCAAATACACTCAGATACCCAGGAAGTTTTTTTTAGGACTTCATAACACAGGAGATGAGATGATGTACCTGGATTCACTCAACAACTAGATTATTTCTGGTTTTAGGATTTGAGAATTACAAGATCACTTTCCCCTTCCATGAGAGAGTGAGGATTTTAGCAACTCAATCCTAAAATGCTGATTTTTCTCCATCCATTGTTAACTCTCACATCTTCAAGGAAATAAAGATTAAGGGGTGCAGGCAGCCCTGAAGTTGGTTATTGTCCTGGGGGGCCTTAGTTAATATCTTCACCCCAGTCAGGACTACAAGGAGGCCTGAGGATGGGGAGCAGCTGTCTAAAGCCAAACTGAGGTATAGAGTAGGCCCAGGGTCCTATCACTTTGCATTGGTAGAGGAGCCTGAAGCTTCTCTAGGACTCCCCACCACCACATGGCTCACATGTGCACTTGGGCAGCCGTGGACTGCCTGCTCTGTAACCCATCTACCTGGTTGTACACAAAGTTTAGATCTAAGTTGGTTCTTCATTGCTCAGAATCTAAGTAGCAACTATGAATACTTAAATAATCATCAGGTATAGTACTTTATTTGGAAGGAATGTTAATATTTAAATGTAACTCTACGGTGAACATCATATAAATTTCAAGAAAGTGGAATCAGTGGTCTACATCTCTTATATTATCTGCAGATCTGTTGAGTTGGATCCTGAACCTAAAACTTGTTGTTAGTTGTTCTTAGAGGAGGGTTCAGATAAGTTCCAATATGATAGAAGAAAATGCTCAGCACTGGAGGTAGTGGATATATGACTAAATACGTATGCAACTTTCTTGAATGCATAGTCTTGCATTTGCATTAGGAAAAGGAAAAGCATTCCAAGAAAATTAACTAAGATACCTCCTGCAAATACAAAGCAACAGATAAGTTGATCCAGCCTTGGCAAATAAGAAGAGCTAGTGAGGTTAGCTTTGTCAGAATGTGGTTTACCAGGATACGTGTTTATTTTCATCCAGTTTTATATCACCAGCTGACCACTGAAACTTCTTCACACATGAGCTGTGGGTCCTTGAGTCTGGGTGGGGGCTAGAGAATTTACACAGGCATGATGCATTGATTGGAGCCCAGCAGCTGCTCCCTAAGTGCAAGCACAGGCTCTCTCCCAGATGTTATGGCCATCAAGCAAGAAAACAAACAACAACAAAAAGCATGTGTTCTTACAAATTATTAACTCATAATCAGCTTGTTGATAGGCATTTTCTCAGTCAAGAGAGACTGAAAATGGCAATTAGCTAAGATCCATGTGAGTTGGGTCAAGAGGAAAGAATGCCGTTTTCATCAAAGGCTAAGAAAATAAATTTCTTTTACAAACACTGAAAATTCAGGTATTATGGATGAGCAACTCTGATGTTATATATGACAGTACTTACATGCATGCATACTGAACAGACTAATTCTGGAGTTTTTATTTCTTGTCTGCCTTTAGGGACTACTGCAGTAGAGTATCAGTCTTTCTTTTTTTAAATAGTGACATGATTTAGAAGTTGCATTTGTATTTTTCTTTAGAGTTATTAAGTGATTTTCTTTTACATTAGCTGAATATCTTCAAGTATTCTAAGAATAGAGAAAAAATATGCAATTAGTATAGTACTCGATATCCCTATGCATATATATGGCCAAAAACAATACATATTGCCATCTATACACATACCTAGAAAACATTAGAAGATGAATTGGCATGCAGAACTGTTTCAGTTAGATCGTTACATTTGCATAACTTTTAATTGTTTTTAAAAGTCAACAGAAATAGCTTGCCAAGTGAACAGGCCTAGGTTTAAACACTTTTGTAGCCTAGCCTTTAGTTCTTTTCCCAATAGGCATGGATAGGAACTTTGACCTTTGCCCTTCTCTTAGATACTTTTCAGGTATAGTACCACCTATTTTTTTCTTGCTTAACCATACATGACACATACCTTTCTCCCACAGCTCTTTGTCCCCTAACAGGATGTACCCTCGATGTAAAAATGAAAGGAAGGGATAAGGGAGAAAACAGGGACATTACCAGGACTCCTGTGGGTCTGCACAGAATGGACTGTAGTGGGTGTATTCTAAACACACAGTGCAAATGGCATGTCTTTAAGGTGCCAGAATAATTTATTGAAGGGAATCCAATGTCATCTTTAATCTCTAATTAACATAAAGAAGACACTAGATGGTGCTGTGAACTAAGAAGTGCATTATTCATTAAGGAGGTTAGGTGGTGTAGGAAGTTAAATCCTCCTCTGCTAACACCATCTTTCTCTCTCCTCCTTGCCATTTCCTGGTCAGCACATCTCACTTGGTTCGTGGAAAACATTTATTCATAATGGTTTATGAACCAATTGCGAATTTGTTTCACTGAATTTATTTCAGAACTTAAACTAGCCTGTTTGCTAATGACAGTGACACAAGAAGAGATGTGAATTTGGGTTAAGATGAGTTACTCAAATATTTGGGATGAAGTCCATGCCCAGTTTTGTACTGGGTTATTTAAGGAAGGAAAGTTACTATTAATAACTTGATTAACAGCCATGTTTTTTTGGCTATATTTGTGCCATAAATACATTCTCAGAAATTCATATGAAGTGAAATTTTATATGTAAAATCATTTCCCCCTTCTCTTCTAGTATTCCTTCCAGAGAGATAAGCTTAGGGAATACATTTTTTACCATGTTAACATTGAATAGATATTTAATCTGAACATTCATCAGTTTGTCTGATGTTCCCACTTCTGTTACCTGGCTCTAGAAAGTCTTTCACAAATGGGTGATTATTGACTACATGGATTCATAGGACCAGAAAAGAATTTAGAAGTTGGCTACATGTGTGGAAGGAGACATATAGGGTTCTCACTGAAATGGATGAGCTGATGGAACATAAGCCATATGAAATGTTTATAAGAACTAAATGTGACTTCAATAATATCCTAGTCTACAATAGGATAATTTTAAAAACTTGGTGTGAAATATGAGGAAGTGTTAGGAAGATTTCATTTCGGTTCACATTAGGAATTTAAGGAAGTTTGCATAAAGTCAGATAACTATATTGATTTTATTATTAAAACAGATAAAATGCTAATTGACCCCACAGGACATTTTAAAGTTGATTCTAGAAGAGGGCATTTCAGATTTTTTAAAAAGCTTTGTTTTTGCTGTAACAGCTATGGAAAGTTTATCGGTTTGAAGCATCCGCATATACAGTGATTACATTCAATTTGTGAAAATCACAACTAAGTGAATGTTGCCATATTAACCTGACTTTGTTTAAAGATACCAGAGTATACTGAGGTAGAAAGTAATTACAAATAATTCACTTCTGAAGAGAGTGAAAGCATTCTGAGGACACATATTACCTTTCTGTTTTGACATCCGTTTACCATATATTTAGTGTAAATAATGTCAGAATTGCTTTGCATTTGACCTGACTGCAGAAGTGTAACCCAGGAGTTACTTGTTGACTGAGAAGGAACAGGAGCAAAAGGACCAGAGATACCAGGGACTGTCACTGGGGTGGGCACTGCCAAGGGCTGTCAGAAATGCCCGGAAAAATAATAACTGCAGCTGAAAATCCGCCAACAGGAATCGAGACGTTTTATTTTCTCAGACGAGACCTGTCTGAGAGTAAGAACTGTATTACCATTTGATTTCTGAAGCAGGATGTGAGCCGTGGAAACAGGGGCCTTTGTATTCTGCCAGGGTTCCTCCTGTCTTTAAACACTTAAAAAATATCCCCCCTTGAAGTGCCACTGGATTGGCAGAGTGCTCCCTCAGTCTGCTTGTGCAGGTGATGAGGCCCGCCTCGTGCATTCCCCAAGACTAACTCCATAATTACAGTGAACTTTGTGTTCCACCCAGTATTGATTCTTAAATGGTCCATTAAGGTGGAAATATTGAGCAGTTAATATGGTGAGTTAAGAGCAGCGTGTGACCTTAATTGTTTTACAGAGCTTAGATTAACCCACTATTACCACATCAGCTAAATGTGGTGAATGTAGGTGAGTGCCATTCATAGTGCGTGTGTTCTAGAACTTTCCCAAAGCCCCATGTTTGTGAGCTGTAGTGTAACTTACACTTTTCTTCACAATGAGTACTCTGAGGTCCTAATAAATATAGAACTGAAGTCTTTTCATTAGCAGTTGGCTGCCTCTGGACAGCCACTTCCCGACATTTGTGCCTTTGCCAAGTGTTGCCCTGATGCTGTACAGAGGAGGATTTCTCTAAGGCCACACAGCAGCAGCAGACAGCAGGAACTACAGGCATGCACATACTGGCCCCCACAGGTCCTGGTTTTCTATCAACCAACTTTTCCCCACCTTCCCCCATCACCCATCCCCCAACCCCCAACTATAAACAGGAGTTCTGCCTGCTGACCCTGAGAGTTCTCCCTTGTGATATATTAATTATTAATTATAATGGTGACCATTAGTTATTGATTCAGCACTTTTGTCCTTTTAATATCTGGCCACAGGATTAATATTTGACTGCTTATAACCTGAACTGTAGTAGCATTCTTGTCCTCTCTTCCTCCTCCCCACACAGGTCCTGGACATTCAGGGGCAGTCCAAATTTTGAGGTCTGACTTGATGTCTGTACCTTTCTCAGTATGATCCCCATTCTTTCTCAGTCCCTATTCACTCCACCTCAGCATCTCTTGCACATGGCCTCCGTTCTTTATTCTATTAGAGACTGCACATCAGACATTGTGGTCTCTTTGCTGCTGTTTTAGTCCCCTGCTGACTGTCTGCCATCCTCATGACCTTGAGCATGACCTGCCTCATCAGAGCCCCACTTTGGGCACCATCACTTGGAGGGTAAAGAGCAAATGGGGGTTTTTGTAGCCCTTCTGCTTCTGCCCAAGACTTCCTATAACTGTACACTGCTTTACTCCTTGTCCTGCCCACCGCAGGCACCCTGATGCTAACCATTAGGCAACCCTGTTCTGTTCTCTCCCATTCTCTGTACCACTCCAGCTTATTCAGTCTGGGTTTTGGTGTGGTTTTGTTCTTTTATGCCCTTTAGTCTTGACACAAGGGAAGCCAAAGCAAAGGCCATCTGAGAATTTTTTTTTTCAGAGCTGGGATCAAACCCCATGCCTTGAGCATGCTAGACAAGTGCTTTACCACTAAGCTCCACTCCCCAGCTGTTATTTGAGGCTTTTGTGTATGGAACCGGAGAGGCAGGAAGGGCCAAGTGTTCCAGGAAGAGCTGTGCACTCATCTGTTGTGCACACACCTGGTGAGGTCAAATGAGTGGCTAAATTTGTTTTCAAATTCTAGATTCTCTAGACGCTGCTTGTGTGTCCTAAGTCCTCCAGACCTATATGTTGAACTGTTAAACTAGTTACTAGTGACCACTTTTTATTATTTTGTAAGGAATAGATGAAATAGAGCTAAAAAATAGCATCTTACTGTTTACTCCATGCCAGGCTCTGTGATAAAGCGTGTGGTAACTAACTTAATCTTCCCCCTCCCCCAAAGGTGTGACTACTATTGCTAACCTCATGTTAGATTTGAAGAAGCCAAGAATAAGAAAGCTGAGTCTCTTGCCCTGGGCTTCAAGGCAGTAGGAACAGGGCCAGAATGAGCAAGTTTGCAATGTCTGAGTTTGCATATGTCTCTTGTCTTCCTCCCTCCCTGTTAGGAGCCTATAGCCTTTAGTAGGATGGAGGTCTTGATGTCTGTGACTCTTAAGTCCTTATGTGTTGGATGAATGTCACTTGAGATTATTATGGGAGTGAGTGAGATGGTGAATTATGTTACTTGCAAAGTGTACCATCACACTGAGCCTAGACCACTATTTGTTATGTTTTTATTAAAAAGTGGCAAATTTGAAAATGTAAAAAATAAAAATGGAGTCAGTTTTATTAAGATATATTGGTGACAGATAAAGAACAAACTCAAAATAGCTTAAGCACATTAAAAATACACACTAAATTTAAGCACATTAAAAAATTATTATAGGAATGGGAGAATGTTTTATGGGTCTTCCTGCACAGGGATGCAACCAATCCTGAAAGTTGAGTAATGCAAGGCCACCCTGACCCTGGCTGTGTGTCCCAGTCCAGCTTCTTGTCTCTTTCCCCATCCTCATCCTCCTCTATCTATGTGTATGGTTACATTCCTATGTCTCCGTACAGTCAGGGTTTTCCAGAGACAGAACCAGTAAGAACCAATAAGATGTATATAGAGATGACTGTAGGAATGAAATCAAGTGATTGTAGAGGCTGGCAAGTCCAGAATCCACAGGGTAGGCCAGCAGACTGGGGACCCAGGAAAGAACCATGTGTCAGATCTGGAGACAAAATTGCACCTTTTTCCTAGGAAGTCAGTCTTTTCCTGTTCAGTGTTTGCCTGATTGGATAAGGCCCACTCACATTAGGAAGGGCAGTCTGCCTGCTCCATGTCCACTGATTTAAATAGTAATCTAAGTAACACCTTCAGCACAACTTCTGTTTGGATGTTAAACTGGAAACTTAATGCCATGCCCAGCCAGTGGACACACACAGTTAACCCTCACAGCCCTTGGGTGCTCATTCATCCCTTTCTATATGTTTCCTGTCATTTTCTTTGGCTTGCCCTCCATGCCATTGTGGCTTCTCTGTCCATCTGCTTCATGCCTTCCATTGTCAGGATGGGCTTCCTCAGACTTCAGGTCACTCAAGCACTGAGGATGGTGCCTAGAAGTCTGTAGGCACATGTTTTAGCAGTAGCTGTACATTGACTTCTATACTGTTGTCTCTCCACCTTTTAGTTTTATTGGGCTGGGGCTAATGTCAAGGTTTGGTGCCACTGTGTTCTTGTCTTTGTTGTACTTCTGGAAGGAAGAGTCTAGCCTTATGGCTCACTGTCCATTTGGGATCCCACCAGCAAAGACTAGGATGGTGGTGTCATGCTATGCAACCTTGGCTATGCACAGCCCACCCCAGTGGCAGTGGGAAGGAAAGAGATGTAAAAGGAGAGTATTGAGCTGTGCAGGGGCTCCACCTGGTCTCCTCTGTAGAGACACGTGGTGGTGCAGTATGACTCTGCGATATCCATAATTATTAATGCTGTGTTTGGTTACTTGAAGATGTCTATACTTCCTTTAATTATGCTTCTCTGCCCCTTATGTAATACTTTAAAAATGTTGTTGACTTTGGTGACCAGTCACCAAAAAATGCACATTTGGGTGTGAAACCTTACTACCACTAACATTTCATTCTGTTCTTGCCTTTTCATATTCAGAGGATGATGTGGACCTTGAAGTGCTGGTGAGTGATATGAACGCATCTCTGGAGAGCCTTTACTCAGCTTGCAACATGCAGTCCGATACGGTGCCCCTCCTGCAGAATGGCCAGCATGCCCGCAGCCAGCCAACAGCCTCGGGCACACGGTCCCTCCAGCCACAAGCGTCCCCGAGGCAGAAAGTGCAGCGCTCCCAGCCTGTGCACATCCTCGCTGTCAGGTGGGCCCAAGAACCAGAGCTTTTAGCAGACAAGATGCTTCTTATATGCAAAGTCATATTTCTTATGATGCAAAGTCATATTTTAATGATGGATATGGTCATTTTTCTCTTATTCTTAACTCCCAGTGGATGCTTAAAACAAGGATAGTACTAAGTCTTAAATATACTGTTTTGTCCTATACATATAGACCTGTGATAAAATTTAGTTTGTGAATTAGACATAGTGAGATACTAACAACTAATAATATAATAGAACTACTGTAATAATATGCTGTAATAGACTTGCCAGTATCCCTACTCTTGCTCTTTGGAGCCATTATTAAGTAAAACAGGTATTCTTTGAACACAGGCATGTTATACTGTGACAGTTGGTCTGATAATCTGGATAACTTTGTTCCTTTTACTGAGGATCCTACTTGCTTCCATAAGCTTCTAAGAAGTTTATTTCTAGTTTGATAGCTTGGATCATCTATAGCGCTGATAAGCATCTCACCCAAAGGGATTGCTCCATCCTGGGGAGGTGGAGAGGGTGTTCTGGTGCTCAGCTTGGCCATAGCTATGACTTCCCACTGTTGGTCACATTTGGGGATGGTGAGTCATCTCTTCTTCCAGTGTTTGTCCCACTTTATTCTCTAGAGTGTCTCCCCTGTACCTGGCTCCTGTTAAGTCTAGAGGGAGTGACCTTGTCAGGATCCAGGAATCTGGATCCATTCCCTACAGCCTCAGGAGTCACTGGGGAAAATGGAACCTTCTTGCAGCCCACTGGTGAAGGTGCCTGAGGGTAGATAAGGTGAATGATGGTGATTGCCCAGCACCCTTGTTCTAGTTGAACTTGGTCTTTATGTGACCTGGCAGCAAAGCCCTCTGCCTCTGAGATGACAGATACTGCCCCTTGGGCCTGTCTCCTCACTTGCATTCTTACAGAGAAGTAGTATTTTTTTTTCCATCAGGTAGAATTAAAAAAAAAAAAAACCAAAACAGTAAACCAAAGAATCACTCAAGATTTACCTTGTAAAGTGGGGCTCCTGTTGAGCACTAACCATGTAGAGCCGATAGTGGCCATGTGGGTTAGCCTTGATGTGTCAGTGAAATAACCAAGGCACAGAAAGAGGTAAAAAGGCCCACACCCGAAAGGTGGGGAAGCCAATATGGACCCAGGCTGAGGGTCTCTGCAGCATGAATGAGACGGGCCTTGAGCCTTATACTTGGGTCCACGGGACATAGTTCACACTGTGGAGCTCCTGGTGGCCACCACACACTGAGAAGAGCTGGGTGAAGCCATGGACAGAGGACAGGCCTGGAGCAGGTGCATAGGCTTCATAGACTAGCTGAGAGTTGAGCTGATTGATGAAGGAGAAGGAGGACTCAGGTGACAGCAGAGGAACTGTGGGTATGCTCTCAGCTGGACAAAAGGATGAGCCAGGCAGAGGCACAGAGGACACAGAACAGGGCTCACCTCCACCCTTGCCTTGCCCTTACTCTGCTCCTATCTCCCAAGTTGTGGCACTTTTATCACCCTCCCTGACATCTCTGATTCTTACCTTCTCTCCATGGTAACTTTTTTCTTGGGAAATGACCTATAGAGGATGTATCCTTTTATTGTGGGACTCTTTAGAGGTGATTTATTATTATTTTTTCATCTTTGATGTAATATCCCTTAGTTGTACTTTAGGCAGTATCTGAACTACTAGAACGTAAAACAAACAAAAACAATATTAAAACCAATAGCAAAATTTAAATTAAAAAATTAAAATATTTAGAAACACTCAAAAGAGGGAAACTTTTATGAAAAGTATGTTTTAGTCAGCTTTTTTGCTGCTTTGACTAAATGATCTGACCAGCACAATTATAGAGGAGGAAAGGTTTTTTTGAGGGCTCATGGTTTCAGAGGTCTTATCCATAGAAGGCAGGCTCCATACCTTGGAGCTCGAGGTGAAGCAGAACATCATGGCGGAAGAGCATGGCAGAAGGAAGCAGCTTGCATCATCAGGAAGTTGAGAGAGACAGAGAGACTTCACTCTCCAGATTCAAGATATATACCCCATAGCCATGCTCCAATTCTTACCTCCTCCAGCCATACCCTACCACTTCAGTTAATCCCATCATGGATTAATTCACTGATTGAGTTAAGACTCTTACCACCCAATCATTTCTCTGAACCTTCCTGCATTGTCTCACATGTGATCTTTTGGGGGACACCTCACATCCAAACCATAACAAAGAAGAATATCAGAATGTTTGTATCTTGTTATGTGAGTGGAAGATAAAACTGTCATTGGGGAGTTAAATGATTGGCAGAAGCTTTTGGTTGAGTGGTCCTGACTATATCACCTTTTTGCTTTGTCTATATGACAATGGTCAGACTCTTCAGTAGGATCCTCTGCCAAGACCAAAGCTGTTATAGGAAGAATGGAATTTGTTAACAGTAAAAATAAACCTTCTGGTTTGTCATTAATCCATTATAGTAATGGCTTTCCTATACTTTTAGCACCAGTTCCCTTCATACCATGTGAATTCTGGTATTTTTAAATCAGTATCATCATTTCTTGGTGTACATGGAATGACTGGACAGGCCTTCCTTTAAAATCAGAGTAAGTTTGTGAAGAGAGAACAAGTAAAATGGTCACAGAGGGAATTCTCTAATGGCCACCCCCCCAGGAAAGCTAATGGATCATTGATCTTGTCCGATTGTAAAATAGTCAAAAAAATTATTTGAAGACCCAGCCCACACAAGGGGCTTCTGAGGTATATTCAGGCAAGGAGAAGGGTAGGACTAGACTCTATAGCTCCAGGTTTGCTCTTCCCTCCTGGAAGGCAGGTGTCTGTGCAACAAGCATCATGCTTCAGGGATGGATAGAGGAGGCCCAAGTGTTCCCAGGAAAGTTTTAGAGTTGTGGGCAGGAAGTTGTTCATAGGACTCTCAGGAAGAAAAGCACAGGACATTTTGCATTCGTTTTGCTTTGACTTTGAACATGATTTCTCTGCTATTTTCATAATTGCACCCAATTCGTCATCCTGTGCATTTTCCTTCATTGCATGACAGGTGAACTTTGCATTTTTCAGAGGAGACTCTGGAGAAGTGCCAAGAAGTATGGAGTATTGAATTAGAGGAAATTTCTGAGCTGTGGTGCTCCAGGAGGATAGATACATGAAGCTTTGATTTCTAATTGGTTCAGTATCAACTACCTTTCTGTATAAATAAGCATTTATTCCACAGTCAAATGGAGATACATAAAGTTTTTTCCTTTGGTAAGATAAAGGTTCATTTCAAGGACATTGAAACATCTCTGTTCTCATGAAAATGCTCTTATTCACAAGACCTTTTCACACACCAGGTATTCATTGAGCAAATGCCAAGTATACGTCATACACTGAGCGTTATTGGAGATGTGAGTAAAGTCACTGCAACCATGGCTTCTTCATCCCCTGGGGAGTTTAATGAAGAGGGAGTTTATACTTTTGGGTCTCAGAAGGACAACCTCAAAATAATATTTGTTTTACTCATGGTAGAATATATATAACATAACACTTATCATATTAGCTATTTTAAGTGTACAGTTCATATGTTAATGTACACTCAGAATTTTCTAATCTACAGAATGTTTTTGTCTCGTAAAACCGAAACACTGAACTCATTAAAGTCCCTGTCTTCTTTGCCCTCAGGTCTTGGGTTACTTGGAGTAGCCCACCAACTACTTTATATACCTCATATAAGTGGAATCACCTAGTATATATGTCTTTAGTACTGGCTTATTTCACTCAGCATAACGTCCTCAAAGTTATCCATGCTATAGCATGTGTCAGAATTTCCAACCTTTTTAAGACTGAATGATATTCCACTGTATGGATAGGGCAATTTTGCTTTTGCATCTATTCATTAAACTTTCATCTTTTGGCTATTGTGAATAATGCTGCTGTGATCCTGGTATTTTCATTTCTGTTAGGCAGAGACCTAGAAGTAGCAAGGCTGGGACAGGTTGGAGATGGCAGATTTTAACCTGCAGTGATCTTCCTCACAGGCGCCTTCAGGAAGAAGACCAGCAGTTTAGAACCTCGTCTCTGCCGGCCATACCTAACCCGTTCCCTGAACTCTGTGGCCCTGGGAGCCCTCCTGTGCTCACAGCAAGCTCGTTGCCTCCGACCCAGGCCCCTACAAAGCAGGTGAGTGTGATTGTCCTGTAGCCACTGTGGGGTCTGGAGAGATGTCTTGGCTTAGTGGAGAAGGGAAGGAATTTGTGAATTTTTTTTCTATGGGTTCTTTTATTGTTGTTACTGTGCTTGTCATCTTACAAGGTTTTTAGATTTATTTGCCCAAATTCAACTTACTAAGTTAGGGATGTATTAATATGTTTTAGAAAGGGTTTCATGAATATGGTTAAAATAATTATTGATTTAGTCCATAAAGATGAATTTTAGTTCTTTCAAAGAAATTTCATCACACATCATTATCCTTCTTATCCAGCAATTTTGGGTGTGAAATCGCTGGGTTTACTTGGACACCTGAACTTCAGTGCAGTAAAATTATAGAGTTTCCATCTTGTGTTCTTGATTTTGAATATGACCTGCTCAAGGCAGAATTTTCACTCGACCCAGAAGGAGATAGCCAACTCTTTGAATTTGTAATTTCTCCTTTAAAGTTGGACTATGATGTAGATATTATGCAGCCATGGTCCCCATGTGAGAAGACTGTCAAATGGCTAGTCAACTTATCAGAGGAAAATTGGCAGAGAAATACACTGGCAGCCTGTCCCTCCTGATTGGCAAGATGGGTTCCAGGCTCTGGAGGGGACCCAGTCATGCTCCACAGCAGAATGGGGGTGGTGGTGGTAATTATAGCAATGGCAGTGACAACAACATCTGATATTTACTGAGTGATTTCTGTGTGGGAGATGCTGGTTTAAGAGGCTTCTATGTTTGTTTTGTTTGTTTATTGATATACTCATTGATTCCTCATACTGATTGAGGGAATTAAGTGCACATGTCATTGCTCTGCAGCATAGGAAACCGAGGCCTATGGTAGAACTGGGTTTGACCTGGCATCAAGACCCAGAGCCTGGGATGGTAGCCATGATACTGATGGGCTTCCTGCCACTAGACTCATTCTTTTTCCCTTCGCACCCCGCACTTTTTCGCATTTGCTATTCTCAGACAGGCTAGGCCAGCAATCCCCATTCTCTGCAAATCTGCCTGTATCGTGCAGGCTCCGTGCTCTTGGGAGACAGACCATTTTCCTACTGTCCGCCAGCCTCTGCGCATCGCTCCCACTTTGACACATGCCTCCCAGGCAGGCTGCATTACAGCACTGTCAAAACTTAGAAGGTGAGGTCAGTGTTCCTTGTCTGGAAGCCAGCACTGGCCCAGCTTCGGCACATTGTCACATGCCTAAAGTGCATCTGGGACGTCTACCTCCCTGGTGACCTTCTGCTTCAAATAAGGATCCAGACAAGCTGTCTATGGATTTGTTGCTGAGGTTGTTTACAAAGTTTCCCTTCCTAAAATAATACCACGAAAATATTATCTGGCCCTCTCAGAGATTGGCAAGAAAATGGACCTCCACCCCCATGGATTGTCCAAATTTGTAAGAATAAGGAAACCCAGGAATTTTGCCTGATGGTGTTTTTCTTGGGATCTGAGTTGGTTCCCAATGAGAACATTGCGCTGATTTCTGTGTTGCCCAAATTCTTCAAGCCAACTGGGACGAGCAAGAACAGGAAGGATGTGTCTCTCTTAGCACTATTTGTAGAAAGCCATTGTTCTTTGTTGTTGTGTATAGCCTGTGTGAAGGGTCATTTCTTCATCCATACTCCCTCCTCAGGGAAAGCATGTTGTGTTGGTTCTGCTCAAGTGGGATCCAGGCCACCTGCAGTCATTTGCTAGAGCTTTGCATCTAGGATTGTGGCAGAAGGTGCTGCTGGGCAAAGGCATTTGGGTCCTACTCTTTACCACTTTCCTGATGGAAGAAGAAAGGTGACATTCTTTATCCTTCCATGTGAAGTCAAAGGAAGTAACCTTGAGACCTAGGTTCTATATTGCATTCTGAAGTAACATAAGAATACACATGTATTCTCTGTGTATCCTACCTATGTAAAATTCCTTCATTCTCTGGGAAGAACTCAAGTCTATGTAGGGAAAAAGAAAAATGTAAAGTTCAGCCCAAGGCTGTATAGCCAAAGCATTCTAAAATCCTCACTTAGGTAAGTAGATTTTCTTTTACTTCTTTCTGGTTTTCTTTTCCCTTTGGTGGCTGCTGAATGGGGCAGAGTGGTCAGCTGTGGGTGCCTAGATCCCAGTTCTGGAGAATACCATGTGATATGGACTTGGTACTCATCACAGAATGCCAGCTCCCCTGGCCCAACCTCCTAGGAGGACAAGGAGGTGAGCCAGTGGGCCATGGCATGTGGACGGACACTGCCCCCATAGGGATAGCCCCTTGAGCCAGCTCCTGTGACCGGAGAATACCAAAGCAGACCTTTAGTGATGTGGAATGAAATGAAGGAACAAGGCAGCTGAACTGTATCAGGTTCACAACATCTTGTCTGCAGGTTTATACAAGTCTCAATTCTACCTGCAGTTTTGACCCAACTGCTTTGCAGCTGTGCACAATGTGAGATGCAAACTCAGCAGCCTGCAAAGGCTGGTGGCCTTAGGACTCAATGAAATGAAGGGACAGAAGAATTCTGCAGTGAAGCAGTCATAGGGGGAGCAGAACCCTCTGCCCCACCCCAGTTCCTCTCTCTCTCTCTCCCTCTGACCTGTCTGCCTTCACCTGTCACCCTGAGCCTCTATTCTGTGCCATCTCCTCTGCAGCCCTACAACCCAGAAACTGGCTACAATCTGGGAGCTTGGCAAGATGGTGCAGAGAATGACAAGCAACCCAAGATGAAGGCAGAAGGGAGTATTTGGCATTTAATAAGTAGTGGTGAAGTGTGGAAAGTAAAGGGTTTTCATTCCATCTAGAAGGATAGGGAAGTCATCTTCTGAGTTCCCTTGCATTTTGTCCCAGGGAATCTCAGAGGTGCAGCACCCTCAGGGCAAACTCTACAAGTCCTTCCACGAGGACCTCCCTCCGGATTAATGACTGAATGATGACTGAGTTCTTGGCAGGTGCTGCTTTGAGGGTGCCCATGGGGCTTAACTGGGTTGTCTTCATGGTTGGTGGGAGGAGCTGAGTTTCATACAAGTATCTCAGATCCTCTAATGGGGGTACACTGAAGTTAACCAGAGGGAATAGCTTCTGATCAGAGATCACTGTGCTGGGAAGAAACCAGTGACTGCCCCCTGGTTCCTTCCTGTCTGGTTCCCCTTTACCACCTTGGACTTGACCTCCACAGACTTCCTAGGCTTTGTTCCTACCCTGGGTCTAGGCTTCTGCCTAAGTACTTTGACAGAGCAGCACAGGGAAGGTCTCTCCAGCTTCACCCTGACTTGTTACCTCCCCTAACTGGCTTGGTGCCTGCTCTACAACTGTCCCGAGTACAGTTTGTTCAGAGTACTGTTGACTCGGCAGGAATGCCTGGGAGTTTGGAGCCTATGAGCCAGACACTTCCAACTTCAGTGGTGTGACTTCTGTACGTGCTCACAGGTCCTGCCTGATGTTCTGGGTGATCATAAACAGCGTGAGAAGTTTTGAGTTGCCTGGGTTACTGGAGTTTTCTTTTTTGATTTATTGTATTTTATGGATTTTGAAAGACCACAGTGTTCATTTGTTTGTAAATATTTATATTCCAGAGTCTATGGGTCTTACACTCATCTAAAGTTATATTCTATGGCTTTGCCAGGGAAGTGAGAGCACACAGAAAACTGTTCATTCATGGAAGGTAAAAGAAAGTACAGTCATCTCAGTACCTGTGAGACTGGTTCAGGATCTCTGTGGCTACCAAAATTTGTGGATGCTCAAGTCTCTTATGTGAAAGGTCATAGAATTTGCATAGAACCTGTGCACATCCTCCTAAACCCTTTAAATTACTTATCATCTCTTATACAATGCAAATGCTATGTAAATAGTTGTTATACTGAGGCTTTGCATCACTAGTTGGTTGAATCTGTGGATGCAAAGCCTCAGTATACAGACTTTGAGCTGTAATGAATGTAGCTAGTGTTAGAGGAAACCTCCACCTTTACCCAATGAGAGGGAACACAGAAACGGTAACACCATGATCTTATGTAGTATCTGTTAGTGATTATAACAATCTTCCTCAGCTATATTAAAACAGATGGGTGAATTGTATCTGGAAATACAACTTTGAGAAAATCATCCCATCATTTATTTAATAGCATTTAATGTTATTTAGTGATTTAATTTATTTAAGTCGTTTAATAACATCTCATCATTTATTTATCAAAAATGCAAATGCTTAAGATTTCTTTCTGAGTATTAAAGTTCTTTTCTCCAGAGGGTAGTGAAATTAAATCAGTCAAATATCAGAACACTGAATTCTTGGTAAAAATCAATAAGGCATTTTTAACTGCTTTGTTGACTCATTTGAAAAAGACACGCTGCAATGGATAAGGATGATTGTTATAGCAAAGATTTCTTGAGTCGAGGAATAGAGCACCATGCCCACAGGGGACATGGACTTGGAGAGATGGGGTTGACCGTTCAGTCAGTTCTGCTGCCCTGGCCTCCAACGAGATGCCCTTTGCTCTCAGTGCCTCAGTGGACCCAGGTCATGAGGGTCCTTCTTTGGAGCACCCACTAGGACTTTCTGCCTCAGAGTCACCAGCCCAGAGCTTGGCAAAGTATACACAAGTCTAAAAAGTGTACATAGCATCTCTGAGTGCCTGGGCCTGTCCCTAGGATTCAGCAGAGGTGATCTGCAGATGCAGATGGAGCTCTCTGATCTGCAGAAGCTTAGAGCTGCAGCCAAAGTCCAAGAGATGGAATGAGATACATTGTTTTGGACCTAACTGGAGGCTAATTTCTGGTCTAGGCTGTTGTCTTTCTGGTCTGCATTTCTGAGCTAAGAATATGGTCTTCCAGGGTGCCTGGAACTGACTGCTGTTGCATTGGGTCAGGAGTGGGGAACACTGTTGGCATACAAAGAGATGCTCTTCAAAGGCAGAGTTTGCGCTAGGTCCAGGTCCCAGGTAATAGGAGGTAAACAGAGTCAACCCCAAACACACAATGAAGTGGACCCCAGAACATTTGTAGGCTGTCCTGCCACATCTCAGCCCTGGTCATTATCTCCCTCTTTTGCATCCTTATAATGACATAGGAGAGAGAAGGTCCCCTGTGGTACCACTTTCCTACCAAGGGTGATACTGGTGCAGGCTCCCAGAAGCTGAGGGGGAAGCAGTGTCCTCTTGGGGACAGCGCACTGGACCATTCAAGCCTTAGAGTGTGAGACCAGGAGAAGACTCATGCCAAAGGCATTCCCAGTCCTGCTCCCCCAGACTTTTCTCTTTATCATTTTAGGAGGGACTCAGCTTAGAGGCATCAGATTTTGAGGGGAAGCATCACCACAGTGAGACCTGGTGGTCAGCATCACACACTCAGGGAGAGGGACTGAGTGGCCACAGCTAAGCATGGTCCAGTGTTACCAAGTCTTTGGATGGTTCCAGAGAAATCAGAATTCATACTCCTGAAATCTGAAAACTCTAGATTTTGTTTGTTTCAATTTTCTAAAACCATAATATAGGCCAAAGCAGATAACCCTGCAGTCAGATTTTGTCCTATAGGCAAGCCTGGGTTCTGTTCGAGACACAAAGATTGTGGCATCTTGGGAGGTGAGCCCCAGGGTCATCTCCCTTGGCCTCACAAATGCTGTGCCAACAGTGGCACTCACTGATGGACCACAGAGCTGGTGTCCAAGAAGGACTCAGTGACCTAAAATGACATTCAGCACAAGCAGCTAGAAAAAAGCCTCAAAAAGGACAGGCACTGTGGCTTCTGCTGCTTGTGAGAGACAGAGAAGGGCTAGTTCCATTAAAAATTTTGCTTGCATCAGGGGTCAGGAGAAAGACCCCAATCACATGAAGCTCATCCCAGGTGAAGGGACCAGGTCCTAAAAGGTGTGAGAAGAGGGAAAGAAGAAAATGGAGAATGACTGAAGATCATTTGATAGCACACACTGATGAGGGGCATCTGCTTTTTGGTTCAGAGGTTGGAACAAGGGCCAGCGGCAGTGTAAGGAGGAACATCCCATATCTGGTGGAGATGGTCCTTCCTCCCATCAATATCCTGGACAGAGAGCCTGCCTCTTCCTGGAATTGAGGCCCTATGAGATGAAATACCTTAGACTCACTCAGCTAATTGGCAGTGCTGGCAGAGAACACACTTGTCTAGGTGAACCCAGATGACTTGTCTTCTCTGTCCGTGAAAGACCTTCCACCAGCACCCCGCTGGATTTCAAGACTTCTGCTTCTACCCCACCCCAGAATGTAGCACACACTGGCATTCACTGCTGAAAAGAGAGGCTTTGTGTAAGGAGTGGTGGGAGTTCAGCATCCATTTCTTAAGAGCCCTTTGTTCTGAGGAGGAGTGATGAGAAGCTCTGATTCCACTTACACAGGAGCCTTGTCGTGGCGTCAGACTAAGTAGTGATCATGGTTGAGGAAGGCCTTTTGGAGAAGGAGGCCCCCTGCCTCTGTAGGATAGCACCATAGGAAGCTGCTACTATTACTTTGATGCTCCAGCCTGGGACTCTGAGGGAGCCATGTCAGACCGAGAAGAACAGGGCACCTGGGTGTGGATGCAGACTGTAGCTCTGTACCATCGCTGGTAACAACAAATCTAACACAGCTACTAGATTTATGAAATCCAAAATTCTCTGCTTCGGGATGTGTTTACTGCAGGAAACCAAAGACTCTGAGGCTGTGTTTGCTGCAGGAAACCAAAGACCCCACTTGACTGACTTCCATGGTAAGGAAAGTTATCTTTTGCACAGCAGGAAATCTGGGACAATCAGCTGTAACTCCACAGACTTGAACTCTCTTGACAGCCCGAGCTTGTGAGACCAGAGTTGGGCTTGTCACCAGAAAGCAACTATTGCACACACTGTGACCCAGGTGCACAGTCACATGGAGAGGGAAACTGAGACAGTGTTTGAGGTGCACTGACCCACAGGACACATGAATAGGCTCATGGTATATGACATCCAGAACAGATTTACATATTGAAGAAGCAGAGAGAACTGACTCATACCACTAATGTGTAGAGATGCTGAGAGTAAGAGAGAAAGAAGAGGAAGTGGGTGAAGAGGAAGAGAAGGAGGGAGAAAGAAGGAGGCTAGGCGATCCCCTGAGTGGAGCTCTAGTTAAGAAAAAGTAGTAATGCTAATAACAACTTCTTTATTTCTGAATTTAAGATGAGCTCAGTGGGCACTTTGGAAAGGCTTTGACAAGCTGCTCTTTTTTTCAGCCAATAAAGATTTTCATGTGGCCACATAATGACTTGTTACAGCACATTTTTCCATCTGCTGTTTAAACACAATTAGTCTCATATTGTAACCCCATCATTAATGAAACATAAATATTGTCTTTGCTCCAATCAGCTCTTCTCCCTTTATTTAAACTTTAAAATTTTATTTTCTGGAACCAAATGAATGCTTTTGCATAGGGTTCTGTACCTATTTTACTAATGATCAGAATGAGTTCTCCTGAGACTTTAGCTATGATTTGATGCATATGCCATGATGTTAGACCATCTTCAGTGAGAAAATCTGGTCCTGGCCACTATGTGCAATTTGTTTTACAGGATGTGTGGTAGAGAGAGGGCACTGCCTGCTGCTTCGTGGGCATGGGGCAAGGCCCTGGGTGTGCGTCCTGAAACATTCTGCCCTCAGGGCTTACTGACTTCCTGTCATCACTTCAAAGGGCTCATTCTACCTGTTCACAAGCCCTCTTCTTCTGAGAACCTCCACAGTTTTCTGTGTCACCTTTTCTGGTTCCTTCTGGGATCAGGTGTTAGAAGCTGGATCTACTTGAATTTCACCCTGAGTGCAGGGACACCTGACTGGAGCAAACCATAGCCCCTCAGAGTAGTCGTCAGGCCTTAGCAGGATGGGAACAGAGAGAGACATCCCTGGCCTCAGAGGATCCCCCCAGATTTTGCCTCAGTTTCCCTGTCCATGTGCCTGAGCACCTGGCTCACAGTGTATACAGTGGGTGTCTCCTGATGACATGCCCAACTCTTGGTCTCACCTGCTCTGACTGCAGAATCAGTGAAAGCCTGCCAGGGCTACCTGCCTCAGACATACTGTTTTGTGAAAGATTAGTTTCCTTACCAGTCAGGTTGGGTCTTTGGTTTCCTGCAGGGAATACATCCTGACCACAGGTGATGCCCAGAGTCCTGCACTTCATAAGTCCAGCAACTGTGTGACCACTGCCTGTGATGGTCATTCATGACCTTCCCAACTTGGGAATCAGCATAGGAGATGCATCAGCTCTTCCCATCATTTTAAAAGATGAAAGCCTCTTTACCCAGAATTTCTCAAACTGCATCCCATCCTTCTTTCTTCTTGCAGCCTAACTCCCACACCTCTCAGGGGAGACCTACTTGGATGACCTCTTCCCTTCTGCCCTGGGAGGTCCAGTGTATTCAGGGGGATCTCCAGCTCATGCACTAAGATGGACTTGGAGGACCTAGCTCCATCACTTGTGAGCATTGGCACCTCTGAAAGCCTCAGAGCCTCCTCATCTATCATAGGTGGCTGTCAGACTGGTACTGGTCTTGTGGGGGCAGTTGTGACATTAAATCAGCACACAGGAAGACGTAGCAGAGTACACCATGGTGGTCATTGTGCTAAGGTGCTTATTGGATTCTTGCCTCCTCTCTGTAGAGTAGGAATGACCACCAGAGATGTGCTCACAAGGAATCTGAGACCCAGGGAGGATAAGGACACTTCCCAAGGTCAGTAACCAAAGCATCAAAAGAAGTGTTCAGATCAAAGACCATCCAAGATCCTTGTCTTCCCAGTATGTCAGGCAGCATTCTAAATAACAAAAGTGAATATTTGCATAGCATTTCATTCCTTAGGAGGCTTTATGTGAACTCAGCAAAACCCCAAGCAAGCAGAAACAACAGGCATTGTAGGTCCCTTTGCATTGCTACGGGTCACCTCTGCCACTGTGTGCTGTTATCACGAAAGGGTGGACATTCTTTTTTTCCTTTCTGTTTTTTGTCCTTATTAGGTATGCCTGACAGTAGAGTGTATTTTGATATATTATACATACATGGAGTATAACTTATTCCAGTTACGATCCCATTCTTGAGGTTGTACATTTTGTGACTTCACACTGCTCGTGAATTCATATAGGAACATAGGAAAATTATGTCCAATTCATTCTATTGTCTTTCCTATTCCCACTCCCACCATCATTCCCCTTTGTCTAATCCAGTGAACTTCTATTCTTCCCTCCCCCCGTTATTGTGTGTTAGCATTCATATATCAGAGAGAACCTTTGGGGTTTCCGTTTTGGGGATTGGCTTATGATAGTCTCCAGTTCCATCCATTTACCAACAAATGCCATAATTTCATTCTTCTTTAAGGCTGAGTAATTTTCCATTGTGTATATATACCACATTTTCTTTATCCGTTCATCTGTTGAAGGGCACCTAGGTTGGTTCCATAGCTTAGCTATTGTGAATTAAGCTGCTATAAACATTGATGTGACTGCATCACTGTAGTGTGTAGATTTTAAGTGGGTCAAATGGTGGTTCCATTCCAAGTTTTCTGAGGAATCTCAGTTCCACAGGCAAAGTATGAGTGAACCTTTTTTCCTCAAGTCCTCACCAAGATTTATTGTTACTTGTATTCTTGATAATTGTCATTCTGACTGGAGTGAGAGGGAATCTCAGTATAGTTTTATTTATTTTTTTTTAATTTGCATTTCTCTAATTGCTAGAGATGGTGAACATTTTTTCATGTATTTGTTGACCATTTGTATTTCTTCTTCTGTGAAGTGTCTGGTCAGTTCCTTTGCCCATTTACTGATGGGGTTATTTGGGGATTTTGGGTGTTAATATTTTTGAGATGAGTTTGTTGTATATCCTGGAGATTAATGCTCTGTCTGAGGTGTAGGTAACAAAGCTAAGGATGGATAATCTGATTATTTGGTCCTGTGACCTACACTTCTGTGAAACACCGTACCAGGAAGGCCCTGAGACAGGAAAGTGAGTTGTGCATGCTATCTTAAAGGAGTCCTGGGCTGACCAAGGAGAGAGACACGAACAAATAGAATATTACATGGCTGATTGGCAGCTCAACATCAGAAATGTGTACAGAACCCCTAGAACCCTGGAACCTGTAAGCAGTCTAGTGTCTGCGGGTTTCTGGTGGCAGTAATGGCATAGTCCTTGCTTATCAGCATAGGTTTTAATAGCAAGGTGAGTGTGACTGCTCCTTCATGAAGGGTGGCTCTTCTGGCCCCTCTACTGTCTTTCCTTTCTTATAGCTAAGTTGACCAAGAACCCTTTCTACCTGTGTTTCACACCTTGCAATTTCTGGAGTTCCAGTTACCCCACTGTTTTGAAGAGAAAAAGCAAAAAGAGAAAATCATGTAGGTCCAGTACTTTAGGGAAACTTTGCATCTCTTGTGACTTCCTTGTAAAATCATACTTCCTATTTGGTTTTGGACGATCTGAAAAAGCCTACGGGAAAGAAAACTATTTGACTTTAGCTAACATAAAACTTTCCAAGTTTTTTTTTTTTTTTTTTTTTTTTTAAATCACAGATCCATTTTACACACAGCACCTATAAACTTCCCACCGAACCCACTTTGGGCAAGGGTGCTAAGTTGTCCTGGATCATATTTAAACCGGTCAAGGCTGTAACTGCCTGTTTCACATTTCTCTAGCAGTATTGCTAAATCCTCACAACCCTCTGGGGACCGCAGCCCCTGCAGCCTAAGAATAATCCTTACGGCTCCGACGTGACAGTACCTTCATGTTTCTATGTTTGCCTCCAAACAAGTGATGCAATTTAAGTGGGAGTCATGACCTGGAGCAGGCCATGTGTTTGGCTAAATATGAGACAGGAAATCGTCCCAGGAATCTCATGTGAAATCCCAAACACTAGTGTTTCTCTGGACTATAAATATCTCTTTAACTATAAATTCTCTCAATTCAAGGATCCTAAAACTGATCCCTTAATATAACATCAAACATCTCTTACCTTTCAGGAGCACTGGAAACATAAGCATTTAAATTATCTGTGTCTTTTGCAGGAAGACCTGCCCATACTTTTGCCCAAAATCTAAGTCTTTACCTTACCCAATATAATGAGGGCCCTGCTGCAGAATTAAAAGTCCAGGGTACATGGAATTAGGACTGACCTGTGGTCATTGGTGTTCTCCAAAGAGGGTCAGCCACATGTTCTGCAAGGAGTAAAAAGTGATTTTCTGTGGCAGAATGATTTGCTGATTACCTCTGCTTTGACTTAATTTCATTAGAAGATGGGAAGTCACTGGACAATGAACTTCTCCCCTGATTATCCTATATGATGGTTTGTCATAGTACATGTGATCAAACACCCTGCTCTTTTGTGTTTGTGCTTATGTTGGAATACACAGTTCACCAAATGGAGAAGAGGAGGCCTGTTACATCACAGAATGTGGCTATCTACGCTTTAGTAAAATAAGTTGAACATATCTAATCCCCAAACCCCCGAAAATCTGAAATTCAAAAGTTTTTAAGCACCAGCATGATGTCACAAGTGGAAAATTGCATACTATGAAATCTTGTTTCATGCACACAATTGTTAGGAATATTGTGACCTTCATGCTAAGTGGGTAAGGTATATATGAAATGAAAGTAAGTTTCCTGTTTAGACTTGGAGTCCTTTCCTAAGATAACCTCATTATGTACTTGCCGATATTCCCAAATCTTAAAAAAAAAAAAAAAAATTCACAATCAGAAAAACTTTTGATCCCTAGCATTTTGGGTGAGAAATACTTGACCTGTATCTGTGAACAGTCAAGGAGAGAATTCTACTCTTTCTTGCAGTCTGTGCTACAAGTCTGTGTTACGTCAGTTCCTCTTGGTGTAAGATTAAGTGTCTTACAAAATTCTGAAGTTGATGGGTCTTAGATGTTTGGGTCTTGGTTGAGGGAATTCCATGTTGTGGGGAAGTCTTTGCCACCCTTCTTGGGTATTAGATTCAAGCCTTTTCCCTGCTGGGGAAGGTACTAATCAGACACTAATCACTCTGGAAGTCACCTTTCTTCTCTTCTCTGCAGTGCCAGTCTTTCCTGTGCACTTCCTGGAAGGACCATTCATGCCCTCTAATACCCAACATGGCAGCCACTTTCCCTGTCCCTCCTTATCTCCTCCATTCTTCCTTTCTTAGGTTCTCACCTCAGACACTTAGTTAGCATGATGGAAAAGTAATTGGAGTCATAAAAATGTAAAAATGACTCAAAGACTCCCTGGAGGACACCAAGCGAGGGTGTTTTGAGTGCCTTTGGAAGAGGGAATGTGGTAAACATCCTCCTGCTGCCGGTGCCAAGTCTCAACATTTCTAGGAAAGAGAACACAGATGTTGACCCCGTTTGGAAAGGTTTACAAGTGCATGAAACATTCTCTGCTGGTAATTTTATTTGTGTGTGTGTTCGGGTGGGGTGGGGAGGTCTCCCTGAGAGAACCGGTGCTAATGAGTAGGGTGGTTTATCTTTTACCTTATCCCAAAGTAATTTCCTCCTTTAACCCCACAGTAGATGTTCTCCTGACTCAAAGCAGCCCTTCCTAACCCTTTTATAGAATTCTGGCGTCTTCGTATTCATTTATATGAGGAGAACCCTGAAATGATATAAATGGAAATAACAAGTAATGCAGCACATTCCTCAGCTTTTGCTCATGGGAAGCATTTCTTTTCACACAGCACCTGGACTCTCCACAGAGCCCTGGAAGGGGACCAGAGTGATGGCAGGAATATTCACAAATACTCAAGGCAGTGGGAAGCACCATCATTTGTTTTTCATTTAACCTTGAAATATAGGTGCAATCACCCCTTCAGCCCTGACCATTAAGCTACAAAAACAGTATTTTAAAAATAGTATGTTACTTTCCCATTATTGTGACAAAATACTTGAGGCAATTAACTTATAAAGAGAAAAGGTTTATTTTGGCTCAGTGTTCTGGAGGTCCCAAAAATCAAGAAGCCCCTTTTCTTTGGACTGCTGGCAAGGGTGACACATCATGGCAGAAATGGCAAACCAAACTACTCAACTCATGAACCAGGAAGCAGAAAAGAGGAGGAGGAAGAGACTAGGGTTTCACAGTCCCCTCTTCAAGGGCACACCCCCAATGACTTAAGAACCTCCTAAAAGTTCTGTTTGCCAACTGGGATACCAAGCCTTTAACACATGGATCTTTGGAGGACACTCATTCAATCCATAGCAGTAAAAGACAAAATTAACTGTTTCCATCTGCCCATAGTTTAGTCCAATACCTATCCCTCTGTATTTTATCTGGTTTTTAGTAAAGGCAGATATAATCTTATGTACATTTTAATTTATTTCATAAACCATAAACGTTTTCTCTGTTTTCTGAACATGAGCTTCATAAACACACACACACACACACACACACACACACACACACACATACACACACTTCATAGCTGATACTCTTGGTTTCTTAATACCATTTACCAGCAAAGGGAGCTCATAGCATAACTTCCTGTGAGGGGAGTCAGGTTGGCAGATACCCTTGGCCAGGTGTCGCCTCCAGGGTGGGGACAGCTCAGTATGGCATGCCTCTGGGGTAGCACAGTGACAGGGATACAGCCTCCCCTTTGCAGTGCTCCTGCCCCAGACCAGAGCTATAGCAAATCCTAGGGAACATTACCCAAACCAGAACTTAGGCATATTTTACAAAGTTGTCCAGGTCATAAAAACTCCCTAGGAAACAAAAACTGTAACCATAAAAACTAAAACTAATTTCTGATGAACTAAAGAATCATGACAGCCAAGTGCAGCTTGTGTCCTGGACTGGATCCTGAACCAAGAAAAACATTTTTCCCCCTTTCTGGAAAGGACAGTAATCAGACACACAGCTGAATGTGAATGAGGTCTGTAACTTAGCTAATGGTGTAGATCAGTGTCAGTTCCCACATTTTGTTCACTGTGCTGTGGTTATGTAAGAGAGCATCCTTGTTTTTTAGGAAAACTGCACCAAGCCATCCAGCAGTCAAGAAGCCAGATGTGTACAACCCACTCTCGTAGACAGGGAAGAAAATGAGACTATGATAGAGCGAACTTATTATCTGGGAAATCTAGATGAAGAATATACAGAAAGGTTTTGTACTACTTGCAGATTATATGCAAGTCTGAAATCATTTCAAAATAAAATGCTAAGAGAAGAATAAAAAAAAACTATTGGAAAACAAAAATATTTACCTCTGTATGCCCAGATGTTTCTGTGTGCCTTTCCCCATGAAACAAAATATGGCAGAAGGCAAAGTCACCAGAACATGCCTCCACAATTCTCCATATGTAGCAGGACTGCATCTTTTAATGCACACACCAGGGCAGACTCTGCAAGCATGCCCTGGCCTAGGCTTCTGTGATGGTCAGCAGAAGCCACCTGAAGGTAGAAGGACATTTGTGGCCATCAGCGCTTCTGTTGCCGATTTTCATTGACTTCTGTGGTTGAGGCATCCTTGGGAGATGGTGCTGCTGGCAAAGGTAGACACGCCTAGAGTTCCTGTGGGGTAACAGGGCTCTTCCAGGCACTCCACCCTTGTCAGAGGAGAAGTCTAGCACATGCCGTTTCTATTTCTTCTTTCATTTTAAAACATATGGAGAAGCTATCATGTGTTCATGTAAAACACTGCTAAGTAGATTAGTCTTTTCCATGCTCTACTTTGGTGTATATTGATATCATCCAAGGAGAAGAATTCTTGAGGCTTTAGCTTTTGAGCCTTCATGTATGATGAAAGGCTCCTGAGAAGATAAAATGTAAAGGAATGAATACCTCATCACCTCAAAAGCAGTGCCAGCTTCCTCATACTTTGGAACCGATGTAGATCAGCAAATGTACCTCCTACATCTCAAGAGCCTGCGTGAGGAAGATCGTGTTTAGTTAAATTTGTACTACTGCGAACGTGAAGTTTAGATGCCCTTTTGGATCTGCTGAATTTGAGTAGATCTTCCATTCATCCGCAGGGACTGATAATGGACTCTGTAAACAGTGGTAAAGTGAGTGGAACTAAAACTTAAGCCTCTTTAGGATGTGTTGCTGCAGCAGCTCAAGGGAAACCAGTGGCTTGCATGGTCTCTGACTTTTCCCAGGGGCAGAGTGTGATAAGATTGACAGAGCTGGGAGGACTTAAAACACAAGGGAAGTTGTATAGAGCCTAAGCTCTATGTGTGGGTGCATGTGTGCCTTTTTCTGGGAGATGAAACTTCAAGTCTGAATCTCTCCCAGAGCTCTTCTGCTCCCTTAGCCATCCCAGATGCCCTGGGGTGGGCTGCTACAAATAGCTTTGAAGTGCAGTGCATTCAGAAGCTATAAGAAGGTAGTTGTGTTCCTTTCACCCTTGTACACACTGCTCCTACTGCCAGGTCAGTGATGAGCTGAGATGGCAGTGGTACAGCACAGGGCCTGTCCTGAAGCTCTGGCTGCCTCTTTCCTGGACGGCTATATAATCTCCCTTGGAGCACACACTGGGGTCCATGACCTGGAGTTGATGATGCTGGGGGCTGGTGGAAAAGGCAGTGCCTATCTGCTGCCTGTGCCTGAGAGGACAGCCTGTGACCCCTGCCAACACTGTGCCCACAGAGGAGGTGGCCAGCTCTCAAGAGCTGCTGGGACAGGTTTGAAGCAAGCCCTGGTTATATTGTGCTCAGCTTGCTACCTCTTTTGTAATCAGTTGCACAAAAAGAAAAAGAAATAATTTCATTCCATTAAGACTCCAATATGGATCAAGAGCATAACTGGGGAACACCTTTAGAAGTGGGAGATTTTTGAAAACTGTGAATTCTATTATTTAAAAAAGCAATTGGAAGAAGGAAGACTGAGCCCTTCAAGAATCAAAGGTAGAATCCCAGGTAGAATCTTAGTCATGAACTTTATTGGGGGCAATATGACAAAATATGAAGTAAAGAAGGTAGAGGATATGGCTAAGGAAGAACACTTTGATGGGAAGATCTACAGAGTCTAAACAAGGTCTCTTTGGTATCATTGATGAGAAGTCTTATGCTATCTTGAGTTTTAGTTATTTTCTAGGACAGTTTTGATTGTTATTAAGCAGTAGAAGTCTCAGAATCTGTCTCCTTCCACTGTACAAATCATTTGGTCTCTGGACACACATCTGTTGAATGTTGTTCATCTCTGCATCTCAAGTGATGTTGCATGGCCACCTGACCCAAAGGCATTATTTTTTTAAGCAGCCAGGAGTGTGTCCCAGCCTCCCTGAAGGTCCTTTATGTCTCATCCTGCATCCATCTTCTATGATGTGATCTGGAATTCCCCTTTAAAAAATAAAAAAGAGCAAGTGACTTTTGTAGAAAGCAAAGTCATTGCCATAGGTGGACTATTTTTATTTCATAGACTGAAAGAACCATCCGTGCTCCCTGATGTTGAACATGGAACCTGCTGCCCAACCAGTGAGGTCTCAGGGATGTCCACAAAACTAGGGATTCATATATTCTTGCTTTCTTTTGTGGTATATGCTTTTCTGCTTACTCTTATAGATGGAGTTTTTGTTTTAATTTAGTTTTTCATTGTCTCAGCCACTGAATCAGCCAGAAACTTACAAGTATGTTATGATTTTCATAATCTAGCTTTTTTCAAAATACAAAATCCTACTGATAACTTCCAGAATAGATCAGGACACTTCTGAGTGGAGATCAGACATTAGATGCCTGGAGTAGTCAGAGGGAGAGCCCATGTGGGTCCCAGAAAAGCTGGACATCTAAGCCATGAGGGTTGTCAGCAAGGTCCATTCCTAAAGAGAGGTTGCATTTGATGGAAGCATAGAAGAAGCCATTTGGATTGGATCTCTGGTGGTGACTAGTACTTCCTTCAGAAGAGTGGTCATGCTGTCATACAGTTACGGTCACAAAAACCACACAGTGCTGGTTTAAGAATGGAGAAAAGAGTTCTACATGCTGGAGTAGTGGAGATTCTACTATATAAAAGGGTTGGATAATTATGAGCATGATATCATTATTGAACTCACTATACTGTGACACTTAGAAACTATTTGGATGAAGAGTTGAATTAGGGTCATATATTTCTTTGCGATATTATGGGTTTTGTCCCCCAATTCTTATGGTTGAGTCCTACCCCCAATATGTCTGAATGTGGCAGATGTAATTAGTTATGATGAGGTGCTGTTAGAGTAAGGTGGCCCCTTACACAGTATGACTGGTATCTTTTTGAAAAGGGGAAAATTTGGACTGAGATACACACAGGGGGAGAATGCTGTATGAACTTAAGGATTGGAGTGGTGCTTTTATAAGCCAATAAATGACAGTGATTTCCAGCAGCCCATCAGGGAGTTAGGAGAAAGGCATGGAATGGATTCTTCTGAAGTCCTCAGAAGGAACCAACCCTGCTCATCATGGTCTTAGACTTCCATTTCTGCGAGGCAAAAAATTCCTGTGAGCTGTCCCCCTCCCCCAGTTTATGGCATGTTGTTTGTTACAACAGCCCTAGCAAACAAATATACATATACTGAAATAAATTCTAGATTGATTGGATGGGTATGTTAATTAAAAAAAAAAAACCTTAAGAAGAAAAAAAAATACAGTTAGTCCTCAGAGTGGAGAACAACACCTTGCCTATTAAAACAATGATGGAATCATAGAGTGGAAGAGCAATGGATTTGACCACAAAGAAAATGAATGTTATAAATTAAATGTTAAGTCATTAAGAACCTGGAAGAGAATATTTGCAATACTTTTCAGTATCCCAAGTAAAGAACACTTAGGAATCAGTAAGATAAAGATAAATCCCTTCTCTTTGTTCCTTATCTCTTTTCCTCCAAAGACTTTTTCCACTCTCAGTTCTTTAATTCCCGCCCCGCAAATACGGCTTTTCGCTAGTCTTCTACACTCTTCCCTGCTAACCTTGCTTCAGATTTAATGGACAGGAACTGCTGTCAAAGAGAGCTGCCTGTTCTGTCCACCACCTGTCCATCCCACCTGCCTCTGCACCCACTCTGTGTTCCCACCCATGTAGGGACATGTCCCTGCATCTTCCTGGGGCCAGCCCCTCCACTCTCAGCCTGTGCCTTGCCCTTTCAAGGACGCTGCCTGCAGTTGTCCCTCTCCTTCCTTCATCGGCAGTCTTGTCCTCATTCCTGGGTCATTCCTGTCAGTGTCCAGACATGCCTTAATATGTCTCATCTGAGGAGGCCCTCCCTTCACCACCCCCCTCTCCAGCTGCTGCTCCAGCTCTCTGTCACTTTTCTGGCAGAATTCTGGACCGGCTGTTTGACTCACTCTCTCCACTTCTCATCTCCTGGTCTTGACTTAGCCTACCCCTGTGGGTTATTTTAGTTCCACTTGTTGCCTGAAAATGGACCTTCTCAAGACAAGTCACCTACCTCTGTCAAAGCCAGTGGTCGGTTTTTGGTGGCATCTTCAGAGACACCTTGACAGCTTTTGACACAGCCTTGATTCTCATACACTTCTTTCTCTAAGTTCCCATGACCCCTGTCTCTCCATCTCTTCATCTTGCTAGTCTTTTATCCTCATTGCTGTCTCCCACTCTGCCTCACCATGAGTATTCGGAGGACCTCAGATCTGTCTGTGGTCTTTATTCTTAAGGATTCTGCTTACCCTAGGTGAGGTCACTTGCAACCAGGCCATTATATGTTTTCTCCATTCCCTGAGTTGGACTCTTCTCCTGAATTACCAGGACTCGTCCACCATTGAAAAATGCTTTACTTAGGTTTCTTTACTATTGAAATTTAGCACAAATGAAATATGGCTGAAATGCAGTCTCCTGAAGCCTCCCAACTTAACGTAATGGCTTAGCTGTCCACTCACCTCCTCTGGCAAGCAATGCAGGAGTTCATCCTTGGTTCATCTTTTTGTCTCATGCCCAGATCCAGCATACTCCCCATTTCTAGAATGTCCCATGTCCAGCCACTTTTGACTATCTCCACTGTTAAATTTCTAGTCTGAGTCTGGGACATTACAATAGCCCTTCAGCCATCTCCTCACCACATCCACTGCCCACAGATTGCGTGCCATTTTTTGAGAGTCAAAAATCCCATCATTCTCTTATTGTACCTCAAATTAAATCCAGACTCAGCCAAGGGCCTCTGTTGCTTCTCTCCTCAGAGAGCTCCTTCTAGAGACGTTTCCTTGACAGTCATTTGTCATCAAACAGCACTCCTTCTGGGGCTCTTCCCAGGCCACCTTGGGCTAGGCAGTGGCCCCAACCTTCTTCTAAAATGATATTCTGCTGTTATGTCTATACTATGTATCATCTGAGATGAAATTGTTGGTTGGTACCTTTGTCCTCTACTTTTTACCATGAGAATATGAGCCCCTCGAGGATAGGAACAGAGTCCATTGTCCTATCCCTACATCCAGGAATGGAGTTCAGCACACCCCAGATGTGTCAGCTCAAAAGCAGTGGGGCTTGTTTCATGGAAGTGCCATGCCTTGCCCCAGTGGGATGGTTACCCTCTCTTTGGCAGAGAAAGGATTAAATCCCAGCTTTTCAACACCAGTATTTTACATCCAAGACTGCTGCCACCGAAGAGCAGAAAGAAGAGGACCCTTCTTTTTCTTAATGAAAATTCCCAATCTTCTCAACAGACACTTCCATCAAAAGATAGACTAAACCATGTTGAGGTGACCCAAAGCCTGAGAATCAAGCTCAGAGTGTTTACTTTGTCTTCTACAGGTAGAATTGCAGAGGTGAGAAGAAGTGTGTCCCTTGGAAGCTTCAAAGTAAAAAGGGCCAGGTAGCACTTACACCATGAAAATATTGTGAATGTCTTGATAAGCTCTAGAAGTTGCAGGTTAAGGCTTACAGTTTATTACACTAAAAAATTAAACTCAATACCCAGTATTACAGAGCAGCAGGAGGGATGGTGTGTGTTTCTAAGCACATTGCAGTAGTCCTGCCTTTATAATCATCACGCCACCAAATGCCCTTTGTTGCCATCATGGTGACATCATCATGACAAACGCCAGAGAGTCCATCCAGTGGTCAGCTTGCCGAACCTCTCAGCAGCATCTGGCCTTTGCCTCTTGCTTCTTCCTCTGCCTAGAAACACCATCTGCCCTTCCTTCCCAAGACTTGGTCTTGACTTTCACCCCTTATTACTGCCCCGTATCAGCCTTCTTTGTTCGGTCTTCCACTTTCCCAATCTGAGGAGTGACCACCAGGCCTTGGGGCTGAGTCCCTCTTCTCCATGTTGACTTCCTGTGTGGCCCTGCCCACTCTTAGCTGTCCATTCTAAAAACCAGTTTACATTCTCATCTAGACATTTTTCCAGCTGCCTCTTGGCATCTCGTCCATGTGCATGTCTAAAACACACTTCCTACGTAACATATCTAAAATCAATACCTGATTCTCTCCTCAAAACCTGATTCTTCCAAGATTCTCCAAGAATGGTGGTTTCTTCAACCACCCAGGTCAGAACCTCTGATCTCCTTCTCTTCTCTGCTTTGGTGTTCCATACCACATCAGTCAGTGTTCCTGAACTGGACAGTCTTTCTACCTCTGCTCCCGGAACCTAGGTCTGAGCATTGCCTTCTCACATAGATCTTTGTGGAAATTTCTACCTCAATTGGTCTCTTAGCTTCATTTGCTGCCCAGGGTGTGTCCCCACACAGCACCCAAATGATGATTTGAAAGTCAGCTGTCAGAGCATGGCGTCTTTTGCATAAGGACTTTGCATTTCATGGTGAGAACCCAAGTTTCTCAGATGCCAGTGAGGACCTCCTTCCCTGGCACCTTCTGCTGAACTCTTGTCTTTCATCTTCCAGCATTTAACACTATCTAGATTTTGCTTCTCTGTTTTTTGTGTCTCTCCTCAACATGAGTGAAGTTTAATGAAGGTGGGGCATTAATTCCAGGTGCCAGGCATGCAGTCGGTCCTCAGGGAACATCTGCTGAGCAGATGACTATGGGAGTGCATCTCTTACCTATGCAGGTGGACCTGAAATAGCTCGAAAAGTTTCCCCTAGTCTAACTCAAATCTGAAAATATATTTTTAAATTGTAGATTACATTCTAGGTTTAATATTTCACAGTATGTTTGATTACTACTTAAAAAATGTTACTTATAGAAATTGCACTTGTAATTCTGTAGGGCTGATTATTTTGATCTGCCTTTCAGGTTACAAGATGTTGTGATTGGATGCCGTTTCTTTATAATCAGGGTTTCAATATAGAAGATGACAGATCTTAAGAGTTTGTTTTTGGTACTGAGAATTGAACCTAGGGGTGCTTTACCACTGAGCTACATCCCCAGTCCTTTTTATTGTAAGATAGGATCTCACGAAGTTGCTGAGGGTCTCACTAAGATGCAGAGGCTAGCCTTGAACTTGGAATCCTCCTGCCTCAGCTTCCCGAGTCTCTGTGATTACAGGAGGTACACGCCAGCATGCCTAGCTTTTAAGAGTTTTTTTTTCTTGTTTTTCTTGTCTTTTTGAGATTATTGTCAGTAAAGGCATCTGCCCTAGAATTGTGCTATTCAAGTGAAATGATCTTTCTTCTGTTAATAGGCATATTTCATCCTATGCACCACCCATTCTGCACCTTTTCAGTCAGTGGCACTTTTAAACCCATTTAGAGACACTTGCATTAGTTAACATTGTGGCCAAGCTCAGCAGCAGCATTCCTCTCTCATCTGGTCTAGCTGGTGGGAACGGCACCCAGGGCAGCCAGGGTTGAAGTCTGTACGTGAAACCTAGAATTGGTCTTTGGTTCTTTATACTAATTGTTTTGAGAGCCACCCCTACCAGGAGGGGAAAGGAAAAAAAAAAAAAAAAACTTCTGATAAAGACCACGCAGTGGAGCACAGCTCTTCCCCACACGTGTTTGCGTTGGAACTTTAGCCTACCCATCCCCACCCGTTGCCATCCAAGGAAGCCAGTTCATCCACTTGGAGCATGACAGTTGTCAAACATGAACATTGCAAACAGGATTAGGAGTCAGGAATAAGTTATGATTCATTAGCAAATGATCTGTGTCCAACCAGGAGGCCAGGAAGGAAAAAAGAAGCTGATTTTTTAAAATGATAAAAGCGACAAATATTCCCAGTAATGACAAAGAAATGAAATTTAACACTTAAAGAAATCATGTAGTAAAAAATGAGATTCACTTTCTCCTCACTTCCCAACTGTAGTCTCATTCTCCACAGGTGAGCAGTGTAGACCGTATCCTTACAGAATTTATGTGCATTTTCACATTGTCCGCCAAAGCCGCAGGAGTAGCCTATTGAATGGAGGTGACAAGTTTTATTTAACCAAATCACCTGTCAACGAACAGTTCTATTGTTTGTAGTTTCTTCTTACTGTTAACAGAGCTGAAGTGAACATTCTTGTTCATAGGTCTTTGTTCATTTAATGGATGGGCGGTTGGATGATTGATGGATATATAATTTCTAGCGGTATCCTTGTTGGATTAAAAGATTTATGTGTTATCTTATATGTATAGAATACATTTTATAAATCATGTCAAAGTGCTGTCTATCCCTTGTAATAAAATGGAAAGGCATGTGATCTGGCCAGGGCTCGGCCATTTGTTGCAGTGTGACTTTGGGCAAGTTCTTCTCACCACCAGACTTGGCAGCCCTGGAACTCTAATGACAGTGGCTCAGGTCATGGAGAAGGCGGTGTCCCAGGGAATCCGTCGTGTTGATTGGCTATTTCTGTAGTTCAAGAAACTCTAGAAGATGTTTACTGAGCCTGTCAGGGAGCAGAGGGACAAACCCAAAGAGGTTTGACAAGTGACATTTGCTTTCATATCTACCCTGGAAACCTCTCTGAGCCTGAGGACAGCAGGCAATTGGAGGATGCGGGTAAGATGTGCGCTGTTGGTTTCTGATATTTATTCCTTTTGGCATTAGACCTTCCCAGCTCATGTTATGTAGAACCTTTTCATATTCTTGGTTTTTGAAGAGTCACTGCCCACATTGCTGTGTTTTGGCTTATGTTTCTTCCATTTTTGTCCAGCGGACATATCCGCGCTCGAAACTGGAAGTTGCCATTGGCCGTCATCTCAAGTGATTTTTTTTTTTGCTTCGGTTTCCTGGTTTTTCTGTACTGGAAAAGCAGCAATCTGGGAACCTACGTGGTGTCAGTGAATGTATTCTGCATTTTAAAAGAAATCAGGATAATTAATGTACTTAACTTTTGCTCTTCATCAGTGTTTCTGTGATTATGTAATTCATTTTAATGATAGATAAGCTTACTTTTCAAGAAGTAAGTTACAGGTAGTATAAAGATTATTGGTATAAACTATGATCATAGCAGATGTATTTTGGAGATGAATTGGCTATGTGACCCTAAGGGGCAGCTCTCTGTGAAAGTTATCATGTCTGTCATTTTCTGTGTTGTCCAGAACTGGAGAAGGTACCGAAGACGACAGCCCTTTTGTAATCTTAACCATTTGCATGAACTCTCTAGTCCCTGCCCCACTTTCTAAACTTCCAGTAAATCTGCCAGTCTTCCCCCACCAAAGTGTCTGACCATTACAGGGCTTCAGGCCCATCCGGCTGCCTGTTATTAGTGTGTTCGTTCAACTTTACCCCACCCTCCCACCTATACCACAGTCACAGTGGGATCTTTGCAGATGGTCAGCTGAGCTCCGTAGACTGTGTAGAGGCTGATATTCTGTTCTTAGTAATTCAGTGCTACTAGCCAGGGCACTGCTAGCACAGCTGGTCTTAACAGGGCCACTAAAAGTTGCCTTGCTTAAAATTAACGGTAAGGTCTATCCTGCTTACTGATGGACATAGGTAAGAATTTTTCCAAAATTGGATAAAAAAATAAAATCTCAAATTGTAAATCATCCTAGTAAAGAGAATGTATTTTCTTGAAAGTAAATTCATTATACTTGATGAATTTTAGATTGGTTTGGAGGAACCGCATTGGATGGGGTTGCCAAGTCATTTTCCCATTATGTGCCTGACCTCAGCCCTCACATAGCCACCAGAACAGTGTAGGAATGGGCCTGGAACCCTGTGATGGCCAGCTTTGCAGGACCTGCCTGGGCAGGTGCAGACATACATCTTTAATTTGGCCTGATTCCAAGAATGACCTCACAGAGCTCCACATTTGCTGTGGGGATATTTTGTTGAACCCTGGTGAGAGTCAGCCACAGTGCCTGCATGTTTTATGTTGTAAAACAGAAAAAATGAAGATAACTGTTTAATGGAGAGGAGGTGGAGGCACTCTTGGTAAAGACAGCAACCAAGCAGATGCCCTCAATGTCATCTTTAAAGCTTCATGTTCTGGTGGTAATTTTCAGCAACCTGAAAAGACACTAGCGAAAAGCCAAGTGGAAAGAGGAGACCCACGTACCATTATGTCGACACAGTGTATTTTTCTAACTTCCATTTTTAATTAATGTCAACCCTATTGAGCAGTTGTGGTAATAATACAAAGAGCTCGTATATTCTTTCTTCTGATTCCTCAATTGTTAATATTGGGCACATTTTAAGTCATTTTGTGTGTGAGTTTGGATGTGTGTGTATATATATGCACATATGTAGAGATATATGTACATTTATATACATTAATATGTACATATGTCAGTATTCTTTTCTCTGAACCATTTCAAACTAACTTGTAGAAATCAATCCCCTATACTCCTAAGTACATCAGTGTCCATTTCCTAAAAATAGGGTTATTCACGTATAGGACAGTACAGTTATTAAAATCATTTGTTTAACATTAATAAGGTACACAGTGTTAACCTACACAGCATATTCAGATTTCTGTGGTTGTCTCTAGTATATCCTAAAGTTTTTCTGTTTTTCTAACTCTTGAACCAATTGTATTCATTTTAATACCTTTTCAATTTCTTTTTACCATGGTGTGTTTCTCAGCCCTTCCACATCTCTCATAACAGGCAGGTTTATTGTTTGTTTTGGGGTTTTGATATTAGGTAGTGAACACTGGGGTGCTTTATATTTTACTTTATTCTTTTTTTGAGACAGGACCTCACTAAGTCGCTGAGGCTAGCCTTGAACTTGGAATCCTTCTGCCTCAGCCTCCCTGTTTACTGGGATAATAGGCATATGCCACTGCACCTGGCCAACAGTTCTTTCTTAAAGGACCCGGTGTGGTTTGTGTGGCACATCCTTGGGGTTTGGTCAGGTCCTCAGAAGAGAGGGTATGTCCTTCTCTGGGCATCACCTCATGGTACTCATGATGTTAATCTGTTCAGTGTACCAATGTCAGTATTTAATGCTTGCTTTAGGTATTATCTGTTAAGTTTCTTCCTGTACGTTACTGCTTTTCCCTTTGTAATTATGAAATAATTTGAAGGAGGGTAATTTGAGACTGTATTCATACTCTGTTCCCACCAGAACTTTCATGGACTAGTTTGGTAATGTGTTGATGATTCTTGTTTTTCTAACTCTTTCATTCTGTATTTTTGAGTTGGTGCTCTGTTGTAAAAAAAATGCCTTCTTTCCTCTTTGTTCATGACACATTATTATCATTTTAGTCAAATGATGTCCTCCATTAATATCACTTGTCTTCCTCTTTGGGGCCTATGGAATCCTCTGTCAGACCAGCTCCTGCTTCCTGGCAACCCGTCCCTAACAAACTGCTTCCTTACTACATCGTACAAGAATTTTCCTGCTCTGTAGTCAGCAGGATTGGATATGGATATGGATATGGGTATGGATAAGTCCTTGTGGAAGGCTCCCTATGCGGTGTACAAAGCTGAGCAGCATCTGGGACTTCCACCCACTAGGTGACAGCAGTCCTCCAGCGCTGCCGTCAGATGACAGTGTCACTGCTGTTGTCTAGGTGATGTGGCACTACTAATGACAGCCGTTCCACACTCACGCTAGTTCTGACAACCAGACTTGTCATCACAGGGAGTGCAGATATCCCTGTCGGCCAAATCCACCTCCCTCCACAGCCCTGGCTAAGAACTAGAAAGAAAGTGAAGGAGTGGAGTTTCTGTCCTGAATTTTATGTTTAGCAAGCGAAACCCTTGAATTCTTCCAATAGATTGAGAAGGAATAGTGGCAACATGTTTTATTTATTCCAGTAGTACAAGAATAAAAGATGCAAGGAATGTTTAGGCTTTTTCTTTTTTCTTTGTCTAGACTGTTTCCTAAATTTTAAGACTTTACAACCTGCACAAGATAGAATAGTGTGATGAAACCCCCATGTTCCCCTTGCCTGGTCCCCATATCCATCAACCTGTGGCCCTTTGTCTCAGCCTTATCCCATGAGCTACTGCCTTTTGTGTTGTTTTGACACGAATTGCAGCTGTTGTGTCATTCATCCATCATTTTTTTAATGTTTCTGTAAAATGTCATATAGGGATTTTTTCGTGTGTCCTGTTTTTTGTTTTTGTTTTTCTGTAATGCTCACACATGGACCTAGCACACAGTAAGCAGATGCTATACTATTGAGCTACATCTACAACCACATATATATTTTTTTGACCAGAAAATACTAAAATGCCATTGTTCCACCAAATACTTAAATAAGAGATGTGTTTAAGTTATACCTTTGCTGTCTGAGTGTAGCAAGTTCCACTAAAAGACTTTACCACCTTAGGAAGGGCTTAGCTTCAGGAATTTAATCCCATTAAATGCTCTGGTCTTGAAGAGGCTGGGCCCAGAGCTGCACTGCAGAGTACATCCCTTTTATTCATGCTTCAGGGATGCCTGATCCCCAAATGCTTTCCTCACCACCACCAGAAATCTTAGAGATCATTTGCTACCCTCTTAGAGATCCTCAGGTCAGCTGCTTAGAGATCATCTGGTCTCCTGCTTAGTGATCATATCAGGCCATCCACTTAGAGATTATCTGGTTACCCACTTAGATATCATATCAGATCAGCCACTTAAAGATTTATATAGTCACCCACTTAGTGATCACATCAGGTCTCCCACTTAGAGATCATCTGGTCAGCTGCTTAGAGATCATCTGGTCACCCTCTTTGAGATTCTATCAGATCAACCACTTAGAGATCATCTAGTCACCTGCTTAGTGATCATATCCAGTCAACTGCTTAGAAATCATCTGTCAACCTCTTGGTCACCTAGATGATATTGAAGTGGAGAGCTCCTCCACAGCCCTACCTACCCCCATGGAACAGGTCTCTTGCTTCTGCACTTTGTCCACTCCCCATCCCCCATGATGGTCAGTGTATGACAGGAGGACCATTTCCTTTTCTCAAAAACCATCACTGCCTTTTTCATCAGGCCGTGGCTTCTCTAACTAGAAAACAAACTCCTAATTACAAGATTCCCAACTGTTTAAACCTGAAGCTCTTCAAATTCCCCTAAATATCTTGGAGCAGAAACTCAGGATAAGCTCTTTTCTACCTGTTCAAAGGCTATCTTGATCTAGATGCATGCTTCAGAGATGTTGATCTGGGACTGTACCCAGGACTGTCTTATAAGCACAGGAGGCCACCCCCCTGCAACCTGGCCAGAGAAGAAGACAAATGAACCTGTTGGGAATGACCATTTGCCTAGTGCTTAATTTGGTAGGAACATTATGCTGCTTGACCCTCAAGCCTATGGCACAATCCCCTATTTTACTGCTGAAGACATCAATAGAGGGGTTGACACAGACAGGAAGCTGCAGAGTAGGAGCTTAAATCCAGACTAGCAGGTTTCAGAGTCTGTACTGTGTCAAAATTTCTTTCCAGTATTGTGCTTTTGAACAATTTGGACATGGGCAGGGGCACGTTCAATAAAGAAACTAGCTCTTCAGAGGAGTGGAGACTGCACTAGAGGAGGTGCTCACCAAGTTTTTACTGAGTGGAGAGATTGAAAACCCAGAGATGCCAAATGGATTTGTCCACAGTTCCCATGTTTCTCAAAAGATCTAACTTTAAGGAAGAGTATTCTACCAAAAAATTGGCTGATCATCTCCATTCTTGAAAATGTTTCTTTTTTGGAGATATATTGTAATAAAGTCTTGTATGTAGCAATTCATTTAAAGAAAATAAACATACAACTAAGACTCATGGGTGAAGATATTCTTAGCAGTGTCATGACAAGAGTAAACAATTGGAGAAAACTCCAATGGGCAGTATTTTGAGAATTTTTTATATTTGACTCAACTATTCTTCATGTTTGATACCTTGAAGACTTTGTAAGACATCAAAGAAACATTGACCTGGAGAAACGTTTATGATGTAGCCAGAAGCTACATAACCTGATTGTAAAACTGGATGTGGAGTGATTGCAATGATGCCATTGTGTCTATTTGTAAATATCTGTGCAAAAGAACCCTGCAACAGTGAGTATAGGAATTGCCAGTGATTATTAGGGACTTTTCTCCTTTGGTTACTTGTTATATTTTTCTAATTTGTTACAATAAATATTATTTTTATAATAAAAATTAATGTATGTGTCTATACCTGTGTATTTATATATGCTTATATAGTTTGTATATATATGTATGTGTTTGTATATATGTATTTGTATATGAATGTATGTATATTGTTTGTATATGTACATGTGTGTGCATATTTGCATACATGTGTTTGTATATATGAGGGTGTACATGCACCTGTGTGTACATGTATCTGTGTATAGTTATATGGTTTATGTGGGAATGCATGTATATGCACATATGGGCACTTGTGCACATGTTGATATGTACATATATGTACTAGTGTGAACTTGTGTGCAGGTGTACTGTATGTATTTTGTGTATACATGCATGTTTATGTGTGTGCTGTGTACACATTCATATTTGTGCACTTGTTTATATATACATATGGATGTTTCCATGTATGTGTGTACATGTATGTGCGTATGTCAGAAGTTACTAAGCCGGCATTTTCCTGATTGGACAGTCTGGACTCCTGGTTCTGAACTGTGGAGTCTTTTTCTTGCCTCTCCTGGCTGCATCTGAAGTTCCTCCTTCTGTTCCTCCTGCCTTTGGTAGCTGAACAGGAGCAGTTTCCTTGTAGTCTGTATACCCATCCTAAGTGAGCCTTCCATGTCCCATCCCCTGCTCCTGAGTTTGCATACAAAGCATTGATCCTCCAACCCACAGTGAAACCTCTGCTTCCTGAGCATCAGTTAAGGTCAGAGATGGCACCTCAGCTAGTCTCCATGACTCTTTTACCCAGTGCCCCACTGTTCACACCAGCCAGCTGCTGTGTAAATGTAGGCACTAGCAAGCATGGAGACATTCCTGGTCCTCTAACCACTCCCTTATTGATGTTTGTGACATTCTGCTTTGTGTATCTACAGCATGTAGTTCTGCCCCATCCAGCTTTTGACTGCTGCAGGGACTATGAGTGGCTGCAGCCCTCCAGTGACCATCATCAGTCGCCTTCACACATGGGACAGTGAGGATCCCCACCTTGTTTCTACTTGAAAAAAGTTCTCTGCCTTGTGTTTTCTAAACTTACTACCCTCCTAGTTCTCATGAGTATGTCCATGTTATTCAGGAATAGGGTTTTGGGGATACTCTTTGAAGACACTTGGATGCCCTCTGCACACTAAGCAGCCCCAGCCATAAGTCCTCATCCTAGAAACTCAAGGGAAGCCATTCAGACAAGGATGCCTTGGTGTGGAACCAAGGGAAAGAAAAGTTTGAACAATTGCCAACGAAACAATTTGGCTGAGCATGGAGAATACTGTGAGCTTTAATGAAGATTACAGCTGAATTTTTTCTGACAAGGAAAAAACTCAGATGTAACAGAAATGGTGCAAACAGCTCTTTCTTGGGGCTCATTCCCTCCCTGGGGCTCATTCACCAAAAAGAACAGGTGGGCAATGCAATGTAGAATCAAGAATGGTGGGAAAAGGTGCCATCTTGCTGCCTAGGAGCTCAGGAGGAGGGAGAATAAAAACATTCCCCAAAACAATAATGACAGCTAATCTTCGTGATTGGCAGGTCTTTATTATGGTGAACCTGCATGAGCAGGGCTCCAAGCAGAGAGTGCCATGCACATTTTCTATAGGACTAAGGCTCAGAGAACTGCAGTGTCCCATTACACGGCTCCAGAGAGGTGGAATCCGGGATCTGGCAACACTGATGATGGAACAGTCCAGAAGCCCAGTCCTGCTTATAGCCGCTATACACACTTTCTGTTCATCTTCAGGAAAAAAATAATGAAGTGCAGTACACTATGTTTTAGGCATAGATAGTAGAAGGAAAGGGCACAGAAGTTAATTCTGATTCAGAAAAAACCTCAGCCCATACTCTTGGATGTTGTGGATATGGTCCATGAGCTTGGTTAAAAAAGATAAAAGGAGAATTAAAAATGTAAGGGATTTAGACAGCTGATGGGAAGGGAGGAATTGTTGCTTTTCTCTGTGAACTGGAGAATAAAGGTGGAAAAATCCCTTTGTAGTTCAATTTTGTGATCATTTCTGACTCAAAGGCAAATGCATAAATTCTAATTCTAAATACAGTAGGTTGGAGGTTGCAGCATCCTTCTGAAGTTCAGCATCTTCTGGAAGGGAGAGTGCAAGGGAAAAAAATGCTCAGCCTTTGGTAAATGTGGGCTGTTTTCATAGTCACCAAATGTACCATGGGCTTCCTCTGGGATGTTACCAATTTGAAGGTGACAGGGAGGGTTATGACTATTCTTTCAGTTGTCACTCTGTACCTGGACCCACCACTGTCATGACAATGAATGATTAAGGTGGAAATTTAAATAATAGAACTTGGTCCATATGTGGGTCTCCAGCACTTACAGCCAAGCCATCTTTGAAATCACTTTTCTCCTAAAAATACACACACACACACAAAACAAGGATTCACATTTGGAAACAGAAATCTAACTGTAAAGCGAGGTTACATGCCTTTTCTGAAATCTGCATTCCAGCAGACAGTAACTCTGTGAGGGCCTTGATCTGCTTTGGGAAGATCCCTGAGGTGGTCCCCCAACCCAGATAAGAACTTTCTGGAGATACCATGCCCATTTAAGGACATGAGGACACTTGTATTGGTGGTCACAGCTCACAAGCCTTTTATAGCATACAGTTGTCCTGTTACTCATGCTCTTGCTTTCTACAGTTTCTCCACATTAACTGCCTCAAAATATTAAATGAAAAAGTCTAGAAAAATAAACAAGTTTTAAATGTTGTGTCTGTAAGGTGATGAAATCTCATGCTGTCACCCTACATCCCATTGAGGACATGAATCATCCCTTTGTCTGGAGTATCCACACTGTGTACACCACCCACCCGTTAATTATCTAGTAGCCATCTTGATTACCAGATTGTCTGTCATGGTATGCACTGCTTATGTTCAAATAAAACTTATTTTCCTTAATAATGGCCTCAAAGCACAAAGTAGTGACACTGGCAGATTGGCTGGTGCCAAAAAGAAGCTATAAAGTGCTTAGAGCTTTAATTATTAATCTCTTACTGTGTCTATAAAATAAATTTTATCATAGGTGTGCACATATAGAAAAAATAAACTTAACATGTATAGAATCCTCAGGTTCCGGCAGCTACTGCGGGTCTTGAATGTTTTCCCTGCTGTGGATAAAAAGAAATAACTATACCTTCTTTTATCTACTCTTCAAATCACCAACAAAGATTCTTTTTCAAAGTAGTTTTCAGTTTTATTTTCTATAAAATGATACCATTTTATAAAAATTGCTTTTGTCAAAATAACAGGCTGTACATATCCATTTTGGATAAGTTAAATATATGTACACAGATGAGCAAATCGAAATAAATTCGTCCAGATAAGCTTCTCTGCTTGGGATAAAACTGGTATAGGGGTCACTAGACTGGTGAGACCCATTTGCTGAGTAAAGTCCTATTAGGGGCCCCAAACCCATCTTTGACTTTCAAGAACTATTTTTAAAAAGTTATTTTTAGAACTGTATCTCCTTTGGAAGGGGTTTGCAAGTTTAAAATATTTTAAACTCTCACTGAAAACTTGGAATCCATAGATTAATAAAGCAAATATTTTTTTAAGTAAGCTCGAGTCAGTATAATAGAACAGGATTATGGTGTGTGTTCTCTTGATGCTGAACAGCCATTTAATCACATATAATTCTTTGGTTATCTTTCCTTTCATTTCAAAGTAACACCATCCATCTAGAGCAAAAGTGAAAGAAGAATCTTGGTGAAATTACAGTTGTTCTTTCTCACTGAAATTAACTAAACCTAACCTCCTGCCCTATTTCAAAGTCAGGTGAATTTACCTTAAACCTCCTGGGTGTCAAAGACAACCCCCCTCCCAATTTGGAAACTTTAGGGCCACCTAGGATCAAAATCCTTTCCCATGAGTGTTGGAGCCCTCCTGGTACTGGGGAGCACCTTGCTAATGTTCCCTCAGTAAATAGGTCTCACCAGCCAAGTGACCTCTACACAGGGCATTGGAGCCAGAGAGCCCTGAGTTCAAATGCTGGCTCCAGGACTCTCCTTTCTCCTTCATGTTGTGCCAGGTTTACTGCCCTCCAGAAAAAAAAAAAAACTTCCCGTCTGGTAGGGGACGAGGTATCTGTTTCAAGCTTTGGTTTCCTCTATCTACTTTGGCTCAACGGTCTTCTTGCTTTCTCTGCTGGAGGTCCCATAGAATCACATAAAACAAGGTTTGCACCCCTTTAAAGTAGACTCCATCAATGTTCCATGGCATATCCTTCCTCCTGTGGACTGCCTTTTCTTGGACCTTTGATTACAACCCAGCTTCTCCAGTAGTGTTTAATCCCCAATATTCAGAAGAGACTTCTGGATTTATAAAAAGACTTCCAACCTGTGTATCCTACAAGAGTTCTTGACCTAAGAAATACCTTAGGTGAAGGAGAATGAAGGCGACACTACGCCCACCAGCTTCTGGGGCAATTGCCCTACAAGGCCCTGGTTTCTGTGTGGATGTCTGGGAGCAGGGAACCTCAGTGACTCTTGGTCAGTCTGTGCACCATGGGGCCGGGCTGTCTGCCCAGGGACATGTTGCACTACAGACGGCTCTGAGGGAGACAAAGAGCTGAGAGTGGCCCATTTTCTATTTTTATAAGGTGATTATCACTGAGCCTTTGGCAGAGGCTCACTGCCAAAGTCAGGAGGTCTTTTGAATTCAGTAACGAGATTCCCTGAGCTTGTAAGTCAGCCAGTAGCAGCAAAGTCTGTCTGTTGCATAAAGCTAGAATGGGGATGTCTATGCCGAGATTGAGAACTGAAAGGGCCCAAAAGCCTCTTACTGTGTACCTTCTGGGGACCACTGAGACTAAGAGCCAGGCATCCCAGAGTGGAGTTTGTAACATGGAGCTAACTCTGCCCTCAGATCTAATTGCTCCTAAACTCCTTCAAGTTTTCAAAGAATGAAACGCTTGCTGTTCTATACAGTGAATGTATAAAATATATGACCGCAGAAAGTCTAGAAACGGTAGAACATTCTATCACTGCTTTAGGCTTCCATAACAGGATGCCATGCAACCAGCCCAAGGGTACGTCAAAGCATTCCTTCCCCCACTCTGTAAAAGAGAGTTTTATGCTGTTGACATAATTATACCCTCTTTCATATTGCTGTTTTTAAAAACAGTTAGCTATTTGGTTTTCTTTGCAGTAGAGAAAAGGAAATTGAGGATTTGGGAGTTGGCTTCCCCAACTGAATCATCCCCACTGCATCATACTGGTCATGAGGTCTGCTTTCTTAGAAATGGAATCCTGAGTGGAAAGCAGCCTTCAGGATCCCACCAACACCCCTTCCCTGGTTGCTCTGCAGGCTTCAGCTGGAGCCCACCTCATTGCAGATATGTGAAAGTTATGAGACCAGTCAATGCTCCTTAAGGATTCCTGCTTTACAGATGGGGGAACTGAGGCCCAGAGAGGCTGATTAACTCAGCCAAATTCCCACTGCTAGTAACTGATGAAGTAGGAATGCAACCCATTCTAATTCGAGAGCTTCTACTTAAAACCACCCCTGTGCCAAGGCAAGTCTTATGGATGCTGTCACTTCCATCATGTTGGTTCTCCTAGCAGTGTCCCATGGTAGAGAGGGAGAAAGTGGTAGCTACCTGCCTGAGTTCACAGCTCTAATAGATGGCTGAGCCAGGATGGAATTTGGGGTCTCCAGCTTCACCTTCTCCTGATATCACCCAGATTCACATATTCCCTGGACAGGGCTTCCCTGGAAAATTACTGCCTATGGTTGCTGTGAGACAGAGTCTTGTTCTGCTTGAGAGAACCTTCCATGCTCACTGTGCAATAAGTGTGAGTACTGAATGAACCAGGAAAACCCAGGCTAACACCACCCCCTACCCCCTGCCCCGATCCCTTGGCTTGGAGCTATTGCCCTGATCCCTGAACTTTCCTTTGTGATTTGAGTGAACCCCAGCACTGCCCAGGTAGTTACTTAAGAGAGGCAGTTTAGTGGCTCAAAATGCTTCTTCCAGAAACCCCTGTTTTGAGAGGCTCTTCAGCAGGTTGGGGTGGTTGTCTTTCCGTGTAGTGTTACATATTTGTTACCCACATTCCCATCTGCAGCTCCAAGCATTGATTCGAATTGAGATGACTGGCATGTGTAATGCTTTCCCTGGTGTTCTGTCTTAGGGGCTTGTGTTGTGTGTGGTCAGAGGGCTGTAATGCATTTGGGGCAGTAGCCAGAAGATGCTTGTGTCAGGGACAGAGCATGTGTGTCTTCGTGCCCATCCCCTGCCCCAAACTACAGCAGTGGCTCAACCTCCTGCCCAACCCACAACATCATAGTCTTGCTACTCCCTCCTTTGTGGGGATCCAAAAGGAGTGGAGGTGAACATTTGTCAAAACACATCATAGGTTCTGATATTCAGACTGTATATAGACCTTTGAGGGAATTGCCAAGGAGCAAGAGAGAAGAGAGTTTAAAAAAAAAATGTCATAAGACTGAAAAAAATTGGGAAACTGGTGCCACAACTGATCTGGGTAGGAAAAGTGTTAAGTGAACTTGGAGAGACATGAAATTCCTAGTACCACATAATTCAACATTCCTAGAGGAGAAAATCTGTATTGTAATCACAGATAAACTCATTTGGAAACTTTGGAAAGAAAGAGCATTAGGAAACATGCGGGGAAGGGAAAACGTACCCTGCCTTAGGAGATGTGGTGGATATTACAGTAAACACATGTCTGAGGCATTGTTTGAATGCATTTATAGTTTTCAATCTTCTGTTCACCTTTTATATTAAAGCATTTTAATAAAGAATGTTCTTACCTTGTGACCACAGACATACTTTCTCAGTTTAAATAAAATTTTATTTTCATAGACTAATTCAGTCATGAAAGCATGCTTTCATTGAGTGAAACAAACATTCCAGAAAAGAGATGGGTGGATTTCTTTAAAGTGAGTGGAAGGTGAAAGCAAGTCCTCCAGTCCTAACCCAGCCTGGGATTTCTCTGAGTCAGGAAGTGCAGAAGGGTGGAAAGCAAGGGTCTAGTTTCCCCAAGCTAGGCCTGCCTCTCAGAGAAAGGCCCTCTCTCCTACCTCTGGCCCGGGGTACAACTTTAACCCTGTCATGGTTGTATGACTTTAACTCTGTCCCAGCCTCAGGATGACCACTGACCAGCAGCTGTAGGGACCATCTGTCCAGAATGGTACAGTCCTAGTTTCTTCCCAGCCCATCCCCTGGTGCAACTGCACCCGTCCTAGCACTGACCCTTTGCAGTCAGAAAACCTTCATAAAACCATAGTGCAAAACACATGAGAAGGCGTTTGAGAGAGAAGGGACATTCAACCGCCCAGTGGCAGACCAGCTTTCTAAAGTTGCCACTGACGGCAGCAGCTGGGGGACAAAGGTTAGTTGGAGATTTGGTCTAGACCCAGGGAACACACGTGCTCCTGCCTGAGTTGCCTGCCGTGATTCACAGCCCAGGGAGGACATTGAGCAGGGACTTTTATGGCCGATCAGGTTGAAGACATGTTGTTGTCGTTGTCATCGTTCTCAGCCTTACCGCCCCCGCCCCCACCTCTGCCACGGAGCTCCCTGCAGGACAGTGGGAGAGGAGCCTGCGTGGTAATTACATCAGCCCCTGGAAAGACACGATTGGGCTACTAGAGTGGTTTGATTCACCACCTAAGGACCAGTGCGAGGCAGCCCCAGGGGTGGGCAAAGGCAGCTAGTCAGGGCACAGCCAGTAGGACTGGCATCCACAACCTGAAAGGGAGAGCCCAGCCACTGGGAACGATTGGGGAAAACCAGGAACAAACTCCTGTGCAAAAGGCAATCGGGATTTAAAATGCCGTCTTGTCCCTCTGACAGCTTTTTCCATGCCGTTGAGGTAAGATTTTTTTTTTTTTTTAAACACATCTCACCTTCCCCTAAAGATTGCAGTGTTGAGGCTGGAACAGATTATAATCATCTGAATTTCTGCTTGACCATCCCTTTGCCTGGGACCTGTTATATCTTTATGGATTTGAACAGGACCAGAAAATGAAACCTGCTTGTAATTTCATGGTTGTATTCTTACTGAGCCCTTTTATTATTGATTTAAATTTTAGCATATGCATGTTCATTTATCTCATCTTCTTCTTAAGCTTCAGGGAATGTGAGATGGGTGGTGGGGAAGCAGGAGCAGGTGGCCCGGACCCTAGAAAATAAGAGAGCAGAGGCATCAAAAGTTAGGATGGCAAGGGGAAAAAAGTTTGTGTTGGTGTACTTGTTTTTGTAGTTGGTCCAAATATAAAATATCCAACCCTGTACCACAATCAGTATTTTAAGTGAATTCTGTTGCTTCCTAAGCCAGGTTGGTGGCTTGACTATGTGCTCCATGTTCTTGTAAAATGTCAAGGGCATTTTAAGAATGTTGTGTCATAAACCTGCCGGCTCTGTCCATAGGAGTTAGAAAGGGGAGGAGGAAAAAGAAGAAGGGGAATATCAATGGGCCCTCTTCCTGCTGCATCACTGTGGCCAGAAAAAGATGTCCATGTTTTGGAGCACAGTATAGTTTCTACTCTTTTCTGTTTCATCTCAGGTTTTACTTCTTATAAGTACAAAATTGTTTATCTGTACATGTTCCCTTTGTGTATTGCAGGATGTTAAAGTCTTTAGTGAAGATGGAACAAGCAAGGTGGTGGAGATTCTGACAGACATGACGGCCAGGGACCTGTGCCAGTTGCTGGTTTACAAAAGTCACTGTGTGGATGACAACAGCTGGACTCTGGTGGAGCACCACCCACACCTGGGATTAGGTAAAGAACATCCTGGGGTGGGGACAGCACCTGAAAACCTCAATGTGCGGTCAAATGAAGATGCTACACCAAAAGTGCGACTGCACTGCCCTCTGCTAAGTTGGCCGGCAGCTTATGTGTTGCCCTCGATAGCTTCTACTTCTTTTCTCTCTTCGAAATTTCATTTCCTCCTTCCTAACCCTCTCCTCTCTCATGTTTTGAGAATCTTGCCTTGGATGGTTGAAGCAGTAACTTCCAAAGGGCTTCGATATAGCACCAAGGTTCTCTGTGTCTCAGCTCCCCATTCTGCCTTTCAGAGCCATGGGGGCCTGTTGCACACCCTTGAACTGGGGGAGAGAGAGGGGCAGCCTTGCAGTGCCCTAGGTAGAGCTGGAGAATCACAGGGTTGGATTGCAGCTGCCACTCTCCAGAAAGTAATACTTACTGCTGATAAGCAGGGCACCCTGATTCCAGGCTGCTGGGAGGGAGCACGTCATAAAACAGTTGCATCCTGGTTTTGGTATTTGCATAACATCTCTGAGCTGCTTATTGATGCCTTGATGGTATGTTCCTCTGTGTGTGTGTGTGTGTGTGTATGTGTATGCGTGCACTCGCGAACCTATGTTATGCCGAGAAAGCAAGGGTATATTTTACATCATGGAATATTTGAAAATATGTACTATATCCAGAACCAACTCAAGTTTTGTTTTTCTCAGATTTTCTGTCTCAGGTAAAGAAGCTTTTCAGACTTCTGTTTAAATTCCTATTGGAAAAAGTGTTGTGCCTGTAATGTCATACATATATATTTAGAAACAGAATTTTCTCTAGATCAACAGCTATGTTTCTTCATTTCTCAAAGCAGAAATAAAAATCCTATGATAGTAAACTTCCCCTAGTTTTAAATTCTTCTCATGAACCTTTTTGAAACATTAATCAATTGAATCTAGACATTCTAGGTCTGGAATGTTCATTTAACTAAATAGCATCTTTCCAACAGATAGGGTACAATTTAAGCTTAATTAACACAATGTAAATTTGAGTTTTCATTGTAAGTCCCTTTCCAGCTCCATCTGGACTTTTATATAGATACATGTGTGCTTTTAAAGGAAACATATAGAGCTTTTGCTGATTTCTTTCCCACCCCTCCTGATGGCCAACTTGTTTGTATGACAACAGAACTTTTCTGTCGTCACTAACAGCCCTCTCCTGCCAGGTTCATTCACCTGCTGCACAGTGAGTGGTCGTGATGTCACACCTGTTCCCATGGAGACGGACTAACTGTCCTGTCAAGCTCTGGTTTGAGATAACTGTGAATGGATCCTACAGGAGTCTTTTAAGACCACCACAAGCATCTGTTGATACACAGATAACTTAGAAATTTAACAATAGTGGGAAACATGCAGCATGTATGTGTGTATGTACATATGTATATGAAAACCATATGGAGAACAGTAACTGCAAAAATGAGTCTGCATAGTTGGACCAAACAGTAAATATTGTTGAAAGCCCATTCAAAACTCTGAAACTCTTTTCATCTGAAAGGAGCAGTAGAAAGGACTTCTACAGTTTTTTTTTTTTTCTTCTTCTTATTTTTTTGGTGCTGGGGATCGAATCTAGTGCTTTAAGCATGCTAAGCAAGCACTCTACCACTAATCTACACCCCAATCCCACTTCTTCAGGTATTTGACACATGCATATAATGATGCACACTTAGAGCATGTGGTACAGATACCCATAAGATTTTAATATATAAGGAATATTTCAGAAATTTTGATTCAGGTATTTCTTATAGCTCTGATTTCTACAACTTACAATACATAGATAAATTATACATTAGAACTTTGGAAATAAATGAATGATTTAAAATTTATTCTGAGGTGGTAGAGAAATCAATAGCCAGCATTCTTAGATATATGACATTTCTAGGTCTCCTTCTTGTCTTATTCACAGATGGACTTAACACGTTTTAAAGAGATGATGCTTTATTTTAAAATTAAATAAAAAGGTGGGAAGGAGTAAGAAAGCAAGGAAAAGGAGAAAAAGGAACAGGATACTTTGATCAAAATTTGGATACTACTTAACAAACAAACAAAAATTTAATGACCTCACACAAATAGAATTTAGAGATACTTGAAGTTCCCTTGAATATCCTTCCTTATTTCAACAACAGTGCCTTTCTCTTTAAAGACAAGTGGTCATGTTTTCATATAGGCTGGTTGTGCAGAGGATTGTGAGAGTTTTTAAGATTCACCACGTTACACTATCTGGAAAGGTCAGCACCCCCAGGACAGGTTCTGCTCCTTCATTCCATCTCTGACTTCTCTGCTTGTGCTTTTGTTATGTGTGGTCTAAGCCTATTAATTTATAACAACAACAACAGTTAAGTTGCTATTTAGGGGGAATTCTTATTTCTTTCATGATTAACAGCATTTGTCTGCCAGGGCCCCATTGACAGGAAGGTTCAGGTACTGGGCTATGGGAACCCTTCCAGAGAACCCTGTAGGTGTCTCAGCACTCTCTCTGGGAGAGACTGCAGCCTTATGAGGAATTCTTGGTGGTGGCTGATGGTCTAGTTGACATTCCTGGGTCTTTCTGGTGCATTCAGGTCTCACCTATACTACAGGCAGGGCCACCCTGTCCCACATCCCCAGGCATAGCTATATCTATGTAGGGAGTAACTCCCTTAGGTAGTTACATGTTGGGTCTTCTCATAGGGACATGGACATACATGGGGCTGACAACTTGAGCAAAAGGGAAGCAGTGCTTGCATATCCTTCAGGCAGATTCTAAAGCAGAGCATTACCCAGTCCTCTGATAACCAGTAGCTTAAGAGATCTCAATCTGACATCATTTTTTGTCTATGTATGATTTCAGAAATTGAGGATTTCCAAGGACAGTTACAACACTGAATTTAGCAGCTAAAATATTAGATTCTGAACAATATAAAACCTTTTTTACACCCAGAAAGGAGTGATGACTCTCGAAAAAGTGAGGACAATTCCCAAGAGAGCCTTTACAAGATGTCTTCCTTCTCTCTGGAGAAGAGCCTCCAGGGCTCTACTCTGGGATGCTCCTTTGTACTGATGTAGAAGTTGAACAGTGACTGCCTGCCTTGCTCTGTAGAGCTGTGTCTTTGTCTGGTGGGACTTGGCTCTGCCCACTCTCCATTGCATTGTGGGCAAACAGGGGCAGAGACCTGTGAGCCAGGAGCCCATAGCCCTTCCCAGGCTCTTCCTGTCAGCACCTGAGGGGGAGGGTATTTACCACTCAAGGTGCCTTAGAAACTTGTTGCAAAGCCCTAGTCAGTCAGCAAAGTCCCTTAGTGATTGGTGATCTTAGGTGAATATATTTTATATTATGATTGCCAGGAGCCCTGCTTCAGTCTGCACTTCCCATAAGACCAACCTGTTGGGGATGGTTCAGCCTTAGTGTCTGAGAGTTGATGTCTTAGCAATGGAAACACTGCCCCCGATCAACACCACTCAGCAGCCAACGATAAGGCAGATCAGGGTGCCAGCATGGGCCAGGTGCTTCGGAAGGTATCCCCATCCCTCTTCCCCCAGCACACGAGTCTCTGGAAGCTCCACTTCAGCTAGCACAGCTTCCCATATAGAGCACATAGTGCTTTTAAACAGTCAGCCTGCACACACAACAAGTAAATGAATTCTTAAAAGAACTTTTGAAAGATACAGATTTAAGTGTACAAAAAGGCATTTTGGTATAACCCTGAACTTGAAAATGGAATTACAGATAAACTCCATCCCATGGAGCCTGGTGTGGTGGGTGGGGCTAGACTCTCAAATCCAAGTCCTGAATGATGTGGGCATCAGGCACAGAGCAAAGGACAGATGTTCTAGAAGAGGGGGCACTTAACAACCCAGGAAAGAGAAAAGGGTTCCGGTTAGATTCTGTGGATTTCAAGGATTTGAGAATTTCTGTTACCCTTGCAAATTTGGCAGAAACATCTCAGGAAGAGCAACAGTTCTCTCTGGAGCTGTTTCCAGCTTTGTGTTTGTTAACAGTTGGGTGAGAAATGCTGTGAGAGTAACCCTTTGGGGTCCTGCAGCTGCTGTGCTTTGGATGCTGACAACTGACCCATGTAGAAAGTTGTCGAAGGAGAAAACTGGCCCATTTTGATCCTCAGTTCTCAGGCAGAGCCCTTCACAGACCAATTTTCTGTCTCCGCTCCCTCTTACATTAGACTAAGTACCAAGTGATATTCTTTCCTCACTAAAATATGTATAGATAGAGAGGCCACTGACAGGGCTTGTCCCAGCATCAGGATGGTTTTCCATAGACAAGCTCTCTTTGTTCCCAGTGTCTCAGCCCGCAAAGCCCTGAACTAATTGACAGCTCTCTTCTCTTCCTTGCGTGGGCTGTGCTGAGGAAGGATGTGCTGAATGGGGCTGGAGGTTGGCTCAGGCAAGCCCAGGGGCAGCAGCTGGTATCAGGAAGAGACAATGGACTCTGGCCTCTTTTCTGTGCACCGGTTCTGTGGTGGTCCCTCCACTGCCAACTGGAGGGGCGTGGTGAAGAGTCATATGAAAGCTGCTTAGTTTAAGGCAGAGAAACAAAATTTTCTTTGTTGAGTTGTCTGACATTTAAGTTTTTTGTTTTTTTTTTTTTTTTTTTTTTTTTTCCTCATGGAGTAGGATAGTGGTGTAGATGCTGGACTTAGTTTAAGATTTTTGAAAAATACAAATGTACTTCAAGGAATTTTTGCTTTTTCTTGTGAACAAATAGCGATTTTGGAATACAGTGATAAAAAGTTAGCATTCTGGTTTTGCTTAGGGCCACTGGAATAATAGGAGGTTTATGATAGCCCTGTGAATGTTAAAAAAAAAAAAAAAAATGGGTGGGAGAGCTTTGAACTGATGATATCCACTCACTGACTGCTGTGGAAACTGTGCCCAAGGCCAGTCAGTGGCAGCTTGAGGCTACACAACTCTGGATCCCTGAGGAAGGGGGCTTACCTGCCTCCTCAGCCACTCTTTTCAACTGGGAGCCATACCCAGAGATCTGAGACCCTGGGGTTACCAGAACGACCTGAGTGGGAGAAGCATGCTCCACATACAAGCCAGTTTGGCAATCTACTGGTTATCTGAGGACACAGTAGAACCCCAGTCCCCTGGTCACCCTTCCACAGGGCAGCAAGCTCTCCTTTGTCCACCTGGGGTCTGATACCAGGGGCAGTTTCGCTGAGTGCAGTTTCCCCAGTACAAAGGGAGAGAGGGGCTTAGAGTCAAAATCAGAGCATATGCGCTTTGACCATGACCTCTTAGGTCTGTTTCTCCCCAGAGGGTCCCTCTTGATTCCTCAGGGTTCTCTGGAGACAAGATACCCTTTGCTTCAGAGGTAGACATCTTGTCCTCACTGAGGTAGCTGCCTCTTCTCCTTTTAATTTCTCCTTATTTTACCTGGTGAAAATGTTCTATTCTATAAACCAGCCATCAGCTGGTTGTTGGTTTTTGCTTTTTGCTTTTCCCGTAACAACAGAAAGAGATTTTTCCATGAATAAATCTAATGGAAGTCATTGACTTGTTTTCTCCTCAGAACATCTATTTTGAAGAAACAACCTTGAGTCAGGCATGTTTTAAAAAACAAGCATCACAGTTTTAGTCACATGCTCAAATTGTATGATTTTTCTCTCCTTTTCTGTACTGGCAAAACATAAGGTCTGTGTTTTAGTTTACATGTTGCTGGCAAAATTCCCTCCCAGACAGGGACAAGTGGGAAGTATCCCAGGTCTGCTGGTGGTGCCAGGTCTGGCCCTTCTCTGAGGTTCTGTGAGCTGCTTGGCAACAAGAGGGACAAAAATCCCTTTCCTTCATAAATTCAGGCTTTAACTACATTTCTACTAGGAAGACTGCTCCTTGTAACATCAAAACCAAGGCTGAGGACATATCCATCCAAAATTTGTTCCTAGTGCCAACAGTGACCCTGTAAGAGGAGTACCCATGGTAGTAGTTGTTCTCTGTAGACAGAAATTCTTTTTCCAAATTCCGAGATTGGTTTCATTTGGAAATGCTTTTTTCCTAAACTTTGTTCCTTTCATACAAGATGAGAGTTTATTTTAGAGACTCAGTTCTGGCTGCATGAAGGACAGAACTGCTCTCTGTCCATCCCATAGCACCTCAGTCTGTACCATGTTGGCACAAGTCCACATACTGACCCTGCTGCAGATTTGCTCATTATTGTTTATTGTATTATTTGATAAGATTCTTTCCCTGTCTTAACCACCCCAGCCTCATTACAGTTTTTGAGGAGATTCATGGGAGGGGATGTAACCTCCATCAGGGAGCAGAAAGGCAAAGCTTTCTCCAAGCACATATTATTTGGTAGTAGGCCAAGTTCTTCATGCTTCACATTTAATCAGAGTGTACAAGCACTGGGGAAAATAACCTTTCCAGATGCTCTGAAGTATGTGTGTGTGTGCGTGCGTGCTCGCACGTGCACAATGAGTACTCTGTGTATAGTGTTTTTTTTCTTTGCCTTCACATATAATCCAGTTGATGAGAATATTCCATGATGTGGTTAGTGCTGGCTTCAGTGTGAAAGATGAGTACATCGGTACATCCTGTCTGAGAGCAGCATCATGTGGCTGCTCCCATATTATATTCCCAAGGCAGTTTCAGGCAGCCAGGTTTCTTGGAATCCAAGGGCTCCCAGTGACTTCCCACCTCTGCAGCCTCTGCTCTTACCCACCCCACACCTTAAAAGTCCTTTTTGCACAGTGACTTCCCTACTTTCCTTTTTGTTTTTGAATATTTTCCCAGTTTTTATAGTCTGTTCTTTATAAGCATTGAGATTCCTTAATGTAAGGGCCAAATCATTTGACTTTCTCCTTAACATTTTATTGATGCCAAATATAAAAGAAGTATATAAAAGTCCATATTGACCTGAATTCTGTATTCTATGTGTTTTAAGACCTCTTGGGCATTGGGTAGTGCGTTAAAGAGAGATTTAAATTCAGTTTAGTTCCTGACCTCATCTTCGTTCACAGCATTTAAAGAAGTCAGCCAGACTTTGGAATTGGTGGTAAAACTGCCTTGAAGTTTTTGCCTATCTTATCTTACATGTAATACTTTTACCCTGCAGAAAGGTGCTTGGAAGATCATGAGCTGGTGGTCCAGGTGGAAGGTACCATGGCAAGTGAGAGTAAATTCTTGTTCAGGAAGAATTATGCAAAGTATGAGTTTTTTAAGAATCCCATGGTGAGTCTTATCTCTTCAGATTTGGGGTTTGGAACTCCTGAAATCTTAAAAGTTTATCATGGGTGTTTTGTAATATCAGATTATAAAATAACTGTGATCCATAGGTCAGCATATGCATGTGAGAATCTGAGTTGCTGTTTATTGAAGGCAGTCCTTGCCCAAAACAATCTCTGGCACTTAACTAAATACCCTTGTGACTGGCTAAAGGTAGTAGTTGCCTTCAAATAGTAACAAAGGAAAGGGCGTCAAAGTCTGGAAGTCAAAGTGGGGAGGAGAGACTGTTCTTGTTCAGTTATTTTGAAAGTTCTTATTTAAATTGGAACAAATTGATCAAGACTGAGCAGAAGAAATATTCATTTTTTGAAAGTATCAAATATTATCTTGTGACTGTATACAGAAGAATGAGTAGAGCAGTCAGTGTGATTGGTTTATCGGTTGTCATCTCCTTGACTGTTCTTTCCTCTTCTATTTTTTGAGAGACATTTGTCCTGGGACATAACAGGAGAAGGAACTTCATAATGTCCATAGCACTGGCTCTTAACCTGAATCAGGGGGCAGAGCAGCATCAACTTGGAGATAAGAACCAGGTCCACTTCTGGCATGGATAATTTAGCTGCTTTTTTATTGCATAGGAAGAAATCTGATAATTCTTCCTGGGTAATATAGCAGAACAGACTTTTTCACACAACTCTGTCCACCTTGTATACTCTAGGATTTCTGTATCTCATGCCATTCTTTGCATCACTGAGATTTAACCCTGGCACACCTCTTTGCCCACGCGACATGCCATGAGACATGAATTCTGCATTTAATATAGTAGATATTCCAAACTTGGATCCATCATGTGAGGAAACTGAATGTAACCTTTCAAAGGAGGTGTTTCCATTCTGTGATAAGGGAGTAAAGGGGGCTGTCGTTTAAAGTACAGATGTGCACAATTGTACCAATAGGAACTTTTTTTAAACGTGGACAGACCTGTAAGTGTTTCCCCCACTTTGAAGCTAACCTTTAACATATTTGTTTTTCCTCATTTCCTCAGAACTTCTTCCCAGAACAGATGGTTACTTGGTGCCAACAGTCCAACGGCAGTCAGACCCAGCTTTTGCAGGTATTGGACGAAAATAGAGTTTCTGCTGAAATACAGTTTCCAGATAAAAGTCCTCTTGTAACTGTTATGGCAGCTTGTAAAAACTTGAAGAGGCTGGGTCCTTAATCACATATTAACCTTGGCTCTTAGTGGAGTTTAGAGTAACCAGAAATAAATGTGTGCTTGGGAAATCTATGTGTAGCCAGGCTCCTTCAAAGCATTTACACCCAGAATAAACTTGCTGTGACTTAAAAGCAATCTGAGTGTTGCCATCGCTGAGCCTGGGCCAGGAGGAGGGCAAGAGGGAGAAACTGTGGTCCTAACTCTGAGCATGGCTTCCCAAGACAGGCCACTGCCTCGCTGCTTGGAAATTTCTACAAAAATACTGATTCTTACTTCAGAGTGAAGAATGATAAGAAAGCCACAAAGTCCTTTTGCTTTTTTATTTTTATTTTTTAAACTTTTTCTATTTGTTCTAATTAGTCATACATCACAGTAGAATGCATTTATAGATTTTGATAAATCATACATAAATGGAGTATAATTTCTTATTTTGCTGATTGTCCTTTTATTTTTATTCAATTTTTTTTTTTTCTATATTTGATGCGGGGGAAATGGCAACCCAGGGCCTTCTGAACGCTGGTCAAGGGCTCTACCACTGAGCCACACCCCCAAGCCCCACAAAACCCTTTTAGAAGTAACTTACTATATGTTAACATTAAGGAAACTTGTTTGAATTGTCCTTCTACTTTCTAAATGTGTATTCAAAAAAAAAAAAAAAATCCTCGTCTCTCCCCACTCTCCCCACTCCCTTCCAGGGGATGGGGCCAGCAAAGCCTCTGGGCTGAGTGCCGACTCACATTCCTCTTGGGGAGTTGGGAATGTGAAAGGGAATGTAACTGCTGCCCCCCAGATGTGTGTCTGCGTGCAACATGTCAAGTGAGAGAACAAACCGACAGTATCCAGACCTGTGGGGAGGGGCCGTTGTCTGTTTCTACTCCAGGGCAGAGAGCCCATCTATGCCACACCCCATTTTTTTTTTCTTCCCCATGAAATTGTGTGTGTGTGTGTGTGTGTGTTCTCTAAGATGTTATTCATAAAGCTGCCTATAAAAGCAGTTATCTGGGACAGTGAGCTGTCACCACGTGTCCCAGGTACTTCATGGACAGATACCTTTTATGTAACTCCTTTTTGAAAGAATGCATAGGTAAAAGTGGCAGCTTGGTTCTTATTCTTAATTCCTAATCTGTTGCTGCTGGTACTTGTTCTTCTCCTAGTTCTGATAATCAGATTAGATATTATTTAGAAATCTTGAACAAAGGGCAGAATCCTTAAGTCTTCTGCCTTATAAGGAAATTATGACTTTATGTTTTTAACCAGTGTTAGATTAATTTGCTTGCCTGTGTTTCAATGCTAATTATATTCTATGCAATGCCAGTTTAGATGGAATGTTAAGGCTTTTGAAAGGAGAAAAACCTCAGTTTGACCAAAAAACATTTTAGTAATTCAGAAAATGTCAAACTGAACAATAACATATCCATTTTAATTATTTTATGTTAGCATTATCTGATTTTTAAAATTTGCTCTTCCACAGAATTTTCTCAACTCCAGTAGTTGTCCTGAAATTCAAGGGTTTTTGCATGTGAAAGAGCTGGGAAGGAAATCGTGGAAAAAGCTATATGTGTGTTTGCGGAGATCAGGCCTTTATTGCTCTACAAAGGGAACTTCAAAGGTGAGTTTGAAACCCACCACCACCACACCAGTTCTGCCTCAGTTACCTCAAGGTGATATGAATAAGAATGAACTTGGGTTTCATTTTAAAATGCACCTTAACCTCTTCCATGCTTGTGATAATTTACTAATAAGCTAATTGTGTAAGAGTTACAGCTCTATTGAGCTGCCTCAGAAGCGGGGTGGTAATGCAGACCTGGGATGGCCTGCTGCATCACTTCTGCAACCCCAGGCTGCCCAGTCCTGGCTCCTGACTGTGGGATGCAAGAAGACCCTCCTGGCTGCTTCAGTCACTACAAAGATTGACTGATTTTTCATAATTTTAGAAGTTGGGATGCAAACTAGCCATAGGATGTTTATTGCCACCTTAATGCCAATATAATACAGGTCGTTATAGACATTTTTTGTAGTCAGTTGCCCTTTTTTGTGTGTACTCATTGGGAAGAGGGGGTGAGAGGTATGAAACAGCTGCAGACCTCAGAACGAAGCTGGTGACATTGTAGACCTCCTGTGGGCTCCTCCTGGAGGTCTCCTGTGGGCTTTTTGCACATTTGTACCTACTCTTTTCTTGAGACTGTCTTACAAACACCCTGCGGTAGGAACTATGCCCTGCCAAACTTGGCTGGATATTTGCCTTGGAAAAGCCACAGTCTCTTCTGCTCATTTCAGGAAAGAATAGTGAACTGGTGGAACCCAAATGAAGGCTCTGAGCAGCTGTGGCTCTAGGAAGTCAGTAGCTGCTAGATGATGTCCCATCTGGGGAGAAGGGGTGTCTTCTTCATTGTGTGGCTTTGATCGCCTGCAGGGCAGGGCAGGGCAACTCCTTGACTTCCTTGCTCTGATTTATGGCTTACTCATCATCCTCATACAAGTTGAAGCCAGGAACAGTTTGTAGCATAGAGCAGGAAATAGTACTTGGCTGGAGAGTTCAGAAGGGCGGGCCCGGCTGTCAGTGGGAAAACCCAAGGCACCAGGGGACTGGAGTACACAGCATGTCATCAGTGGTATGGCCCTGAACATAGAATGTGCTCTTATATTGGACCTCGGGGCTGCAGGCTTTCTCCTGGGTTTTACTCCAATCATGGGACTGTGATTTGGCAGAAGTATTAAAACATTCCAATAGTCTTGTGACTGAGTGTTTGAAAGGTAAGGTTTTGAGTGAGGGCTGGGCAAATTTGGTTCTCATTTAGCATTTATTTCACATCACTGCCAGCGGGGAAGTGTGTATGAGTGTGCCCAGGCTGATTTCTACTTATAAAAATGTGAGAACAGTTGCTCTTTGCTGTGAGACCTGACCTCTGCTTTTGCAGGAGCCCAGACACCTGCAGCTGCTGGCTGATCTGGAGGACAGCAACATCTTCTCCCTGATTGCTGGGAAGAAGCAGTACAGCGCTCCCACGGACCATGGGCTCTGCATTAAGGTACTCCACCAAGAGGCTGTCCAAATGCTAGGACTGGGAATTCAATGGATTAATTCCTGTTTTGCCCACCATGTGCTTGTTGCTTCTTTTGTTCTTAACAGAAATATGGTTTCTTGCTGGACTTATTCATTCCTGTAAAAAGTGAACCTAAATGTATGCTTATGTTGATTCTCAAGTAGCTCAAAGCTTAAGGAAAAGCAGACACATGGTGGATAATGCCACTTGGTAGGCTCAGTGGCGTAGGGCCAGTTGGGACTGAATTGTAGCCTAGTATTAGCAGTGGGAAGAGAACAGTCATTGGGCAGAAGACACCTGGTTTGTCACCTGTAACCTCCAGGTACTGAGTGAGCTGGCACTTCTGTTCATGAGGATCATTCGATAGGAAAGACCACAACAATATCTACCCTCTGTGTATATGAATGAGTTTGTGCAGATGTACACACATAAATGCACATGCATGGATGGGCACATATACATATTCACATGTGTGTGCATGTGGCCAACAATGTATGTGTACTCCAGTAAATGCACTTGTATGTATATGTGTATATATATATATATAATGTATATATATGCACACAAATACACATACACTCACATACAAAGACACACATGTACACACATATTTCCACACACATACACACATGCACACATGCCTGCAGGACCATGTTCTGTCCCTAGTGAGGTTATAGTAATAATTACAATCATAACGGTACATGATCTTTACTGAATACTATGTATGAAATGTTCTACTAATGGTTTTTATGCCTATTATTTAATCTTCATGGATACTTATGGAGTACAAAACCATCCAGCTTCATTGCCCATGTCAGGTAGCCAGTGAATAGTTGTGCTTGGACCTCACCCCAGTGGGCTAAGTTCTGAGCTAGAGATCAAGGTCCATTCTAATGGGAAAAGAGAACATAGGGATCCCTTCCTTAGCCTGTAACACAACTAAAATGTCATTCTGAAATATCATCCGCAGGTACAGTAGTGCTTCCTTATTTCTGATATTGATTTCATTGCTTCTGGTTACCCATGGTCAACCAGGGTCTAATGTTGAATAGAAAAGTCAAGAAATCATTTAAAACATTTAAATGTCCCAACATTCTGAGTAGTATGATGGTGTCTCACACTTTTCAGGCTCTGTCTTGCACAGAATATTGGTTCTTCACCCAGCATATTCACATTGTATACACTTTCTTCCATTAATCACTTAGCAGTCTCTCTATTATCAGATCTGGTACTGCAGTATCACAGTCCTTATGTTCACATAACCCTCGTTTTACTTTAAATAGTCCCTCCAAAGTTCAAGAGTAGTGCTACTGATTCAGATATGCCAAATGGAGTCCATCAGTGTTCCTTTTAAGCAAAAATGTGAAAGTTCTGGACTTATTAAGGAAAGAGAAAAATCATGCTAAGGTTGCTGAGATGTATACTCAGAACAAATTCAATACCCATGAAATTGTGAGGAGGAGGAAAGAAATTTGTACTACTTTTGCTCACCCCTCTCATACTGCCAGAGTTAGGACCACAGTGGGTTAGTAAGTGCTCAGTTATAGAATCGAAGCTATCATGGGTTCTGGTCCCCACTAGAAGTCTTGGAATATATCCCGGAGATTAAATGGAGACCACTATAGTAGGAATCTACTTCAAACCAGATAAAGGCTCAAGATAGCCTCAGGAGGGGCTGGAGGCTCCTCTTCTTCTTGCTGGACCACACCAGCAACACACTTTTCTCTGCTCCCATTTCTGTTCTCACAGATGCCCGGAGTGCTGGGCTGCCACTCCCACTCCTGGCCCCTCCAAATTCCTAAGCTGGACGAGCAACTCAGCATCCATCCTGAGCACTGTTCTTTGAGTTACAGCAGGGGGTTCACATGGAAGCCCAGATTAGTTTACCCTGTGACAGGCTTCTCCCTTGGCTCACAGCCCTGCCTCTGCCAGGCAGACCTGTCATTCTTCTGTGGCCACAGGATACAAAACACACCCCTACCTGCCTTGCATTGTTTGCTTCTATCTCAGTGCCCCTTCTTCATTGCTCTTCCCCTCTGGACTTCCACTGGGGGTCCATATTGGGACCATTCCAGCTCTCCGTAACCTCTTGGGGGCCTCCCTGCTTCCCAGCTAATGCACCCAGCCACCTTCTCAGTCTCCCTGGGAGGTGACTTTGAAGATCTTTCCTTCTGTAACTCAGGAAAGTGGTTGTCTTCCCATAGATTCCAAGGACCCCTCAAAAGTGTTGGACATCTCTTCCTCTTTGTTCCATCCTGCTTCACATGCCCATTGCCTCGTGATTATTTGTGTTGCTGTCTGACTGCTCTGCAGTTCCCAGCTGGGGAAGGATATATGCTTCAACAAAGGATTAAGTAACTACAACCAGCCTTGGTCTGTTCTGTTGGATCCTCTGTGAAGGAGGATGCTCTCTACCTGGAGGGGAGTGTGCGTACTCTGTGCTCCCTGCTTGGGTGACCACAGCTGATTGCCTTGGATTTGAGTGCTGTGCTGCCCTGCCTCAACGTAAAGTATGTTTCACACTTGCCACTTTGCACTCATCAGATTTCCTTTTTCCTCCACTAGCCAAACAAAGTAAGAAATGAAACTAAAGAGCTGAGACTGCTCTGTGCCGAGGATGAGCAAACCAGAACATGCTGGATGACAGCGTTCAGACTCCTCAAGGTACTTGATGACTCGCGGTGTGTGGTGGATTTACATCTCCTTGTGGAAAATGGGCAATAGGACTTAGGGTCTATTCTGACATGAAAATGCCTGTAACTTTTCCAGTATTCTATCACAGTATGTTATTTATCACATGTAGTTATACATTCTTCTAAGTAAGATCTCAGGAGCTTCTAATTTAGAAGATTAGAGCCCAGTTTTCTGACCTCAATACTATTGACATTTTCTTTGCACTGTAGGACATTTAGCAGCATTCCTGTTCTTGCCCCACTAGGTTCCTGTAGTATCTAGTTGAGACAACCAGTTGAGAATATCAAGACACCTCTAGACATTGCCACATGTCTCTTGAGGACCTAAGGGTGAGAAATTGTCCCTGAGCAACACTAGGTTATAGGAAATAGTAGATGTACTATTCCATTTTTGTTACTGTTACAAAATACCTGAGGCAGGCTACCTTACAAAGGTTAGAGATTTATTTAGGTCATAGTTCTGGAGGTTCAAGGTTATGGTACTTACCTTAGCTCAGCTCTAGTGAGTGGTCTTTTGGTTGTGTCATTGTCATTGCAAATGATAATGGCAGAAGCACACATGGCAGGAAGAATTTACGTCTCCAAACAGGAAGACAGGGAGCTTCATTACATACTCTCAAGACCTTCTCACTAGGCCCCACCTCCTAAAGCACCACACTGAGAATAAGCCTGCAACACAAACCTTTGGACACATCATATCCAAACCATAACAATAGATGAGAAGGAGCACTTATTTTTATGGCTGGGTAGACTCTGAGCTTCCAAAAATTCAAGGCCATGAGAAAAGAAGCATGATGACAAATTATATGGTTCACCATAGCTAGTATCTCCTGATCAGTTCTAAAAGAATTTATTAAATAAAACCTTGTCTGGGACAGTGCTCTTGGTGGCAATCATAATAATTGTCAAAGTGATTTCCTAAAATCACTTTGTAAAGCTACAAACAGAATGGTAAAGCATCTCTCACTTTGTTTCCTCAGTGTTTCTTTGCACACATACAGTACATCCCATGTGTCTATAAGTAATTATGTTTGTGCAGTCCACTCAAGTTGCACATCAGCTGACCAAGGGTCCAGGGGTTTCTGGAGGAGATACTTACTTGGCCGACTGTGGCTGATGCATACAGTGGTCTGCAGATCACTTTACATCAACTCCCACCCTTCACTAGAGTGACTTTTCATTTGGTCCAGAGGCTCTGAAAACTGTACTGAGGAGATGGATAAGCAGAAGAAGGCTTAGTTCCAAACACTCCTTGAGGAGCCACAGAAAATAAGCTCTATGGAGAGATTTCTGTGTTAGTCAGATTTTCATGCCTGTGACCAAAATACCTGACAAGGGAAACTTAGAAGAGGAAAAGTTTATTTTGGTCTCATGGTTTCAAAGCTCTCAGTCCATGGTCAACTGACTCCATTACTTTAGGCCTGAGATGAGGCAGAACATCATGGCAGAAGGGTGTAGCCTAGGAGCTGTTCAGCTCATGGCAGCTGGGAAACAGAGAGAGAGAGAGAAAAGAAGGGGCCAGGGACAGGTAGAGATACTAAGACAGTGCCCCCAGTGATATACTTCCTCTAACCACACCCCACCTGTCTACAGTTACTGCCCAGTAGTCCATTCAAGTTATTAGCCTATCAAATAGATTAATCCACTGATGAGATTGCATAATTTAATCAATGCACCTCTGAACATAGCTACATTGTCCAACACATGAACTTTTGGGGGAACATTCCAGATCCAAACCTTAATAGCCTCCTATGTCTGTCTTCCAGTACCTTAGTTTATTTTTTTTTCCTCTAATACACACACACACACACACACACACACACACACACAAATATTAAATCAAAATTTTACTAATTCACAATAGAAAAGGAGATGGTATTATTATAAGATATTATAGATCAAAGTCAATCCTTTCTAAGCTAGATTTAAGTCCGTCATCCTTGGGGAAAGGTTAAATAAGTTATGGGATGTCAGTCATCGAGAGGAACACTCTGTTCAAAGAAAGGTTGGTCTCTGTGCTCTGTTGTGGAAAAACTATTAACAATTAAAATGCAAAGTGTAGAACAGTATGTGTGGAATATACTATGTCAGTGTGAAGGAAAAGGGGAGGAAAAATGGAAGTGTGTATTCGTATTTTCTGTCATGCATGCAAGTGTTGTATAAGACTGCAGGGGGAGGAGAGATTATAGTCAGCTGGGCAGATGTGGGAGGAGGCCACATTGGAACTTTGAAATTTTTGTTTGTTTGTTTGTTTTAATACAGCAATTAATAGTTTATTTTTAAAAAGGCAAAAAGGAAATGAAAAAGGAAAATGGTGGTATACTTTATGAAGCTATAAATTTTATTATACTAGGTAATACATAATAAAGTCAGTTAGTAAGTTCTTAACCATTGTACCATGAGTGGAAAGAAAACAAGTATCTCCCCTTTGGTGCCGTAGTATAGCTAATCACAGGAAGGGGAAGTGAACAGGGCTAGAAGTGGCAATATTGTCTGTTATTAGCACTAACAGTGATGCATTGTATAATATTAATATAACATCATTAACATTTATTGAGCATTTACCATGGGCCGAGCTCTCTTCATTCCTTTACATTCATTACCTTATCTCCTCACAGTAGCTTTGTGACATACATATGATCCCATTGTACAGATGACAACTCTGAGGCCCAAAGTATGACCACTGGGATGGGGCAGAGCTAGGATGAGAGTTCCATGCTCTGGCTCCTGAACCCCTTTCCTAACTACCCTGCTTTCTTCCTTTTTTCCCCTAAGAGCCCCTGGGCAGTTGCAGATCTAATTCTACATGTAGTCCTGGTATCCCAGCCATTTTGCAAGTATTAATTTAATCCAGAGACCCAGATTCTAGACACATTTAGGATTAAAGTGTGCCATTTTTACAGGAGGCTTGGGGCCTATACCTTGCATAAACACGGCAGTGGCAGAACCTGTGGGCCAATCTCCAGTGACATGAGAGTACTGTGCATTTCTGTCCTAATTAGTTACACTCCAAGGTCTGTCATCATCTTGAGCAGGTTTCAAGATGTCCACAATTATGTCATTTCTTAGGACATTCTGAAATGTCTCCTCCCTCCTGACCCCCTGTCAAATGGTCTTAGTTAAAGAAGAGAAAAACATAATTAGGAGATGAGATTCTAGGGGAGATGGCTCCTCCTCTTTGTACCCCATGTTGCCATCAGAACAGAGTGCTCTTTGCTCCTGGAATTTGTTCTGCTACAAGCCAGGGGGAACCTGCTAAAATGCCTTCTGCATCTTGTATCTGCTATTTGCACAGGGTGACTTCTTGTTGAGGGTATGTTGATCCAGTCCATGGTCAGTCTTGGCCTTCTTATTGCTGGACAGCAAGCTACAGAGAACAGGACCAGGCAGGACCCACAAACCAGCCCTCCTGGGCTTATACTGTGTTCAGTCATGGGTCAAAGTAGCATCTTGGCTGACTCACTTCCAAAATTCTGAGGACAAGGACTTAGAGCTCAGAAAATTAGAATGGAGTCAGAGTGGGAACCAGCCCACCCGTGCACCTCTGGCTTTGACTCTTCCTCATTTGATGTTGTATCTCCCCCTCTTGGCTGCTGGATATCATGGGCAGTGCCAGAGTCTACCTGAAATGGGTGCAGCAAGTCACCAGACAGGGAATTTAGACTGGAGACTCCCTAAGAACCCCTTTTGGTCCTCTACTGTGTGACACCAGAACAGACTAAAGTAACATTGGATTGAGTTTTTATATGGTTGACATGCAGGTCTTGTCTGTAGTAAGTGATGAGAGGTCCTTGCCAGCATCAGCCCCTCAAACACGTTTGTCCCCTAAAAGTGCATCAGACCTTTTTTGTTCTTATCTGAAACAAAAGGGGAAGTAGATAACACGTGGGGAATTATTTGTTTTGTAACAACTGTCAAAATGGAAACCCTAGAATCTTTAATCATAAAGAGCTACCTTCCTACTATCCCTAATTATATTCAGGTATCTTTTCGGTTTAGTGGGGAATAATTAATGCCAGCCACATTGAAATAGCAGCTTTGTTATTTAAAAATACTTTTTGGAAGGAAATCTTATTATTTTAAATTAACCCTAGGACCTTCATCCATCTTTAGGGGCTTGTCCGGCAATACTTTTCTTTAAAAAAAAATAAAGAAGTCTTACATCTTGTGTCTACCTAGAAAAAGTCAAACATTGCTACACTCAACTTTGCAGGAGGATGCTATTAGAACACAGAGCAGCAGAGAATAATCGGATTCCTCATTTCTTTATAATACATTGTTAGTAATTTCTTGGATGCAGTAGAGTCTTTGCAGGGAGTGTTAAAACTTAATAATAGTTATCTGTTACCTCCTCCCCTCCTCCCTCTGCCTTCTGAAGTTTCTTAAACTGCTATAGAAATTCATCCCCTAAAGGGAGGTCTCACTTCATCAATCCAAGAATCTATAATTGTGGTTGCTTTGGTTTTAAATGATCTGACACTGGAAAGGCAATTAAATTAGATGTTCAGCAGAAAGTCAGACTGCTGAGAAACAGGGCGCCTTCTCTGCACAAATGCTGTTAAAATACGGCAGTGTGTGTCTGGAACAAAAAGAAAATTCACAAGCAACCAGGGGAAGCAGCATGCTAAATGCAGAGAACAGAATCGTTTTAGCACGGTGAAAAGATTGTGCAGAACAAAAACAGACCTTCCACACGCTGGGTAACTGTTGAGTACTTGCTCTTTGACAAATCCAAGGCCAGGAGTTTGACATACCTCAATTCGCTTAATCGTTATGAGAACCCAGCGAGGGAGGGCTTGGACCTCAGTACAGATCCTGTGATGGTTAAGGATCCCTGAGGTGGAAACAACCTAGGAGTCATAATAAGACATGCATATGACTCAGGGTTTCCTCAGCCCTTCCCCTGCAGATGGTACCTACCTACAGCACACTCACACCCAAGGTCACAGCCTCTTTGGATGCCAGGATTTTGACTTGTGGTTCTCAAGAGCCAATCCTGACAGTGAGACACTCATCTCTGCAGCCCATGGTACAGCAGAACAGACAATATCCAATGCAAAAAGCTGTCACAAAGCTAACTATGCACTGTGAAGGACTTCTCCTTGAGTCTGAGATTATGTGTAGCTCGTTTAGTTGATATCCTTTATTTTATAAAATTCTGATATTCAGTAATGGGATATCCAGTGTACCTCACTTAGTTGATATCCTTTATGTTATAAAATTTTGATGTCTAGTAAATGGGTTTATTTTTGTGTGTATGTTAATTATCTTACTTGATAAAAATAATCGCTAAACTCTAAGGCAATCACAGCATTTTTTTCCCTCCCCAATTTTATTTCTTTTTTAAATCTAAAAGAGTGAGAATCCTTGGTTTAGACCTTTCCCTTCACTCTATTCCCCGTAAGATGAACTTTCAAATCTAATGGCTTTCTAAGTTTTTTTGAAACAGAATTTGTCCCCCTTTCCAAGCAAAATCTCTTAAAATTCTCCAAAATGTAGGGTAGATAGAAAGGTTAATCGAATGATGTGGTTTATCAGATTATTCCTAATGAGCAAACATTCCTCAGTGTCGTTGGCTTATAGTTCCTGCTGCTGCCCTGTTAGAACCTGGCAGGTAGAGCAGCTGCTGCCTAGAACATTGCCCGCATCCAACATGCAAAAAGAAAGAGACAAGTGTGAAGGGGCATTTTGCATCCCCAGTTATTAAGCTTGACACTAAACGACATGTCACTTTTATGCACTGTCATTGGTTTGAACTAGGCATATGGGTTCATGGAACTGCAAGGACCCAGGAAGCCCAAGCCTACTTGAGCATGATGGATCCCCCCTCTATGAATATCCATCCTAATGCATATATGTCTCCTAAACAGTTAGAGCCCCTTCAAGTTAGAAAGTACAACTTAAATTCATCTTCTATCCCTGGAGTTTAGCTGCATTTCATGAATCATTCTTTGACCACAACTCTAAGCCTTTGTTTTATCTTTCCATAAAGAAAAAGAAAAAAACTTATATATGGCCTAAGTTAAGAACAGAAAGGTCACATGCATAATTAATTTTCAAAGCAAAGGAATTTTTCATCTTATGGAGGTGTGAGGTCCTGCGATTCATTCGTGTTTATGGCAAGAATGAGAAGTAGGAATTAAAGGGAAGCTTTTAATGTACAATAGATAGAATAAAATAGACTCCTTTCACTAGATCCCCAATCTCAATCCAATTTGTAATTTTAAAGTCTTAGGAATTTGTTTATGTCATTTATGTTCTTAACATTACTTATTATGCTAACACTCTGTATAGGGAAGATGTTTCTTATCATGGCAAAATATTAACTTGTGTTTAGCAAGGTGTCACCACTGTCCTTATTGCAGAAACATCTCTAATTGTTCTACAGACACATGGCAAAAGTAACCACCATTGCCTTTCTTCTTTATTGAATCTAAACGTTCAGTTAGATGTGAATAAGAAATAAGAGAGCTGTATTCCAAAAAATAGGAGAAACATTTCTAGGGTCATTCTTTCTCTGAAATAGTTGAAGAAAAAAATAATTGGATTATACACATATATTTAAAATCCAGTCAACTAAAATAAAAAAGAAAGTAGAAGGTAACTTTATGGTAGAGCTGATATACAATAAGTTAATATCTAAACAATAGAAAGAATATATATAAATAAATTACCACCATCTGGACCTTCATATTTCTAAATGGAAACAACATGAATTAATAATATTAGAACTGCAGATAAAAATGGAAAACATTCAATTTTCTTAGTAATTGAAATGAATTGAAAATATAACAAATTAAATAGCATTTTATGCCTACTTAGAGACAGTATTAAACAATTTATGGATCAAGGATGGTATACAGAAGAAAATTAGAAAATATGTCAACTGAGTAATCAAAAATACAACAAATTGCAACAATAAAATTTTAAAGGCAAATTTTACATATACATACATATATATATATATTTAAATAAGGCTTAAAAACAGTGATCTAAGTATCCCCTTCAAGACATTTTAAAAAGGCAGTCAAATTAAAACCAAAGGAAAAGGAAGGGAAAGGTATATAAGACCCCAGAATTACCTTTTATACAGGTTTAGTACATCTTATCTGAAATGCTCAGGATAAAAAGTGGTTTGGATTTTGAACTTTTTTTTTCAGATTTTGTATTATTTGCATGTGCATAATGGGATATCTTGAGGATGAGAACTCTTATATGTTTTACATACACCTTGTACACATAGCCTAAAGGTAATTGTTTAGAATAATTTTAGTACACCTGTGTTTTAACTGTAACCCATTATCACATGAAACCAGGTGTGGAATTCCCATTGTGGCATCATGTTGGTACTCAAAAAAATTTAGGATTCAAAGCATTTTGGATTTCAGATTTTCAGAAGGGATGTTCAGCCTGTGTGAGTGTTTGTGTGTGTGCATGCATGTGCACAGTGCCTCGTGTGCAAGTATGGGAGGCTTGGGACCAACCTCAATTTCATTAATTAGCTAGGATTGAGAATTCAGCAAAGCTCTTATATTCATGGCATTACACTGAGCAGATACAAATCAAAATTGGCAATGGGAAAATGTGTGTGGGAAGGACCCAAGAAAGTTCCAAGTAGGAGATAGTGGCTATCCTCTCCTAGAGAAGTCATATGCACAGCACTTGCTTCCACTGACATAGATATGTGAGAACACACAAAGAATTTCCAACCAGGGAAGTTTGCACAAGCCTTAGTGTCCAGATTTTATTGATGGTTGTCCATGTAGATACGACTGACCCTTCCAAAAGTCAAGTTAATATGTGCGGCCCAAAGACCCAGCATAACTCACATTGTATTATACCGTGTGACCTGACCCAAGGCCTCCAGTTAATCCCAGTAATTTCTTTCAGGCAGAATATTCCAAAAATTTAAGAGACCACCTTCCAAGAGTGGGGTTGAGCAGGGGACTTTCTTTGTGCAAGGTTAACCCATTACATCTCTCTGTCTCTTTCTCTATTCACTTACACACACACACACACATACACACACACACACACACAGTCGGCACTCCATATCCAGTTTCTGCATCTTTGGATTCAACCAACTGTGGATTGAAACTGTTCTTTAAAAAGAAAAATTTGTATGTTTATACTGAACATGTATAGGCATGTTTCTTGTGACTGTTGACTAAGCAATACAGGACAACATCTATTTACATAGCATTTCCATATTATATATTATACATAATCTAGAATTGATTTAAAGTGACTAGGTTTATATGCAAATACTACACCATTTTCTATATGAGACTTTTGGGGGCTGGGGATATGGCTCAGTTGGTAGAGTGCTTGCCTTGCAAGCACAAGGCCCTAAGTTCGATCCCCAGTACCGCAAAAAAAAAAAAAAAAGAGAGAGACTTTTGAATCTGTGGATTTTGGTGTTTGCATGGGATCCTGAAACCAATCCCCAGTGGATACTGAGGAATGATTGTGTACATGTACTTGCAAATAAGTGAATAAGTTGAACTATGTCTGTTATTAGTGCCCAAGACTTTAGAATATTTATGTCTTTTTGGTAAATCAATTCTATGTCATTATGAAATACACTTAATTATCCCTAGTAATGCTCCGTGCTTTAAAGTCTAATTTGTCTTATATTAATATAGCTTTGTTTTAATTAGTGTTTGTATAGTTTTTCTTTTACCGTCTTTTTTCTACTTTTCTGGGTTCTTATGTTTAAGGAATATCACTGATAAACACCACATCTTTTTCTTTACTTGGACAATCTTCATCTTTTAACTGGAGCATTTATTGTAATTTAATTGTATTATTTAATTTGCTAATTAGTATTTGTATTCGAATCTACCATTTGCTAGCTGTTTTCTAGTTGTCCCACTCTCCTTGTATCCCTTTTTCTCTTGTTTGGATTTGTCAAGTTATTTTATTTGTATTTTTTTCCTGTTTTAACACATCTCTTAGATATTTATATACTGTTTTCTAGTGGCTACCCTAGATATCACAACATGTATCTTTAACTTATTGTATTTCATATAATTTAGTCCTTTTACAACTTTCAGGTCAGCCTAAGGACTTACTCCATTTTCCACATTGCTCATTGTGAAATGTTTTTATTATGAATATTAATTCTCTATATATTTAAAAACCCTAAGACAATTTGCTGTTTTGTTTAATATATTCAATTTTTATTTTAATCACCTCCATATCTGTATGTCAGTTTTTCTTGACTTTGCATTCTTCTTTGTGAGACTAGAAGAATTCAACCCAGCAATTCTTTTAATGTGGACCTGAGAAATTTTTTCAATTTTTGGTTCACCTACATTATTGAAGGAACTTTTTCTTGGTTGTGGCTGTTATTTTCTTCTGCATTCTCACCCATTCCATTGTCTTCTGCATCTCATCGTTTCTGCAAACTGTCAGCCGTCTATCCTCTAGTGCCTCTATGAAAATAATGTATGTTTTTCTCTGGTTGCTTTTTTTATGTTTTTCTCTTTGTTTTACAGTAGTCTTTCCATGATGTGTCTGGGTTTTAACTTATTTATCTTGCTCTTTGAATCTGTTGCTTGATGTCTTTTTGTTGATTTTGGAAAATTCTTGACTATTGTCACTTTGGGTTATTTCTTCTGACCTGTTCTCACTCTTCTCCTCTCATGGGAATGCAATTATACCTATGTTAGACTGTTTTGTCATGTTCTAAATGTTTTTATTTTAGAAATGAGTACATACTGTAGGACCTAGAGCTGGATCGGAGCTTACGTCCCCTGAAGGAATGTCAAGAGGAAGATGCACTCTGCTTGATAACTTTGTTTCCTCTTCCTGATTCTTTTATCTTCCAAGTGGGTGGTGTGAGCCAGTAATTTGGGAGTGTTGGTTGGGATGTTGGATGCGTGTAAGACTTTGTAATGCCCTGGGTACTTATTGCCAACAAAAATAAAGCACAAACTGCTGAACTGGTTAAGCAGTAAGCCTGGTGGTCAGGGGAAACACTAGCTTTGGTATATTCAAATTCTAAATCCTTACTCTCCTGAGACCTTGGGTTATTTGCTTCATTCCTCTGTGCTTTAGTTCCATTATCTGTCAAACGAGGATAATTATAGTACATAGCTCATAAAATGGAGATGGTTAAATGAAAATAATAACATAAACCATTTAAGACAGTATTTGGCCCATAGCAACACTCAATGAGGTTAATTCTTCTTGATCCTATTATTATAATTACATCTGTCACTGTCATGTATATTCCCCTTCCAACATTCCAAAACCAGTCAGTGTTCATCTCCTGCAGCATAATAGCAGAACTGAAAGAAGTGCGCCATCTTGAATGTGCTTCAGTTCATGGGGGCTATTAACAGTATTTTTCATTGTTCTGTACTCAACATTGCCCTTCCCAGCCTTGGCATTTGCCATGTGCTGGGACCTTGGGGGCTCCTGGTACCCTCCTGGTGCTGACTGTGGTCTTTCTCTTCAGTATGGAATGCTTCTCTACCAGAACTACCGCATCCCGCAGCAGAGGAAGGCCTTGCTGTCTCCATTCTCCACACCAGTGGTAAGTACAGTGCTGGCTTATCCTAGAAAGGGGCCTTTTAAACTGCTGCTGAGTCTCCATGTGTTGTGGACGTCCCATTTCACATGGGGTGGCAAGGGAAGCTCCAGAAAGAGTGTTCACATTCCAAGGAAGCCAGTATGTTTCATGCATTCCATTTTCCAGAACGTGAATTTTGTACTCTCAATATCATGCCTTCAGGGAGGAAATTTCTCTACCATTCTTCTTCCTTCCCTGTATCTCAGCTCAAGCTTATTTAGATAAATTACTTCATGTACTTAAAAATATCAATAGCAACTTCCAGCTCTATAGGAGCATCCTTTTCTGCCTAGAGTTTTGTTTCTTCAAGTCATAGGACTCATAGGTGCTGTTGGCCATTGTGGTGAAATCATTCTCTGGTTAGAAGTTAAAGATTATTATTACTCCTTTTGTATCTTCAGTGTGTACTTTACTTCCCAGAGACACACAAACATGCCATGGCCTCAAAATATGATCTTAAAGATCCTTCATTTTCTATTCTTTTTAAATGGCAAATGATTCCACCAAGAGACCAGTGTTTCTTTCCCCGAGCTAATGTATCTGAGCATGAACTCTGTGGTTGAGGACTAGGCTCACCCTGTGTTTCCATGCCTTTGATATGCTTTAGCACAGATTAGGGCAACACAGTCCAAAACCTACTGGTGCCAGGTGACTTTGCCAGCAGAGTTTGACTACTATGAGAAAATGGGATCATTTCTTATTCTTAAGAAAAACCAAAGCCCTTTCTAGCCCAAGGTCCCTCTGAATTTTCAACCTGAATAAGTGGATCTTTATTCTGAATCAGGGATTTAGAGGTGGAGGAGGGGGCACCCTTTTCTGGCTATCTTTATGATCATTTCATGCCAGGATTTCCCTCTATACTGCTGTGGCTGATTTCCTTGCTTCTTACAAACTTGTGGCTTTTTCTTTCCAGCGCAGTGTCTCTGAGAACTCCCTCGTGGCAATGGATTTTTCTGGGCAAACAGGAAGAGTGATAGAGAATCCAGCTGAAGCCCAGAGTGCCGCCCTGGAAGAGGGCCATGCCTGGCGGGTAAGATCATGACCCTAGTCCAGCCAGAATAGGCTCCCTTGCAGGTGTTAGTCCCCCTCCATTTGCTCTTTTCCCAAAAGAATGGCTCTGTGGTGTTGCCAAGTTGGAGGGTGCTCATGAGCAACTAACTGCAGGAAGCAGTTGACCCTCTGGGTCCTCCATACTTCCAGTACCCAGCCAGCCCCAACTGCTTCCCTGTCCATGGGATCCCTTGAAACGGGCAGGAGGAGAACAGAACCTTGTATCTCTTTGGCTCATGGGCAGAACTCTTCTTATTGATGAATTTTTAGCAGCTGCCTATGCAGGGCATAGAACCATGCCTGAATGAGGCCAATGGGCATTCCAGGGGGGGCGGCTGTATCCAAACAGTTCCTTTACCTTTGAGGCTCAAGTTCTAAATCTCCAGATGGGAAGAATCTCACCCATCTTTCAGCTGAGACTCTAAAGACCATGTGCAAAATATGAGTCCAGGGCCCTGACTTAGAAAGCATTCCCAGTACTTTTATAGAGTGTGGGTAAAAGAAGAAAGTTCCAAAGTATGGGGACTCTTGAGACCAGTGTTTTGAGAACTGCCTGAGTTGACCCAAGTTCATGCTTTTCTGCTAAGATTTTTCAGGATTTCCACTGTATGTCTTCTGTGTGCGAATCAAGTGTCTCTGCTTCAATACTGGGATGGCTGGAAATGCGCCAGTATGTTTTTGGTTTTGTTTTTAATCATCACTGAGATCCACATGTTCTTTATCCTCAGTGGTCAGACAGGGGTTTCACATGATGCCTGGGATACTGACCAGCCACCTGCCCTGAGGTGGGAAGCCAGGTGATTTAATGCACAGCTGCTGTTGTCATGAGTGCTAACGTGGGCATTTGTTTTGCAGAAGAGAAGCATGAGGATGAATATCCTGGGTAGCCAAAGTCCCCTTCATCCTTCTACCCTGAGTACAGGTAAACATAATAAGTTGCTTGATATTGTTGTATATAAAGAAAATTGAACAGTCCTCACCCTCTCCCCCAACCCCACCCTGAGCTTCACATCGTTGCTCAGGCCTGGAATGCACCACAGAGGGGCAGCTGTGGGAGTCAGGGCTCTTGGTTATGCTCTCAGGGAAGCCACTGAGCAGAGATGTCACTTCTTCACCTCCTCTCTTTGCCCACAGTGATTCACAGAACACAGCACTGGTTTCATGGCAGAATCACCAGGGAGGAATCACACAGGATCATTAAACAGCAAGGCCTTGTGGATGGGTAAGGGATCTCCACTGATAAGAGCTGTTGTCTGTTGAGGTCTCATTTTGCTGGGTGTATATTGTTTCTCAAACATCTTTGTAGGGTAGGCAGTAGTTTTATCCTCATTTTAAAGAGGAGAAAATCTAAGCTCATATATTGTAGGAGTTGTGCAGGGCTGGCCCAGTTAGTAAGGGGCAGAAGGGGCTTCTAACCCATACCTGTCCAGATTATATCTAGAATTTTCCTCTACCACTTAAATGAAGTTTAAGTAGGTAAAGAATGCAGTTAATTAATTTTACTTTCTTGGTAAGTGGAAAAATGGGAAAAAAATTGTTTTTGTCTGCACCTTTTCATTTATGCATATTGTTGTTACCTTTATGTGAGAACAAAAAGCTTTCTTTTTGTGGGGGTGGGGTGCTATGGGGGCGTATTGGGGATTGATTCTAGGACCTTGTGCTTGCTAGACCCTAGAATCATTCAACACTGAGCTACATCCCCATCTCAACAAACAGCTTCAAAGAGCTGATACCACAAAGAGGTATCATGTCTCATGATTGTGGTTGGCTGTTCGTACCTGGGCCAGCTCAGCTGGGCTGGGTGATCGAAAGTGGCTTTGCTCTTTTGTGCATGGCAGAGTGGGGCTATTGACTGGAGTGACCGGATACATGTTTGCAGCAGTTTAGGCTAGAATCATTGACATCATGGCTGGCACAGGGCTCCCAGGACCAGCAAGGGAGGCTGATCCCCAGTACACAAGCACTTCTCAAGTTTCTGTCACATCCTCTATTGTCCCAATGGCAAAAACAAACTGCACCCCTCCCCTAGGCTATGCTCAGCTCCACCATGGGAAGGGTCTACTTGAGGCAGGGGAGCAGATATGCATGAACAGTTAGAGGTAGTCACTGCAGCAGACTGATACTGCAGAGCCACCAGAAAGAGATTCAGGCAGGTTTTCCTCCTTGTCAGAGTTAGTGAGATGCCATAAGTCCATTTTCTTGGCAGGGTGGCCCCACACACAATCTCTCTCTCTCTCTCTCTCCTAAAAGCACTAGTTCTTCAAACTTCTAAATTCTTAAAAGCAATCCATTTATCCATTCGTCCTTCATTTTATACAAAGTTTTAATAAGTAAAATTTCAAATTTTTATCAGAGAGAAGAGTATCATGAATCCCCATTTTCTCAATGCCCAGCTCTAGCAATTGACCAACCCTATTCACATTATCTCCTTCCTTATTTTCTTCTTTACCTTTTCCTTCCCTCCTCTTCCTTCTCTTCCTCACTTTATTTTAGAGAAAAATCTTGAATATTCTGTTTTTACTAGTACATATATTTCAGTGCATATCTCTTAAAAAATAGCCCCCACTGTTTTTTGGTACTGGGGATTGAACTCAGGGACACTTAACCACTGGTCCACATCCTCATCCCTTTTTCTTTGTATTTTATTTTGAGACAGGGCATCCCTAAGTTGCTGAGGCTGGTTTTGAACTCATGTTCCTCCTACCTCAGCCTCCCAAGCTCCTGGGGTTACAGGCATGCGCCACTGTGTCAGCCCCTTTTTTAGACTTAATATCATTATTACACTTGACAATATAAACAAGAATTCCTGTCTTCTAAAATGCAATCCATCTTCAAAATTTCCCCACTGTCACAATAAATAAATAAGTGAGTAGTTTATTTAAATCTGAATCCAAAATGGCATTGGTTGATATATCACTTAAGTCTCCTTGAATGCATAATAGTCTCTCACCACCCCAGTTTTTTCCCTTTTCTTTTTCGTATCTCTTGTTCATTGAAGAACTGCATTCGTAATTGCATGCTTGCAATTTCCTTCCTTGTGTTCTGTCACACTGTGACACTGGTGGTCAGAGGCTGATCAGATGCAGATTGATTTGGGAACCGAGAGGCCTTCAGGGCTGGTGCTGTGGAGACACATGAAGCTGGGTCATCATGCTCAGTCGTGAGAGGATTGAGAAATGGCTGCCAGTATTGTTTGGAGTCTTCCCCGATGGTCTCATCCTTATCTACCTAGTGGTTTAAGCCATTGGGTAATTTGCCCAAGTTCAGCCTTCCACTGAAGATCCAAAATCTTTTTCTAGTTTTGTTATTCCTTCATCACTTCTTAGATGGAATTCTTTCTTTCCTCAAAGATTCAGTTTCCTGGAAAGTGCTTGGTTTCCCCCTTTGTCAGTTTTCAGAGGAATGAGTTGGTATTCTACCACTGTCCATTAGCTTCTGTGTGTTTCTTACCGATCACTATGAGTTTAGATCTTTCTATGTTTCGTTTATTTCCATCAAAACTCCTCAGTGCTCTGTTTGCTCCACATTGTCCTTTGGACCCCTCTTAAGTTGGTTTCTAAGTTCTTTTGACTTCACACTATTAGTGTTTTATTTCAGGAGAGACAAGGTGTATCAAGCTCAAATAGTGCAGACATCTTAGGAGCTTTGACTTCTTAGTGGGAAATGGCTTCCTTTCGGTCTTCTCAGTAGACAGAGCTAGAATACAACCCAGGGCCATGTCATGCAGGGTAAGCTCTCTACTACTGATCTACAATCCTATCCCTGGGCCTTTTTAAAATCAAAAAATAAATTGTGAATTCACATTGATACTGCTAATTTAAATTCAATATTATGGGACTTTTTCTTCTCTAATTTGTTTTTTTTATTCTGAAGATCTTGGTTACTAATGGTATTAACTTGATTATTTATATATATCTTGTATATTCTATATATCTTTATCTATATGTAGATGCATCAAAATTGAGTATTTTCATATCTTGGAAATATTAATACTGATACTAATTTAGCCAAATTCCAGATTTGAGTTGTCTTTGCAGTCCTTTTTATCCTTAAGTTACATTAAAATACAGTGCTTGAAATCACTTAAAGTAATTCTTCTCTGTGCCTCTGCTACCAAACTATTGTGGGTTTGTTTTGTTCCTTTTGCTATTTGGTGTTTGCAAATGGATCTAATTTGTTTCATGTTAGATTGAAAGGCAGTATTTAAATTATGTAAAACATTTCCATGGTTCTAAAATCCAAACTATAAATAAGGCACATTCCCTATCAGCTCTACACCCTACACATCCCTGCAACAGTTAACCATTTTATTAATTTGTGTTTTTGTTTTGTTTTGTTTTGGTACTGAGGATTTAACCCAGAGGTGCTTTACCTCTGAATCACATTCCCAGTCCTATTTATCTTTTATTTTGAGATAGGGTCTCACTAAGTTGCTAAGTTGCTGAGGCGGGCCTCACACTTGTGATCCTCCTGCCTCAACCTCCCACGTCACTAGGAGTATAAGCATGTGCCACCATGCCCAGTTATTGTTTGTTTTTAAAAAGTATAAGCAAAATGTGTTTGTATTTGTGTGCGTGAGGCCCCTTTTAAACAAAATTGGTAAATCATAAATACCATCTTGCACATGATTAGTCAGCTTTTTCAACTCTGTGAACAAGACCTGGAAAGAACAAGGTAGAGAAGGAGAAATTTATTTGGGACTCATTTTCAGAGGTCTCAGTCCATAGATGGCCAACTCCATTGCCCTGGGCCTGGAGATGAGGCAAATATCAAGGCAAAGCACTTGGCAGAAGAAAGCAACAAGGAAGGAAAGAAAACTGTGCTCACCAGGGACAAAATATATATATCCCGAAGGCATATCCACAGTGACCCACCTCCTCCAGCTACACCCTACCTGCCTACAGTTACTACCCAGTTAATCCCTGCCAGGGGATTAATGCACTGATCAAGTTAAAACTCTCCTAACCCAATCATTGCACCTCTAAACTTTCTTGCATTGTCTCACACCTGAACTTTTGGGGAATATCTCATATCTAAACCATAACACATTTTTCTTCTCTCTGTCCTGAGGATTGTCCCATAGCAGCATATGGAAATCTCTCTCATTTCTTTTCCTTTCTCAGGTTCTTTTATATGTACATAGAACATCATTTTTTTTTCCAGCCAGTCCCCTGTGTTGTGACAAACAGTGCTATGTCATTTCATAATTTCACTGGTATCTCTTTGCTGGTGAGTTCTTCACAGTGGGATTGTTGGGTGGAAGGCTTACATAATATTGTGAAGTAGCTCTCAGTTCTCCTCTGCAGGGTTTGTGTCACATGGTCATCCCAGCAGAAACATATGAGTGACTGTTTTCCCATCGCCTCCTCCATCAGAGAGTAAAGTTATAATTTGCACTTCTCTCATAAAGCAGACGGAGCCTCTTTCCTTGTGCTTAAGAACTGTTTGGATTTCTTCCTCTTTTTTGGTGTTCTGAGATATTTATACCTTATATCCATTTTTCTAATCTGTTTTTTAAAATTGCGAATACTTTATTTTTCTTACTCTTAAATCATAGAGTTCATTCATATTATTTTCTTTTTTTTTTCATATTATATTGTTTCCATTCACCCTTGCTTTCTTCTTTCATTATCTGTTTCTTTCCTTATTCATTAATTTTTCTGTTTATTATTATTACATGTATTATATATTATTATAATTACTATTATCATCATTAGATTCCAGATGGATTTGGACTTTATATTTATATATTGTGCAAAGAATGGGTCTCATTTTGTTTCCCAGATAGCTGTATAATTATTCCAAAGCTAATTATGTTAGGTAATTAATATTAAGTAATCACCTGTATCATGGAGCAGTCTCTTTTAAACCATTAGAAATAACTCCGTTCTTAAATATAAAAAAGTATATTTCTCTAAAGTTGCTGGCATGCTTAAGGAGAGAAAAGCCTAATATTTGAAACTTCTGTGGCATTATTAAATTTAGGGATAGGTGTGTATTTTCTTGTGCCCATTTATAGCTGTGAACCCCATTCATCTGTGAGCCTCTGAATGTTGTAGGCTTGTCTTAGTTAACCGTAGTGTCTGTGGGGTTCATTAAGGAGGCTGAGCTAGTTCACATGCCAGGTGACATCAGGTAGTGAAGGCTGCATAGGAGGCTCGCTGTGGTGCTGTGGCCAAAAAGCACATGTCCCTCCCCACTCCTGTCCTCCCCGAAACCCAGGGTAGTGACAGGGTGTCTGCCTCCCCAAGGAGCAGGAGTGCCTGAGTCTCAGGGAGGAGGGTGTAGGGGTATGTGTTTTTCAAAGGAGTTTCCCAAGTGATAATGAGGTAAGACCCACCTTGGCCCCCTCTGACAGGTGAGGGGGTGTGCCCACGTAACCGGGTAGACAGCTGCACTCAAGTGTGTGTCTGTGTCCTTTTATCTTTTCCCATGCATGTTTATCTTTCAGCTTTTCCTGGTATAAAATCCCAGCTGGTGACGTTTCCAGCCTTTCTTCCAAACCTATAAGGAGATAGGAGCTTCACCTCTGACTTCCTTCCCAGATAAACCCTTGTTGTGGCATCTGTCTCATTTATAATGTGCTCCCTGGCATCCTTGCTGGCACTAAGGTTGTCATGTCCAGCTCAGACGTCAGGCCGCAGGAGCGTTGGCCAAACACAGATGTGCAGATGATGGGCTGGTCCAGCTTTGACGCGGGGATGGCTCATCTGGGGTTCCTAGGTTTAGGGAAGAAGTGTGTTTCAGACGATCTTTCTCTGATCTTTACTGACCCCTGCAGAGATAATGAAGGCAAGTCAATTTGGAGTGTCAAACAATGAAAAGAAAATAACTCTGAAAGACAGTGCAAGAACAGCTAAGGTTCGAGAGGGATATTTCCTATTGCTTTAGCCTGAAGTGATATGTGGAGTTCGAGAGCAGGGCCAGAAAAAAAGAGATATCAAAGCCTTACGTGACTCCAGAAATGTTCCTGAGGTCCCTGGCAGCCTCCCCATGCGTGGCCGAGCATGCCTGTGTGTGCATGTACCAGCTCTTTTGCCCACCAGTCCTGCACCGAGCTCACTGCCAGGTTCCTTCCTGTCTTGCTGTCCATTCCAGAAGCTTTGGGAGAAGGAGTTTTTCAAGGGCAAATCTGGCTCTATCCACTCCTCTGCCAGCCCTCTCAGGATATAAGGACACCTCTTCTCTCCCACCCCTCCCGTTCCAGTCTAGCCCTGCTAGGCTCTTGCTATGACGAGCAGCCCCCATGCTGCCTGTCTGCCTGAAACTGAGGGACAGAGATGGTGTGTCTGCTGCCTGCTCCTCTCGGGTGATCATCCCGCTCCAGAATGAACAGGCACAGGTCGTGTACATGTTCGTCTGTAGTTTTCTGTCTGTGGAAGGAAACAGGTAGTCATGTAACAGAGAAAGGGGCAGCCCTTTCTTTTCCTCAGATTAGATCTTGAACTTCTACCATCTCACCATGTTTTATTGGGATGATACGACTCTGGGAAAAGAAGAGGGATCTCTGAGGTAGACAAAGGAGACAGATGTGCATGGCCACCCAGGAGAAGACCCAGAGCTCCCTGTTCTCTCTTTTCCTGTGGAGCATGTTCTGCAGCTGGGGGACCCGTGGTTCTTAGCACTGTTTCTTCCAGCCTGACTGGGCTAAACCATGGAATTCAGATCTGAGCATTGTTTCCCAAAGGATATTCTGACGAGTACAAGTTTCTGCAAACTGCTGTGTAAAAGGGGGATTATATAGTTAGGTAAGACTGGGTCACTCTTTGTGGTAGAGCCCTTTAGAGACTCAAGATGAGTATTTGCATTTTAAAAACTTTGAGAAGTCCTGGGTTGAAATTGACATATAAATATGTGCATTTTTAAAGCTCTGAGAAGTACTATAGAAAAAAGCAATCTGTTTTATCTTTCCAGTAGGGATTTTTCCAGTTCCGTTTAGCTGCTTTTCCATCTTAGCATTATAATCTATAAACTGGAGATTTTTTAGGTTAGATTTGTTCATGGCAAAGTGGTGATTCCATGCTTATTTGTCCTATTTCTTTATTATTATATTTTGAAATAATTTCAAGGTTGTAGAAAAGTCACAAAAATAATGCAACGATCTGGTACACACTTCACCCAGATACCCCACTTATCAGTGTAGTGGTACATTAGCTTTATCATTTTTTTCCTGTAATGTTTTCCCCCAAACCATCTGAGAGCAAGTTGTAGCTTGATGCCCCCTTCGTCCTAATTATTTTAGTGTGAAATTTCTATAAACAAGTACTTTTCTAACGTAACCACAGTGCCATTATAAAATCGGGAAATTAATTTTGGTGCAGTTGTATTATCTACTCTATACACTGATCCAAATTTTAATTCTCCTGATTGTGTCCTTTTTAGTAAAATGGGGGGGGGCATCATAATCCTGGATAATCTCATATCCCAGAGCATGTCTGTATAATCTTGACCTTGTCATAAGTGAAAGCCACTTCTCAGGAACGTGTCTCCTTTTGCACTAGACTGTGAACCAGGGACTAGGGTGGGAATTTGCATGTTGGGTGGGAACACCCGAGAGCATGATGTGGTGTCTTCGGCACATCCTATCAGGAAGCATTTGAGGTCCGTTTGCCTTGTTCCTGGTGGAAGCAATTTGAACAATTGATGAATACACTCTTAATGTGGTTCTGTTCTGTTTTCCCTTTTCTGTAATGTTTTCCCACATTAGGAGCCAGACACTCTGAGATTATGAAAATGTTCTGTTTCTCATCAGACTTTCGTCTGCTGGTTTTAGCATCATCGAAGGTCTTCTTAACAGTTGTAACTGTGGTAGTTGCCAAATGGTAGTTTTTCAGTCCTTCAATCCTTGGTATGCTCCTCCAAGTTGAAGCTTTTCTTTCTCCCCGTTAATTTCTGTGTACATTTATTTCTGACACGTATGGATTTGTGAATTCCTGTTATATTTTATAGGTTATAATCCAGTGATCTGTGATTTATTTAGTCAACCTGCCCCCTGTGTCATTTGGACCTGTCCCCACAATTCTTTGAGCACTTTCTGACTTTCCAGCACAAGATGTTCCAGCTTCATCTTGCAGTTTCCCAGCCTTAGCTCTGGAGTCAGTCACATTCCTAAGGATCCCTGCTTTCTTTCAATGAAAAATGACATTTCAAATGACCATGTGGGTGCTGTGGCTGCTGTTGCCCCTCAAGGCCACTTGGATGCTAAAGAACTAAAGCATCAGGGTTTCAAGTCCATGTTATTGAACAAGACTAGGAGGTGTGTCTGTGCGTGTGCACGTGTGTGTGTGTGTGTGTGTGTGTGTGTGTGTGTAGTTTGGGATTTTAAACATCGTTCACAATCCATTGCTGATTTTCCATCCCCCAGGCTTTTCCTCCTCCGTGACAGTCAGAGTAATCCAAAGGCATTTGTACTCACACTGTGTCACCACCAGAAGATTAAAAACTTCCAGATCTTACCTGTAAGTAGTGACATTTCTATACCAAGTCTTACTTTTGGATTCTCTAGCTTTAGTTTTCATGCAATTTTCAAGTTATAAACTAACTAGACTATAGATGGTTGAATAATACGCAGTTTCAAGCTCACAGGTAAGCAACTTGCAAGAGTTTCTGTAGAGGTTTGTTTTTCAAACTTAGGACATTTTTCCTACAAATGATGGAAGTGCTGATCCTGTGCTGAGGCTTCTCATGCACCTTTTAGCTCATAGGTATAACTAAAGGGCTGCCTAACTGGGAGGATCAGGGTCAGCATATAGGAGGATGTGGGGGATGACGAGGACCAAAGAGCAAGATGACCCTGAGCACAAGTATGTAGAAAACAGGAGGCAAACAGCAGGTTTGTTCCTGCATCACTTGCATCTAAGGAATTATCTAATTTGTGCTGGTGTGTTGTGGGGCTACTCATGAAACTCACAGAAAAACTCACTCATGGTCAAGTGCCCCTCCAAAGAGAAACTGTTCCTCCTTGCACCTGGCTCTCAGATCAGAAAATAGATTCTACCTTTGAACTCTCCACCACATCATTGCAGAGGGCCTTTTGTTATTGTTGCTTTAACAAAGCAATTATTGTTATACTTTCTAATGTACTTTAACTCTCCTTTCAGTAAGCCAAAGTTTAAATTCTAGTTCATGATTTTTGTGTTATATTAGCACTTCCAGGAACTCAGTTTAGGTAGGGATACAATACACATCAAATGCTTTACATAGTGAATTGATCAATTCTGGAGATAAGGATAACTTCCATAAAATGTCTTCTGTGGAACCTAAACCCCAGGAAACCTTCTGCAGAAGAAGGTGACCACACTTGATCCTCTTGGAGACTCATGTGAACAAAGAAGAAGTCCCTAGAAGGCTTGGAAAGTAATTAAATGCATCCATTTCACATGATTGAGCCTAGGGTTTTCTGAAAATATTGACCCTAAACTTCACTACAGTCTCAATAGTAGTGTAACGATAGGAAGCCCAGGGCTGGTAAGGAAGAAGAAGGCTATCGTGGTTTCCTTTTGTGAAGTACAAGAAGTAACATGCTCTGAGTCACTTTCCATTCTTGCTTCCCACTAAATTCTGATGTACACATTTTATAGATGAGAAAAACGAGCATTTGCCCTGCACCACACAAGGGGAAAGGAACAGAATCTGGGATTGAATTCCCACTTCTCAGGTTCCACTAAACATTATATGCACAGAATTATCAATCAAGAGAAAGTGCTTCATTTGTAATTCTTTTTTTTCCCCACTGCATTATCTTTTGATGCAGATATTAGAATTTTCTCCACTTAAAATATAAAATGAAAAGGTCTTCCATGGCAGGCAAAGTACATAATGCCATTCTCCCAAATAATCTCAAAGAGGAATAGCAATTTGGGACTTAGAAGATTTCAGCCTCTGAACTTGAAAACAAGCCACAGGATGTATGTTTGGCTCTAGCACTACTTTCAAGTTAAGAAGTGATTCTAAGTTCATTAATCAACCAAGGTTTAAAGCTTCCCTTGTCCATGTGAACAGGGTAGTGTGACTTTTCTGTTCAACCCAGTACTGCAGTCATTAGATTTAAAACTTACTGAGTTGAAGCAGATGTTAAGAATCTAGTTCTTTCTTAGAGATACTGTGGAATTCCTGCTTTAGCTACCAAATAGTCCAGGAGCTGGGAAAGTTGTTTTACCTATATGATGTTATTAAAATAATGTAACAAGTGCTTCATAATGGAACAAAGAGAACTTGAGAGCTTAAAGGTTGCCTGTGTCCCATTGTAGATACTTACTAGTCAACTGGTGAACCTGACCTCATGAGCAGGGTGAGCTTGGAGCTCTTCCAAGCCCTTCCCCCTTGACCTCTTTGGGGAGCAGAGGAGCCATTCCTGCTAGTTGGCCTTAGCCCCCTGCCCAGCATCATTCACCTAGCCACATGGCAGCTCCCAGCACAGATGCGTGCTCCCCCACCTTGGTGAACTCTGAGTTTTCTAGCCAACCTTGCAGATTCCCTGTGAGTCCCTTTGGAATCCAGAGCTACTCACCATGGGCCCAGGTTCTCCCCAACATCTTATCTTCTAACTTGGCAAGTGTCGTTTTGTGTCCCTCCAGTTCGAGGATGAAGGGCAGACCTTCTTCACTCTAGACGATGGGAACACCAAATTCTCTGACCTGATTCAGCTGGTCGACTTCTACCAGCTCAACAAAGGAGTGCTGCCTTGCAAATTGAAGCACCACTGCATCCGAGTGGCCTTATGACCTCGACATCCTCTCAGCGGAAGACGGGAGGAGGTGAACACTGGAACGAAGAAGAGGTCTAAATGAGGGATGAGAATGTACATCTTCCGCACCTTGGGACTGAGAGCAACATGGGTTCGTTTGGTGCCAGCCAACCAAGATCGACTAGTTTGTTGGACTTTGCAAAGATTTGCTGCTGTGGATCCAGCCAGATTGCCTCCTTCTGCGTCGGCCAAATCAGGGAGGGTGTGAGAGATCCAGCACAAGTCTGAGAATAAACTGGAATGATCATCCTTGGCTGGGCCACTTTAGGAACAAGAACCGAAGAGAAATTGGAAATGAACTCTTGCCCTGGAATAATCTTGACAATTAAAACTGATATGTTTACTTTTTTTGTATTGATCACTTTTTTGCACTCCTTTGTTGTCAATATTGTATTCAGCCTATGGTAGGAGGGGATGTGGCTTTTCAACTCATATGAGACGGAAAGTTTCGAATTGGTGACTTCAGACTGCAAATTGGTCCCCAAAGATATCTAGAGGGTGACCTCCACCCTCTACAGGTTGCCACAGTATGGATTTGGCTCCCAAATTACAAAAACCACCCCCAGCCCTTCCCAGTATACTTGAAAAGCTTTTTTTTAAAAAAAAACAAACAAAACTAAAAGGTGTCAACTGTGGTCAGCATTTGGCATGTTTTGTGGACTCAGTCGAGCTACCACAGTCTGTTAATCATTGCTCTCTGCGTAGATGTCTGATCCTTTTGTTAGTAGCGTGTCTAGTTCTCCACAGTGCAGGAGACTTTATTACGTTGGAAACCCCACTATTCCCCAACACAGCACAGCTGCATGACCTCGCCTCTGGATTGATGTAAGACTGCCTTCTTGGGACACACCTGGTACCCATCATTTGCTGGTGGTGGATGTCACATAGTCCACCTGGGGTACCATCAGTCTCACATTTTCGCAGCCATCAGCTGTTCTAGAATGATCACTGCTTTGGCCACCTGCAGTGGCCTGGGTCATTTCATGACTGATCTCCCTTGGGGAATTAAAGGATCTAAAAAGAACACGATACCTGGTGGCCTTTGTGCTGGGTTCTGTGGGTTTCCATGGTGATAAAGAAAAGCAACTGCTGCAGAGGGCTCAGGCGCAGGTTGGCATTTGAAGGTCTTTGCTTGATGAACCTCTGCATCCTGCTGAAAACCCCCATAAGCCAGCAGATGTGGAGCGGCCAGAGGCGCCTCCTCTGATGGCTTAGGGGCAGAAGTACCTCACAGTGGTTGTGGACAATGGGGAGTTTAGCAACAGGACACTTGCTTCCCACTCAAAGAGACAGTCAGATGGTGGCTTGAGTTGTTACACAGTCCCCTGTACCCCATAGCAGACCCTTTGCGTGTCCCCTTTGCTGAGTTGTCAGGTGTGAAGGTGGCTATTTCTTGACGCTTGACCCCCGCAACACCAACTGAACTCCCTTGACAAGCATGCAGACTACTGTGGTGAGCAGAAAGCTTTCTTTTCTAAGACAATGCCCAACAGGCTCCTCTGATCTGTGCTAGCCACTGGATTGTTCCAGATGCGACCCACTGAAGTGCTCCCTGAGGAACCGCTTCTCTCTGCCCTTCTGTTGACGTGCGTAGTTCAGGAGACGTGTGATGTGCTTCAGTGTGGCAGATCGGCTGGCTGCAAGTCGGTCTACAGGAGAGAAACACTGTATTTTGGTTTACAGACCACACTCCATCCGTTTCCATGAGATGTCTGCTTACACAAATGAAGCATTTCTTTAGTGAAACACGTTTTTAACCATCAATGGTCTATTGCATTTCCTTCTTTGGCAGCCAGTTCATCAAACAATTGACAGTGAGGTAATTTCTCAAGTTCATGCCTAGCATCATGCTTTTACTGATCTCCACGTTAGGGACGGTTACTTCAGTTTGACTATTGTACCTTCTTTCTCTTCGCTGGTTTGCGGTAAAACCTTAAAGAACAACAACAAGCAGCAATTCTAGAATTTCAATTTTCTGTTTATGTAGATCAGTCCTCATCGTGCATCATCCCTCTCTTATGCCTCTCCATAGACAGCTAGGATGTGCAGTATTTCATATTTATAAGTATGCGTTTTATTTAAAAGGAGAATAAAAGCTTGACTCTGATTCATAATTTTGTATGTAGCTGGTTTGACGCAGTCTTTTGTACTTCCCCAGCCGAAGTGAATTGTTGGAGGCTGCTATAAACCGCCTCGTGCGGCTGCAGACTTCCGAAGGCCCCTGGCTCGCCCGCCTTTACGCAGGTAGCTGGGAATTCCATCTGAAAACAGCAAGTCCCTTGAGCCGTGGGCGTCTAGCCCCCAAGCCAGGGACTGAAGGACATTTGACTTTTATTTTTGTATTTAATTGACATGAATGTAAAGGGGACAGCTCAGGGTTGTTTTGGAGCCTGTTGACTTTTTAATCTCTGCCTGTGATTTTCTTTTCTAAATGAGAACTCCATGTAGCAACCTGGACTAAGACGAGAAGGAAAACGCCAAATGCTTTGGGTATTAGAGTTTAATAGGTAAGCTCTGTTCCATTAGGTGTTAGAGTTCCAGAACGTGTTTTTGTTTGCTAAACCTTGAAGAAACATGTGCCTCAGCTTAGATGTTTTGTCTTCTCCTTTCTGCACTTAATACCTGACAATTTGACTGATCCTTGCGCCTTTCTGAGGGCGGGACTAGCTCATCGTAGATTTGTGGTGTCATAGTGCAAATTGCAGTGACCATAAAATGTCCTGACGTGTGAACGTTTTCAGGGAATGCAGAAGGTGTTAATTAAGAGACAAAACCTTTACTCCATGTGCTTTGCTTCATTCTGTACATAGCTCTTTGGCTCGTGAACCTAATTGTAAACTTTCAGGTATTTTTGTACAAATAAGGGACTGATGTTCTGGTTCTTGTAATTAGAAATAAACATTAATACAGTGTTCTTCATTTTCTGTTGTTTGTAATGTCTCTCTGTATTTAAAACACTAGCTGGGTATCCACTACAAACCTTTGGAAATGATGTACAGTAGTAAAAATGGGCTTCTTGCCACTAGTTAGGTGCTGGCACAAGGAATTGGTAGCACTTTGGAATGTGTCCTGTGCAAGTTTGCTGAGCCTTGAGGAAATGTGGGATTCCAGGTCAGTCATACCAGGACATTCTCAGCCACAAGAATCCTAGACTCAGGTTTCAAAGTGAGTCAGTCACAAAGATTTAGCAAATAACCCTGGAAACTCAAACTTCACATTTGACAGTTCCAATAATGCCATTTTTTTCCATAGCAGCGGGACAATTAAAATATCAAGAACTAGGGGTTTTGACACATAATTAGTCATGTAAGAAATTGGCAAAGAGAATGGATGCCCTTTGCTGTCCAGGCCCTCACCTGGGGAAACCCTAATGTACCCATGCCTGACCACTCAGAGCTGACTTGCCATCTCAGGCCATCTCCCTGCCTTCCCCCAGTCAGCCAGAGAAAAAGTGCGTATTATCACATGCCTGCCCGGTCTACTGCAGGAAAACACTTGTAGTTTCATTTAGTTTTAGAATCTGAATCCTTGATTTCTGATAGCTCTCCCCAGAAGATAAGCAGACCTTAAAGGCAGAAAGATAATGTTACAACTCTCCTTATGACATAACCAGGTCTCTGTAGAACTCCACAGTTCTGACAAAGAGCCAGAGTGAATGAAGCTCCACTGTGCCCAAGTCTCAAATGCAGACTTGAAAGGTAACACCAAATAAGATACTGCAAGCAGCAGCCCAAAACACTGATAGGATGAAAAAAATGGGGGTCAACACCACTTTAACCTTGGTCTTTCTGCATCTGTCCCAGTCTTATTTATTTATTTATTGGCGGTTCTGGAGGTGGACCCCAATAGCATTCTACCACTGAGTTACATCCCCAGCCCTTTTTATTTTTTGAGACAGGGTCTTGCTAAGTTGCTGACACTGGCCTGGAACTTATGAGCCTCCTGCCTCAGCCTCCTGAGTCACTGGGATTACAGGAGAGGGCCTCTGTGCCTGGCTCTGAGTGACTAGTGAAATTATAAGAAGGGATTTTTCCTTTGTTTTTGTTTAATGAGAAATGAATGTGCTTGTTAAAATATAAAAATATTCACACCTGGTTTCAGAATGATCAATTCATTCATAGCCCCTTTCATCTTGGAAGTATACCATATTTATAAGAACAGGAAGCAAAAGTGAAAAACCCACTGTAGACAAAGTTGGCCTTCATCTGCCATCCTCAGCCACCATAGAGGAGGCAGGGCTGTTCACTGAGACCAGGGAGATCTAGCAGAGACTACCAGATGATACAGGAGCCACAGCCACAGATCTCTGCACAGCCAGTAGAGGGCACTTCAAGACAAATGGCACACCCTGAGAGGAAGCTAGTGACCCCTGGTGGAATAGGGAGAAAAAGCACAGCTGAGAGTAATGGATGTCATGTGTCCCCTAGGATACAGTGTGAGCCTTCAATCTGTAGATAGATCCAAGAGATAATATGCATAAAATCCCACTCTAAGTCATGAAAACTTGGTTTCTGGCAGCTTGGTTATAATTAGACAAGCAGATCACCTTTTCTTTGATTACGAATCAGAATCCATAGATGCCCCTCCCCAGGCAGGGGACTCAGGTCCTGCAGGGACACCAGGGCCATCCCACATGACAAGCCAAGTCCTTGTCACTACCTTGCTAGAAATCATATAAGAAACGGAAGAAGGACATTCACAGAAGAAAAACTGAAAAAAGCTCAGGAACATGTTAATATAATTTTTAATTAAACAAAAAAACTATCATAGGAGTAGCAGGGTTGGCCATAAAATTTGCCTTCTGTAGCTTTCTGTAATCATTGTTTAATTTTCATTTGCTGGCATGACAAATCTTGACCTTCTTTATTTCCATAGAAAGGTATCATCTCTTTATGAAGGGTTTTGATACCATGACCCAGCACATACATGTGTGTACACAATCGAAACCAGAGTTTCAGCCGGGCACAGTGGCGCATGCCTATAATCCCAGCGACTCGGGAGGCTGAGGCAGGAGGATCGCGAGTTCAAAACCAGCCTCAGCAAAAGCGAGGCACTAAGCAACTCAGTGAGACCCTGTCTCTAAATAAAATACAAAATAGGCCTGGGGATGTGGCTCAATGGTCGAAGGCCCCTGAGTTCAATCCCTGGTACCAAAAAAAAAAACAAAAAACAAAAAAACAGTTTCAGAAAATAGCATTTCAATTATCAAATGCCATGACCCCTCTTTTCCAGTTTTTATAAATACTGATCATGAAACCTGCAAAACTAATTACATAAGCAATGGATAGTTGGAGACCAGTGATTTGAAAAACCCTGAATGGAATACAATAGAGAACCTTGAAAAAGACTCACATAAATATAGCCCACTGATCCTTGACAAAGGAACAAAGATGAGAGTCTTCTCATCAAACGGTGCTAGAACAAATGGACATCCACAATCAATCAATCAGTGTATGCTTAGGCCTTACACCCTTCACCAAAATTAACTCAAAATGGATCACAGACTTCAGACAAAATTATAAAACTCCTAGAAGATAAGACAACATAAAATCCAGGTGATGTTGGATTTGAGGATGACTTTTTAGATACAACACCAAAGACACAATCTATGGCAGAAAAAAAAAAGATGAATCAAACATCATTAAAGTTACAAACTGCAGAAAATTAGTTGATATTCTCATCAGCTTCTAGGCAAAGTGCATGTTATAAGAAAATTATATTCTGTTGACATTCCTCCTCTATGGATTCAGTCCATAGTAGACACCTCAGGGTGGCCTCATCTCTTTCACCCTGACCTCACCAGTCTCCAGGGTTCCACCTCGTTCAGATAAACAGTGGTCTCGGCATGAAGCCCTATCTCCCCTCCCAGGAACCTCCCTGGTGTGCTCCCAAGAGCCTCTCTGTCATATCTTCACTTACTATATTGCTCCTCCACTACACACAGTACTGGGACTGGTCACATGAGAGATGCCCACTTGCTGCCCCTATAGAAGTGTGACCCCAGAGGGGGTGCCTGGAATACCATCACTGCAGCATGTGCTGCCATCCTCTGCCCTGGATCATAACAAGGTCACCTATGTTAGCCCTTCTCTCCTGGGGACATGTTGCCCCTAAGAAAAATGCACAATGCTTGGGAACATTCTTGGTTGTCACAACTGAGAACTATCATGTAGTGAACAAAGGCTGGATGCCTTTGAGGTTGAGTATGTACCATGTTAACATGCTACAATGGCCAGGATTGCCCGCTTCACAGAGCTACCCAGCCCTAATGTCAATCATGCTAGGGTGGTTAATGTTATGTTTGACTGGGCTAAGGGATGCCCAGAGAGCTGGTAAAGCTGGATTATTTTGGGGTGTGTCTGTGAGAGTGTTACTGGAATAGAGTAACACTTGAATCCATAGACTGAATAAAGAAGATTCACCCTCACTAATGTGGTGGACATAATCCAATCTGTTGATGGTCAGAAAAGGACAAAATGGAGGGGGAAGGTGAATTTGCTCTCTCTGCTTGAGTTGGGCCATCTGTCTTCTCCGGTCCTTGGATTTCAGAGTTCCTGGTTCTTGGACCTTCAAACTCAGACTGAATTATACCATTGACTTTCCTGGTATTCCAGCCTGCAGAGAGCAGATTGTGGGACTTCCTCCATAATCACATGAGCCAATTCCCATGATAACTCTCCTCTTCTAATCCTAAATGTAGATAGATGAGAGAGAGAGAGAGAAAGAGAGAGAGAGAGAGAGAGAGAGAGAGAGATTATTTCCAATTGTTTCCATTTTTCTGCAAAACCCTAATACAGGTCTCAACCTCAAGGTCGAGTTGTATTAGGTTGTATTAGGTTTGTTTCTTTCTTTTGTATTCTAAACCTTCCCATAATTCCCATAAGCCCCACAGCTAATAAGAAGAAAGACAGGAAATGTGAAAAGAGCCACTACTGGGAACAGATGTCTTTTCCCATGTAGATTTGTCTATGGGGAGAAAAACCGCTAATCAAAATGACACTACTAGTTATCTTTCTTTTTCTGTAAAGTTTTTAATTGTGAGAACTCGGAAGTGATTTTACCCAATCACATTGCTTCAACACTTTCAACTCATGACATTAATTCCTGTCCACACCTCTCTTCAGCACTCTACATTCATATAATGAAAGGCCCACAGGACGTCTCCACTCAGATAATATGTGAATTTATCTAAAATTTAATTCCCAAACTGAATTCTTGGTGTTCTTCATCTCCCTTGACCCAGGGCTGATCCCCACTGGTCATGTTCCTCTCAGTCCATGACTTTCACCATCTTCCCATTGGCTTTATCCCCATGAAGTCTCCATCTCTCTGATTCCGCCCTCCCACCAGCAGCCTCCTAACTTGGGTGCTCATATATCCACATGCATAGCCAGCACCCTACCGCTCTTTCTCATCTAAGTGCTCTTCCCTCCTCAGCCCATCCCAAATTCCCGCCACATTCCATGGATTTCTGTGCTTTTCTCCAAACCTGAAGAAAGGAAACATTTTTTAATCCTCTCTCTGATCCAATCTCCACACAAGCACAGAGTGATTTAAAAACAAAAATAAGCTAAGGGAATGGCTTTCTAGAAACATTTCAATGCCTTCTATTATAGTTATGGGATACACTTATATAACATGGCTTGCAAGAGCCCCCCACTTTGTACGGTCCTCTGGAATTGTCTCTCTTGCAGGATCTGGAAGACACCACACTCTTTCTAGCCTGAGAAACTTCACAGATGCTGTCCCTCATAAGATGTCCTTCCCTCATGTTTTAGTCAGCTTTTTTGCTGCTGCAACTAAATGATCTGACCAGCAAAATTATAGAGGAGGAAAGGTTTATTTGAGGGCTCATGGTTTCAGAGGTCTTGGTCCATAGAAGGCTGGCTCCATATCTCAGGGCTTCAGCTGAGGCAGAACATCATGGCAGAAGAGTGTGGCAGAGGGAAGCAGCTTGCATTATCAGGAAACAAAGAAAGAGAGACTCCACTCTCCAGATACAAGATATATACCCCAAAGCCATGCCCCAATTCTAATCTCCTCCACCCACACCCTATTACTTCAATTAATCCCATCAGGGATGAATTCACTCATTGAGTTAAGACTCCTACAACCCAACCATTTCTCCTCTGAACCTTCCTACATTGTCTTACATGTGAGCTTTTGGGGGACAACTCACATCCAAACCATAACACTTCACTTTTCCCCTTGCTAAGGATCATCAATTTTTCATGGAAGACTGGGTGTGGAGCACACTGGTGTATGTCCCTCTGTGGCTGAATTACCATTTCTTCTTCTCTTTTCTTTCTTTTCCCCAATGGCTCTTGTAGAGATATTGAGTTTCATCATCGTCACTCTGCTTCTCTCTGAGGTCCCAGTTCCAACAGTATAAATCTTGGTTCTCAGCCCTCCAACCATGTGCCTTGCCCCCAGAGCTCTCTGAGCTCTACCAATCTGATTGCTTCAAAATTCCTTTCAACACTCTCAATCATGACTTTATTTCTTAGCCTGTGCAAACACCTGTGGTGACAGCTATTCTACTACCTTGTACCCAGTCCTTTAGTGTGTTGCTCCAAACACAGCATACACCCACTATGCTCTTTGTCCCCACTGGTGTGAGTTTACAGCCTCTTTGGATCTGCCTAGAAGCCTGGCACCCAAGTTTTCTGCAGGTTTTCCTGTGCACAGACTCAATGCTGCTTTCTCAGTTCTGTCTATGCTCCAAAAAAACTCTTGTCAACATTTGTTTTTCTAGAAGCTGGCCAAAATCTCATTTGAAGTGTTGTTTCAACCATCATTTCAATGGATTTGGGGGAAGGGAGATGGTGCTTGGATTCTGTCAATTATCCAGACCAAAAGTTTCTAGCCATAATTTCCATGTGCAGTACTAGGAATTTGTAGGCTCAGTGTTGAAGCTGTCTTCAAGGGCAGGAAGCCATCTTTAAAGTGGACTTTACCTGCCACAATGCTGAAATTTGTGGCATGACCTAATTGGAACTGTTTGGGAAAGTGGAGTATGCATAGGGTTATGTTCTAAGAAAGACCCAACTGCTAGAGATTAGAATGAGACAGGTTCACCAGAAAAAAACTTTCTCAGAAGCCCAGAGAAGAGCTACTCTCTCTTGCTTTACCTGAATTGCCTTGACCTTTATACCATCAGAAATTAATGTTTAACTAGCACACAAGACTACAAATACAAAGACAGGGAAATGTGGGTTCCAAGTTGCAAAGAGAATAACTGCCGAGCACCAAGTTTCGACCTATTTCTCCACATGCTTCTCTGTTTCCAAAGGATCCCACAAAGGAGTGTCAACCTGTAAGGAATGAGAATTCCTAGCAGGTGAGTCTCTGGCATTATTCTTAATCAGATTATAATTTTTGGAAATGGCAACATTCATACTTGACTCTTGAAACCCACTTTACTAAATATTTGCTGAAAGCATAACTCTCTTGAAGAATGGGGATTATTATTGAGCAAATGCTCCCTCTTGTGCTGAAAGTTTACCAGAGGTTCAGTTCTATGGGGACCGTGCAGCTGGTTGAACATGTGCACGTGCCCACAGGCATGCACACACGCGTGCGCTTACACACACACACAGAGTTGTGTGATGAGTACCTGAAAATGACTTCATGCCTGTAGCTGAACAGCAAATGCAGGTGACACACAGAATCTTCTCTCTGTCATGTACCACTAAGCTGATGTTGGTACTTCAACCCCCTGAGCCTCTGTTTCTTCGTCTGTAAAATGAGAATTTTAATTGTACCTACCTTGTGGGGGTCTTGTGAAGATTAAATTACAGAATAGTCCCAACACATATTAATAAATATGAAATCTTATTTATTATCTGAAAAACATCTGTGGTTCTATGAAGGGCTTTCTTTTTTTTTTTTTTTTTTGACATATGGTATAGGCTACTTAGAGCTAAGTCTGTGTTCTACCTAAGCAGTGTGATGTGAGGAGAATTCAAAGCTCTTTCCTGCTGACTTTTGTGCTGATTATAGTTGCCATTAGAAGATAGAATTCTTGAGAAGAAATTATTGGTCCACATTCGATTTGAGTTAAAACAATAATTTTTGAGTATTCAAATTGTGTCAGTCTCCATCCAGGAAGAGATTTGCATCCTTTATCTTTAACCAGAGCCCCATTTCACAAGTGGGCAAACTGAGAACTAAGTTATAAACGTCTCACAAATAGGAAAGATAAACTTATAACTGAAATTGCTCTTACTTCATAATCTAGCACTTTCTGCACTGCTGTTCTGGAAAAGTTGTATTTTTTAAGCAGTTATTGGGTCCCAGGCACTATATTATCTTTGAAAGTTCATCGAAGCCTCTTGGAGATCAACTTGTGAGGGCCAAAGGAATGGAGGCAAAGGAGCAGGACTATGGATAGGAGGGGAATGTGATGTGAGTGAGGGATTAGGACATACCAGGGAGGCAGTCAGGGCACAACTGGGAAGGGAAAGGGAAATACAGGGCTAGATGGAGGTTCTGGGCACTCAAGGCAGTATACGGGGTCAGCAGCCATCAAACCAACCATGGCTGGCATGGCCTTCTAGGCAGATCTCCCTACAAACAGTCCTTTGCTCTCAGTTCTGAGATCCCCAACAAAGTGGGCTCAGCTCTTGGTACTTCATGGTTCACTACCTCAATGGTTCACCATCCCTGCAGGACATGCCCTTGGGTGACTCCATGAGTCATTTGCTTGTTGTTTCAGGATGATAAATGCTTCTCAGATTTCTGGAGGCAAATCAGTTCAGCATTTAGTCTTGGGTTTAGCTACAGGAAAGTGCACAAAACAGATGCCCCTTGTGGAGTTCTTATTCTGATTGCCTCTCAGAGTAGATGCATGACAATATTTGATCCACAGTAATGTTGGCACTGCTTGAAATCTAAATCATAACTTTCAGATGTTAAGAATTACTCAGGGCCAGGAAGCACGTGCCAGTAATTCCAGTAGGTCAGAAGGCTGAGTCAGGAGGATTTAAGTTCAAAGTCATCTTCAGCAACTTAGCAAGGCCCTGTCCCAAAATAAAAAGTAAAAAGGGCTGGGAATGTGGTTCAGTGATTCAATCCTCAGTATGAAAATAAAAAACAGAAACAAAACAAAACAAAAACCTACCAAGGAGCATGTGAAGAAACACAACTATTTTCACATAATACCATCCCTGAACTTCTCCTTACCCCTGCCTGGTCTTGCAGGGTAGGAGAGAGGCTCAGGACATCAAATGCAGTACACCTGAGGAGGAAAAGGTTTTCATATTTGAATAGGGTCACTTGAGTAATCAACTCAGTAATTTAGTATCTTATTATATGAAATGACAAAAGTTTCACTCCACCAAGAATACCATACAATTCTAAACATGCATTGAACTTTAATTATATAAAGGAAATCTTGGTACAACTATGGGGAGAAAACAAATACATTATCATAGTGGGAAATCTCAACACATCCTTACCAATTATAATAGTTCCTCTTTATCCATGGGAAAGGAGTTCCAGGATCCCAGTGGATACCAAAATCTGCTGATGTGCAAGTGGCTAATATTAAATGGCAGAGTATTTTCATATAACCTGTGCAATCTTCCCATGTTTTTAAAATCATCTCTAATTTAGTTACAGTTTATTAGTTACAGTTGTTTACACTAATGTAAATATTACATAAATATGTGTTACACTATATTATTCAGGGATAATGACAAGAAAAAATAGTCTGTACATGCTCAGATAAAATTTTTTAAATTATTTTTTACTCAGGTTTCACTGAATCCACAGATGTGGAGGCTGACTGTATAGCAAACTGGATGACAGATCAAAAAAACAAATCATTACTAAAAGTTCAGAAAATGTCAACAACATAAGTAACAATCCTGGTTTATTGGACATACATGGGACCCTAGCCCTAATAATTAGAAGATACACTTCTTTCTCAAGTGTACCTGAAGGGCTCACAAAAGCAGAGGCAGTATTAGTTCATATTGCAAGTCTCATCATCCATCAGAGAACTCTTATCACATGAGCATGTTCTCTGATCACAATTTAATTAAATAAATTAAATTAGACTCAATAAAAAGCTAAGCAAATACTGTTCTCTCTATATATATATATATATATGTATATATATATGCTAGGTGCTAAAGAAAGGAAGAAGAAAGTGCTAGAGTCCCATTATTCATATATATATACATATATATATATATATATATATATGTATATATATGTATATATATGTATCTGGATCTTTCTTGAAATGCTCCTAAATAACTCATGCACCAAGAAATGTAAAAATTATGAAAATGCTACAAATTAAACCTTGAGTTATATATTGAAAGCAGTGCATAGAGGAGAGTTTATAGTTGTAAATGCTTATGTTAGAAAGTTTAAAAGTCCAAAAATTAATGAGACAATCTACTGAACAAAGATGTTAGAAAAAAAACAGCAGAATAAACCAAACAATTAGTGAATGCAGATAATAATAAATATTATATAGAAAAAAAATCAATGAAAAGAAAAATAAAGGTGAAACAGAGAGGATCAACAAGGTCAAAAAAATTTTAAAACACAACACTAATAAAATAGACCCAGTTCTGGCAAGATTACAGACAAAAATAGAGAAAAATAAACAGTGCCATTATAATGAAAAAGAGGATATAATTATAGACCCAATGAAGCAAAATGGTAATATCGTTTTTAAAAACCTGTCATTAAATTTTAAAATATTGACAAAATAACATCAAATTGGATTTGAGGAGAAATAAAAATTCAAAATAATCCTTTAATAATTAAGTATTCCTTTAAAACATTCCCTAATAAGAGAGGAAGAGCACAAATGGGTTTATGTGTGATTTCTAACACTCTTTTAAGGATTGTACAATTCCAAATTTCAAAATTATCGTTTGGAGAATCAAGGAAGGAATTGTCCTTGAATTAGTCTTTAAGAACATAGAATCTGACACTTAAATTAGAACAAGTTGATTTTAGGAAGGCAAAATACAATTTTACTTATGAGATAAATGCAAAAGTTCTACACAAAATGGTAGTGCATCCAAGTTTTATCATAGGAGTAAAAATATATTTGAAAATTAGAAAATGTATTAATGTCATTATAATTGTTTTCTGTTGCTAAAAATACTTGAGATAATCAACATAAAAAGGAAAGGTTTATTTTGGCTTATAGTTTTGGAGTTCATGATCAGTAGGTTTGCGTCTTGTGGTGACGTTTGTCATGGCAGGAACATATGGCAGAGGGAAACTCATTCACTTCATAACTAGGTGCTAACGAAAGGAAGAAGAAAGTGCTAGAGTCCCATTATTCATATTCCCTTCAAGGGCACATGCCCAATGACCTAATTTCCACTAGGTCCCCACCCTTGAAATTTCTACCACCTTCCAACAGCACCCTGGGCTAGGAACTGAGCCTTCAACCCATGGGCTTTTGTGGAACATTCTAGATCTGAACTGTAGTAGTAGTCATTCATAACATTAACAATCTAGGTGAGGACTGGCATGTGACTTTTCTCTTTTGAAATAGAAATGAATTTGATAAAAATTAAGCATCTATTAATTGTAAAAATAAGAATAGAAGAAAACATAGTAAAGAATGTCAGTCAAATGCTATAGCCAATAGGGAGATGTTAGAAGCGCTCCTTTTCTAGCCAGTAGGATAGCATGTTCACTACCACTGCTTCTGATCAACCATGTCCTGGGCCTGGAAATTTTCTAGTAGGCACATTTTAAAAAGTAAGACATATATTTGTATTACAACAGTATGAAAATAATCTAATCTGTTACAACAATTAAAGCAAAAGTATAGTCCTGTAGTAAATTCATGCAGAATGGGAAATTTTCAAACACAGCTTCAGTTTTTAGACTGATAATTAATCAAATAAAAATAAATTAAGCATTCATTTCTCCATAGAACTAACTGCCTTTCAAGAGCTCCACATAGCCCTGTGGCCTAGGGCTATGATATTAACACAGCGGTAGCTCACTAGGGCCAGGAAATAATAAATCAAAGGGAAACCGACTAGAAAGAAACAGCATTGGCAGAGATGTTATGATTGTTTACATGGAGATCACCCTGAATTAACAGCTAAGTTATTAAAATCTTTAAGAGAATATAGTTAGGTACAGGACAAGATTCAATATATAGAATTCAATTACAATTCTCTATGTTAGCAATAACGGCTTCTATTTGACAATTTCCTGGGGAAAAAGGAATTCTTTCTTTGATTACCAACCAGAAAGTTCTTTTTTTAATATTGATGAGAAATAGTGTTTTCATTTCTGAAAATGCTTGCATTTCTATGGAGTTGGCTTCTGCTTATTGATAAGGTCTTTTTAATATCATCCATCCTGACCCATAATTATCAGTATGTCTTTTAAAATTCTAATCTAGTTTCTGTAGCTTGAAGAACAGATATTCTCAATAACACAGTCAAATTTGACAATATTTTGTGGTTAGCTGAAAAAATGAATCATTTAAGAAATCCTTCTGTTCTGTTGGTTTGGAAAGTTTACCCTTCACAATTAGGATTAAACCACCAGGATTCCATGTTTTTCCAAGTGAATAGCCAGTCGTACAAGCACATTTAATAGTCCATTTTTCCCCAATTGACCTGCAATGCCATATTTGTCAATTTCCATATTAAGGGGAATTTTCTGTGGTCTCTCTATTCTGTTTAATTGATCATATGTCTATCTCTACATCCAACCTACTACATTCTTATAGTATCACTATATCCATGACTGCAGAACAAGATCCCATCATGTTCTTCTTTCTCGATATACACTGGCCTTTCTTTAGCTTTTGCTTTTCCATTCATAGTTCAGATTCAAAGACCCATGTTGCGATTTTGGTTATAATGATATTGAATCTACTCATCAAGTTGAGGAAAACAGAAATACTTAAACAGTTCCTATCCAGGCATGAGCACTTATTTCCATTCTTTTAGATGTACAATCCTTGCACATCTCTTGTTAAAAAGATGCCTCCCTACTGTTTCATTTCTGATGTAAGTCACTATGGATGGGTGAAGCCCAGAGTTACTCCTCATAGGTGGTGAAGGCAGACATAGGTCCAGAATCTGGAGCCACTGTGCTTTCTCTGTACCTTCTGCACACCAGCTCAAAGCTTCTACTTCCTAAGTCAGGCTCAGATCTATTGACTCTCTCTCTCCCTCCTGTCCAAACTTCCAACTTACTCTCCAAGCAACAGCTGCTGTGATTTTTAAACTAGGACCTGAGACTTGTCTGCTTTCTGCTCCAAACCTCTCTGTGGCTTTGCTTTCCCTCTAAACATTCAATCATGGTCCCAGGGCTCCTTGGGCATCATAGACCTCCTCCCCAGCCTGTGCCCTCCTATTTTATTTGTTAACATATGTGAAATTAAAAAAATAAAAATTTTATGTAGTAAGGGTACCCTGTGATGTCTCCATACTTGTATACATTGTGCAGTGTTTAAATCAGGTTGAACATACCTGCCTTCTCAAGCTTTTATCATTCTTTTATGGTAAAAACATTCAATAACCATCTCTCTAGGTTTTGGGAGTTATACAGTGCAGTATCTTTTTCTGTGGCCACCTCCTGTGCACATCAGAACTTCTTGCTTCTGTCTAAATGTAACTTAGACCCCACTGATCAAAATCTCCTCATCTCTCCCTCTTTGGTATTCTCCCCAGCCTCTGGTAACCACCATTCTGCTCTCAGATCCTATGAAATCCACTTTTTTTTATATTCCTCATGAGTGTAATTACGTGGTAGTGAAGAGACAACTTTTAGCATGGGAAAAATATCTGCAAACTGTACATCTGACAAGGGGTAAATATCCAGAACATGTAAGAGACTCAAAAAACTCAGTAGCAAAAATGAATAGCACAATTAAAAATGGACACTGGACCTAAATAGACATTTCTAAAAGCAAAAACCAAAACTAAACAAACAAAAAAGGTACGACTGGCCAAGAGGTTTATGAAAAAAAATTCTCAACATCATGAATCATCAGGAGTACAAATCAAAACCACATGAGAGAGCTCCTCCCTCCGGTGAAAACAGGCCCCCTTTCATAGACATTGCAGCACAGAGTTGGCAGCTGTAGATTTCTCTCTCAGCTTATTCTTTCATGAGCCACTCGGTCCTGTAATGCAGCACAGCAGGCAGACCCAGCCATGCCCAGCACGAGCTATCCTGGTGGTGAAGAGATCTGAAATGCCCTGCAGTGGAACTCTTAGCTGTGGGACCTTCAATGTGTTTCTAACCTCTCTGGACCTCTGTTTCTTCATCTGTAAAATAGGGGCTGATGATAATAGCTACTTCATAAAGTAGTTATGAGGATTAAAATCGTCCTATGTAAAAAGGCCTATGACAAATTTTTTTCAATCATCACAATAATTTTATTTTTATTGGTTCCTTTTACTTATGCATAACAGTAGAATCCACTTGACATAATTATACGAGAATGGAATATATCCTATTCTATTCAAATGCAAGGCATATTATGGTGACTCTTTATGAAATGGAAGATTCCACTGACAGAACTGCCCTTTGTATCCAACGCCTCACCATACCCTGGGTTTTTGTGTGTAGCCAGTGTTTTCTGGGACCCTGTTCTGGGTGGGAGCTATGTGCTCTTCGATTACTGGACTTGCTGGAGTCCTATCCTATAAGCACACACTCAGTTTGATGGAGTCCCCATGTCCTGGTCAACCCTGCACTCCCAGCTGCCCTCTTCCTCATAGGTACCTGAGCAAGGTGGAGCCTGGGCTGCCTGTGCACCTCAGAACAAGGAGGCATTAGCTTAGGAGGCTGTCTGTCCAGCTTGATACTGGTCCTTCCTGCCAGTCCTGCTTCTCCTCTGTGGCCAGGGCTGAGCTCCATATGGGAGTGTGAGCCATCCTCCTTCCTGTTCCCAGCTCACCCTGATGGTGGCGCCTGGGGCACTCAGGAGCTCCCATCTGTGCAGACAAGCCTAATCCCCTTATGCCTCCCTGGTCTATGTGGCTGCTGCCTGTGCCCAGCCCCAGGTCCAGGTCCTCTCAGTCATCCTCAGTCATCCCCTGGCTCCTTGCACTGCAGTCCCGCCGCCTCGTGAGTCCTGATGCCCTGAAGGGCTCTGCCTGTGTCCTGGCTCCTGTTCCTGTGCAGAGATTCTGCTTAAAACTGGAGGTGGACAGCTATCATTGTGGAAGTCATAACTCAGGATTGCACCAGGGTCCTTAACATGATATATATGTGCATGGTGTTGTGCATGTATTGTGTAAATACATAGTGTCATGTGTATGCATATGTGCTGTAGTGCATATGTGGTAGCAAATATATGCATCGTACATATGTGTGTGCATTTATGTGTGAGTGTGTGTGCATGTATGTGCATGCACCCAAGTGGTCAGGGACAGAGGAACCTGCATGCTGCTGCTTATCTGACTTGACTCTCTTCTCCACCCTTCCTCGTCTGTCCAACTCAGACCCCCTGTGCTAGGCTCACATGATTGTGTGCACATTAAAGAGAAATCAAATTCAGCCCCTCAAATTGCACATCAGCCTGGGATGCTTCTTCCTGTTATAGCCCAGGGGTAGAGGAGAGATAAGTGTTGCTTTGAACATCAGCAGGGCTGAAGGGTCACAGAACAGGGCTTGGAGGGAGATGCTACTGGGGTTTCAAATCCTAATCTGCTCCTGGCTTCACTTTCTGATCCAGGGAACAGCTTGGCACTCCTTATCTCTCACCGCTCCTGCATAAGGAGAGTCACAGCAGCCCCCTCACAGAAGGAGCAGACCCGAGAAGGGCTCCTCATATGCCACGCCGACCACTTCTTCACCCATGGAATGGAGCCCTGTGGTTTCTGAATAGCTAGAGGAAGTGCCCAGGAGTGCTGTCCCTGAGTCCCACATGGGGACCAGGAACACAGGCTTCATATTTCTCTGGTCACTTTCCATGGCCCCCACAGACTGCACTGTTCCACTTCATTCTGCTGGGCTCCTGAATGATTCTCACATCCTGTGGGGGGCAGGAGGCACTGGGAGAGTGGGAGATGCTCTGGGTAAATAATGCAAAGCAAGCTGCGCTGATGGCTTCGGGAGGCGGACACTTGTCTACATAAATGGCAATCGCATCCTCTGTGCCTTTTAACTGTCACCAAGGAGAGAAGGGAGAGAGAGCGGACAGAGAGAAGCAAACTCCCGGCTGCCTGTGAGTATCGCTCTTTGTCCTCATGGCTCAGGGCCAGATCCTAGCATCCACATCCTGGAAGGCTGCAAAGCTGAGGGTCGGGATGGGTGCTTTGCAGTTAACTCTAGCTATCTTACTCCCTCTTCTTCAGAAGGAAAGCTACTACTGCCAGAGGAGACAGCTGAGCATTCATTGTGTGCGGTGGTGGGGATGCTGTGGAACTTTTGAGAAATTAGGTACCAACCTAGGTCAGCCTGGTTCTTTAAGTCATCTCTAAGCAACAAGTACAACAAAGAATCTGGAACTTTGAATGGTTTTTAGCCCATGTTCTTTGAGCCATGATAGCAACATAACCAAGTCAGTGGAAATTGATTTCCAGGCTGGTTTCAGGGCACATAGAGCCCTAGAGGCTGTGGGATGGAGTGGGGAAGGAGGAGGCATGCAGGGCTCACAGAACCGGTGTGCCCTGTAGGAAAGGAGAGCTACCAGCATTTTCACATAGGACTCTAGTAAATAAATATACAATAAACAACAAACAAATGGGTCTGATTTTATAGAAGGTTGGGCACTCAATAGTTGCTCAATAATTGGGAGCAGTAAATGATAAGATGCTGCCTCAGTGATCCACTGAGACCCGCATAGTTTGCTTACCCCAGTTTCCAAGGGAAATTCAAGCAGGTGACCTGGGTTTTCCCCTTAATCATCTTCCTCTCTCAAAGGCTTCCAGGGTTCTGCTCCTTACAGATAATTCTCATTCCAGGAAGCAGTGTACCCCATCCAAAACAGAATCAAAGCAAAGGCGATGACTGCAGTGTAACTAGTTGATCCTCTTTGCAGTTGCAAGGGGTGCCAGAGAGAAACAGACTTTTTTGTTGAGGGTCACCCCATGCTCAAGCTGATGTTCTTAAGAGCCCTGGGCAAGCACAGCAGGTATCCCAGAACAATGATCAAGTAGCTTATAGAGGGGTATCTCGATGTTATTGAAGGAGACAAAATTCTGTCTACCTCATCGCTGAATACAGGGTGGGTAAGCTTCTGTGCACAGCTGGTGTGAATAAAATAATTAAAATAAGACCCTCCTTTCAAACCTCCATGCATTGAAGAAATGGCAGAGGGATCTGATTATATTTGTTTTCTCCTCTTATAAATGTCAGTATTCTGTAGGCTTTACCCTATGCTCTTGGAACTTCAGCTTGTGTCTGGTGGAAATTTAGGGAAAGGCTCTGGGGAAATTTGATTCTTGGGTATTTTAGAAGAGTGATCTTGGGGTTGAGGTTGTGGCTCAGTGGTAGAGTGCTTGCCTGGCATGTGTGAGGCACTGGGTTCAATTCTGAGCACCACATATAAAGAAATGAATAAAATAAAGGTACATCAACTACTAAAAAAATTTAAAACAGAAGAGTGGTCTTGATGTCTTCTCAGAGTTCATAAGCATTTCTGGAGGAAGACACCAGGGACACAAATGTACCTTGCAGAAATAGAGAGCAGCCATTGGCACATGGGCTCCTAGGAAATGTTGAAATTCCGCTGCGTTCTGAGTGGTAGCTGAGGGACCCTAGGCAAGAGGGAAATGGGCTTGTTTTTCCAGTTTGGACCAAAGCCATATGTAAAAAACCACTTTGGAGTGGCATGGACTGAGATAAGCCATCTGCTTTCCTGAGTTGATTTCCTTCTTTCCTAAGGCAGGCAATGTTGCTTCTTTGCAGACCCTGATGTTCAAACAGAGAAAACATAGGCAGAGAACTTGCCTGGTGCTCTGCACACAGGCATTATTCAACACATTTTATTTTGGAGAAAATGAAGACAGGCACCTCTCTTGGGCCACAAAGGATAAAGAGTTTGTCAGCCTATATCTGTTTCCACTGTGATTAGCCCAGGGTGTGGAGGCAGATGCGGAGTCTCATCCCTCTTACTGGGAGCCATGTTCTCCTGTGTGGGGTGAATGGGCAGGACCCTAGAACTGTATTTGGGTTGTAGATACTGCCTTCCCAGCGCAGGTGGGAGACCCTGTTGTGGTCTGGGATCCATCTGTGACTCTCAAACTATCATGACACTGGATTGTGAGAGAGAGTATGACACCATCTTGTGCACTTGCTGGACAAACAGTAATAAAAATAATAATACTTAACTTGCTGGGTTGTTGAGTGTTAAATGAGACAATAGATAACAAATGCTTAGTGGTAGTTTAGGCAAAACTGGTTTTGTTTTGTTTTTTTTATAATAGAAGTTGGCAAGCAAATATAAATGTGTTCTTGGGATTTGACTTGGAAGAGCCTTAAATGTAGGCTTCTTAGCAACACCAGGTAATAATACAGCAACTGTGCAATACAAGGAATAATGAAGGGTCACAATGAATTGGGAAGTCAATATTTACCATTGATCTGGCTTATGAAAAAAAATTAGACTACCCAAAGAGTGTGCCAAGGCATATCAAATAGATTCACAATGCCAGGTGTTCAGTATTTATAATAAATTATAAATCAATACATGACATGGTCACAGGATGTTATTAACATCATGAAAAGAAGCAAATAGCTAGAACATAATTCAAATCATCTCAAATCTATAAAAAAAAGCAGATGGCTATAATCTTTTGTAGACTATTAATGTGACTTCAAAAGCAAAAGAGAAAGGGGGAAAGAATTGAGGGGGGAAATAAGGCATAAAACAAACATGTTTAAGAAGGTGGGAGAATGTTTTCTAAGAAAAAAAATTTCCTGGCATAACACTGAAATAAAATGGGAACCAAAGAGAAATGTTAAATTTAAAATGACATAGTAGTTCTTATGTAAACTTTTAAAAATAGCAAACATGAATGAAAGTGATAAGATTCAAATGATTTTGAATTTAAATTTTTTACAGTTTTAAATTTAAATTTTGAATGGATGAGAAAAGCTAACAGAGACAGGCATTTATGCTGACATTTCTGTAGCCTCCTGTTTTTTTTTCCTGAAAGAAATGGGCAACTCAAAGAAAGAACTGCACAACTCCCTCCTCTTGGGGGCACTGGGGAATTAACATCCTTGAGGGACAGATTTGGTGTGTCACCTGCATCATGATGCTGTGGTGTACCGCCTTCTAAACATAGGCAATGCTGTTAATAACAGTAAGTTCCTGCAGACCAAGTGGTGTGGATGGGTCCTAGTGACACTGAGAGATCCCTGCCCAGCCATCGTAAGAAGGGCAAATTGGCACAGGAAGTCTGTGTAATTATGTATATTGTAATCAGGCACACAGGGACAATGTCAAGTGCAAAAAAGCATCCCCAATACCACACATATTCTCACTGCAACTATTTGAATTGTCTCTGGTCAGGACTCACTTGAAAAAATATCAACGTTCCAGACATTGTTTACTTTTGTTTTGCTTAAGTTATGGATTTTTCCAGTCATCTCTTCAATGTAGGTCACGACACATTTCCAGAGATGTGATTAGAAATAGCGGCATTTTCCCATGAGAGTGAAAGTGAAAATCATCACATAAACTTCTGTGTGGCTCCGTGCCATGGAGAACTGTCAACTCAGAAAATACCTAAACCAGGCATTATTTGTTAAATAGGGGATGACTAAGAAATAGTGGTCAAAAACTGCTTCCTTCTTCAAACGCCCATAGGAGTAAGGTCTCCCCATGGATTTTGAACTTTGTTGATTGTGGTGAATTTTCTCCCTTTTGTCTCATGCTTCCATGGCTGTTCCTATCGCAGTGAAAAGATCTCATCAGCTCAGGGGTATGGGTTCTCCACCTTGCTTTCATAACATCAATAATAACAAATGCTAGACATGCATTTGAAATCCAAAGTGCTTTCTACCTGCATCATCTCTCTGCCCTGTTTTATTTTACAAATGAGGAAACTGTGACTCAGAGAGGGCAAGATGTTGGTCAGAAGCTGCACAGACTCCTACAGCAGAACTGGACTCAAGGGAGTTTTCTCTTAAGCCAAATCTGCTCGTTCCCGTGGCTGTGAAGAAGAATGCATCTTACAGAACTGTGATATTGAAAAGTATGGTATTGTAAAGTGCAGCTCCCATTGATGGAGGCAGGGATGCTCTCTAACCCAGACAATGTTGACTGGAGACAAAGAGGCTTCTTGTATGGGAGAGGTAGAACCCCGTGCTGAGACCCTTGTGGGATTTCGTCTCTAGACAGTGAACTCGATTGAGATGGTGAATGCTGTCTCTCTAAAGTGGTCTGAGTATGAGAATGCAATGACATGCTTTGAGCACCTGCCGTATGAAGTATCTTATATTCTCATCACAAGTCTGGGTGGAGCTTGGTAATGTGGGCATTTTACAGATTGGAAATGGCGGTTCAAAAGACTGAGTGTTTGTGTTTCCCCCAAAACTCACACGTCGAGGTCATAATTCATGATGTGATCATACAAGGAAGCAGGCCTCGGCAAGGTGCTTAGCTCATGACGGTAGAGCTCTCAAGATGGGATTAGCACCCCAAAATGAGTCCTCATCTTTTCATCTGCTTGAAGACATGGGGAGAAGTCAGCAGTTCACAGCCTAGGAGGGGACCTCATGAGAACCCACTCATGACCCTAGACTTCTAACCCCTGGGACTTTGCAAAATGAATATTTGTGGCTTATAAACCACCCAGTCTATGATACTTTGTATAGCAGCCTGAATAGACTAAAGGAGCAGACCAGAGTGCTCAACAGCCTTGGCCATGGTCACACCTCCAGCTAAGAGCTGTCCAGGTCCACCCCTTTATGCTTTTCCATTTGCAATGAACATGATCCCTTAGCTAATCCCTTAGCCACTGAGCCCTCTTGCTGTGCCCCAGGAACTCACTAGCAATTAGGCTCTGGGAGAAGCCGAGTTTTTAAATCTCTAATCCTGAAGTTGCTTTAGGCCTGTCTTTCTCCAGGTTTTATCAACACACAGGCAATCGCCAAATCTGTTAGGCATGCGCCAAATCTGTTAGGCATGCTCTCTGAGTCCAGAGCCTTCACTTGAGTAAGTGCCTGCAGAAACCAGACTGCTGCAGTTCAGCTGTGGCCTGCCAGCTGTGGAATCTTGGTCTAGTTGCTTAGCCATTCTGTGTCTCAGACTTACCATCTGTTAAATGGGATAAGAAGAGTCTGGAAGAGCTGTTTAATTGTGAAGATTAAATAAGAGAATTAATGCAAAGACCTTAACATAGCGGTTGGCACATCTAAGTTTATATAAATGGTTACTAATTTATAGATCAGTGAAAGTCCTTATTTAAAGAACTCTGCAATTTATATAAAATCAATTATATGAGTATAAGAAAGTGATAAGTGTGCATTAGTAGATGTGTGTATATGGTATGATGTATACTAGTTTTCCCCTGTAAAATGAGGATAGTGATAGTGCCTACAGAACACAGCTTTAACAGATTAAAACCATCTTCTCCTCTCAGATCTCTGCCTAGAGCTCTAGTCCCATCTCTGCCCTCCTAACCCTTATTATCTCTCAGGTTCCAGCACCCTTGATTTCTGGAACCATTTTACTGCTGCCTGACAAGGTGGCAGATTTGCACCAATGACCTTGGCCCTGGCACCAGAGCAGTGCCCTCTGGTCTGGGGTTAGAGGTGGGGCTCTGAGGCTCAGAGAGATTAATAAACTCCCCAGGTCACCAGAGGTGACCAACTGATAAGCAATGCAGATAAGACTCAAACCGAGAACTGTGAATCCCCAGAGTCCATTCTCCTCCCACAGCCCCAGCCCCAGCCACCTCCTGGAACTTTTTATCTTTCTGTTGCTGTGACATCAGCCCTCTTTTCCTATCCACTGGAGGGAGTCTATGGCCTTCCCTTTGTAGTTGTTAAAGGGCACTGTGCAGAGGACCCGAGTGACAAAAGTCTTCAATGAGATTACATTTAGATGTGGGGCCAAATCTGAGAGCTAAGCTCTTGCCCCAATTCCCTAACCTTGTTTTAGGGTGCTATTTGGTGCTGGAGATGGAACCAAGGACCCAGCACATGCTAGTCAAGCTCTACACCCCTGAGCTACACCCCACTCCCACTCCCTCTCATTAAAGAATCTGACTAAACAGCACTAAGTCTCCAGTAAAAGAAAAAAAGAAAAAAACAATTTCAGAATGGTGGGATTTCTACTTTGTAAACGGATGAGTTTATGAGACAGGGAAGAGAATTGCAGATGAAATAATGGTTCCTGGAAGAAAAAGAAAGGAGCTGACAAATCCTCTAAAGTCAGAATGTGAGGTACTTTTTCCTCAGTTAATGATTTTTGTTTGGATTGAATTTCTACTTAAAAAAATTAAGATGTTCAGAGTTGTTTCTGGTTTGCAGGAAAATTGAGTGGGACATACAGAATATTTCCCTATTTCATCTCTTCCTCCAAACAGCATTTTCCCTGTTGCTAGTAAACATTTTTACTGAGCATGGGCTGTGCCTGGGCACCTAACACACCACCTCGTGCGTTCTTCCAGCAGAGCTCCTTGGAAGGTATTTCCATGCCTGCTCACCTTTGTAGAAGCTGTCAGGAAGCTCCAGAAAGGTTGGTGGTTGAAGGACAAACAGTAACTGAAGCTCAAGGTGCTCCTTGACCTCAGGTCTGCCTGACACTTCATAGAGTACTCTTGTGAATTTATTTCATTATTCATGCCCTTCCAGGTTCCTGGTGAAAATGTGCACCTAAATCTGCTCAATACCATGTTTAATAAGTGTATTAAGAGTTAAAAAGAACTTAGAGAATTTGTTTTTCTTTTGAGGCAAGATATCAAAGTCATTCATCTGATTTGAAACCTCTCATGGCTAGAAACTTCTTCACGGTCTTAGTTGGAAGCATATCTTCCATTGTATTTATTTTTGCTCTTTGAATGCACAAAGAACATGTTTATCAAGAAACCAGTTGATTCAGGGTAAAAGCAGCCAACCAAATTAGATTTATATAAATGTGCTCAAGGGAAAAGAGAGAGAGAGAGAAAGAGAGAGAGAGAGAGAGAGAGAGAGAGAGAGAGAGAGAGAGAGAGAGAGCACCTCCCAGTTCCAGAGGGATCGGTGGGTTTGAAATATAAATTATGGTTCATTTGTTTCCTGGAAAATAGTGTAAAAATGTTAACACTATTTTTCTCATCAAAACAGAAATGAAAGTCTAGAGAGGTTAAACGAAGTCTCTAGGGTCCCAAGGTTTGAAGTAAATAGCCCTGCGTGAAATAATAGGCAGCACCATGGACAGATACAAAGCACTTCGTGACTGTCCACCCCTCAGCATGCAAGGAAGAGACTCACATACACAGCAGTGGGGCTTGGATGGTCCTGTGAGCTTCAGGTTTGTAATCCCTGGCAATGGTAGGTCCCATGGAGGCAGAATTTCCATCCATCTCCATGGTCTGTACAAACACCAGCCAGGAGCCTGGGTCAGGTTCTGGGCAAGTGTCTGTGGCAGAGGAGTCTCAGAAGTGAAATCCTAGAGCCAGAGAATGGAGGCCAGAGGCACGGGATGGTAGAAATGGGTCAGGATTCAATGGTGGGAGAGGACTGTTGTTCCCAAGTCATTATTATCTCAGGGACTCTTGTGGCAGAGATGTGATGGACTGCTGGTTTGGGGTGTCTTAAAGTTAGAAAGTGGGATTCAATATAATGTTTAGAGGACCAAGTGTCATTGATTCATTGATTCATTGATTCATCATTCAGCAAACCTCCACAATACTTCCTATGACCCATAGCCTGTGATTTACCTGGAGAATGCAAAACACATGAGCTGAGCTGAGGTCTCTGCATCTCTCTCTCTCTCTCTCTCTCTCTCTCTCTCTCTCTATATATATATATATATATATATATATATATATATATATATATATATGTGTGTGTGTGTATGTGTGTGTGTGTGTGTGTGTGTGTATATATACACACACACATATATACACATACTCATGATTGAGGGTTGATCAGGAGATCTGAGCAAGTTTATATCTTCCTGAAGCATATGGGGTTGGAACTGGAGCTGGACTCTGACTATCATTGAAATAAAGTACTCAGCCAGAAATGTAGGAAGTAACTGGCTCACTGTGCATGCACAGCACACAGCAGGGGCAGCATGTAAAATAGTGTGGAGTGCAGCTGCTGCAGACACACATCAGATTATGTCAACAGAAGCCCTTTCAAGGACCTGGAGAGGCATAAGCCATTGCTGTTATCATAGTCTACATCTCCCAGCTAATATTTGCCAAGCTTGGGGGCATGAAATATCAAACAGCTCCAGAATGAGCATAAGATTCTCTGTGGCTTTGCACTAAGAGCCTTCCGAAAAGGTCTTGATGGAAAATAATCTGTGAATAAATGACACAGAATGATTTAAAAAGAATAACCAGGTCCTATCCTACAATTTGGAAATATTTCTTTTGGTGGAAAATTGTATGTGTTTGTTTATTTATTTCCTAAGGCCTTTCATTTTTGGCTATGTTACTATTTTATTACTATTAGAAAGAAGCAACTGATCTCTGAGAAGCCTAGCATCTTTTCTTCATCTTGCACATCTCATTCTGAGTCTTCAGCTTGTTGAATTGCATGTGCTTCCCCTCAGTAGGGTAGGCTGAGACTGTTAGAATACACATTTTAAAAGGCATTTCTCATAGTCACACACATGGTCCAAGCCATAAAGAATGATTATAAGATTTTACTACATCAAAATTAAAATTCTTTTAGGTTGGAAGAAAATCATAACCAAAATTAAGTCAAGCAAAAATGAAGAAAATGTAACATGTTAGTGTGGATGGAATATTAATGTATTAAGACTCTTGCAATTAAATAAGAAATAACTAGAAAAGCATACACTGAACAAGTTGTTCATAAAAGAATACATAAAAATGGCAAATAAACATCTGTTCAATCTCATTAGTCAAACTAATACTTATAGAACTGGAAAAGATTTAGTCAAATCCAGTGATTATATGGCAAAATGAGCAGTCTCCCAATTAAGAGTAAAATTTGGTGAAACAATGTTCTAGGGAGAAATTTCGCAATGTAATTTTAAAACACTAAAATGTTTATATTTAGAAAAATCTATTCTGAAGAAACTATAAGATCAATGTTCTCCTTTTTAAGAATTTTTGTTGGAAAACAAGTATGCAGAGATGGAAATAAGTGGTAGTATTTTTAAAAATTTGTTCTAATTAGTTATACATGATAATAGAATGCATACTGACATATCATACATAAAAGGAGTATGACATCTTATTCTTCTGGTTGTACATGATTTGGAATCACAGCAGTCATGTAGTCATCTATGCTCATAGGGTAATAATATCCAATTCATTCTGCTATCCTTCCTACCTCCATACCTACTCCCCTCCCTTCACTCTCTGTATAATCCAAAGTACCTCTATCCATCCCTAGCTGCCTGCTTTATTGTGAATCAGCATCCATATATCAGAGAAAACATTAGGCCTTTGGTTTTGGGGATTGACTTATTTCACTTAGCATGATATTCTCCAGCTCCATCCATTTACCTGCAAATACCTGCAAATTTCACTCTTCTTTAAGGTTGAGTAATATTCCATTGTGTATATATACCACATTTTCTTTATCCATTCATCTGTTGAAGGGCACCTAGGTTGGTTCCATAGTTTGGCTATTGTGAATTGAGCTGCTCTAAACATTGATGTGACTGATTTTAAGTCCTTTGGTTACAAACTGATCAGTGGGATAGCTGGGTCAAATGGTTGTTCCATTCCAGGTTTTCTGAGGAATCTCCTTACTGCTTTCCATAATGGCTGCACCAATTTGCATTCCCTCCAGCAATGTAAGAGCATACATTTTCCCCTACATCCTCGCCAACATTTATTGTTTCTTATATTCCTGATAATTGCAACTCTGACTGGAGTAAGATGAAATCTTAGAGTAGTTTTGATTTGCATTTCTCTAATTGCTAGTGATGTTTTAATGTTCTAAAGAAATCCTAATGCAGAAATCCCTCCTTATTCTTAAGGTGATACCTTCCAAGACACTTAGTGGATGCTTGAAACCAAGAATAGTACTGAAACACCTGTATACAATGCTTTTTCCCTATACATGCATACCTATCTATGATAAAATTTAACAGATTAATTAGGCATAGTAAAAGATTAACAGCAATGACTAATAAATAAAATAGAGCAATTACTGTATTACATAAAATAAGGGTTACCTGAACACAAGCACTAGGATATCATGACAACTGATCTAATAACTGAGATAGTCACCAAATAACTAAGAGGCAGGTGGCCTATAGTGTGAGTACACTGGACACAGGAATGTTTCCTGTCCTGAAGGAGATGGAACAAGGTGCAAGTTTTCATCATGCTACTCAGAATGGTGCACAATTTGAAACCAATGAATTATTTACTTCTGTGACTTTTATTTAATATTTTTGGATCCAGGTTGGGAGTCACCAAAACATTGGAAATTGAAATTGCAGATAAGTGGGAACTACTGTAACCAATATTTATTGAGAGGTGATTTTATACCACTGTTCTAATCCTTCTCCAAGTACTTAATTAATTATCACAAAATTCTTCATGATAATACTATTGTTATGATTTATGTTTTCAGTTAAGGAAAATAAGATTTAATATGCGGGCAATTTATGCAGGATAAATATGAGTCAGGGTCTGATTCTTGAGTCTGTCAGCTCTAGATCCTGGCAAGTCAGCCCCTAGGGTTCACTCACCCATTCTCCCCATTCATTTTTTTTTTTTTTTTTTTGTAATGGGGATTAAATCCAGGGGTGTTTTTGCAACTGAGCCACACCCCCAGTCCTTTTTATTTTTTGAAACAGTCTCTCCCTAAGTTATTCATGCTGTCCTCCATCTTGTGATCCCCCTTCCTCAACTTCCCCAGTAGCTGGGATGACAGGTATATATCACCATGTCTGGCCTTTCACATCTAATAAAAATAAGAGTCAGGTTGTGACTCAGAATCCTTCAACTCTTGATCCTGAAGAGTTGGCCCGTGGGATCCAGCTACTTTTCCCACTAATGTAAGTGGAAACTGAAAATGATCCAAATGTTCAAAAATAGTGGCACACACTGTGAATATCATTAGAAATCACATGACGAAAAAGACAAACACCATGGAAAAGTTACTCAGTAATTACGCAGTGAGAGCCTGAACTTGCAAAAAGAGTTTTGGTGTGAGATGTTTTGGTTGAATTTGAAGCATGTCACTTGCAAGTCCCTTTCACTTGAGGTGAAAAGGGTTTCACTCTAAGTCCAAAATTTGAAATAAGCTGAGTAACTTCAAAATTTAATTTCCAAAATTAATTTTGAAAGCTACAGGACACCAGGAATTGTAAACCAGAAGTTTTACCACGTGGCCATGATATTTGAGCTGAGGAGTGGAACCCTCCACAGCCCTTAGTTTATGAAGTGCAAAGGTGCAATGATGCAATGATTTTTCTCCTGCTGTTAGTTTGGTATTAACTGTCGCTGTAATCTAGAGTCTTATCTTAAGTCCCCGTCACTGCTACTCAGACACTCACTGAAAAATGTGCACTCAAATAATAACTTTAAAGTGGGATTGGATCTTACAGCAGACCTTGAAGTAACCTACAAACTGCTATGCATTGTTCATTTAGCACAAAACATTCTGAAAAAGGATGATTAGAAAGATTTCTGAGAGAAGAAAAGCATCTTCCAGCAGGTTCACCTTGGACAAAGGCTCAATCCTTGATCCAACTTCAGTCAGGCTCCCCAATTTGTCTTCTTGTTTGGCTTTATCTAGATTGCCGACACTAGTTTTAGCAAGAAATCCTGATAAGCCAGTTTGGTAACAAGTCCCCATCCCATGTATCCAATCAATTTCATCTACTTCTACCTGTGGCATCTAATCAAGTTCTGCTTCCTCCCCACCCTTGAGACTAACCACATTCCTCTCACTAATTTTTCATCCACTGACCCTCTCACCTGTCCTTTGGCTGTTGTATTTAAAGTTGAGTTCAGTCTCTCCCCTATTGCATTAATCTTCTATAAAATCTGTCTTACCACTTTTAATGAGTTCTTGATGAGTAGATTTTCAACACCTTTAACATCACAAAAACTGTCAAAAATGGGGAGCATAGAGAAATGTCAGCAATTTAGTGTCAAAGTGACACCATTGCTAATTACAGTGGATGTTGATTTACTTCTGAACTATTCATGGGGAAATTTGTCTTGAATTATGAGGCTTTGGACTATGGAAGAATCAGAAATCATACCTTGCTTACCATAATTGTTTCCTACAAATATAGGAAATATTCTGGAAGACTATGTGCCAGAATTTGGGGTGGTGCCATTCTAGGTACCTGTTTTGGCAACACAATTAGTTCTTACTATCTGCAGATTCCATGCATGCAAATTATCCTACTCTGCCCTCTTGTTTCAGCTCTCATACTAATAGCAAGTGTCTTGTTTTCTGTATATTTAATGTGACATTCTTTACAATTCTGTGCTTTTTCTTGGTGATTTTGCCATTTAAAATGTTCCCCTAAAATGAAGTGCACACGTACTATCTAGGGCTCCTAAGCACAAGCAGACAGTGATGTGCCTTATGGAGAAATATGTGTTACACAAGATTCTTTCAGGCATGACTTATGGTGTGAGTGAATGCAGATTTAATGTTAATCATTCAATACATATTATATAAGGTGTCTTTTTAACAAACACATAAAAAGTCATGTATTGATTGGTTGAAAAAAAAATACTCTCGATCACTCTCCAGGAACCTAACCCTGTATTTTCCCTGTGAGGACTAGTATAGTACTCATTAATTCAGAGTTCATGGCAAATTTTAGGACATAAATAGTTACTAGAATTACCTGTATATTACTTATGTAATAAAAAATGCATTATTTCTGAAAATCAGGTTATATGTAGAGGTGCAGGTTCACCTGAAGATGGAATCCAAAGGAAAGAAGATGGTTGTTGACCGAGCCTAGGAGGACTGTTAGATTGTATCTCAGAGGTCAGTGCTATTACAGTTATCTCTCAGTTGGGAGTGAGGCTCAGGGGTAGAGCTTGTCTCTGTCAAATGACGAGTGAAGTCAGTTCATGAGTATAAATGTATGCCTCTAGTGCATTCTACTAGTGTAGAAAATGAAATAGAGATATTGTGTTGTCTTCTGTTTAGTAGCTAGCAAATAATAGATTAAGTGTCTTTCTGCAGGACCCCAATCCTTTGTTCTGTCTACCTCATTCACACATGAAAGAAAGTGGGCCTGACTCTGTGTCTGTGTGGCCTCCAGGGTGTAGGGGTCACTGCCCATGTGGTTCTGACAGCTGGCTTGGAATTACCCTCCTCCAGTCCAGTGGTTTGTAAAGTTTCTTTTTTCTCTTTGTAGTTTCTACCTCTGACAGAGCACAGTCACCATGAATGCAAGTGAATTCCGGAGGAGAGGGAAAGAGATGGTAGATTATGTGGCTGACTACCTGGAAGGCATTGAGGGGCGCCCAGTGTACCCTGATGTGGAGCCTGGCTACCTGCGACCCCTGATCCCCACTGCTGCCCCCCAAGAGCCAGAAGCATTTGAGGACATCATCAATGACATTGAGAAGATAATCATGCCAGGGGTAAGTGTATATCCAAGGTCAGAGAACAGGAAGCTTAGTGCTAATGTGGAACCTACTGGACACTGTGAAATTCACATAAATTGTTTCCCAAAATTCTCACAACACTTAGTTTGGAGAGAAATTTCTATCATTTTTATCTTATATCCAAGGCAACTGAAGCTCAACAGAGTATGTGCTCCACATAAGGTCACACATCCAGTAAATGATGGAGCCTGGGTCCCAATTCAGATCATGCAGACTCCAAAGGAAACAAGTGGGCTCTCTTCTGAGACTAGTCCCTACCCCAAGACACTTGGTACTTACGTGTGTTATCAAATGCTGGTCAGAGGAAACAAGTCCCCGGTTGCTGATTGCAATTAAGTTAATTGCTGCAAACAAAGCATACTCCTATCATTGTTATGTTTACCAAATGTTTTGTTCATTTTGTTTGAGAGTGAGCAACATGGCTTTGCTTCTCTCCAGAGGGCACAGATCATTCCATCCACAAAGAAGCAAAACCTGTTGTCATCCCTGATACCTAGTCAGGGGGAGCAGAGGGGTTGGCACGAGACCTCACTTCAGATCTGTGTTTCTGCAGTATTATTTTCCCCACCAAGGAATTCACCTCAAAGCCCTTGCATTACTGTGGCTCTTTGAATAGGCTGGCCTGACCCTAGCACATTGATGAGGGTTGTTAAACCTGTCATCCAGTGTGACCAATTTAGTTTCCACAAACAGTATGCCAAGTCCCAAGCCTGGCATTGATGGAGTTGGCAGATTGGCCCTCCACCCCCTGCACTTCTGGGGTTGTAAGATTAATAAAAAGCAAGCATGTGAGATACAGAGCAGGAGGAATCTAGGATCATTGAGACCCAGTCCCTCATTATCAGAGTACAGAGAACCTGAGAAGGCAAATGTTGGACCTAGGTCCAGGGTCTCAGGCCTGAGACTCAGGCCCTCAGTTCAAAGATAGTTCCTCAATTCCAGGGCACTTCTTAGGGCACCCCTCCTTTTATCATACATAAAACCCATACAAAGGAGGTATGGTTAAATGATAAGCAGAGGAGTATAGGAAGGGGGAACTAAAGTCTTCCTGCTTGACTACACTGAAGTATTTACTGCTCAGAGCAGAGCTGGGAAACACAGCTGTGAGGTTGGGTCCCTGGGGCTATTTCCAAACCTACCTGTTGCAGGTCTGTGATTGGAGGGAAAGTAGGTGAGTGCTCTGCTTTAGGTACAGAGCAAGATTGGGTCCATCTACCCCAACATTGTTGTGACTCTTAGCAGAGAGTGAAGCAAAAAAGCACACGTCCTAATCAAGAAAGACTCCCTTCCCCAGGTTTCCGGAAGATGATAAGGAGGGAATAGAACTGGAGGAAGTATAAAGATTCTGAATCCCTGAAGAAAGGCTAAGGATCCAGGCCACAGTGTTACTGTCCTGGACCCTGGGAATTTGTACCTTTTTAGGCTCCTTCCTTCATAGAAATATGCAAAATCATATTTTACAAATGCATTGACATAAAGCTGAATACCTTAGCATTATAGTTACATTTTTTTCTTTGACTAGCAAGTTCACATTTTTTCTGATCTTGAAAGAAATCTTGTCCCTGGCCCCTAAATCTGTTATGGACCCCAAGCCTGTTGCAATGAATGCAGCATTCAGCCTATGCAGCTCCTCAGGGCTCTCAGACTCACTGTCACCTTCCACATTAGAACCCTCAGCCCATATACACTCAGCATCTTCCTCTCCCTCTCTCTTCATGGCTCCCCAGGCCTGGCTGACTTGGAAGTGTCCATAGCTTCAGTGGGACTGCTGAACACTCTCAGCATTTGATGAGCTTTCTAGTTAATTATTTTCACAATCAAGATTGCTCATGCCACATCTTGGACAGCATATACTTAATAACTAGTGTTATGGAGGAAATAAATATCTGCATCTTTGTCCAGACTGTATGAAATGTCTTAGACAGGTTTCTGTCACTATAACATACACCTGAGATAATCATATTATAAAGAGAAAAGGTTTGTTTTGCATCACAGCCTTTTATGTTTCAATACATGTCAGTGTGTATTGCTTTGTGTCTGTGGCGAAGCAGCACATCATGTGGGGAGCACATAGTGGAGCCAAACCATTCATTTCATGGCTAAAAGAGAAAAAGAGGAAGGGACCAAGGTCCCACACTCCCCTTCAAGGGCATACCCTCAATGACCTAAAGACTTCCCACTAGGCCCTACCTCCTAAGGGCTCAACCACCCCCCAATAGTCCCACCCTTGGGAGTGATCCTCTAACACATGAACCTTTGGGGAACACTTAAGATCCAAATTTTAGCAGGGAGTTTGAACAAAGGTTGTTCCTACTTGGGTGGCTTAACCAACAGACATTGATTTCTCATAGTTCTAGAGTCTGGAATTCTGAGATCGAGGTGTTAGATTCAGGAAGGCCCTCTTCCTGGATAACAGACAGCTGACTTCTGATATTAGCACAAGGAGGAAGAGAGTTAGCTCTCTGGTCTCTTCCCATAAAGGTCCTAATCCTGTCAGGAGGGCTCCACTCTCATGATATAATCATTTCAAAAAGGCCCTGTCTCCTAATACCATCGTTTGATGGGTTGGAGTTTCAACCCATGAATTTGGTGGGGGTGGGGAGGACACAAATATTCAATCCATGGCAACCTATGTTGGCTTAGGGTGGCCTCCCTTCTACCTTGGCTCCCAGCACCCCTGGGCCCCTAAGGACACTATCTAGGTCACAGAGCTGTGACCATCCATTTATGAACCTCCTCCTCTAGTCCACCTTGAGCTTTTCCTCTGTGCCTAATTCAGGTATGTCACAGGGCAAGGTGTTTCCTTCAACTGGGGTAGAGGAAGGCTGACAGCTCACAGTCAGGGCAAGGTAGCTGGGGGACAGTGGCCACTCTAGGGGACAGAGGAGGCAGGAAGTATTCGGCATCCCAGAGGGATGCTCAGCAGGAGGAAATGGTTTGTACAGGAGAGTGAGGAGGTGACAGTGAGACAAAATGTGTGTTTGGAATCTGATGGAAACTGAAAAATCAGAAATTAAAAGAAAGATGTAGACTTTAATTTTTAGAGCAGATTTGTGAAAACCAAGATTCAAAAAGACCTCAAAAGCAGTGCCTTCTCTGACCAGACCTCCTTCCAAGAACTTAAAACGATGCCATTTTTAGAGATTTCACTTGTTATGACTCATTCATTTTAATAAGTGATAATGATGTTTCTTTTACTTTAAGGATGTACTGTTCCCCTTTTAGCTAGCAAATACATTCAAGTATAAAATAAAGGGTCCATTTACCCTATTAACAGGTGAAATGTAGATGCTACAAAATGTTGGGAGAAAGGTCTTAGGATGACTGAAATTTGAGAAAAGCATCCAAGCCAAGTTGCTCCACCAGCCAGGAACACAGAAGGCACCTGGGTCCCTGCTCCTGGTACAGCCTGGCTACCCTCACCCATGAGTAACTGCTCCACCTTCCTACAGGTAACTCACTGGCACAGCCCCTATTTCTTCGCCTACTTCCCCACAGCCAGCTCGTACCCGGCCATGCTCGCAGACATGCTGTGTGGAGCCATCGGCTGCATAGGCTTCTCCTGGGTGAGTGTCTCAGTGATCCTGGGGGCTAGTCCCTGTGTGGGGAGGTGGCCTCTGTACACACAGGACATGAGCAGATGGCTGTGCCACCTGTGGGCTGCAGGTCATCTTGCAGGGAGGAGGGAAGGATCATCTCAAAAAGGGTGCCATTAAAGGAGGAGAGATTCCAAATGGAGGGAAATTGACAGAGAAGAAAGAGTGCTTTATGGAAAGGTCTCAATGACCTGAAGTCAATCCTGCACAATGCTGTTTTTTATAAGCACTTAGTTTAAATTAAAATCACACCCAAGGCTGGTGATTTTCTGCAACCCAAGACTGGGAATCTGCATTTCCCCCTAATAGACAAGAGAATTTCTATACATTCCAAATTTCAAGATTGCTACTGATCCTGTGTCATTCCATTTGCCCTCCACCAGGGTCACTGCCCTGGGAGAAGCCCCAGCCCAGCAGATGGGCCCAGTGAGCAGTGTGTGGATGTCTGGAAATGGGCCCATTGCCTGCATGATGGCCACCAGTCTCATCATATCCAGCATAAAATGCCTAGAAAGTTCCCTGCTCAGAAAGCAGCAGGGCTGGCTCTTCCTGTGCCTCTCTATGCTAGCACAATGTTTCAGGAAAGATTCCTTTCAGAATGCAGAGAGGTCAGAAGCAGAACTGCTTGCTGACCATCAGTGGGCCCATACTGTGGGGAGGTCTTCAAAACCTGGGGTCTGTCTTAGACCTTCTTAGTCCAGAGTGTTCACCTGATCTGTGGCTGGGAGTGGGTGGACTTCTGAGTATTAACTCATATTGAGGGCCTGAGATATGGAAAGGAGAGGCTTAGTTTTTAGTTCATAGTACTAAGAAGCAGGGCCCAGCCCAGTTGGTGGCTTCATCTACTCAGTTACTGTTGTTCTTCAGACTGGGGGTTAGCAGGTGCTGGGCAAGTGGGAGTCACAGGTCTAAGAAGGGCTGATGATGTGGCCAATTCCTGCTACAGTTGTCTGCACTGCTCCTCTATTGAGAATTCAGGGCCTTCTTCCTTGTGGATCATAGCTGGCCCTAGGCACAAGCCTGTATAACCATGACTGTCATACCCTCTTCTAAAGAACATTTTCTTTTTATTAGATATTGTAGCAAGTTTTGTGTACTTCTGCTAGTCAAAAGCTTTATGTTCCTGCAGGGTGACTTAGCACATCCATCTCCAATTATATCTGTTCTTTCTAGGACAGTCTGATTCTCTTGGGCCTTTGAGGGGGTGCATCCCTGTCTTGGAGGCTGCATTGCCTGATAGCTATGGTTCCTAACAGGGAGCACAGCTTCCTATGCCTGAATCTAGGTTAAGTCAGGATGGGTTATAACCCACGAAGATGAAGCTGACCTGACCAGCAGGGAGAAAGTCCTTACTTCTGTTTACCTGCAACACATCATGATGCTGATGTGCACAGGCAGACATGAGAACACCCTGAGCACCTCATCTGGGTCCTTTATGTGGAACCTCAGCTGAAGGTGGAGGCTCAGTCCATCTTTGGATGGGACCAAGGCCCACCTGCCACTTCTGTCTGCAATAAGGGAGAGTCCATAGGCCCAGGTCATCAGGAGCTTAAAAGACAACACAAGAGCAATGGCTTACCTAGGGATGTCCAGAGACAAAAGCTGTGCAGCACCTACTTCCTTGACTCTATACTAAGCTCTTTCTATTTTCTTGTGACCATGGAGGAGGACCTACCATGGGTCTTTCTAGATCCTTCTATAAACAATGAATACTGAGCAAGTATGCAGTGCCCATGCAGTGAAGCACAGTAAGATTCATGGTGGTAGCCATGCACTCCTTCCCAGACTTGCATGATTGTTGGTTAAGGAGCACAAGATTGGGACTTGTTTCAGGCACTTAAATCATATCTGAGAATGGGTGATTTTAATCTGGTGTTCAGCAGCTGTTTACTTCCTTCTGCTCCTCTCGAAATTCCACAACTTCTGGCCTCCTTGCTCTGGCACTGGTCCCTAGACAACCCATGATTGTGCGTGTGTGTGTGTGTTTGTGTGTGTGTGTGTGTATTAGAGGTGACATCTCTAGGCACAGTTCAGGGCTCGCCTCCTGTGACCCAAGTCTGTGATGGAGAAATGATAAGGATGCTGAGTTCACCATTGTCAGGAAGGGACATAGAGACATGCAGAGACTTGCACACAGGGAGCACATCACTTCTATTAGCAGATCCAGGAGGCTCCCCAAGTGAAGGATAGGGAGACAAATTTCTCTTTATGAAAGTCTCAGCACTGTTTGCTCAGAGTAGTCCCTCAGTTATGCATCAGTTCTGGGAGGAACTTGGATCCCTGCTGCCAGCCCTCCCATGTACTAAGATGCTGATGCCTCTCTGGAAACAAGAAGGGGGAGCATACCCTTGTCTTTGTCCATTTCTGATACTATAGCAGATTGCCAGAGACCGGGTGATTTGTAAATTTGAAATTCCTTTGACTCATAGTTCTGTAGGCTGGGAAGTTCAAGATCTTTGGCATGGCATCTGGCCTTCTTGCTGCAAGAGTAAGTGAGCATGGCTGAGACAGATTGAAGACATCCAGCTGCACTCTTCTCTTTTATAACTAATGCACTCCTGCAATAATGGCCTAACTCATTCATGAGGGTTATGCCCCCATGACTGCATCACTCTTAAAGTCCCTACCTCTCAATACTCTCACATTGGGAGTTCTCTTTCCTGCATGTGAATTTTGGGAAACACATAGCAACCATACAATTAATACCCACCCAGGGTAGATGTTTTAAATAATTTTGAAACTTTTTGTTAAGAAAAGAGACAGAAATAAGTAATCCTTTATCTCACCCTTGTATTCCATGCAGACATGAAGCAGAGGCAGCTACCCTTGGTTTATTCCTTCTCTCTTCCCCACATAGGCGGCGAGTCCAGCATGCACAGAGCTGGAGACAGTGATGATGGACTGGCTTGGGAAGATGCTGCAGCTACCAGAGGCATTTTTGGCTGGAAAAGCTGGAGAAGGGGGAGGAGTGATCCAGGTAAGACAGAGTGAGGTGGGGAGGATAGCGTTATGGGATACATGGGATCCACAATGACCACAAATGTGGTTGGGAAGAGGGACACCTCTGCAGCTTCTTGCTCTGTCCTCTTTATTTCTTCCAGAGAAAAAGCAAAGCTGAACTCTGGGGGAAATTCAGGTTTTGGAGTTGACAGGATCTGGATTTGGATCCCAGTCTGTCTCTCACTAGCTTTAAACAGGGCACTGACTTCTCCAGACCCCCAGTCATGGTTGGTAGCATAGTGGCTAATACATAGCATAGCAGGTGCATAGAAATAGAAACAGCTCAAATTTATGCTGGTTTTACATTGCTAAGCACTGCCTAGATCCTGGCAGAATTGAATCCATCATGACTGTCATTTGTGTCTTTTTCCCTGTTGTAAGTGCTACCATATAGTCATTCTCAACAGGTCCATGCTAAGTGTTAATGATTCTTTAATTTTCATAACAGCTCAATGAGTTAGGAAGCCCTATTTTACAGGTGAGGAAACCAAGGCACAGAACAACAGTTAACTTTCCCTTGGCTACAGGTTGTAATTTACAGACCATGTCTTTGTGACTCAGAGCCTGTAATCTCACCACTACCACAGGACTCTGTCCATGACTCAAGTGACAGTTGTGGCTACATTTCAATGACTATAAATGCCACTTATCTATGAGTTTACCTAAGGATAGTTTACCTAATGATGCTACTGTTTCTATACACATGTTTAACTCATTCTTTTCACTTAATATGTATCCAAACTGAACTAGGAAGCAAGCTTCTCAATCTCCAGGATTAAAGCTACTCAACAAGACTAGGGTGTTTAAACTCCTATTATTTAATTTTCTGTTACTGCCTAACACATTACCAGTGCCATAACACATGTTAGTGACTTTCAAACAAATTTATTATCTTACAGTTCTGTAGGTCAGAAGTCTGACCTGGGTCTTACTGGGCTAAAATCCAGGTTGACCCTTTGGGGGTTCAAGGGAAGAATCCATTTCCTCACCTTTCTCAGCTTTGAGAGATTTCTGGAAATCCTTGTCCCATGCCCCCACCTCCATCATCAAAGCCACTATGCTGCAACTCTCTGATCTCTTTTTTTTTATGGTTATGTTCTCTAACCACAAATGAAAAAGTGGGTCAAAAGACCCATGTGATTGGATTGGGTCCACTCAATAATCTAAATAATCTCCCTGAGTCAAGGTTCTTAACTTAATCATGTCAGCAAAGTCACTTTTCCCTGTGTGGCAGTCACAGGTTTGGGGTACTAGACCTTGAATCTTTGGGAATAAGAAATGCATTATCTCAGTAGGCAGCGTGAGCTGTGGCAGAATGTGTGTACATTGCAGTTTTCTGGACTATTCAAATTCAACAGGTCTTAGATGGGTGAATTCTAATTCCTTCTGATGCAGATTGAGCAGGTCACAGCAGTGACTGATGACTGATTTCTCTGTGACCACATGACCATGGACAGGCTCAGCATTGTTTCCTGTATGAGCTCATTTCACCCCACACGTTCTTTGGTTATTTCACTCTATCATACACAAGTCCTTCTGAGTGGAGAGCTGATATGAAAAATTAGCTATATTGTAAGCTTTGTAGGATGGTGTGAACCAGACTTTTAAGTATGACAGTGATAACATTCTTAAAAATTCAAAATACCTCAGTTCCCAAGACAGTTTTCTTCTTTTCAGAGGTAATGCGGTCTCTCCCATACTCTCTGGTCAAGATTGCAGAAAATATACCATGTCACAGGTGCGCTTTGGTCTTGTTGGGGGGATGCTGCTGCTGGCCCTCACAATGCCTGGTCAGTTTCATTTCCCCGTGGTGAAGCTCAGACAGCTTTCTCATTTCTGGTATGTGTGTCCTGATTCTCCAGAGGACACTGTTGACCTTGTCAATGAAGAGCAAGCCTGAGTGTTCAGAGACAGAAAAGAGGCAGCTACTATCAGGATGCAAGTGGTGCAGAACTGCCCACAGCGTCCCTGACTTTGGCTCTGGTTGACTCAATTCCAGGCTGGTCTCACCCTTCACAACAGGTCTGACACTGAAGGCAGACTTACTTTTTATTATACTCCCAGACATTTTGCCAAGATCTACTTTTCCATTAGTCTGTTCTCTTGGGCCCCTTTCAGCACTTAGTACCTCCTACTAATCCAAGACTCAACTTTCTCTTCATCTTGGGAGATTTTTCTTCTACTGTATCTTGGTTAATGTTTCAAGCCACATTTACTCTGTTTTTCATGTGCTTCAACTTCTACATATTGGAAAATGCCTCTTCCATAATTTCTCTCTTTAAATCCTTTCCTTTGTTTTTTTTTTTTTTGATCATTTCCTTTTGTCTATTTTGGGAAGAATTTCTGATGGTTTTCTCTACATCATTCAATTTTCCACACCACCAAGATTTTGCCAATTTTGGATCTATTATTTCACTCTTAAAAATCATTGTCCCCATTCCACTTATGAAAACTAGACATTCATTGTAAAAAATTAATGAATATAGTAACCATTTGGGGGCATGCTTCCTTTCAGACTTATTATTGTTTTTTGAATACCTACACACACATATTTGAAAAAAAATTGAGATAATGCAATATGAATGTGTTTTCTCTATAGTATTCTCTTTTATGTTGTGAGAATTTTCCATTTTTAAAATATTCTCTGAGAATATTATTACTGCATGATTTCCTATGGTGTGACAAAATTTATTTAACTAATACCTTATATGTTTATGTTGTATTAAACTTTTACTCTTAAAAACAACGTTTCAAAGGATACCCTATATGATGAGATGTGATAGTCTTATTGGCTAAGATCATTGGCTTTCTCCTGGGAGGCTCCCAGTTGTGTTCTTGTGAAATGTTCACTCCCCACCCAAACTCAAAACAGAACTACCACCACAACAAGAGAACTTTTCTGGGCCATTGGATCTTATGGTTTTGTTTGTTTGTTTGTTTTTGTGGTGCTAGAGATCAAACCCAGGACCTTGCATACACTAGGCAAGCGCTTTACCACTGAGCTACATCTCCAGCCTCTCAATGGGTCTTATAATAAAAACGCTTTCATGTTTAGATCTTTTCCAGCACCCCAGATGAGTCTTCTAGTCTGATATGTCTCAGAGAAGTTAAAAATAACCTATAATCTGAAATGTTTCTGTTATAATAATTACATTTATTGAACACCAGCTACAAACTTGGCTATGCTTTAGCCTATTCCTTGTGCTTCATGTTTTCACATTTCATCCTCAAAATATTTAGTGGATTGATTGAATTATCAAGAATTTTTTACATAGATGAGGAAACGAGGCCCAGAGAGGTAGTACAGTATGTATGTTCAGGACAAAAGCTAAAGATAAAGTTAGTGCATAAGAAAACTGGAGCTATAAGTGTTATACCAGTGGATCCCTGATTATTGTTTGGGTTAGTATCCAGAGATGTGCATGCTACCATAAGTTAAAATATCTTTTTATTAAGATGATCCCATTTTGGAGGGAAAAAAAAAAGGTGTGTGTATTGGGGGGTCCTAGCATGTGGTTAGGAATAGTCCTGCTATCTCAGCCCAGGCTTCAAGACAATCCTCCGGTGCCTATCCCACTCAATTTTTTGCTGGACAAAGCAGATTGCCAGGCCTGCATTTGTGGCAGGAAACTCGCCTTTCCCAGCTGACAAGGCAGATGACTATAATTTGCAAGACCCCAAGAGCACCAAGGCTTTGGGTAACAGTCAGAGCCAGCCTGCCTCATCGATCCCCTAGAGCTGTAATCACATCTACTGGGCATCTACACAGTGATGAGCCAAGTGGCAAATCATCATTGCAAAGCTGGACAAGTGTGACCTGCGAAAATAGCCTCTGAATTAGACTTGAAAAATCCTGTGGAAGAAAAACCTCCAATTTCTTACCATGTATGGGGTGACACTTGAAAAAAAACAGAAGATGAAAAGGCAGTTCTGTCATGACATCAGCAGCCCCAGCGTCAGCTCTCGCACCATTCCCTCCTGTATCCTGAGCAGGCTCTCCATGGCAACCGTGGTGCACCGGAAGCAAGCCATCAGGCATCCTCACTGCTCCCTTACCAAAGAATAGTCGCCCTCCCTACTCTTACCCTAGCAAAGCCCTGCTTCAGCAAAAGACAGAGATCCATTTGCCTTCCTGCTCAAATTTACCAAAACCTGCTGGCTGCACTAGACCTGTTGATGTCTGGATGTCATACTGACAATATGTTTCATTGGGCTTTTTTGTTGTGGTTTTTATTGTTTTGTTAACTAAAGGAGGAGAATTTTTTCCTCAGGACATGGAAAGTGCACCCTCCCAAACCCATGATGAATTGGCAAAGTGACTCAAATCCTTTCATTAGATCAGAGAATGAACATTTAGATTCCAAAGCTTCAAACAGGGTAGAATTAGATAAGAAAGTTGCAATCATAGCTGAGTATTAAGGAGCCTGGACTTCCTGGGACAGCTGCTTCATCTTCCTCAGATGCATTTCTTTTATGTAGTTTAAAATCAAGTCTAAAATCATTTCTCCATTAAAATACAGCTCAAAGACTCATTTTAGCTGTTGAATTAAGAGGTTCTATTCTGCGTATTTGAACTTAAGTGTTAGAGATACAGAAACATGAATAAATGAATTATTGTCAAATCTTATTCATCTCTCCCAGGGATAAACTTGGTTCAAAGAATAAGTGGAAGTAGAGAATGGTAAAACCAAAATGGAAAACCAGGATCCATGAAGGAAAGATAAAATGTTAATAAGAGAAGTTAGCATTTCTATGTAATCATTTCATGTAATTTTCTCTATAAAACTCTATAACTTTGTAAACTTTCCTCATAGGAAAAAAACTACTTCCTGTTATTTGTCATTTCTAATGTTAGTATTGGTCAGTTGGTGGGTGTCTTCTGGGACTTGCTGAAGAGGAAAGCTGCACACAAATGCAGGGAGGCCAGAGCCATCCTGGAAAGACCAGATTCGTGTTCACTCTTGACCATGCCACTCCTTAATACCTATTTGAGAGAAGTTATGTAATGTCTCTGAGCATCACTTCCCCCATCTGTAGATGCCAACATTGAAAAATGAGATTTTGCAAATTAAATGGGATAACATGGTAGGTTCCCAATTCATATCATGTACCCACTGTTAACTTCAAAGGAGGAATTTTCAATAGTTCTTTATTATTTTTTGCTAAAATAAATTTTTGACATTAGTTGTATTAGTTTGCCAGGGTTGCATAACACAACAGAAATTCATTGTCTAAGTTCTGGAGACTGAAAATCCAAGATCGAGGCATGAGCAAATTCAGTTTTTCCTGAGGCCTCTCCTTGGCTTGTACGTGGCTGCCTCCTCGCGTGTTCACATGGTTTTTCCGTGTGCCTGCATAAATTTGGTGGCTAATTTCTTCCTCTTACCAGGACACCAGTCAGATTGGAGTTGGGCCCACACTAAAGACCACCTTTTAATTTAAATATCACTTTAAAGATTTTGAGATATTGAGGTTTAGGGCTTCAACTTATGACTTTGGGGGCAGGGCACAATCGACGTGTAAATTAGGGATTAAAATAAATTCTATAACTCAATCTCAGCATATCAAGAAAAATGTACCTGTATTTTATAAACAAATGCAAATTGCTTTGTCCAAGTGGATATGATCACAGAGCTGAGCTTGTGCATAGGTGCCCTGGGCCAGTCTCCTTTGCTGAAGATATGGACAGTACATCCCTGGCTAGGTTTGAGGCACCCACGAGAAAATGCCTGTGGAGCTATTTTCTCAATGCCTGGCACATGCTTAGTGTTTGAAAATGTTGGCTACTGCTGTTACATAGAATAGACAAAGTAATGCTAAGCTCACTAGAAGAGCTGAAGAGGCTTCCACAGGGGTTAGATTGTTCCTGGGCAAAAAGAGTGATCTTTGCAATTTCAGATTATCTTTTAATAAAACTATGGACAAAAAGTATATCTTCCAACAATTCAGACACTGATTCTTTCACTGCATTTTGAATTTCATTTGGACCTTTCTCTTGGATTTAGGGGAGTGCCAGTGAAGCTACCCTGGTTGCCCTGCTGGCTGCTCGGACCAAAGTGATCCGACAGCTCCAGGCACAGTCCCCAGAGTTGACTCAGGCTGCAATCATGGAAAAGCTGGTGGCCTACTCCTCTGATCAGGTATGTGGGGGTGTGGTGGGTTGGGGGTTGAATATTGGGTTATAGCCCAATAATATTGGTCAGTGGTAGGTGTCTTCTGACATTCAAGGTCTGAGTTCAAACAAAATTCATTATCATTTCAAATCCAAGAATAGTTCCTTAGGGATCTCTAGAATAGAGACTTATACTAATTCTCAGGTAGGAACTTGATAGATCAAGTTGAAAAGAAACTACATGTACTGAGAACTCCCCATGACTGACTTGTTACCATCCATAGAAGCATGGACTTAGACTGCATTCATCTGGCCCACCTTCAGAGCAGCACTGTGGAGTAATTGGATGTTAGGCTCAACAATCTAATCTCAAATCCCAGCTCTGCTTTTTTAAGCTTTGTGATCTCAGGCAAATCACGTAAATTCTCAGAGCCTCTCTTTCCCTACTATCGAACGGGGATCAAAGCACCTATCCTTGGTGTAGCTCAGCTCAGCTTGTGGCTGGGCTTAAGAGGAAAGATTAAAGTACTTCATAAGGTTCAGAAAACACTGCAAATAAAAATATCTAGTCCGATTCCATTGGTAAACCCATTTGAAAATAGTAAACAGCAACAAAACAAAGTCCAGAATTATGGGGAAAGGAGCAAGTGGAAAGAGGATTGATCAGCATGAAGAGAATAACTTCACGAGAGAAAGTATGGTCAAGATGGCACAAAAAGAGTAAGATCTGTGTCACCTTCAAGAAATTAGATTCCACAGGGAATTGCCAGCGTTTTTACCTTCAGTGAATTCCTAAGCCACACATTTGAACTGTAACAAAATTGTTTTCTAGTAAATACTTAGCCTGAAATTAATACAATACTGGTATTTCAGTCCTAACTAGGAGGATTATATCTCCATATCCTAACTTCATGCATTAAGTTTCTGCTTACATATGAAGAAAATTATTCATTTGTATTTAGGTCTCCCTCGTTTCTCAGAAGGCTTTAGAAAAAAGTCAAAATGAACACATAGGCACTCAATAAGTATATATTGAAATCCTCTGCTATACATGTTCGGGTGCAGCCTGTCCATCAGGACTTCTGTGAAGGAGCTCATCTTACTAGGAAGTGGCTGGTAGTACCATTCCAGATGCCCGGTGGCTAAAGATACCATGAGCTCTACTGCATCTTTCTCTGGATGTCCATTAGGTTCCCCAGGAACAGGTCCTGATATAGGGCTTGTGGGCAATTTTTTTTTTCTTTTCACTGTTTTTATTCTCATTTTCCATTTTGACCTTTTGTAATACTGTGTAAATTAAGTCACCATCACATTTTAAGTACAAGGTCAGTCAAAAAAAAAAAAAAAAACCAGAAGAATCAGAATGACCACGGTTTTAGAAGGAAATGGCAGTAATCATATCCATAAAAGCTAACTTTAATGGAGTAGTTGAAAGGGGAGTTAGAATGCAATGTGTACATGGTGGCTTTTGGAGCATTTCCACCTCTGTTCTGTGCTACAATCCGTCATGGGTGCATTCATCATTAAGAACCAAATTAGGAATGAAAGTAATAAAACAAACGAGAGACCTAATCTTCAGTTCAAATAAATGAAAAGCTAGGGACTGAGATCTACTTTGTTCCCTGAGAAAAAGAAAGAATGCAAATGAGGATTAGTATGAGTTTGGGGGACCTAATGGTCACAAGTCAGCTGTAGGAAAGCACTCTGTGGCAGCATATGGTCTATCAATGCCCTTAGCAGAAAGCTTCTGCTTGTGTGGAGGTGCTGCCTGGTCTAAGCAGGTGTACATCTTCTACAAAAACCTGTGCTGCATGTGGAGCAGGAACATAATCAGTTAACTGTGGCCTTACCTTCCCCTGGCACTCATCTGTTTTCTTAAATTCATTTTAGTTATACATAATATTAGGGTTTATTTTGATATAATTATACAAGCATAGAATATAATTTGCTCTCCTTCAGTAGCAGTAATTCCCCTTTCTCATCCCACCTTTCTCCCCCTGTTCCCTTCCCTCTACACTCCTGATCTTTCTGCTATTTACTTATAGTTCTTTTTAATTAGTACCTTGTGTGTTTGTGTATGTGTGTGTGTGAGTGTGTGTGCATATATATATATGTATATACATATATATATATATATAAAGGTGAGATTCGCTGTGGTATATTCACATACATACATAGGAAACTTAGGTCAGATTCACACCACAGTTCTTCCCTTATCCTCTCCTTCTTCCCTCCCCCTCAAATCCCTTTCTCTACTCCACTGTTTTCTCTTCTATTTGATTGAATCCACCCCAACCCCCTTACTTTGGACTAACTTCTTCATATCAGAGAAAAAAATTTAACCTCTGACCTTCTGGGTCTAGTTTATTTCACTTAACATTATGGTCTCCAATTTCATCCATTTATCAGAAAATGCCATAATTATATTTTTCTTTATGTCTGAGTAATATTCCATTGTGTACATATGCCACATTTTCTCTATCCATTCTTCTGTTGATGGGGTTCCTAGTTTGGTTCCATAGCTTGGCTAATGTGAATTGTGCTGTTGTGAATATTGATGTGTCTGTGTCCCTGTAGTATGCTGATTTTAGATCTTTTAGATATATGAAGAGTGGGCTAGCTGGGTCATTTGATGGTTCCATTCCTAGTGTTTTGAGGAATCTCTATATTCCTTTCCAGAGTGGTTGCACTAATTTACAGTACCACCAACAATGTATGAGTGTACTCTTTTCTCTATATCTTCCACAACATTTATTATTATATGTGTTCTTGATAATTGCCATTCTGGCTGGAGTGAGCTGAAATCTCAGTGTAGTTTTAATTTGCATTTCCTTGATTGCCAGAGATGTTGAACTTTTTTTTTTCATATATTTACTGGCCATTTGTATTTCTTCTTTTGAAAAATGTCCATTTATTAATTGGGCTACTTGGTTTTTGGTACCAAGGTTTTGAGTTCTTTATATATTCTGGATATTAATGCCTTATCTGAGGAGCAAGTGGCAAAGATCTTCTCCCATTCTGTAGGCTCCCTCTTAACACTCTTGTTTCCTTTCTTGTGCAGAAGGTTTTTAATTCGTTGCCATTGATTTTTGGTTTTATTTCATATGTTTTAGGAGTCTTATTAAGGAAGTTTATGCCTGTGCCAATACGTTGGATTGTTGGCCTACATTTTCTTCTAGCAGTGGCAGAGTTTCTAGTCTAATTTCTAGGTCTTTGATCTACTTTCAATTGACTTTTGTGCAGGGTGGGAGATAGGGATCCAGTTTCATTCTTCTATATGTGGATATTTCCCAGCCCCCTTTTTTATAAGGCCATCTTTTCTCAGCATATGTTTTTGGCACCTTTGTGTAGTATGAGATAACTGTATTTATATGAGTTTGTCTCTGTGGCTTCTGTTCTATTCCATTAGTTTTCCTGTCTGTTTGGGGGCCAATACCATGCAGCTTGCCCTACTAGCCCTGCAGCATAACTTAAGCTGTGGTATTATGATACCTCCAGCATTGTTCTCCTTGCTCAAGATTGCTTTGGTTATTCTTGGTCTTTTATTCTTCCACATGAATTTTAGAACTGTTTGTCTAGTTCTGTGAAGAATGTCATTGAATCTCATTGAATGTCATTTTGATGGAGATTGCACTGAATCTCTATATTGCTTTTGATAATATGTCCATTTTGACAATATTAATTTTACCTATCCAAAAACATAGATAATCTTCTCATATTCTATGGTGTTCTTCAATCTCTTTCTTCAGCATTCTATAGTTTTCATCATAGAGGTCTTTCACTTCCTTTGTTAAATTAATTCCCCAGTACCTTATTTTTTGAGGTTATTGTAAATGGTACAGTTTTCCTAATTTCTTTTTCAGCAGATTTATTGGAATATGGGAAAACAATTGATTTTTGTATGTTGATCTCATATCCTGCTATTTTATTAAAATTGTTTATCAACTCTAGAAGTCTTCTGCTAAAGTATTTTATATTCTAAGTATAAGATCATGACATCAGCAAGAAGAAAATTCAACTTCTTTTCCTATTTGTACCCCTTTACTTTTCTTCTCTTGCATGATTGCTCTGGCTAGAGTTTCAAGGACTATGTTGAATAAGAGTGGTGAGAGTGTATGTCCTAGTCTTAATCCTATATTTAAAGGAAAAACTTTCCATTTTTCTCCATTTAGTATGATGTTGGCCTTGGGTTTATCATATATATCCTTTACAGTGTTGAGGTAAGTTCCTTCTAGCCCTAGTTTCTCTAATGTTTTAAACATAAATAGGTGCTAGACTTTGTCAAATGCTTTCTCAGAATCTTTGAGATAATCATGTGATTATTGTTCTTAACTCTATTTACGTGGCGACATTTATTGATTTGCTCATGTTGAACCAACCCTGAAAACCCATGTGATGAAACCCACTTGATCATGGTGCACTATCTTTTCACTGTGTTTTTGTATGTGGTTTGACAATTTTTTAAAAATTTTATTAAAAAAAATTTTTTTAGTTGTAGATGGACATGGTACCTTTATTTTATTCATTGATTTTTATGTGGTGCTGAGGATTGAACCCAGTGCCTCACATGTGCAAGGCAAGCACTCTACCACTGAGCCACAACCCCAGTCCTGTGGTTTGCCAATTTCAATAAAAACTTTTGCATCTATGTTCATCAAGGATATTGGCCTATAATTTTCTTCTCTCAATTTGTCTTTGTCTGGTTTTGGTATCAGGGTGATACTGACTACATAGAATGAATTTTGCAGCTTATTTGGGTGTACATTTTCAAAATAGTTTTTAGTGATCCTCTGGATTTAGGTGATATTTCAATTTCCATATAATTTTGTTAATTTGAGTCTTCTCTTTCTTTTGCTTAGTTTAGTCAACTAACCAAACCAACTTTGAAAGGATCTTGTCTATCCTTTTGAAGAACCAACTCTTTGTTTTCATTGATAGTTTATAATTTTTTAATTCTCAATTTTATTGATTTCAGCTCTGATTGTAATTATTTTCTGTCTTCTACTGATTTTGGTGATAGTTTGTCCTTTTCCTAATACTTTGAGGTGTAACTTTAGATTATTCATTTGGTATCTTTTTCTAAAGTAGGAACTCAGTGCTATAAACTTTCCTTTTAGAACTGTCTTCAGACTATCCCAGAGATTTTCTCTTTGGTCAAGTGCCAACCTTTTGTGTGTTGTACAGTTCATCCTGCAGTGAGTTTGTGGCAAGCTCACCCTATAAGGAGAGGTGGTTCTCCAAAAATGAGGATAGCCGATCAGCCAATACCCTCTGCAGCTTTGCATGGGAAACACAAACTTGTCAAGGGGACACTGGAGCATCACATAGGAAGCAGGCACACATGCAAATAACTCTCTTTTAGGGACAATTTAACTCCTATTGTCTGCTACTGTCCACTGCCCATACATCCTCCTCCTGAGCTGAGTCTGCATTGTAGGCCAGCACGCACCCTAGGAAGCACAGGGTCAAGGTTTTGTCATAAGTTTATAAATTCATCACTTTACTCATCCTCTGAAGGTTAGGATGATGCACAAAGATCATGGAAAGAACAACTGGTTAAGGTGTCACATGTTTCACAGCTGATTTTCAAACCTAGTAGTAAAAGAGGAAGTATTTCCGTTTAATTTTTCTACGCCAGGAAACCTGCCTGACATACCTTGTCATCATTTTTCACAACTATTCTTTGAAGTGGAATTTTTTTTATCTTCTCATTGTTTTCACAAGATCATAGAGGGTCACTGTCCAGAGTAACCTGAGAGGGTCCCACCAGGAAGGTCTGGAGCTGGGAGCCCCAGGGACTCAGAAGCTGAGTGCTGTCTTCTGGAACCTCTCTGCGGGCAGAGGTGGTCAAAGAACCACCCAGGAGCAGCAATGATGCCCACAGTGGGTCAAATCTAGAGACAATGGGGACTGCAGGGCAGAAGGTGGCAGCTTCAGTAAGAATCAACTTTCCTGGGAGTCTCTGAGAAGGGCGGACCTAAAATCCAGTGGCAGTGCCACATCATTGGCCCTCCATCTCAGAAGATTCCATGTCCATGGATTCAACAACTACAGATCAAAAATATTTTTTAGAAAATTGTGTCTATATTGAATATTTATGGATATTTTTTCTTATTAGTCCCTGAATGATACAGTGTAGCAAATATTTATGTAACATAGCATTTGTATGACATTAAGTTTGATAAGTAATTCAGAGATAAATTGAAATATATGGGAACATATATGTAGATCATATGCAGATACTACACCATTGATGTTTTATATAAGGATTTGGACTTCTGTGGGCTTTTGTATCCACAGAGGCCCTGGAACTGATTTCTCATGAATATCAATGAATCACTGTATTTACTGAGCATCTATTAAATGAGCTTGGCCACCAAGCTGCAAAAGGCCCCATAGGGAAAGGTAGGGTCTGAATCTGAAACCAGGATTTCTAAGTCCATGGTGGGTATGCATTCCAGGATCTCACTGCATTCTCTTGAAGTCACACAAATGAATGAACTCATCACCCTACCCTTCTAAGTGCTTAATTTATTAAAGTTGTGGTTTAGGTCTGAGGTGTCTCCCAAAACCTCACATGTGAGATAATGCAAGAACATTCAGAGGTGAAACGATTAAATTATTGGAGGTATAACCTAATCGTTGAATTAATCCACTGATAAAAATTAACTGGGTAGTAACTATAAGCAGGTAAAGTGTGACTAGAGGAAGTAGGTCACTGGGGTGTGATTTTGGAGTTTATCTTTTGTCCCTGTGAGTGGAGCGCTCTCGTCTTCTTTATTTCCATACCCTGAGCTGCTTCCCTCTGCCATGCCTTTGTGCCATGATGTTCTGCCTCAACTCATATCCAGAGCTATGGAGTCAGCTAACCATGGACCAAATCTCTGAAACCATGAGCCTTTTCTTCTTTCAGTTGTTCTTGTCAGGTATTTTGGTCAGAGTGAAGAAAAAGTGACTAAAACAAAACTTAAAGCAAGGTTCCGCATGAATAGAAACAGCTCCAGAAAAAAGCGGTGCCACCGTGGTGTGAGGGGTCAGGCACCCTCTGCAGAACCAGGAACGTAGAAAGTGTGAGCAAACCTGTTCCAATCTAACTCTAATCTTTTTTCTCAGGCACACTCTTCTGTGGAAAGAGCTGGATTAATTGGTGGAGTGAAATTGAAAGCAATCCCTTCTGATGGCAAATTTGCCATGCGTGCTTCTGCCCTGCAGGAGGCCCTGGAACAAGACAAGGCAGCTGGCCTGATTCCATTCTTTGTAAGTCTATCAGTACATGTTGCAGATGGCACCATGGAAGTCTCTGCAGGCCTAGGGCGTGTGTGTGTGTGTGTGTGTGTGTGTGTGTGTGTGCACGTAATGTGTGTGCCAGAGTCGTGTGTGTGTGTGTGTGTGTGTGTGTGTGTGTGCACGTAATGTGTGTGCCAGAGTCACTTTCCAGGTTGCTTGTGATGGTCACAGGACAGGTATGAATTATGTTGTCTCCTTGAGGAGAGCTAGATTCTCCATTTGTTTCTTCCTTTCTACATGCTTTAGTCTTGAAAAGAAGTCACTACAACACCCCAGGATTGTACTAAGCCAAAGAGTATTGTTTCTGCTTGTTGTCCAAAGGGACAGCTACGGTCATCCCTTAAAAGAGTCCTTTGTGCCATGCTAGATGCTTTAAGCAGAGAGAAAAGTGTGATGAGTGAACAGGTTTTGTTGCCTACATTAGTTGTTCAGAGTAGCTAGTAAAATGTGTCATTTATAAAAGGCTTGTTGCAAGCAAGCAACGACTAATCCTAGATAAAATATCTAATTAACCAAATGACAGGCTGGTTCCCTTGCACCCAGATATGCATTCTCCAATGGGAAGAGAGTCTTGGTACTGCAAGTGAAGTGTGGGAACTGTCACATTCCTGACATGGCCCCAGCAGTATGCCATTTATGGGACTGATACATCTTGTGTGATGCAATCAAATGTCATGACTGTGGCCCTATTTGGGCATTCCACCTGGCTACACATCAGCGTCACCTGGTGAGCTCTTAAAAAGTCTCATTCCTAGGAATTCCTCTGATGGATTGTGACAGAATCTCCAGGAATGAAAGCAGGCATTGGAGAAATTTCACGACTTTCAGATTCTGATGAGCATTCAGGTTTTAGAAACAAGGTCATGGGGACACTCCTCAATGTCTGGGCATTTCTTAATCATTAGAACAATATTAATAACATCCACTACTTTTCTTCTAAGAATTAATCTTTTTTATTTTTATTTTTTTAGATTTTTTAAATTCGATTTTTTATTTGTTCTTTTAGATATATATGGCTATTTGCTGATGATATGATTCTCTATTTAGAAGACCTAAAAAACTTCACCAGAAAGCTTTTAGAACTCATAAACAAATTCAAAAAAGTAGCAGGATATAAAATTAACACAAATCAATTGTGTTCCTATACATCAATGATGAATCAGTTGAAACGGAAATTAGAAAAACTATCCCATTCACAATAGTCTAAAAATAATACTTAGGAATCAATCTAATGGAGTTGAAATACCTATACAATGAAAACTTACACAACACTAAAGAAAGAAATTGAAGAAGACCTTAGATGATGGAACAATCTCCCATGTTCTTGAATAGGCAAAATTAATATTATCAAAATGGCCATACTATGTAGATTTAATTCACTAAACAGATGAAATTCAATTCCTATGAAAATTCCAATAATTTCCTTCATAGAAATAGAAAAAACAGTCATGAAATCCATTTGGAAAAAATAAGAGGCCCAGAATAGCCAAAGCAATCCTTAGTAGGAAAGTGAAGCCGGAGGAATCACAATACCAGACCTTAAATTATACTATAGAAGTGTAGTGAAAAAAAAATGGCATGGAATTGGCACAAAAACAAACATGAGAGCCAATGGAACAGAAGACACAGACACAGACAAACTCACATGTATACAATTATCTCATACTAGACAAGGGTAACATAAACATATATTTGAGAAAAAAGATAGCCTCTTCAACAAATGGGGCTGAGAAAACAAGAAATCCATATGTAGCAAAATGAAATTAAATCCCTATCTCTCACCCTGCACAAAACTCAACTCAAAGTAGATCAAGGACCTAAACATTGGTCAAAGACCCTGCACCTACTAGAAGAAAAAGTTTGTCCAACTCTCTATCATGTTGGCTCAGGAACTGACTTCTCCAACAAGACCACTAAATCACAAGAATTAAAATCAAGAGACAATAAATGGAATGTTATTCATAACTTCTTCACTGCTAAGGAAACAATCAAGAACATGAACAGAGAACCTACAGAATGAGAGAAAATCTTTGCCACCTGCACCTCAGATAGAGTATTAATCTCCAGAATATACAAAGAACTCAAAAAACTTCACACCAAAAATAAATAAATAATCCAATTAATAAATTGGCAAAGGAACTGAACAAGGACTTCACTAAGAAGAAATACAAATGGTCAACAAATATATGAAAAAATGTTCAACCTTTCTAGCAATTAGATAAATACAAATTAAAACTACACCAAGACTCCATCTCACTCCAGTCAGAATGGCAATTGTCAAGAATTAATCTTTCAAAACACTCTTCTTTCTCTGAAACTTTTTTTGTCAATTCAAATCAATAACCATTTGGTGGCTGGAATGAGGAAGTCATGGAAGGTATGGTTTTATATAAACATCTATCCTAATCTGAGGAGCTCACAGGAGAATCAGGAGCATAAACACATGGTTATAATGTAGAAGGATTGGCAAGGTTCAAAGGTAGCTCAAAGAACAAGATGATACTCAAGTGAGTTTGAAGGAGACAGAAGTCAAACTCTGGATCCAGATTCAGCTTCCATTTGATCCTAGACATCTTTCTCAGTTCCCTTAACCTGCTTGATTTTTCCCCATTACCTGTATCACCTACTCCCATACCCATTTATTTGTGTGTTTGTTTGCTGCCTTCTTCCCAACAGAATGTACAAGGGGGGAGTTCATTTTGATCACCGCTTTATCTTCACTGATGGAATAGCACAGAAATGACACTGGAAGAAATTCAATTAATAGTTGTCCCTTGGTATCCACAGGGCATCTGTTCCAGGACCCATCACTCATACCAAAACCCTTGGATGCTCAAGTCCCTTACATAAAATGACATAGTATTTGCATATAACCTGTACATATCTTCCCACATATTTTAGATCATCACTAGATTGCTTGTCCTAATTAAGGTAAATGCTGTGTAAATAGATTTTGTTTTAGGAAACAATGACGAGAAAAGAAAGTGTGTGTTCAGTACAAATGCAATAAAAACATATTTTAACTTCATGTTTGGTTGAATACGTGATTGTGGAACCCATGGATGTGGAGAGTCAACTTTATTTGTCAAATACAGAAAGATTTGGAAGGAAGTTCATTCTGGTTATAAAGAAAGATTATCCTTAAAATTCCAATTACAAGTTTAGTAAATTTGAAATGATTTTATTTAAATGAAGTAAATATTTTTAACCTACAGTGACAATTTTAAGTCACTAAAATTTTATGTCTAGGGAAAAATATATATTGAAACATACTCTATATTTGGAGAATAAAAGCAATGGAGAAAACATCACATACCTGATGGAAATATTTTATAAAAATTCAAAACCTCATAACTAAAATTAAAAGACAAATGTTGGTAGGAACTACTCATAGGATATAATACAAAGTCAATTTTAAAATAAAAAGAAGGTTCACATATCAACAAAGAGGAAACATTCCAATGAAAAACATGCAAAATATGTAATCAGTTTCATATTCAAGCATGAAAAAGGCAGTATAGATATGAAACCAATTTTGATCACCTAATAACCAAAGAAATGCAAATTAATTAGTGACAGAACTATGTGACAACCCCACACTGGGGTTACAGATGTGTCAATGACTTTTTTTAAAATTTGTTCTAATTAGTTATACATGACAGTAGAAAGCATTTTGATACATTGTACACAACTGGAGCACAACTTCTTCCTCTGGCTGAACATGGTGTAGAGTCACACCTGTAGTGTAATCATACATGTATATAGGGTAATAATGTCCATCTCATTCCACCATCCTTCCCATCCCCACACTCCCGCCTCTCCCCTCACTCCCTTCTGCATAATCCAAAGTTCCTTCATCCCCCTGCCCCATTTTGGATTAACATCCACTTAACAGAGAAAAAATTCCACCTTTGGTTTTTTTGGATTTGACTTATTTCACTTAGCATGATATTCTCCAGCTCCATCCATATACCTGCAAATGCCATAATTTCATTGTTCTTTAAGGCTGAGTAATAGTCCATTTGTGTATATGTACCACATTTTCTTTATCCATTCATCTACTGTGACAATCAATAATCTATTTTCCATCTTTACACTCTTACTTTGAGAATGTTATATAAATGGAATCAAGCAGTATGTGACCTTTTGAGATTAACCTTTTATACTCAATCTAAAGCTCTTGAGACTCACCCAAGCTGCTGCACATATCTATAGTTAGTTCTTTTTTATTACTGTTCCACAGAGATTTGATACCACATCATCTGTACTACTGTATGATTATCTATTATCTATTAAGAAGCATTATGGTATAAGTAAAGCATCAGTGAAGATTAACATGTAACTATTTGGATGGATATATGTTTTCATTTCTCTTGGATAAATGGCCAAGATTGTGCAATTAAGGGTCATTTTGTAGTTATATGTTAAGTTTTAAAGAAACTGATAAAATCTTTCCTGGAATGGCTGTACTATTTCACATCATACAGTGAAAGACTGTCTTTCTTCTAGCAGTGCATGAGACAATCAGGTGTTTTATTTTGTTTTCTTCTTCACCAGCATTTGGTATTGTCATTATATTTTCATTTTACCTGTATTAAACAGTGTATAGTAATATCCCATCATGCTCATAATTTGTATCTCTCTGAAGACTAATTAATGAAGTTGAACATATTTTTATTTGCTTATTAACAATTTACACATCATTTTTATTAAAACATAAATCTCTTTGTCCACATTACAATTGATGAATTGATTTTTTTAATTAACAGATTCATGTTGTTAGAATAGTTTTAGAAAAAAAAAGCATAATTAAAGAGAGTTCCAGCACTTACTTAAATGTTTTGTAAATACTTCCTCCCAATTTGTGACTTTTTACTTCATTTTCTGAGCAATGGTCTTTTACCAGGCAAAATTTTTCAATTTCACTGATGTACAGCTTATCAATTTCTTTCATGGATTATGCCTTTAGCGTTATAACTAAAAAACTTATTGCTGAACACAAGATCATCTGAATTTTCTCCTGTGCTATCTTCTAGATGTTTTATATTCTGTAATTGACATTTAAGTCTATGATATATTTTCAGTTAATTTTTGTGAAAGGTGTAAATTCTGTGTCTAGATTCTTTTTTTGTTTGTTTGTTTCTGGATTGGGATGTCTAGCTGTTCCAGTGTCGCCTGTTCAAAGACTATCCTTCCTCCATTAAATTGCTTTTGCTCTTTTGTCAAAGATTGGTTGACCTCATGTGTAGATCTATTTCCATTTCATTAATAAGTTTATCTCCTTTGCCAAGATCACACCATCTTGATATCTAAGATTTATACTAAAGTTGGATAAGGTCAGATATGACCTCTGACATTATTCAATATTATGTCCAATATTGTGGGTTTTTAAAATTCTTTTGACTATATAAATTTTAGAATCAATTTGCCAATGTGTACCACATAACTCACTGGATCTTTAAATATGGTTGCATTGAATCTATAGATCTAGTTGGAAGATCAGACATCTTGGTGATATTGAGACTTCCTGTCCATGTACATAGAATCTTTCTATATTTATTTAGCTCAAAGTTTTATACTTTTCCTAATAAAGATTTTATATGCATTTTGGTAGATATATATGTATTTCTTTTTCTCATTTCTGTGCAAAATGTAAGTGAATTGTGGGGTTTTTTTTAACCTCAAATTCCATTTTTTATGCTGAAACATAAGAAAGAAATTGACTTTCTTCTATTATGTATTTGTCCTGTATCTTCCTATAATTGTTCATTAGTTCCCAGAGGGTTTGGCTTTGAGTTATTCTTTGGTATTTCTACATAGACAGCAATGTCATAACGATCTATCTTTTATTTTCTAGTCATATCACATTAGCTGGAATTCCTAATATAACGTTAAATGAAAGTGTTGAGAACAGATATTCTTCCCTTATTCCTAATCTTAGAAGAAAAACATGTAGGTTCTCATCTTTAAGAATGATGTTAGCTGTGGGTTGTTTTTGGTTTGTTTGTTTTCTGATATCAGTTATCAAGGAAGTTCCACTATAATCCTAGTTTGCTAAGAGATTTTTTTTTGTTGTATTTGTTTGTGTAAATTATGGATGGATACCAGATGTTGTCCAATGCTTTTTGTGTCTCTATTTATATAATATGAGTTTCCTTCTTTAGTCTGTTGATATGATAGGTTATATTAATTTATTTTCAACTGTTGAAATGGTCTGCATGCTTCAATCAATCAAATTCCATTTCTTTCTGGTATATAATTTTTTTAAGTGTTGGACTCAATTTGATATCTTATGAAAAATATAGGTCTATAATTTCCTTTCTTGCAATGTCTTTGTCTAGTGTTGGTATCAAAGTAATGCTAGCCTCATTGAGTTAGGAAGTATTCTTTTTGCTTCCATTTCTATGAGATTGTAGAGAATCGGTGAGATTTCTTCCTGAGTTTACCAGTGAACCTAATTGGGTATGGTACTTTTTGTTTTTGAAGGTTATTAGTTATTGATAGCTATAACCCTACTGAGATGATCTATTTCTCTTTCTGTGAGTTTTGGTAGAATAACTCTTCCAAGGAATTTGTCCATTTCATTTGCATTTTCAAGTTTGTGAGCCGAGGCCATAATAATCCTTTCTTATCCTTTTAATGTTTATGGTTCCACTTTCACTTCTGATATTAGTAATCTGTTTTCTGATTTTTTCTTTGTTAACCTGATTAGAGATTTATCAGATTTATTGATCTTTTCAAAGAACCAACTTTTTCTCCATTGATTTCCTGTTTTCCATTTCATTCATTTCTACTCCAATGCTTAATATTTAAATTTTTTCTTATGCTTAGTATTTAATTTGCCTCTTGCACTAATTTCCTAAAGTTGAAGCTTAATTTGTAGATTTTAGATTTTTCCTTTTTTTTCCTAATATATGCATTTAATGCTATAAACTTCCCTTTAAACACTGTGTCCACAATTTTGATGAATTACCTTGTCATTTTCATTTAGGCTAACATACATTTTAATTTCTCTTGAAAATTCTTTTGTGAACTCCAGCACTGTGTTGTTTGATCTCTATGAGTTTGGGGGTATCCCAGCTACTTTTTTAAATTATTGATTTCTAGTTTAATTCCCTTTCAAATGTTTTTAGTGGTTGCCCTTGAGTTTGCAGCACACATTTCACAACTCATCCATGTCCTCTTTCTAGTAACCCTGCTCTACTTCGTGTGTAATACAAATGCCTTATAAAACAGTATTCCCATTCATCCCTCCCACCATCCTCTCATGAACATTGTTAACAATCATCTTATTTATCTCTAAGCTATGATAAATGAATACATTGTCACTCATCATTTTGAGAAAAAAGCTCGTGATCTCTTAAACCAGAAAAAGAGAGCTTCTATTTTATCTTCACCTACTCCTGTGATGCTCTTGCTTTCTTTATGTAGATCCAAGTATCTGACAGAAGTCATTTTTTCTTCCTTCTGAAGAATTTCTTTTAATATTTATTGCAAAGCAGGTCTACTGGAAACCAATTCCCTTAATTTTTGTTTGTCTGAAAAAGTATTTCTCTTTCACCTTGAAGGGTAATTTTTATTAAACACAGAATTGTTGATTGGTGGTTCTTTATTCTCGACACTGTAAATATTTCTCTCCATTCCCTTCTTTCTTTCATGATTTCTAAACAGAAGGCTGACGTCATTCTTATCTTTGCTCCTCTGCAGATAAGGTATTTCTTTCTGTTTTCATCCTTTTGGCTGTTATTTCTAGAATCACTAGTTTGCTACAAGCTAGTATGTCATAGCTCGAAGCTAATCTGGAAATGCAAATTAAACCAGAGTCTCTTAACACTCCATTAATTCTTCTTTTTCTCCTCCTTCTTCTTCTTTCCTCCTCTTCCTCTTCCTATCCTCCTCCTCTTCTTTCTCTCCATCCTTCCTCTTCTGGTGCTAGGGATCCAATCCAAGGACTCATGTGTGCTAAGGCATACCCTCCACCACTGAGCTATATCCCCAGTAAAAATATATTCTTTTTTTTTTTTTTTTGTGGTGCTGGGGATCGAACCCAGGGTCTTGTGCATGCAAGGCAAGCACTCTACCGACTGAGCTATCTCCCCAGCCCTAAAAGCATATTCTTAATGAAGAAAAATCTTGCTTTTATTATATATTTTTCCTGATTTTAAACATTAATCAATTTTTTATAAATTTTGTTTTATTTTTTAATTTGGTAGTCATAGGAAAGCATAAAAACTCAAATAAAACCTAAAGGAAGAACATGTTAACATTTTGATTTACATCTTTAGACCCTTTCTCTGTAACATTCACATATGTTAATATATATCTCTGTCTCAACCTTAATTTGTGATTTTCTTTCTTCACCTCATACATTTTAAGTACTTCCCCAGGTGGTTGTATATGAAAATGATCTTCTGTTTAAAGGTCTCATAGCACTCCATTATATTTCTATTTTCTCCATCTCTTTCTCCATGTGTGTACACACACACACACACACACACACACACACACACACACACACGTTTAGTATACATAAATAAAATATTTTTCTTTTCATAGGAATTCCCAGGCTAGCAACATCCTCTGTTAAACATTTAGGCTATTTATTATTACATTGTTTCTTGTAATAATTAGTGTGTGTAAAGTGTTGTATTTACTTACTTGTTTCCTCATCTTACACCTGTCAGCATTTCCTTGGGAACTGTTTCTAGCACTGGAATTACTTGACCAAAGGGATGACTTTTTTTCCCAAGATTTTTGATATGCATAGCCATATGCTCTTTCAGAAAGGTTGTACCAATTCACACCAAATGTTTTATACAAAAGCTATTTAAGTAATTCTGAAGTAGTGACTTCTAGGGTAAGAAGTTTAATGGTGGTGATAATGCTGTGAGGGACAGTGACGAATTATTTATTAGAAAGTCCCCTGCTCCTTATTGCTCATTTTGTGTTCTTTCATTAGAATCTTAATTTTTCACTTACGTTACAATTTATGTTTTAATTAAAGTCATATATGAACCAATCTTCAATTTGTTCTGTGTGTCTTATGACACCAAACCAAAACATAGGGTCCACTGAACAGTACCATCATCCTCACTCATGATCTTTCCTCTCTAAAGGCTACAGCTTTCTTTGCTTTAAGTGTTTTTTTTTTTTTTCCTGAAACTTTGAAAAGAATTCAAATGTATGGATTGAGAAACACAAGTTTAAAGACAGATATACAGATTTGAAGAAATTGTTAAGGTTTTCATGCCTGGAGCACAAGGTGAATGGAGGGATGTGTGAGACTGTAGGAGACTGTGGAAGGACCAAAGTGAACTTTAACATAAGCACAAGGGACTGTCAATGAAGGGTTTTTAAGACAGGAAGCAACACATCAGATCTGTATAGTTGACCCTGTGTATCTGTAGGTTCTGCATCCACAGATTCAACCAACCACAGACTGAAAGCATTCTTTTTAAAAACAACAACAGCAAAAAACCCTGTTTCTGTACTGAGCATTTACAGAATTTTTCCTGTCATTATTTCTTAAATAATACAGTCTAACAACTATTAACATAGTAATTACATTGTATTAGGCATTGTAAGTTATCAGAGGTGATTTAAAATATACCAGAAGATATACATAGGTTATCTGCCAATACTACAAACTTTATTTGATGGACTTGAGCATCTGTGGAAATTCATATCTATTTTCTGACCCAGGTAGGAAAGGGGTGGTAGTTTGTGTGCCCACTTGTCCTGGGGTGGTTGTAGCTCTGTGCATGCATAATGACTACAGTACCCCCTTGAGATGCAGATGCATAACCTTCGTTATACTCTCAAAGGGGTCACAGACCCCTCAAAATTCAAGACCTACTACTGAGAGCATGGAGTATATTTGGCAGAATCTGAACCAGGCAAACTGAATCTTTGGCTTTTCATCATGAACTCAATTGAGTCATGTGGTAAAGTTGTTGTTTTTTTTTTTTTTAACTAAGCATGGGTTTGTGTCTCTCACGAGTTGACTTAATAACATCAGCACACCAACAAAAGACAGTGCCTGCAAGGCACGTACGTGAGGAGACCAGGCTGGAGGATGGGGCCAGGACAGCAGGTGGGGAGGTCACGCTAGTCTCTGCCACCAGCGGGAGAGTCGCAGACTCTCAGAGATGGAGGGCTGTGCCATCTCTTGCCCCTCCTTCCCCTGTTCAAATGTGATTATGTCTCCCAGAGCAGACGGAAATCAGGTTAGTGTCACTGAGCAATGCTGAGCCGAGGTAATAAGAGCCCGAAGCAGAGCAGGTGCTAGCTGTAATGTGGCTTCGGAGAATTAGGACAAGCTGACTTGTAGCTCAGTGCCACGTGGATGAGTAATTTCGAACACTGTCCACGTGGCGCCCCGCGGCTTCTGCAGCCTGGATCCCTACCACCTGCCCACAGGCCTCCCTCTCCAGCTACAACATGCTGGGGCTTGTTGGAAGTGCATCTGGCACTGCCCCAAATACTGGGATCTTTTCCTGGCAGCTCAGGGACAATGCTCCAGATATCCCGTCTTTAGATGTGACAGGATAACAAGGTTAACTAAACCTGATGTCACTTTTGGTCTGTTCCTGCTTATATGTGTTCTTGGACAATTACTTACCTCTGGGACTCTACTTACATTGACAGTGAAGTAGGAATTATGGTCCTAATTCATTAAGGCTGCTGGAGTGATTAAATATAATTTAGGAAAAGCTCCTGGCACCCAGCCTGCCATCAAGTAAGCACTCAAAAAATGTCACCCATTCCTAGTGTCAACTGAGACTGAGGTCAACAACAGGGAAGTAATTTATAGATTCATAAAATATGTCATATAGCTTTAGATCTTGTTTTCTTAAAAATTAGTTCATGATATGGCAAAGTTATCACAAAGTTAAGTAAAAATGCAAGGTGCCAAATCATATCTTAAATATTTTAATGTGCTGAAAGAAAACTTACAAAATTGTATATTATGCTGTTTTGTATATTACTTGTGTGACCTGGAGCATTTCAGCTATCTCCACAGCTGTCAAGAGACAATCATAATACTTACCATGTCCTTCCTAAAGAGTCAAATGAGATACAGTCATCCAGACCAGTGCAAAGGATAAGACAGAATTTTATTGTTTCTACAAAAATGTTTCATGTACATTACAAATAAATCAATAATTACACAAGAGTCTAAGAAAAAAGGTTTGTGTTAACCAAAATCCCATCTCAGGAGATGAGCAATAATAATTATTGGTAAACATAATTCTAGATACTCTTCTATGCACATAGTAATGTATAGAAAATAATTTTAACAATGAAATATTTAATATGTATGTAATTTTAATAGCAGAAGTTAGTCCAATTAGCATTTAGTAAAGAAAACTTAGATGAAACTGAAGGAATGGCTACACTATAGGTAGGTCATTTCCAAAGGACTGGTAAAATTGAGAAAACACAATAATAAGCAATATTAATGTCTTGAGTCATTCTGTGGTTTTATCAAGTACGTAATTTTCACTTTTAAGGACATAGATGATGCATTCTAAGAGTCTCATCTCTACCAACTGAGCTAACCAGGTACCTTAAAGCATTTTAATATTCAATTAAATATCAGGATGAACTTGCAAATATCAGAGAAAAATAGCACACTAACTTGATTCCCAATAAATTCCCCAACTTGTCTAAGTGGTACAAGTGTGGAGAATGATGGATGCTTGAAAGGAGGAGGGCACACATAGAGGTATGGACAAAGAGGGTTGAGGGTGCCAGGAAAAGTGGAGCTACGGGACTAAGTCCATGGGCATCTTTTTCATGAGAGGGTCCCATGTCTGCTGTGTGTGGTAGGAAGATTGGAACCCAGCAAGATGCCTGCCAATATAACACAGAACTGAGTTGCCAACCCAGATATTTTTGCTCCAAGTACACAACTCAATTTTGTATTAACCTTGCTTTTTATTTTCTGTGTTTTTGATGCTTTAACATCTTTGGGATTTGCTACCCTGAGGAGGGAGTGCCTCTTCTGGGTTAGCCAATTCCCATTGATATTCAAAGAGTTGGCATATCTTTCATATGCAGACTAACCCATCCAGAGGTCCCACCTCACCCACCGCATATATGATGCTCTCACTCTGGGCCACTGACTACCTTCCCTAGTCACTCCAGACTAGGTACCACAGAATGGGAGGCATCCCCTGTGCCCAAGAGCTCAGTGAAATTATTCAAAGCAGCCAATGCTAAATCTGCTTCACCTGTAACTCTCCACAAAAGCCACAATAAAGGCTTTTGCCTGCATTTTCCCCTCACCCTTCCATCTCCTGACCAAGCTTGATGCAACCCTGATGTTGGTGGCTCCCCTCTTGGTACCATGAAAGACAAGCTAACTTCACCAGCAGTCATCTCCTGATCTATTGAGATCAAAAAACTAAAATAATGATAAAATCCACATTTTGCAACAGCCTGCCTCTGCTGGACCTGTAGGTAGGCCTCTTGTAGGGTTGATTCTGTGTGGGCACAGGTCAATTTAAAGGGAATTATGCCCAAACAGCACCTGAACATCCTGTGACTGGGTAACAGAGGAACTCTTGGTGTCTGGGTACATGTTGCTCTCTCTGAGAAACTTCTTCAGAGTAAATGTGCCAGTGACAGGGACACTTGCCACAGATGCCAAGCAAACATAGCATCTGCCTTGATGGTGGCAGTTGAATGAGCCACCAACAAGGCAGATGCCATACTACCTTGGCAAGAACTCATTGACTCTCACGGACATGAATTTGGCTCTCAGATCAAGCAAAGGTGGTCATAGGTGAGATGGAACCAGGAAGACCTGTGCCTGGGGTTCTTACATGAGAATTCCTGACCTCTCCAACTTTATTGTTATGGCCCATAGTGTTGCTTAAATAAGATTTCCATAAATTGTGTTAAATTTCACACTATTGTCATATATGAGGAACAATAGTATATGACATCCATTAATCAATTAGACTCTTTGCTTTTGGAAACATGTTTTCTTTTTTCATTTGGAGAGAATTTCAACTCAGCCAATATATTTAATCATCTATTCTGTGTTCAGCAAAGTGCAAATTTCCAGCACTACAAAGAAATAGGACACAGACCACAGTTTCAGAAACATCATAGGTCTACAAAGACATTGAGGCTCAGGAGAACAGCACCAGTAGTGCTAGTATAATCACAGCAGCTCAAGGTGGTCAGGGGACAGCAGAGGGCACAATGAATGCTGGACCACATTTCCCAGTATGTGACCTACAGCACTCAGTACTTTTATAATTTTTTTCAACATCAGCAGGCTTCTTCATGAATCTCCTGACAGTTGGAATTTTTCCTTGGGAGCAGTATCATTCAGGATGGGAAGCAGGGCAGATCAAAGCGAGTGTAAACTACTCTTGGCCAATGTCCCAATGTGGTTCTTAACTGATCCCAAAGACCTTTCTGAAAAATCATTTCACTGATGTCTTGGGCAATTCCAGCCTTATTGGAGCAAGCAACATTTCTGATGTGTAGCTCTATGCTCTGCCCACACACTCCTGCCCCACCCCAACTGAGGAAAAATCTTACTTCATAATAGGAACTATGTTCTTATATTCAATAGATATATTTAAAAAGTGGAATATAAGAATAGCTATCCATGTCCCAAGGCATCATGCATGGGAAATCTTTTCCAAGTTTCCTATTATCTAATCTTATGTCTCAGGTTTCTGTCTGCAAGTTTGTTTCTCTTAACCCTCTTAACCTGCAAGGATGCTTTCACCCAAAGATTAAGCATGCATTTATGGGTTTCCATTCACTGAGCACCAAGTTCAAGGTCCTGGGATAGCCTTGGCAATGGTTTTGCATGTGGAGGTTACAGCAATGACTAACGCATGAGAGATTAAAGGTTGTCTGTCTACTCTCCAGGTGGTTGCTACTTTGGGGACCACGTCTTGCTGCTCTTTTGATAATCTCTTAGAAGTGGGTCCTATCTGTAAGTATCTGATTTCATGTTCTTTTTGAAAACTGTTCTTAGCAAAACATTTTTGTTTAGATTTTCTTCATCATCATTCATTTCATATTGTGATGATTTTTCCAAACTCTTCTTGCATTTGCAATAATGAAACCTCATTGACTAGAACTCTAAAAACTCAGAATTTGGGCTAATTGGCCAAGAACTGAGCTTAAGTATACCAACATACTATCTGTAAGGAAAAACAAAATGCTCCAAGCAATATCATAATGGTACAAAACTGCAGGCTATACTGGCCCTGTTGAGGAGAATAAACTCTACATCTTGAAGCAACTACCATTACACGAGGGTCCTTTACATATACATGACATATATACAACATGAGAACTGCCCATATTTAAATTGAGTTTTTTGGCTTGTCTTTTTTAGTCCCCTTTTTAAACATTTCATCCATGCACTACATAAGGTCAGACCACATATAGGATGGTAGATACAACATGGCCTCAGTGTGCAGCAGCCTGGACCATCTAGATTTGTGTAAGAACACTATGATGTTCTCACAATGAAAAAATTGCCTAAGGACCGACTTATTTCTCAGGGCATATCCCATCATTCAACAACATATGGCTGTGCTGAATGTACTTAAGCAAATTGCTTAAAGTAATTTAGCAAATCAATAGGTTGAAACTGGATTTCTGCAAAGAATACTCAGTGATTCACACAACTTGCTGACTCACACTTACCTCTTCCCTCCCTTAGAGCACTTTGGTTTTCTCATTGAGACTATGATTCTGTTTCCAAAGGTACAACATAAATGACTGTTTGTGAAGTTTCAACTTCAATGTGAGACTCTGGAAACTCCACAGGTCTTGGAGCTCTTTCTAGGGATTGGAGAACTCTCCTTGAGCACCAAGGAAATACTACTGGTCCATGAAACTCTCCCTTTCTCTATCCCTCAGATGTAAACATTCCAGGTAGAGCTGCCTCAAAGTCAGGCTCTCAAGCCAGGCATGGTGTCACATACCACTCAGGAGGTGGAGGCAGGAGGATTGCAAGTTCAAAGTCACCCTCATCAACTTAGCAGGGTCCTAAGTAACCCAGTGAGACCCTGTCTCAAAGTGAAAAATAAAAAGAGCTTGGGAGGTGGCTCAGTGGTTAAGCACCTCTAGGTTCAATTTTGGTACCAAAAAAGAAAAAGTCAGACTCTTAGATCATCATGCCTATGGCTTGTGCCAAGGATCATGCTACTTGCTAGGCAGTAGGACAATTCTCAGTCTACATACACCAAGCATGTTTGTAATCTCTCCTAATCCAATATTCTCCTGTGGTCTGTTCTCAGAAGTGGATCTTCCTCACCAGGGTAATTGTCTCTGGTCAGTGACTGGGGAAAACTGGTGTTTCAGGTACTCTGGTGTGATGGTGGGAGACCATGGCCCTGGCCACAGAGAATCTGTGGTCCATCCAGCCCAGGCCTGCGTGTTACAGCTATGTGCCTTAAATTCTGAGTTTCATTTTCCCTATCTCAAAATTGGAGGGAAAAGCAGTACTTGTCATTGAGAAATAATATTTCCCTTACAGGATTGTTCAGAAGACAAGCTAATGCGGGGACAATGTGTTAAAAGTAGACCGTATTGCTGGTGCTGTAGGGAATGCAATTCTAGTCACATACCCCAGGCAGTGGGGTGGGTACACACTTGCCCATTCACCCAGTTTCTCCACCTGTTATAAGCTATGGCAGACATCTCTCTGTAAGAACAACTGACTGAAGGCAGCCACACACAACCAGGCAAGGAGAAGAAAGGACTAACTGGCCAACACAGAGTTCCGGCCGTAGTGTTGGCTTCCTTAGTGGCAAACCTTCACTGCCTCAGCCAAGCAACTCGAAGTCCTCTGACTCAGATGTCAGGCTAAGAACTGAATGTCCCAGCCAGAAGGTGGCTGATGTAATTCCCCAGGCTATCGAATTTAAAGGGCCAAGGTCTTCTGTGGCTGCTGCCCCCTGAGCAGAGTGCTGTCCGCCAGTGGAAGCAGGTGATGATAGCCAGTGGGTGCCATCTACCATTTGCTATGACCTGGGTGATTGCAGCTCTGCTGTCCTGCTGTCCTGGAGCTCCCTCTGCTTTGCAGGGTCTGGAGGCCAGAGCTTGACTTATGTTTGTGTTTGGTTGAAGCCTAGAGGTTGCTTCTGGGTTATGCTTGGGGAGCTGACCACTGGTGAAGGCAAAACCCTTTCATTCATTGTCATGGTTTTGTACTTGAGGATGAAGGTACTAACCACTGAGTTGGTACTACCTTAGCAATTCAGTCAGCACCTTTTTAACCTAGTTTCTTTCATCTAATACTTCTTATTTGACTATCCCCAAAGAGTTAGCATTCTTCAACAACAAGCTGCCTTTTCTGAGATGCTGAGCTGACGTTGTCTTAGAGTATGATTAAAATAATCTATTAATACAATTCAAGGAAGTTTTTCAGCCACCATCATTTGACAAAGAAACAAAGCAGAAGATGATTGTCTTCAAATTTCTGCTTTAGGAAAGACAGTTTCCTTTTAGTCCCTTTGGAAATGATTTTCCAAAAAAGTCATTGCTGTCAATCCACTTGGCCCAGATAGTTGCCCAGGAAGGTTCTAGTGAGAAGAGGATGAGATACAATAAGAAGATAGTTGATGGCAGTTGGGAGCCAGGCCTGTAAGGGTGGAAGCTGAGGACCTGACAGGGCTGAACAGGGAAGGTGGTCTCAGGGAATGAGGGAGGGGAACAGTGTAGGGAAACCTGTCAAAACTCTGTCCTGGAGGTCTGGATGGCTGGGAGGAGAGCATGCAGCTAGAGGGGCAACTGGTCTGGTAAGATAATAGGTGCCAGCAGTGGGAAGCTGTAAAGGTTGCCTTGTCCTCTCCACCCAGATGGCCTTGCTTCAGGGCTAGGTGTGTGCCTGACAGATACAACTCCCTTAGCTCTGGCAGTGGAGCCTCCGGGTCCACCCTGTGTTCAACCAACTCCTAGATGTGCACACATATGTGGGAGGGCAGGAAGGAGGTGTGTGTATCAGCCAATCATGTACAAGATGCACAGCACAGAGTGGCACCAAACAGACTTCATTTCCCTCGGCACAAGAGAAGCCCATGTGGTGTCTATGAGTCCAGGGGTGTCTATGAGTTCCCTTCTGTTGGAATTTTGGATCAATACAAGCTTAAAGGGTGGTCCAGAAGACCACCCCTGCTCTGATTTTCCTCACTGTGACACCTATTTCAAGTTCAAACGTTCCCCCCAAACTCCTTCAGGTTTGATCGTGTACTAGAAGACGCACAGTACTCAGTAAAAGCTATGCTCCAGGTTATGGTTTATGGCAGGAATTAAAATTAGCCAAGGAGGAGACACACAGGGCAGAGAGTGCAAACATGGAGCTTCTGGTGGTCCTCTTGAGAGGGCATGGATTCTCCCAGTCACAATGTCTGACCATATGCATGGAGAAGGGAGACTTTCCCAGCATGTAAATTTACCAGACTCTTTTGTGTTAGATTTACCTTTTTTTTTTTTTAAATGTATTTTGTGGTGCTAGAGATTGAACTCAGGGCCTCATTCATGCCAGGCATGAGTTCTGACACCGAGCCATGTTCCCAGGTCTCTTGTCAGTTCTTACAGGGCCTTGATCACACTCTGCCTGCATGGCTGACCTTTAGTCTTCAATTCCTCCTGGAAGTCCAACTAATATCCTTTAGTAATCAATTCTTCAAAAGGTCAGAACTGATATGGCAGGTCCAGTGTTCCCATCATAAATCATATTAAAATTGTCTGAGGTCAAAGGCCCAGGCCAAAAAAAAAAGAAGCTTGTATGAAGCAGGACATTCCAGGGGCCCATCTCCAAGGAGCCAAGGGCAAAGGCTAGATATTTTGGTGGTAAAGTTGCATCTTTATTGTACATCTTTTATCTGGTGCCTCCCTTCCCTTCTCTCATCAGTTCCCTCAGTCTTTTCCTACCCACTGTCCCCTCCCCAGGTGTCTGATTCACTCTGGAGTGGCTTGGGTGCTGACATCCTTCTTGGTCCCATCTGGGATTCAGGACCTGATCTTTCCTCTGGACATTCTGGAGGAGGTGCTGTGAACTGAGGGGTTGTGGGACTGAGTGCCTTCCTTTCTCTTCACTCTGTTTCACTGTGTTGCCCACCACTGCCTCATGGATGGTGGCTATGGGAGGAGGAAGAGAGAAGTGAGGAAGAAAGAGAAACCCATTGACCCCTTTGAATCCTGCCCCTTTCCTTCCATCCTGTGACTGGTGTGTTTCCTGACTCATCTTCCTATTCAGTCTCGGGGTCTTGCTCTGCCTCCTGCCTTCATTTAATAGTCCTGAACTGACCACAAACATGGACATCTATCAAATTCTACCAAAAAGTCTCAAGAGTAAAGGGAATCCCATTACTAAAAAGTCTGTGTGTGGTCCAAGCAGCTCCCATGTGAAGCACAAAATCACCTCTATTCCATCTGGACTGCTTTAACAAAATGCCACAGACCAGGTGGCATAGAAACAACAGGAACTTGTTACTCACATTCCTGGTGGCTGGAAGTACAAGATCAAGGCTCTGGCAGATTCAGTGTCTGGTGAAGGCCCATTTCCTGCCACCTGTTTGTCTTTATATGGTAGCGGGTATGAGGGGCTCTCTGGGGTGTCTTTTATGAGGGTGTTAATCCCATTTTGAGAGCTCCACTCTGATGAGCTAACCACCTCCCAAGGGCTCCACTCCTAATACCATCACCTCTGGGGTTAGGATTTCAACGAATGGTTTGGGGTGAACACAAGCATTCAGACCATAGTGTGCTTTGAAATTCTGTGCCCTATCTTACAAAGGAATGTGAAGTTTCTATTGACCCCACACACATCTGAGGTGTAGCTGTCCTCCTGTCATCATCCCCTGAATGATACTTCAGGACGAAGCCCCACATTATGCTACGGCTTTGTCTTCTGCCTCATCTGCTTGGGGTCATGTGCGCACCAGGAGGGACTGATTGTTGGAGAGGTGATAAAACCCAGACATCTCGGCCCATAAGCCTTCCTTCAGGTCACTCAGGCCTCCCCTGTGCCATGATCTTTGGCTCTGGTGCCCTGACGTCTATCCTTAAAACACATTTGATCTTGATCCACCTGAGGGTTTTCATCCTGAAGATCAAACTGAGTCAAAGATTTAAAATGTCTTTTGTATCTTTTATCAGCAGAGCTCAGAGTGACTCATCTCTCCTCAAAGTGCACTGGTAAATGAGCATTTTATATGGAAAAGTGAAGGATGAATCCACTGATCAGTACTAACTCGGTGCTGATTCTGACACCTGGCAACCTCGTCTGTACAGGGCCCAGCTTCCTTCCACCCTCTCTGCAATTCTCACTTACCTGGTGATTAACTAGTACCTGGGCTAAAGGAAAGACTAATCATGAAAAGCACATTTATTTCTCACCAACCTTGTGCTGAGTGTTGTCATAGGCATGCTGTGAATATTACCTAACTTTGATCTCCATTTTGCCTGTGAGGAGAATGATCCTTGGAGGAAGTAGACAAGGTCACATAGCTGCTGAGAAGTTGAAGCAGGAGATGAACCCAGATATGGTCAAATTTGGGGAACATGCCTATGCACAAGGCTCTTTCATCCCCCTCAAAAAGGATGGCCCCTACTTACAGGCTCTTCTGGTATGATTGGAAAACAGAAATCCAATTCATGATTAAAGATAATGTAAGATGATCAACTTCATGGTGGGGATGGAGTGGGGCCCAGAAAGGTCTGGGTGGATTATGTGCCAGACCTTTCCCCAGAGGATGTTGTGAGAACTTGAGAATAAATAGGTTGGCAGAGAGGATAGGGGAGGAAATTCTGGGTGGGTGAGATGAGGGAGGACTGTAAAGCGTGGTGTGCCTGGAAAAGAGTGAAAGGGTGAACAAGGGAGGAGGAGGTGGTGCTTGCTGACTCCTTAGCACTGTACTGAGCAGTGAGGGTTAGGCAACTGATTTTCTCTCCCCGACTTTCCAATCACTCACTAAGCAGCTGGTGCATGTCCAGGACCAACAGCACACACCTCTGCCCTCAGCTTCAGTATCTCCTAGGACAGGGAGGGGCCTTTTGGAGATCCATTCATTGGTTCCACAAATACTATAGATGAGCTGTATATATAAGAAGGATGCTGGGAAGGACAAGGTCAGCTGTCTGACTAGATGTAGACAGGGTGACCATGTAAGAACTCAACAATTGCTTCTGACTTCAGGCAAGAAGGAGGACATGTGGCTGCACATTGATGCTGCTTACGCAGGCAGCGCCTTCATCTGCCCTGAGTTCCGGCATCTTCTGAACGGAGTGGAGGTGGGTGAGATTTTTGCTGTGTAATAAGGTGTGTTTTCTTGTTTTGTTTTGCATGTGTGTGGTGCTGGTGATCAAACCCAGGGCTTATACATGCACATGCACTCTACCACTGAGCTATACCTCCCAGACCAAGGTCTTTTAAAGCACTATGTGTTTAACCCTTATAAAAACCTGACACTCAATTTCTCACTGTTGTGGTTTGTTTCAGCAAGCCATTTTTATAAACAATTCCACTGATTATTGGGAATTATGCTTCCTCAGGCCAGGGACTGAGAATTTTCTCCAGTCCTACAAGTCATACAGCCTGTCTTTTTGAGGTCCTCCAGATTCTGACACCTATTTTTCAGTCTATAATATCCTGGGCAGAGTTATGCATAATAGGTTGCATTTAACTTACAAAATTATGGTAAAATATTTAGGGGAAAAATTTTAATGCATTTTATTCACAAGATAATTTAAAGTACTAACCTGTAAATCATCTACAAGCTGGCTCAATTTGTTATTCACATTCTACTCCTATATCTGAGCATGATGGTTACTTTAACCAATATCAAACAAAGCTACCAACGCTTTTAAATGCCCCATTCACCCTTCTGGAAATTATAAAATGTGACCCATAAAGCAAGTAAAACACCCACTTCATTTGAGAAATAGCAATCAAAATTATTGATCAGTTCTCTGCTTTTCCAGAGACCTTTGGTACATGAAGTGGTACAGACTTACACCCACGGGTGTGCTGATGTGTTATTTCAGACTGGTCCTTGTGGCAGCTCATAAGGCACAAAGCCTTTCTCCCCAGGAAGCAATGGAGGATTCTAAGAGACTGTCTTTGGAAATGTGTCCAGGGAAGGAGATACTGAATCAGAGGTGTCATAGTATTGGCCAGGAAATAATTGCTTTCTGCTTATGGATGGAGGGCTTGTTGAGACCTCACCCTGTATGTGTCAGGATGAATGGTGCAGGATTTTCCATTAGAATTCCTGGTTTTGTTACTTGAATTGCAGGTTCTGCTCCTTGTAACTCAGCCAAAGGTGAGGGGGCAGAGGTTAGTGAAGGAAAACGAATCTATTCAAAACTGGCCCTGAGGAAGATAGAGGAGACCTTTGCTGTTTCAAATCTCCATTTTGGGAGGGCTCAAAGGCACGAACAGCCTTTGTAAGAGGAATGGGATACAGTGGACTAAAGACAGAGGAAATTTGTATATGTAGATTTAGTTGAGTAGTGCAAGCCAAAGAATATGTTACCAGTTAGGAGTTCGGCTTTTCTTCCCCACCCCTTTTTTTTTTTGATACCAGGGATTGAACCCAGGGGCGCTCAACCACTGAACCACATCCCCAGTTCCCCATCCCTTTAAAAAAAAATTTATTTAGAGGCAGGTTCTCGCTAAGTTGATTAGGGCCTTGTTTGGTGACTGAGGTGGGCTTTGAACTCGCAATCCTCCTGCCTCAGCGTCCTGAGTCTTTGGGATTGTAGACGTGTACCACAGTGCCTGACCAATTCCAGTTTTTCAACCCTTGATGTTACCCACCAAGATTTTGGGGCCAGTTTTGCAGTTTCCATCCTCAGCTTGAGGAGTTTCAGTTACCAAAAAAAAACAATTTATCAGGAAACTGGGGAGACTGGGGCTCTGTTACAGTTTAATCACTTAGAACTAGCTGTGCACCCTTGGGCAAGTTAGGTATCCCCTCTATGTCTCGTTAAATGGATTTCATAATGATGCCTCCTTTATGGGGTTGTTGTAAGGAGTAGGTGAGTCAATCATATTTAAAGGGCTTAAGCAGGAAGTACTGAGCATGCATTAGATGCTTTTATTATTTTCACCATTGCTTGGAGAACTTTCCCTGAAAACCCCTCTCTGCTTGCATGTCAGGGTCAGGCTTACCAATCAATTTTCTAATTACTGTTTTGAATTCTCATAGCGCTATAAAACCAGAAAAGTGAATGTCTGAGGTATAGAATACAAAAGCTACATCTTTGAAGAGAATAATCCCCTTATTACTAATGAATAAAATGTCATTCTTGTTCATATCCCATCACATTCATTCATTCACCAATTGCTTATCAAGTGCTTCGTACATGCTAGGGCTTAGAGGGATCCCTGAGGATAAATGAAGCTTCCAGAAACATACATAAGTACTGGGGTGGGGGTTAGCTTGAGATGTTCTAATAATATGATGTGAATACCATTCCCTCTATAGTTCATTGCTGATAGCTATTTTTGTGGGTGCTTACTGCTAGAAAATTAAGAATAAATTTCTATATGGATTGAGCATTCCTAATCCAAAAATCCAAACTCCAAAATCTGAAGCTTTTTCATCTCCGACATGACATCACAAATGGAAATTTTCACACTGTGAAACTGCTTCACACATAAAACTTTTAAATATCATAAAAAACTTACCTTCAGGCTATGGTTTAAAGTATATCTTGAAACATATTTGAATTTCATATTTAGACTTGGGTCCCTTCACCACAATATCTCATTATGCATATGCAAATATTCTGAAATGCAAAGAGATCAGAAATTAAAAACATTTCTGGTCCCAAGCATTTTGGATAAGGGATACTCAACCTGTGCCATGCAAATACCTTTAATTATGGAGATAACATTCATTGCTTGCAACGACTGTCCGTGGACAGCCTCAGGGAAGTTCTTCTTGGATTTATGTGCTTCTCTCCAGGGCAGGGCCTAGACCACAGACTCCTATCTAACTCCAGGTGTTAGGTTTGGGATTTCATGATCTTTTCCTATCGCTGCTTTTCTTTTCCCCATGGACTGACAACTTGAGGTTTTTCCTTTCATAGAAGGGTGCCTAGCAGTCAGACCACCTCCGAGATGTGCACTCCCGCCAGATCCTATCAACAGCAGACAGTGTTTCGTGTCCAACAAGGAGTCATTTCAATTTTTCCTCCATTATTGTTCCGGACTCTCTCCTCGCCTGGCTGAGGGCTTTGCTGCTCAGTGGGTCAGATAAGCGAGCTGCAATATCCTGTGGTGGCCCTACCCTTGGAGATAAGAGCCTTTCTCTCTGTCAGCAGGAGGAAAATATCACTGTTGGGTAATGAAAGAAGTTTAAACAGATAAGCCCCAGAGGAGGGAACTAATAAAATTCCTAGCAAACAAAGCTCCTCTTTAACCTTTTGTTTCCTTTTATCAACAAATGAAACTTGCTGTAATTTCCTGTCTCTTTCTCAAAATTACTTTTTTTTGAAACCTGGAAGGAAATGAATCGGTACCTCCAGAGTAGGTCCATGTGGAAGGTTGCCATCTGCTGACCAAATGTCTCTCTGATGCTGATGCTGACCTGGCCTCTTCAGTGCTCATCCCTGGAACCAAATAGGGAAGGGTCACAAAGGCTTGGACAGACTGAAAATTCTTCCCTTTAGAAGACTGGGCCAGACTGACTGTACAATGGCACCAGCCTCTATTTCTGCTTCAATATGACTTTAGAGGTGCCCAAATCCCCTGCTTTTCTGATGAATTTAGTTCCAATTTATCAATCAGATAATAAACCAGAGCATGCATTTTGAAAAATCTAAGAAAGTATCATGTGTGGTAGGTCAGTGAGGATGCACTTCTCAGTCACTCTAGGTAGGTGAAACATCTTATCTCCTTGCAAATACGGTGGGTGAAGCTGGAGTTTACAGCTGTTGTGTATGATCTTCCAGCCATGGAACCTGTAACCTTTAGGAATACAGTAAACTTGGATATTGTTTTTAAGAATAAAGAGAAAAATACTTAGGTAAAGGGGAAGAGTGGTAAACTTATAGAGTGTTGGCAAAAGAACTAATCAATTACATGAAAAAATGAGTTTCTAAATTACCATAAATTAGTTATGAAATTTTTACTTTCCCGTGGTTCACGATGATACATATAATCATACATATAATGATACATATAATCTAACTTTTCTCTGCTAGATCATGAAGTTGAAAGAACTATGAACATAAAGTATTTCATGAGCACAGTCTGTACAATTTCTGGACATAGTATTTGTGAATTAAATATTCCAAATATCCTAGTACCTTGAAATACAATATGGATAAATTTTTACAAACATATTTTTAGTTGTAGATGGACACAATGCTTTTATTTATTTATTTTTATGAGGTGCTGAGGATTGAACCCAGTGCCTCACCTTTGCTCAGCAAGCACTCTACCACCGAGCTACAACTCCAGCCCACAATATGGATAAATTTGATGTGACTTGAGGCTATGTAAAATCTGAAAGTGCTTTTCATTTGGGAATATTAACTCTTCTTTATTTATTTTGATTCCCTGTAGTATATTTTAACTTTACTTTTTTGTCATTTGGAAACATAAACTTTTAAATATTATGTCTGAAGTCTTGTTTTATACTGAAACTTCTATAACTAGCTCACTTTTTATTGTTTTTATTCCTTGACAGTTTGCAGATTCATTTAATTTTAATCCCCACAAGTGGCTTTTGGTGAATTTTGACTGCTCCGCCATGTGGTAAGTTCCCTTTCACCAGACACCAGTTACAGGCACCTACTGTTCTGCAGAGATGACAGCCCCACCTGAAAGAAAGCTGGCAGGGAGGGATAAGACAGCTGAAGGGCACACCTAGTCTCTCAGCTCACTGCTGCTTCCATTTCTGAACTATTGATAGAGTTCTCGCTAAATCTTACCCTGGCTGTAAACTTTCATCTAGAACATGTTGCAACATATTGGCATGAGAAAAGAGAAGGCAAAGAGAGACAGTCTGAAATATGGTTGATGTAGCAGAAGAGAAAACAAATCTAAGGAAATCTCAGTGCATACATTTAATTAGATTGCTTCTGCATTTTAAATCTTGGATTCATCATCATTCTTGGTCTGACATTAAGTTTAAGCAATCCATGTCTAAATGCTTGAAAGCATTTACTAAGAGGAAATAAGAGTAATCTGTGCTCTGAAATAAAAGTAGCCCTGTGTCCTAAGAATTTCCCTGGAAATTCTTAATAACAGTGCCACATCACTTTGATTTTATGTAGAAGAAATAGAACCCAAAAATTAAAATGAGTGATATTGCCCTACAGACATGATTTTAAAGAAATAATGATGACTGGAAGTGGTATAAAACACAGAAACTTGTTCTTCTAAAAAATTTTAGAGCAAAAAATTGATTAATCAATCATAGGACCAAGGGGCCTTACCTGACTTTTGTACAGTATGCATGATGGAAAAAATTTCAACATTTCCAGTATGCTTTGCTTTACAAAATTGTCTGGTACGTAATCAAATGAATGGGATTTTACCTTAAAGAGGTGAGAAATATAGCTCTCACACATATCAAATCTCCCATTTAAACAAGTGATTTTTACTGGTTTATCTAAAAGCAAACCTTCTTTACAATTCTTTTGGTCCCACCAAATTCTTTGTTGTCACAGTCTTTCCCCCCTAAACTTTTGATATGTGATTTTTGAAATTAATTGGCATATAGGCATTTCAGATTTAGTTTTATCTGAAATACTAATTAGGATTTATAAAATATTCAGCCTTTTTTTTTTTTTTGGTTCAGGGATTGAAGTCAGGGACAATCAACCACTGAGCTACATCCCCAGCCCTATCTTATATCTTATTTAGAGACAGGGTCTCAGTTGCTTAGTGCCTTGCTTTTGCTGAGGTTGGCTTTGAACTCGTGATCTTCCTGCTGCTGGTATTACAGGCATGTACCACTGTGTCCGGTTTCTTCAGCTCTTTCGAATGAGGGTACTCTTCTATACTCTTGTGGATGTGGTCTTCTATTTTATTGAAAGGGGAGCACAGTGGTGATCACTTACACAGTGTGTGAAAATCTCTTTTTTCAAGTTTACTTTTAGTGGAAGTTTAATTTTGTTCTGCTGAGATATTTGTCCCATTGGGAAGATGCTAAGGAACTCGAGTTTCAAGCACTCTGTCAGAGAGACAGCAGGGGCTTACTCACTAGAACAGGTGCAGGGAGCATCCTTAGATGAGAGGGAGGCTTTCAGAAGAGTAAGACACAAAACCATCCTGAGCTGGGTATCATGGAGCACAACCTGTAATCCCACCTACTTGGGAGGTTGAGGTAGGAGGATTGCAATATCAGAGCCAGCACGGGCCACTTAGCAAGACCCTGACCCAAAACAAAATAATAATAACTTTTTAGAGGTTACGGATGTAGCTTAGAAATAGAGCACTTGCCGAGCATGTGTGAGCCCCAAGGTTGAATTCCCAGTCAGGAGTTGTTGCGAGAGGGCTGTTGGGGAAGGAATGGAGATCTGCTGGGAGGTGTTGGACAGAGGAGGGACTCTTGGTGTGACAAGAGTTTTATCACCACCTGTATAAACTAATAACCTCCACAGTAGTTGTACAGCAAAAGTCAAATAGGTGAGGGCTTCATTCTAAACCCTGTACTTAGGTAGCTCAATAGAAGCCCTGAGAAGCTCTGGGAGGATAGGAAATTACCATGCTGCCTTTACAGATGAGGAAACTGAAGCTATAAAGGACCAAAAATATTTGGAACCACTGAATCTGATAAGGAGGATTATAATAAATGGAGCATCTTGTTCTTGGTTCTGGACAAGAAGTGCATGCATTAAGGCTGGGAAAGCATGCTGTACCAGTGATGTGGTGAGAAACATTTGAGTCTTCCACAGACCATTGTGTGCTTGTCTCCTGAGCTGACGTGACCCAGGATGTCAGACTCTCTGGAGCAGATACTAGGAGCACTGACACTAGGTTTTCATCTGTCTCAGACAGACCCTACCTAGCATCCAGATGCCAATCTGTAAAGAGAAATTGGATAAAGTGGAGACGATATAGGGAGGAGACACAGGAAATGTAGGGATGAGCCCAGGTCATTTGGAGAGGGATCAACTTGTAGAAACAAACAAACCAACAAACAAACATGAATCCTAGGACACAGAAGTGGCCTCTGGTGTCTGAAAGCTTGCCTGAGAAGGATGATGGGGTTGGTTCTCACTCCTTGGGATGGGGAGAGCCAGGGTAGGGGTTGTGGGAAGGGGTGTGGTTTCAACACTTGGGAAGTTTTCTATTTCTGCATGGATTTGAAAGGCTAAAATGTAGGATTTAAATTATAATAGGAAACGTACTCTTTCTCTTCTGAGCTCATGGGTTCTGGATAGAACCGTTGTCAAGGATTTTTTGAGAGTCTGAGGAAAAACCCAGCCTCTCCCAAACCCAAGATATTGTTCACCATAAAAATGGCATGAATGTTGACTGATGGCATCTGAGTTTGAATAGTGTTTTAATATAAATATTGCTAATGTGTACTATTTGGGGCACAGTGCTTGTATTAGTTTGCCAGGCCTGTCATAACAAAGTATCACATGTACAACTTACATGGCAGAGATACCTTCTCTCAGACCTGGAAGGTGGAAGTATAAGATAAAGGTGTCTACAGGGCTGGTTTCTCTGAGGTCTCTCTCCTTGGCTTGTAGATAGCGTCTCTTCTTATGTGCTCACATTGTTGGCCCTCTGAATGTCTGTATCCTAATCTTTTCTTCTTATAAGGACACTGTCATATTAGATTAGGGCCCATCCATACAGCCTCATTCAACTTAATTAACTCCTAAAGGCCCTATCTCCAAATACAATTACATTTGGAAGTCCTGGGGCTTAGAGTTTCAACAGGTGAATTTGGGGAGACCTTAATAGTGCTTATAAGAAATGACTAAAGCACCAAGATTGATATCTAGAGATTTAAACTTGATCAGTTTAGTTTAAACCCTATAATCTGAATTATACCAACTACTTTCTGCTTCATTTATTTGATTGTTTCTTATGTTTCTTTTGGTCTCACTATACCTAAACATACACTTTTCTATTTTTTCCTCATTGTTCTTATCACCAAAGAAATTGTATTTTCCATTTCATGATAAATACTTTTCACATTGCCTTTTCTGTGATGGTCTTATTGCTTGTGCTATAGCCCTATGCACACCTGTCTAGTCCCCACTCTGGGATTTATACTGCAGGTGAAGCCAGAAGGACAGTGTCTGAATTAGGAGTGGCCCAGTTCAAATCCAAAACAATGAGAGGTATTGTCTTAGTCAGATTTCCATTACTATAAGAAAATGAATGAGATATTCAATTTAAGAAGAAGAAAGGTTTATTTTGGCTTATGGTTTCAGAAGCTGCAGTCCATGATGGATTGGTCCAGTTGCTTTCAGGCCTGTGGTGAAGCAGTATGTGGTAGAGTAAACCACTTACCTCATGGTTAGGACACAAAAGAGAGATAGATAGCAAAGAGTTGAATATGCATATCCCTTTGAAGACTTCCAATTAGGCCCAATCTCTTATAGGTTCTATCACTTCCCAATACTGCCATGACTAGGGACCTGGATTAATAGGCATTTGGGAAACACTGATAAATAATACCCAGTGTCTTATTCCATTTGGGCTACTATAATCAAATACCATAGATAGGTGACTTATAAACAAGAAATTTATTTCTCACAGTTCTGGAAGCTAGAAAGACTTGATTTTGATCAAGGCTCTGGCAGATTTAATGTTGTTTGAGGGCCCACTTCATAGATGACAACATTTTTTGCTATCTCTTCACCTAGTGAAAGGGGTGAGGAAGCTTTCTGGGGTCTCTTATAAGGGCACCATTTTGGCCAGCTTAGCGCATAACTGTGACTAATACATCTGATAAGAAAATCTTAGAGGAGGAAAAGTTTATTTTGGCTCATGTTTCAGAGGTTCAGTCCAGTCCAGTTCTTGGCCCAAGGCGAGGCAGAACATCATGGCAGAGGGGTGTGGTGGAGGAAAGCAGTTTAGGAAATAGCTTCCAGGAAGCAAAGAGAGCACTCCATTCAGCAGGGACAAAATGTAAACCCCAAAGTCATATCCCCAGTCATATCTACCTGCCTACTGTTACCACCCAGCTAATCTGCATCAGTGGATCAATGCACTGATTAAGTCACAACTCTATAATCTAATCATTTCACCTCTGAATATTCTTGTATTGTCTCACACATGAACTTTTGGGGAACACTTCACATCTAACCCTTAACAGGCACTAAACCCATTCCTGAGGGCTCCATCCTTATGAGGTAATCACCTCCCAAGACCCTACCTCCTAAGATCCTCACCTTAGGGGAAATGGTTTCAACATATAATTTTGGGGAGACACAAAGCTTTCAGACCATAGCTAGGGGAAAAGGTCACAACTTCGTTGAAAGGGCATTTGATTTTTGATCATTATGGAATTAAAATTGGAGCAATATTAGTTTTACACTTTAGGATCCATGGGATAGATTTTCCAGAATATAAAATATAACTGAAGTAAATTAAGAAATGATAAAATAATTTACAGACCAATTCAGGTTATGAGCCAGGTGATTAGGAAGATGTGAAGGGAGGGGCTTGGAAAGATAAGAAGAGGGAGATTTAGATGGGAAATAAGGGAAGGGCCTGCAGGAGAAACTGTGGATTAGCTCTTTTATTCATTGTGTGATTGTGATAGGGAGGTCTGGAGAAGTTTCTTTGATGAAGGGAAATTTGACCAGAGAGCTGTGTGGGGAAAGAGCAAGAGGGAGTGAGTGCAGAACATGCAAAGTCACTGAGGTAAAAAAAACATAACACTCAATTCAGATCAGCTGAAAACCTTACAGATCTTTTTGTTTGGTTCACATGAATTTAAATTTATTTTGAATAAGCTACACATATTTTAAAAATTCATTGTTTAAAAATAAACATGCAACTTTTTAATAGTCCTATAAATAAAGAGAGCTCTTTAAAGTGTCATTTTCATAGTCACAGTGATCTGGAGCTGAGTAGCCCTGGGAGGGCACCTGTTTTCCAATTTGGCACAGTCTGATTGGCCTGCCACAATCAAGCTGTAAACCTTTCCCTGTATATGTGAGTGTGAGGCTCCTGGAGAACACACTTGAAAGATTAACAATTACTCACAAAATACTTCTGTTTTGAAGAAGTGCTAAGCCAAGTTAAATCACAGCATCAGAATTCTACAAAGAATCAGAATACAAGCCTAAGTTCTCTGACTTCCTGGAGAGAATTCCCCTGCTCTCCTCCAGGTCCTTCCTGTAACTGGCAAAGTGATGCACCTAAACCCTCCAGGAAGGGAACCTGATTCTGACATTTATTGCAGTAACAGTGCATTCTGAACAGTACCTGCTATTTATATAGCACTTCCCTTTCCGGTGCATCAGCTCCTCTAATCCTCTCAGCAGCTTCCTGGGGCAGCAATTATTATTCCTACTTTATAGATGAGGAAACTGGAATTCAAGATTTTTAATCAGCTGAAAATAATGATACTTGTAGTCGCAACTACAGGGTTGAGGGTGGTGTCTGAGGTCAGAGGATCATTTGAGTCCAGGAGTTTGAGACTAACCTGGGCTTCTCAAAAAAGAAAAAAAATGTTTAATCCATTCTCAAAGGGCATGTGGTTACCCCTGTTAGAGCTGGAGTCACAGATGCAATGCTTAATGGCAACAGGGGTGAAAAAAAAATTTATAATCTAATTTTTAGAAAGATAGAATTCTGTATCTCAAGGCAGGCAAACTTTAAGTACATGCCTGCAAAGGGATTCTCATTTTACAAACACACAAATGATGTTTTGACCATTCTTTATGGATACAAATGAAGTTGAAGAATGAGGGTTGTTTTATGTGAATGAACCAAAACCAGGCTCCCCTTCCATTTACACTTTTAGTCAAGCTGTTATTGATTTTGTTTTCTATCTGAATTCTGAAAATAGCCCTCAGTTTTAGCCCAGGAGGTACAGCCAAATAATGGCAAAAGATGTAGAGCATCCCCTTCTCTTCATCCACCCAGCAAAGAAGTCAGATCTGCTGAGCATGCTCAGTCCAGGCTGGTCCCCACCACCTGTCTGTAGAGTGTATAAAGGCAGATGGTGTTTTGCAAGGTGGCAACAGGGACTGGGGAGAACGAAGTCTGAGAATTTATTCAGAGGTTTCTTTTAGTGTCCTGGTTATACATGGAATAAAAAATAAATATCTTGCTAGTCTAAGAGATTGTTTCCATAGTGTGAGCTACTATAACACAATAGAGCACAGATGAATAAGGATGCTTGTAAGAATCAGGATTCAGAGCCAACAATCTTAAATTGTGAATTTTTTCTACAGATTTTTTTAAGATTTCACTAATACAGCAAGCTCACATATAAATGGACTTTTTATCACTTGCATTGGCTTTTTTATTTCCTTTAAAAAATAAAAAATGTCATTCTTTTGTTTAATGAAATTTTACCAATGGTTAGTCCATAATTTAACATAAACACTTTGCTCCTATTCTTTAAATATTGAAATGGACAAGATAATTGAAGTTTCTAAAATTGGCAATCATTACAAGCACAGTAAATACATTTCCTAATGAATTCATTACTCTGTTCATAAGCGTTTTACTGTTCATTTGATATTTTGAATCTTTTATATGTAAATGTGAACTACTCTGCTCAGAGCTTAATATCCCTTTAATATCAAATACTTTTTCAAAGACAGGCTCGACTTCCACATACCCCCAAGATATATATTATCTATATGTTTTTAAGAGATCTGATTCCCCAAATTAAATTTTATCACAAATTGTTTTATAGTGTTTGTACACTTCTATTACATAGGAGATTCCTCCTCCCCTCTTCCTCCTCCCAATTCAGTTACTTTGAAACAGTTTAAATCACTTCAGTCATGGTAGGGCTTGATTCTAGAACTTGTTTTAGAACCATTAGTGGAAGGTTTTCTATATATCTTTTTGATTGCTGTGCTTACTGTTGTAGACTTTTGCGGGGGTACTAGGGATTGAACCCCAAAGCACTTTATCACTGAGTTATGTCCCCAGCCTTTTTATTTTGAGACAGGGTCTCACTAAATTGCTTAGGGCTTTGCTAAATTGCAGAGGCTGACCTTGAACTTGCAATCCTCCTGTCTCAAGACTCCTGAACTTCTGGGATTACAGATGCATGCCTAGCACAACAAGAAAAGTTAAGAGGCTATACTTCTGACCCAAAACAAAGGCCATCGCCTCAGTCCTCAACAATCTGGTGACAGAGAAAGGCCCATGAAGTGTGAGATGACTCTGATGCCATAAAAGCAATTTTTCTGTGTGGGGATATATGAACACACATATTTATTTATTGAAGTAAAATTTATTCTCTTTATGGTATTTGTTACATGCTACAAGGAAACTCAAAGTCGCTACCTAAATATTGAAGAGGAGACCATTATAGACCCATTAGAAATGGGTCAATGAATAAAATATGGGAAATTGAAGTACCAGGAACCAAGCAAAAATAAAGATGAAATAAAACTTGTGTCATGCAACTGCCTGTAGAAATTAGAGGTCCTGGGTTCAATCCCCAGCACCACAAAATAATTAAAATAAAAGGAGAAGTCCCTGATAAACTGCTGTAGAAAATAAAAAGGTCTTCACTATAGTATGTAACTGTACATACTTACTTATAGATACTTTAGAGATTTCCAAAAATTATGAGGGAGTACTTATGAATAACATCTTGCCAATAATTACCCATAAGTACACATAATTACAAAAATACTTTTATCAAAACTGACTCAAGAATAACAAAAACACAAGTAATCTTACAAAGTTCCAATAAAATGTTCATACAGCAGAAATATCCATATTCTTTAAACCAGAAGTATTCTAATCAACTGTCAGAGGAGGTTTCAGTCCAATCTCAAATGTGATTCACAGAGAACAGCAAGTGTCACTATGTCATGGAGGGGATTTTTCGTTGATTCTAAAACCAGGTGAGAAACTGATAAAGAAAAACTATGGAACAAACTCACCAACTTAAAAGTTAAAATTCAAAGTCAAATGTCAGCAATAAACAGTGATTAAAAAATAGTATTGCATGACCAGATTGTGTTTATTCCAGATATGCCAGGGTGGTTTAATATTAAGTTTGGAAATGTCATTCACCCTGTTAATGCTGAAGGAGAAACAAAGTTATCAACACATTAGTCACACAAAAAACATTAGATAAAATTCAACACCCAGGCAAGACAAAAAGTCTCAGTAAAGCAGGTACAGGGGGCTGGGGAGATAGCTCAGTTGGTAGAGTGCTTGCCTTGCAAGCACAAGGCTCTGGGTTCAATCCCCAGCACTGAAAAAGAAAAAAAAAAAGCAGGAAGAGAAGTTAAACTGATAAAATATTTAGTAAAGATCTATAGTAAACCTATTCTTAATGGTGAAACATTAGAAGTACTCTTTTAAAATTAGAGGGGAAAAAAAGATCCCATAATTATCATTTCTGTTCAACATTGTGCTTTCCTAACCTGCATAGTAAGAAAAGTTAAAGAAGTGAAAGTATAAGGAATGGAAGATACAAAACTCTCATTATTATAAAAAGGACTGAAATAAAGAGAATCTTCAAGGCTTTGTCATCAATAAGAGAACACAGAAAAATTTCTAGGTAAAATAACTTTTTTAAGGTTGCATTTTTTGTATCTACAATTAACAGCACATGTAATTTAAAAATCCTCTTCATATTAGTAAGAAAATATATGAGGTTATTATAAATAAATACATCAAAATCTATTCAGATTTTTATGACAAAAATGCTATGATTTTTGGAATTCATCAAAGAAGTTCTAACAGAATAGAGTGATATGTTATATGCATGGATAGGAAACCTTAATATTTATTTTTATAAATATCTCAACTGCCAAAATATTTATATGGGCCAAGAATAGTTAAGAAAATTGGGAAGAAAATATGGTGGAGATTTTGCCACACCAAGTGTCAAAGCATATAAAGCAACACTGATTGAGCTGATCTTGTAGAAGACAGGTGTGGCATGGAGATCAGACCCCAAGAGAATCTGGAGCAGGCCCACAAGTATGCAAATTAGTATTCCTAATAGTTACAGTCCATTATGACAGAGACAAGCAATCACACAAAAATAGGAACAAAAATTTCCTCACCAAATATGAAACTCTAGATATGGCTTCTTAGTGAATGTAAAGTTGAACAACCTCATGAATTATCAGCAATGCAAATTAAGCACCATGAAACACTATGGATTTTTGGAAATAAAGTCTTTCCAAATGATATATTGGTCAGGACACGGCACCAGAGGAAATAGTACATGCACAACAATTGTGGAGACTAATTTGGTGCTATTTGTCCAGTATAATCCTACAACCTTAAGAATACCCTGTGCCATTTCCATGAAGAGATGAAGAACCTATAAATGCAGTAAAGATGTGCTGGAAATGCTCACAGCAGCATACCTTGTTTACTAACAAATGGGAAACAACAGGAGAATGAATGAACTGGAATATCTTTGTACAATGAAATCCAATTAGGTAGTAAGAGGGAAGGAACCTGCAGGTGTGGTGGTACGCACCTGTCATCTCAGCTACTTGCAAAGATGAAGCAGAAGGATCACAAGTTTGAAGCCAGCCTGAGCAATTTAATGAGACCCTGTCCACAACCCCACCCCACCAAAAAAAAAAAAAAAAAAAAAAAAGCGATAGAGAACTTACCTCACATAGGAGATAGGAGAGTAAGAGAGACCCTGGGTTTGGTTCCCCAGAAGGGAAGGGGGAAAAAGAAGTGAATGATTGCAAGTATGAATGAGTGTGAAACTCAATGTATTTTTATGAGAAAAAGAAAGTTGTAGAAAAATACAGAGAAGGATGACATTCATATATAATCACCTTAAGTTGTCACAGTATATTTAGAAACAAAACAATACTATAGATTATTTAGGGATATGTTCAGAAGATTTTGTAAAATAATGTGGGCAAGGTAAACCCAAATTCAAGCTTGTGGCCTCTGTCATGGACCCCAGAGAGGAAGGAGCTGAGGGGAGGGAACAACAGGAAGAATTTCTTTTACTTAAAAGTCAAGTTTTATTTCATAATCAAGGGATGGAGAGATTGTTCTTCCTGCCTATTGTAATACTTTAAGCCTGCATAATATTTTTCAATTAAAAAATAATGAGTTCAAAGATCATTCTTGGAGTCATTAGGAAGAGAATTCTGGTCTTCATGGAGAAGAGAAGGATGGCTGTAGATATTTGTACCCCTTTTTCTCTCTCTTTATCCCTGTTCTTTAAGGTTGGGCTCAGAGCTTCCCCTAATACAGAGAGACCCAAAGAAAACCCGCCAGGGGCTCCTGTAAAGGCTCATAATATAGCAAAATGCCTATGTGCACACACATAACATTTGGTAAAACAGACTGTGTTCCATAGACCAAAGAGAGAAAACACACTAGACAGCTTATGATTGCCCACTGACATGGTCTGTCTTTTAACCCTTTATAGAAACAAAGCCTCAATTATCTTCCATAAGTAAATCTAACTTCTTTCTCTCCCATCTCCTCACTGTTAAGTCTCATCTGGGCATCCTATTTCATGCTCACTGGATTGTCTCTCTCAGGGACTCTCACACTGTATTTGTTTTCAAGCCCAAAACTACGATCAGGATTGACATTTCTTCTCCAGTTTGTGCCTAGGATACTTTATTTACCACAAAATGGCTTTGAGATGTCGTCTCCACTGCCAAATGAAGTGGAGCAGCAATTAGCATAATTACCCTTTAGATCCCAGTCCCAGTGAGAGTTGGACCCAAGTTTTCCAGAGTGGTGATTGCTGCAAGTGCTCCACAGAGCAGACAGGTGGATGTCCACATGCACAGCACTGGGCATCTCTCAGCATTCATCCAGTGTGCGGTCACTGACACCAACAGAGGCCAAGTGCCATGCTGGACCCAGGAGTCACCGAGGAGTAAATACAACTAGGATCCTTTTTTTGTTCCTGATACCAGTTCTCCAACTCTGCAGACATCAGCTGGGTATTCTAGAAATCAATCCTATTTTGTCTGCAACAGATCCAATGGGTTTAAGGATTCAGTCCCACAAGAGTGCCTCAATTTCAGATACCAGTCTCAAGAACCAGATCCCTAAATTAGCACACTTCTCTCCAACATAGTTTTGATGCTGGGTGTTCTCACAGTCCCCCACTCCAAGTTGGATAATTTGCTAGAACAACTCAGAACTCAAGAAAGTATTCTAGTTTTGTTGACAGGTTTATTATAAAGGTTACAAATGAACAGGTAATGAAGAAATGTGCAGGGCAAGATGTAGAGCCAGGCGGGGAAGAGGGCCGGGTTTGGAGCTTCTACATCCTCTCTGGAAAGATAGCACCTAAAAATGCCAGTCAACCCAGAAACTCTCAAACCTCTGATCTTTGGGAGTTTTTCATGGAGCTTTCCTTACTTAGCCATGACTGATTAAATCGCTGACCAACTCCAGTCTGCAGCTCATCTTTCTTCCCAGGGACTGAAGAGTGGACTGAAAGTTCCAACCTGAGTCAGTTATGCCATAGACTTTCTGGCAAGAAGTCCCCATCTGAAACTATCTAAGATCCCCAGCTGCCAGTCATCTCACTACCAAACTCTTACCAATGTGGAGATTCAAAGGATTTTAGGAGCTGTGTGCCAGGAACCAGGAACAAAACCTACTATTTATTTTCTTTCTCTCCCCTCCTCTCTCTAGTGCTAGGAGCTATGCATGCTGTGCTGGAGTGAGGCCAGGGAACTGGGGAGAGAGGAGGCCATGGATGCAGCAGTGTGTCCAGACAGGGCTCTGGAGGCAGGTGCCTGAGCAGAACCAAAAGGGGAAAGCAGACAGTGTGGACCAATCCAAGATCCTGCATCCTGAGCCCTATCTTTTTTTTTTTTTTTTTTTTTTCTCAAACCAGGGTGAAAAAGAGAACAGACTTAACAGGAGCCTTCAAACTGGACCCTGTTTACCTGAAGCACAGCCATCAGGATTCAGGTAAGTTGGGTGTTTGCTCTTGTAGTCTGTTCCCATATTTGTTTTCATCAGAGCTGCATTTGAAGGGCCTACGAGCCAGGGGATGACTGTTAAAGTCTAGGGAGATCCCTGGAGTGGTTGGGTGCTGTGTGTACCTGTACTTGCCCCTCACAGCTCTTTCTTGTGCTGGAGTATCCTACGAGTCTTTAACCCATCCATGGAGCCAGCACTGCTCAGGATTGGGGCAGAAGCGGCATCTAACCAGTGGTGAAGCCAGGGGACTTCAGTGTAGGTACAGATACTTCCCACAAATGAGGAAATACCCTTACATAATGATTGCTTTAATGTCTTTCCAAAAAATGAATTTTCATGCCTTCCACCAATACTAAGAGGGAGGAAGAAAGTAAATGAAGAAGATTCAGCAGGGGAGGAGAGTAAAGAAAAAATGTGACAAAGCCATGGGCAGGTTCAGTACACCAATGTGCATGCCACTTTTTTGATGATTGACCCACTGTCTGTGCCAAACACTGGTGACAGAAGTGGTGACAAAGACCCAGTGCCCACATAATCCAGTGAGGAAGATGATGAGCAGGCAGTTTTCAAGCCACACAGGGTGAACAGAGATTGCTCCTGGAGGTCACAGCAGGGAATGCACAGCTGCTGGGGTGCCCTCCATTTTGGCCATAGGTTTCCCCAGAGACCAGGGCAGAGAGGGAAACAATGAAGTATTCACATCATGGTGACTGTTGTTAGCTTTGTGTGACTAAAACAAAACATCTGAGGCAATTCACTTAAAAAAGAGAAAAGGTTTATTTAGTTCACAGTTCTGGAGGTTCAAGTCCAAGATCGGATGGCTTCATCATTTTGGACCTCAGAGAAGGGAAGCACATTGTGGTGGGAGCACATGACATAGTGCCCACATCATAAGCCAGAAAGCAGAGAGAGAGGACTGGCAGATTGCCATACTCCCCGTTGAGGTCACACACCCCCCAATAACCTAAGGGCCTCCCTTAAGTCTCCACCTCTTAAAGGCCCACAGAACTCCCTTACAGTGCTACCCTGAGGACAAAGGCTTTACACATAGACCTTGGGGAATTACTATTCCTGTGAGACCATAGCAGTGATTTAGGGTGAGGACAGAGCTTTCCCTGAAACAGAGAGATGCCTCCATGTGTTCTCATAAAAAGCTTTTCTACCAGGCAGCAGAATTCCTACAAAACATAAAACAGCATGTTCTATACAATTACTACCCTGTTTATAGGCCACAGTCAAATGACAAATCATGAGTTAGTACACCAGGGCTCTGAGGGGGTGCCTAGGGGTTGAAAATCCAGATTTCCCTGAAAGCTAAGCTCCATTCAAAGGTAAAATCGGATAATTAGAAGAATGACCTCAGCAACACCAAAGTGCATGGGGTGGAAAATTTCGAAATGTTAACAGTACTTATATCTGGATACTGCAATTATTTGCAAATGCTCTCAATTTTCTCTATGCTCTCAAAAACAGCGTCATTAGAAATATTATCTTTAAATGTCAAGGTTCACACATGCAGCACAGAAACCCACCTCCAGGCAAGTCTGTGTAATCCCTAAATGCAGGGTACCTGCCATGGACTCCTGACAGCACTAGTCACTTTCAGTCTTCTCCACATTCCAGTTGTCTCTCCATCATGCAGAGACAGGATCCCTGGGTCTTGGCTGGCCGTGGGTCTTGTCCATCCTCCCGTAACCATGCATCCTGAGTCTGCCTGGTACAGCCCCATGGGTACCAAGGCTCGTGCCCCTCCTATTCCCATCTAGTCTCCTTCAATACCTCTTCTCAATTGTCTTCAACCACTCAGAACTGTTATTTCCCTTTCCATGTAACTTCATTTCAGCCAGAAATGCCCTTCCTAGTACCTGTGTTGCCTACCTGTTGAAATTTTAAGGATTTCTAAAAGAATACATCTTTTCAAAAAATATAAATTTGCTATTCATTTATTATATTAACTGTTGAAACACACTTTTATTCGTCCTTACTCAAGGAGGAATAATATCATACTTTCTCCAATTAAAGAAATGTAATATACATAAATATCATCACATTTAATGTGATGCATGGTTACAGGAGGATGGACAAGAGCCACGGCCAGCCAAGACCCAGGAATCCTGTCTCTGCGTGATGGAGAGACAACTACCATGAAAACATTCTTTTGAGGTCAGGAATAAGGTTGCTTGCTTGTTGTCACCACTTCTGTTCATCTGAGTACTTTCAGAAGGAGCCAACCATTGTTGCACCACATTAAAAGAATACATCTTTTAGTTTAATTTTTTTAAGGATCATTTAAGATCCTGGTCAAGTAAAATGTGTAAGAGCAACCTACGCCAACTCCCTCCAGCACATTTTTATGCTAATATTAATCTACCTACAAGGGCAGTTGCATATTTATCTCTTCCTGAGACATAGCACCTCCTGATGGCAGATCATTTTTCTTATTCCTTTCTAAATCTCTTCCTGCAGCAAGCATGGTGCCTGTGTCAGGGCTATCTTGGGGCCTGATGTAGCACAAGGTGTGAATTAGTGAGTGAATGACAGATCACATCTTGGGGAACTTCTATTATCTTCAAGCTTTCTTGGGTAATAATGGATCCACAGAACCATAAAATATGAGTGAGAGAAGAAATCTGACAGACCACTCGATCCCACCACTTCAATTTGTGGGAGAGGAAATAAATTGAAGGATGTAACTTTGGTTCCTGGGTAGAGGCACCATTGTCCATCAGTTAGAATGGCAGCAAACTAAGATCTTTGCCTTAGGAAAAGAGGGTCACATCTTGCCTGGTCTGTTTTCCATGGCAAAGCTTTGTGGAAAAACACACTCTGGCTGTCTACAAGACTCTGGAGGCCTGTCCCTGCTCTGTACACCACACCTTCAACTGGTCCCTGCCTGGGCACTCTCCTGAGAGTCCTCAAGATGGACGTGTCATCCTTGATGAGGTCTTCCTGGGCCTTCCCATGCCTGCGGGCCCCTCATCTCAGCAGCCTCAGGCCATTCTGTGCTCTTCCTGGACCTTGTCTCTTGCTGCAGTCGTCTTGCTCCCTGGTTTACTTGTCTGTTGTCCATCCTGATCACCAGAACACCAGATCTGCAAGTGAGAGCCCTGCCATCCTGCTCACAGCTCCAACAGTGCCTGAGTAGATGGAGCATACCCAGCAGCAGGTGTTACCATGATGGTGACCAACTCTTATGCTAAGGTTGCACTTCACACATACGGTCTCAGTTCACTTGGGCCAAAAGAGTTAGCCTTCCATAGCCATAGGTCTCGCTCCACTAATCCAATCAACTGTGAATCAAAAATACTCAAAAAGAAAAACAATTGCATCTGTACCAAACACATAGAGACGTTTTTCTTGTCATTATTCCCTATGCAATACAGTCTAACTATTAACATAACATTTATATTGTGTTAGATAGTGTAAGTAATCTAGAGATGATTTAAAGTATACAAGGTGATGTGTGTAGGTCATATGCAAGTATTGTGCCATTTTATGTAAGAAATTTGAGCATCCTTAGATTTTTGGCACCCACAAGAGATCCTGGAACCAATCCCCCTTGGATACCAAGCCAACTGTCTACGGATGCTTAGTGGAAGACATTGAGCTAGAGTCAAAATACATGAGATTTTTCTTTGTAACAGAAAATTCTGTCAGAATGCTGGTGAGAGGGAAAAGTGGTCTCTCCTGTTACATAGACTTTTCAGATATAGTCTTTATTATTAAAGATCTATATTTGGAAAATAGAAAACAGTCGATGTTAAGCCAGACGATTTCACAATCCAACCACTCAAATGCCAACATTGTCAATATATTGTATTTTTCACTACTCTTCTTTTATACATTGTTTAGTTTTACTGTTTCATCAATGCATCATTTAAAATTTATAAGCTGCTCACACCACGTATATCTTATGCAGTTTTAATCTCACCATCATGTACACCCACAAGACACTAATTTAACAAAAAATAACTTTAAGTAAATAGCAGAAAGATCAGCAGAGTAGAGGGAAGGGAGGAAGGAAGGGGAAGGGGAAGTAGTGGGGACTGAATTAGAACAAATTATATTACATACTTTTATAATTATGTCAAAATAAATTCTCTTGTCATGTATAGCTAAAAAGAACCAATAAAAATAAATAATAAAAGACTTAGTAGGCCCATAAGGCATATTAAGAAATATTAAGCTCCTAAGACAGTGTAAGTAAGATCATTGTGAAGGGAAATTAATGATTTAGATGAATTCATTATTGTTTACAGTAAATTATTGTATAAAGAAGCTCCAGAGTTGAGCCAGTTCTTCAAGAAGACCTTAAAGAAGAAAGCAGATTCACTGAGAAGCAATTCCATCTTTCACCAATGGTGTTTGGCTACAGTAACTACTGTGTCTGAATTCTTCTCTTTGAAACTTCTAGTTGCACTGTCCACTAAAATTTTCTACAGTAAAGGAAACATTCTGTAATTTTGCACTGTCCAATGTCAGACACAGGTGGCAGGTGAAACCTTGAAATGTGGACAATCACACTAAAAAACTATTTACATTTCCTTAAGTTTTAGAAAACTTAAGTTTAAATAGCCACATGTGGCCAATAGCTACCATATCAATTAGTATATCAGGTAGTATAGTTATATAAACTCCCAAGACAGGGTAATGGTAACACATTCATTTTCATTCATTACAGCCATCTGGTTATTTAACAAGTTTTCTGAGTACCTAACATGCCAAATATGGTGACCTCTGTGAATCACTGTCAGGTTCCTTCTGATGACTCTGCTATTGATGTTATATTTATTTAACAACTCTTACTAATGAGAGTCCACAGGGTATGAAGGAATGAGAGTACTGGACAGGAATTGAAACAGTCCTTGTGACTGTGGGATTTCATATCAGGGTCACACATTAAATGAGGGACTGATACTGACGGTCTTACATTTTCCTCCAACACTGTCATTCTTATCCTAGCTGAGAAAATACCTGGTCTTTCCACAGAGCCAGATGCAATCAGGGAATGACTTCAGATTTCTTGTAGAGATAGCATGGACATTCCTTTGTAGTGGATGGTGGGTTCCGTTAGGTTGTTTGTCTGAACATGGTGAAGGTCTGCTACAGCCATTCTGCAGTTGATATTGTCCAGGAAGTGGGGGATGCCTATCATGTGCTTTGCCTGGCCTGTGTTTGTGGAGTAGATTTACACAGCATGTCTCCTCTACCAAGCTGTGCAGCAGAACTGCTGCATATCTTTATAACTCTTACCTGATCCATCGACAGGGTCACTTATAGAAACTCATCTGTGAGTCCTCCTTTTCCCAGGCTCCTTTTCCCATGTGGTTCTGGGATGTATCACTTTAGGCACAAGGGAAGACTAAAGTTCAAAGCAGCCATTTTTCATAACCAATGTGGAGCCACTGAATCCAGAATGAGGAAACTGACTTGATAGATGCATATTCATGGAGCATCTGCTCCATGTCAAATGCTGAACTAGATCCGCGAATACCAAGATGAATACTCCCAGCAGGTTCCATTTTTTCTTTATTATTCTTATCACTCATGGAATCACTAATTCACCTTCCCATGCATGAATGAATGGATGATGAATGATTTACATGCTCTGAATGTAACTTACTACTGGGCATTAAGTGAAATCTCAGCTTTGCTTTCTTATGCAACTACAGAAAGCAAAACTAATGGTGCTTCATTAATAATTCAGCATTTCCAATGTGCATCCTGGACATGGCACTCTCAGAGGACTCCCCTGGAATCTGTTACCTTGAGATGTGCCACAGGAAACTCCAAACCCTGTCAGCCCTGGGGCTGTTTTATGTCTGCCTCAAAAGACTATTTTGACACAAGAAATCTACCTTGAAGATGAAAATGATTATTGTATGTTAACATATTTGTCCAATGTTTTCTTTTTCTTTTTCTCTCTCTTTTCTCCAGGGCTTATCACTGACTACAGGGTAAGTGGGTGATTTGTCTCACCAAACTAGGTCCAATATAATCCAAAATGTGACTGGAGTACAGGGGTCTTCCGTGGCTGGGACTGCTGCTGTCCCTCACCCTCCTGAGCAGGATTCCACTGAGAAGTACCTTCTAATTGGATCCTAACTGACCAATCAGGTGGGCTCTGTCAGGCCCGTGGGCAGCTCTGCTGAGCACACTATTCAGGGTTCCCAGATTAGGAAGAAATGGCTCTGAATGCACCCTGAGGCATGGGGAAGGAACTTCTGCACACTTATTTCTCTGGAAGGAAGTTTCTTTCTCCTGAGGCAGGACAGCCCCTCCTTTTTGTGTTGCCCTGTGTTCCTGGGATGGCATCCTGAGGAGAGGGAGAATGCAGAGAGACCAGCAAAGGTGCTCAGACAGAGGGACAGCTATCTCAAAGCCTCGCCTTAAATTGCTTTGCTTCTCTCTTCTTTTAATTTGCCACAAGTGTTTCATGAAGTACAATTTGAAAATACCAGGTTGTCCTAGACTTACTCTGGAAAGGAATTTGAAATGATAAGTAGTGCTGGGAGACTTATCACAAGAACAGGAGCTGGGGACTCTCAGGGGGAAGAGATGGGGTCACAGCATTGACTGCCTCCCCCCTCCTGACTTGTACTCAGTTTTTTTGTGTGTGTCACCTCAAGAAGACACCTGTGCCCCGTTCTTTTGTGGTAGGCACAGGATGTGATCAAGGCAAAGGCTGTGCTGTCCTGACAGGTTATGTGGCTGAGCTCTCAGGGCCTGCATGTTGCCAGCTGATAAGCTAGCAGGGGCTGCTCCTCAAAGGCATAGCTTGTCCTTCCCCTCTCCTGTGGCACCTTCCCCTTTCCTGTGGCAGCTGCAAGCTGGAAGTGTAAGGGACCAGGAAGCCTTCCCAAGCCATCATGTATCCTCCGAGGACAGAGTTTTGGTGAAGTTTGCCTGGAACTACCCTGCTGTATGTCAGGGAGAAAGGTCAGGGTGTGTGCAAATATGGGCATGACAGAGAGAGGTGGACAGGAATGATATCACTATTTCATTCAGAGATTAGAAACCCAAACTGAAGACCATCTCAGCCTCCAGGCAAAGGAGAGGACTCCCAGGACAGAATGTTGCCCACTGGGCTAGTCAGGGAAGTGAGGGATGACAGAAATGAACAGGCTGTAGCAGGTCTGTGGACTCACTACTGAAAGAGTGCATGAGGACAGAGACTTAGGCCCGAGAGGTGGCCGTTCAGTACACAAGGTTAGGCAAAGGCATTTTGCATTATTTCTGGTTCTGAACTTCAGACCGAAAGAGGTAAAGACAGCATCATTTGTCCAAAATTTACATGATTGTGAGCAAAGTGGGCATCATTATGCCCATTTCACAGATGAGAAGACAAAGATTCAGAAAAGTTAAAGAAATTTCAGAACCCAGTTAAAAGGATGAACTTAGGACCTGGGTCACTAGCTCATTCCACTGAGCTGTTCCCAAGCTGTTTGGACGAGGAAACTGCACCTTCCAGTATATGTTGGTAGCTTATACAGAATGGGTCAGTGTACAGATTTTTAAATTTTTGATTCTAGAGGAAGAATGTTCCAAGAAATATAGATCAGTAAAGTCTAGAGGCTCAAATAGTAGCACTGGAGGTATAGCTCAGTGGTAGAGTACTTGCCCAGTGTGCACAAGGCCCTGGGTTCCATCCCTAGCACCCCCTAAAAGTAAATGCAAATTGACTTCCACACACAAAGTCATTTCGGATGACCTATGTGAAAAGGTAGGAGGGTTTTCTTGCTGTCTGCTTGAGTATGTAAGTCAACCATATTCCCTAAGATAGGATGGGCTGCTCTGAGTCAGACCACGTGCTGGGCTTGGGACTGGAAATAAAATAGCAAAGTAGACAGAGTCCCTGTTCCTTTAGAACCTACATTCTAGCAGGAGGTGAGGCTGGGTACACAAGAAATCATAGCCCTCATGCTGTGTTACATTCTGGTCTAATGTGGGTGAGAAGGAGTGGTGGGCATCTAATCTAGGCCTGCATCAGTTTCCAAAGAGGCACCAGCAGGCGTTTGGGAGTCACATTTGAATGAGCAAACAACAAAACTGTGTACATTTTCACTCATGTCATAAAAATTACGTTTGCCTGGTTGTTCCTCCAAATGTTGGACTTAAATCACATTTCGATTGTCAGGAAGTTGACTTGGCAAGGAATGGTTTTGGAACACCACCTCCATGCTGAACAATGGCAGAGAGCCATTGCTTTACTGGCTGTTAGTTGGTTGTGTGGTAAGAGGTTTCTCTTTTAGATTTTCCAAAAAGGTAAGTTAGCCTAATTCTTCCTGAACCTCCCAACAACTTGCAAACAAATTACTAAATCACAAACAGCTGTGCGTATGCAGGTGTGATTCCAGCTCTGCCACATTCTAGGTTGGTGCCATTAGACATGGCACCCTCCATGCCTGCTTTTCATTCCATAAAGGGAAGATATGAACCCCTCTTTCACAGCACTGTTAAGAAAGATAAAATGTGATGAAGTGTGAGTACACTTATCACAGTGTCCAGCATAAAATTATGGGGAAACCACGTTAATTGCCTCTGAGCCTAGCTATTGGGTCCATGTTTCTCTTTGCAACTTGAGAAGCTCCCACAGATGCAAGTGCTGCTTCTCCTGTGGTTTGGACGTAGCTGCTCTTTATTCTTTCTACACACGCTAGAGTCATTCCCCCTTAACCACGGTTTCACTTTCTGTGGTTTCAGTTACTCATGATAAAGAGCAATCTGAAACTGCTAAGTAGAAAATTCCAGAAATAACAATTCATAAGTTTCAAATAACTTTCATTACAGTATATCCTTACAATTGTTCTATTTTATTCTTAGTCATTGTGTTTATCTCTCTTTGAGCCTAATTTATAAATTAAACTATCACAGATGTGCATGTATAGGAAAAAACAGTATATGTAGGGCTGTGGTTTCACACCTCCACTAGGGGTCTTGGAACATATCCCCAGTGGATGGAGGGTGACTGTATTTAAAACCCACCTGTGCCCTTCCACTCAGGAGCAGTGCTGGGCTTAGGCTGAGCTCCTCTGGAGCCCCAGGTGGCAGGCAACCCCAGTGACTCTGGGTGTCCTTCTGCACTTTATCACAACACATTGTACCCAGCAGGGAACCCTCTCTCTTTCCTCAGGGAAGAGGATCAGGGAGCAGAGAGGAAGCAAAAGATTTACCCTCAGCATCTTCTTGCTAAGCTCGAATAGACTATTACTATTTAAAAGAAAGCCATGACATGCTACCACACTGTCCTCACAAATGGCCCATCCCTCTCTTCCCTGTCCTTTTCCAACTCGCTTTGTTGCATTTCCAACCATTGGAGAGTCACACAGGATGCAAAGTGTAGTCAGCCAACAAAGTCTGGAAATTCCAGAGAAAGCAGAAGGAACACTTCTTTAAGGACCAACACATGCACATGTGTCGTGTCTTTTGGTAGAGGGGTCTTGGGGGTCACTACCCTGCAGTCATTGAGACAAGAAGGGAACCAGTATTGATCTAGAAAACAGTGCCAGGACATCATGGGAAGCATTTGGTAGACAAAAACGGTTTTAGCTCACTCCATCACTGTAGACAGAGACACCAGTATAAGATTTTGCTTGCTCCCACTGGGGGTAAGCGTCCTAGGAACAGGGTCACATCTTTCCTGTTTGCTCACTGTGGAACACCTTTCCCAGAACAGGTGTGAACTCAGTGAACATTTGTCAAGTAAAAACAATAATCATCGGTGCCTCCCAAGTCCACAAACCTTGTTTGCTGCCATCTCCCTCAGAGGAGCTTTGCAAAGACAGTCTCGCTTTGTGGTCACGCTCATACCCCCAGGATGGGAAATGGGAAGCCAGAGTGGGGTGGCCACAGGAACTAGCTGCCTCTAAGAGAAATAAGCCAACCAGAGGGTTGAAAAGGAAGCCAGTTCTTTCTACATTCCTCACTGATGCCTCATATGATATTTTATTTCAGCACTGGCAGATCCCTCTGGGTCGAAGATTCCGCTCTTTGAAAATGTGGTTTGTCTTTAGAATGTATGGAGTCAAAGGACTGCAGGCTTATATCCGCAAGGTACCGTCTTCATTCTTTATCTCAGTAATACTACAGAGGACTTAGGGAACTTAGAAATGAATTCGGATGTCTTAGTAAGTAAATACAGGCATACATCACTTAGCAATGGGGATAGGTTGTAAGAATTGCATCCTTAGGTGGTTTTGTCATTGTGCCAACATCATAGAATGTACTTACACAAACTAGGATGACTATGAACTTGTTGGAAGATACAGTCCATTGGGACCACCATGGTACTTATGGCCCACTGTTGCCTAAAATGTTACTACACAGATCGTGGCCGTATATGGTAAAGGAAGCACACTGTACTTTGGGTTGTCAAATGCACAATCATAGATCTCCTAAGACACTTCTATTAGGGTTACACTTTATCAGCTTCAGTAAGATGGTTGTTTCAGTCAACCTTTTTTGCCGGTGGCTAAAAGACCCAACCAGAACATCTGTAGAGGAGGAAAAATTTATTTAAAGGCTCACAGTTTCAGAGGGATCAGTCCATAGACAAGTCACATCCCCAAGACCCCACCCCCTCCAGCTACACCCCACCTTCCTTCAGTTACCACTCAATTAATCCCATTGGATTGATTGAATTAATGAATGTCGTTAATTCACTGATTGGGTTAAGGCTGTCATAACCCAATCATTTCTTCTCCAAACCTTGCACTGTCTCACACATCAGCTTTTGGGGGACACCTCACATCTAAACCGTAACAATGGTCAAAGTAAAAACATAATGTAGGTTGTACTTTTGCCACAGTGAGGTTCACTGAGTAAAATAGCAGGAGTGAGAACATAATGTGTTTTTCTTCAGAAAATTGCCAAAATAGGAGAATTTTAGAGTTGATGTGGAATAGATATCATTTAGTCCAATCATTCTCAAACACACTCCTGACCTGCAGTGCCAGCAAGAGGCAGATCCAAGCAACCTGTTTTAACAAGCATTCCAGTCACTATAATGTGCACATTGAAATTTGAGAACCACTGATCTACATCAAATCCCACCACTTTACCTTTTTTGTTCTGCACTTGGGGGAACCGAGGCTTGAATATGAACCTTGCCCAAGGTCCGCCCAGTTTGCCAGATGCAGAAGGTCTGCTGACTTCAAGCTGGGTCCTTCCTTCTTCTGATACTTTCTAAGCCAGGGCCTCATCCTGAAGGTCCCCAGGCTTCACCGGAACAGGCATGCCTGTGATTTCCAACCCCAATGATCATGACAGTGCTTAACTGTAAGTCCTGGTGCTGCAGCATCACCAGCTATGTCGCTAAGGGCAGGGGCTGGATATGTCAGGGTCCTCCCTGTGACGAGGATGCAGAAATGCATTTATTTTCAAGCATTTGCTAGATGCCTATCACAAGCCACAAACCAGTACCTGTTTGCCTCAAATTCATTCTAAGAAAATTTATGGAGTTATCAAGCACAATAAAGTCTATCTGGGGCAAAAAAAAAAATAGAAAAGGAACATGTGTGTGAATTTATGAATAACCTATCTCCTGTCCTTAATTGAGAAAAGTGTCAGGAGAATGAATTTAAATTATTTGGAGAAAGGCTTGAAAAATGAGTGGTTTATCCCTCCACAATGATTTCATCTGTAAGCTCAAGGACAACGAGCTGTGATTATGCTGCCTCATGTTAGCAACACATCACACCTCTTTTCCAAATGATACCCAGTCCTGCCTTAGCAGGAATGTGGGAATGGGCTGGAGGAAGCCTGCTCCCTAGGCAGGAGTCTGCTCTGGGGATACCTGAGTCCAAAGTCTTTCTCGCCCTCTGGTGGTCATACTAGGGATTGCTTATTTCCCAACAAGCTTTGGTCCAGAACTTGCGCAGAGCTCCTCTGGAGCATCTGCCACGTGACCGTATGCGTACTGGATGCTCAGGGTTCTGAAAAGGCGAGAACTACTAGCTGGGAAGAGTTTGTTCTCCATGGATCACTGATAATTCGAATCAACTTTTGAATTCTTAACATTTAGAAGTTAAATAAGGTTGATGTATTCAATGAGAGGAAGGCAGCTCTTGAATGTGATGGGGTGTGTGTGTGTGTGTGTGGGTTCCACCTCTCAGAGGCAAACGCCGTGAAACAAGAGCCACACCAACCACAGAACTGAAAGTCCCATATTAGGCAACTGCATTTGAATCCCAGCTCAGAAGGCCTGGCCATAGGACCTCAGGCATGTGGTTAACCCTCTGTGAGCCTGTTTCCTGAACTGGAGACCTGGTGTAATCCAGTATCCATCGTTATGTTGTTGTTGTCATGAGGATGATGTGGTGCATAAATGTTAACTTTGTATCTTCTACAGTGTTCCAGTACCTCTTTGCAATGTTCGCTCTAAAATTATAAAAGATGAATTTTTTCAGGGGCAAGGGTATAGAAATAGTCCCATGAACAGAAGAAAATGATGGTATTTTTCTGAGACCATTAAGCCTTTCTTCGGAGTAACGAGTAAGTTTCTTCTCTGACTAGGTGGGAACAGCTGGTGAGGGGACAGCACAAACACTTGAAGAAAATCGCAGAGAGGATGTAAATGAATTGTAGATGTGTCGCTGAATCGGGTTTTCTAGATGCTTAAGTTTTGAATTCAGTGATGATGAGAAACTCAAGCAGCTTTTCCCCTTTCTCTCTCAAGCACATCCACCTGGCTCATAAGTTTGAGTCTTTGGTGCGCCAGGACTCCCGCTTTGAGATCTGTGCAGAAGTCACTCTGGGGCTGGTCTGCTTCCGACTAAAGGTTTGTTTATGCCTATTGCAGTCCTCTTCATTTTCTTTGAATGTGACAGAAGGGAAAATCCCATTCTGACCTCCACACTCAGATGCTTTCATCAGTTTTCCAGGAACACTGAACAAAAACTGTGATCTTCAGTCCACAGGCCTGAGGAAAGCTGGCTTCCTGTGAGGCCCTGCATAGACTGTCCTGCATGGACCATTGCTGTTCAACTTTCTTTGAGACATCCTTGGAGACTTTTTGTTCCTTACTCCTAGAATTCTCCCTGTTTTTTTCCATCCCAAAGACTCCATCCCACATCTCTATCACCGGAATTCTCTGTAGGGCCTATCTGTGGCTTTATTAAACCGGGCTCTTCTGTGGACCTGTAGCGTGGGCACCATCTGGCAGCTGGTTAGAATAGTAAATTTCCCCAACCCAGCACTCTGACTCTGCACCTCAACAAGATCCCATGCAGGAGGGTGAGGTATTTCAGGCTGTGTGTTCCACAGTCTGTGTTATGCATTCACTAGGTGAAGGAATTTGGCCCAGGGAGTCAAGACGCAAGTCATCTTTGTTCAATGACGCAAGTCATTCATGATATTTCTCAAAAGTACCTATGGTGTACTGCACACCCCCGCCACTAATCTCTGGGATGTAAATGAAGCCAGATGAGAACTAATAACTAATGCTCTGACATCTACAGAGATTGCTTTTAATAGGATGAGAGGATTTTGTTGTTGTTCCAGTGCTGGGAATCCAACCCAGAGCCTCACAAATACTAGACAAGTATTCTGTCACTGAGCTACAACCCCAGCCCCCTTCCCCTTTGGGTCTTGCTGTGTTTCCCAGCTGGCCTGGAATTTGAAATCCTCCCCAAGTAACTGGGAGGAACATGCTACTATGTTTTACTGGCTGATAATTTCTGAATCAGTTTGAGTTCTTTCCATAAGGCCTCCTGTTTCCAATCAAAGACAGTAATCAGGAACAGGAGCAGGCTGGGTTGTGTCACTGTCATTCATGGTGCTGTTATTCAAAATGTGGCACTGCCCCTCCATGTACTGTCTCTTTGCCCTCACCAGACTCTTGGAGCTTTGCAGTGAGGATGAGATTCAGGTAGGGAAACGTCTGGAAGCAGCAGGACTAGAGGGACCTTATGACAAGAAAGAAGCCTTGGGTGGTGGTGTCCAGAACATGGTTATGTGGATGACATGATGTGGCAGTTCCATCAAAGTTAGGGACTGGCATTATATTCAGACTTGTCTGCCCCCAAGTGGTTGCATTGCTTTTATTGCCAGGATTCTTGTAGGAAATTTTTATTTTAATTTTTAATGATTTATTGAGATGTAATTCACTTTGTCCATTTAAGTTGTCCACTTGTGTGATTTTTAGTGTATTCCCAGGGCTGTCCAGTCATCACTAATTTTAGAGCATTTTCACCCTGCAAAACAAAACTCTCACCCATGAGCACTCATCCCCAATTCTCCAACTTACAGTCACTAATCTGATTTGTCTCTAGACATTTATCTATTCCAGACTTTTATATAAATGGACTTTTTAATATACGTTGACTTTTGTGACTGGCTTCTTTCAGCTAGTATAATTTTGTTAAATTTAAGATTTTCTAGTGGCATAATTTATGAATTATGCCAAGCCTATCAGTGCCTTACTCTCTGTCCTTTCTTCTCACATGAACTATAGTGTGTGTGGCCCGTACATGCAGGAAACCCAGGGCAGTTTTCAGCTAACAAGCATATTCTTTTGTGAAACTTTGTTGCTTCCATCCTATGAATCTGGTTTCTTCTTGAGGAAGCACATTAGTCAAACGTTATGGTTTATTTTTCTGCCTCTGTAACTACTGCATCCTCATTATTTTCTCCTCATCCTGCTCCTCTCTGGTGAGTTTCAAGTCCTCCACATCATTCACTATCTCAGCTTACATTATCACTCTTTATTTAAGCAGAAGCATGTGCTGTTGTGATTGTGTAACTGATTCTCTTTCCCTCCATCCTTACCCTGGTCAGTCTCTTCCTCTGTCTCATTCAGCCTATTTTTGTCTTTGTTTCATCTCCAAGCATCTTTCCTGTTTGCCTTCTTGCCTTTGCTTTCACATATCTAGTCCAATTCATTTGGAAATTGCAGGCATTTTTTTTTCCCTAAATAATTTGCCTTCACTTTCTGCACTATATAAATATCAGACTTATGCTTAGTCTTTTTGATAAAATTCCATTCCCTTGGTACCAAATTCTTTCTTTCCTTCCTCCCTCCTTTCTTTCTTGAATAGGACCATTTGTCCACCTGGTATACAAGGCAACAGTGCCTCTATTGCTCGTGGCCCCCTTACTGTGCACTTGGGCACTGAAGGCAGTCACATTCTAGCCCACAGCCAGAGTCATGGTGGATTCGTCCAAGGCCAAGACCATTTTCCAGTACCCAGCGGTTGTTTAGCTGGTGTGGACTGCCAAGTGGACTGGGTACTTCCCTTCTCCCTCATTCTCTTCCTTTTCCTCTGGCTTTGAAGACAGGGCCAGCAGAAACAGCCCAAGTCTAAAAGGGTCATATGTCAAAGATGCAGTGCCCTACATCCAGTGCTTTCTATTTCCCACTTAGAGAAGGGAGAGCCACTATGTGAAAACTAGACAGGCAGAGGAAAGCGCAAAGAAGAGCCATAAGACTGGCTGGCTGGATGCACCATGGGTTAGCAGGGGAAGCACTGACTTCCCATGTACTGTTTGATACAGACCTCTGAGCCCTTATCAGTCAGCAGGAGCTGTGTACCCTGGCCCAGGCTCCAGGCTCCAGGTTGGTTGACTGTTCTTCCCAAGGGCCTGTGTGGGGGCCACCAGTGATCCGTTGATCCTGTGGTTCATGGACATCCTTCCCAGATTTGAACAACAGTTTGGCTATTGTGCTGCATTTTCTCTGTTGTTGACTTTCTCCGTGTTTCAGTGAGAATTTAGATTCCCACTCAGAATCCTCCATCGTGTTGTTTAAACTCATTCATTTGTAGATGACATAGGGATCATTTTTCCTTAAACAAACTTGGACCATAGGAGGGTCATCTTTTGACAGTACATTAGAACATGGAGAAATGTTTTTGTGAGGAGAGGAGATGGTCTTTTAGCCTGTGTTACTATCATTTTGTTGAATTTTTAAACACTGTAAATGACAGGTGGATGAGAAGGTCACTTTTTTTACCCAGTATCATCGTCTCTCCAGACTTTGTGTTACACGATGGGTTGAATTTTTGAAACCTCAGAGAAGCGAACACAGTTTTTCCCTTTGAATCCCTCCCTCCAGGGTTCCAACCAACTGAACGAAGCTCTTCTGCAAAGAATAAATAGTGCCAAAAAAATACACTTGGTTCCTTGTCACCTCCGAGACAAGATCGTGCTGCGTTTTGCTGTCTGTGCTCGCACGGTGGAATCTGCCCACGTGCAGTTCGCCTGGGAGCACATCAAAGAGCTGGCTGGAGACGTGCTGAGAGTAGAGAAGGAGTGAAAGTGGAGCCGGTTGCAGGTGAGCAGCCTGTGCCAGGAACGTCCTGTCCCCCTGGAGTCAGGGTCAGAGTTGGGAATCCCCGCTCAGTCTCCGCTCTGCCACTCAGTGCTGCTGTGACCGAATTTCCTCCCGCTCGGTCCAGAGAAGTGGAAAGAATGCTATCTGTAATGATTCTCTACAGATTATTTCAGTTATTTATTTTAGATGAGAACATTGGTTTCTATCATTCTTTCCCCTCAGATTGCCCCAGTTTATTCAGGTAACTTGCTATCATAATGAGCTTATATATTAAACTGGCAAGCTTTAGATAAATGAAAACAATAAAACAGGAATTTCATGTGAGCAATAATTTACTGTCAGGGAGGACCAAAGTCTTGATGGTTTAGAGAAAGAGCCTATTTAGACTACTGGGCTTCTTGGTAATGCTCAGGGATTTAGCTACATCAGTCAAACCCTGCAAAGAGCACACAGGTTACTCATAAGGACAATGTTTTAAGCAAATGCAGCACTGGCAACAGGAAGACTATTTAAAATTATATGTGTGGGAGTTAAAACAATCTTAAAAGACTGCATTAGATTGTTTTAAGAATATCATTCAGAAAAGGAAGGTACTGGAGAATGAAATTGACCAAATTATGTTATGTGCATGTACAAATATGGCATAATGAATTCCACTATTATATATGCTTTCAGTGTACTAATTAAAAAAAAATAAAAACCTCCCAGGAGACAAGAACACACTCAACAGCAACACCCATCCCCCCACCACCAAGAATGTCATTCAATTGGGATTTTCTACTCTTTTCTGTGTCTGTCATTTTTCTTTTTGTCCTATTTGGGAGAAGGGGAGTAGACCCCCTTAATTTCTGCTTGTCTTTGTCTCTCTTCCTCTTCATTTCTCCATTGACCCCTAGGAGATGCAGAACTCAGGTGTATAGTGTAATTTATATAACTGATTGCATGCAACTTTATTTTTCTTTCACCTAATTTTAATTGAGAAATGCTGAAATATACTGCTTTAAAAAATCCAAGAGTTTAAAATTGTATCATATTACATGAGCTAGCAGCCTAGGGATGAACAATTTCAGTAAGGTGAGGCCAAAGAAACCACCTTCTCTGTGGAAATATGCTCAGTAACACAAGATCCTTTTCCTGGTACAGTAGGGCCTTCCTCCACTCCTACATTAAGAGACCTCCCTCCCCAGAACAACTTGATCATATGTCCAACATCTCTGGAAGGTATCAGGGAGAAACTCATATTTTGAAAATATTCTATTGCTCTAAGCATATGTTAGTGTACACAAAACAAGCAACCCATCAAGCAAACACTACCAATTATCATTTCTGCAGTCTTATATTTGCATATATCTAACAAGTATCTATCATGTCAGGATCTTATTCCCATAGGCCCAAAATGATATACAGGGAAACTACAGCTCTAGAAAACAACATACGGGAAGACTGTGGCTTATAGGCATATTTCTGATAGAAACCTTAATTCCTGTGGGGTCATTACATTTGCTGTAGATTCAAAGGGTAAAAATAAGCAATTTTCTTAAATATATATATAGTACACCATAGTAAATCATAATGCGTGTAAATTGTTTTTGACCAGATTAACTGCAATAATGAAAATCTTTACACCTTGGATTTACATGTAATAACTTGAGGTTATCATATCATTATCAGGTGATCATAGTTCCGAGAGAGAGTAGGGGCTATTTCTATTTTACAGAGGGTAGAAAATGAGAGATTCTAGTTGATGTTGATAAAATTTGTCGTTAGAGAGAAGTCAGTTTGATAATAAAAGTTCCTTTCTTTCAATTAAAACTATTTTATGTTTACAATTGCCCCCCTTTCACTGGAGAAATAGTATGTAAATTTTTATTCTTTATTTTCTCAATGCAGTCATGTGCTCATGGTATTTTTTTTTTCCTGTAGACATCAAAAGTTGGAAGAACGTATGTGTGAAAACTGGAATAAGAAGAAAATAAATATCATCCTCTTGATACTGAGTCTGTATGTGGCCTCCCATGTCTGCTCCAAAGTTAACCAGACACTCGTCATTATATCTTTTTGGTGTCTCATCAGTGAAGAAATATTTGCTATGTGAAAAGTTTATCTCAGTGATTACAGTTTTCAATTGTTATTTGGCTGTGGTTTTTCTTGATTAAAAATCAAAAGTTTTCATGCTCATGAAGATATCAGTGGTGGCAGAAGGGGCTTAATGAAATATTTTCCAGGGCAGTCTATGATCATAACTGCAGATTATACCTGTGGCCCTAAATTGTCCCCTGTCATGTGTTTAAATGCTTAATAAACAGTTGATGTGAAATGCTAATTGTGGTGGGTAATCATCTTGTTCTGCATTGTATCAATTAAATCTTGTGATATAAACTTATCCTTTCAACTGACCAAAGACATGGCATTCTTGGCTATAAATGCAAACATTTGTTCAATATGTTTATTGAGAGCCTTGTATGCATTAAAAAAACTGTTCTGGATGCATACAAAATGCACATCTTACTTGGAGATGACTCAACTTCTAGGAAATAAATTCAGAACACTAGACAACCTGGATTCAGATTATGAGCTCAAGCTCTGTTGTCATGTTCTTTGACTTTCTGGGCCTTGGTTTTCTTGTCTGATGAATCCATTTATTCTATGGAACCATTTTGCTTTTAGAAACGTGTTGTTATTCTAAGTTTAGTTATTATCCTCTGAAAGACTTTGGAAATAGCAAACGCACTCTCAGAAAGGGTCCTTGGATTTTAATGGTATATTTGAATTTCAAAGACCTCTGATAAATATGTAAATTTAATTGAATGATATGATCTGTTATTTGTAAATCTGGAAACATAGCAGATGCTATGAAGATTCCCCATCTGATTTGGGAAGGACATTTGTCCATCAATGAACCGGACCTGAGTTCTGTCATGGAAAGGGGACATGGGATGGTCCATTAGGCCCCACTAGGGTCATCTGTGGGAAGACCAGTGGGTGTGGAGCCCTCAGATCATTGAGTTGAGGCTGGAGCACCTGAATTTTACGAGATGTTTTTGCACCTGAGTGTGCCCTCGTATTAAAATGTCTGTAGCCTGGCAAGATGGTTATAGCCCGGCACAGTGGCACACACCTGTAATCCCAGTGGATCCAAAGGCTGAGGCAGGAGAATCACAAGTTCAAGGCCAGGCTCAGCAATTTAGCAAGGCTCTAAACAAATTGGTGAGACACTGTTTCGAAATAAAAAATAAAAAGGGCTGGGGATGTGACTCAGTGGTTGGTAAAATTGCTATAAGGCTTCAAGATGAGCCATTAGTTACTGTTAATAGCCCTCAGCTCTTTGCAGCAGCTCCATTCAGCCTGGACCATAAATGTACTTTGGGAAGATGGAAGAGACCTGAGTTCAAGGCAGGAGCCTGGGCAGCAAGTGGCACTAGTGATACTGCACAGATAGAAGAAAGGTTAGCTATCTTCAAATTTTACAACTTACTTTAATTTGAAGCCTTCTCTGTAGCTCTAAAGAGCAAGTGACTTATAAAATTACAGGTCTATTAAACGTGAAGAAAAACCTTAAAGTCAGTCTATCATCAAATGGAATATGTTTTCTTATACGGGAGAGAATTCACCAAGTGGAGATGGGGAAAACCAAGGTTTGGGAAGTGGTAAAGAACATTCTTGCATGAGACAGAAATTGGGACTAGAAAGTAGGCAACCTTCTATATAAGCCCTCTCCTATGTCTGAAGTTCTGATATTCTGTGAAAATAAGAGAATTTGGCTACATTATTAAATAGCAGGATTAAGGAGCTTAAAATGTGGGAAAACCACAAGGTGGGTTATTTTTCAGTCCCAAGCTCTAATGAGGGCAACCTCCATGTTATAAAGGGATGGCCTGTTCATAATGGCCTGCTCATGTGGGCAGTGCTAACTGGGGCCAAGGCTATGGTCTAACTGCTGTTTAGGCACTGACCAAGTTTATTCCCAACAACACTTGCTGGTGACTGGTGAGTTGCAGAGTTGGCCCTTGAACCATGGAGAGTCAACCCCTCAGGCTCTGTGATCTTGCTCCTCTGCCACTCTTCTGGTGTTATAAGAATGTCATGTATTGGGGCTGGGGTTGTGGGTGAGGCACTGGGTTTGATCCTCAGTACCACATATGAATAAATAAATATATAAATAGGATAAAGGTATTTAAACATTTTTTAAAAGGTCATGTATTAGTTTCCTAGAGCTAATGGAACATGTACCACAATCTTGGTGTCTTGGAAAAACAAAAATTTATTCTCTTACGATTCTGGAGACCAGAAACCCCAAACTGAGGTGTCAGCAGGACCATGTTACCTCCAAGCCCAGCTTCTGGTAACCCCAGACATTCATTGGCTAGTTGATGAATTACCCAAATCTGCCTCTGCCTTCCATCTTCCCTCTCTTTCTCTTTCTTGTCTTAATGAGGGCATGGATTATATTGGATGAGAGCCTTCCTAATCCAGTATGACCTCATCTTAACTCGATTAAGACCCTGTAAAGACACTATTTCCAAATAAAGTCAGATACGCAGATATTGAGATTTATGATTTCTACATAACTATGTGGGGGATACAATTTAACCCATAACATATCAAACCAGAAGCATCTAGAAGGACTGACTCAGGTTGGGAGCATGGTTCTAGAGGAAAATAACCGAAGCAGATAGTTCCTTCCTACTCTGCCCTGCCCCATTTCAGGTGTTAAGTAAAAATTATGGGAGACCATTATTTTGGGCTGAGCTCCTTCACTAAGTCCCAACAGACCAAACCAAACCAAAATGGAGTCACTCACACCAGGTACCCTGTAATCAAACTGAAACCTTAAGGAAGTAGGGGGATCCCTCAAATAGACCAGTTCTTCCTGGAAAAAGGATATTTATAGCAACTAATTAGAGAGAACTCAGTTTACCTGAGTCAGCAGGATAAGGAAGTCCCTTTACTTTAACCCTTACTAGAAAAGTAATTTGACATAACCTGATATTAACCCATCAGTTCTTTTTCTATTGTCCAGCTTCCCTATTCCGACCTTACAAAATCCACCTTTCCGCCTTTGCCCAGTGGAAGCGTTCATTCTATTTTTCAGACTGAACGTGCCCCAAATTTATGAACTGCAAAGAAAAGCTAGTTAGACCATCCGTTAAATTTGTGGACATTCTGTCTTCTGACATAGGGGAAGGTACCATCTTCCAACTCATGGGTTCTGTTTAAGATGATGATGCCAGACATAGCCTCTTCATATCCCTTTATGATTTTCTGTGCTGCCAATGAAAATCTTTCCTGTGCAGTCTACTCCAGGTTAGCATGTCTTACTTCTCTATTCCAGGGCTAGTTACTGTCTCTCAATTCTCATTCTGCTTTCTTTCTTACCACGGAATTAGGAAGCTGAAAAGTTTGGATATCTGTGGGAATCCAGCTACATTCAGGGAATCCCAAAGAAAAGGAACTAGATTTAAATTCATTGGTTATTCTCTGCCTTCCTATCTCCTCAATGCATTGGTCTCTCATACCCACCTACAAAACCATCTCACTAAACTTACACAAAGTAAATCTCCTGGCAGAAAAGGATGCATATTATTTGGGGCCATATTATCCCTCTACTCAAAAACAAATGAGCTCACTGGACTATACACTGACATCATCTTGAGGCCATGTTTATAGAATTCATGAATATGGAAATAAACAAGTAGCTCCCAGAATCCCTCACACTGAAGGGACTGGCATTGTGTCTGCTGTAGGTGGAAACCTCTCCCCTGAAGGTTAACTTCTAACCAGGAGAAAAGAGAAGAGTTTATTACACAGTCTGTGTTTTTAGAAGAAAAGTTTAACATTTATATAGCTCAAGCACTAAACTCTTTAATATTAAGTATTAGGATGCTATTACAACACATCACATTTTTAAAAGATGGGAAAGTCTTGATATAGCATAAGGTTTTGAATCACAGTAATGACATTAGTAACAATAAAAAATTTAAAATGATACCACAACTTCTGTTAAATGCCTGCCACGTGCCAGCTACTGCTTTGATAATTTAAGTATTATATCTCTTATTGATTGTGGTCTTTACAATAGCATTCTGAGTCACAGATTATTCCTGTCTGAAAGAAGAGGAGACAGGGAACCTTCTAATGGTCCGCGGGGAGGGAGAGGGCGAGGTGACAGTGAAGGCAAGTGGCGGGCAGGCCCCAGAACTCAGGGTATAAGTGGTGTAAAAACGTCTTGAATAATTCCCAACTTAAACACAGTACCTCCTCTCCCCGGCCCCTCCGTGCCTGTAGAGCAGAAGGCGGGCGGTTTGCTGACCCAGGTGAGTCCTGGTAAGTCACAATCTATATATCTACAGGTTTCCTTCGAAATTTCATTCAGTTCTCATCACTACTTCACTTTATTCCGGAGCACTTTAAAAAATGATGCTTAAGCACAATGAAATGAAGACACTTAAGGTAAATCGCATCCTGGCTGGACAGATCGCAAGTCTCCTTTCGCAGAATATTTACAACTAGTCTCCTTTATCAGAATGTCACCATCCAGTACTGCACACACACACACAAAAAAAAAAAAAAGACAAGAAAAAGAAAGAAAGAATGCACGAATGAATGAAAAAGAAATAAAAGCGCCCTATCTCTCTCCAGAGCCACGGTCTAGACGCTACGCTCCCGCCCCCGCCGCGCGCGTCCCCGCTCTCACGTATGCACGTACGGCGCGGGCCCGAGCACGTCACGCCACGCAGGCGCACGTCGGACCCCGCGCTTTTCAGAGGCTGAGAGCGACTCGGCCATCCGCAGGTTGGCTGAGGTGAAGTCTGTGGGGTTGGGGGTTTGGGCGCCTTGCAGGGCGTCTGCAGAAAAACCCGTGGGCCTATCGGGCGGCGAACTGCGGCTCCGTGGGAGACCAGAAACAGGTCAGAGTCCAGCGAGCGTCCGCGGGTTTTCTTGCAGTGCTGTGTCCTCAGTGCCCCATTCTTTTTCGTTTGTTGTACGGGATGATGGTCTTGGGAAGTTACTGAGATGAGGCTTGGTCAACCCCGGAGTGGGCCTGGCGGATTGAGAGCGGTTCGATGCGGGTGAGGACCGGTTTCGGGCAATGTCTGCCACCGCTAACCTCAGCAAGCACTGGGAAGGCGGGAGGCGTTATTGTGTAAATTTACTGAGTCTTAGAATTTTCTACCGTTATGGGCAATACTCGTAGAACAGGTAGAACATTCTTCATCGGAAAACCCATATTGCTCCAGAATTTGAAGCTTTTTGAGCCCTGACACATTGCACGAAGGAAATGTCACACCATGATAATTTCCTTCACGGAATTATTAAAAATATTGTATAAAATTAACCTTCAGGCTGTTTATAAGGTGCATATGGAGGTCTCCTAAAATATTTCGTCATATATATATATATATATATATGTGTTCGTATTTATATATATGCGTGTGTGTGTGTGTGTGTGTTGCTTTTTTACTTTCAGAAATCATAATAGCTTCTGGTCCCAAGCATTTTGGATAAGGGATATGCAACCTGTAGTAAGTCAGAACTGCTTTCTGCTCATCCCTGACCATACGTAGTTCCTGTAGATTGAGGACTCTGTTAACTTATGTGGTAAGAAAGAAAAACTGATACCTTCTTTGAGGCGTCATTGTGAAGAATAGTAAGAAATACTTTATCCAGTGCTGAGAACTGTTTTGAGTGTTTTGCAGAACTAAAAGACTTTGTCATCTAATTAATTGCATTTCTTTTATATGTGAAAACAGACCCACATTAAGATATCGACCCAAGGTCAGTGCTGGAGGATAATGGAGCCAGAATCTGAACACAGGCAGTCAGCATAGGATTCAGATCCTATGCTCTTAATTCCTGTGCTATTTTTGCCTCTGGGAAATAGTTCTATAAAGGACCTGTACAGTGTCTGCAACAAATGGTCAGAGCTGTACTAGTACTTTAATTGCTATTATTTTAGTGGATACCATATAGTCTTAAGTTCTGAGAGAATGTAAATTTGATAGAAAAATACTTCCTACTAGCAGAAGCTAACAATCCAGTTTGGAAGAGAAATATAGTCTTAAGATAATAAGAAAATTACTTAAATAAAGATGATTTTGAAACAGTACTTATGTTAAGGTTAAATTGACTTAGAAATGGTAAATAGGACAAAAACTGTCATTGAGTAGTGATGGCCAGTTTTTGGTTAGCTGTATTTATAATTGTTGGATAAATGATTGGATTGAAAGGAAAAAGTAAGACTTGGGAGATGAATATTGAAAAAGAGTTCATAATGGAAAGGAGAAAAGAGTTTCCTGAAAACAGTGACTTGAGCTGTGGAGTAATTCCAGGATTGCACATGATAAACTGGAATGAAGCCATGCAGAGGAAGAGGATTATTATAGTAATTGTGAAAAATATTTTCCAAGTCACTTCTCTTTCAATTTTGCAATTCCAGTATAGTATAAAGTAGATTAAAATGAGAGCAAAAGTGGTATAGTGAAAGCAGGATAAACTGCTTGTCAGAAGGAATGCTTGCATAGTGTTGATTCTGGTTTTTTAAGCTTTATAGCTTTAAATAAATTAGTCTCACTGGATTTTAAGTTTTCTTATTTTTTTGAACAGATTTATGAACACCTACCTATAATGTGACAAATTGTTTGCAAGGTGTTGTTGGATGTACAAAATTGTATTAAACGTGTCTCTTGCACAAAAATAATTTATTGATAATTAAGCTATAGCTCCAGGTAATTTGGAAGGATACTTTAAAATACGTAAGTTCTTAGTTTTTACTTTATTGCAGTACTCTTAGGAAACCAAACAGATTTCTCGTAAATTTTTCTAGTAAATATGCAGGTAAATTCTTAGGTCTGACAACATACTTTCATCTATGATTCTATTCAAATATAAATATGAAGAGGCTTATAAAAATAACCTGAGAAGAAATCTAAAGTAAAAGCATTTTACTAGTATACTATTTGGCTTGTTCTCATTAATTGTCGTAACAGTTTCAGTTTCTAATACTTCATGTGAAATTGGGAAATTGTGATTCTGCAACATCTTTTTTATGTGACTTATTTATGGATAAGTCATTAAAACATTAATATGATCCATGCAGCTCAATCTGTGATGTTTGGCAGTAGCATCAATGGAACTTTGAGTATATAGGGAAGTGCACAAGTATCCAGAATGAAACTGTATGTTTGATATGGGACTTGATTCATAACTGCCTCTGTGATCTCCAGTAAGTTTCTTAATTCTCTCAGCTTCAATTTCTACATTTGTACGGAATAGCATTAGTAGTTTTCAGATTTTTTTCATATTATCTGACTTGATTGTCACTATGATTCCTTTCACTTGACAGGTAAGGAAACCCAGGGATAGTAATATGCTTGTTAAGGCCATCACATTTTTTTGTGTCAGGCTAAATGTAAACTCCTGGTTTGTGTTTAGTATAGTAGTTCCTTTGGTCTTTCATATTGCCTTTCTTTTGGTGATTAGTTTTAAATCTTTTCCATTTAAACCTTATAAATGTTTTTCTCTGTTTTCAGGGAAAATTGTTATATAATTAAAATAGTTTTACTCATAAAAAATTATTATGAAATCTTTAATTTTGAGACCATATCAGTATATCTTTATATAAACAATTTGTTCATATACATATATAAAATCCAGTGTACCTCTCTTAGAGATTTTAAAGGTACAAAGTATGTCTTTTTTTTCTTCTTGATACTGATTTGTCTTCATTTTTACCATTTGTTACAGAAACTTGAACATGCAGACCTCCAGCTCTAGGTCTATACATCTGAGTGAATGGCAGAAGAATTACTTTGCAATTACATCTGGCATATGTACATCAGGACAGAGGGCTGATGCATACTGTGCACAGATATTACGCATTCAGTATGCATGGGCAAATTCTGAGATCTCCCAGGTCTGTGCTACCAAACTGTTCAAAAGGTATGCAGAAAAATATTCTGCAATTGTTGATTCTGACAATGTTGAAACTGGCTTGAATAACTATGCAGAAAACATTTTAGCTTTGGCAAGATCTCAAACTAACAGTGAAAAGTGGCAGTCTGGGTTGTCAATAAATAATGTTTTCAAAATGGATAATGTACAGAAGATGATGCAAGCTGGCAAAAAATTCAAAGATTCTACTTTGGAACCTGGTGATTCATCAGTAATAATCCATAAGGAGGCTACTGCCTTTGATAATCCTAAATTTAATGTTTGTGGAGCTTCTGGAGAAGGTGACCTATTATCCAACTCAATTCATGGCACAGATAGGGCCCAAGACCACCCAGGGAACAACCCTTTGAGGTGCCCCCAGGATGTCCAGCCACGTATAGTGACTAACACCACCGCTAAGACTTGTCTCATGTCCTCAATGCCTTTAGGTGAGTCATCCACTGCAAAAGTGCATGCTACACCATTATTTGGGAATGTCAAAAAGGAAAATCTTAGCTTTCCCAAAGCGAACATGGGACTAAATACTTTCTCATCTAATCAATCTTGTTTTCCTTCTGGCTCTGAAAATCCACATGAAAGGAAGGGTTTTTATGGTTCTGGCATCATTGATGCCCTTTCCAATCCAGTACTGAATAAGGCTTATAGTAAAACTGAAGATAATGGCCAAAGGGAGGATAGCAATCTGCCCACCTTTAAAACTGCAAAAGAACAATTATGGGTAGATCAACAAAAAAAGGGCCACCAACTCCAGCGTTCATCAGGGTCTTCCTATGGTGGTGTTAAAAAGTCTCTGGGAGCTGGTAGATCTCGAGGGATATTTGGAAAGTTTGTTCCTCCTATACCTAAGCAAGATGGAGAGCAGAATGGAGGAATGCAGTATAAGCCTTATGGGGCAGGACCTACAGAACCAGCACATCCCATTGATGAGCGTCTGAAGAATTTAGAGCCAAAAATGATTGAACTTATTATGAATGAGATCATGGATCATGGACCTCCAGTACATTGGGAAGATATTGCAGGAGTGGAATTTGCAAAAACCACAATAAAGGAAATAGTAGTGTGGCCCATGATGAGGCCAGACATCTTCACTGGGTTACGGGGACCTCCGAAAGGAATTCTGCTCTTTGGTCCTCCTGGGACTGGTAAAACTTTAATTGGCAAGTGCATTGCTAGTCAGTCTGGGGCAACATTCTTTAGCATCTCTGCTTCATCCTTGACTTCTAAATGGGTCGGTGAGGGGGAGAAAATGGTGCGGGCTTTGTTTGCTGTTGCAAGGTGTCAGCAACCAGCTGTGATATTTATTGATGAAATTGATTCCCTATTATCTCAGCGAGGAGATGGTGAACATGAATCTTCTAGAAGGATAAAAACCGAATTTTTAGTTCAGTTAGATGGAGCAGCTACATCTTCTGAAGATCGGATTCTAGTGGTGGGAGCAACAAATCGGCCACAAGAGATCGATGAGGCTGCCCGGAGAAGATTGGTGAAAAGACTTTATATTCCTCTCCCAGAAGCTTCAGCCAGGAAGCAAATAGTAATTAATCTAATGTCCAAGGAGCAGTGTCACCTCAGTGAAGAAGAAATTGAATGGGTTGTCCAGCAGTCTGATGGTTTCTCTGGAGCAGACATGACACAGCTTTGCAGAGAGGCTTCTCTTGGCCCTATACGCAGTTTACAAACTGCTGACATTGCTACCATAACACCAGATCAAGTTCGACCAATAGCTTATATTGATTTTGAAAATGCTTTTAAAACTGTGCGACCTAGTGTGTCTCCAAAAGATTTAGAGCTTTATGAAAACTGGAACAAAACGTTTGGTTGCGGAAAGTAAATGGGACACCTGAAATTAAAGGGTGGCATCTTTGTAGTACAGTCTTTTTTGATTTTTTAGCATAGGATGCGGGCAGTGTGCTAATTGCTTCTTTTTAAAATATATTCTGAATTGTGTACCTCACGAATAACAATAGCTCAAATTTTATGATTGACATAGCTTATGTTAATACATTTTTTTGCCTTCCTATTAATTTAATGTATAAGCCTATTTAAACAGAACAAGAATGAAATTTTTGTTCAGTTTCTAAGAAGTCTTTGAAGATGTATAATATGAATAGTAAGCTCTAATAATCTGAAGATTTCATTAATATATGAGGATATGTCTGATTTTATACATCTTTTATTGAAGAAAGTTCTGTCTGAAAATCTCAATTCTTAATGTTGGCTAGCATAATGGTTCACATTCAAAGCAACATTGCTTACTGTTTAGGTAGATTTAAGATCTTCTCAAAAATTAGAGTGAAAGTGACAGTTTTTACTTTCTTCTGCTGGTCTGTAACCTATTTTGTGATATCCTTTCCTTTCCAAAGCAAACTAATAAAAACACGTTCAGAAATAGCAAGGTATATCTAGTAGCAAAGACATATCTACATAACCAAAAGGTGAAGAATATTGTATTTTTTCAGGGTGTGTTTATCATTAATATGGTGTTTATTATTAATACTTTATCTGATATTACTTCACAGCCTGTAGTGTTGCTGTATCTCAAAAATAAATATTTTCATATTTTTATAATGGACCATTTTATTTTATAAATCTATGTTCATGTACAAATAAAATTGATCACTGTTACATTACCACTTTGGGGAGACACATTATTTCAGCATAGATTCTTTTAGGTCTTTTTTAATACAGAAGTGGAATTGTACTGTGCATTATCTTTTGTAGTCTGTTCTTTCAAGTGTATATCACTTTCCTTGTTAACATAAATGTATACAATAAGTCTGTCAGATTGCATAGGAGTCCACTGATTGGATGGTCTTCTGCTAGAGTTCATTTAGGGTGGACATTAATTTTTGTTTATTGTAAACAAAAAATGTTGAATGCTATTTAGTGATCTTTTATATATACATTAAATTTTTTGAGTAGAATTCTTGGAATTAGAATATGCATTTTTAAAAATCTTTCAGCATGTCTAAATTGTCATCTAGGAAACTAGTGCCTATTTAGAATTTTCATCTGTACTAAATCAAAGGGGCTGTTTATCTGTACTGCAGCAGCACTGGACAGTAGGCAGTTTTAGTTTTTGTTAGCATTCTTTTCCCATCCATTCCTTCAAAAATTGAATGCCAGAGTGTTCTAGGTGCTGAAAACAGAGCAGTGAACCACACAAACATGTGTGCCTGGTTCCATTCAAGTTCTAATGTTTTCTCTAATAAGCACTGCAACTTGAGAGAGAATTTGAAGCACTTTTAATAGGTGAATTTAGTCGTTGTGTGTTTGTGGATTCTTACAGAATAAAAATAAATTTTTACTCTGGATCTACCTTTTTATACTGTATTAAAAACTTTATAATTGCAACTTTAGTTTCCCCTTTACTATGTGAATTGTCTTTTATCAGAACGAGGATGTTAAACTTCTTGTGTTTAGTCTTTAGTTATATTTTCTAACATTTAAAATTTTAAATACTTTTTTCTATTTTGTTTCTATATAAAAACTATAACTTTGGATTCTTAAGTTTTCTTAGGTCAAGGAATTCTCTAGTTTTTCCTGTTATTTAATAATTCTTTAATAAATAATTAAGATTTCCATCCTCTGGGGTCTTAAAATTACCATAGTTATCTAGATTTATCAGCAATTGCTTACTAGGTATTAGCGTCTTATTTAACTCTGTAAATTAGTCTTGATGTTAATAGTTTTTTTCAACTAAAACTTAAACACCAGTCCTGACTTTTAGTTCCTATGATCACCAACCATGGGGCCACTTCCTCTGTGGAGATTAGATTATGTACAAGAAAGAATTTCACTTCATCTTGGATTAAGTAGAGATTATATCTCTCATTAGCAAGTGAAACAGATCTTCCAGAAATAAGTCTACTAAGTAAGAATCTAAACCTGAAAGGGGTGACCAAGTAGGATAATCTAAAACTGGAAAGAAAATTTGAGCTAGGGGAGCACTTGACAGTTGTCTACATAATGCCACATAGAAGCATTCCTTCTCAGCCCTTTGTGATTCTGACTATCTGAGGCAGTTGAGTAAGGAGTTTCCTGAAACTTTCACTCAAGATTGGGAACATATGGTAATCTTGGACTATTTCCACTTCCCCCAAGTGACACTGTATATCTGAGCCATTGTTTGAGAGAAATGAATGCTAACCTAACTTTTAATGTCCTTGAAAGTTAATGTTTTCTTGGTAAAAATGTGCATTTTACCAACACATTTCCCCTGGTTGTGGTACTACTCCTTCAAAATTTTGGTAGAAATATAGTAATTTATCCATCTATATTATCAGCCATTTATTTATTTGCTCATTTCTGGGTTTTATTTTATACTTAGACAATCATCCATTCTGTAATATATTTTAAGTTTTTCTTAAATAGTTCACATAATTTTTTATTTTTGTCAACTGATAAAAATAATTACACATTAATACGATTTTTCATTTATGCATACATTGTGTGATGTTTAATTCAAGTTAAACTTATCTGTCTCCCTAAACATTTTGCCATTTTTTTTATGGCGGAAACATTCAATATCCTTCTAGCTTTTTGAGATACACTGCACATAATTGTTATTCCTAGTCACTCTATCATGCTGTGCTGCACCAGAGATTCTTACTCATGTAATGGTAACTTGGTACCCATTGAAAACCTTTTTCCATCCATCTCTCCCTTTTATCCATCACTCCCCCTTAACCCTGCCACCTCTGGTATCCTTTGTTCTATTTGAAGTTCTATGAGAATATTTTTTTTTCTTAAGTTGGGTTCATTTGGACAGAATCCTACATGAATGTAATTTGATTTATTCCATTTAAGTCCCCAGTGCCCCCAATCATCCCTTCCCTCCTCCCTCCCCCTATTCTCCTTCCTCTTACTGGTCTTCCTTTCACTCATTTATTTTTGATTGGTGCTTTATAGATACACATAAAGGTAGAATTCACTGTGGTATATCTATACATGCACATTTATTTCACATTTTCTTTTCAGTTCCTCCTCCCTCTCCATCCCCTACTTCACTGATCTTCACTATATCTTTATGATATCTCACCGCCCCATTTATTTGCTCATTTTACTCTAGCTTCTGTATATGAGAGAAAGCATTTGACCTTGATTTTCAGAGTTGGGCTTATTTCACTTAGCATTATGTTTTTCATTTCCATCCATTTACTCACAATTATCATAATTTCGTTCTTTATGGCTGAGTAAAATGCCATTTCATGTATATATGTATCATTTCTTATCCATTCATCTATTGATGGGCATCTGGAATGATTCCATAATTTGACTATTGTGAATTATGCTGCTTTAAACATTGATGTGGATGTATCATTATAGTATGCTGATTTTATTTCTTTTGGAGAAATATCAAGGAGTGGGAAAACTGGGTCATACAGCTTGCCATATTTGGTAATAGCCCTTTCTGGAGTGGGGTGATATTTCCTTATTTTCATTTGCATTTTCCAAAAGACTAGTGTTGAGCATTTTTACATATACCTGTGACTCAATTGTATGTCTTCTTTTGAGAAATGTCTGTTTCCTATCGTTTTTGTTTAGTTCCATGTGTTTCTGGATGTTAATCTCTTGTTTGCAAATATTTTCTCCTATTTTATAGGTCGTTTGTTCATTCTGACAGTTGTTTCTTTTACTATGCAAAGCTTTTAGTTTGATATAAGCCTATTGTCCATTTTTGTTTTTGTCTTTTGTATTTTGATATCAAAAAACAAACAAAAACCTTGTCCATTCCAGTGACCTGGAGCATTCCCCTGTGTTTTTTTTTCTAGTAGTTTCAGGTCTTACATGTAAGTGTCCAATCCATTTTTAGTTGATTTTTCGAGGTGGTGAGAGGGGTCTAGTGTCACTCTTCTGCATATGGAGACCCGATTTTCCCGGCACCATTTACTGAGAAGACTGTCCTTTGTTCAGTGCAGGTTCTTGGCACCTTTGTTAAAAAATCATTTGGCTGTAGGTGTGTGGGGTTATTTCTGGACTCTCAATTCTGTTCCATTAGTCTTTATTGTCTGTTTTTTAATGCCTATACCATGCTGTTTGGTTATTATAGCCTTGTAGTATATTTTGAAGTTAAGTAGTGTGGTGCTTTTGGCTTTCTTTGTTTTTCAAGAATGTTTTGTTTATTTGGGATCATTTTGTGCTTCCATATGAATTTGGGGGTTGTTTTTTCTAGTTCTGTGATGATTGCCATTGGAAGAATATCATCAGTGTTTTGATGGAGATCGTGTTGAATCTGTAAATCATTTCAGCAATATGAACATTTAACAATATTAATTCTTCCAATACATGAACATGGAAAGCCTTCGTGTGTGTGTGTCCATGTCTGTGTCCTCTTTAGTTTCTTCCATCAGAATTTAGTAGTTTTCATTATAGACCTCTTTTACATCATTCTTAGTAGCTATTCTTTCTTAGCAGTCTTATTATTGGTGTATAATAATGATGCTAGTTTCTTTTTTTTCTATGCTGTTGACCAAACCCAGGACCTTACACATTCTAAGTAGACAAGAATTCTCTACCACTGAGGTCTATCTCAAGTCTGCCCCTGATTTTTATATGTTGATTTTTATATCCTGCAATTTTAATTTATTATTAATAATAAATCATCTTTTAGTGGAGATTTTAGTTTTTAAAAATATAAATGTTATCTGCAAACAAGGAAAATTTAACTTTTCCCCTTCCTGTTCATGTGTCTTTTTTTTTTCTTTCTCTGGCCTGATTGCTCTGTACTTCTTATAAGTACATAGTCTCTTATGTACTTCCAGTATTATGTTGAATAAGAGTGATGAGGATGGACATCTTGTCTTGTTCCAAGTCTTAGAGAAAAAGAGTTCTGCTTTTTCCCACTTATTAAGATGTTAGCTGTGGGTCTGTATATAGCCTTTATCATGTAGAAGTTCATGTCAAAGTATGTTTCTTCCATACCTAATTTGTTCAGTTTTTATCACAAAGGGGCAATAAATTGTTTTTTAAATTTTTAATTCTAATTTGTTGTACATAACAGTACATTTATACATTTTAATAAATCATACATAAATGGAGTGTCATTTCTCATTTTTCTGAATGTACATATTGTGGGATCCATCAGTCATGTATGTACATAAGGTAATGATGTCTGTTTCATTCTACTATCCTTCCTATCTCCTTACCCCTTCCCCTCCCTTCACTTTCCTCTACCTAATATAAAGTAACACCATTCTTCCCTAGCCCCTCTCCCCACTTATTGGGAATTAACATCCACATATCAGAGAAAACATTTGACCTTTGTTTCTTAAAATGCTTCTAAGAAAAAACTATGCCAGCCCACCCACCCACATTTTTCCAAAAGAAAATACTAGTTTAATAAGATGTTGTGTGGAGATTACTATTTAAGATAGTGGAACAAACCACAGATTTTCCCTACCCTGTGTGCAAAATTCTCATTGAAATGAAAAGACAAAAGTAGAGTAAAAGAAGGAAAGCATGGCCTTTTCAGATGTGACATTTTAGGTGTTTCTGAGTCAGGAGGCAAATGATGAGTCTTTTGTTGAAATCTCAAAGCTAAAAGACCTACTGATTTAACAAAGCACTGTGGAAAGGCCTGCTGATTGGTCTTCTCTACAGTGTTCAGGCTGCTCTTACTCAGGCAGCAGAGCAGGCTGCTGAAAAGATTCTGAAAAGATTCTGGAGACTATTCTGGGCACTCATGTCCTATTCTGTTCACAATGGAACCAATGGGAAGCAGAGTTCCATAAGTCAGGGGTGATTTATAGCATCCTGACTTGTGGGCCCTGTGGCCCAAGAAGTGAGTCAAGATGTCAGCTACCTTCAGATTGCCACATTACACAGAAGCATAAGAATTTGATGAAACCGAAAGAGTCTAGAGTACCCCTCTCATTGTGTAAATGGTTACCTATGTTGTTTTTAAGGACCAACCTCCTTTCCTTTTAGTCTTTGAATAGAGGTCCCCTCATTATGGTCCTCCCACTAACACACAGGGACACTAACTTGGGCGCACAGAAAAGAACATGCCAACCTCTTGGTTAACACACCCCTTCCCATCCAAGGCCCTGCTGAGGAAAATGACACAATTGCTAAGGAAAGTTTTCCTACTCACTGTACTGCTCCATTTAAAGTATTAATTAGTTTGTGTCCCTTCCCTGTGGGGAATAAAATTCCTCCAGCAAGAGTCCCATTGAAATAAAAATAAAACCCAAATCACTTTTTAAAGATGAATATTTCATTTTTCTTCTTTTGGCTCCATTGCTATGGTCTTTTATCCATTTTTTAAATGTCACTTGGAATTCTTATTTTTGTACTTATTAAAATAGTTCTTGTAGATAGATGAACATGTCTTTATCATATAGTCCTCTTGATGGCTACTGCTTTCTGCTCAACTTTTCAGTCTTAATTTCTTCCACTTAAAATTTGACAAAAGCATCAAGGAGGAAGGTGGCTCAGGGTATCAAGTTCACTTCAGGGTCATTCTCTTCTCCCTAAAATCCCTAAAATCCTGGCTGCCTAAATCCTAGCTGATTAACTACTGCTTAACTACCAGAAGTATGGTAGGCCGAATCTTAGGTGTTTCTCCAAGATTCCTGTAACCTGGCTATTTAATCAAACATTAATTTAGGTACTGCTGTGAAATGACTTGGCAGATATAATTTTAGACCTTCAAATAGGGAGGTTATCTTAGATTATTTATGTAGACCTAATCTAATCAGTTATTAAAAGCAGAGAATGTTCTTTGGCTAGTAAAGAAAGGGAAGAGAAGTGGAAGTTAGAGATTCCAAGGGTGAGAAAAATTTGACCTGTGTTTGCAACTGTGAGATGTAGGAACCTATGTGCAAGGACTGGAGAGAGGACTCTAGGAGTTGACCATGGACCTAGGACATAGCCAGAAAAGAGAAAGAAACCTCAGTCCTACAATGCATGAAATTGAATTTGCCGACAACATCAGTATGCCTGAAAGCTCCCTTTGAAGACTACAGACAAGAACCCAGGCTGGTTACACTGTAAAAACCCAGGACAGAGAAACCAGCAGAGCCACCATTTTGAACATGGTTGGTCTAGAATATTGTAGCAGGAGCAACTGTTTGTAATTAAGTGAGGCAGTTTCCCTTAACTCTGTGCTATATATTTGCAGAAAGCCTTTTTGAACTAGAAAATAATTTCTATACCTTTAAGGTACAAGTTGAGAATCTGGTTTTGGAAATTAGTGTTCCTCACAGAAACAGACTTCTTGTATTGTTGCTAGAAATTTGGATGGTATCTTAAAAAATTCAACCTTTATGGTTAGGCATTTTGTTATAGCCTGTGCTCATTCTGTCATCTAAAATAATGTGGTTTTGAATTGTACTGTAGATATTATTTTCAGAGAAAAACTTTAAAAAATAATATTTTATAAATAATTTAGAAGTACTATATATTGGAAAAAATAGAATGCTATATAAAATATAAAAATAAAAATGATAAAAATAATGCTATGATTGAGATAAATTTCTATTGAAAAATGTCTCTAAACTTGTTGGATTGAATTTGGAACTCCTAAAGTAGTTTATGTCTAACACTGCATTTAACAATATTAGGGTTAGGTGACTGAATTAATGAATGATAAATTGTTTTCACATAAAATCCCTCCTTAAGATTAAAATAATATGATTCCATTAGTCTTGAATAAATGTCTAACTAGATATACATATGTAATAGGTAAAGATATGTATATGTAAATATATGTATCTTATTTAAATTAAGAGAAAAACAAAACTTGTGTGTGCACACACACATGCATATGCATATTTAAATATACCTATATAAAATGTAGGTGTAAATGTTAGTAAAATGAAATTAGAACATAGATCAGAAATAGAAAATGAAACCCGTCATGAAAGAAAAAAAAAAATAATGAAACAATTCAGTGAAAGAGAAAAGACTAGATTTTTAAAATCTATGAAGAAAAATGAATAAAAGTTTAATAAAGAGAAAATTTAAAATAAAATTTCAGGAAAAAGATCAAACATTCCAAGGTTCACAATAAATGTAAAGAATTCATTGATTAATAAAATCTCATAAATTAGGTTAAAAAGGCAAAGTTCAATTACAATTTTGGGGGGAAATTAAACCCAGGGATGCTTAACCACTGAGCCACATTCCTAGACTTCCCTTTTTTAAATTTTATTTTGAGACAGATCTTGCTAAGTTACTTAGGGCCTCACTAAGTTTCTGAGGCTGGCTTTGAACTTGTGTTTCTCCTGCTTCAACTTCCCAAGCTGCTGGGATTTTAGGCATGTGCCACTGGACCTGGTTCAATTACATTTTTTTTGTAGTGTTACAAATGCTGAAAATAAAGGAATAGGAAAATAAATGGGAAAGCATAACAGAAGGATAAAAGAGAATCAAGATAAAAAGCATTTAGTTGGAAAAAGAATATTTTATGCTGACAAAGGTTATTGCCTTTTATACCAGTCACAAACCATTATTACACATTCAGCTAGAAGTAAGAAAATGTAAAACAACATTTAAAAATTCTTAAAAATACTAGCAAAAAATGAAAATATTAGAATATTTGGTTTTGGTAAAGGTTTGGGGAATAAGGTGCTGACATGCATTGTTAGGGAGGATCTAGGTAAGTCTAGCCTTTTTGGAAGGCAGTTTAGTAAAATCTAACAAAAATAATTCCACTTCTAGGAACCAGTACTACATAAATCAGCTCACTAAAACATTTTACTTTATAAAAAATAGACAACCTAAATACTCATCAATAGAAAATGACTAAATCCATTCTATGGGGTGCTATACAGTGGTTTTAATAAGTCAATTAGATGTACATGCACTGATATGAAAAGAGCTCCAAGTTCTATTTTTCAGTGAAAAAACAAAATTACACAATAATTCGTATATATATCATCAAATGCATGATTTTACTTTCATAAGTTTTAAAATGCAAAAAATCTTCAAGAGGATATGCAAGATGGTTTGAGTGTTTACCTCTCTGGGTAGGAGTTGGGTAGAGGGAGGGGAATTTCCATATTTGAACTTACATACAAAGTATGGTTGTTTTGATTATTTACAACAATAATGTACTTTTTTGAAATTCTACAAGCTCAACAACAGTATTTTTAAAGTACTGAACATGGTTTTTAAAAAAATAATTAGTATTATTTAAAAATTGGAGCCATTAGATTTGTTAGTAGGTAACAGAGAGGCAGGAGGTAATAATTGAAAGCTTCTATTATAAATTCCTCTTAGAAAACATTATGCATTGCCTATAGCAAATGCAACTGAAAAGATAACCAAACAGAAATGTATCTTTAAAGAACCGAATGTCTCCATGTTTTGCACATATATAAGATTGTATTTAAAAGTAAACAATCAGAATACATAACAAATAATCATTCATCCAACTCCAAATAGAGCAAAGCTATCAAAATTGCTTTAAAAAGTAGCTGTGAGGCAAATACAGATTTCATCTGCATTTTAAGAAACTGAATGTTCAGAAAGCCATTTTACAAAGGAATCTTTGAACAAGCAACATATATGCATAACATTACATCTGTGACTACAGAAGTGTATAAATTCTATTTCATCAGAATTTGGTATAGAGATAATGTTGAGCTCTCACATCTGGAAGAAATGGCCTAGCTATATACATGCTTCCAACCCAGTGGAACAATGCAGCCTCCAATGCATGATAAGCTTCTGGAGACATCATTTCACAAAACATAGAAAATTACTTTAAAACGAGGGCATGATTGCAATTTAAGGGAAATGGTGCAGATAAATCTATTTTAATGGATAAGCTTAGTAGATGCAAAATAAATATGTCAGTACTTCATTATTTATTCCTTTCAGATAGTCTAAATTAGAGCAGAAATGCACACAATATCTACAATTCAGATTGTACACATAGAAATGAAAAAAAGGTGCTTTTCCCAAGTCATTTTAGTACTTTGGAAAAACTTAATCCTAGTATATAATTAATTTCAAAGGCTTTGCTGTACTCTCAATTCCATTGCATGATCTATTGTGTGCCATTTTTGTGTCAGAATTGCCTAGGCAATCAAGTTGCTGACTACTGGAATTCACAGTACTCTTTTGATCAAGTGAGTCTCTTTGTACTAGAGTCAGTATTTCATTTAGCAAAAACTAAGTTAGTGAACTAACACTAGAGATCTAGTGTTAAACCTAAGACTAAGAAAGAGATCTGCTTGGTATTGCTGCCAGTCAAAAGAACAATTAGAGATAAGTCCAATCTAGGTACCCTTAAAAGAGTGTGATACCTTCCAACTTGGCAAGTTTTGATTTATTGAGTGGTAATATTAAGAAAGACTTATAATTCTTGCAGCATATATAATAGATTAAGAAGGGGTAGAAGTTAAACTTTAGTATGTAAGGACCTCCTAAAACTATCCAAGTTTAGAAATCAGTCAAAGATATTGATTCTGAGAAATGGGGAACTCAATAAAGTATTTCTTTTATTGACGGAAATGTGCTAATTTTTATAAAATATAGTATTTTATAAGGTTCTAGAGAAAATATAATATTTAAAAAATACTAGATTTCCTGAAAACTTGATATATGACGTTATCAGCTTAAGATAATTGAAGTCTTCTAAGATTAATTAACAGCTTTAAGTTAGGGCAAGGCTGAATTTTACATGAATTTTACATGAGGAAAAAGAAAACCCCAGTATTTTCATAGGCAACAATAAAAATGTACAGGACACACATCAAAAAAATAAACAAAGTAGCCCTAAAAGATACTAGAATTTAATAATCTTTGGATTCCTGTCTCTTCTTAATTTTCCTTGTGGTTTAGTTTTCATGAGGGTAATGGTCTCTACTTTAAAGATTACCATAAGAAGTACATAAGAAATTTGAATTTGAAAATATCAGGTAAAGGCTTAATGTATATTAAAACATATTCTTCCTTCTACTTTGACTTTATCTCTGTAGTTTTGTTCAAGATTGTTTGAAGCTTCCTGATTAGTATTTTGTCAAACAAGCTACTTTAATGTTTTTTAAAAAGGAGCAACTAAAACTCAGAAAATTTACCTCTATAAAAATCTCACCTTGAAATTACAATTAAATGTTTCTTTATGTTTCCTGTAATAAGTTCCCACTGCAGATTTTCCTACTCCTAACAACTGGTGCAATCCTAGTTGTAAAAATTGTTTTAATGTATATAGTGAATTTATTGTAATATATGTTTATTGACTAAAATTTGAAAAGTACAAAATGCACAATGTTAAAAATAAAATTCATAACACAATATTTTGGTACATTTCTCTCAAGGTCATTCTCTGTACATACACAAACACAGTATGATACATTTTTATATAGCTAAAAATATACTGTAAATACAGGCATCATTAAAACATAATATACTGTATACCTAATCTCACCTTTCTAAAATCTATTAGGGTTGTGTAATTTAGTTAGCTCTTGATGTCTTCAGGATTTATCTTGGATTTAACAAACCACAGATTGAACATAGTCAAACAAAATATTTGCATATGTCCTGAACATTTATAGATTGTTTCCTGTCATCATCCCTAAACAATATAGGGCAACAACTAAGTACTTAACTTTTACATTCTGTTAGGTATTATAAGCAATGTAGAGATCATTTAAAGTATACAAGAGGAGGCATGTAGATTACATGCAAATACTATGTCATTTTATATGAGGGACTTACGCATCCATAGATTTTGGTATCCACCGGGGACCTAGAAGCAATCTCTTGCAGATATGGGGACAACTGTTATCCCATTAAATGGGTGTACCACATTTTACTCAGTTACTGAATGTCTGACTATTGTAGAGCATAAGTTTGTTAGCTATTAAGAAATTTTTTAAGATAAAGTTTGAAGAGAAATAAGAGGCTGATAACAAGACAGTCAGAATTTTATTTCTTCAGCACCTTAATTACTAGGGAATGTTTTCCATGGTTCAGCAGCACCCTCATCACCTGGAGTCACCTCAGACCCACTGAATCGAGAATCTGCATTTTAATGGGTAGTAATTTATACTTTACATCCATTTTACTTTGAGAAGTTCTGATTTAATGCAACTGAGGAAATGATGTAATCCAGAAAATTCCAATATTTTTAAATGTTGTAAACATCAGTCTTTGAGGAGCATTTAAAAATATTTCATGTCTTAATATTGTTCACAAATATATTAGATTAGAAATGGGATTTAGAGTTCAGAACATCTCAGTGGAAAGTTGGATTGAAATGGAAGAGGTAATCATCTTGGAAATGGATTTTTTGTGAAAGTCAAATCTTCAAATTTGTGTTTTATAACTTCTTCTATTGCATTTGGTTTAGAAAGTATTTTCTAGTCTGGGATGGATTAGCCTATATAGCGCTTAGATTTAAATTCCCATGTCCCTTTTTGTGTAGATATTCTTAGTGTTCAATATGATCTGAGGCACTAGGTTTCTTATAGTAGCTTAATAATTTCATAGAATTATTAATGAAATAATTTTTTTCCTGTTTAGTTTTCAGTTTGTTTTTGATCTATGTGTTCTTTGATATCAATAGTTCTCAGAATGGGGCTCGCAGACTTCTGTGGCCCCTATCTCCTTTCAGGGGATATGCAAGTCAAAGCTCAGGCACAATTCAGACATTCCTTGCTGTTTCCTTGTGTCATGGTGGATAAAATTGTGAGCCCTCAGCTGAATCATGGCAGTGGCTCCACACTGCACTAGTATCCATTGTGTTCTACACTGTCATGCATACACATTTTAAAAAATAACAGTTTTACTTTAATAATATCCTTGATGAAGCTGTAAAATTTATTAATTTTATTATATCTCACCCCTTGAATATTCTTCTTTTTTGTTGTTGTTGAGGCAAAATGGGAAGTACATATAGAGTAATTTTACAGTCACGGAAGGACTGGTTTCCTGGAGGAAAAGCACTTGTTCAACTGTTGAATTGAGAACTAACCTAACCACTTTTTCTGTGGAGCACCTTTTTACAGGAGATACTGACAGAACTATGGTTATTCAGTCTTGGACTTTTGGCAATGTTACAGAGCAGTGGCTCACTGTGGAGCCTAGCAGCCTTGGTGCTCCTCAGTTACTGGTTCTTGAGATCATGCTGGAAAGATTTCAGACATGTTTGGAGTAGCAGACATGAATTTATTGGAAGCGATAGGAAAAGGGAAACACTCTCTAGTGAGAGAGTAGGTCTTCTCAGAGAGGAAAGGAATGGTGTACTCCTCTTGCCCTCCTGTTTTATTAGAGGGATCCCAGGGAAGTTTCTAGAGAGTCTTCCCCGGTTTACTTTTGACTGACAGCAGGATTATGTCAGACTTCCAAGTCCCCACTGCACATGATCTGACACCATGGAAGGGAGATTTTCTAAATATCCAAGGCAACTTTGGGTCACTTTGGTCCATATTGATTGGTTCTAATTGGTACTTATTCTTACAGACTTTGTGTTTAGGGGGTTTTGCTTATCTCCCAGAGTTCTGTTCTGATATGAGGTCTGTGTGATAGGTTACCAAAGTCTGTCCTTCAGGGCAACTTGTGTTCTTCTCATTGGCAGGGAGGAGCCCTTTGGGCCTGCATTTCTTTTACAGATAACTGGTTGTTTGATGAGCAATGTAACATATATTATTGACTTAAGCCTGATGGGGCTGCTGGTAAATTTACTTCTAAAATGAAAGTTTGTTGGGGTTCAGCACAATGGGCAGTTTATAAAATTATCCCCTTAACCTCATGTTCCCACTGATCACATCTTTGTTAACTATCAGCAAATGGTTTTTCAAAAATGATAGAGCAAGCCTGTTACTTCAAGGAAAATAACTGACAGTATTTGTGGCAGGTAATAAAATTCAACTTTTCCAAAAAAAATGTGAGTTTTAGGGAGCTTTCATTTGTCATCCACAGCAGCTCACTAACAATTAAAAACTTTTCTGATGAGATCAGTGGTGGACACTTTCATGGACCTCCATGACCTCTGCCTTATGGTGCCCATGCCTGTCCTTGAATATAAGTGGTACTGTTTGGATTGCTTCTGGCCAGTAGAAAATGTCAAAGGGGTATTGTTGCCACAATTAGGTTATCTAAGTCTTACTGGAATATTTGTTCTCTCTCTCCTGCTGACCTTAAAGAATCATGTGGCCAGGTTGTGAACTGCTTATGTGACCTCTGGAAGCTGGCAGCTGCGTTTGGCCTATTGGTGGCAAAAAACTGAAGTTTCAGTCATATAACCACAAGGAAATCAATTCTGCCACTGCCTGATTGAGCTTGAATGGACTCTTTTTCAGTTGATCTTCCAGAGGAGAATTCAGCCCAGCTGACCCCTTGATTTCAGTCTTGTGAGATCCTGACACTGAGGACACAGCTCAGTTAGGTCTAGACTCTGGCTACACAGACACTCTGTTATCTTAAGCTGCTTAAGTTGTAGTAATTTACTCTGCAACACTAGATAACCAACACAGATTTTGGTATCTGTATGCAGATGGTGGCCATCACAAAGACCTACAAATGTGGGAGTGGCTTTGGAAGCAAGCCACAATGGGAGGCTAGAAAGGTTTGGGAGTAAAATAAATAAAGCCTAAACAGACTTCAACAGACTGTTATTAGTTATGTGGCATTTGGCACTTCCATAGAGGCCTCTAAAGGGAGGGAGGAACATGGTTAGCAGAAACCAGAAGATGACGAATTCTGTATAGTGGCAGAAAGCTTAGTGAAATTCTGTCCTCAAATTTGGAAAAAGCAGAGCTTTAGGTGATTAACTTGGCATTTAGTATTGAAGATGCTGCCTGACATTATTTTTGCTTAAGAAGAATTGTTACACAGGACAGAATCAGGATTTTATGATGTTGAATATTTTAACCCTCTCTAGGTGGCAAAGAAGCTAAAATTAAGGAATATATTGTCAGGAAAACATGCTTTAAATGAAAAGCAAAGGTGAAACTATACAATCTTTTGCCTAAACCTCAGAAGAATGTAAAGTTCTGAATATGTGATCATATAGAAGACCCTCTTGTACTTCACAGTTCTTCTTAATAAACTAGAGGATCTTTGGGGAGGTTATGGTCACTGTTCCTCAGCCATGACAGGGGACTAAGCTGGAAAATATTTTATATGATAAAGGTCTGTGGGTGTGACTTGTGTTCAATGGAGTGTACCCACTAAAATCAATAGAAGGCCTGTAGAATTTTTGAGAAAACTTTCAGCAAAAACACTGACAGCACAGACTGACAGGAACCAAGAGAGAAAAATGAAAGGCAGCTGTCACACTCCCAAATTATACTGGCAGGAAACAGATTGGTAAAACTACTCACCTTCAATTTCTTTTTATGAAAACTGAAGGATGACTCAGAATACAATTAAGAATTCAGAAGACAATTCATTCTCAGGCCTTGAAGCGTAAGCAAGAAACTCCCAACATTGGCCCACTTGGATTTCAGAACTTCAATGGATCACTGACTTCTTACTTCTCCTGCTATTTCCCCTTTTTGAATAAGAACGTGTATGGATGCTCTTCTTTGCCTATCTTATGTGGATGTAATGGGGTCAGATAACTCATTTCTTTCATTTCATACCCCAGGGATTGTACTTAATGCACTACACCCTGGGAGTCCTTTCCAGAACTGGACTTGATTTAGAAGAAAAGACTTCAAATATTTATTTAAAAATTTTAAATGGGATAAGAAATCTGGGTACCTCAGAAGGGGTCAATGTATTTTGCATATGTCAGGGATATGAATCATTGGAGTCCGGAGAGTGGACTGCTCCCATTGAATAAGGTGGCCTGCAAGAACCCTGTCTTGTGCTGTCCACATTTTTTGTCACACACCCCGCGTGGAATATCCTCACCCGGGGTATGTGAGGGACTTGTGGCTTTCTTCTAAAGAGTAGGACACAGAGAAAATGATAGTATTTTACTTCCATGATTAGTTTACAGAAAGACTGTGGCTTCTAGTTTGTTCACCTGCTCATGTTCTCACATTGAATCTGATGAGAGCCAGCTGCCATGCTGTAAAGCACCTTTTGGAGAGGCTCTCATGACAAGGAACAGCAGGAAGACTCTGGCCAACAGCCAGAGAAGAATTGAGGTTCTCAGCCCACAGCTGGAGAGGAATTGAACCTGATAGTCATGAATTGAGCTCGAAAGTGAATCTTATTCTAGTTGAGTTTTCACACAAGATCTCAGCACATTCAACTCTTCTGTAGCCTTGTGAACCAGAAAACTCAGCTAAACTGTATCTGAATTCCTGAATCCCAGAAACTGTTAGATAATAAATATTTTCAACTTTAAGCTCCTAATTACATGTATCAATTTATGAGATACCTAATAAGATTGGTAAAATGTAATCCCTTCCATACTCAAATTGGTGACCCCAAATTAAACCACATTGCACTCTTCATTATTTCACTCTTAACCATATTTCTTTATAGTAAAAGAAAGATTTACAGTTTGCTTTCATAAATTCTAGGTTGCCTTTCCAATAACTATTATTTGGTAAAAAAACATAGAGATTCTACTGCTTTTTAAAAAGTTGCTCACTTATTCACATTTTTGGTCCGATTAAAATATTTCCTCCTCTATTCATTTAAAAATGCTTTTCTAAAAAAACCTTTATACTCAAAATAAGTTTTAAAAACAGTGCAGAACTAGGTGTGATGGTATACAACTATAATCCCAGTGACTGGAGGGACTGAGGCAAGAGGATTGCAAGTTCAGGATTGGTCTCAGCAGTTTAGTAAGGCCCTAAGCAACTTAGCTGAGACCATGTCGTTAAATAAAAAATAAAAATAAAAAGGGATGGGGATGTAACTCAGTGGTGAAGTATCCCTGGGTTTCAATCCCCATACCAAAAGCCAATTAACGAGAAAATCACAGCTTCTGTGACAGGAGTCAGCTGTGTTTCTCCTTTGTTAGCAAAGCAATAAAACTTTGTCCTTTTTCTCAAAACCATGTCCTCATTATTGGATTGGCATCAAGGATATGAACCAAGCTTTCAGTAACAAATTTGGCACCCCAGGTGGGACCCAAGAGCAGATTCCACTCTGGATTTCTTAGGCAGGCTAACCCCAAGTAACCCCACTTCCATGCTGAGGCTACAAGGTGGCTGGTGCACTTGTTAAGAGTCAACTGTAGGAAAGCTAGGAGACAGGTGAGTTTGCCTCGTGTTGAAATGGAGAAGCTATTTCTATAAGTAAGGGAAGGGGCTGAGGGACAGTCCCAGCAGCTGCTGAAGCTCCTTTTGCTTCGGGGAACTCCAGGCTTTGCTCCCTGAATGGTATAGGTTGCTCCATTGTGGTCCACTTTGAGAAAAAGGAAACTGAACTTAGTAAAGATGTGACAACCGTGGCCATCTGGTAAGTTCCCCAGTGTGCATGCTGAGACCCTTGATTCCACATCTGGTTCCTCTTCATTGGAGCATCTGGTCCTCTTTGTGGGGACATCTGTGGCACCACTGGTATAGGAGTCATGGTTAAACAGGACTCAAGAACCTAGGGATGTTTACTCCTTTCTGGTCTGTTGTAAGTTCTCATCTGCTTGTTGGCCTTGGGTTTGGGAATTCCCTCGGGTTGTCTGTTTTGTTTGTATCTGTTACTGCCCCTTGTAAGACATTGTATTGATCCTATAGGTAGTCTCTTGGGAAAGAAGTTGACTAGTCAATTTCAAGGTTCCCCTCTGTTGGCTATGGTTTTGGGGCTCCTCTGTTTGTCTCTTTCTTTTTTGTACAATCTTCCAATTGGAGTTGGTCTGTCAGAGGTGGAGTAAGTTGAAAAAAGGGCCATCTATAGGTATAAGCCTATTTAAGATAATGTTTTACTGTAACAATCTGACTTTTAAATAACTTTCTGGATTATTATGCAATCTTGCAGTTGGAGTTGGTCTGTAAAAGGTAAAGTAAGTGGAAGAAATGCTGAGGCATGCATGCTGAGGATGCAAGGTGGCTGGCGAACTTGTTGAGAATGCAGAAGGTCTGTCTGTTTTAAAGGTTTCTGTCTGTCAGTCCTGGTTTCGGTGATCCTCTTTTGTCTGTTTTTTTTTTTTTTTTTTTTTTTTATCTGTTACTGGTCCTATAAGATATGGATCATGCTGAGTTGATCTTACCAGTAGTTTCTTGAGTAGAGAGATCCTGGCTGAATGGGGCCCCTACAGGTAATAAGCCTGTCTATGAGAAACAAGGTTTACTGTAACAATCCGGCCTTTGAATGGTTTTTCTGGATTATTATACAATCTTGACATTGAAGTTGGTCTATCAGGGGTAAAATATATGAAAAAGATTCTCTATACACAGTCGTTTATGAAGTTGCATGATAAGGGGTCTGAACAGTTAGGAACTAATTTGAATGTGCCAAAAGACATTGCCTCTGGTGTGCAAGGATAGCAGAACACCAGAAGAAAGGGTTAAAAAAGATTTAACTCCCAGCACTATTTCTCAGCCTGGCCCCAGGCAGCCGCAGACCAACTCACTGTGGGTCAAGGTCACTAGCCCTATGTTGGGAAAAAAAAATCCCACAAAAGCTGCATGGGCTGTAGAAAAATAGTCAAAGAGAACCTGGACTCTGCCCTGCCTTCCAGCCCCTTTTGCCCATGGAGGGAGGGTGGAGGCTGCTGGCCACAAAGCATGTGGCAGTATGTTCCAGAGCTGTCAGAACCTGGGGACAGAAAGAGTCTCCCCTTGAAGATCTGACAGGGCATCCCCTTTGGCAAGAAGATATACACACTGGGGCAAAGCATTTCTTGCTTAAACATTATCCCATCAAACTAAATGCATGGGGAGACTGCCAGGGTAACCCCTGCACCCAGAAAAGAAAATGACAAAAACTAAGGCCAACCTGTGTTTCATAGGCAGCCTCTGCAAAGGAATTTTCAAGGAAGCCTAAAGGATGCAAAAGGCCTCCTCCATTACATATCAGTACGTCTAGAAAAAGGTCCAAACGGAGCCTCTTGGTACAATTGACAGTGGGGAACTCAATGTTCATGGCATTGGATGATGATATGGGACACAGGTCAGGCTCAAAAATATCCTCTGCTCCACCCCTTAAATGCAACCTGGGAGAAAATAAAGATTAAGGCACAGTTTTTGTATATGCTGAATATACCCTCTCCTGGGATGGAATTTGCTGTGTAAATTAAATGCACAGATAACATCCATAATGATTGTTTCAGAATATGAATTTAAGGAAGGATCCAAAACTAGAAAAGATTAAAGAAAGTTATAGGTATGGAAATACATTTTAGTACAGAAAATTAGAAGGTAAAAGAAATATTTCTGGATGAGACAGTATTTTGTCAAAGTAATATTCTTGTACTAAAGTACAAGATGAAAAAGGACAAAACTGAGGATGTAAAGTTGTGAATGTCTAAGTCAGTCACAGAAAGTTTTCAGAAGGTAAATCTCAGAAAGTTTGTGATTAAATTGGCTATAATTAGCACAGTTATTTGAACTTTAATGGACTGATATGAAGCAAAGTCTGAAACATTGATCTGTTCTTACTATCAAGATAATTTTCTTGTATCTGTTGGGTTTTATTACTTAGGGAAACTAAGTCTTAAAGGAAATTGAATTTGTACCTATTTTAAGGTCTTTTAAATGATTATTTGTAATTAGTTAAATAAGTGTTATTTTAGGTTATAACAATATGTTGACACCCTAAATATATGTGATATTAGTATACTGATATATTAGATATCTGAGAATTGTATCTATCTTAGCCTTGCTAGGTGTTACGTAAAAGTTTAGAAAATAAAAGTTTATCTAGGTTTACTGGCAAGGTAATCAATAACCAATAAGTGCTCTTTATACATTGTGTATGACATAGAAGGGTCACAATGTCATTTGAAGACCTGTATTACATCTGTTTGCTTTGGTTAAGTCTATTTCTGATTATTAACACTCTTTCCTAAATGTATAAGAGATTTAAGGCTATCCTTTGATTTTTGCTAGTACTGTTAACCCAAGCAGAACTGTGATTGTTGTTACCATACACTATGGGTTCTAAATTTTACTTTAAAAGTTAAATGTAGTTAAATGTAAAGCTTAGAGGAGAGGCTTAGAGGAGAGTACTTTACCAAGTTGGTGTTCTCCAAACTAAAATTATCTGTTGTGCTGTTGTGATTAAGTCTCAGACTTGTATAGAAATAATAAATTTGGTTGGTATTTATTCATGTCATATGATGTTTTATAGCTGGATAAAGTAATCTGTTGTCAATAAGCTATATATACAATTTTATGTTATTCCTTACACTGGAAAAGGAATTTAAATGTATATTTGGACGATAACAAGGAGAACCTGATCTGTTTAAAGGTGACATTGTAAATTGTGAAAGCATTTTGCCACTTTTTCCACACAAAAAGTTAAAAACTCTCTTAGTCTTTGTTTGATTCATGTTTCAGATATAATGTTGTATTGTGTTATTTGTCAAGAGCCCCACATTACCTGAGATAAGGCTCTGTCTCTCATCTTACTCCATGTTACAATGGTTCCAAAATAGGGTAGACTTCAGCTTATTTAAAGTTGTTCAACAGATTGATTTTTGTTGTAAAGATTACTGTGATTTCAAAATAAACTGGATATAATGTATAACTAAAGGTTTAAGATTATAAAAATCATTTTTCTTGGGTCATAGATATTAAACAAATTGAATTTTTTTTGCTCTGTTTATTTTATTTTGTATTTTTCTTGTAAACTTTGTAACCATTGCCTGTTAGTGTTTTGTAGAGGTACTGCTTCTAATAAAACAACTTGAGTTAATTTGAGATAATAAGCCATCATCTATAGAACAGATAGTATATAATGCTGACTTCCAGTACTAATACTTACCCCAAGTAAGTGAAAGGGGTAATTGTAAAATTATAGATATTGAAGTTATAACTTGTTACTCCCACTTTAAGATTGGTGAAAATGGCCTGTTAGTTTTCTAAAACCAGAAACTTGGAGACCAAAGTCAAGGAAGTAAAAGGGTCAAGGGAAAAGAGGCCAACATTTTGCCTTTTGACCTCTAAGTTCAGCTAGGACCCAGAGAATGATGGGACCCCTCTCTGGGCCCTGCAACCCTGGTGAAAGCAATCCTATCAGGAGATTGAAAGGACCCTAGAGAACAGGAAGCAAACCAATGCACATTCTGCAAAGATAAGGGTCATTGGAGAGGGAAATGTTCCTGATGCTTCCAAGAGAAGCTACGTCTGGTCAGTAAGACTCTGACTCATCCTGGTAGATGGCACCACTGGTAGATGAAAGCAAGGGAGTTAAGAGGCTTCACAACATGTCCCCAGGAGTGATCTCTGAGGAATCTCAGCTGACTTTTAGAATAGATAGGAACAAAGTCAGTTTTGACCAACTTCTCTTAAATACCTGGCAAGAGAATATAGCCTAAGTACAGTCCTCATGGACGTTTAAAAGGAAAAACAATGGTTTGAAATGTAATTTAGGACATGCAATTATGTCAGCCCTACCAAAAATAAGTAAAACTGGAGGCTTTAAAGGAAGGATCCTTGTGGGAGTGCCTAATAATAATGAACACAAAAGGACTCTAGAGTTGCAAGTTTGTTATGAGTTAATTTGAACCTGATCTCATAGACATACAAATCTTTCTAACCACCTACATTGAAAAATTTCATCTGTTTTTCACTTTTATGATTATGAGTTAATCTTCTCATGGTTTTCAGAGACTGGCTGAAATACTAATTGATTTTGTGCTAATTGTTTACAAAAAGAAAAGCAGTGCTTTGCTGTCTTATTTATTGTTGTCTTAACATGATCCCTGCCCTATGTATGCCTTGTCCAGTCACCTGCCATCTGCCACTGTGGACCTCTGAACTGCTCTGACGCTGAATATCTTAAACTGTTCATGCACCACCTGATAGAGAATAAGGGCTTTGGGGTACTTCCCCCAAGTTCACCCTCTTTCAGCAGTCAGGAGCTTGGAGATGTTGTTGCCCATATTGCCATAGAAATAGAAAGTAGAAATTGACAATGGGGAAATGTAACAGTGGTCCACTTTATGCTTTGAATATAGCCTTTGCTGCTCTGCCATTGCAACTTATTTTTAAAATGGACATGTTTCTTTCTCTTCCTCTTTCCCTTTTCATCCCTTATGTCTCCCCTTCCCTAATCTCCAGGGAACAGGATTACCTTTCTTCCTCATCTTAGGCAGATTTTTCTATTCTTGAGTACACTCCCACCATAGGAACTAAGTAATCCAGACTTTGGGGATGGTACCGGAAGATCTCAGAAATGACGATCTCCCAAATTCACAAGCGAATTACAACTCCAGTAGAGAACGTGGAATATAGCCTTTGAATCAACGCTTTAAAAGCCCCAGTTACTGCTCATGGGTAGAATCACAGCCTGTGGGATAGGAGTTCCCTGTGTTTCTCCTTTGCTAGCAAAGTAGTAAAACTTCTTTTTCCTTCAAAAAATAATGACAATAAATAAATAAATATGTAAGTGCACAGTGCAGAGAGGGCAGAAAATGGTGGAGTAGGTTGCACATGTCCCACCTCCTCTATAGTTCAGAATTGAAATAGCTTCTTAGGTCAGTGACAGGGAGTGTATTGAATTTCAGTACTGGACTTTCAGAGACTTGGAAAGACTCAGAGACTCTCATTACTGGAACAGAGAGTGAGAGCTAATCAGGTCTGAATCTGCACTGGCAACCAGCAGAAGGACAGGACAGGGAGGAGGAGTCACACACAGTAAAAGAGATGTATGACAAAATTGTCACAAAAACAGCACAGAAGGGAAAGTCAGTATGAATTTAGTTGGACTTGGAGCTGCATACTGTGCAGCTGCATGGTAAGTACTCAACTTTTATCAATTTATAAGTAGAGAACTGTGGCAGAGAGCCATCTTGTTGGAGCTCTCTAAATTTTGTTCCCTAAGCATGCATCTTAGAGAATTAATCCTCTGCATCTTCTTCTCTCCTAGAGCTCAGTAGCAGTTAGTACCATGGAAAAAGAAAATGGTAGCCATCTATCTGAATAATTTACACAGTGAGATTGCGGCAATCCTAAAGCCTGTGAAATCAGCTGGCTGGCAGAAGGAAGGGAACAAGACCCACTCTGCTACCCAGGAGCACAAGCACTTCTTCCTGCACACCAATGACTCAGGAGAGTAACACAGAGTACCCTGCCCATGCCCAAGTGGGCTCATTTGGCTGATCAGGGGATGCCCTGGCCCCAGTGCCTCTGTAATTCAAATGGGTCTGCACCAGGAGAGGGTAAGGTGAAATCTTTGTGACTGACTCTGGTCCATGTGCCTCTCTCCAAGAAAATCTGAAGAGCACACAAAACTGCCACCTGCACTGGTGAGGTCCTGGAATACCTAAAGTCAATGAAACGTGCTATCTATCTAGCAAAGGGAATAAACTGTACCCATTCCACTGCCTGAGTGCACCATGCTTCTTGCCAAACACCTAAGTATCCTGGTTGCACACAAAGGGTGCCACCCACTCCAGAAAGGATTGGGTCTGCTGAGCAGGGGATTTCTCTGAACCAGCCACTTGGTGAAAACATGGGCCCCACAGGTACCCAGGTCAACTGTGGAGTCTCCAGAGCCACCTAGATCTACACGAGGAAAGATGGGCAGGGTGAAACCTTTGTGATTAACCCAGGCCCACAGTGTTTCTTCCTCTGCACCAAGTAAACTTCAAGAAGTCACAAAACTACAGCCTTCACCAAAGAGGGATCTGTCTACTGGACTGGAAACAACACAGTCCCTAGAGGGAACACTTGCCCACAGGCCTACAGCAGAATACCAAGAGCACCTGAGTGTGTGCCAGATAAAGAAGAGAACTAGGTAAATCCTGGGTGTATAGACTACAGTGGCTGAACGCTTCACAGTGTTTTGAAGCAAGAGCCTGATCTAAACATGGGAAAAAACCAGAAACACCACCTTCACCCCAATGCTGAACCAAGCAGTTTCATTGCTGCCTCCACCCCAAAGCCAATCATGAGGGTCATACAACCAAGGCTCGGACATTGGCCATGCTCCTGGTAACTGACTGATTTCAGAACTGAAAGAAGTTTGTATGTGTTAAACACCTTGGCAAGGAAAAACTTGAGTCTTTTTTCATATGTGTTTTTGATTTGGTCTATATTGTCTCCTGTGTTGGTTTGTTTGGTTTCCTAATATTACTTGTTATTTCAGACTTTTATACAATTTTAAGTATTTTTAATGCATTAATTGGATTTTTCTTTTTCTTTTCTTTCATGTGTATTACCTCCCTCCCCCACCTCTTTTTGTTGTTTTATATCCCTCTTCCCTCCCCAACATTTTTTTAATTTACTCTTTTCTTTTTTTCTCTCTTCTTTTCCCCCTCTGTCCATTTTCCCTGTATTTTCCATACAGGTTAATTTTTCTCCATATATTACCTGATATTTTATTCTGTTCTATATAATCACTTTCCCTTTTTCTCTTTGGTTAGTGGAAAGGTAGAGATCATTTTTCAATAAATTCTTATTGTATGTTGATATATGGTTTGCTTTAAAGCTGTAGCTCTTACTGATGGTTATTCTCTTCTCTCAAAGTGGAGCTGGTGATTGACATAGCACTTTGAACACATTGAATGAGTGCTTTGAGACTAAGATAAATCCCTAGCTCAGGACATATCATAAAGAGACAGTAGCTTTCTAAAAAGACCCTCACATAACAGTGCTGGGGAGATGCACTGTAACAGAAGAGCACATATCAACATACAACAAGAATAACATGACAAAACAAGTTAATGAAATGCCTTCAAATGTTCAAAACTCCCCATCAATTAAATGCAGAGATGATGAAGTGAAGGAAATGTTGGACAAACAATTCAAAGAGTTGATTGTTCAAATGATCAGTGAATTAAAAGAAGATCTAAGGAATGAACTGAGGATATGAATGAGCATTTCAGTAAAGAGAAATTCTGAAAATGAACCAGAAATCTTAGAAATAAAAAACTCAATCAAGTAAACACCCAGTGGAGGACTGGGGTTGTGGCTCCGTGGTAGAGTACTTGCCTTGCAGGTATGAGGCATTCGGTTCGATCCTCAGCACCACATAAAAAAATTAAAATAAAGGTATTGTGTCCATCTACAACTAAAAAGATAAAAAGAAAAAAAAAAACACCCAGTGGAGAGTCTCATCAGCAGATTAGATCAAGCCGAAGGAAGAATATGAGAGCTAGAAGATAAGGTGCAGAAATTAAAATACTCAGAAAATACCTAGAATCAAATGGAGATGGAAATAACAGAGTCTCTGGAATGCAGTGAAGGTAGTGTAAGAGGGGAGTTATAGTGAAGTGCCTACATTAAAAAACCAGAGAAATCTCAAATAAACAACCTCCTGCTGCATCTTAAGGTCTTAAAAAATAATCCTTAATCTAGTAGAAGTAAGTAGATAATAAAGAACTGAAATTAATAAAATAGAAACTAAAAGAATAAAGGATCAATGAAACAAATAGTTGGTTCTTTGAAAAAATGAAAATGATAAAATTCTCACCAAACTAAGCAAAATAAAGAGAGAAGACCCAAATCAATAAAATTGGAGATGAAAATGGGAATGTTAAAACATACACAGTTGAAATTCAGAGGATTGTTAGAGAATATTTTGAAATTTTATTTTCAAATAAATTGGAATCTCTAGAGAAAAATTGATAAATTTCTAAACATGACCTACCAAAACCGAACTGAGAGAAGATAAAACCTAAATAGACCAATTACAATCTCAATCACGATTGAGGTAGTGCCAACAATTGCTTCCAACAAATTAAACCCCAGAACTTGATGGATTCATAGCTAAATTTTACCAGATCTTTAAAGAGTTGTTTTCAATACTCCCCAAACAATTTCGTGACATTGGAAAGTGGTGAATTTCTTCAAACTCAACCTATGATGGCTTTATCGCCCTGATTCCAAAGCCAGACAAATATACTACAGGAAAAGAAAAGTACAGGCCAATATCATCGATGCAAAATTCTTCGATAAATTATTACAAAGCCTCATTCCCCCACCTGCACCCACCTTGGAGCCTTTTCCCCATGAAGACAATTTGTGGCAGATGCAAGGGAGTTGGTGTTACTTTCAATTTTCCCTCTAATGTTGGGGTCTAGGTTCCTCTTGAAAGATGTCAAAGCACAGCTAACACAAAGCTATGGTGTTAAGCAAGAATCTTCTGAAAATTTAGGAGTAAATGGAAACTAAAACACTTACCATGGAAAACCTTAAATAATACAGGAAATATTACTATTCTTAGAATTCACTGACCACAATCTCTATAGAGGACTCCCTTGGGCTAACCTTCTCAGATTATTGCCTATCTCCTTGGTACAGAGGGACCCTAAAGCCTTGTTCTCTCACCCGGAGCTCGGATTCAATTACTTCAAGCCCCAAAAGAACCCTTCACAAAGTTCTTCCTTTCCAGTTCTGGGGTAGTTGTAGAAAAAGCAGTCACTCCCTGTTTGGATGTGAGTTGTTCCCCCAAAGCTCCTGTTAATGCAGGAATGTTCAGAGGAAAAATGGTTAGTTTATGAGAGCTGTAATTAATCAGTCCATCCTAGTTTGAATGGATTGACAGAATGGTAACTGTAGGCAGGTGGGGTGTGACTGAAGGAGGTGGGTCACTGGGGGTGTACTCTGGAAAGATTACTATTACAGCAACCTAAAGTCAGTCTCTCTCTCTCTCTCTCTCTCTCTCTCTCTCTCTCCCTCTCTCTCTCTCTCTCTCTCTTTTCTTCTTCTTCTTCTTCTTCCTCTCTCTCTCCCTCTCCCCCTCTGTCTCCCTGCTTTCTTATTTGTTCTTTTTAGTATTCATGACAGTAAAGTGTATTTTGACATATTATACATGGAGTATAACATTCTAATTAGGATCCCATTCTTGCAGTTTTTTTTTTATTTGAAGTCATAGAAGGGAAAAATTCCTCTCAAAGTGCTCTAATGCTGAATTCTCCTAAATGAAGGAATTTATGAGACTGGGGACATTTTCCAGGGAACTTAGAACTGTGTGTGTGCATATGCATGCCCATATCTCATTTTCATCATCAGTTTTAATTTACATTAACCCTGATACATTAACCCAATTTAAAAATTGATTTTTAAATTTGTAATATTTTCTTATATAGGAGGAAGGATGCTTTCTGAGATATTCACTTATTTTTCTAATTTTCTCCTTTTTCTGCTTATAATAGTAACTAAGTATAGTTTCTTCCTTGGGAAGATATTTAAGACAGGTTTCCTTGGACTAATAAAGAGACGAAGATGTGGGGAAAGAGGGGTGCTGAGGGAAATATAAAGGAGGAAAGGTCCCCTGCACACAAAGGCAATTCTTCTCTCGATAGGGAGAAGGAGAGAGAAGGGGAAAGGGGAGGAGAGAGAGAGAGAGAGATCTTTCGTGGTGGTTTTTTGGCAATGCCCTAGGACAGTGAAAAGATTTCAGAGGCCTGGTGCCCACCATACAACTGAAGGGTTGACGTCATCTCTCCAGTGATTCCTCACTCACCCTGACCTTGGAGTAAAAGAGCCAGCAAGGCCTGAGTGACCCAAGGGAAATAAATTGGAGTAGGCAGAAGGAGATGATGCTGGGGTCTCTCAGATTCAAGGGCACGGTGTGAGGTTTCAAGATAACTCAGACCGACTTTTCTGCCAGCTGAATAGACCTGGAGATAAAAAAATCAAGATGATGTGCTTTCTTTATGCTCCTAATATTTAAAATCATCTCAAAGGATACATGAGCTGAAGTGATTAGCACAATGATTAGGTCAATAAAATTAAAAATAAAAGCATACTCTAGATTTTCTCTGACCAGCACATCAATACCTGTAAGTTTAGATCAGAGAGCTAACCCAGGGCTTCATAATTGTATCATAACTTCTGAATATTCTTTTGAGATATGGTGGCTTCTGTTTTTTGCTGCTATAACAGAATACCACAGACAGGAATTTACAAAGAAGTTCTGAAGCCTGGGAAGTCTAAGATGGAAGGGCCACATCTGGTAAGGACTTTCCACAGTGGAAGATATCACATGGCAAGAGAACCTGGGCAAGAGAGTGAACGAGAGCCAGCAAGAGAACCAAGGAGGTGGCAGATTTTATCACTAACCATCTTCCCAGATAATGGCATTCAACCTTCTTGAGGACAGAAACTTCATGATCTTCTACCTGTTAATACCATCACGATGGTGATTAAATTGCAACAAGAGTTTTTGAAGGGAACATTCCAACCATAGCAGAGAGTGATATGTGAATCATCACTGAAGATCTTCAAGGAATACAACAAGGTTCTCAGAAAAGCCCTCAAAAATAAGTTGTAGTTCCTAAATAATTGCAACCCAGATATCTTAATTTTTAAAACTGAAGCACAATTTGCAGTAGTCAAACTATGGAACTAGCCTAGGTGTCCAGAAATGGAAAAATGGATAAAGAAAGTGTGGTGTATGTACTCAATGGAGTTTTATTTAGCCATAAAGAAAAATGAAATTATGGCATTTGCAGGAAAGTGGATGGAACTAGAGACCATCATGTTAAGTGAAATAAGTCAAACTCAGAAGCTTAAGGTCAGATGTTTTCTTTCTTATGCAGAAACTAGAGAGGAAAAAGAAAAACAAAGGTGGGGTGGATCTCCTAAAAATCAAAGAGAGCTCAATAGAGGAAAGGGACCAAGGGTTGAGAGGTGGGGACAGAGGAGGGAAGTGCTGGGGAGTAATATTGGTCAAATTGTATTGTTATATTGTGTGCATGTGTGAATGTGTAATAAGAAATTCCATCATCATGTACAACTATAATGCACCAATGAAATGAAAAATAAAAAAAATAAAAGCAGGAAAAGATATAAATGGGAAAAAATAGTTTTATTGCAATTGAATTAACATACAATAAACTGATAATTTTTAATAAACTTATACACAGTTGAAACCATCACCACTCTCCAACTAAGTGCACATCATGACCCCACAAGTGTCTTTCCATCTTTTTGTAATTCCTTCTTCCCACCTATTGCTCCCAACAGCAACCCCCAATCTCAGACAGCAAATTGCTACTTTTTTTGACTTAGACATTAGTTTGCATTTATTATAATTTTGTACAAATGGAATCTCACCCTATTTACTCTTCTAACTTCTTCAATGGAATGTAATTATTCTGCAGTTCATTCATGCTGTTGCATGTATCATTTGTTCACTCCTTTCCCTTGGTGAATAGTATTTTCCATGGTATGAATATGCCACAATTTTTCATCCATTCATATTGATGGATATTAGTATCCTTTCTTGTTTTGGGCTATTACAAATCAAACTGGTACAAATGCTGCTGGGTGATTTGTATCAATTTAATTGCCTATTGAAAAATACAAGAAATTCATCAAGAGGGAAATTAAGGTTTCTCTCAGAACAATGCCTGATTCATGAAGCTATCATAGGACCTGGGTACAGAAGATAGGTTAGTACCAGATATTCCAAGTGCATGCCTCCCTTCCCCACAACTCTACCAGTCAGAAAGTTGAGACTCTCACTTGTAGGTTAATTTTGATAAATAGATCAAAGGTTCTAAATGATGTCAAGGGTGTGGAAGAAATGGGAAGCTGAGTAATGGGAGCTACCTGTCCTCAAGGGTCTTCTATGTACTGCCATTATGATTTCCTATGCCTCTGCATTCCATCTTCACACCCATCTTTAAAACAGGGATTATTATCACACCAATTTCACAGACAAACCAAGAAATGACTGTAGTCAGTGAACAGTGTGCTCTGGCTCACCTACGCTAACATTTACAGACCCGGAACCTGAGCCCGTATCTGTCATCCTCTGGGGCACATGTCATCCATACTCCATGAGGAGGCCTCTCCTAGGGTGGTCAGTGGAGGTGACCATCAGCAGCAGCAAGGTGGGGGGCCAGCTGTTGAAAAGTTCATGTTCTGAGGTAGGCTTTTCTTGCAGGCAGCCTCTTTCTATCCTTGCTTCAGGCAACAGAGGTCAGTGTAAGTCTAGGTGAGTTGGACATAAGCATCTGGCAAGGGTTGAAATGTTCTGGATCACAGAATGAGGATGTCACCACAGCCCCTCTGGGTGTGGGAGAGATCCCTGATCTTGTTGTCAACAGGGTTTATACAAGAATTGATTTTATAAGAACACTAGCCGAATCACTGATTTTAAGAGTACTTTCAAAATCAAGTCACAAGTGAGGAGACAGACAAAACACATTCACCTGGATGACAACTGGTAATGACCTGGGTATATTCCCTGCCGCCCCTGGGCTCAGCTTCTCCCTCTCTCCATAGGGAGATGAGATTTTCTCCAGATGTGGTGTAGGGTCTCCAGAAAACCTTTGGCTGTCAGCAACGTCTGCTCCCTCCAGTCTCACATTCCTTCACCACTAGGTGGAGAGCGTCTCTCAGGTTTCCCCAGGGCTCTGTGAACCACTGCAGGGGTTGATTTCCTCGTGGCAAGTATTTTGAGTTTTGATGCTGTTCTGAGGAGTTCTAGCTCAAGTTAGAAATATTCATTGACTTGCTAAAAAGTTCAAATTTTGTGTTGCTTTCATTCTTGTCTGTCTTAATATAGTGCACTTAGATTTTTAAAACAAATATACTCAACTTATTTAATTATACTTATTTTAATAAACATATTTAATTAACTAGACAAAAAATTCTCCAGACTATATGAATTACTTGGGAGATTTCCAGCAGACTTTGTTTACAGATATTTGTTTTTGTAACTGTGAAAATGCCTTGAATTCCTTTTAAGTTAATTGTTCTCTCCTGGATCAACGGAGGCAATGAGATGGTGGAGATTCAGGAGGAGGTAGAGGCTGGCTCTTGTTGTCAATATGCTTTTAAGAGTTATGGTATCTGTATTCGTAAGTCCTCAGCACAGAAAAGACTACTCATTGAATTGATTACCATGTTAGGCATCTTGCAAATACTTCTTTCACACCTTTGTTCTTATTGACAGTAGGAAAGATCCTATTCTTCTAAGAATAAGTGGAAGAATTCCTCTAAGAACAAGAGGAAGAAGGTGAGGCTATTACTAACTATACAGGTTCTCTCTTGCTCCCAACACACAAGATATCCAAGCACAGGTTAGGGTTAGAGAACAGACTTCACTTCATGTGCCCTTGAGTGTAGGACTGGTCTGGCTTTCTCAACTCCTGAATTCTGCAGTAGGGGCCCAGAGGAGCATCACTATTTCAGGGGACTATATTGTCTTATATGGTCATGGCCATGTTATGAGATCTCCAGTCTCCAGATGGAAACTTCTAGGACTGGGTCCTGCCCATCCCTAGGGGTCAATGGAGGCCAGTTTGCAACACTGAAAGGATCCAATGGTTTCAGCCATTCTGACTTGCACTGGTGTTTGTCTTCAAGTGAAGGTGCAAGGACAACTTAAACTACTAGGACAGAGGGAAGTTGGAAATGTAAATGCCTTCCAGAGCCCCAGAATTCACAGTGTGTGAATGTGTGGAAATAGTGGCTTTCACAAGGAACATTTCTTTAACTGCAAAGGAAATTAGGCAAGCAGTTTATTTAGGAGAAGCAGAAGCAAGAGGAAAGTGATTTGCCTTTTTTTCCTCTTTTTCTCCCTAGAGGAGGATGATCCTGCAAGAATCAACTAACAGGGTGTAGGGACTCCTTCCCTATTTGCTGGAAATCCCTCCCTCCCGATACTGCTCATCACAGTTTCTGTTTTGCAGGTTGCTAACTGGCAGGAGGCAGTTGGAGGTCACAGGATCCCACCAGGGCCCAGACAAACAGGGAAGTTGGGTAGAGTCTGAGCCATCCCAGGGTCACCTTGGCATGGAGGGAAGAGAGTTGGTACATCAGCAAACACCTTGAGAGGGATCAGTGTGAACACTTTATGAAAAGCACATGTCCTCAGGCAAATGTCATTTCCCTCTCAGGCAAAGTGAAGAGCCTGGTCACAAAGGGGGAAGTGAAAGTTGCTACAAACTTTGAATACTGAAGACAGCCTTCAGGATTTGGCACCCCACAACAGGCTTCACTGGGAAGCACGTTGGGAAGGCATGGTTTACTTGGGGAGAGAATTCTTATTCATCAGTCACCAACCCTCCTGCTGGAAACTGGGGAGATCTGAGGAGCAAGGCAGACACCCATCAGGGGTCCCTCAGTACTACACTATTGAGCTTGCTACAATGATGGGGCTGTTCCATATCTATGTGGTCCAATATGGAAGCCATAGCCACAGTCACATCCAGTTTGTGGAGCATTTGGAGTGTTGACGACTGAGGAATGGAACTTTGTATCTTATTTGATTTTAATTTTAATAGCTGCATGTGGTTAGTGCCCATGGCACTAGCGTTGTTCTATACAGACCCACCATTTGGGGAAGGAAATAACTGCTCTCCATTGTAGGTATGGGCACTTCAATGTCACGAGTGTGGAACTAATGCTCCATTTTTTCCCAAGGAAACCATCAAGACATAGGATCGCTGTTTGCTTCTGTCAGTATCCCTTTTCAATTACTCCACATTTAATCTCTCCGTGTACTAATTGCAGCCCAAATGGAATATGTGTGTAGTGAGTGTGCATAAGTAACGTGACCAAGAAATTCTTAGGATGAGAAAAATGTCCTCCTTTTTGGTCGTTCAACTTAATCCTGATGTAGACGGATTCTAGTTCACATTATCAGGAGTCTGAGCTGTCCACTGGCCCCTGGGGATGATGAGAGGCAGAGCTTCCACTAGTTCAGCCTCTTCCTTCTCTATAAGGGGTGAGGATAATTATTAATTCTTTTTGTCACAGTGCGGTTTTCAGCCTTGCCCCTGTGGTATTGCTTTTTTCTCTGTGTCTGGCCCCCAGAGATATTCATTCAGTAATTGGGGACCATCGTCCACTGAGAGGAGCTCCATTCAACCACACGACGGGAAAGCTAGTTCATCCCTGGGTCCAGAGGCCTTGGTAAGGAAGGCCCAGCGGTGAGAAATGATTTCCTTTGCAATCAACATTGGAAAGGCACCAGAGCCTGACACCTTCATTCAGGCCAATAGTTTCTTACTATCTTGGATATTAGGGCAGAATTAAAGCCTCACATGCATTATGACTTGGTCTGCAGCCGTTCTTTATATCCAGGAGTTTTTAGATTCATAGAAAAACTGATTTTAGGATGTGAAGGGAGAGGATTACAATGATTGCATAAATATTTAATAGTAAACCTACTATGTGCTAAGTTAGGTCAAGTTATTCCTTATGGGCACCAGGCAGAAGGTTGGAAGGGTTTCAGCCACTTTTAGCTTTAAAAAGTTAAAGGTATTTTTATATTTAGTTAACACACACATTTATTGTACATATTAACGGGGTGCAGTGTGTCATTTTAAAACATGTATACACTGTGTAATGATAAAGTGCATTGTTGAATTTCTTCACACGCCACAGAGATATAGTGTCATTTTCTTCACAGGTTGTCTAGTACATTGTCAAATTTCTTTATCATGTTTCTCTTTCCTTAAACTATCTTGTCCTCTGCCCACTCTGCCCAGCAACTTCCTCACATGCAGTATTGTAAGCAGGTTTTACACTACTCAGGTGAAACAATTTTGGAGATTCTCTGAAACCATCGACTCCATGCTGAAAAGCCTGCATACCATCAAGCATAAACACAAATAATAACTAAAAGCATCAAGTTCTAGGAAATATATTTGGAAAGCAGAAAATATATTAGCTTAAATGGTACCTTTTCTTCTCTAATTTAAAAAAATAACAGACATATTACAGAGCCCTTCAATCACCTCAATATTGGTATATTATTAGGCAAATTGTATCATCCTGGTTATCAAGTATGTGGACATGTGTAGATTTGGGGAAATTTCTTGTCCTAAGTCTAAGGATTCCATATTTGTAAATGGGTCCATTAAAATCTTGTGAGAATGGCTTCCTGCAAGGTGCCTGGTGCTCCATAAAACTACTCAGCAAATGTTAATGTTTCTCTTTCTTTTTTATTTAATTCTGTAATCATTTCTAATGACATTTTTCTCTAAGCCTGGACTAGAAAACACATGGGAATAGTTTGCAGGTACTTTTCATGTGGTCAACCCAGATTCTTAGGACCTAAATCTGTTCTGAATTTTTCAGGTCCTAGATCAGGTCCTCTGTTTTAATGTCAGTCTAGACACAGGCTGAGGAAGTAGAAGGCCCTGACTTGTTGTTCTCTGCCATGAGAATGAGCCTTGGTGCCTACTCGATGCCCCTGGTCTCAGTTCTTGAAATGCTCCAGCTCCAGCACTGAGGGCAGCAGACAAAAGGGCCCCAACTCTCATTCAGCTTTGCCCTCATGTAAAGACTGAGTTTGGAAGTCAGGAGAGAGCTCACCTATGATAGTCCTCCTGAAAGCAGGGACACCAGTGAGTCCACAGAGGGGATAGGTTTCCAGGCCACCTCGCCTCACTCCAACCTTGATCACTTGAGCAAAGCCTATGTCTTCATATATGATCTAGGGCTTCGCACTACAGGAAGAGAGTGGCCATGCTGAGGACATTGGAGTCCTGAGAGCAGTGACACAGGAACAAACCAGGCCAGGGAAGAGCCAGGAACAGGCTGCTGCAGATTTGCCAGCGTTCATGGTTCTTCCTCTAGGACCCTGTTCCCTAAAGTGACATGCATGTAGAAGACAATAAAAAAAAGGGTGACAAGAACTTTTTGGGCTAAATAAATTTGTGGGAAACTGGACGAACTAAACCATATTCCATTCTTGTTGGGGGTTTTCAAATGTGAAGAGATTTTGGATCTCTGGGAGGAGACAAGAGTGTGTGGCTTTCCCTGAGCCGTTTTGCACCATTCCCCTTTTTTATATTATGTATAATGAGCTTTAGGAAATATGGCTTAAGATGATCTCTGTGACCTTGACCAAGGCCCTCTGTTTCCCTGGCTTTAGTTTCACTACCTGAAATTAGTGATTACACCCATTTCCACCCTTCCTCCAGAGGGTTATGCTGTCCATAATGACCCAGTAGCTCTAGAGTAGGACAAGGCTAACCCTTGGCCTCTTTCCCCAGCCCCCTGCTTAGCTGGGATGCTGAAAGGGCCTTGTCCAACTGAGTGGTAGTTTCCTCCTCTTGCCTCCCTCAGCACCACTGAGGCCAGCAGACCAGCAAGCATGCTCCTCCCCACTACCTCCAACACCCCAACCTAACCCTATCTCCTGCCCTTCCTTCAAGACAATAGACTATGTCCTGTGTTAATGCTGCCCCCTCTGCCTGAAGTTTTCTTTCCCCTTCTTTCCCCCAAATAACTCCTTTCAGTTCAACCACATTCTTACTGATTTCCTACCTGCTGGGTCCATCCATTTCTGATCAATGGTGTATGAATGGGTTCATCCAGCTCTACTTGCAGTTCTATCAGTTTTGACTTTATGTATTTTTAAGCTCCATGGTTAGTTGCATGCATGTTAATGATTATCATGTTTTCTCGGAGTATCGATCCCCCTTTTCATTACATAATGCCTGTCTTTATTCCTGATCACTTTCCTTGCTCTGAAGTCTGCTCTGAAATTAATATATCTAGTCCTGCTTTCCTTCTACCAATGTTAGCATGCAACTTCTTAATCTCTTTACTTTCAGTCTAGGTGTCTTTATGTTTAAAGTGAGGGTCTTATAGACAACCTATGGCAGACCTTGCTTTCGAATTCACTCTGATAGTCTGTATCTTGTAATTGGTGTGTTTAGACAACTGACATTTAAAGTGATTATTGATGTCATTAGATTAATATCTGCAATATCTATCATGTTTCCTATTCTATTTGTTGCTGTTTTTCTTCCTTTTTGTCTTCTATTCTTTCTGTTTTTTGTAGTTTTAACTGAGTATTTTGTATGATTCCATTGTCAGATTCTGCCATCTGCTTTTCAAGATTCCATTGAGGTGTATTTGATCCTGTGGATCCTGACAGGACTCAGTGTCCCACCTGTGTATTATCAAGGAGCCTAGACTTAGCTCTGGATGCCCTCACCCAACACTAGTTATTGGCTCATCTATGGCTCCTCCAGAGCATTGAACTGATGTTCTCTAACATCTCCATTCCTGACCTCCAGGCCTGGAATGGCAAGTGCTGGCCTGATCAATGCTGTTGGGATGGAACTGAACCCCATTTGTAGGGTAGCAATGTACAAACATACATTGATAGGAGTAAACATATGCCTAAACTGGAAAATGAAAAGCACCAAGAGACCTTCTTGAAGGAAACTCCCTCTCCCCTACATTGACTGTTGCAGTAGTTGAGGTTCTTCCATGTCTTCAGGGGTCTGGAACAGATGCCTCACAACTCTTCTGGTCACTTCTGCAACCTCACCCTAGGACCACTGCCTGCCCCCAGAATGAGACCCTGGTTGAGGACCTTGATGCGTGGACAAGGACAGGACTTTCTGCAGAGGTCCCTAGGGATCACAGGCCATTGTGTCCTACCCCTTTTTCCAGAGGAGGGTTGATGTTGTTCCTGAAGCAAGTGGAACATCAGGGAAGGGTTGCCCAAGGAAAAGGCATGGTTCTGGGTCCAGATCATCATCTACGCAAGAGAAGCCATCAGGGAGACCAGGGACTGGGGCAGAGGCCCCACCCATCCACAACATGTTGTTATTGGAGTTTCTTGGATTCCTGAGACCAGCATTCTCCCTCTCAGAGCTCAGAGTTCAATGGAGGGAGGCCAGCTCTTCACATAAACACGAGGAGAGACCTAACACAGACTTATACAAAGGGCTCTAGGAACACAGAAACCTGGCTTGCAGAAAATTTCCCAAACTAAGTGCCATGAGTTCTTCATTACAAAAGGGTTTGGCAGTCAATAATGCTTGGAAGGACTCTCCAGGACAAGCAGCATCCTGCAGTGTGAACCTACTCAGGAATCAGGTGTGATGTTAAGGTAGGAAGGAACTGGAGAGATCATTCGGGGTCAGATCTACCATTTTGGAGAGAGTGGATCTGACCTGTAGACCAGCCCCCACACCTCTCAGGATCCCTGAGATCACACATCTGTTTATTTTTTAATTAATAAGTGCATAATTCAGAGATGTCCTAAGTTAAGTTATAGACAAGAGAATGGAGGGAGGACATTTTAGCTCTGTTTCAAGCTATAGTAAAAAAAAAAAAAAAAAAAAAAGACTCCACTTCCTTTCCTGTTTGCAGAAGATTCCCCAGCAAGAAGACCACATTGCATTCTGCTTTTGGAAACAACCAACCAACCAAACACAGAGTAGCAAAGAGGACTCCTGTGGACTAACCTGCTATCCCAGTACTTTGCTTGTTGTAGGTTCTGTGCAAACTACCTAGGTTTCTTCTCAAAATGTCATTATAAAACACCCCAGTTCCTTAGGTCCAGTGACCATTTTTTCAACTTTCACCTGGTAGTGCTTGTGGTGGCTTGGGAAATTTGTCCCAAGACTGGTATTTTACCTTTTGGTAGTATCTGTAATGACTCAATAATTGCTTTATTTTCCAGAGAACCCTTAGTCTCAAAAGTTTGATTTAAAATTACCAATGGATACCAAGGCATAACTGTTTTCCTGTGAGGTAGTACGAACCAATACACCAATACCTAAAAACAAAAAGAAAGAAAGAAATTGTGAAGGGGGGAGTGGGTGTAGGCAGAGGGGATCCACGGACGGCTTAAGGAAAGGCGGTACCCTGCTATGGGTGGGGATGAGGGCCATGCCCAGAGGGGAGGAGGGCCCCGAAAGGGGAATCAAATTGAGGGGCCCTGAAACCACACACTCTCCTTGCTGGGTCCGCCCTCTGCCCACAGAAAGCTGCAGGGATAATGGCAATGAGGAAGCTCAGGCAGGTGCTGGGGAAGCAGCAGAGCGAGATGCTGAGGATGCTGGCAGACGCATACAGCTGCCCAGGCCTTTGGGGAACCTGGAATCCTGCATGACCACCCCAGGGGGAGAGGTTCTGGGGTGTTCCCCACTTGGCATGTACCAGGAACACACTGCAGGAGAGACCCTTGTAGGAGTGTGAGCAACTCCCCTGTAGGCACAGGGGTGTGGTAGAGAAGAGAGAGAAGAGGCCTGGGCTGACTCATGAGGGGAGAGAACAAAAAAACCTTTGGACAATTCACATACTCAACGTCACATCTAGTTGGTTTGAGAAAACATGGGAAAGAAGAAGTGAAATTTGTGAACTGTACTGAGATCCATGCAGTTCACTTCAGGGGACAGTTTTGGTACCAATTTATCCCTATTATGCAAATTTCTTCCCCCAGCCGAGGGTTCCCGGTTGTGCCTGGGGACCACGGTGGGCACATCTGCTTCCCCTTGTACCGATTCACCGAGTCTCCAGGGCCCCATCTGCTGGGCCACAGGCCAGGCACTTGCTACTGAGGAGGAGGGGCGCTGGCCAGAGGTGGCTGCTGCTTGAAGACCTGACTCACTCTTGTGCTGGAAGGTAATGCATCCTGCCATGAGCAGCCCTGACCCCAGACATTGGGAAACAGAGGTCAAGGGATATCCACCTTGAGGTGGACCATTCTTGGTCTCTTCAAAATGTGGAACCAAAAAACAAACAACAACAACAACAAAAAACAAAACAAAACAGGGAGCTTCTCAGTGAGCCTTCTACCTTCCTCCTTAGGAAAATCTAACCAAGAACTTGGCATTTCTAAAGCACTAGACCCCAGCCGAGACCCAGGAGTATGGTGCCGAGTCCTCTGCTATGTAAGCTGCTCTCTCAAGTCTGGAGTCCTTCTCCATTGACAAGTCTCTCCCTACCACTCACCACCTCCCATATCACTTTGAGCCCCTGATCCAGGGGCCTTTCTCAGTCACCTTCCATGTTTGATCTGCTCTCCTGGATTTGCATGGGGACTTCTCTTTTCGAATAAAGAAAACCCAAGATGCTCCACTGACTTTCCTTCTTAAACAATTATTTTCATTTCCTTTGTCAATTCCTTGTGTTTCTCTTCTCTTCCACATCCTCCCGAAAGCTTTTCCACCCCCAGAGAGCAGCTTTACATCCTGCTCACAGCTTCCATTACAGTCAAGCATGTGTGGATTCCTCCCAAATGGCCATGCACTGGAGGTACCCACAGTTGTTTAGATTAAATAAGACTCAGCTCTTCTCTTCAAATCCTCTGCCCATTTTCTCTTTTCTTCTAGATAGGATCTGAGACTGGGGGCCAACTCTGTATCTTTCCTTTAAAGTACACAAGATTTAATTATCACAAGTAGATGATGATGCAACAAATATTTATATTTATAGGCACCTATGAAGTTCTGGAGAGTCTTATTAACATGAGACTGTGGTAGTAAATTAAAACAAACGAACAAATAAATACAAAACAAAGAACCAATCCTGTTCTTATATATTGCATTCCAGAGAAAGACAGTCAAGTTTTCTCTTGGCTGCCTTCTTCTCTAGGTCTGCCTTTCCCATTCTCAACTCCTTCTGCTCTGGTTAAGTTTTCTCTTTTCTGTGAGTCACCTGCTCATTTCCCTGTTCAACCTCATCTATTTTTTTCTCCTTGAATATCTTTTCCCAGTCAAACTGAGCTATCGCCATAAGAATTTTGGACCTGATACAAAAATGGATCTTTTTCCCCCATGTTTATTCTATCTTGAAAACCCCATCTTCCTACCCTTCCCCTTCTGATACTAAAATCTGTTGTTCTAGAAAGCTTGGGTCACACCAGAGTTTTTTCTGGGAACTTTCTCTAATCTCCCACTGAGAAACCTTTCACTGGACTTTTACAGCAGTTTACCACTTTAAAACACTTTTGATTGCACCTTGTTTCCAAATTATCTTCATGCAGGGTCACTTCTCATAGTAGTCACTGGAGGGTAGGCTCTGGAACCAGACTCCTGAGATCAAACACTGGTCCTGGCATTTTCAAGCTGTGTGATCCCCTAGGCAGGTTGCTTAGCTCGTTCAAGGTTGGAAGTCCTCACTTATAGAACCAGAGGTAACTATGGATCTTCTCTTCAGGTAGACATGGAGCACACCTGGCATGAGTGACTGCTTGTAGCCCAGAGCACCTGTGAGGCCCATGATCCTGTGTACATGGGTCTCCTCTAACCCCAGCACACAACTTGGCATTGAGGAGTTCCTTCCATCAGATGATGCCAGGAGTGTGATCAAGAAGAAACAGATTTACTTTATTTTCAAATTTCCAGTCTTCCTATTTGCAGTTCAAATTCTCAACAAATTGATAAATTATCTCAATTCTTCATTGTTAACATCAGGAGCCAGGGACAAGATGCACTGGGACAGAAAGAATGCAGTCAAGTCAAGCGTCAAATTGGGTCACTGAGGATGGGGCAGGGGCGCAGCCAGCATCACCTCATTGGGGGAATCAGTACTCTTGCCTGGGTCTTAAACTTATTGATCATAAAGTTTATTCACCTTGACTAGGTATCTCCTTCATCCTCTTGCACTTTGTTTAGCTTGTGTTTCCAGTATCCTAAATTTGCCCACTCTGTCTGGCTCTCATTTCTCTTCCTGCCTCCCCACCATTCCATTTCTAGTTCAAATCCATATTTCCCTCCATCATCCTGCAGACTGGCTTTTCCCACAGGCTTGGCCTCCTCCTATGCTCTGCAGGGCTGGAGGGGGGCAGAGATCTATAGACCCCAGCCCCACTTCCCTGCTCTGTGAATCAGCCTCTGTACATGCTCAGCCATGCACTGTGGAGACTCCTCTGGTAGGAACCTTCTCTAGGGTGAGTCTCAGGGTTAACAACCCTCACCCAGGACAAGGCTAGGAAGTTGACGTGCAATTAGTAGATACATGTGGTGAGGACTGGGTTAAGGGAAAATTGCTTTGAAGGTAGGTTTTTATGTGCATGTTTCTACCCTTTCCTTATGGCTCAAACCCACGTACACCACAAGAGGTGGATCACCAAGATGAACTGGGAGCCAGCTGGAGAGGGTCCTAAGCCAGGGCTTGGGACCTCTCTGCTTCTGCCTTCTTACTTTGGGACTTGGTTCCCAGGTAAGTCCTCTTTCACTGTGCAATGGACACATCTTGAACTTCCCAGGGCAGCTGTAAAGAGGCTCCCCCTTTACAGCTACAAAGGAGCTTTGTAGGTGGCTACAAAGGAGGTGTGCTATGATGGGATGCAGATGGGTCTCAGGCTGACCTGACTGTCATAAATATGAAATGAGGTAAGTGGGGATGAGGAAGGTGCTGTACAAATGCCAGAAGTAGGAAAGTTTAAACAAGGGAAGGAGCTGGACTTTTCAGGGGGTACTTGAGCTTAAATGCTGCCTGTGAGCACATGGGCAAATCTGTCCAATTCAGGCCAACTGTTGGAAAAATCACTGTGGCCACACACTGAAATTGTGTCTCTAATCTAGGTTTTGCAAGTAACAGAGCTAACATGTTGGTTTTCCACTTTCTGATTTTCTTGCACACGCGAGTTGTTTCAAACTCAGGAAGGAAAAAGATACCCACAATTAATTGTTCATTTACCCTAAAATATTATGGGATAGGGCTCAAGAAGGAGGTCAAACTAACTGCTTCAGGGTGGAAAGGGACCAAAAGTCTATTTACCGAGTGGAGGGTTGGCATCACACCTAGTGGGGGTTGCATGCAGACCTGCATCTCTGGTTTTGGAGGGAAGTTCTATACATTGCATATTGAACAGCCACTTACTCAAGTGATTCTGGGTTTCATCTAAGAACCAAACTTTTGGGACATGCGGCAAGTTTGATGCCTGGACAGGCTGGAGTGGGTAAGGGCAGCCTTTCACAGGATTGGGTTTGCTCAGAACTGGTTAATAGTGGGAGAAGCCAAAAGCCATTTGGGCTGCTGAGGGCAGTATGATTCTCAGGGCCAAAGGGAATCCCTTTCTGCTTACTTAGAGCAGTGGATTTGGGGCAAGACAGCTAAGATAGGTACTATGTGGCAACAGTAATAAACTGGCCCCATCTCTGCAATGGGAGCTGTGCCAACTGATTGCTGCACTGGGCTTTGATGCAGAGAAAGGGCCAGAAGTTTCCAGAATGATGGAGGAATGTGGAGTTCCTGCTTTGGTTATCTGAGAACTTCCCCTGAGTTTTTTACCAATTGCTCAATTCTCTGAAAGTCTCTTTTGCTCCTTATTCTGTTCTGGAGTTGAAAGGCCATAACAGAAAGACATGACTTTTGGAAAACAGCCAAAGTAACTGTTTCTTGAGTCTGAGTCCGTTTGATGAGAACATATAAAGGGTTTACCAAGGGGGGTCACACAACTTCTTTTGTTTTGATAGAAAATATGATGGATTCATTGGAAAAGGGGTCAGGGATCTTTGGCTTCCAAGTCTTTAGCTTCCAATTCTAGTCTTTAGCTCCCAATCCTTGATTCCACATTCAAAATTAAAATACAGCTTGATGTTTAAATTTACACCACTCCTCAGAAGTGAAGTGAGCAGCTGTTTCCAGTTTTCTCTTTTGGCCAGAAGCAGGTAAATGAATGCAAATGATCTACAGCATCAAAAGGTAATGCTAATAATAATTCTCACAACTACTTAAAATCAAAGGTAGTGAAATGCAAGAAATAAAGTAGACCATTCTCTTTAAGAGGTTTGGAACCTCTCCTTCATGTCTTCACTGTGATGGTCTCCAGGATGAGGTGGCTGGTGGCTCCCTTTTGCAGGAGACTTTCAATGCACATTTATCAAGTTTCAATGGAAACTGAGCTGCAAATCTGTATTCTATAGATTTACAAATATATTCACAGACAGGGTCCTTATTCTCTCCATCAAACCCCCACCCTTTTGAATTACTTCTCTTCCTTAGTTTGAGCCCAGGCTATTTTTATATAATGTATATGTTCTTTTGACCTGTGATCACTGATAAATACACTAGGTATAACATGAAATAAATTTCCAAGTGGAGCCTAACCATGTTTGTGTGTATATGCATGAACAACATGCTCTTTCGGTGAGGAAACCTGAAAAGGCTGAAAAAGATGCTGCCTTGACAAAAGATGTTTATGAAAGTCCTCCTTAGGTGCTGTTGTCAGGGTTTGATATGAAACCAAACATTTTATTTATTTCCTTTAAGTTTCACATTCCTTGGCTCCAACATCCTGCCATGTAAACTTAACCACCTCAGCTTGTTTTCTGGATCTGAACTCAGATGATGTTTGGCTGTTCATCTGAAAGGAACAAAGGATTTTCACCACAGAAAGGTTTGTGACCACCGCAAGGGCAGGCCTCATGGCATTGGCCCAGCCTCGGTATAGGAGAGCAGCTTTGCAGGTGACTACCCTCAGGACCCAGCTCTGAACTCAGTCTGTCCTCTGAGCTTCTACCAATGTGGGCACATGCCACTCATGGATTTGGGTGGTAAGCTGTGGGGAGGAGTGCTTGCCACCCTCTACTTCCACCCACCCTCAAGACTGACTTGGTTTTCCTAAGCCCTGCAGTTACAGATGGGAAGAGGTCAGACTGCTGAGCTGAGTAGCTGAACCTGCTGGAAACATCTCCTACTTGTATTGCAACTGTCTTCAGCTTATCTCTTCCTCCTCACATCCTGTGATTTAACTGGGAAGGAGTCTAGAGAAGATTCCTGTTTTTTTGGGCCTTCTCATATACTAGTGAGGACTTCACAGGATAGGGCAGACAGAGTATTTGTTGCATTTATTTGTTCTATCACTACAGAAAAGCATTTCAAAACGTGTACAAAAGGATACTCTGTCCCTCCAGTGGTACATCCTTTGATCACAGCTAAACAGAGATAATTAAACATTGTCATGGAGGCAGATTGGAAAGATGACTGCATTTTCTCATTAGAATCCTGTGCATGTGTACCTGCCCAAAGGGAGAACTAATGCTGTATTGGATACAAAGGATTTGACCTCAACAATCACCACACAGAATATTATAAAAAAGTGTATTAGAAAGTATTGGAAACAATATTGCATATTAATATCTGGTTACACTTGTTCACAGTGAGTGCTCCTGCACCAAAAGCATCTGTACTTTTTTTATCCTGATACCGGTACATCTTAAGTCTAATTTTGGTTCATTTTAAACACATTGAAATGGATGTGGAATGAGGGAGATCTGGGTTTTAAATAGAGTTGACCCTTCATTATTGATGGAATGGAAGAACTGAAGAATAAAGAAATACATTTGTATCATGATGTGTCCATTTAAGTCTAGTTCAACTTGATTTTGTTTTGGCAAGAAGGGGATGTTAGGAGAATCACAATGCAGTCCAAACAAAAGAAGATAAAAGCACAAAATAGAAAAAAATAAAATAAAAACATAAAACAAACCCACATCTCCATAACAGGTAGCTCTGTTTCGCAGTGAAGATTATAAGATTTATTAATTATGACTGATTCTAAATTTGAAATGGAACATGCTGGTGTCTGAAGCAATTGGTGCTGGGAAATGCCCTTTGGTGATAATGCAATGACAATGCAATGATGTTTAGTGACTCCTTCACTAGGACAAGGACATACTCTAAAGTACAAATTACGGAAGGAACCTGGGATAGGGAGCACAGTCCAGGCATTCCACAGGAAGCAGGGATGACAGGTAGGAGAAGGGAATGAGAAACAGCACTTGCTGTCATCAACAGCTCAAGCTTATACTGGTGACCCTCCTACCTCTGACATTTATTTGAAACACAATGGGAGTGCATGGAATCTAGGCACACTTCAGTACACAGCCATACTCAAGACACACACTCATGCCATCATACAACAGAACAAACCACAGAAGAAAAAGTGCGAGGTCATGCAAAATCCTACTTTTACCAGCTAGAAGAAAAACTTCAGCAACTTTTGGTACAGAATATGGCCACCTTTCAAACATAATTTAATTACTCGTTGACATAATATGAAACCTTACTTTAAATACAATAGTTCCAAAAAATGCTGTTACAATATAAAAACCACAACAAAAGGTGTGCAAATAGACATTTATATTGGCTATAAAAGGCAGTGAGAGGAAGGGGCAAAGCATTTTAGAAAAGAACTCCTGTGACCACTATTTACAGTTCTGGCTTAAGCCTTGCTTGAATGCCACTGGAAAAAATAACTCCCTTCAACCAACTGAATTTCTGGGATACATCGAAATGGAGAGAGCAAGTGAAATCTGCCGGCAAACTGGAAATCTAAGAAGGTTCTCACCTCGAGCATATGAATTTGGATAAGGCGTGTCTCTGTAATTGCATATTGAACAAAAGCCACCCAGAGCCCTGGTTCCTCCATCTCTTCCTTCACTCAGTGCATTGGTGTGGCAGAGAATAAATTATTACAGTTATAAATTTGTTTATTTCCAGTTTCAAAATGCCACACTGTTCTGGAAGTAGAAATCCATGAGTCTTTGTGAACTCTATTCCTTCAATGAAACTCAAGTGCACATGAGGAAGTATATTTGTGAACACTGAAAGGGAATAATTCATTTATGGAATTTATAATCATTCCAAAGGAGTACAAGTCCGGCTTGAGACTGCTGACTGGGAAAAGACTTCAAAGTGCTTTTTATCTTTGGAAAGCTTCCCAGACCTTCGACTGGTTTAGAATTCATTTAGATCAGAGGTTCCCAATTAGAGGTGATTTCCCCTTGCAATAGAACACTTGGAAATGTCTGGAGATATTTGTAGATGACAACTGTAGGTGCTGCTGGATCTACTGGGTGGTGACCAGGGATGCTGCTAAATATTCTACAATGCACAGGACCAGTAGTTATCCAGCCTAAAATGTCAGTGGGGCCAGTGCTAAGAAACCCTGGATTAGACTAAATGTTGAGTTGCTAATGTATGATTTCCTCTCTGTTTCTACAAGTTTATGTTCACCTTGGACAGTTCTGGTGAAGATAAGTACTGTAAACATTTAAAATTGTATGCTCTTCTTTTGCTGAGGTGGTGGAGAGTGATGACTTTAAAGGTATGATTAATCTTGAGGAAGACCCTTCTTGGTTGAGATTAGAATTCCCAAACATTTACCTGGGCTTTGGCAGGTATCCATACCTTAGCATGAGTGGGTACGTTCTCACCTCCAGCACTACCTTCTTCTTTCCTGTGAAAACCAATTGGTGTTATTCTCTGGGACCCTGAGCTGGTCATATGATGGCCCAATATATATCAATACCCTACTGGGATAAAGTGCAAAGTCATGTGTCATATTTATATGTGGGTATATCACAATACTTTGCCTTTATGGTTGAGAGTTTCAGAATTTTTGAATATGTAGTTTTTAACAGGTGAGCTCAGTGTGTTAGCAACTGGGATGCTGGGTTCCATGTATCTCATTGATCTGAAAATGAATGGTCATTCTAAATCACCATTTTATGGATTTTCAAACCAGAGTAATATATAGTGAAGGAAGGAAGGGAAAATTTACCAACATTAAGAAATCCAGGTCTGCTGCTACAAACAAGAATATGGACTTAATTGAAATAAAGGGTTAGAATTGGGCTCTGGTCTTAGGGAGAACCAGCCCCTAGTAAGGAATAGATACCCAGAGAAATAAGTGTGGAATTGGGAAGAAAGCTTTGGTTTCTGAGGAATTTAACTGTTTGGGTAGTTAAAAAAGAATAAAGGTCCAAATTTCAGGACAGGTGTTTAAAAATGTAGTGATAGGGCTTGGGGTCATTACAGGTTTGGAGAATGATAAAGCAGAGGTTAGTGATTCCCCAGATTTACCCACAAGGATCACTGAGTTCATTCCACCTGGCACCAAGCCTCAGGAGGTTCCCTGTCATCTGGGCAACATTTCAAACCTCAGAAGGTGAGAAGCAGTCTAAAAGGCTCTCCAATCCTTCCCTCCTCCTTTTGGTCAGAGAAGCCCAGCACACCACCTTTCCTGATTTATTTTTCTATGTGAAATATGACAATATTATTTTTTACGAAGTACAGTCTTTCTACTTTGGATGCTGGTGGCCCACGTCTTTGGCCTCACCATGGGTGGCTGGTCCTGCTGCTCACCTTGCAGAGCTTCCTGGGATGGCCACACCTCTCCAGGTGATCCACCCTCCCTGCACTCTGGGGGATTTGGGATTACACCTGGGTGCTTGAACTCCATGCTTAGTACAGGGACTGCCATGCTCCCTCCCAAGCACTGACGTGTTTTACTTAACTCCTTCTGAAAATCCAGACTAATTGGAGAAGGGGATGCTAGGAAGCCACAGGTGAAGGAATTTTAGCTAGCAGTGTACACAACGTCTAGGAACAGAACAGTTCTGAATGCTCCTGATGCAGTCCTGCCTCTAACAATAAAAATCTTGTTTTCAAAAGCAAATCAAATCCCAATAAACCAACTGAAAAAGAAAAAAAAAAAAAAAAAGCCACCTAAAAATTCGCACCCAACATTACAGGGTCCGTGAGGTCCACGCTGCCAGCAGGAGGGTGGGTGAGGCGGCAGTCCTTGTGCTTCTGCGATCTGGCGGGCGGCGGCTTTAGCTCATGTGGAAACGGTGCTCCCCCCGTGTGATGTGGGAGGAGAACTCGTACCTGTCCTGGCTGTGGTAGCCGCACATGTTGCACTCGAAGGGATCGCGAAAGCCATGACAGCCCATGTGGATGGTGTACATGACGTGATCCAGGAAGAGCACCCTGCAGTGTTCGCACTTGTACACCTTCACCTGCTCGCCGCTGGTGCTGACCACGCGGAAGGCGTCCTGCGAGTTCTCAGAGGCTGCCCGCAGCACCTCGTAGGCCCGCTGCTCCTCCTTGAGGGCCAGGCCGTTGCGGGCGTGCGGGTTGATGTGGTTGGTCAGGTAGATGAGGCCGCTGCGCTGCTCCTCCGTGTTGCTCTCGGTGTCTGTTGAGTCTTGGCAGCTGTTGCTCGGGGAGGCCTCCCGCTCCGAGGATGCCGACTTGGCCTTGGACAGCAGCAGCAAGTTCTCCACGGCACTGTCCTGAGCAGAGTGGTTAGACCTCGGGGGGCCCTCTGAAGGGGGCTTGTGCAGCTGGTACATGGGACTGATGACCGGGACCACCTCAGAGCCCCCAGGGGGCGTCTGCACCAGGGGACGCAGGGACTCGGCCCCCAGGTAGTTGATGGCATTGTTGATGGCCTGGTCCATCACATGGGAGGTCATCATCTCGTTCTCCTTCTCGTAGCTGGCGCTGCTGTCGTAGGGCATGTCTGACAGGCACTTTTCCCCTGTGGGAAGTAGGTGACCGTGAGTGAAAACTGCACCTGAGTGCAGGGAGGGTGGATCACCTGGCTAGGTCAGGCAAAACACACTAGCAGCAGCAAAGGAGGGGAGACTGAAGCATCTGCCTGTGGACATCTCCCACAGGGTCCTACCATACTAGGCACTTAATGAAATCTGGCTGGATGAATTCAAAAATGAATAAAGGTACCAAAGATTATCTGTGTCAATTTATACTGCACATTTCAATAGACTAAACTAATACTTGTGTCTTTCATTAAACCTAAAATGAAATATGTTTAATTTAAAATTGATCTTTTAAACAATGTACCTTTAGTATTCTAATTTATAATTAAATTTATAATCTAATTTTATCACAAATTGTTTAAAATACATAATTATGGTATATTCATAATATGAAATGTTTATTTAAAATAGTATTATTTAGTTTATATTAAATTCAAAACTTTAACAATCTAGAATAAAATGTAGTCAAATACACAGTGATTGTATATTATAGTAAAGCTATACATGTCTTATAAATAACAACCTGTGATGAGAGTAGAAAGGATACTTTATTCATTCTCTGCATCCTTCCTCTTTCATAGTCAGCAGCACTGAAATAGTGCTCAGCAGAAATGTCTACAAAGTAAGAGGTGAACTGAGGAAGTTGAAGGGGAGAATGGCATGTCTTTCATTTATTCTTTAAAAATGTACTGAGCACTCCAGATTTACAGGGAACTACTGCTGAGAACTCAGTGGTCATTGGGCCTTGACCTCTAGGAACTTATGATCTCATATCATTAGTTTGTAGGAGTAGATGAGCTCTCCTATAGCTTGGATCTTGAACGTCTCCAAAGGCCCACCTGTTAAGTGTGGCATTATTAGGAGGTGGGTGTACCTTTAAAGAGGTAAGTCTCATAGGAGAACCACAGACCACTTCTGGGGGGTGGGTATATCCTTGAAAGGCATAGAGGGACCCCAGCCCTCTCCTCTCCTTCTATTTTTGCTTCCTGGCCAAGAGGTGAGTGGATTTGCTCTACCATATGCTCCTGTCAGGATGTCATGATGGACCTCACCATAGTCCCAAAGCAGCAGGACCAATCAGTCATGAAATAGAAGCTCCAGAACTGTGGGTCAAAATAAACCTTTTTTCATTATAACTTGATTATCTCAAGTATTTCATTTCAATGATGGGGAATTGACTAATGCAAGCTCACTTCCCCTGGTAACTATGAAATCTGAGACTAGATTTGGCTTTATGTAAAAAGTTTGGAGTATACATTCTAATAATGAAATAAAATTAAAGATATGCCTTTTTAATACATTGCTTGTAATTCTAGTATGAAATCATGGCTTAATTAGCCAATTCACTGATTAAAGCAATAATTTTTCAATCTTATTGCCAGGACCACTGACTTGGGTTACTTCCAGTGATGGTAAATAAGTAAGTCAGAGCACATGAGGCCATTTGTGGCAATGTCTGAGCTCTTTGCACTTCATTTTTCATTCCACTTTTTTCCCTTCCTTCAACACATCCCTACTGGTTGCCCAAGGTGAGCAAGTGAAAATGTTCCCTGTACTCAAAAGTACACAGGGAGCAGGTAGCACGCACATTAAAGCATGATGGTCCAAATAATTCATTTGCAAAGGAAGGCTTGCATGGAAGTGTGATGCAGGATTCTAACCTGGTAAGAAGTAGCTAGCTGAGTGAGCTTTTGTGTCTTGGCAATGGGACAGCCAGAGGGAAGGGAAGAAAGAAGGGGCCCAGAGCTTTGATGAGACTCTGTGAAAGTCTGAAGGCCAGAGTTCTGGATGCAGGGGTGGTGCCAGAGTGGTAGTCAGGAGGGACAGGCTCTGCTAGACAAAGTAGAGACCATCCAAAGAAAAACAGAAGCCACTGAAGGGTCTGAAGGAAGAAGTGACCTTTCCAGTCACTGTGGAGAGAACAGACTGAGTAGGTACAAGTGAGGTAAGGATCAGAACTCTCTTCAAAGTCTGAGTTATGGGTGATGGTAGCCAGCAAGGGTGGTGGCAGAGTGGGATCCCAATATGCCCACCCACTTTATCTGTGGTCTTCACCTTCACCTGAGCTACTCCTTACTAGCTTGTAAATTTATGAATAGTCCTTTAAACAGTCTATGACCATTAATGACTGACCAGGAATATATGCTCCCTCATACTAAAAAGTCTCTTTGATTGTGTTCCTTATTCTTAATGGACACGTATCACATAACAACTTGGTTTCTTTTGTTATCATCTGTTGGTGGTCAGGAGTGGCACATGCCCTGATAACATACAATGTGATCCTATAGAAAACTTGTCTGTGGCCAGTGAAACTCTCTTAGAAACTGGAAAGACTGAATTTTTTGTACAGCTAATGGTAGGGACCAAATAAGTGGTATTTCCCTCTACCCAAGGTTAGATGTAATTGCATAGCAGTCCTGAAACCATGCACATGTCTTGTTTTTGTGTTGAGATTCTAGATGTGTTGTTCCACTAACTCGAGAACAGAACAAACTTACTCTAGTTTGTACCCAAGTCTCTCTATCAAATCTTGGCAAAGAGAGGAGGGAAGTGAGCTTGGTACTCAAGATCCTGCTAAATATAAGTGTGTAGCTGCACCAAAATTGGTGCTTTCTCAGGGAAACATCCTGCTTCTCCCTGAAGTCATGGTTCTGTTGTTTCCTAAGACCACTGAAGTCTGTTGTTTTAAAACTTGGTATCAGCAACAAATGGGTATAGGAATAAAAACAAACCTATATTCCAGATATCATGGCATACTGAAGCTACCCATGGAATTACTCTTCCTTAATATCCAACAAAATGAGAAAAAGAAAAACCAATGAAATTTATCAACAACAATCAGTTAAAGAAAAGCATATCCTAATGAGATATCTCTCTTCCTCTCTCTCTCTCTCCAAGGAAAGAAACAAATTTTTTTTTGCATGAGATAGAGGAAAACCTTGGCTGCTAATCTCATTTCCAAAACCCTTAGGTATGAATCAAACCACATGTTCCTCATATTCCCTAATATCCTTATATTTACACAGAAATAATTAAAATAAGCATCCCTTTCCTCTTTTGATCAAGAGCATTTGAATCCTCTGTTATCAAGAACCAGATGACACTGGAGAAGTAAGTTGACAGGCTGGTTCCCTTGGACAGAAGGAGGGCATTAATGATTTGGGCAGCTGGAGGAGATGTCCCAAAGCCCTCCAAATGTACCCTGGGGGACAGGAAGCACAACAGTGCTCCTGGTTTAGAGAATTTAACCAGATTTCAAAACAGGAGAGTGAGCAAAGGGAACATCTTCTAACAAAGGCAGCATTTTGCCTCACCTGAACTCCCCAACCCCCATCCTTGGCATTTTTTCAGGATTTAAAAATGTCGATAGCTCTCAAAGGAAAAAAAAAATGTCTCAGATACAATGGGAAGAATGTTAAAACATCAATCAAGCTATATCAGACCAAGTAGAATAAGCAAGATGAAAAGAAGTGTCAGGGTTACTATAAAAATATTTTCTAGCAATACAAGGTAAGAAAGAAAGGAAAACAAACTAATTAAGTCCATCCCAGGGAACAAAAACCTAATTCAAGGAGATAAAAGACCTCATAATTGCTTCATGACATGGAGTCAATTTTTAAAAGTTCAGATTTAACATTCAAAATGAACAAAATAAAAGAAAAAGGGGGAAGAATGAAAGGATAAAGGGGAAAAAAACAAAGGGATTTCAGATCTGGACAATGAGATCCAAAACAATATTATTACATAATTATTATATGAATAAGAAACAGCAAATAATAGCACAAAATGTACTAAAAATTGAGTTATTATCTTAGAGGGAAAACACAAAGTAATAACAGTGAATAAATATTTAAAAGACAAAGAAATAAAACTAAAACTTAAAGACATGCTAACAGATATGGAAGACGAATTATCCAACATATGGATAACTGGTATCTCTGACTAGAGATGATAACAAATAAACATAAAAGATACATACAAGTGTATTGTCAAGAAATAGAGAAAAAGGGAAACTTCAAATTAAAATGGTAGAAAATTTTTACTTGGATGCAAAACACCAAGATGCATCCCAGTTAAGGTATGTGACTTTAGGGTTAAACAAAGAAACTCTTAAGTCATTCAGGGAGAAAATGGAAATGACCATAAAGAAAAAAAAAATTACACAGGACTTAGATATATCCATAGCAACATTCAACAAATAATGTCAACATGGCAGGATCTAGAATTCTCAGAGAAAAGAGGAAGAGTCACCCAAGAAAAAAGGAAGCCACCAAGGTCTGTCAGGATGCTCTCCTGGTGCAGAGGTGACAGGTGGACATCCTCACACACACAGTGATGGAGGGAATGGAACAGCTGTGGAAACTTTCCAATGTCAAGTCAGCTCCATGAAGAGATTAACCAAAATAAAGATAAATAGTGGTAAAAAGGACTGGATCTGATTCTTGAATCTATTTAAATATACAGATTGGTAATAAATAGCTAAATTACTGTGTCAATACTGACTACAGAGCAGAATGTGAATGTTCTGAAGTTGGACAATGTAAAAACAATAATATAACTTGTGAACATTGGAAACTGGGATAATATCCTTATTTTTCAAAGAGATGAGCCAGTAGATACTGCCTCCATTGATACAAGCGGATTGAAAAATGATCCCATGTATGCATGTACACACATACGCACACACAGAACTGTGTACTGAACCCAAGAACACTCTACTGAGCCACATCCCCTGCCCTTTTCTATTTTTTTAAAGTATTTTTTTAGTTGTAGGTGGACACAATACCTTTATTTCATTTATTTGTATGTGGTGCTGAGGATCAAACCCAGTGTCTCATATGTGCTAGGTGAGCACTCTACCATTGAGCCACAACCCCAGTTCCCTTTTCTACTTTTTATTCTAAGACAGCACCTTGTGAAGTTGCCCAGGGTAGGTGCAAACCTGTGATCCTCCTGCCTCAGCCCCCCAAGGTACTGGGATTAGAGGTGTGCACCACTGTGCCCAGGCATAATAAATATTTTAATCTTAGAGTAATCCTTTAAAAAATGATATTCCCATCTGACTATTTAATTGAAGATCAGTCAGTCCTCCACTTTTATTTGGATTCTTTATTATCTCTTAAATTTAAAATGTCTTTTAACATGATGGAATCTTTATGAAGGCATTTATTTCACACCTATCTTGATCCACTTCTTCATCACTTTATTGACTCATATACAGGTGATAGAAAAATATTTAATATTGGTAATTTATGGATGTTGGGTTTTGTGGTGATTTAAATACATTAATCTTTGCATCAAAAACATGTTTTTACTTTAACCATGTATCATTTTAATAATACAATAGGATGACTTCTTATAAAAAAGAAAATATACCAAGATAGGTATGAAGGTTAGCAGGAGTATTGATCATTGTTATTTTCCTCTTTGTGATTTTTGCATTTTAAAAAATGTCCTCATCCTAATCACCATATAGACAAAAAACAAAAAGAAAGAATGAGCCTGACCTTTTAATATAAGCCCTTCCTCTCTGGATTCATTGAAACTATTGACCATTTCAGATGATCTTGCAGAGTGAGATCTTTGAAGTGTATTATTACAGTATATATATCATAGATGTAAAGTGAGGACTGTTGCTGGCAAAACAAATACTTCTCCATACTGTCAAGATTTGATTTAAAATTCTTAGTCACAGTTCCTGTATCAATAAGTTAAACTTTCCCATTCTGAGCAACATGAAAATAATACCGTCTTAACGTTTTTAATGTGCTTTCTAGTGTTGAAAGCACCACCACATCTCGTATCCCTTCTGATCCTCAGAACAGCTCTAGGAAGGAGGAAGGTGTGCAGACCCAACCTATTTTAGACATGGTGACACCAAGTTGAGGGCTGCTCAAGACCAGCTTACGGTCACCTGAGAGCCACGGCTGGAGCTGCACCTAGGAGCAGCTGGACCAGAGCTCTTTCAACTGCACCACTACTGGACCAGCATAGCTGTATTCCCATCTTCCTCCTCAGTTTACCTGAAGGATAAACAGGATTCTAGAGGTGAAGAAGGGGACTTTCATATCCATCTCCCTTTTAATTTTAGAGATGTTAGAGATGGAGAATCTGGGACAAGTTAGGAATAGTTGATGGTAATACCATCAAATTTAAGTAAGCTAGGCATTGTAAGGCAGCAAGAAGCACTGTTTCAGACTTGAACTGCCAATCACCAAGGCCCAGGAAAACAATAGAACCCAGAGTTACTTTGAGGCCTTCCTTCCAGGCTCTGTTTGTGCTATCCTGGTCTGACTGTTTCTATGATGCTTCTTCCTCCTGTGGTAACCTCTCCCCTGAAGACTTCACTCTCATCTGAGCTTTGCTCCCTTGGAACACTTTTTCTTCTTCTTTTTGGTCTTGTTTTGTTTTTTTCTTTTTAACAAAGATGCAAGTGAATCAAGACAACATCCACACTGTTGTCTCGCTGGGGTGACTATGGTAGAGTTTCACAGATATTCCAACTGGTTTGATAGCTCCAAAAGCTAAAGGGGACTGCAGATGTGCCCTTATCAGAGCATATGGCATTCTCCAGGTCCCTAATTCTAGAAAGAAAGTCATATCCTGCTTCCCAGGGTCAGTAAATCTTCACAACCCTCGGACACACTCACTGCTTCCTCTCTTGTCATTTCCTGGGTTGCTCCATCAAACCCATGTTCACTGCCCATGTCAGGAGCTCCCCAATGGATGCTGCCTCCCAGGGAAGGATCTGGGGACCCTGTGATTGGTGCTACCGGAAATCTTATTCACCCTAACAGTTACCTCAACCCCGGACCTTGCTCTTACTCTGATCAAGAAATGGAGAGTCTCCCTTGCTCTCATGATCATAAAGCTCAAAATTATATCAGCCCACAGGGTGTCTCCAGGAAGTAGCTTTATTTATTTACTTATTTTAAACCAAATACTTTCTTGCTGTGTTCTCCCAACCACCAATTTATGACAAACCTCTATTTAATCAACAGATCAAAATGGAACCCTATTTAAAGCTGCAAGAGGGGGGCATGCCCAAGAATTTGACCTCCTCTGGGTCCCCTCCTCTGAGGCCCCAGGCCTCATTAACTACTCTTCTACCTCCATCCCCTCTCCCAGCACCAATTTCCCATGGGCCATGTATAGCACAAGGTCCTTGAAAATCAGCATATCAAAACCAGAATTCCCTCTTGTTCTATAATCTGGATTTATCTTTTCTGCAAGTGGTATTCTACTCTAGACGGTGAAACCCATTATTTCTTTCACCAAATCTCTGCCCTTACCCTCCACTCCTCTTTCACCAAACCTCCCTCCTCTCTCTGTTGATGCTATCACTCCCTCATTTTCCCTTTTCCAGTCCATTTCTGGCCCTTGCTCTCTCTCCTTCTCAAGCGGTTGCTCCCATTAAAAACATGCCCATGCTTTTTCCTGCCTTCTAAATGAGAACCCATCTCTCACATTGTCATGCAAAGGACATTCATCCCACGGTCAGAGCTTTCTAGGACAACTTCACTTCCATTGCTTCCTGGTGGGCACATGAGCTAAGGCAGAAGCAAGCCTGCTCCTCCTTCATGACCCACGTACCCAACTCCTGCCCCCTCCACCATTGCCATTTCCTTATTTTCATCTGTCTGTCTTCTAGAATCCTGCCTGACTCCTCCAACTTCTTGAATGTGCTGAAATCCTACTTCTCTCGCAAATCCCTCTCAGTTTCATGAAGTTTCAATTGGTCCTCCTTCCTGGACAAGATTCTTCCTGTGATAATAGTTAACCTTCATACTGAGGACTTCTAAACCTTCTCACATCCTTGGGGTCATGTTATGTCTCTATGAGACCCATAAAGATAGAACCAAGGTTTGGGGAGGCTGAGTCATTTTCTGAGGCCACAGGGTTACTGAGTGGCCCTTCACTGACCTCAGACCTGATCTTAATGAATGCCATTTAGGAACCTGCCTCAATGTCCTCCTTGCCTTTCCAGCATCTGGTCTGGATGACTGATGTGTCTTTCTAATGTCTACACTAGGCATCAGCTCTTCAAGAGAGAGGGGCCTCACTCTGCATATTTATTCCTCATTAAGGGCTGAATGGTCAAAATAATAGTCCTAGCTGTGTCTCCCCTCTCCTTGGCACTTCTCAGGGGCCAGGTGCTATGTGATTCCTCTTATTAACTCTCCTGGTCCCCCAAAAGGGGAGTATTATGGGCTTCTTGTGAAAAATGGGAATCTGAAGCTCAGAGACAGTGGTCAGGCATGAGGATGTCTCACTGTGATGGGCCTCCAGGCTCTCAATCCTGGGCATGCTAACCTGGCCACCCATAGAGAAACAGTGACCACAGGCAGATCACACCAAGGAGGGCCCCAGATGCTTGCAAAATTGCATCTAATAAAAACTGGTGGGAGAAAGGAGGTCAATATAAAGAAACTTATTGGAAAAAAATGCTAAGATATTTAAGACTTATTAAGCTTACCACTTTTGCTTTTCAAAAAATAAGATTTTTCCTTTCCTCTACCCTCAACTAATTTTCTCTTGAGTCTATAATACCCACATAGTTGTTTTTTAAGAGACAGCAAATGTTTTAACTCTTACCAAGGAATTTCTGAGGCATAGAGCTCTTACGTCTGGCGACGTTACTTGCTAGTCTGTCCAGCACGAGGGATCTCTCTGATCCTATCTTGCACAGGTCTTCTGCCATCTCACTGTGATTAGTTTCTTCTTTAATGACTAAAGTCAAAGACAGTTAGAGAGGCCAGTTTAGAATGGCTTAGGTTTAAAGGCGTCTATCGTGTCCAGTGTTACAGCTGACATTTGTTAAGCACCTAGGAGAGCAAGGCCATTCCTCGAGATTGTGTCTGATCTTCCCAGAAACCCTGCCAGACAGACAGAGACTGGGTTATAGCAATGTCAACAACCAGCCACCTGCTCAGGCTCCTTCCTATGACGCCTGTGAACCACACCTTATCCCCAAGACCATAAGAACAAATGCCACCACCATCACCTGATGCTGGGCCCAGATTAGGTAACTGTGTCCCTTTGAAGAATCCTTCTAACTTTTCAAAATACAAATACACAGCTTCCTAACAACAGCCCTCTGAGGATCAAAGAACTTTCAGATCTAGAAAAGACCTAGGACTCCGACTCCTATGACTGGCACAAAGAACTGAGACATAGGAACATGGCCATCTGGGATCCTATAGCACATCCTGGCAAGGTGGGGGCAGAACCCCAAGTTCCTTATCCCTGAACACAGAGCAGACTCCTGATAGTCAAATAACACCTGCACACTGTGAAAGGCACACATGAAGGCAAATGCAAAAGAAGGCTTTTTTTAGTTGATCTCTATATTTCTATATTACCTCTTTTCATAATCGATGATACAGCTTTGCATCCTGCATAATCGCATCAATATTGACTTCTAGTTTTTATGGCTGGGATTTTTTAAATAAAACTCTTTCTTCATGTCCCTGAAATTTATCCCAATGTTTAAAGAGTGAAAGTGTAAATTGACCATCTTCCACGTATCTAATCAATTCCTCTAACACACATTCTGCTTTATGCTCCTTCTTCTCAGATACTTTGTGCTAATTATCACAAGGTTTTTAGGTATATCCATTTCTATTATTGATTTATCTGTATATTTTTTAAGGGTTCCACATATTATAACCACATTTTCATATAATTTCTCATTGATTTGTTTAGATTCATATGTGGTTACCTAGTTCTGGCAAGATTTAAAAAGCAATTTTATATTAAAACCATGACTCTATTTGGGAGGATGTCCATGGATAGTGACCAAACTGCTTTCCCTCTTCAATCTTCCATATTCTTTCTTGCCTTGGTGTGATTTGGTCACTTTCTTCACTATGCCCACTACAAGTATTCCTAAGTATTTTATGTCTTTACTAATATTATGAACACTACTTCAAAAATTCGTATTCTGGATGCTATTGCTAATATTTTATTTTCTAACAGTGGAAATCTGTGTTTCTAATCAAATAGGACAAGGTATATAACCCACACCCCAATTTACAGGATGGGTACACATAAATCTATAAAACCCAATGCTGCTGGTTGTACACTTGACCTATCTGAATGACATGCTCATTTACTGGACCCTCCTCTGTAAAACAGGGCCCAGTGGCCTATCTCACTGTTCTCACATTTCACATGGGACTTCTCCCCACCATACCATAAGTTTTGACCCCCAGAGTTGATGACAGTAAGGGAAATATAAACCCAAAGCTCCAGAATCTCTGACTACACCATCCTATTTACTCCTCAATTTGTGTACTTGAAGCTCAAGGGAAACATATTTTTCATAAGGATATTAGGAAATTGCAACAGGTAACAAAATCTTTTACTAAGGAAAATAATAATCAGAAAAATAAATCTTTTTGTACATTCTTTAAACTAGGCATTGTATTTATTTAATGGACCCAACCAATGAGGAACTGGGGAGCCAAGAGATTACTCAACAGTCCCTCTGAGCACTGATGAGGGCTGGTCTCTGGGGGATGTGGGGAGAGTCCAAAGAAGATGCAGGTTCAATCAGCCCTGGCACAGCAGAGCTGACATAACCAAGACCCGGGACTCGCCTGCCCTCCCAGCCCCACATGTGTCTAGCATTTAACTTTCATTAAAGTCCTTTTATGGATCTTCTCAATGCTGAAAGTTCCTTAAACCAGCACTTACTGTCTACCTACAAGGGCTGGGTGTCAACAATGGTTAAATAAAGCTATCTCTGGCTGCCCAAAGGCACATTGTTAAAGGCTTGGTCCCAGGGTGACACTGGTGGGAGGTGGTAGAACTTTTGAGAGTTGGGGTCTTGGGTGAGACTTAGGTCACTGTGGACATGCCCTAAAAGGGTAAGGAGTTCCAGCCCCTTACTTCCCTGCTTCCTGGCTCAGGATGGAAGCAGTTTCACTCTACCACATGCTTCTGTCATGATGTGCTACCTTGCTACAGGCCCAAAGCATGGGACCAACCAATCACGGATTGGAACCTCCAAAAATGTGAGACCCCAAATTTTCTCTTTGTACATTGATTACCTCAGGTATCTGATAGAGTGTCAGAAAGTTAACACACACACTGGCTAAAGGGATTCAAATCATGATGTACATCTTTAACAAGAGGCAGGAAGAACTGAATGTCATTAAAAGTTACCACACCTAGCTCTGTCTCTGGCCACACTGAGGTCAAATGACTGCATCTTGCTAAAGAAGCCTTCACACTTATTGAGAATAGGGACATGAAGACATTGCTGTAGTGTTCCCAATCACCTAGCCACCAATGGGAACAGATTTGCATTTTAAGGTAAAACTGATTCTTACCACATGGAAACAAGAAATTGCTATCACTGGCACACACTGACCAAGACATCAATGGAGAATGAAGTTGCAGGTGTCCATCCAACAGAGACCTCAACTTCTCTGTTGTAATAAGTGTAGGATGTACATCTAGGCTGCCTGTTCTCATGTCTATTTGTTCTCTCGTGCCTTCCTCAGGACACTGCTCTGAGGATGACCAGGCAGGCACTATCACTCACATTTAAAAAATGAGGCCTGGTGTGGTGGTTTGGAGTGTTTCTCAAAGACTTGTGTGTTGAAGGCTTGGTCCCCAGCTGGTGAAGCTACTGGGAGACGGTGGAAACTAAAAGTTGGGGCCTAGTGGAGGGAGTAGGTCCCTGGGGGTGGTGGGGTGTGTCTTTGAAGGCTATATCTTGTCCCCAGTCCCTTCCTTTCTCTTCTAGTTCCCTGGTTGACATGATGTGGGCACCTCTACCATGTGCTCTCCACCATGACGTACTGCCTCATCATGGGACCAAAGCAATGGGGGCAAAAAACCATGGACTCAAACCTCTGAAACAGTGAGCTAAAATAAATCTTTCCTCCTCTCAGCTGATTTTCTTAAGTGTTTTGCCACAGCAACGGAAAGTTGACTAACATATCCGGATTGCATTAAGAAACAGATTCAGAGATGAAACTCAATCCTGGGTCTCATGAAATGACTGTTGCTTCTCTCCTGAGAAAAGCTCACAGGCTGCTGTAGGTGACAGCTTGTTTCTTTAGCAATGAAAAGGGTGGAGAAAATAGACAAAACTATGCACTGGGTCTGTTTCTTTGATTGGTTTTGTCTTCTCATCTCCATGTCTGCATCATATTATTTTATTCCATAGGACTTGGTATTGCAGTTAACAACTCCTCAGTAGATATTTGTTGAGTATATATAAAATGGCTTACTAAACATTAATGTATAAATTATATCATCAGAACCACTCACTTCCAGGACACATTAATTAATTTTTTTAACAGAAAAATAAAGTATCTGAGTGTTCACATTTTACTTTAAAGAAAAAAATTATATTCTCCTCCTCCAGTCTTCTACCTTGGGGCCAGCCATAAATTTATAGCTGTTAAGTTACTATTAAATTATTATTATTTTTACATTCAGTGTCTCCTTTTCCATTTACTCTCAATGCCTTTCCAATCTAGGCCTTAGATTTTGAATAAAGATAAATGATAATGTCATAGAATTTCTCCATTTCATAGGTAAGAAGACTGAGGCCCAGAGAAATCAACCCTGGGCCCCACAGATGATCAATAGGAGAGAAGCCATACTAGAGGCCAGGGCACCTGTCATGTGATATTGCCTATTGATGCCAAGAGTAATCTAAATTGATTATTAGTACTTCTGACCATTCTTTTCTCCTGCTCTCATCTGTCATTAATAATCTGAGTGTACTCTGATGAATTTTCCTCTATAAATTCATTGTCATAACATTGAGTGAGGCTTAGAAAATTCTCAACCATTAATTTGATTTCTACCCTATAATCCAATGATTACTAAATGAATAGTGTTCTGAAAGAGGTTAACTTCATTTGATCTATTTATAAATCTCTAATCTCTTATGAAGTCAGAAGAGAACCTTTCATAACATTGCCACTCCTCTGAGTAAATCAGGCTTCTTCAGTACTTTCCTTACATCTTTCACTTTGCATTATCTAAAGACTCGAATCAAATGCTATCTCGTTATGCAAGATACATAACACAATTCAGGAGACAAATTCAACTTCCTCCACTCCCTTGACAAGTCTCAATACTACTGACTGTCAGGGTCTTCCAACAAGCTTTGCCCTCACATTCCTGGCAGGTGTGGATACTCTGCCCTTGATCTGAACCAATGATTGAAATCACAGCCTGGAAGCTTGCATTTGATCAACTTCATGAAAAAATAGATTTAAAACCAGGTTTCATTTCTTGTTTTAATTACTAAGTACAAAGAAACAATTATTTCTCTAGACTGTTCTGTGCTTTTATTTTCTGAGTGCTGAGGATCGACCCCAGGACCTCATGCATGCTAGATAAGAACTTCATCACTGACCTACAGCCCCTGCCCGCAACTCTAGATTTGAAAAAGGAAGTCAAAAATACAAAAAACAAAAAACGTAACAACACAAATCAACACCCCCAAAAAATCAAAAACTTTAATGGGCCCCCTACTGTTTTAGGTGTTTTTACAGATTTGAAAGAAGGGGGTGCTTTAAGACAAGCTCTATCTGGTCAGACCTGAGAAGTGAAGAACATGTCGTTCCTAGTGAAACTGCAATGTTATTGGTCAAAAAGTTCCCTCCCAGCTGTGGTGGGAAGTGTGGGGAGTGGCCCACAGCTCTGCTCCTAAGGCTGTTCGTGCACAGTGCTGGGAGGGAGAGAGATCATGCCCAGCCTTGGAGCTTCAGCGCTTACCTGGGTACAGCGTGCCTGGAAGGCCCATGCTTTCCAAGTAGTTGTGGCAGCGCTCTTTATGTTCCTCTAAAGAGCTTCGCTGTTTATAGCTTCGGCCACAATATCCACATTTGTGAGGCTTACCAACTGCAGAAAACACAATTGAGTTCAAGACCCCAATTAAATGCTGGCCTTCGGAGTCATGGCAATGCATGCAATACAATTATTACCAAAAAAAGTAAAAAAGAAAAATTTTCTACTCTTGAGAGGTAAACGCATTATGCACTTGGTCAAAAATTACTGAACTTAAAAATGTTAATGTGCAGGAAACTACTTGACTGTACCAAGGACGCATGTGACTCAAGTTTCTTCTTAATTTGTTTATTGTATTAATTATCAGATTCCTCCTTGAATCACTGACATCTGCCTTTTAACTGGAAAAGAACCCCACTGGAATGTTGTAATGGGTGCCAAGTAACTGGACAAAAATATGAGGAGGGCTGGATAATCTACAGATTCACCCCCAGAGAAGGGCGTCCTGTCCTATTCTACGCTGTGGGCCAGAACTGGTGCAACAAAGGGGCTACATCTAATGTGACCAGGATTAACTTAATTTAGGAGGCTAAACTAGATAAATTTATGCTTCAATGAAATGATAATTTTATTTCTAGAGTGCATTTTCTTATATAATGCAAATATATTTTAACTTGTATTACATAATGCAAAATATTTTATATAAGGATATATAATACATACTATATTTTCCATGAATTGATAGTTTTCTCATCAAAGAGCATTAGGATAATGTTGATTCTAGACCAGCCCAACACATCCATGATTATGGAAATGTTCACTACATGGCTGTCAAACATGGTGGCCACTGAACTGCTCAGCATGGTAGCCATAGCCCATGTGGCTACTGAAGGTTTAAAGTTTGGCTTGTGACATAGAGGACAGAATTTTCAATTTTGTTTAATTTAATATTGCTAAAATTAGAAGACCACATATGGTTAATAGTTATTGTGTTGGGCAGTGCTGTTGTGAAATGAGTTTAGCCTTCCTGGATTTTATTGAGTGATTTATTTTAGGAAAAGAAGACTAGCAAGGAAACCACATCATGCCTATTTAAAGACTTCAACAGATAACATTTTTAAAAAATAGCTAAAATTTCTTTAATCCTTAAGGAATATAAATTTCTACCATAAGACCAGGATAGGATCTTCTTTCTCATGCTGTTTAATTTACCGTATTTTGAAATATTCAGGAATACTTGTTTGATACCTGGTTTAACCAACATATATATTAATTAAATCTTTTTCCTACATAAAAAGATACTATGATTTAAGAAGAGAAATATGAAAACCAAAATTTGACTTTGGGAACATTTAGTTGAGATAAAAGGAATCTTTCTTTATCTATAGAAAGTGATGTAGCCCCCAACACTAGGAAATAATGATGAAATATGGAATATTGCTTAAAATAGCACATTTTATTGAGTACCATCTTAGAAATTAATAGAATATAGATAACCAATCCATGTCCTTTCCTGGAAAATCTATACCATTGGTGAATTACATTATCAAAATCACCTGTATAAAAGGCATGTTGTCTTGATAGCCACTTTTCTGTGTATATGAATGATTTTAACTCTGGAATATAAAAAATATGATCACTGTAAGTAACTAAACTGAAGGAGTTCTTCAGGAACAACAAAGTCTTCTAATAAAGCCTGAAACTTTCAAAGAAGGAGTGAAGGGGACTGTACCCCTATACCTCCTGATCCCCCAAACTCCTTTTGATATGAGCATGGGACAAATTCTATTGGTCTACAAATTCTATAGCTATCATGTTGGCATCTGGAACCTCTGGTTACCACTGGTTGCTAGGGGAAACTATGTGGATGATCCTGGTTTTTAACAGAATGAGGGGCATGGCCATTCCAAAAGGGAACAGAACGTGGCTACTTTTGAGTTTGCCAGATAAAGGCTTTACCTTTATTTTGTTCTGTGAAATCTTTGTGAAGAATCTAAATTACTGCCTTTCTTTTCCCTTCAAGAACTGTGTGCCAACGTCACTTTCAGACAGTAGAATCACCAGTGGCAGATCTAGGATAGCTTTCTCCATTAACTCATTGGTGGATTCATAACAGAATTAACTGTCCAAAATCTGCCACTTGTTATATGTACTTACTCAGAAAATTACTAAATGAAATATGCAGACATGGAGCCAGAATAGCACACAACACTGCAAGACTGCACTAGATTTTCTTCGTTTCACAGGAGAGAAAAGAGAGAGTCATCATCTTAATTTTTAAGGACTGATATGCAGGAGATATTTATATTGCAAATGAGAGTGACCCCAGGATGCCGAGGATATGGTTGGTGTCAGCCTCAGAGTGAGTCCGTGTTTTCCATCGACTTGGGAAGGTGTGCCTCCTACAAACCTGAGTGCGATGGTGTCGTCGACTGTGTCTATGCCTGTAAGACCCTTTGCAAATCATAGGTGTGAGGTGACCTTATCCTAGGTCATTTGGCAGCACAGCATGCAGTACTGAGTGACACACAGATGAATCCTACATGGGCCTTGTCTGTCAGTTTGCCCTGGCATCACTTCACCTTCATGAGGTTCCACGCATGCTCGTCACTGACGCATGTAAGCACCTGTGAGTGCTCACTGTCATGTCCTGTCCCTGTCCCAGGAAAGCCTTCTGTTCTCCCTATCCCCCTGCACCAAACGACTCCCCAGACTGAGTACATTCCCTCCCAGGTGAGAAGGTAACGGCCCCATTGGTACCCTCTCCTGACCTGCCCACTCTGGGAAGAGGGAAACTCCTCTGATGGGGACTGCTTCTTTCCTGGCAGGTTTAAGCAGCTCACCCGAATCATCACAATTTTCTGATTACAAGTTTTTTGGGGACCTCCCGCACACTTATTAACAGGAAGGAGGCTGGAACTGAGAGAAGATGGCTCACAGCCTGGGACACCTCACCCTCTTCTCCAGTTGTCTCAGTGAATGCCCTTTCCACAGGGACAACTCATCAGAAAGACCAGGCTCTTGCCAGTCCTTGCAAAAACATGTGCCCGCTCCTTTCTAGGATCACTGCAGAATCACACTCATTAAAACTCCCTAAAGAAACTGAGAACTGGGCCTTGTGCATGTATTCAAGCCCTCCTCCTGTTGGAATCTCCTTCTACCCAGACCTACTGTTCGCCCTCTGCTTTCTGTTCCCACTGGGCCCGTGGATGCTCTGCCATGACCCCTGGGAGATGCTGGTGTTTTACTTGTGTGGACCTTTGGCCCCTTGGAGACTGAGCACCCTGAGGGACTCAGTGAATGTGAGACAAAGAGATGAACACAGGAAAGGAGTCTAAAAACTGCACCATGAAATACACTTGTCACATTCGGGAAGAGTTGGCCTTAACCCTATAAGTCTTTTGCAAAGAACACAGATCTTGCCTTCTTTGGGAGAGGATCCTCCTTATCCCGCTACTTGGGACAGCAGAGAAGAGCTGGTCTGAGGCATATCCCTCTCTGACAGCACCTGCCCAGAGTGGCTGTTGCTGCAAATGACCTAAGCAGTGGTTGTTGGGACCATACACTACCAACCAAGGGCAGGGACCAGGTCCATCAACCTCCAGTTCACAAAGCCTACATCGCATACCCCTACTGGACAGTGGAAGAAACCCATGCGTGTCATGTGGAGACACACTTGTAGGCAAGCAACATACAACCTTTGTTTCTCTGACCTTTAAGAGGATGGAGCTACTGGACAATGAAACAGGACGATTTCTCAGGAGGCAGATCTAATCTGACTAAAGACTTTCATGTGTGATACCGGTTGGGAGTGTTTGAACAACTGTCACACATTTATGCTAATGATGATTGAGCTGAGACGCCAGATAATTTGAGATGTACTTAAAGACAAATACTGCTATCTAAAATCTGGCGAAAGTCCCAAACTGCCCTCTCCTGCTGAGGTCCTGACTGGTCTCTGGCATGAGAGTCACTCTGGGACCTGGGTGGGTGTGTCCTTGGTCGATGGCGTTATGTTCTAAGCCACTTTGATGTGTCACCTCTGCAAAGAAAACTGTCCCTACTGCTATTAAAAATACTCTATGTAAGAATGAAATAAGTGTGGCTTAGCCACGACCATAAAGAAGTATATTTAGAAACTTCTAGGGCATGACCAGTATGCCTGGTGAAGATACAGCTGGCAAAATTCTCTGTAAAAATCCCACTTACCTGACAAAACGGAGTGAGCAGGCCTCTTCTGAAACCTGCTAACTGAGGTGACACTTCCTGGCGTGTGGCCTGTGCATGCGTTTATGGTTTTCCCTGCCTGTTTCCTCTGTTTCAGTGGGGAGGTGGAAGGTGAGGTACTGAGGCCCATGCTGAAGTCATGGCGGCCAATAACCACAGAGGACTGCATACAGGGCCGGGCGGGAAGGCAGCCAGTAAGGACAACTCCCGAGTACACAACGCATGACCCAGGGCCCCGAAACACTGCAGTGGAGGCTCCCCTGGCCAGGGGAACCAGACATGCCTGGCCTGCACCCAGGAGACCTACCGGAATGCGTCCTCAGGTGACCGGTGAGGGCATCCCTCCGGCGGCAGGCGTAGTTACAGAGGTGGCACTTGAAGGGCTTCTCCCCGGAGTGCAGCTTGATGTGCCGCAGCAGGTTGCCTTTCTGGGTGAAGGAGGCCCCGCACTGGTTGCACTGGAAAGGCCGTTCCCCTGGGATGAGCAGAGGAGAGCTGGTGAGAACAAAACTCAATGCGAGGACAGGAGGAGGACGACAGCAGCGAGAAAGTTGTTTCCCACGGGGGCTCGGTGACTTCCACCGGCTGCAGGTTTGATAGAACATGAGGCTTTCAGACTAAACCTGCCAGCTCCTTAACGCTTCACTGGCTGGGTCAATTTGATCTGAAAATCTAATTTTTTTTCCCTAAATCAGAATGGCACATCACAATGCAAATTCAAACTCATTTAAATAAAGTGACTGCAACATTTTGTGATGAAGAGCCACTCTTCCTGATCAGCAGTTTTGGAATAAACCAATATCCAATTTTGCGTGTTGTGGCATTTGGTGGGGTTTTTAATGTGGCTTTTTTCAAAGGGTCTTTAAAATATGCCACTGAAGCAGCAAAATAAAAAGGAAACTCATTAAAAATGCATTTCAGGATCACAAGTTCATTTCAGCGTTACATTCTTATATTTAAATGAAAGGCACTTCATTATAACAGTTATAATAACTTCTTTTCATTTACATTTTCCCTGTATTTTCCCTTTCAATTTCTTCTCCATTACCTGTCTGTCCCTAAGCAGGCAAATCAGGAGAGAGACAGACAGAGAAAGTGAGGGTAAGAGAGGAAGAGAGAGAGAGAGAGAGAGAGAGAGAGAGAGAGAGAGAGAGAGAGAGAGAAAAGAAAGATTGAATAAAATGAGAAGTTAAGAAACAGTGAAGCGAGGACCCATCTTCCAAAGAAAAGTCCCAGATCTCCCTATGGTAGGGCAAGAAGGTCAGCGTTCATTGAGATTCCTTGTCTTTTTCTTTACAACTTCTAAGCCCTTTAAGCACTTATTTGTCTACATTCGTAGAAAACAAATCATATTTCAACTACAGACACTCTGCGAGATGCCACATAGTTGTCACTGAGGGATTCTTCCAGGGTGGTACCACTGCATTTGTAACTAAGAACCTGGACCTTTGCTTAGACTCAGGATCCGATGAAGGGATGAACAGATTTTTGCAAGACAGAACAAACCTACTCGGGAGTCACAGATCTTGGAATCTAACTAGATGAACACTGCATTTGACTCCCACTTTAAGGAGTGATACATTTATCATTAAGTAAGAACATATTAAAGTTCTTTTGAAAAAATAAATGCTTCGTTTACAAGAAGGGAGCTATGTGATCACAATTCCTGGTAGAGAGATACCACAAAAATGTATATCCCAGGTAAAAGTTTCTCTTAGGGATAAAGAATGTGTGAAAATGTCTTTTCAATCGTGTTCCCAAATGATTGATCTGTCTGTGATAAAGGAGATAGCACTTACCAAAAACAATTAAGTAAAGCCTATCTGGTACTATTAAAGTCCATACCAGATTAAATTTTAAAGTCTATATTGGCACTTGGATTTCTTGATGATCATCATTCTTTTTCAGTGTGCAGGGGAGATGTGCTACTATGAAAAGTTAAAACTAATTTACAGTGCTATTCAATTATAGGTCAGTTGGAGGGGCCTGGCTCTAACCAGAAGGTATTCAATATTTCTCCCAAATTCCTGCCCAAATTGAACTTGACTGAGCAGAGAGAAAGTCAAGCAGGTTGGAAGGTAATAATAAAACTAACTCACTAACTACCTACCTCCCTGAATTTCAAGTCCACCCATGGAGCTGATATTGGATGGGGAGGGGGAGGTTGAAATAGCTGGGAGCCAGGTAGCTCTGCATAGCTTCCCATGGAGAGGTCAGTTAATTATCGATTAGATACATTTCTGGGCCTTCATTGTACCACACATGTTCATGAATATGTGTGTTTAACTCCAAGTGGACAAAAAGAGAAAGAAGCCTGACCACTGTGTGCAGAGAGACCCAGACATGATGAATCAGAATGTGCCTCCAACCACGGGGTACTCTCATTTGGAGGGGGGTACCCTCAGGTTGAATGGGAAAGCCAGTGGGGAAAGTCCATGTCACAAAAATGTTCACAGTGAGGATGTGAGGACACTCCTGGTGACGTAAGTATGTCTGTGATATGACCCACAGTGCCTACCATAGGAAGGCCCTTGCTGTGCTGGGGAGTTGCAGAAGTGCCAGGTCTCCCCTAGGTCTGAGCTGCTGCAGGAAACGCAGGTGGAGCTAGTGCTCAGATGATTACAGGCAAGTCACCCTTTTGCAGGGAAGCAAAGCAGTCATTTCTTGCAGTCTTCTAATTTGAGTCAACAGCCTTGTGGGTTCTGCTGGAAATCTCTTTGCTTCTGGCAGCCTGTGTGGGGGCATACATATGTAGCCCAAGGCCAGGGAAAGGGGTTTTGAAGACAGCATTCCTCAAAGTGACCACACAGTGTTCCACTCAAGGGATCTTGTTCTTGGAGGTTTAAACATAAGGAGACACATCTGTGAAATGGGGGTACATAACAGGGCCCAGGTTCTGTGCTCTGCTTCCCTTGCTAGTGGCAGTTGCCTGGCTTGTTCCTGCATCTAAGTGAGATTAAGTTTCTCCAAACTTGTATTTTTATTTATTTATTTATATTCATTTAATTGGGATGAGGACTTTGATAATTACAAATTACAAATTTAGTATGTTTTTATCCCAGAGACTGTACACTTTCCATTGTACAGGCTCTCTGTAAGAATTTTGGAGACCCTTTAAATAACTTATTTGGGTAAAAGAGAAAGTCTTTATGGATGAGTACCTCAGAGATTTCGGAGGGCCTATCCAAAGAAAATGAATTAAAAAATGTTTGTGTCACAAGAAAAGACCCGGACCTGTTCCTGTTGCCCCTGCACTAAGGAGCAGCATTGCAGTCAGAGGGTTATACTCAGGGAGCATGGTGCATGTATTTTTTGATGTGACAGACGGGAACAGAGTCTGTGCATGGCAATCTCCTTGCACTTTATCTTTTATAATAATAAAGCCACACATGTGCATGGAGGATCTCCCCTCTCCATTTCCTGCTTCTTTCCTACCACTGTTCATCTGATTCTTACACTCACTCTAAGATGCAGGGGTGGGGAAGGCACTGCTGTTACTCCTGAATCACAGATGTGAAATGGAGCAGGAAACAGGGGAACTGAAGCACCCAGCACCAATGAACCATTTAGAAAGTGGCACCAGCAAGACTTCACCAAGGAGGTGACATAGGCAGAGGCAAGGGCCCTACTCTGGAAACTGCTCTGAAATCCCTGCTTATTAGGGGACAGACTGGGAAGCCCAGGAACCCCACTGACTGGGTCGAGGGAGAGGGGGAGGAGCATGGTTTGGGAATAGGGTGCAGGTCCTAGCTTTCCGTGTGGGTCATGAATACTAAGCTCCCAAGTGAACAACTGTTCGAATGGCCCTGCTTACTGACTGCTCCTCAATGGCATGTCCCTGCCCTCTTAGTATGCTCTGTGGTCCCTGCCCTGTGTCTCCCTGGGGTTTGTTAGGAATGACCACTGTCAGCTTCTTCATGGAATGTGAATCAGAGTCTGCATTTTCATAGGATCCAGAGTGATTCACAGGTCCTTTCAAGTCTGGTGCTCTATAACTACCCTAAATGTAGGGAATGCAGGCAGTTTGGCTTTTCAGACATATTCCACCCAGATCCCAGGAAAATGAAAACCTTTCTAGCATGTGTAGTTGTTCAAACCTAGTTTAGCCAAACTGGGTGTTTCTATAGCTACCTGTGACTGTCTGCATTTATGCAGGTGGAAATGTACTGTGAAGAAAATCCATGAGCTCACTGTTTCAGGTATCTCTTCTTATTGTTTTTTAATAAAATGCTAGGCAGGGACTATAAAATTCATGGTATGTCCCTCTTTCTGGAAGTGATGTGCTCTGTAAGTGAAGAACTCAGCACATTGGGGTGTATGTGACATTTAGTCATTATTTGTGGGGAGAAGCCAGCAGCAAACAGCAGGTGCCACTCTGCATATCAGTCCTTGGCAGGTTTATTCATTAAATGTAATTATTTTTTTTATCAAGGTGGCGGCCATTATATTTTGGCAATTTAGTATGCCTGAATTTGATTCACTTATCAAATATTTATTTAAGAGAATTTTCACTATTCCATTGGACTTTACATGAATTAGCAGAAAAGTAATTCATTTGGTGAGGTTGCTTCCTCATCAGGAATGTATCACCACAGGTCCTAGAGTACACTGTTAAGTGTCTGTCCCAGGGTAGCCTCCTTCATGTTAATTTCCACCTCATTACAAAGGGGGAGAGCAGGATTACTCTCACACAGGCTTTTCTTAGGGTTGAATGTGATGGGTCTATTTCACTCAGTAATTTGAAGATTAAGGGGCCTACTCAAAAGCAAAATTTGTTTAATTTTAGAAACTAAATTTTTATTGAATATGAATGTCTATTGAAAATCAACTTATTTTTGATTTTTCAGATGTATTACAAATGGAATACATCATTCTGGAAACCACCTTGATTCGCATATAAAAATCACAATCCCACAAATATCTGTATTTCCTGTCTTTTTTCCTCAATGCATTTTCTGAATTCCTGCTTACTTTTTGATTTTTATTTGGCTCCATGTAACAAGCACACCAGCCTAGAATTTTCAAGTCATCTTCCTCACTTTCTTGAGATATACAATCTGCTGTCTCCATAGTAGCTTTTTTCCTCCTGGACTACAATGGCAGATGCTATTTTCTGATGACCTAAGGATGCCAGGCCACAGGCATGAGAGCTCAGGGGGTCTACGTTGTATGCCCAAGTTTTCCGAGACTACTAGAGTTGGTGAATTTATATGATTTACCTACCTTTAAGGAAGGTTCCTATGGAAAAAAGAGTTTCTGTTCAGTTCAAAAGAAACTTCATACAAAATGTGTGCCATTAATATTTTACTTCTAAGAGTCCAGTACTGTCAATGGTGGTGGTGCTGTGACAGTTCTGTTCACAATTATGTAGCTGTTCAATAGACAGGAATCACTATGAGATGCGTGGACAGGGCCATCATGGCCAACTGAGGCCCATGCCCCTGAGACAGGACATCTTGTGAACCTGGGTACAGCTCTCAGATGCTGGTTTCTCTGCATTTCTTCATATCGGAACATAGAATATTACATTATTTTCTACTTCCAAGGTCTCCAGGAAAGCTTTCAGTATGACAGGAATTTGGCACGAAATTCTTTATCAATTTGAGATGAAAACTAGTAGCAATATAACAATCCGATTCAATGTCTCCCCTGTTACAGAGTGACCCATTTGAAAACTGATCCAAACTCTTTCTGATTAACTACATTTTGGCACTAGTCCATCATTAACTGACTTTTCTGAACAAGTCCTATTACTTTGAAAGAAATGAAAACACATAGTTTCTAAGTAGAAAAACTGAAGAGTCCGTTTTGGTGCATTCACATCTTTCTGACTTGTTCCATAAGCACAGACCACTTAACATGGCAACCTAACAGCATAACTGAGACTAGCGTGTGTAATACAAGGCCCTGGGCAGACTTCACATGTATGCTATTAACTTTTCCCTTTTTATTTATAGGGTCAAAGAGGCACATGTTGAGAAATCATTTTAAATACTGCTCCATGATGATGATATGCATCAGCACAAGTTGGAGTCAATTGCTTGCAACAGTTGTGCTGCTAGTCAATTTGCAACATGCTCAAAACACTCCACATAGGATATTTTGCTCTTCACCACCCCATGGAACCTTCTCAGGCCACTAAAGGAAAAACTATGCCAGGCCTTACCAGTGTGGCTTCTTTTGTGAACCATGAGCACATTGGGCCCGATGCAAATGATCCCACAGATATCACACTTTAGTTTTCCGTTAGGAAGTCGAATGCCTCCAACTCCCGACAAAGCCGAGCTGCCTTGGTCCCTGTGAGAGCCATTCATTTTCTCTCCCGAGGCATCAAGCATTCGTAAATCCTCCGCACATTCTTCCCCATTCATTTCACAGGCACGCCCATTCTCTTCATCACTCTGAGTCTCTACTTTAACATTACTGGCTGAAAGAAACAATACAGGAAGACACTCAGTGTCACTGAAAAAAAAACAACAAAAAACAACACAACACAGCAAAAAGACAATCAAATAGACGCAGAGAGCAAATGGACAGAGTTCTCAGCATGTACCAAGGGAAGGGCAGTCTCAGCTTTCCTTGTCTTCCCTCCACAGAGGGCTTGGATGGCCCGTAGGATGCACCAAGGGTAGAGGCATACAGGAAGGACCTGCAGCCTCCCTCAAAGGTCCAAATAGAGAGTGTCTGAAAATTGCATGAAAATCTACTTATAAAGTTTGCACTTTAAGATTGGGCCCTCATTTTAAGCAGGTTAAGTTCATTGGATCCACAATCCTGTGGACTCTCAGGAGGAACCTGGGGCTGAATTCTATATACCTTTTGCCAGACAAGCACCTGGCCCTAGAAGGTGGATATTTAGTCACATGATCCAACTCCTTAGGATATATATACTTACTGGGCGGAGTCCTTAAGAGGAGATTATCAAGCCTGAAGAATTTCTCTTACACATAATGCTACCTTTCCTTGTTTCATGTAAATATTCATAATTTGGGGGCAAAACTTGGAAAATTCATGCTTGGAGTTATGACCCCCAGATCCTTTTAAGTTTCTGAAAGATCATTTTGTTTCTCTGGTTCATGAGTATTCAACTTCCTTTTTATCTTACAGTGATGTAAGACCATCTGAAGTCCTAAGGTAGAGGTGGCCTCTGACACTGGTACTGAAGGCACATAAAATATCTCTGCATGTAAGAGGTGAGAGTTTTCCAAAGGCAAATATTTTCGCTGGGCAATGAACTGTTGGGGTGAGTGAATACAAGAGCCACTGCTTACTCTGCATGACTATGTCAGTAATCAGAGGGTAATTCTATCATTTGCATATTTTTCTTTCAAAAGAAAATATGAGACACTGTTTGCATTCTTCTAAAACATTGACAACACACTGATAGGTCCAGCACTGTAATGAGGGGAAAAATTGCAGTTACCCTGAAAGCCATCATGTTTCTCATGATTTTTATAGACTCCTAAGAGTGGGTAGGTACATTTTGCCAAATAAAACCACTAATGAGGTAGATGACAAGCAAGACTACATAATTTTGGACTAATGTTTTCCATCAACGGTTGTCAGAGTTGGGTCTCTGGAGAAGTAGCCTCAGCATCACATGTTACAAATGTAGATTCCTGGGTCACCCCAGACCTGCTAATTCAGAGAGTTGGGTGGGCACTGAAATCTGTATGTTGATGAACCTTCCAGGGAACTCTAAGGTACACTCAAGACTGAGAAAAAATGCTTTCAATAATCAACCTAGTTCCTAATGCTCCACCTTTGTTCACCAAAATCTTTTTGGTCTGGAGATTTAGAGACTGGACACTGAAAGCAAAAGCCCTGGTCTGGAATTGCAGCTCCTCTGTTAAAAGCTCAGAGATGTTAGGCAAGTCATGTAATTTCTCCATGCCTTGATTTCTTCACCCACTGAAAATGGGAACTATCATAGCACTGAAGGGTAGCTGGAAGGATTAAGTAGGCTAACCCATAAGAGGTTAGCTCAGGATGGGGACAGGGACATGGCAAGTGGATGCATGCTCCCCTCACCGAGCAAGGGTCTGCCTAAACCCAGTAAAGTTTACAGTGCTTAACCTGGCACCAAGCCCACAGTGCTTTAGCTGCTCTCTACTATTTAACCCTTATAAGAACTCCACAAGCCAACCACCATGATTATCCTATTTTAAAGCTGATGAAGCTAAGGTGCAGAAAGGTTGAACAACAAGTTGTAAGTGGAAGAACTGGGAGCTAACTGCAAGGCTACCTGGCTCCAGAGTCTACATCTCTATTGTCAAGGTTTCCTCATTAGCTCTTTGGAGAAAAGACAGACAAATAAGGGAGTGAAAGGAACATGGGTCATAGGCTTAAGGGAGTTAAGTAGAACACAGGTCATAGGCTCCAAAGTGGACTTGAGAGGCCCCAGAAATGAAGATGTGTCCCTTACTGTCAGACCTGGCATTATGTACAACCATCCTGAGAGGGCTTCTTCAAATGCTGTTTCCCACATGGTTCTGGATACCAGAGACTTAGAGTAGCTCACGTCTCAGCAGCCTTCTACTAAGCCCTGTGCCAGAGACAAAAGACCAAATCAGTAGGATTTGGTCACTAAGGGAGATGAGCAGGCATGTGAGGACTGTCTGCCAACCAGGCAAAGGTGTTTCCCAACTGATGAGTTGTCAAGAATCAGTATTCTCTAGAAGGTGCTGGTTCTTTTTGGGAAAAATCTAATTCACTAGGCCCTCATCACTCAACAGTGTCAGCATTAGTCTTGCCATGGTTTAAGTGTGTTCTAGAGTCCCATAGTTTAAAGGTGTGGTTCCTAGGATAATGCTGTTGGGAGGTGATGGAACCTGTGAGAGGTGGTGGCAAGTACCACTCTTAAGTAATGAAGGCATACCATAAGGGACTGTGGGACCCCGTCCCTCTCCACTTCCTGATTCATGATGTGAATGATCTGCTCCAATGTCTGCTCACTGCTGCAGCCATCTGGCACCCTCACCAGACAGTGATCATGGGCTAAGAATCTCCAGAATCATGAGCTAAATAAACCTTTTGTCTTCAGAAGTTAATTGTCTCAGGAATTTCATTTTAGTAATGCAAAGCTGACTAATGTAGTGACTTCAAGAGGAAGAAAGACCTAAGCTAGTACAACTGCTCTGTCTTGCCATACTGAGATGCAATGCTAATTCCCTCACCAGATGCCAAGCCAATGCTGAAACCATACTCTTTAACCTGCCAGCCTTCAGAATCACAAGCTACATGAACTTCTATTTTTATAACTCACCCAGTGTCTGGAATTTTGTTATAGCAACAGATAATGAATCGAGTCAAATCTGCACTAGAAACATGATAAAGCTGTAAAGATCTGTGTGCTCCTTAAATCTAGGCTTATTCTTAATTACCTATCTTGTGGGCTTTTAAAGGTGAGACTGGAGCACTCTCCAGCTCAGTGAACCAAATTACAGTTGGTTTACAAGTTCTTCCACTTTGAGAACTAAGACACAGGGCTGCAGCAAAGCGTGTGAGCTAGGAGCTCCTGTGGTTGGAAAAAGGGACACCACACAGAAGAATTTGTGTCAGCATGATCCACTTTTCCCCACTTGGCTGTATTTCATTAATTTTAGAGGCAACTAGTTACAGGAAATTTCCTCTGGTTTTCCCAAGAGCACATGTGTACATATGGCACCTGAGCACCTTCCAGAAGTGACCCTTGCTCTTTTGCCTCAAAAAGAATGATGAGCACTGGTGTGAGTCTTTGGGCGATCTGTGGCTTGTATCACGGAAGTCTGTGTGGGCATTTTCTGCAGAGGAGCAGGACAGCAGGGAAGCATCAGCAGTGACCTCTGGGTTTCTGGAAGCAGGAACAGAAGTTCTGCCGCAGCAGGTTGCTTGCATAAGGAGGGAAAGCTAAATGTAAGGAAGAAAGCAGATGAGGAAGCATGGGGGTCAGCATGCAATGGATATTGCTGTGAATACCACAGACATCCTCAATGCCTGGAGACTTGATATCAACTACTAACCTGCCTAGGGCTCACTGAAGGAAAGACTGTCATGTCATTGCTATGTTACATGACAGCGTCACTGACAGCTGTAACTGAAGACAAAAAAAAAAAAAAAAAAGGACAAAGAGGCTCCAAAGTTATGAGTGTCTATCACAAATTATCCTGAGATCAATAATGGATAACCGACGGATATGTGTAAGAACATATTTGTACAAAGAGATCCCTGTATGATCAGCAGTAAGAATTTTCAACATGGGAACAGGAAGTTCTGAGAAGAAAATTAAAGTTGCTGTGATTTTTCTAGGTCTCTGAGAGAAAGGACCAGACAATAGCCCAAGATCCTCGTGGGCAAGGTTAACGAATGTTAAATAATGGAGGCATGGTAGAGGGCTCCCCAACAGCAGACTGAACACGGCTTTACATAGGAGCTTGAAGGCAGCTGCCAGGAGTTCTAGAGCAAGGGTGTCATAGCGATGAGGACAAGTTCTGGGTCACGCTAGGACTGGAAAGTCTGTAAGGTCTGAGAGGGAAGGATGAGCAGGGGCCAGGGGGATCTGTGAGAAGCCACCAGATAACACTCTCAGCACAGGGCATACCAGATCTAAGCTGTGTGTGGATTTTCTCTAAATAGGTGGGAAAGGCCCTCACATCATTGTGGACAAATGTAAACAGCATGTTTGCTATGTAGACGAGATCAAGAGATTTCTGTTCACTCAAAGAGGCCTTCGTGAAAGTGAGGGTCTCTGTGTAGAACTGCTTAGGGTGGTACTGTTTCAACATAGTGCTACACTCTCTCTGAATATAGGGAATATACTTATAAATATTTTGTAAACCCCAACCTACTCCACACTTAGAATATCAATTGAGCTGATTAAATATAGAACATGAAATAGGGACTTGTGCATTTCTTTCCCTGAATGCTCTGGCTTGAGCCAGCCTGAGCTCTTCCACTGACTGAGGGAAAAATGGGCATGGCCCAATTTTATTATTCAACGAACATGGCTTATATTAACAGTATTTGCAAGCTCTTAGTCAAAAGCTATTTTGACTTCCCAGATACTCTTTAAAATTAGAAAAAATTAAAATCCTATTGTCATGTATTTTAGAGGCCTTCTATGTTATTGGTAACCCCACAGTTGTAAGAGAGGCTCCCAGTGCTGCATGTGACATGGCCCTTAGCAGATAGCAAGCTGCATTGAGGAATCTGGAGACTCCAAGGAACTCTGAGGTCAACAGAAGCCCAGGGGCCTGGATCCACTGCCAAGCATTATGTTCACTTGTGAATAATTAAACATTTTTAAATGCACAGGTGTAATGTACACTGGGCAGCCCCGCCTCACAAAGAGGTTGTATTTCTTCTTCGTTTTCCTTTCCTTTTTAGAATGTGTCTTTATATTTACTGAAAAAGTATATTTTGATACTAAGAATTTTGCCATTGAAAAGACATTCTGAAATCATCACTCCAATGTAAGTTCAGTCAAGGAGCTTGAAATGTACAAAATTTTAAATAAAAAAATGGGAGAGAAAACTATCCTTGCTCCACTAGTGACTACCAAGTAAAAATCAAATGGAATAAAAATATTTAAGGTTTACCTTGAAATTATCCATGGTAATTGAATGAAATTTGAGATGAAGAATATACTTATGTATATACATATATATGTTTGTGTGTTACCCTAAAAGATTTATGAAATTTTTAAGTATTTTAAACATTAACAGAAATTTATTATAACAACATTATTTAAAATGTAAGATTTTTATCTTGTCAAGGTGCATTATTTGAACTACTCTTCTTTACTTGATGTTTTAGGCCTTCAAATAGAATAAAGTCAGGGAGAGAGAAGACAGAAAAAAGAGAGAAAATTGAAAAAGAATACAAAAAATAATGAGTTTCAAGCATATATATGTACACCTCAAGTATTTAGGGACATAAACTGGAATAAGATAGTGGAGGAGGTCAGAGATGGTATTTTCATTTCAAGAAAGAAACAATTAGGTGTTGAAGGAAATGGAGGACAATTCTCCATTGTGACCACAAGGTGGCGATATTGACCCAGAACAGTTTGGTTGCTGTTGGGTGGGGGGCCTCATCAAGGTTAACCAGCCAAAGGTGCAAAGGAGGATATTTGCAATTTGGAGATGTTAGGGGGAGAAGGGAATTCATACTAATACATTATGAACACATTTGCATAAATATATAGACAGAAAGTATCAAAATACATATCATGACTCATGAAAGCTTTGTAAATCATATATATTCACATGCAGCAATTTTTGCATCCTGAAAGTCTGCCAAAAGATCTACTTGAATGTTACAATATTCTGGGGACTACCCTTTCTCAGACTTAAGAAAACGTGTTAGGATGTGTTATCTTACTTTTATTTTGTACCAGGGATTGAACACAGTGACACTTAACCGCTCAGCTACATCCCCAGTCCTTTTTTGTATTTTATTTAGAGATAGGGTCTCACTGAGTTGCTTAGGACCTCTCTAAGTTACTGAGGCTGGCTTTGAACTCACGATTCTCCTGTGTCAGCCTCCTGAGCAGCTGGCATTACAGACATATGTCACCACATCTGGCATTACCCTATTCTTCAGTGCATGTGATGTCTCAAAACATTTCAACAATATTGTTCATCTCAAATTAATATGATTTTCATGTCCTGGAACCTTAATTTTTAGACGTTCATATAAGTACATACAGATATTCACATATACAAACAGGTATATATACACGTATATCTCAGAAATAAGTATCAAGCTACTGTTCTGAAGTTGAATCAAAGGAATATCAGTTAGAGAAAGATTTCTATAAACTTTTAAATATTGTAAAAGTTGTCGATCTAGTTTGTGAGCAAAAGTATCCTTAGATTGATTGATACTGCTATATCTCTCTATATCTCTTTGGGTACCAAATAGCTTTGTTAACCAGAGTGTCAAAAACATTTCTTTAACTGTTACTGACATCTCTTCTATATAAGACTATTTTTATAACTATTACTACATCAACCAGCTGGGCCTGGATTGGTATAGTGCTTGCCCAGCACACTCAAGTCCCTGTGTATAATCCTAAGCACTGAAAAAAAAAAATCAAAAAACAAAACATAAAACCACCAAACAATATTAACAAGCATAATCTGTTTTCTAATGTTGTTTTATACTATTTACTAATATGGAATCTAAAGATTGAAGTTCTAAGAGGGTTACCAACTGGTAATACTTTCATATTAAGATCACTGTGCATGTTTTAAAATAAACATTCTCTATTCTTTAAAATACTCCTGTAAGGCAAGGGCCAAATACATTTATTATTTATCAGAAAAGAAAAATGAAATTAACATCTGCTTCTGGTTTAACAGCTTTGATCAGAGAATGTCCCGCCCATACCACGTGCAAACCCTGTGCTGGTTTACACGGTGAGGCACCTCAGACAATGGCCTGGAAGCCTGTGATTTCTTCTTTCTCAGTTCTGAAATTAATACTCCACAGCAAGAGAAGAGTAGGTTTCTCCTGTCCCACAAAATTGTAAAAATTATCTTGAAAACATTTGATAGTGAAAGAAAAAGAATGACCATTTTATCATTGCCCCTGATAGAAAGGAGATAATCACAAAATTAACCATAAAACTGTTCAATGGTATTGATGAGCAACAATCCCATCAGTATTATCCTTACCCTCTCCTTACTTTGGCTCACTAGCATGCTCAATAGCACGTATCTCAACTATCTACATCCCACTCATGCATTTCATTGTTTAAGTGATGTCCCTGATGGTAGATGTTTAATGGATGGAATAGTAAACATTTAACATATCTCATCTTTTTTGAAGTGTAAAGGAAAATGTTGATGATGTAACATGCAATTCGTGGTATTTACATGATGGAAACTGAGTATGAAATGAGTATGTTTCCATTTCTAGAAGCAAAACATATACTTACGAGAGAAAGATTTGGGAATTATTGCATGAAAATCCCTAAAGCCATCAGCCCCATATGGAACTGCAATAAAAAAAAAAGGCAAAAAGAAGCAGGATTGTAATACTGTTAGTGATACAGTAAGAGTTCAAGATAGCATTATTTTAAAAAGCATGCTCGGACAACTGGGTACCTAAAAATCTATTGTTGACCCTCCAGTAACAGAAAAGCATCACTCAAACGGGACATCACTCCCTAAGAGTCTGAACTCACAGCATTACAGCACAAAGGGTGCTTTGGAGCAAGTTCTGAGGAGAACTCAGAGGCAGAACCTAAAACATTCCAGAACTGTGAGCAAACTTTCAGCAGTGTTGGTCCAAGATCTCTGCCTCATCCCAGCATCTCCTGGGAGACCACGTACCTACACAAAAGCAGTATGCTTTCTTCATGGGTGAATTTCATTGCATATGTTCTTTATTCAGCTTTCTCTTAGAAAGTATTCATAAAAAATAAAAAAATTTCCATGTAATACGTTGAGTGGGGAAAAACTGTTGTTTTCCCCTTACTTCCAAAATGAGCTACAAATTTCTGTGGGTATTCCTTAGCAGCTGCTCTCATGGTATCACCACCTCAAACGTTCAGGTTCTAACTGCATCACAAGGCTGTTTCCAGCGGGTTCCTATTTCCTAAGACTTGGCAGGTTCTGCACATGGGCATGCAGGTGTGTATACACATGCACAACTACACATGCACACAAGGTTTTCTCTCCAAGAGTCATATTCCAGTGATTACCAGAGTTATGTGCACAATGTAGCTGCTAGATTAACTCTGTTCCATAAAGTGCTGAATAAGCAGAGAGAATTCCAAAGTGACCTTCAGGAAAACAAACCTATTTATCAAACTCTAGTGTTTTCCAAACTTACCTGAACACAGACCCTTCCTTTTACCCCATGAAAAACTTTATAAAATATGGAGATCATGGGCAATTGCAGTTGGAGAGACACTTTCAAACCTTCTACTTGGAGTGCCTGGCTTAATTACTTTTAAACCCTTGCTCATCATCTATTTATTTTGTTCCCTGATTGTCTAAATCTTATGGATGACGTAAGCATCATGCATTCCATCAAACAGAGGTCTCCTAAATTGATTTGCCAGATATGGATGTATTGATACCTTCAAATAGCAAATACTATAATGACAATTTTATTATCACCTTTGCTATTCTTGTCATTTTCACTGAGTTCCAAATGTTTATGTAAACTCTTCAACCTCAGTTATTCTGTGTCTGGGGAGTGGGGACATCTGTCATCTTAAATAATGGGAGAGAAGGCAAATGTGTTTTAAAGGGTGTTACCTTTTTAAGACAGAGATATGATAACAGGCAAAACAGTATAAAACTCTGCTTTAATGACATGACACAGACATGCTTCCGGTACTGATGACAGTTCAGATATGGTGCTTATATATGGAAAGTTAACTTCCTAACCTAGTTCTCTGGCTATACACAGCTATACCTCAGTCACCTGCTGTATGTACACTGATAGTAACTGCAGTGGGGAAGTATTGTTCATGTTCACTGGTAAAAGGAGTAAGGGAACTAAGAGATTAGAACTCATACAATTTGTCCAGCATTTGCCTTATCATTAGAAGCTGTAGACTTGTGCAGTATTGGGTAATCCAACTATAAGCCTGGAAATATACAATCTTGTCAGAATGCTTTCCATTATGTACATTACCATTTAATATAAAGAGTATGACAAAGCATCGCTAGACATTAAGTGTTAATCACTTTCCAAAAGAATCTGTTCTTTGCCTAGTTTGCTAAGTTTTATCTTAAATATTTAATTCCTTAAAACTAAAATATAACTATCAAGTTTTTCTACTTCTGCACAGTAAAGGTGAATTGAGAAGAATGCACTCCTGCTCAAGCACCAGCCACGTTCATGCACACAACCTTCTGAGTTCAGAAAAAGAAGTGTATGCTATTCTACATGGATGGGTAATGATGCAAACAGCAAAACTCTAAGCTAACTCCAGTGTCTTGTGGTGGCCAATTGATCAGAGCTTTACGAATGTCAGATGCTTATAAAGCATGTTCCATAAACGATCCTGAATCCTCTCCATTGTGCCATAAGATAGGCACCATCACTGTTTTGCTGGCAAGGAATCTGGGGGGGGGGTCAAAATAAGTTTCTAGAATTTTCCATCCTGGTAGTTCACATGTGAACATGCAAATTTAAGACCACATCTAGTTAGTATCTGACAATCAGCATCCAGAACACATTCTTCCTTGGGTGGCAGAGCTTTGGGGAAGCTGTGTCTGTGATGCTCAAGAGGCACTGGAAAGTACATAAGTTACTGAATACACACAAGGGTGCACCCACGAGCGTGCAAGTACACTCATCTGTACATGGGCATACAGGAGTAACAGTGCACTTACCAACAGTCTCTCAAACAAGGAAGAGACTGCCAACCAATAACATAAAGGGTGTGGCCAAAATGGCCTCCCCTGCTCCACTTCCTGGGTGGACCTCAAAACTAAGGCTGTATTCCTCACTGCTCATCCAGGTAGGGGCCAGAACAAAGACACAAGGGGCACATACCCAGCGATCACTAAGAGTGCCCCATGTTCCACGAGCTGGCTGTACTCTCTGGCAATATTCCCATGTTGCTTCTGGCAAGCTGTGAAACAGGTCATAAGAATCTGTTCATTGCTCCTTTGGAGAGCTCTGCAGGAGTGGCTTCGCTCTACCCCTAAGTCTAGGGTTCGTCATACAGGCTCATCGTAGAATCAATCACTGGGAGTGGGATCCTGGAAGTCATTCGGTGATTCACTCTCAGCCTGTTTCTCATTTCTTTAGTAAATTCCACCCCGAATTCCAAGCCATTGTTTTATCAAAGGGTACAGATAACAAAATGCATTGAGAGCTTTTCCCAAGCTTTCTACATTTCATGAAATACATTTTTCTTATCAAGAACAAATTTAACTAATTTGGTGGGAATTTCTATTCCCAAAAGTCTTGTGAAGATTTTCATATAGAATGCTGTGAACATCTTGGATTCTGAATCCTATTCAGATTGCCAAATTGATTAACAGTACAGAAAAAATAAAAGAGAGGACATGCCCACAACATTTCAGTTTGCATTTACTTGTGTATATTATTATAAACTCCTCCTACTGTTTCACCTGGAGATGCTAAAACATACTTGAGATTTTCAAAACAAGAGGAAGGAAAGCTGCTCCACTTTCAAGTTTAAGGACAGTGACAATTTTCTAGTGAAGGTAAATTATTTAGGTTTGTTTTTAGGAGAATTTAGAAATATGCTTTAGCTTGATGTTTATGTGTATTCTTTAACTTGTATTAACCTGTCAGTTATAAGCAAGTCATTAGTCTTTCATGAACTTGCCTACATATTGTTTGCAATGACCTTGGCAATGCCTATAGCTCTAGCACTTAATGGAAGGACAGCCTAACCCTGTGGCTCAACTACCAAGAGAGCCACAGGAGTGGGGCAGCATAGGAAAGGCAAGAAGGGAATCAGATGCCCCACAGAACACTTGGGAATGTTAATGCTTGAGTACTGGTTATATCCTGAGTAGGGGCCAAAGCCAGAGGCTATTAAAATTCTCCCATACCTAGACATCTCACAAATGGGTGGGTTTTCTCCTGGGAAGCAAATGCTAGCTAGCTAACATCTGCTCACTGCTCACTCATGGAAGGTATTGCCGTTTCAGCTTTGTAGAAGAGGCAGCTAACATACAAACAATATCAATGTCACGTTTGTTGACAAAGAGCTGTGAGGTATTGATGTGAGATCTCACACCTATAATGACTGACTTTTCTGCTGCCCTTTCTCCACCACTCTCCTAGCTGCAGGGTGGAGCAGTTATAACTAACTGTCTCTTCTCTCCTTCCCAATCCACTAGTTCCTTCTGATCAAACTTTAAGGATGTGCTCTGCAGATCGGTCATGGGGTCCTATGTTCTGCATGTCCCCAGCAAAGTACCTTCCAGTCAGAGGTAGGCAAAAATTCGAAACAGAAGGCAAGAAGAACGATGCCCAGGGGCTCTGATGGCGGAATCCACCTGGGCTTCATCTTGTTTATTGCTCTTTCATCCCTCCAGGCTCCAGAACGGCAACACCCCACTCCAAATGCATCCTCTTCCTAGACCCAGCTTCCTTCCTACATCCCCACATGAGCTAGTGTGTTTGATCTGGATTCTTTCTATTCTTACACACATAGGTTTCACCTCCACCCTCACCTTCCATAGTCAAATTATCTCAGTTCTTTGAAGATGTCTCCCTTACTATTCTCCAATCCCATCCCATTCCAGCATATCCACAAAGCCACTGACATTTCTCAGTCAAGACTGCAGCCCCCACATCATCTCCTGCCTGTGTTTCCTGCCCACCATTCAGCATGTGGCTGGTACATGTGTGCATCATGGGGCCCTTGCTTTCAGGTTCCTCTGCCATCTATCCTGCCCAGTGAACTAAGATAATCATCCTTAACATGCACTTACGGAGTCATATCTAACTCCCATTATTTCCACTGTTATGATGAGACAAAATCTCTAGTCCTAGGTTGAAAATCCCTCCCCAGCTGGCAAGCAATGACAATGAATCTCTCTTAGAGAAAAGTCTCCTCACACACTGCACCTCCTCTGCAAATACCCTGCAGTTTCCATTTGTCCATGACTATACACACACTTATTTCAAAGCTAATCTTGAGCCATAATTTGAATGTGTCTTCTTGGTCTGAGCAACTTTCTGGGTCCTGGACAATGATGTTCAGATCTTCTCTCCTTCAAATCTTGTTTGCCTTCTTGCCTGGCTCCTCATATCTGCCACCCTCAGGAAGGTGAACTCTATGGGGCCTGCCTCATGCTCTAGCCTCTTCAGAAACTGGACCTGCTATGGCCTTGCTGTCTCCATTTGAGCGTCTCTGGGATGAATGCCTAGCTCTGGAAGTTAGTTGTCCCCAGCCTAATTCTGTCCCCAGATAATGGTTATGAACACAGTATATGGCCTCTTCTCTTCCCACTTGCTTTCATGCAGAAGGCCCAGCACAGACAGGCTGCTCTACACAGGCTGTTAACAAACTTCTATTACTTTCTGATAAAAACTATAGAAATTGAACATTTTCAGAAATATATGGCAGAAAGCATTTGATTTCTCATGGTGGTTACTTAGTGTAGTTCCCAGGAAACATGGTGCCTTTAGACCAAGTTATCAACAAGGATAATCATTTTTGCCATTATTTGATGTTGTATGTTATTGTAGCCCACGTGGACTGGCTCTCTGTTTGAATAGGTCCTCTGGCATCCTTTGGTCTGTGTCCACACATTATTTCTACTTCTGAATCTGGACAGTCAAAAATTACTAGGTAACAACAGTGCCCATCAACACATGGAAGAAAGAGGTGGCTGGGCAATGGAAGAGGCATGAGTGTCAGTCAGGGTCAGAGGACAGCTTGACATTGGGCACTGCCTCCATTTGCTGTGTGAACTTGGTCAAGTGGTAACTACTCAGAGCCTCACTTTCCTCATTCACCAAATGGGAATAATCATGTCTGGTTTGGCAGGTCTGTGGGAAGATTCATGGTAACATTCATAAGGTCCCTGCTCTTCAGCAGGCACCATAGGGACAATGGCACTGTAACTACCTGCTTAGTAGAAAGCCATGAACAGATAACACCTTATCTTCTTCTCAACAAAGCCTCCATGTCATTAGCTACACCCAACTAACATTCACGAAGTTTCTCAAGTGGGAACAACAGTAGGGAGCATGCTCTGCTGTCCACCAAAAGTGAAGGAGCAAAGACCAAGGACCTCGGGAACACTTCATGTCTCTTTCAACCCTAAGTATGTTCAGCTACCCCTTGGACTCCCATTGCCCCTGACACTGACCCACTCTATCTGGGATGTGGCCAATTTCACCTTCCTAAGCACCTCACTTGCCCTGATGGTGTTTCAAGCTGACAGTCAGGTTGAAAGACAGCTGTGGTTGCTCCAAGTAGGATCTGCCAATGATGGTCAAAGTCATTTTGCTTTATTCCTAGATTCAGGCGACAGATCTGTCTTCCAGAGCAGACTACAAACAGAAGTCAATGGAAGATGAGGACAGACTGATGTCTGTCCCTCTCGCTCTCAATGTGGCTTAACTGAGTCCACCTGTCCTACTGTTGTTTACATTTAATTAACACAATATTAAGTTGTCATAGTAAACTAATTTGGCTAGAAAAAGCTTTGATTGCTAAACTCATGGGTTAGAAAGGGAGATGTGCACAAAGACTTTTCTAGAGAGTACAAGTAAGGAAAGAGCAGGTGCAAAAATTTTGGTTCCAATTATTGGATGAGATATTAATAGTCGTTTTGGGGCCATTTGGTTTCTTTGCAGGTTCTTAGAGTGTGGTGTGCCCTCTCAACTTCTTATGTATAGTTCATGTCAGCCAAGTCTGTGTCTCAGATCATCTTAGAATCACCCTACAGTGGGGTGAATTCAACAGGTTTAAAAGAAACCTTGGGGATATTTTTGAATATTATATTCTTGCTATTTTCTAAAAGAACTACTATCTTTTTAGTAAAAATCATGTTTACTTGTTTTCATTTACTTGAAGTACATCAATGAAGTTTCTAAACACCACCTCCAAGTCCCGTCATTTCAGGAGAACCATGTGAAAAGTGAGAAAAGGGGAAAAGAATAACAAAAACAGTGAGGGAACTTTGGTCAAGCTCTAAAAACTGAGAAGGAAATGGAACATTCTGGCTTACTGGAAGATGGGGAGAGGAATACTCATAAGACACCCCCTCACACACTTCTAGGAGGGAGACAAAGTGAGGTCCTAGATCTAAGTAAAAAATTAAATTTTAACTAATTTTTCATTTCAAATTTTATCCCAGTGAGGGACATTTCTACTGATCACACAGGCCAACATGATAAGGTAGGGAGAGCCTAGTAAATAACAGTTGCACACCATAGCCCAGACTGTGAGGACAGGCAACAGAAACTGCTAGAATGTTTCTGTGGCCAGCAGAACTCTGTGCTTCTCTTTCCAATATTTGAGCCCTAGAAGGTCAGACCATAGACAGCAGAGGTTCCCTCTGCATGGTCAATGGATGGTGGTGTTCATGTGTGATGTGGAGCCACAGGAGAAGACAGACACGAAACAGGAACATGAGTTGCAGAGCTCATCTGTCAATCAGGGAAACTGTGGCATGGGCCACAGAGTGAGACCTTCATCCACTGGCTGGGATGTGCTTGGGCTGATACATCTGCTTACATGGGTTAGATGTGGCTCTTAGTTTGGCAAAACCAAGGACTGAAGGCAGAAGGAAATAAGTTGACTGTTAAACTTGACCTGACTTCCTGAAATATGATCAACACATCAATGAGTTATAGGATATATCACTCCTGATCTAAAATGAGTGCACACATGCAAAGAGAAGGCTGAGGAATAAACCCAATTCTGTTGCCTTTGGCCCCTGAAGCAGTCAAGTGACAAGGACATCAAGTGGCCCGGCTCCTCTGAAGCCTCTGCCAATACTCACAGTCATTCCCTCCCATACCCAGCACTGGCTTTGTGTCAGCCTAAAGATTCCAGAAGCTCAGGCTCTGCTTCAGGGAGGCCAGAGATAAAGTAATCTCCCCCAGGACACACAGAGGGTGGATCCTCTGCCGTCCCTCCCTTCCAGAAGCCCAACGGGTCCCTGTCAGAATTCCAAGCAAAGGGTGACTCAGCAGAGGAGGAGGAGGGAGAGGAAGGATGGCTCAGTGGCTACATGGCCCATGCCCACAGGTATGGTACTGCACAGTGTGGGTTTTCGGGTGAGTGATGGTCTTTAAGGAAAAGGAGCCCTTGTGAATAAGGCTGGCCTCCAGTGGCTTTAACACACTGAAGAGGGCGATGAAGACTCATTCGGGTCTTAGCCACTTCTTCCTCTGCTCCTACCATGAGGCCTGTTTCTCAGGCTCCAGCTTAGGTAGTGAGCCCGTGGGTAGTGTGGAGTGGACAGTATAAGACAGTTTGGCATGTCTGTGACTGAGCTGGTTATCTGTGGAGGAGAGCAAGTCTGGGAGTTGTGGCTGGGACTATCACACAAAGATTGGGGACTAGCACACACAGGCATGTGTACAGGAGTGGCCATATGTGTTTATGCAGGGTGTGCATGTGAGCTGGTGTGTGGCACACTGAGATTGCTCTTCCTCCACATAAATTTACCAAGGTAATTCAGTAAAGTATCATCAGTGGTGGAGGGCCCATTACAGGGACTTTTCCATTAAGGAAGGCAGCAATGCAGACAAGTTATATGAATCCTGATGTTCCGAGCACCAGGTCAACTCCACATCACTATGGGACACATTTCCCTGAATCCCAGCTCTAGGGGCAGGAAGATACAGAAAATGCTCAGGAGTCAAACTGGCCCTCTATCTTACAATGAAAATGCAGTAAAGTTTAAACTCCTTCCTTTTCTTTTTTTTTTGGTATCACGAATTGAACTCAAGGGCACTCATCCACTGAGCCACATCCCCAGCCCTATTTTATCTGTATTTTATCTAGAGGTTGAGGCTGGATTTGAACTTGCGATCCTCCCGCCTCAGCCTCCTGAGCTGCTGTGATGATAGGCGTGTGCCACGACAACCAGCTCCTTCCATTTCTTAATCAGGACACATTCAGGTGGAGACTTCTGGTCAAGGGACTGTGACTTGGGGCAGAATTCTGTACTGTGACAATCAAGTCAGAGTGAGAAGACCTAAGGCAAAGGATATGGGGACTTCAAGCCATTCAGCCTTCAGTGTTAACTTACTGCTAACTTTGGTAAAATAAACTCAAAAGACTTTGCATTTCATAGCTCTTCTCATAAGGAACTGTTTAAAGCTTTTCTCTTTTCTCCCTTTTTCTTCATTTCTTTTTCCTTTTCCTTCTCTCTTTCTTCACCTTTCTTCCCCCTCTCCCCATTGTTTCTCAATTTTAGCATTGTGTTTTACAAATGCTGAGCATATGTTCTTGCATTTGACCATGAGAATAAAGCCTCCAGGTGTCACTGATTAGCACTGGCTTGACTGGACTCCTCTAGCCACTGGCAGTACTGTTGAAATGGATTTGTTCCAGGCCCTTCCTCTGCTTCCTAGTGGCTCTTGGACCTGAGAGAGTCACATGACATCACCAAGCCTCAGCTTCCTCACATGTGAAACCCCATGAAAAGCCAGTCTCACGACTCCATACAACTACAGGGACACAAAGGCATCTGCCTCTGCCACCCTTTCTTCTGACCGAGCCCCACCCACCACCTTCTTCTGAGCTTAGCTTATTACTCAGAAACCTCTGGCTTCCTGGCACTTCTGTCAAAATATCACATCTCTTGGGAAAAACCTTCAAATGCCACATTATTTTTCCCAGTAGGTACCAGCTGTTTCTTAGGATTACAGTGCCTCAAAATGCTCTGTCCTTCACATCAGTAGCATTTCTTCGAAGTAGGTAGTTTCTCCCTTTCCTTCCCATCTTTCTAGTCTCATGATACAATAACACTTTATTGGGAAATGTATGGAAATGACCAATTTACATCATATATTCTTCCCATTTTAAAATGGGAAGCATTAGGCATGTAATGTCTAAGTGAAGGCTGCTGGCTTTCACCCAGCTATCCCCCTAGGACCCTGTGAGCTTTCTATGTGAACGTCCTCTTAAATATGTCCTGTACATTCTCTTTTTTCTAATCCTTGAAACATCCCTGTAGGGAAATATTCCTCCCACTTTACCAATGAGAGAAATAAGACTCACAGAGGTGGTTGAGCTGCCCAAAGTGACCAGGTAAGAAACGACAAGAAAGGATCAGAGCCCAAGTTGACGGGGCTCCATAGCCCACTTCTTCCCTCATTTACTCCCTCTCTTCTAAGCCCTGAACTGACTCATAAACCTTGCCCTCTTAGCAGCTCATGCATTATGAAAGGAAGGCCTTTGAAGAAGTCATTTAAGGTACTGCTGGAGGAGCCATGTCCACCTCAGGTACTCCACACGTGCACACATAAAACCCCAAAGGAATCACCAGAGAAATCATAAAGGGAAAACATGGTCCCTGCACCAGGGAGTTTTCAGTCTAGGAACACAAGGAGAAGAATGTACCAGAACATTACGGGCCCAGATTCTTTAGAGGTCAATGTGTGCCCACAGGTGGTAGGAGGGGTGTTAGAAGTCACATAGGGTTTAGCTTCCCAGAAGGAGGACGTTCAACATGTAAAGCAGGAAGAGGGAATTCCAGAAAGCCAAAATGCAGGCCAGGGCAGGGCCAGCTGCAGACATGGTGGGGTGGCCCTTCACCAGCTTGGAGAGTTGTGGGGACAGTAATCTTGGATGTAGGAAAGATGGCAGGCTGGGTCTGATCCTAGAACCTCTGGAGCTGACATGACATCCCAGGCAAGGGGGACCATCTGAGGTGACTGCCCAGTGGTCACGTGGTAACTGGCTTAGGGATTAGTCTTATGGATGGAGAAGCCTGAGGGGAGGGGACACTATGACCAATGGTGACACCCTACAAACAGAAAGAGGGAAGTTAGGAGCCAGCAAGTGGTTTGAGGGAAAAGCAGGATCATGAGGTGCCAAGAGAAAGGGCCCCATCCTCTAAGGCAAAAGCACACATTCAACCCACTCAAGGGTCACTCTGCTTCAGAGAAATGCCACCAGCCAGCAGGAGACCCTGAGCTTCCAGAGCCCCACTTCTCCATTCTGTCCTGCCTCCCCACCTCTCCCGCCTCATCCAGATGCATCGTCCCCGGGAGGTAGGCCCATGGACAGCGATTGTGACACTGTGCCGTGTGTCATATTGTAACTGGGTTTCCACATCCTCCTGGCTGTATTGTAAGAGCCCAAGAAGAGGAACAAGGGCGAATAATGAAATATAGGAATGCAGGAAAAGAGGAAGCCACCCAAGACACCAGCCCAACCGAAATGTGAAGAATTATGGAGAAGTGACAGAAAGGGAAGTAAGAGTAAGGAATTGCATTCAGTGGCTCAGCAGAGTGAGTGCGCACACACAGACACACACAACACACAGATACACATGAACACACACAAATACATACAGACACAGGCACTCACAGACATACAATTATATACAGATACACTCAATCACACAGACACAAACACAGACTGTGAGAAACACATACAAACAGACACACATAAAGACAGATGTAACCACAAAGACACACACATCTTCACTCACAATCACAGAGACATGCACAGACATACAAACACACAGATACATGTGAACACAGAAACACACCTGGGCATACATACAGATACAAACACACAGATGCACATATCTTCACTCACTCTTCAAAGACATACACATACACATAGTCAATTATATATGGATACACTCTCATACACTTAGATGAAACAGATACACACTAACACACACATACTAACTCACACAGAGGCACACACATTCTCAGCCACAGACTCACAGACACACACAAATACAGAAACACATGTACTCAATCACACACTGATGCATGAACACACAGAGGCACACTCCCCCACTCATTCAGCTACAAGGATACATGAATTCTTTCATACCACAACAAACATGCTCTGACTTAGACATGCAGATACACAGAGACATGCACTCATACAAACACAGAATCTTTCTTGTACCTAAATCAAACGTTTAAGACTGAGCTCTTAGTTCTTAGTCTCACAGGGAGAGTAGCGATCCTGCTTTAATCCAGCTAGCTGGGCGGTCTGACCCAACTGTGACTTACAACATCTGCCCCTAAACGGTACTAGATCCTGAAAGTTCAAAATTCCTGATAATTCTAATAGAGGCCATTCTGGTTTTTCTTTTCTTCCTCTCTTATATTTCAAAAAGCCAGAGTAAAAACATAGAAAAACTTTCTTAACATTATAATAAAAAATCGAATTTGGGGGCTGAGATTAAGAAAATGGACTAATAGAACAGAAAGCTTAAGTATATTTAGGTAGATAAAACACATTTAGGGACCTCCAAATATCATTTTTTAAAGGAAGGGAACGGAAAAGGAGAGAAAAGCCTGGAAAAATGAGAACAAAATAGCAAATGAACCCGTTTGTCTGTGGCATTTTCTGTTTGTGGAGATAACCGGCACAGAGCTCTGAGTCAAAGCCCCCCACCAGAGGAGCCTGGAGGTTGTTTAGAAAAAAATCCTTATCTAGGGTTTTCACGGGCACATGGCAGGAGTAGGCAGAGGCCCGCCAGGGAGGCCCCTGGATGTGGATGGAAGGTTCCCCTAGCAGTGCAGGTTTTGAAGTTGAGGCACCGTCGTCCCTCTTTCTTACTTTCCGAGAGAAACAGGAGCTACCCCAAGGACTACTATTGTTCTGATAGGAAACTGCTGATGAGCTGTGGGGACTTAAAATGCAATAAGTACTTTCTGATGATTGTTTCTTTCTATTTACTATACATTATTTTGCAAACCATCACTTCAAACTTTGCAATGAATTTAAAACCAAGAGAGACTGTGAACTGATTTGGACAGAAGCTTTGACCATGGCCCCTCAGTTTGCCGCCAATGCACACAGTATTCAGTGGACATCTGGGCCTGTGGGGTGGGCACGCTCCTGAAGGAGAGGATTCTCCTGTGCTCACTGGTGCCCTGAATGCTCCTTATACAGGACATCCCCTACTGCAGTCAGTCCTTCACTAGGTCACTGAACCTGTCACCATACAGGTCCCTGTCCCTGTGAGTGAGGAGAGTCTGGATTCTGTCCTTTCCCTGGAGACTGGAGGAGGCTAGTTAAGATTCTCCTATGGAACCTGATGGAATGGGGTTGCCCAGAGGGACATCCTCCCCACTGGATTACTCCTGATGGGAGTGCTCCTGGCGCAGATGCTCTGGACGTCATGTTTGCGAGTCACATATTGTTCTTACCCATCACAACATTTTTGACATTGAAGTGAAATGCTGCAGCAGGCCATGCATACCACTAAAACCCTAAATATCAATTTTCCCGCTGAGATAAATTTAAATGAGGCACCTATTAAACCCAGGGGGATGCTGACTCTGTGCCAGTTCCTAAGGAGTCTCTGTCCCACTCTCAGGGAAACATTGTGACTGCAGGGTCTGCAAGCTAGAGCACCCTTCAAATTCTTTACCAATACTAGTGGCAATGCTAGAGAGGGTAAGGAAAGATCCAAGTCTCTAAAATTTTGGCCTATTCTTTTCCCCCCTCAGTTTTGGCCCAAAAGTTTCTCATCTCCAAACTTTTTTTTTCTCTAGCTAAGAAGAGTATACTGTAAAAAGACAGCTACTAGAGTGTTGTGTCCCCAGATTTTCTGGCACTTTTTAGCCTATACTCAGGAGAGGAAACCTAGTGCTCTCACCCAGATGTCATTTGCTTTTTTCCCTGAGGTTCTGAGGCTGCCAGGAGGGCTCAGTTCACACAGATGCACCTTCACCATGTCACTGACACCAAGGTACCACGGCACTGTGCAGAGGATCCTGGTGGGAAAGACGCCTGGAACTGGCAGCAATAACCAATGGACAACCTTTGCAGTGGCTCTCTCTTTATTCTCTTCCCTTGTACCTCAGAATCATCTTTCAAATGAACTAGCTCTGCATGGTTCCATGTCAGGCTGGGAGAATCACTGATTCCTTCCATACCAGGGAGAATTGTTCAAGGTACACTAGAAACACACAAGGCAAATGTTGGTGTATTTTTTTTTTTTTTTTTTTGCAAATGTGAGTTTCATAAATCCCATGTTAGTTATGAACACAACAGAACCCACAAGTCAGTGCCTATAGACAGATGTCAGGCAGATTCTGCCTTCTTTGTAGAAAGGGTCTCGGCATGCTGGGACCCAGCATGGGGGAGGGTCTCCTTCCTGTTAACAGAGGTGCTGGTAGTGGGAAGCTTCTGGGACAACAGAGTCTGCTCTGCAGAAACAGGCCTGAGGCTCTGGGAAATGTAATATTCTTGGGGAGAAGTATGTAAGAGGCTTGTTGATACAGTTTAATAAATAAAAGTGACTCACAGTAAATTTAGAGATTCATGGAAAAGGGGTCCCCTTAAATAAAAAGAAAATAGATAAAAATTTACCCTGAAGCAAAAGCAGCATCCACTAGGCTGCTGGCCATTGGCATGCCCCTCACAGTCTCTGGGGGTCCAAGAGACCTCCTGAGTTCACCTGGGAGCTAACTCTTGTGGCATAAATGCTCTTCCCTCTGTCACCTGGATGTCCTCATCTTTGTCACCTGTATCACTTGAATATTCTCTCCTATGTCACCAAGATATCCTCATATGCATTATCTGTGTCACTTGGAAGTCCTTACCTGTATTACCTGTCACCTGGGTGGCCTCACCTGTAATACCCATCACCTGCACCTGGATGGTGGTGTCACACAGATTATGTAGCTAGGGTCACCTATGTCACTTGGTATTTGCCTAGATGGTTAGCTAGTCCATGTGCTAACATCAAAGTACCCCTGATATCAAGTTGAAGATGAGACAAGAAGGAAAAGGGCCACTCCTTTTTCTGCACTCCCTCAGGGCTCATATGGCAAGAAAGGGGCAGATCTCTCTTTTCCTCTCAATCTCCTTTAAATGAACAGGATCCTAAAAACCTTGAAAACACAGAAATGCAAAAGTTTTTAATGCAGGAGTGCATGTTCTCAATGTGTCCTGTGCCTGCACTTTGGGCACTGCATCCCTACTGAGCACCCTGCAGTCCCAGGAGCTTCCAGCACTTTCCTTGAAGAGATTCTACCACAAAAGCTAAGCCATAACTGTGTGGGAAGCCATAACCTTGCTTATGAACAATACTTCATTTTTAGGCAACAAAATATAAAAACATTTAAAAATATGCAAGAGGGGAAAATATATATTACATGTAATTCACAGAAAGTTTTACTCTCTGACATGACAAAATATTCAAATCTAGGTTACTGATTATGCCAACATAGGTTAGGGTGGAGGACCAAGCAAAATAAAATCCTAAAAAATAATAAAAACATATTTGTACTTTAGATAAAGAAACGTTCATATTCTATTTCAGCTCAGAGGTTTCAAGTAAGTGACTGAAGTACAACAAAAGCTTAAACTGGAAAGATTTGAATAAAGACCAAAGAGGATGAGGAAGTCAGTCCTTTGGCCTCCTTTTAAATTGCTAAATTTAAAGCATATATACTTGAAAAGATCAACACTGTCACTAGCTGATGTCATCCCCTCCCACTGACATTATTCTTACTCAGAAGTTAAAAACCTCCATCTGTGTCCAACAGTGGCAACAGGTCCAGAATGAGAAAGAAAGTAAAACTGACCTCTGAGCCAAGGACCAAAAGAGAAGTTAAAAAAAACCCTGAACTACAATTCATACGCTTACTCATGGGTGAGTCCCCGAGGCTCTCATTCCCAGTTTATATTCCCTTATGTTATGAAAAGTTGACTAAAAGAGTCTCATTTTAATTTTCAACAGGTAAGAAGTTACAACTCAGAAAGTAGAGGAAGAGACCGAAAGTGCCACGCAAACCCAAAGCCAGCAAGGTTCAGGGTACAGTCACCTCCACAGGCAAAATGTCGTTTTCCTCCTCAGCTCAGAACCTTTGGGTTAACAAACACAAGTACATCTTCTGGCCTCAGAAACACGTTTGAGAACTGGACTGCTGTGGAAAATCTAAAACCAACAGCCCAACTACATGGGAGGCAAAAGAAAGAAATGAATAAATGAATAATGAAGGCGGGGCGTGTGTAGCTCGGTGGCAGAGCACTTGCCTAGCATGTGGGAGGCCCTGGGTTGAATCCCGGGACTACCACCTCCTGCCAAAAGAAAAAAAAAAAAAAAAAATAGAGTATGTGCCTACAAATAATCTCCCTGTAACACCAAAGTTAGTATTCACGATAGCAAACATGAATTAAGAAGAAAAGGCTAAAGTATTTTTAAGACAGTTTTTAAAGAACTGGGGTGTAGCTCACTGGTAAAGCATTTACTGAGCATGCACAGGGACTGCATTCAATCCCTAGCACCACCACCAACACCCCCGCCCCCCCAAAAAAGTAGTCTTTAAAAAATCTTGGCTAAGGAAGGTTTCCTATTCAAAGGGTTAAAGTACATTGGAAACAAAGCAGACAAAGAAGGGTAGGCTTAAGTAGTTTAGAAATTTTAGATTTAAGAAATGCTCCCTGCCTCCAAAGTGCTAGATTAAAGAAGAGATGCTGGCTGAGGTGGCCTGCGAGCAGGAGGACTTGCATGTCAGACCTGGCACAGCCCCAAACATGAGAATGGCTCCTGAGGCTTCTGCTGCAATGAAGCGCTTGCCAGTCGCTGGCTGAGTGATTTCACACATGATTGGGACAGCGAGTTTTGCCTCATAGATCCATTTTGGTGCAAACACTGGAGATGGAATTGCAAAGATCTGCAGAGTGCATAAATCTCAGGTAGGGGCAAAAGGGTTTGGTGTCGATTGCTTCCAGGGTTCTGTTGCCGGGAAAGTAGACATGGAGGAAATACAGAACATTCTGAGATTAAAAACAGGAAATGGGTGAATTCAGTGCCCCTTCTGGGAAATGATGAAATGAAATGTGTTTCAACCTTAAGGTGTAATCATGCAAAACTTAGTTTATCAAGGTTATGAAGACATATGACTTCTCATCAAGATAAATGACTTTTTAAATTTAAAAACCCAACTAAGATAAAGTCTATCCCTCTGGTATCATAAATATATAGTGATCATGTCTGCATATCACTCTTCATATCATAAAAACTACATAAAATGGGGTGGTATCTAATGTACGTGTGATAAATGTTTCAGTAACCTCAAGTCAAAATTTACAAAGTTCATGATTAGTGGGTTTCCACAATTTTATTCAGAGATGGAATGCACGAATTGAATGAAACCGGCATTATTGTGTTAAAGCATAAATTCCTTATGCTAGAAAGCACAGCTCACGTTTTAAAAGCATGTTTGAAACTGGTAAATGTGTCAAACAAAAGCACACTTTAGCTTGCTCCTTGGCGCTAGCATGTATGCCTGTGTCACCACCTGCGGCTCAGTCACTGACACCCAGCATGTAAGAATGAGGGGCACCAAGAACCCAGCTTGCACAGTGATCCTGTTCACAGATTGACACCTGGGGCAGTTGTATAAATCATACCAAAGATCTACATTTATGAGTAACCAATGCAAATGAGAGGGAATGAAAGAACAGAAATGATGGGAAATCTAACAGCATAAATATTTTCACACTTCAATGACACATTTCTAACGGTCAGGAGCGAGGCAGAGTTATCTGTGTGCAAGGTTAGCGTCTCTTGGCATAATGAGTTATCAGCACCCAATTTACCCTCCCCCGCCTGCTTGTGCATCCTGCCTGAGGATTCCCCAGGCAGCTGCAAGCCCCCCAAAGCAAACTCTCTTTCAGAATTGGGGGTGAGGGGCAGGAGTTGCTGGTGGCTCAGAATTGTTACTTGTTCAGTGTACTACATTCCCATGGGCCTTGCAAACCAAACCTGGCATCTGCACCATGAAAACAGAAGGTGGGTAGGAAAAAGTGGAGAGAAGGTTCGCACTTATTCTTGAGAAATGGACTTAGGAACTGGCTCAACAGCTGGCCTCTGATCAAAGAGGCAATGCATAGAACTTTTGGGTGCTCCAGCTGGGTGTGTATCCCAGAATTTCAGAAGACAGTCTTCCACAATGCTTAGAGAGGAGGAAGCTACTCAAAGTCACATGGTGGTCAAGGGTGAACATGGGTGAATCCCAGACCCCATTCTGGCCCACCCCTCCATCCTTCTTACTACCCTCAACCTCCTGGCTCTGCTGAAACCCCTTTCCAAACCTGGGGATCATTTCATGTTTCTCACCTGATTTCTCAGAGCTAACTCTGGTATTTTCAACCCTACAGATTTCTGAATGAATTTATAAAATAAGACAGGTGAACTGTCTTATTTCCAGAGCTTTGACCTGAACTATGCATGGAGGGTTGCTATATGTCCAAAACCTATTTCTCACAGATCCTATAACATACTTGTTTTTTTGTTTTCGTTTGTTTCTGATATGCATTTTTTGTAGTATGGGGATTGAACCCAGGTTCTTAAGCATGCTAAGCCCGTGTTCTACACTGAGTTATTCTTCCAGTCCCTGTAACATGTTTTAAAATATTAAGAATTAACTCTCTCAGTATGAAAGGGTTTTACTTAGGGTGAGATATGCCATAAGCTTTCTTGGTAATAGGCAATAAGGGAAGAAATGATGTGAACTAGGAAATGTTTTAGGGTAGAAAAGCCACCCCGCAGTGACTCCCCATTTCCTCCATGTCTGGCCAAGCTTACTCATGTTTATGGGGGCAAGTTTATGGGAGACGACCTCAGGTGCCAGCCCTCCTTTTCCAGGGTCTGCCCCTTGGCCCACACAAACCACAGCTGGTAGGCAAGTCACTAAGGCACACCTGGAGTCCCTAGTCTCAGCTGTCACCTTCTTCCATTAATCTCTTTTAAAATTCTAGTCAATCTTGAAGGTACGAAATATAACTCATTATCTTTTAAAAAGTCTACACATGGTCTCATCAAAACTGATTTCTCTCCTTGATTATTTTGTGTGTTTCTAATACCTCCATTTTGCACATTCTGCCCTCCTTCAAGAACCTCAAGTCATATCTTATTCATCCTCTTTATTCTTCATTATATGCTCAACAAATACTTTATGAATGGAATTAGATTGGATCATAAAAACCATGACCAAATTTTCCTATAGGTTTACTAGTGATATTTAGAACACAATACTAATATGTCTCAGTATGTAATTCAGTCAATGTTTGTGCTTTTAATGGTAATAAAGGTCATAAACATACAGGCTTAAAGTTTTAAAAATAGTAACAATGGAAGATTCCAAAGAGCCAAAAATTCAGAATCAGAAAACTTGGGTTGATATAAGCTCTGGGATTTGAAAATTTTTAATTAAACCTCCCTAATTTTATAAACTGACCAAGCAATGGCCAAGTAGGAAGTCTCACAACTCTAAGAGATGAACACCATTTCCAGGTCAAGCCAAGGCCTTGGGCATGTGCAGGGGATGTGCCTCATCTGTGCAGCAGTGAGAGAGAAGTGTCTACCCATGGCAAGGACTAACTTATTCAAGCTGTATACCACTTCTTTTCTTTCAGTTGTATGTTACTCAAGGGCAGCAACTTTCAGTATCTTCTACACATGCTTCTGGTGCCTTTTATTAAATGAGTGGGTATTGTTACTATACAACATAACAAATCACTTACTGAAATTGTTTCATCCTAACTCAAGTCCTGTCTGGTTGATTTTTCCCCACATCTGTCTTCAGGAGTGTTACTGACTGCGACCACTTCAGGCCCAGTGGCCCAGTTGGTTCATTCTTGAAACAAAATGGAGGCCCATCTTATGTCTTTAGTGGGTAGGGCCTCTGTACTGCTGTGGATGATGTCCATGGTCCTCAAATCACTGGGTTTGTGTTCTAATCTTGGCACCATAGCAATAAGGAAGTAGCACCTCAAATAAGTGTTTTACCTCAAGGACTGTGCCAAAAAATAACTGTTTCTTGATGTAGACATCCCACTTATTTTTCTTTTGAGGTAAGAATTTTGCTAATGGCCCATTTATGGACCATCTCATAAAATCACTAATCAGCAAACCTTCTTTTCCTTCTCCTTTGGTTTGACTTACAGGGATTTTGAAAAATGTTAGACATGCTGTTTTCAGAGGCAGCCATTTAAGATTTCAAAAATTTTATTATTCTGACAAACTTAAATAATGAATTTCTATCACTATTTAACAAATGTGAAGGTATGGCTTATTGATAGGAAATCAAATAAGGGAATTCTCTTAGAAATGCCCCTGGACTATCTTTGAAGAAACTTGGCTTTTTATTATTATTTCTAAATGAAGAAAAGTACATACAATATACTCTGATTATAGTAAGATATTCCTCTTCCCTGCCAGGTCCCTGTTTCTTTATGAGCCTTGGAATGTGAGCCTTCCTGGCCAAAAGAGGTGAACAGGAAAGGGTCTCCATCAGTAGTCCCATGATACACAGAACAGCACAAACAATGAAAAGAAAGCTATTCACACACTACTACTCTGAAGCTCACCTTCTACCTGGTTCCCCTTTCACTTGAACTTTCTAAGAAATCTTTCCTTGTCTACTTGCCCTTGTGTGATTTAAGTGACTGCACCCCAGAAATTCTGGCTCTTAGGAGAGGAGAAATTTTCTTAAAGATGATATTTTCATTTACCAAAGTAAAAATTAAAATCAGTTAGAAATCTGATAGAGAGAGCTACCAATAAGACTCGTTTCACCGGAATAATTTGGTAATTGACAGAGTATTTCCATGGGGACGGTGGCAAGTTTTTCTCCTCTTGCTTAGGCACATGGTGTGATTTTTTTGCTCCTTAAAAGCACTTGTAAAAACTTAATTTTCAATGATTTATAAAGCATGGTTTTGACCTTAAGCTTGATTCACTGAAAAATGAGCAGGAACTACTACTTCCTCTTGCAGGTATTTGTGCTGGTGGGGAAGCTGGGGATCAGAGCGGAGTTCTGAGCAGGTCAGGGATGGTAATTTCATCACTGTCACCATCATCACCACCATCATCATCAATTTTAACAGAGTCATCATCATTATTATCAATTTTAGCATATTTTTAGACTGCTAAAAACAGGGTGTTTTCAGTCAGGCCTCTTTGAAGTTGTGGAAACAAGTCTACAAGGGCAGGAATTCTGTTGTATCCATCAAGCTGTTCCTGTATCTAATATTTCCAGGATATTTTTATAGACTGAAATGAAACATACTGAATCAAATGAGACAAATATAATTGGAAGATTCCATTCATCCATCCAAATATGAAAGGCTTTAATACAAGGTGACGGTGGTTTCCCAGAGCTCTTCCTGAGAAATTGACTCATGAGCTCTTGGTGGAAAGGGTGACACAGGATGTGGCTGAAAACCTCTCACACAATCCTGTGGGCATACCTGTGCTGCATCAGGAGGAGCAAAGGAGGTCTGCCCTTCAGAACTGGAATATTCTATAAATTTGGAAAGCACTGAAAATGTATTTAAGAACTACACAGCCTAAGTCAATGTGCTGTCTTCCAGCACACCCTGAGGGTGAAGGCAGATGTGGGCACAGAGCTCTTCCCAGGCAGGATCTGTGCTATCTCTTTCATTCTGCATTCCTTCCCAACACTGCTAAGGTCCAATGGGTGCTATGTTCTAGGAGGGACTTGGAAACACTGAAGAATGCCAAGGTAGTGCGAGAACAGTGAGAAGAAGCAAGGCACGTGGTATTGTAGTGGATATTTCATTGTATCCTGAAGAAACTAATAAACATTATCCAGGAAAGGGAACTATTTACAGGACCTACTATGGCTGTTTGCAACAATTAGAAGGGCTCCAATAGATGAGAGATGAGAAAATAATTGCATTGCAGATGAATGCAGGGGTGGCTGCAGATAGGTACAGATATCATTCAGTGGTACTCTAAGCCTCAGTTTCCCTAATCTACAGCAGGTTGCCTCTTTTTTTATTTGTTGTTTTTATATATACATGACAATAGGGTATATTTTCACATATTATACATATGTGGAATGCAACCCATTCCAATTTTACCCCATTCTTGTGGTTGTACATGATGTGGCATTACACTGGCTGTATATTCACTTATGAGCACAAGAAAGTTATGTCCAATTCATTCTACTGTCTTTCCTATTCCCATCCCAGCAGGCTGCCTCTTGATTCATGACAACAGGTGGGTGATCACTTGTTAAAAATGCTAAAGAAGAATTTATACAAATGCCTAATGATCTCTCAGTGGCATTTGTGGCATTTTATTTAATATATTATCATGGGAATTGAGTCTTTCTACACAACAACATATCACTGCTCAAAATGTACACGTTGCCAGCTCTGTGGGCACTGGGGTGGAAAGAAGGTATCAGTGTTGGAGGCCCTTTGGTATTTCTGTCTGTTTCATTCGTGTGAAGACAGAAGCTACTATAGTCATACATATGTCACTTAACAATGGGAATATTTTCTGAAAAATGCATCATTAAGTGATTTGCAAACATCACAGAGGAGACTTAACAGACTAAGACGGCTATGGCATCATCAGGCAATATAATCCTATGGGACCACTGTCATGTGGGCAATTTGTTGTTTGAAATGACATTACAGAGTGTATGACTTTCTATGAGAATGGCCATACTACAATCAATGCATTCAATAAAAGTAGTCATGAACTTTAATGCATCAGGCTAAATATTTCATTAAATATCTGAATTGAAGCAGATGTTCAAAACCAAGCAGAATGGTTGGTGGGATAAGGAGATGGTTTATTCCATATTTTATTTCTAGCTTTTCGTTTTAACATTTTTCTCCCTATCTGCCCAGTTACATTTTTCCTCTCTCCCAACAGAAGGTAAACTCTTTGACTTCATGTAATTATCTTCCTTGTTGACTCCTGTGCAAAGGTACTTAACAAGCATCTGTCTCACTAACTGAAATGGCACAGAGGCTCACCCAACCTCCTGTTTAGTCCCTCGCATTCTGGAATTCTGAGAAGCCTTCATTAAGAAGGCTTCTCTTTAGGTCTCCGCAGTTTATTTAATTCTGTGAAGGAATGAATTGTAATATATCTTTGACTTTCTACAACCTTTAGTTCAATGGCTTGCAAGGGATTTAGTAGCTGTACTTTAGAGAATCATATGAGGCTGAGTAATATGTCAATAATTCAAATTTCTTTTCAGTTTTCAGGACTAAAAAGAATAAAACAAAGTATAGTATATAACTACGAACATTTTAATAAGATAAAAAAACAGTGTAGGAGAACACAAATCATTTCTGACATCCAAGAATGCTATCAATTTGGATTTATTTATATCCATAAGGGCTGGGAGAAGGCCAGAGGGTGTGACCTTCACAGACTCCAAACTGCAAAGTAATTTCTCATTATACAGCAAATCTTAAAATATTCATTCCTTTTATTTTTTCCCACTTATATTTAATTTAAAATTTGAGATGACACATTTTATTTTTCACCCAATTGTTTCAGCACTGTTCCCTTCCCTTTTGATTTAAATAATTTCATCCTGATGGCTAAAATGTTGAATCCTAACTTTCAATTCCTTAAAAAGATGAGTTTCTATTTCTATAGCCAATCTCATGGTTCCCATGAAAAGAATTTCCACAATGCATTGAAGTTGATGCCTCTATATGTCAACATGTTCATTCCATTTCTACTTTTTACCCTGAGTTGTGTTATGTGGCTGAGAAACAATATAAGGTGCTTACCTGCCTGGAAGGATCTTGCCATCCACCTGCACATAAGGTACAAAGCAAGTGGGGCACGACCTGTAGTAGCTTACGTCCAAAGGACAGGCTGTGGGTTTCACAGATCTCCCTATCTATGCTGTTTATTATTGGGAGGAAGGAGTGCAAGAGCTGTAATTGAGCTCAGATGGACTCAGGTAAACAGTCTGAAAGTTGTAAAATTCATTTCCAAGAGTGCCAAGGATGTAAAGGTAAGATGCGGGTAATTGCCCAAAGGGTTGGGGATGTTTAAAGAAAGGATCTTAAGAATGCTGCTGACCAAAGTCAGAGGAGATTCTTTATGAAAGACAGAGAAGTGAAGGTGGAGGTCAGCAAAGGATGTGGCCTGGGCACCCATGAATGGGAAAATGCATGCAGCGAACACAGTCAAAAGGTTCATCCTTTCCACCCCGGTTACATAAACCAACACGTTTTTGAAATACCACTACACATCATATATTTAGTAAAAAAATGATTTCATTCAATGGATTTTTACGTGAAGAAAGAGGGGCTCTTAGGTAGGCTTGCTCCACATATCACAACTCTAGTAGGGTGGAGAGCTGAGACTGAATGCCACAATTTCTTTGAAATCTGCTACAATAAACTGGGCTCATCTTCTGAAGCTTTAAAATTTTGTTTTGTTTTTAGGATGAATTTATGTCAGTCCAGAACATAATTCTTAGTACTTCATAACTAAAGCTTGTTTTTGAATAAAAAAAAAAAAAAAAACTGTATCCCCCAGCTTAATTCAACATTTATTCAAAGGTTTAGATTCTAAAAGGACTTTTTACTATTTCTTAAAAAAAAAAAATAAAAAATAGAACACCCCAGCCTGAAATACCCCAAAGCATATGCCTGGATCTCTGAGGGTAATCTTAGGAGGGATATGCAAAATAAGTGTGAGCAATGAAAAAAATCTGGATGCCCCAAGGTCAAGTCCACTGGGTTTGTGTCCATGCCTGCTGTACAACAACACCTCTTGGTACTCTCAGCTAAGATGTGTGTGATTACCGTAGCTAGACGCAGTACCTTTTAAGTGACACAACATTTTTTTCATTGTCAATAAATCTTGAACCAGGTAATCCCTGAATAACTCATTTAACAAGCAGTGAAAAGTAAGAGCTAACAAACGTGAGGCTTGTGTGGCTTTGATTCTTCCAGTTGCTGCCAACTGTGCCACTAGTTTAGGATACTTATCCCCCAGGGAGCTGCACCTGACTGTCCTCAGCAGCTTGTTCTTTCTGATTCAGGGGGAAAAAAAGTTGACTGCTGGGCAAAGCAATTCAATCAACCGGTCCTTGCATCCACGTAACAGAAACCCAATGAAAATGGAAATATGATCAAACTGTTGGAAGGAAGGAAGCAGAGGGTAAAATAAAGGAAGGGAAGAGGAAAGAAAGAAGGAGAGAAGAAGAGAAAGTAGAGAGGAAGGGAGAGAGGGAGGAGGGAGGAAAGAAAAAAAAGGAAGGAGAGAGGGAGGATAGGAAGAAAGGAGAGAAGGAAGGAAGTAGAGAGGAAGGGAGAGGGAAGAGGAGATAAAGGAAAGGGAGGGACAAAGGGAAGTAAGTAGAGAGGAAGACAGGAAGGGAGGGAGGGAGAGAGGGAAGAAGGGAGAAGGAAGAAGAAAAGGTGAAAGAAAACGGAAGGAGGGAAGGAGGGAGAGAGAGAGAGAAAGATCAAAAGACAATAACAGCACAATCAAAGCCACAATGAGTCTGAGTGTTTTCTGGATCATGGTGTGCTCAGGAAACACAGCGGCCACAAGAGCAGGAGCAGCAAGCACACCCCGTCTCCTGATCTGCAAAAACAGCCACAGTGGCAGCGGGAGGTGTCCCTTACACAGGAAGGTTGGGTTCTGGACTACACCCAGCAAGTGGGGCCAAATGCCAGGGTCACTCATGCATGTGCTGACAGGACATGGGTGCTGAGGTGAAATAGCAGGCTGGCTTCGGAAGCTGCAAACAGCAGCTGGCCTCTTCTTTTTCTCCCTTGAAAACCAGCCTTTCCTTCACTCTGCTCCATTGCTTCAAAGCTTGCAGCAACATCTGTTAGGAAGCTAGAGGCTCTAGTTGCCACCATCTTTGCAAAACAATTTCACAGATGTGGTGGTATCTGTCTCTGAAGTTTAATTTACTTGGGAGCCTTCCCTGCATGCTCATGGAATGTGCTTTATGTATGTGTAGCAATTACCTTGTTTCAAGGGACTTTCATGGAAGAAATGAAGTACCTTAACATAGAAAAGTGACCACAGATTATGCAACTAAAAATGAAGAGATTAAAACAAAAACTAAAAATCTTTTATTTTTGTATTTAATTCAGCTGTTATGCTTTGGGAAATTGATTGGTTTTACATGTTTCCATTTTGCTATATTCTTCTTAATTTATACTTAAGCAAATGCCAACAAAATCTATAGCTGAAGTTAATTTTAACTGAAGTTAAAATTGAACTGGACCTAGACTTTCTATAAATCAAATGTGGGCAAAAAAATAGATGAACTAAAAAGCAAAATTTCACATGCATTTATGATAGCCATTGAGAAAACATTTTAAAAAGTAAATTGATTTAAAACTACTTTTTAGAGAGTTGATAAATGACTAGTCTCTGGGTAAAATTCCACAAAGATTAACTTTAAAAAGTTTTCTGTAATGTAATGATACATTTTTCTCAGGAGCTCTTGAGATCTGTCCTATCCAAAACATTTGGCTTATGAGACTCCTGGGCATATTAAATGTGGTCAATTCAAACTGAGATGTGCCACAACCATAAAATACACACTGGGTTTCAGAGACTTTGTTCAATAAAAGAGTAAAATCTCTCTTTAAAAACTGCTTATCATGAGTACATGTTTAAAATATCAATATTTGGGTATACTGAGTTAAGTGAAATATATTAAAATTAATTTCACCTGTTATTTTTCTTTTTTTTTCTTTTCTGTTAGAAAATTGAGAAAGTCCTAATGCAGGTCTCATTATATTTCCACTGGACAGTGCTACCCTAGAATATGTAGTTCACCTACTATACAAAAATGTTTCAGAAATGCTGGTTATCATTCAACCAGGAAGTTGCAGTCTCCCATATGAGAACTGTTCTGGTCGCTGTCTTTCATAAGGCAGACTGGAGCTGTCTGTCTGGGATCTGACTACAAAGACCCCCTACTTTACCTTTAGCTTGTGTGTGTATGAGCATGTGCAGCATATGCACAAAATAGGCCGATTTTAAGGACAGGTCTTATAGAGACACTTCATCAATTAAAAAAAAAAAGTAGTAGTAGAAATGGAAAAAAAATAACAAAATGAACCTTAACATAAATTCTCACACTCACAACTATAAAGTCAAATATAAAAACCAATGCGGAGACCATATAGGAGAAGTAATATTCCTTTAAAATCAAGAGGAAATGTGGTCTTTTGAATGACAAAAATAACTCTATTGTTTTCTTAGGATTAAAGCCTCTTCACTAAACCTCATCTTCTCTATCAAACACTAATTTCACTAAAGACTGCTTCAAACATAATGTTAAGATTAAATAAGTGGTAACTACACCAGGTAATATTTAATTGTCATTATTCAACATTATGGTGGGAACAGAAGCCTAGAGATGAGCTCTGGGGTCACTGGCAGATTCTTATTTTTATTGCGACCAAGTTCAAGCAGAGAGCATAGAGATATTGTGAAAGCAGTCAACATTCTGCCAGGTTCCAAGAATAATAATAAAAATAATCATATGGCTGCCTGCAGGGCTATAATAAAAGTCCTTTTCTCATTTCAGCAGGATTTCACTTCTAAGGTAATAGTCTTTCATTCTGAAAAAAGAGAATGCCCGCAATTGCCATTGGGCCCAGCCATTGCAGCCAGTTTGGAGGCCTTCCATCGATCACACCCTGCCTGCTGGGGAAAGACACCGGATGTTCAGGGCTTCACCGGAATCATTGCCCAGTGACTTCAGTGGAAATCGACAGCCTGCAGCCACATCCCCTGCAGGGGAAGTACTCTCCTGGCAGCTGGCCTTGCAGAGACACACCCCAGACCTGCCACCAAAGATGCCTGCCCTGAGCTCACTCCTGAAAGTAGGGCATAAACAGCTCTTCAGTTAATGGAGTGAGTTCCAGCAAGCGTCAGGTGCATCAAAGTCCAAATGTGCCAAGAGCAACTCCAGGCCTTCTGCAGTAGGTTTAGTTTGTTGATCAATCCCTTAGACATTTGCATATTGCTAAGCCCTTACTGAGAAAGTGTCCTCAGGGTGCCACCACTTTATAAGAACAATTGAAGCGGTCACCTCTTAGATCTATGCAAACACTTCAGGGTTGCATTTTACAGACGGGACTCACCAAAAAATTCTCTGGAAAGGACCAAGGGAATCCCATGATTTAAAGAATACTGTGAGGTCAAGAATTTTTTAGAAAAATCATTGTAATTCAGTAACTTGCTAATGCAATTTAGACTATGTCTTGATTTGCATTTTAAAGTTCTTCAAACCAATTCAACAGCTATAGTCATAATGATAGCTCATAATAAGACACAAAATTCTTTTCTAATCATTCCCCCCAGCAACCAAATTAAATGCTACAGAAGTATTCTACATATTAATATGAAGAATCCAGTTGCTTCAATATCTCCAATTTGTGATATCAACAACAAGGAGTCAATGGCAACAAATTCTTGTTGGACAAATTTTATTGTCCCCTTACTACCCCACGGGCCTTCCTAAGCCTTGACTCTTTGACGGATCACACAGATACACAGCTGTCCACAAAATAAGTCCTTCTTTCAAATTTCACTGTAGCTGTGAAGACACTAAAATTGTATTAAGCCAGTGCAGATATAGCGACTTTCAAAACCCAAACCAAACCAAACCAAAACAAAAGAGCCCCAGTTTATAGCATCTGCTGGAGTATGTGGTATAAATGCTTCCAACCACAGTTGACTTCAACCGATTAACAACAACCTAGCTGCTATGATGGCTCCCTGCAAACTGGAGCGCACTTTTTCAGTTCCCTATGCATTTCTGTTATCCCACAAATCCTAACAGGTAAAGGGCTTAAAATTCTAGAAAGATCTGTGGTAATTTGTGATACGTACTTCCTGTTAAGACCTTGAAGAAAACTGGACTTATCTCATGGGGTACAGTAGCACAGACTCAACCATACACTACTGGCCAGAGAAGGCAAAGAGAAGGTGGCTTCCCGAGGTGGCCCACAGCCCCACAGCATTCAGCATTTCATTCAACTGCTTCTGCAGAAATTTTACAGGGCAATGGTTAGGACTCTGCTCTGTGTCTCTGTGTAAACCTTTCTACTTTTGCATAAAAGGAGGGGAAGCTTTTTTTTTTTTTTTTTTTCTTTTTCTTTTTCTTTCTGGGTTATATTTACACTTCCCAAATCAGAAAATGTCCTAACCAGATAGGAGGACAGGTGGCAACTGGCAACCACAGCTCAAAACCTTTTCTTGTTCTTTTTTTTTTTTTTCCATTTCTTTCTGAAACCCCATGTAGAAGGAAAGTTAACGAAATGTCAGTTGGTTGTTTCATACACAGAGCTAACAAGTCTTTCTACACAGAGAGAACAAAGCACATAAAATTGGGACCAAAAACTATAAACAGACAATGGTATTTATCTATCTTCTCTGATAGCACTTTTAACCTTAGAATCTTATTTATTTCTCCACGTAAACCAATGAAGTATAAGGTGATACAGAATTTAAATTGTCAGAATAAAATGAAGATAAGATTAGTATTGGTTTTGTTAATAAAAAAAAAAACCACTTTCTAGAGTTATGCTCCTTTGGAGTCACAAAATGAAAACTGAAGGCACGGCTAGAAATGAGAGGATGGGAGGATGGGATTTTTTTTAATCTCTTCTGGTCCAATTTTTCTATAGGTATTCCTTTTTAGGGACATTGATAATAGTTAAAAAAAATCAGCTAAAAGATTGCCCCTCTGCATTTGCAACTTTCATGCATGGGAGGTGCCAAGGGACATGAAGATGAATATGTGCAGACTGAATGGTGGCATTTAAATCAGGTTCTCACCTGGGAGATATGTAGAACTATCTGGTCTCAAAATAGCCATTGGTGATGTGAGTCGCTAAATACCCTGTAATGGGAGGGATAGTCTCACCAAAAGAGAAGACCCTCTGCCCCCAATACTAGTTGTGCTCATTGAGAAACAGTGACCTGAAATAACCAAGATGAGGGACATCAGATACCACCCCTAAGCTTCCTCCTTCTCTGGTTGGTGTTCTCTCTCCCACCCTCTGCTCTCCTTTTGCCATTCTTTTCTTGAGGAAGCAACAAAATCATTCCATCTATTCCCTCACTGCACATTTATAGGACACCTCCTTACTCTAGAGGATGCCAGGTGCTGAGGACACCACAGAGAGCAAATCAGAGCCAAGTCCTTCATCTGAAAGTGAGGATATGTTATGCTAAATAGAAATGTAAGACTGGGTAAGTTTAGAAGTGACAAGTGTGCTTTCAGATGATGTGGCCTGAAGGACAACATCTCTTGTGTGGGGTTCCTGAATCAAGACCTGAATGAAGAGAGGAGGGTGCCATGGGAACCCAGGGAAATATGGTGGACCCAGACACCATTGCTCCTAACTCCTCAGTGACAAATCCCTGCCTGACCTGGGACTCTTCTTGGGTTCTTAAGACACTAATCTTGTCTTCTCTTGTTAGTTCTTTCCTATTGGGCTTCAAATAGATTTAAATATTTTCCTCTCAAAACATCAACCTATAAATATCACCCCCAGTCCTATAATCTCCTCTATCCTGCAATCCCCTACAATCTTCCTTCTTTTCCTCCCTCTGTTTCTCTTCTCTCCATGACCCACAGATGTTGTCCTCCTATTCCTTACCTACTCACCTGTCCACTCTCCTTGGCAGTTTGGCTTCTGTCTGCACCCTGATGAGCTACTTTTAGGAAATGCACCAATGACAACCTCCCAAGGCCTCGTTAGAGGGCACCTGCAGCTCACCTTTTGATTCTTCTCACCTTCCTTGAAATCTCTTTACTGTGGATTTCATGCCATAATTCTTTCTATAAAATTACCCTGAATAAAATAACTTTTTCTGTCTCCTTCTTTGCTTTCTCTTCTAGATAGTTAAAGATAAGCCTTCCCCAAGGCCTTTGGTGTTCCTGATGGTTCCATTGTCCCTCTGGAACTACCTTTGCCTTTACCTCCCTGCATTCCACACAGTTCCTTGGCTAGGAACCATCACTGGATCTCACCTTCATCCCCACTCCACAATTACTCTCTATTTTGCTCAGTAGAACCACTGTTGCCCAAGTTGACATGGTAGAAGTTATGTCCACTCTGCCCATGGACCCATATCCAGTGAGGGGACCAATACCAGGGCCACATCTGAGAGAAAACAGCTCTACCCATGCTCTTTCTCTCCCATCACTACCCACTGGTGCAGGGTAAAATCACTGCTCCTTGGGACTGAAGACCTTACTGGTCTCACACTGTTGCTTATCACAAGGGGGATCTTTCCAACACAGAGATCTGCTGGGGTTATTTCCCATATCAAAATATTTGGAGGGTCCCTGTCTGCACACTATTCCTCACACCCAGTGAGGAACCCTTTTGCACCTCTACTCCTTTGTCCACTTTGGTTCCTTCTATCTTTCCCCCAATCTTCTATCTTTCCCCCAATCTTCCTGAAGTCAAAATATAATTCACTTTCATGCCCCTGTTTGAACTTCAGTTTTCTCCACTCCTTCATCCCACATTCGGCCCACCTCCCAGGCCACATTCCTGAAGAAAACACTCTAAAATTCTTGTGAGTTTGGTTTTGCATTATGGTTGCACGGCTGCAGTCTCCAGTCTTTAATTGCTGGTCTAAAGGACGTGTTCATCTGTCTGGCACAGCAAAAGGCTCATAAAATATTCTGTGATAGACTGGAATTCACTCATTTCTTGAGGGTCAAAGAAAACTAATATTCAAAGCACAAAGCTGACCTAAACAGTATCTCCATAAATCCTAAAGTGAATTCAGCAGGGAAGAGAGTGGAAGGGGGCAAGGGCAGCACCTCACTCAGCAGGAACTCTGTTTTGAGTCAAACACTGGAGAACTTTCAGGGCTTTGTGGTCACTAAACTCTAATACAAGGAAGTGGGGACACAGTTGGCCTTTTATGTGCAGGAAAGGGCTAGCTCAAAGTGTGAGCCTGTGTTCTCTGCATGTCCCTCCATCAGCACACTCACCCTGCCCCCTTCTCTGCCAGGGCCAGGCAGGGCCTGGTATCCCAGTGGTTCCAGGAGCAGGTCCAGATGTGAAGCTTATAGAGTTTTTTCAAGGAACCTCAGGGTCCTGCCAGTCTGAGTGCTGCTGCCCTCTGTGTACTCTGACTAGGGACCTCAGGTTTCATATCAGGCTCAGTGTGTCAGTATTTCTGCCCCAAGTCACCTGCTTGGGCACACATCCATCCAGTTCCAGAGGACAGGGAGCACACCATGACAAAAACAGGAACAAGGTCAACATTGGCAGCCAGAATGACCATCTACATTATGCTACACCCTATATCCCAGGGCATACCTTACACATATCATGGCCAGAGTCAAGGTGACTCCCCAGCCCTCACAGGTACAAATAGGACACAAAGTCACTGCCAGGACTAATGAGCTAGGACAGCCAAAGCCAGGGGCCCTGACTATCTGCAAAGCTCCCAGGCAGAGAGTGAGCTCCTTCAAGAGAAGAGCTGTGGTCTCTTAACAAGTACAACACGCACATACACACACACACACACACACACACACCAAACATATATATACCACATCCTTCCCATATATATACCACACCATACACACATACATACCAACACATATGCATGCTACACCCCCCACAAATATATACACACACTACACACACCACACACCATATACACATACACACCACACACACCACACATACATACACACATACACACCACACACACACATGCCACACCCCCACATACACAGACACAGCACACATCCCACATATACATACACACCACACACTACATACCAGATATTCACATACATGCCACATACATGTACAACACACTACATACATACTACACACCATATACACACATATGCCTTATGCACACACACTCCAAACACTACCCATGCATACACACCACACACAGACCACAACATACCGCATACACACAACCTATATACACTATATACTACACATGCTACAGACACATACCAAATACTAATGTGGATATCCACATACATCCATCACATATACACACATGAACACATGTACCCCATGCATACATTAATATAAATACACATGGAGACGTACACACACACATCAGTTTTAGTTCTCGCCAAGGAACATTCTTAAACCTCGCTGCTTGGTCTCACCTGTCTACACCAAAACCTAGCATAAGATGGTAACTGATGCAGTATAAAAATCTAAGTTTTAGTGTACCAAAACTATTAGTGAGTTCTGTGAAGATCCTCATGACTCCCAAACCTTTTGCACTGACTGAAAAATTAGGAGTAATAAAAAACCAAAAGGCAAGACAGAAAGTTTGTGATTTTAAAATTTATTTTGAAGTGGGAAGGAAAGCATCTGTCACAGAATAGCCTCTCTGGCCAGATATGGAAAGACCTAGAGGGTGGGAGGATAATTTTCCTATAGCTGTTATTTAAAGTTTTGGGCAATTTATGAATGAGGAAGACCTGCCAACTGGGTGGAAATGTCCACGGCAGCAATACTTGATGTCTTCACAAGGTATGCCCAAGACAGAGGTAGTACATTGCAAGCTGAATAATATGGTTTTTAAATTTGCCCCATTAGAACCACAGCACAATCACTCAACTCTGAAGAGGGGCAAGGAACTAACACAAGGAAGGTGAATGGGCATCCAATAACTTGCTTTTAGTTATCCCTCAAAGAAGAAAGGAAAAAAAACAGCAAACAACCACCTGGGGTGGGCAAACAGTCCCCTGCTTGCCACTTGTTTGAACATGCTTGAGCTCTGTTGCAGCTACTGCTCAGATTCTGCTAGATAATATTTCTCCCTAGCTAAAATTGGGTTTATCGGTTCAGAAGAGATGCATTTCACAGATAAAAACAACTTCCTCTAGCTGCCGATTAGATAAGCAGGCTCACATCCGTACTCAAAACCCTGCTGCCCAATTTCCAGTGAGACCAGAGCCTGCTGCTCTCTTCCCATGGTGAAAAACTGTCTCCAGCCCCTCTTCTCTCTGCCATCCTGGAGAGGAGTGTCACCTCCAGCACTGCTCTGGTTTCCTGCCTTAAACTTTAATATGAAGGACAGATTTGGTACCAGACAATGAATTAAAAACATAGAAATCCTCCAGTTCCCACTTCAGACCTGAAATTGAGACCTGGCTTAGTTGAGGGCTTTTTGACTTCAAGAGAAGATTTTTAAAAAGGAAGATTTATGATTTCATACACACTCATTTTTTCCTGGATTCTTGGGGGGTAGATCTGGATTTTTTCCCCCACTTTTGTTTATGTTTTTGTTTTTCAGTTTTGCTAGGATGAATCAAACCCTGGTCGGAGTATTTAACATGATGAACCAAAGTTGTGCTGATACAGCTTCTGTCTCAGAGCCACACACCTCTGAACATCAAGCTGTGAGCTGTGAGCTACAGTGCCATGAACCTGTCCTGCAGTGAACCTGTCCTGCCATGAACCTGTCCTGCCATGAACCACTGAGGAAATAAGGGTCAACTCCTCACCACTCTGGGAGGCCACTCAGGTGCAGAGAACCAAAGGAGAACATTCTAGAACGTGAAGGAAATATGCAGAAATATATTCTCTCTCTACATTCTGACTCATATTTCCTTCTGCCTAGGAGCAAGTCCTGTACAAGACTATCCAGATGATCAGTCCATGTGCCAAGCATCTGGTAAGCTGCACTGAAGCCATATTGTCTCAATTCTTTGGTTAACTGAGCTCCATGCCCATCACCCTTAAATCATGGTTTTAATTCAGCCTTAGAGCATTGCTGTGCTTCTGCCCCTAAATTTTTTCCTTGGATTCTACTCTAAACCCTAAATTTGCATGGCATCCTCCTCAGGGGTGGTCATCCTGTTTTTAGCCTCAAATCTCTGTTCTCTGTCCTCTGGCCTTTCCTTTTCCCTTAGCTGCAGCCTACCAAACCTCTCGCCCCCACTCTGCACTCAGGGGCAGGAAGAGTGGGGCTCGGGAGTCCTCCTCCTGCATGGTCAGTCCTGTGGCACAGTTCCCAGTTCTCCCAGTCAGAAGGGCATCCTGGGTACTTGTCAAGAGAATTCAAGGACATGGAAACATGGAGAAGGAAAAAAAGGCAAAAATTCAAGGTGTAACAAAGATATGGAAATACGATTGAGTAAATGAAGAAAATCACATCTTTAGTTTTTTAAATACAAAACGCCCATCTGCTCTCTAGATATCAATCCTGACATAAGTCCTAAAGAAAAGTTTCTTAAGAGCTCCTTGTTGCTCTCAGAGTAAATCTCAATCCGTTTCTCACTTCTCTAACATTGGTGCTCTGGTTGATTGAGTAAATTTGGGGTTGCCTTAAGAGGTCACTGAGTGCTTCCTCGGCTTCAAACTGTTTCAGACACAACCACTTCAGAGAGCTGAGAGTTTTCTCATTTTTAAAGAGACCACTTCAGAAGAAAAAGCTAGTCTCATTAAGTAGATGTTCTGATGACTAAATCTGTCCTTGCCAGAAGTTCTTTTTTGAGTCTAACTCAAATTCTTCAAGTTGCACTTCAAATCCGTTATTTCCTCTTATTCAGACCTGGAAGAAAATGGTGGCCAACTATGGGCTTGCATCTTGCTCTGACTTATGGCCATCACCTGGTTTCCCATATTTATACATGGACCTAGAGTGTCACTGCACTCCTAGGTGAAGCAATGAGGTGTGATGCTCTTTTCTTCTTGTCCTGGGAACAACCACCAACCAGTATAACCTCCCACCTCCTCAGCAGGAGGTTGATTTCTACCATTTCCCACCAATTTCTTTATCATTAGGGTCTATTCTTATTGAGATTAGATTCTTCTAAACCTGAATGAAGCTTCTGGCAATAAAGACTCATAGCTTTACAAAAGCATTCCTTGCCTCTTCCTAAAAAAAGACACCCTTGCCATCCACTATGACCAAGTATATTCCCATCTTTTAGCATCTCACTGATACTCCTTGATGTTAGCCTGGATCTCATGGCCAGCACCCTTCATCTATCCTGTACTCCTTCCTTAATTCATTCCTCCTTTCTCTTCTGGTTGCTTTCACTTTACATATGTCATGGATCAATTTTCTAAACTAATAAATTTCTCTTCTCTCCTTGGTGCTGCAAAGTTATCAGTTCTCTTTCCCTTTTCTCAACTGAAGCTACAACAGGCCCCTCCACCCTTCTTATAAATCTATAAGATTTCTGCTCTGCAAAAGCTGCATCCTTTCTGACCTTTTTCTGTTCTTTTAACTTTATGTTTTTGCTATACTGCCTTTGGCAAAGCATGTCTACAGATTTTTCATGTAACCTATGAAATCATTCTGGGACACATGTTTAGTTGCCATTGCTCCTTAAAATAAAGAAACTGAGCCGGAGTGGTGGTACACACCTGTAATCTCAGCAGCTCAGGAGGCTGAGGCAGAAGGATTTCAAGTTCAAAGTCAGCCTCAGCAACTTAGGGAGAACTGTCTTAAAATAGAAAATATATACAAAGGGCTGAGGATGTGGCTCAGTGGCTGAGAATCCCTGGGTTCAATCCCAGGCACCAAAAAACAAAAACAAACAAACAAAAAACAACCAAAACTGAGGCTCAGAGAGGAAAAACTCTGTCCTGAGGCACAAGGTCAGGGAGAAGGATTTTGGACTTGTCCCCTCTAAGATACATCCCCCGTCAGGCCAGCACTCCTTTCATATAACCCCTCCTATTGCCTACCTTACACTTTTGTCTCAGTGAGGGGTTCCTTCTAGTTTCCTGGGTCTGTTTTATATGCCTTTGTTCTAATGACTCACTCCCATGGAATAATTTGATAAAATATAGCCTCAAATATATTTCCTTTAATCTATGAATTTTCTCTAACTTTTCATATTGTTTCCAAATGCTACCTACATACACCTTGTGTTTAATGCTACACACTACAAATTACCTTAACAAACAACTTAGCACCATGTACTAAAGCTAGCTCATTTCCTTCAAGAATCACACAGGACAGCCTCTAACTGTGGTCACCTATAGAGTGGCTTCTCCTGACGTCTGTATCTAGGTTGGATCTTCTGGGTCCTCTCACTCCGACTTCCTGTCCTCACACCTCTCCTGTCTAGTGCTTGATGTGACATCTGGGCTTTTGCTGCCTTTGCTTCCAGGCTCTCAACAATCACTCCTTGACCTCCAGTGACCCACGAGAACCTTCACTCTCCAGGTGTTCCTGGGCCCACATCAAACACCTCTTCCTGCCTGTCCATAGAGGGATATCAACTGCTACTGTCTCACCCCACAAAGAGGTTTTCGTGGGTTTTTAAATCTCACAACTCTGAAATTCCTGCTTTCTAAACTTCAGCCTGAAAGGAAAAGTGGCCTAAAAATCAAGTCGCACATGACAAGAGGTAGCAAGATGAGCCCCCAGGTAACGAGGAGCCCACCCTAAGTCCAAGAAAATGCTTGCACTAGGTACACCTAGGACTGAGCACTGGACTCTGAATGAAGAGAACACCCTCCTGGCAGTCAGCCAGCGGTACCAACCAAGGCAGGGAGATCCTCATCCAGAAGCAATTCCCCACAGTTGAAAGTTCATAAGGGAAGACATCACCAGGTTATTTTGCAGGCATTTATAACAATGACTTATTTATCTATACCAAGTGACCTGCATGCTCTTCTCTACTCTCCAGGAATTAGACTGACTTTCAGTTCCCCAATGGATGCCAATGCCATGAGGGCTGGGAGGGCAATCACCGAGGCTCCACAAATAGCTACAGGGATTTCAGGGTGAGTCCACTGCTTTCTCCACAAGGACCCAGAGCCAGCTCCTAATCCAGTGCCTGGACTCACAGTGCATTACGTGGTCAATGGATAATTTTGGTTCCTGGTCCCTGAGGCCCTTGCTTTGCTATATGAGCATCTCCAGCAGGTTATGAGCATCTCCATTTGTGCCCATATTAAGTGGGAAGAACACTATTGCACTGGTGCTTCAGGGACTAAACAAATGAGGGAACCCTGGGATACCCCCACATTACTTATTCATGTGTCACTTATGCAAATTTTTACCATGTATATGTACCATCACTGTCTTAATGTTTTTATTTAAATTAACCTTTCAACTTATGTAAATGTGTTTTGAAAGTCTACGGTCACACCAGCATCACTTACAGTAAACCAACAGCAATCTTAAAAATAAGTACATCCATTAAAATAAAGTGTGATCATTTGAGTCTCAACTTGGGGCAACTCTGAAATGATGTATGTAGCTGTTTTGCACAGAACGGAGAAATGATAGGTGTTAAATTTCTCTTCCCACCTACCTTCCCACATAGAGTAGCCATTTACTAATGGGGAAAAAAGAATTTATAAATGTCTCATTCTCTGTATTCATCTACACCAAATGATTTTAGCCACTATCCTTATTTGTCTGTGACAGAATGGACAGTTAAATTAAAAGAAAATCATTATACACAAAGTCAACTTTGTTTCTAGGACACATAAAAACATACATGAAGTTTCTCAGTTGTTGCATCAGGATGTCCTATAGGAAGACAGTGAGGGCTTATGGAGCTGAGACACATTCATCTGTCTCCCTGACTTCTGTACCATTGTACCCTCATGATATCCTTTTGTATAAATAGGTGTTCTTATATCACAGTTTTATCTTTTTTAAAAAAAGAAAAATTACCACTCCAAGGAACTAATGACTCATTAGCTCATGAGAACACAGTATAGTAGAGTGAAAACTAGTCTTTGAGTCAGATATTGAGTTTAATTCTGACTCTACCATTTGATGTTGGTGAGTTCACCGAATTTCTCTGGGCCTCTGGTTTCTTATAATAAGAAAGGGGGACAAAGTTTACTAACATGAATAGTAGTATGTATAAGTTAACCAGTGGAGTGATTTCAGATGATTCCATCCCATCCCTTTATGGAAAATGTATGTAAATGTTTTCTAACTTAGATAATCTAGATTTTTCCTTTAATATTAAAATATTCTCAAATGTCACTTTCTATTTCTGGTTAAATATGCCACCTCAAGAACTAGAGATTAGAAGGATAAAATAAAATGGCCAGAGGAGGCTCCTTCTAATCCAAAGGTCTGGAGAAAAAAAAAATAGCCTTATTGTCATAACAAATAAAATCTGTAATTTTCACTATCTATAACCCATAAAATTTGATATTCCTGAAAGTGCCTCAAGAACAGGAGCATGATGGAGATGCACCCCATGGCAGGGTGAATGACCCTTACCTCTGCTACTCTGCTAGCCATGCTGGCCTGTGAGGGTTTATCCTCGTCCATACCAAAGGATCCTATCCTGCCAATCTCTGCACCATATACATTTAACATAATGGCTGAGGGAAAACAGTGGAGAAAAAGACTCATGTCTCCTAATCACTGTCTTAGAAGGACATAGAGAGACAGAAGTTTCACAGAAGCAGAGCAGGCAACAGCCCGCAGGATGCCAAGAGGACCCAACTTACCCACTCCTCTTTCATTCTTGGAATTCTGCTGTCCTCCAGAGGTGGTAGAAAGGTCTTCAGGGACAGGCATGGGCTCGTCACCATCATCTGGAGTGTCACTTACTGGGGGACTCTCCTTCCCTGAGGAAATAAGTAGGAGCTTGAGTTTCTGGCAGTTGTTACCAGCAGTGTGCCTGGGCTTCCCTGTGGTGGCTTAAGGCGTTGGCTAAGGAGGTGGTAACTGAATCTACTAAGTGTTTCTTTATACTTTTTTCTTTCAAAACAAGAATGTTGGGCTGGGGAGATAGCTCAGCTGGTAGAGTGCTTGCCTCGCAAGCACAAGGCCCTGAGTTTGATCCCCAGTATTGCACAAAAAAAAAAAAAAAAAAAGAATATTATTTTTTCCACACCCCCCCAACTAAAACACAAAACAAACAGGACAGAACAAAGATGAAAAAAGGAAAAAAAAATAGAATCCCCTGAGATTTTCACTATTAAAGTTACAGAATGGGTATGTATGTATATATAAATACACATATGAGGTGATATATTTTGTTTCTTCAAAATGAACTAGGTCTTAGACACATTTCCATGCCAGGGCCATAGTTCTATAGTCTTGTATATAATGGGTACTTGAGGATTTACTTAAATCCTTTTTCTAACTTATTGCTCTATTGCTTCCCATTCTTTTGATTATTAAACAACACTGATGAATACCCTACTAACCAGGTTTTGTATGTTCTTTTCTGATCTCCACTGTATAAATCTCCAGAGGTTTTTCTGACTGAGTCCAAAGGCATCTACATTTTTTTAAAGTTCTTTGCATGTTTTGACAAAGCTTTCCCCCATAAAGTGGTTCCCATTCATTCCCTGCCCCACCCACCCTCACGCTGGGCATTCTGCTCAGACCTATGCATGCTGGACTCGTTTACTTTCTTCTCAGGAGCTAGGAACTCTTTTGCCAGCTGCCCAACTCAACTTAACCTGGTGGGCAGGAGATGCCCAAAGAGGGATGGGAGGGTTCTATGCCTACTGGAGAAACAAGTCCCTCCCTACATACAAAAACAGTCTGTCAATAAAACTTCACTTTGAAATAGGAATAAAATATAACCCACACAAATATAAAGACTTCACAAAGTATGATTTGCCAAGTGAAATTGGGTTTTATAGGATGGCTTCTTTTATTTTGATTAGAATTAAGTTTAGCCAGAGCCTCTAGAAATGAGGAACTCTTTCCCATTCTGAGGAAGCCAATACTGGGAAGCCATAACTGGTAAAAAAAAAAAAAATGCTCTCTTCCCATGAGGGTTGAAAATTCATTTCAGAACTAACTTAAACTGAAGTTATAAGGCATAGATTATACACAAGATATAGCAGGCAAGGACCAAAGAGGATGCAAACTAACCTAGTACAGCTGCTTTTAGAAGACCAGTTTGGACAAATATCCTAAAGGACGTCCAATAGAAGAACAATAGACCAGGGTTGTATGCTGGCTGAGCTGGCCACCAGGCTTTATAGACAATAGAAGCTTCCCACATAGACAAACCCAGACTTTCATAAGAGCATGTAAATGACAAATTGAATGTTAAAATGTCTAGAAAACGTGACTAGGTATGGTGTAGAATTTCTTTGTAGGTTTGAGTAAAACTCCCATAAGAATTAATTTTAGGGGACTGACAAGACCAGTAAAATCATCCCCAATATATGAAATGACCTTTACTGGAATCTTTAAAATAGAACCTGCACAGGCACCAAGGATATGCTTTGGGGAATAGTACTGCATTCTCTAGGAAACAGACATTACAATTTAATATTCCAGCTTAGCTGTAATTAGTGCAATTGGCATATTTTCAGAAAGAGCATTATTGGGTATATTTGGAGAGCCAATACAAGATGAATAGTTAAAGATGGAGTAGGATTAGAAGAATTTCCCAAGGCAAAACAAAAGGCCAGAGATAAATTGATTGGAAGCACTCATGTTTCGTGAAAGCCCTGGACGTGTGCACTGAGTCAGTACTATTTTCTTTGCCCTGAACAGAAGACCTTAAAAGTAAACAAAGCTCAATGTCCTCGTGTTGTTTTCTTCACCTCTTTCATAAATGAAGAAAAAACTCTGAATAGGAGAATGTGGGAGGTATATGAACCATCTGACTACTTTTACTTTCATAAGATGGTGGCCTAAAATAATGGTTTTCAAACTCTGAGGACTTTAGGGAGGTGGTAAAAGGACTTTCTTTTTTTTTTTTTTTTTTTTTTTTTTGGTAAGAATAGCACCATAATCTCATACAGAACTTTGATATATAAAACAGGTCTATATAAAGTAGGGACACTGCAGGGTGGGGCAGGTAGACCCTCATAGTCCCTGGCTGCTTTCCTTTTTAAAGACCCCCTAAAGGATCTTCACAATGACAACAGCGGATTCCCTGGCCTAAGAAGCCAGCCCATGACTTAAACTGTACAAGCCCAGCCAGGCATGCACTTATATCTCTGGGTTACCATGTGTCATTACTCTGGAATGGGGGTGGAGGCTGAGAAACAATCCTTTGGACTTTTTATATTATCTTCCCTACAAACTTGGTGTCTTTCATGACCCTCTGGGCCCGTGTAAGTGCTATAGCACACAAGAGACAAGGGATGACGATAAAGGATCATGACTTAGCCAATGAAGGAATGTCACACTTTTTGCCCAATTCATGCTAACATCTCTCAGTTACTCATTTAAAAATTTAAGTAATCCACCTGTTAGGGAACAGTAACAACTACAGCCTGCGGAGAATGCTCATAATAATAAATGTGCTTCTTAAAACTTACAACTGTCTTAAGTTTCTGCACTGAAATGCCAGCTCTCCAGTGTCCCTGACCTTGTGATCTTAGTACTTTTATTTTTTCCTCCATGAGGGTAAAAAGGAGTAATGAAAACAGTAGGGGTCATGATTCTAAAATACCATGAGTTAGAATGATCAATAGGAACTCCCTATGCAGAAGAAACCACATGGAGAAACGGGAGGATAAAAAACCTGTCTCGGTGTGCCAGGGGCATCAAGCAAAAAGGCAGAACTGGAAGGAGCAAAGTTGGATATATTCACATGCCCTCCAAGAGCTCTGTCTTAATTCAGCCTTGCCTCCACTTAACTCAGGGATGGTTTTTAAGAGATCATCTGATTTGCCTAAAAGCCCCCCAGTGTGAGTCACCATTGCTGAGACATTAATCCCTCAGGTGAGCCTCTGTACCCAGGAACCCTTGGATTCTTTTACAGCTGGAAGATCTCCAGGAGGAAAATTTATGGCTTCATGAAAACCTTCATGATGGCAAATTCATTTTCCATGTTGACTTTCAACGCACTTGCCATTCACATACAAGATCATATAAAGATGACAAAACATTTAGAAAATAAGATGCTAAATCAAATCAACGCATCACTAAACACGAGCACGTGGTAACAAGGAGGCTGTGAACCTGGAATACAGTTCTGGTTTCAGCAGTTTGGAAGACTCATGGGAAATGAAATGGGCCACGCCTTAAAAACTCTAACCCTAAGTGTAAAAGGAAGTTAAAAACATGATTTTGGCCTAGTTCATAGGGTTGTAGTGAAGATAAAAATGAAAACTCTGGGTGTGAATTCTACTATGCTAAATAAGCTTATGATATTATTTGGTAACCTCTGACATTCTATAGAAACACACGACTGGTACAGTAACCAGCTCCCCTCTTTTCCCTCGGTGCACGCACACTGACAGGCAACCACGAAGATGCAGACAGCAAGAGAGCAAGTATTAACAGTCATGATAATTTATAAAAGGTGATAAAATTTCATTTGGAAAAAGGAAAGAAGCTTCTAGCTAAATTACAAATATGTGGACTTATATTTAGTTAATGTACTGCCTATGTTTCAAATGAAGCATTGCCTATGAGACGTTTTTGTAGGCAAATTAGATGAGAAATTGTATCATTTGCTTATAAGCTACAAGTAATGATTTATCAAATTATTAATTTACGCAGCAAAATTCTGGGAAATCCCCTCCACTCCCAGATACGCAAGTTTTTTTAAAAACTTGTGTCAGTTCCTCACACATGCTAGGCAAGGGCATGCTCTGCCACTGAACCACAACCCCAGCCCCACGAGTTTTTAAAATATACAATTACTCAAAGGAATATAAACCCTGGGGTAAATAAAAGCTCAGAATATAGAACCTCAGTTTTATAGATGAGTAGAGGCCA